>NC_086455.1:155543101-156753101 GCF_028390025.1 Pseudophryne corroboree
GTCCGTCCATAATTGTATACCACCTACCCGTGGTTTTTTTTTCTTTCTTCTTTATACATACATACTACATCTCTTTATCAACCAGTCTATATTAGCAGCAGACACAGTACAGTACGGTAGTCCACGGCTGTAGCTACCTCTGTGTCGGCACTCGGCAGTCCGTCCATAATTGTATACCACCTACCCGTGGTTTTTTTTTCTTTCTTCTTTATACATACATACTACATCTCTTTATCAACCAGTCTATATTAGCAGCAGACACAGTACAGTAGTCCACGGCTGTAGCTACCTCTGTGTCGGCACTCGGCAGTCCATCCATAATTGTATACCACCTACCCGTGGTTTTTTTTTCTTTCTTCTTTATACATACATACTACATCTCTTTATCAACCAGTCTATATTAGCAGCAGACACAGTACAGTACGGTAGTCCACGGCTGTAGCTACCTCTGTGTCGGCACTCGGCAGTCCGTCCATAATTGTATACCACCTACCCGTGTTTTTTTTTTCTTTCTTCTTTATACATACATACTACATCTCTTTATCAACCAGTCTATATTAGCAGCAGACACAGTACAGTAGTCCACGGCTGTAGCTACCTCCGTGTCGGCACTCGGCAGTCCATCCATAATTGTATACCACCTACCCGTGGTTTTTTTTTCTTTCTTCTTTATACATACATACTACATCTCTTTATCAACCAGTCTATATTAGCAGCAGACACAGTACAGTACGGTAGTCCACGGCTGTAGCTACCTCTGTGTCGGCACTCGGCAGTCCGTCCATAATTGTATACCACCTACCCGTGGTTTTTTTTTCTTTCTTCTTTATACATACATACTACATCTCTTTATCAACCAGTCTATATTAGCAGCAGACACAGTACAGTAGTCCACGGCTGTAGCTACCTCTGTGTCGGCACTCGGCAGTCCATCCATAATTGTATACCACCTACCCGTGGTTTTTTTTTCTTTCTTCTTTATACATACATACTACATCTCATTATCATCCAGTCTATATTAGCAGCAGACACAGTACAGTACAATAGTCCACGGCTGTAGCTACCTCTGTGTCGGCACTCGGCAGTCCATCCATAATTGTATACTAGTATCCATCCATCTCCATTGTTTACCTGAGGTGCCTTTTAGTTGTGCCTATTAAAATATGGAGAACAAAAATGTTGAGGTTCCAAAATTAGGGAAAGATCAAGATCCACTTCCACCTCGTGCTGAAGCTGCTGCCACTAGTCATGGCCGAGACGATGAAATGCCAGCAACGTCGTCTGCCAAGGCCGATGCCCAATGTCATAGTACAGAGCATGTCAAATCCAAAACACCAAATATCAGTAAAAAAAGGACTCCAAAACCTAAAATAAAATTGTCGGAGGAGAAGCGTAAACTTGCCAATATGCCATTTACCACACGGAGTGGCAAGGAATGGCTGAGGCCCTGGCCTATGTTCATGGCTAGTGGTTCAGCTTCACATGAGGATGGAAGCACTCAGCCTCTCGCTAGAAAACTGAAAAGACTCAAGCTGGCAAAAGCACCGCAAAGAACTGTGCGTTCTTCGAAATCCCAAATCCACAAGGAGAGTCCAATTGTGTCGGTTGCGATGCCTGACCTTCCCAACACTGGACGTGAAGAGCATGCGCCTTCCACCATTTGCACGCCCCCTGCAAGTGCTGGAAGGAGCACCCGCAGTCCAGTTCCTGATAGTCAGATTGAAGATGTCAGTGTTGAAGTACACCAGGATGAGGAGGATATGGGTGTTGCTGGCGCTGGGGAGGAAATTGACCAGGAGGATTCTGATGGTGAGGTGGTTTGTTAAAGTCAGGCACCCGGGGAGACACCTGTTGTCCGTGGGAGGAATAGGGCCGTTGACATGCCTGGTGAAAATACCAAAAAAATCAGCTCTTCGGTGTGGAAGTATTTCACCAGAAATGCGGACAACATTTGTCAAGCCGTGTGTTCCCTTTGTCAAGCTGTAATAAGTAGGGGTAAGGATGTTAACCACCTCGGAACATCCTCCCTTATACGTCACCTGCAGCGCATTCATAATAAGTCAGTGACAAGTTCAAAAACTTTGGGCGACAGCGGAAGCAGTCCACTGACCAGTAAATCCCTTCCTCTTGTAACCAAGCTCACGCAAACCACCCCACCAACTCCCTCAGTGTCAATTTCCTCCTTCCCCAGGAATGCCAATAGTCCTGCAGGCCATGTCACTGGCAATTCTGACGAGTCCTCTCCTGCCTGGGATTCCTCCGATGCATCCTTGCGTGTAACGCCTACTGCTGCTGGCGCTGCTGTTGTTGCTGCTGGGAGTCGATGGTCATCCCAGAGGGGAAGTCGTAAGCCCACTTGTACTACTTCCAGTAAGCAATTGACTGTCCAACAGTCCTTTGCGAGGAAGATGAAATATCACAGCAGTCATCCTGCTGCAAAGCGGATAACTGAGGCCTTGACAACTATGTTGGTGTTAGACGTGCGTCCGGTATCCGCCGTTAGTTCACAGGGAACTAGACAATTTATTGAGGCAGTGTGCCCCCGTTACCAAATACCATCTAGGTTCCACTTCTGTAGGCAGGCGATACCGAGAATGTACACGGACGTCAGAAAAAGACTCACCAGTGTCCTAAAAAATGCAGTTGTACCCAATGTCCACTTAACCACGGACATGTGGACAAGTGGAGCAGGGCAGGGTCAGGACTATATGACTGTGACAGCCCACTGGGTAGATGTATGGACTCCCGCCGCAAGAACAGCAGCGGCGGCACCAGTAGCAGCATCTCGCAAACGCCAACTCTTTCCTAGGCAGGCTACGCTTTGTATCACCGCTTTCCAGAATACGCACACAGCTAAAAACCTCTTACGGCAACTGAGGAAGATCATCGCAGAATGGCTTACCCCAATTGGACTCTCCTGTGGATTTGTGGCATCGGACAACGCCAGCAATATTGTGTGTGCATTAAATATGGGCAAATTCCAGCACGTCCCATGTTTTGCACATACCTTGAATTTGGTGGTGCAGAATTTTTTAAAAAACGACAGGGGCGTGCAAGAGATGCTGTCGGTGGCCAGAAGAATTGCGGGACACTTTCGGCGTACAGGCACCACGTACAGAAGACTGGAGCACCACCAAAAACTACTGAACCTGCCCTGCCATCATCTGAAGCAAGAAGTGGTAACGAGGTGGAATTCAACCCTCTATATGCTTCAGAGGTTGGAGGAGCAGCAAAAGGCCATTCAAGCCTATACAATTGAGCACGATATAGGAGGTGGAATGCACCTGTCTCAAGTGCAGTGGAGAATGATTTCAACGTTGTGCAAGGTTCTGATGCCCTTTGAACTTGCCACACGTGAAGTCAGTTCAGACACTGCCAGCCTGAGTCAGGTCATTCCCCTCATCAGGCTTTTGCAGAAGAAGCTGGAGACATTGAAGGAGGAGCTAACACGGAGCGATTCCGCTAGGCATGTGGGACTTGTGGATGGAGCCCTTAATTCGCTTAACAAGGATTCACGGGTGGTCAATCTGTTGAAATCAGAGCACTACATTTTGGCCACCGTGCTCGATCCTAGATTTAAAACCTACCTTGGATCTCTCTTTCCGGCAGACACAAGTCTGCTGGGGTTGAAAGACCTGCTGGTGAGAAAATTGTCAAGTCAAGCGGAACGCGACCTGTCAACATCTCCTCCTTCACATTCTCCCGCAACTGGGGGTGCGAGGAAAAGGCTCAGAATTCCGAGCCCACCCGCTGGCGGTGATGCAGGGCAGTCTGGAGCGACTGCTGATGCTGACATCTGGTCCGGACTGAAGGACCTGACAACGATTACGGACATGTCGTCTACTGTCACTGCATATGATTCTCTCAACATTGAAAGAATGGTGGAGGATTATATGAGTGACCGCATCCAAGTAGGCACGTCACACAGTCCGTACTTATACTGGCAGGAAAAAGAGGCAATTTGGAGGCCCTTGCACAAACTGGCTTTATTCTACCTAAGTTGCCCTCCCACAAGTGTGTACTCCGAAAGAGTGTTTAGTGCCGCCGCTCACCTTGTCAGCAATCGGCGTACGAGGTTACATCCAGAAAATGTGGAGAAGATGATGTTCATTAAAATGAATTATAATCAATTCCTCCGCGGAGACATTGACCAGCAGCAATTGCCTCCACAAAGTACACAGGGAGCTGAGATGGTGGATTCCAGTGGGGACGAATTGATAATCTGTGAGGAGGGGGATGTACACGGTGATATATCGGAGGATGATGATGAGGTGGACATCTTGCCTCTGTAGAGCCAGTTTGTGCAAGGAGAGATTAATTGCTTCTTTTTTGGGGGGGGTCCAAACCAACCCGTCATATCAGTCACAGTCGTGTGGCAGACCCTGTCAATGAAATGATGGGTTGGTTAAAGTGTGCATGTCCTGTTTATACAACATAAGGGTGGGTGGGAGGGCCCAAGGACAATTCCATCTTGCACCTCTTTTTTCTTTTATTTTTCTTTGCGTCATGTGCTGTTTGGGGAGGGTTTTTTGGAAGGGCCATCCTGCGTGACACTGCAGTGCCACTCCTAGATGGGCCCGGTGTTTGTGTCGGCCACTAGGGTCGCTTATCTTACTCACACAGTCAGCTACCTCATTGCGCCTCTTTTTTTCTTTGCGTCATGTGCTGTTTGGGGAGGGTTTTTTGGAAGGGCCATCCTGCGTGACACTGCAGTGCCACTCCTAGATGGGCCCGGTGTTTGTGTCGGCCACTAGGGTCGCTTATCTTACTCACACAGTCAGCTACCTCATTGCGCCTCTTTTTTTCTTTGCGTCATGTGCTGTTTGGGGAGTGTTTTTTGGAAGGGCCATCCTGCGTGACACTGCAGTGCCACTCCTAGATGGGCCCGGTGTTTGTGTCGGCCACTAGGGTCGCTTATCTTACTCACACAGTCAGCTACCTCATTGCGCCTCTTTTTTTCTTTGCGTCATGTGCTGTTTGGGGAGGGTTTTTTGGAAGGGCCATCCTGCGTGACACTGCAGTGCCACTCCTAGATGGGCCCGGTGTTTGTGTCGGCCACTAGGGTCGCTTATCTTACTCACACAGCTACCTCATTGCGCCTCTTTTTTTCTTTGCGTCATGTGCTGTTTGGGGAGGGTTTTTTGGAAGGGACATCCTGCGTGACACTGCAGTGCCACTCCTAGATGGGCCCGGTGTTTGTGTCGGCCACTAGGGTCGCTTATCTTACTCACACAGCGACCTCGGTGCAAATTTTAGGACTAAAAATAATATTGTGAGGTGTGAGGTATTCAGAATAGACTGAAAATGAGTGTAAAGTATGGTTTTTGAGGTTAATAATACTTTGGGATCAAAATGACCCCCAAATTCTATGATTTAAGCTGTTTTTTAGGGTTTTTTGAAAAAAACACCCGAATCCAAAACACACCCGAATCCGAAAAAAAAAATTCGGTGAGGTTTTGCCAAAACGTGGTCGAACCCAAAACACGGCCGCGGAACCGAACCCAAAACCAAAACACAAAACCCGAAAAATTTCCGGCGCTCATCTCTAATATATATATATATCTAGCTACACACATTATATATATATATATATATATATAAATATCTACACATATATATATATATACATACATATACACATATACATAGCATATTAAATATGCATATATACATATATATATGTACGTACGTACGTACGTACAGTACTCGTATATATACACACATGTATATGTATCATGTGTGTGTGTGTGTGTGTGTGTGTGTGTGTTTATATGTATGTATATACATGTGTATATATGTATGCACATGGATATATATGTACTATAATTAAAATAAAGTAAACTTTTATTAAGCACTTACAAGTGCCACCAGGAAGACAGCAAGCTGCAGAGGACACTAGACAGCCATTAATAATACTCATGCAGCAAAAAAAATAATATATATATATATATATTTTTTTTTGGTGGAGGGGGGTTTCTGGGTACTCGGACCCCCCCCCCCCCCCCCCCCCCCCCCTGCGTGCGCCACTGACAGTACGTCATTATGGAAAGTGTAAGTAGAGGAAACCTGAACCAGTAGTAGAGATGGTGTCGTGGCCCACGGTGACCCTTAGCGTGGTCAGAGTGCGCAACGTTAACAGGATTTTTCAACCTAATTGACCATTCAGCCCAATGACACTGAGAATGTCCCTATTTCTCAGCCCTGGCCACTTGCAACGCCCAGTCTCCCTCATTCTGCAAACTGGATGCAAATTCTCTCTCCGCTGAGCTCTGAACTGTGTAAGTCAATATTAACTGAAGTGGAGCATTCCAAATGAAGTGATCGCATCCATATGGGATTTGCAGAGCACTAGACAGTAGTGTACATGACGAGAATAATTATATAGTAATTGCCCATCAGGTAATAACTAGGATTTCTCCATATCTGTCATGTTTAACTTGTTAACATCTGATATAATGGAATATTATATGGAGCTTCATATTGTGTAACTTGAGGAGAAACGCCTTATGATATTTTTCTTTAAAAGAGTGATACCTACTTCAGTTATGATGTCGGTATTGCTGGAATGTTGATGTTAATCTGCGGGAGGGGATGTTAGGTTTATGAACTGGGTGGGTTGGGGTTAGGCATTAGCAGAAGGGTTAGGATTAGACACTAAGGGAAGGGTTACGGTTAGGCTATGGGAGGAAGGTTAAGGGTTAGGCCCTAGGGAGGACAGTGTTAGGCTGCAGGATGGAAGGTTGGGGTTAGGCACTAAGGGGAAGGGTTAGGATTAGGCACTAAGGGGAGGGTTAGGCACTAGGGGAAGGGTTAGGCACTTGGGGTAGGGTTACGGTTAGGCTATGGGAGGAAGGGTTAGGGTTAGGCCCTAGGGAGGACAGTGTTAGGCTGCAGGATGGAAGGTTGGGGTTAGGCACTAAGGGGAAGGGTTAGGATTAGGCACTAAGGGGAGGGTTAGGCACTAGGGGAAGGGTTAGGCACTTGGGGAGGGTTACGGTTAGGCTATGGTAGGAAGGTTTAGGGTTAAGCCCTGGGGGGATAGTGTTAGGCTGCAGGATGGAAGGTTGGTGTTAGGCACTAGGGGAAGGGTTAGGATTAGGCACTAAGGGGTGGGTTAGGCACTTGGGGGAGGGTTACGGTTGGGCTATGGTAGGAAGGTTTAGGGTTAGGCCCTAGGGGGGATAGTGTTAGGCTGCAGGATGGGAGGTTGGGGTTAGGCACTAGGTGAAGGGTTACGATTAGGCACTAAGGGGAGGGTTAGGCACTTGGGTAAGAGTTAGGGTAAGGCACTTGGGGGAGGGTTAAGGTTAGGCTATGGGAGAAAGGTTTAGGCCCTAGGGAGGATTGTGTTAGGCTGCAGGATGGAAGGTTGGGGTTAGGCACTAGGTGAAGGGTTAGGATGAGGCACTAAGGGGAGGGTTAGGCACTAGGGGAAGGGTTAGGGTTAGGCACTTGGGGGAGTGTTACGGCTAGGCTATGGGAGGAAGGTTTAGGGTTAGGCCCTAGGAGGGATAGTGTTAGGCTGCAGAATGGGAGGTTGGGGGTAGGCACTAGGGGAAGGGTTAGGCACTTGGGGGAGAGTTAAGGTTAGGCTATGGGAGGATAGTGTTAGGCTGCAGGATGAAAGGTTGGGGTTAGGCACTATGTGAAGGGTTAGGATTAGGCACTAAGAGGAGGGTTAGGCACTTGGGGGAGGGTTTAGGATAGGCTATGGGAAAAAAGTTTAAGGTTAAGCCCTAGGGGGGATAGTGAATGGCTGCAAGATGGGAGGTTGGGGTTAGGCACTAGGGGGAGAGTTAGGTCTAGGATGCAGGAGGGAAAGGTTAGGGTTATGCTAAAGAGAGGAGGGTTTGGGTTAGCCAGTGGTTCTAAACTGTGAGCCGTGGCACACTGGTATCCTGGGTTGGAGGTCCAGAACCAATTCAAATTAATAATGGTCAACATAATAGGCAAAAACAATGCTGGTCGCTGCCAATCATAAACTATGTGGACAAACAGAAGTGAATCCTGTCCCTCACTACATAATTGAACCTCAGTATGACATATAAAGACTATTTATTTAATTTAATAATTATTTTTGGCCTAGTGGTGCAGTGAAAAAATTCTGATAATCTAGGGTGCAGTGAGTCAAAAAAGGTTGGAAACCACTGAGTTAGGCACTAGGGGAGGGTTAAGCTACAGAAGGGGAGGTTAGGGTTAGACACTAGGGGAGGTTAGGGTTAGGCTGCCAGAGGAGAGATTAGTGTTAGGAACTTGGAGTTTTAGGGTTATGAACTAGGGGGTGGTTAATGTTGAAATGTTATCGATAAGCTGCTGGAGGGGATGTTAGATTTATGAACTGGGAGGTTAAGGTTAGGCACTAGGGGGAGGGTTAGGCTATGGGAGGGGAGTTAAGAGTTAGGCACTAGGTGTAGGATTAGGGTTAGGCCTTGGGAGGGGAGCTTGGGGTTAGGCACTAGAGGGAGGGTTAGTGTTAGGCTGTGGTAGAGATGGGTAGGGTTATGCACTAAGGGGAGGGTTAGGCACTAAGGGGAGGGTTAGAGTTAGGCACTAGGCGGTTAATGGTTAGGGTTAGGCACTAGGGGTAGGGTTTGGCTGCGGAATGGGAGGTTAGGGTTAAGCACTAGGGGGAGGGTTAGAGTACGCTATGGAGGGGAGGTTAAGGCACTAGGGGGTGGGTTATGATTAGGCTACGGTAGGAATGGGTAGGGTTACGCACTAGGGTGAGTGATAGGGTTAGGCTGCAAAAAGGGAGGGTTAGGGTTAAGCTACGGAAGGATTAGAGTTAGGGTTAAGCATTAAAGGGAGGGTTAGGCAGCAGGAGTGGAGGGTTAGGGGTAGGCACAAGGGGATGGAAGGAATAGGGTCAGTCTGCGAGAGGAGAGGATTAGGGTTAGGAGGAGGGTTAGGGATAAAGTTTAGGGCTAGTAATGGTCACCGTCAGATGTCGCATAAGATCTGCCTGAAGTCATCCTAACATCATCGCCAGACCAGGGAGACACCACTGGAGCCACAGTACCAGATAAATCAGAACTAGACCACCATTTTGACATTTTGTCAAAATTCTAATATCAATATTTCATCAGTGCCAACACGATGAATGTCACCATCACATGCATTAAAAATCAAATCTCCCATTCTTTGGATTCGTCACTGCAGCCAGGGGACCACCAAGGGATTTCTGGGCAAGGACAGCGACTGCTGCAGTCAGTATGACTTCTGTCCGGGCTGTTGACTCAGCAAATCCTTGTGGGACTCCTGGCAGTAGAGAATACAGCTTGCCTGACCACTGTGATGGTCTGTTTCTCCTTATCTCAGCTTCTGCTGCTGCTAGTGTGTGTGGGAGATGTGGAATGTTTTATTAGTATTTTTAGTTAAACACACAAAAAGGACAATACAACAAAAAGTTTCAAAATCTATTATTATTATTTTTTTACCAATAGATGTTCATTAAAGTAAGAATTCACACAAGGTCAAAATGCATTTGGAATTTGTTGTGTAGGCATCACATTTATCATGTATATTGTGCTGAGTGAGAAGAAAAGAAATATCACAGCAAATATTTGCTCACAAGAAACCCAGTATTGCAGGCAGCAATGTTAGTACCAATACTTGCAAAAGTTCCCAATTTATATTGTTACTAATGTTATAGAAATATCTTGCAGTAACCATTTAAGCGTGGATACGCCCATATGTGAAGCTAGACACGCCCTTTGGGTGGAGCATGACACATTCCCCTCAATGGAGCGACACGCTTCTCACAGTGCATTCCACCAACTATAATGTACCTGAAACTAGTTTTCAAAAGCAGGCCAGTTTGCCCATGCAAGATGGCAGCCAGCGCGGAGCAGCTATTTGTGACATTACAGAGCTGGCACTTGTTCTGCCCCTGTATGCAGACGTTTCTGTGTCACGACCTTGAATATTTACACCATCCATTGGAAGTTAGTGGAACTTTGGCCCTAGACGATTAATAGGGGAAATGACATAAATGACAGATAAACCGCAAAGCTGTGTAAGGGATTGGGGTGGTGGGGAGGGGAATGCTGTCGGCTTTGTCATGTGTGTGGGTTTTGTGGCTGTGATGTTATGGGGGAGGCTCTCGTTACACTTCTCATAAAGCACACACAGCCTTTCAAACAATGAATTTCCCAGCCCTGAACTCTCATAGCTGTGGGTAGGAATCAGACAGAGAACAGCCTTGTATCAGCTGCAGCCTTGTCAGGCGGAGAGCGATTCACAAGACGAATGTACACACACTGCCAAACTGCAGGCTGCTCCTCCTCACATGACTCCATAATCAGTTCCTCCCAAAAGCCTGTGTGTTTCCTAATTCTAGCAGCGAGGAATAGAAGGTACACTGGTGGGCTTTTGTATCGCCCTCCTATGTAGTTCCAGTAGGGGGCGCCGGGGGAGTAGCGACACACACTGTGGCACTATGGCCCCACCCTTATTGCTCTACACCATGAAATGCAGCATTGCACAGAGAGGATAGGGGCTACTATCATACAAATGGCGCCAAGTATTGCACTAGCATGCACCCATTCTGCATGCATCCATGCTGAAATCCACAGTTTACAAGCGAAGATCGTGAAATTTGACAGACAAGCGTATTAAAACACGGCGGAGACACCTAAAACAATTTGAAATCTCTACCACCCCTAGGGAGGCAGACAGAAGCACAGAGTGTATCAGGAGACACCATAACTCTGGAATTGCTGGAGCAATATACTCAAAAATTGGTACACATATGCCTTACAATCTGGGAACGAACACTATGGGGGTAAGACACCCCTAGCACCCCTAGGGGTGAGGAAGCAGCACAGAGTTTTTCAGCAGACAGCATAACTCTGGAATGCCTGGAGCAATTTACACCAAACTTGCTATACAAATGACTTACAATCTGGGAACAAACACTGTGGGGGTAACACACCCAGCACCCCTAGAGGAGGGACAGCAGCACTGAGTATTTCAGCAGGCAGCATAACTCTGGAATGCCTGCAGCAATTTACAACAAACTTGGTAGACATCTGACTTACAATCTGGAAACAAACACTGTGGGGGTCAGACACCCCTAGCACCCCTAGGGGTGGGACAGCAACACAGAGTATTTCAGAAGACAGCCTAACTCCTGAATGCCTGGACCAATTTACAACAAACTTGGTACACATCTGACTTACAAGCTGGGAACAAACACTGTGGGGGTAAGACACCCCTAGCACCCCTAGAGGTGAGGCAGCAGCACAGAGTTTTTCAGCAGACAGCATAACTCTGGAATGCCTGGAGCAATTTACACCAAACTTGCTACACATATGACTTACACTCTGGGAACAAACACTGTGGGGGTAACACACTACTAGCACCCCTAGGGGTGGGCCTGCAGCACAGACTATATCAGGACATGCATGATATGTCAGTGATCACAGGGCTGCATGTGACAGGGCCAGTGACATGATGTGAGGAGGGGAATGGAGGTAGCACGAACCCACACACCATACCTCCCAACATGACCCTCTCCAGGAGGGACAGAATGCTCTGCTCCTGCATGTCTCTCTTAATTTATGATTGCCATCACCTGTGCTGAATCACCTTTCTTGTCCATTAACCTATTTGACACAGGTGCCGGCAATAATAAATTAAGAGAAAGTCCAGAAGCAGAGCATTGTGTCCCTCCTGGAGAGGGTCATGTTGGGAGGTATGACACACTGAGATTTTTATAGTGGAAGTAGCACGGTCCCCCAGCAGCACAGAGTACATCAGGAGATACAAGATGTGCTGCGCTATGTAAGGAACTGTAAATAAATCGAAAATTTCACAGGGGCAGTGACATGATGTGAGGAGGGGAATGGAGGCAGCAGAAAGCCACAGACTGAGAGTTGTATAGTGGGAAGAGCAGGGTCCCTTGGGCATATCTAAATGCATGACTTTTTTTTTACTTTTTTTGGTGTCATTTTCTTCATAAAGTGATGGGGAAGCCCAATCAATTAGTGCACCGTGTCCCCTCACTCCACTACCGCTGCGCTTGGCACAGGTTACCGTTCCCAATCGTAGTCCACATGGATCGTAAAGTATGAAAAAGTAAAAAAAAAATGGAAAAACTCATGTCGACCTTTTGAACTGTCGACCTAGCACATGACAACTTAATGACCATGTCAACATAGTGACCCTGTCGAACTAATGCATGTCGACCAATAGTGGTTGACCTAATGACTGTCGACCTAAGTGGTGTTGACCTAATGACCGTATTCCTTGGGTAAGCTGCTTGCTGAACCAAGTGGCGAGGTGCCACACTACTGAGGGTTCACTCTACAAGGGAGTAGCTTCATGCTAGGAGTGTTCCGATCTTCTGCCTCACGTAGTCTCACCCACACGGATCACCTAAACCTCAGAGTAAGATAGTTTAGGGTTCTGACGTTTTATTCCTTTTTATTTACGTGTAGTCCATCTGTGCATATCATAACTGTATGTCTTGTTTATTTACCTGGTTTCCTTTGTAATTAAACCCTAGGAGTTATTTTATCAATAAATCCTAAAAATGTATTAGCGTTATCTTTGTGCTCTATGAATTCACATGCCTGGAGAGGCCCATGCTACATATGTGTTTTAACTGTGGATTTTTAAGTGTGCTGTAAGTGGTGATCGCAAGAGAGCTATTCAAATACTCTTTGTGGTGGCAGCTTGAGCAAAACCCATGTCGCAACCGCCCACCTGCGTCAGGTTGGCGTCTCTGAGTGCAGGCTGGGGCGTCGTGCTGTGACAGATGCCTCTGACTTTCCGCAGATAAAGGGTTGACCCTTGCAAGTCGTGGTTTTCATCATGCAAAAGTCAAGTGGTAATAAAACAGCTGCCCATTCTTTCCTCCACCACCATACTGTTTTATCAATAAAGCTAACCAATCTTTTGAACACCAATTGCTGTAGTGTGTTGTGTCTTTATTCTTAGAAAAGTCCTTTAAACACTAGTATTTATATATGTAACTGACATCTGCCAACAGGGGGGTAAATTTACTAAGATGGGAGTTCTATTTAAGATGGGATGTTGCCCATAGCAACCAATCAGATTCCAGTTATTATCTTCTAGAAGGTGCTAGATAAATGAGAAGTAGAATCTGATTGGTCGCTATGGGCAACATCCCATTTTAAATAGAACTCCCATCTTAGTACATTTACCCCAGGGAGTTTATATCCTATATTATTATATGAAGTAAATAACAGCGATGATGCACCCTTTCATATATTTGAGAAACTTAGGTAAGTGTACTAAATGCCCACTTTAGTTTCTAACATACAGATAAACCATTGCAATAATGGTCACTGGGATTCTTAATCTTGTTATAGCACAAGAGTACATCATTCACGGCACACAGAGAGATATTCTGCATTACTCGCAGTCTAGTTAGAGACCCTGGCCCTCATTCCGAGTTGATCGCTAGCTGCCGTTGTTCGCTGCGTAGCGATCATTTAAAAAAACGGCAAAACTATGAATGCGTATGAGCTGCAATGCGCACACGCGGTGTACGGATACAGAGAGCATCGTTGTTTTGCACTGCTTCTAGCGACGAATACATTCGCACAGCCGATCGCAAGGAGATTGACAGGAAGTGGGCGTTTATGGGTGTCTACCCTTTTCTGGGTGTGTTTGGAAAAACGCAGGCGTGTCCAGGCGTTTGCAGGGCAGGTATCTGACGTCAATTTCGGGACCTTCGTCGCAGCAATCATCGCACAGAATAAGTAACTACAGGGCTAGTCTTGTTTTGCACAAAATGTTTTTGTACCGCTCGGCCGCACAGGCGTTCGCACTCTTGCAAAGTGAAAATACACTCCCCCGTGGGCGGCAACTATGCGTTTGCACAGCTGCTAAAAGTAGCTAGCGAGTGAACAACTCGGAATGAGGGCACCTGTACGAGGGGTCTGCACTAAGTTTCCGGATGTGCAGTGCATACTTAAAGTAGACACAATCTGACTGGTTGTGAACCGTAATCTCAGTCAGTCTAAAGGTCCTATGAAATGTCAGGCCGTATATAAGCAACACTGCACACAGAAGAAGTCAGCATGTTCCCTTCCTTCACTAACTTGTTATGGAGCTCAATAGAGGCCACTGGAGAGTCATGATCTACTGCGGCTACAAGAGTGGTCTGCGACAGCAGGAGAGTTTTCACTGACTGCGAGCCGCTTTGAGGAGGAAGCACTGTCTCAAACCACTGTGTTTGGTTTGCAAAATTTTGGCACAGGAGACTGTCCCTGGAAAACTAGGAGTGATGCGGCTGACCTGTGTCCACCATCACTGAGTACAATGTTGCCACCTTGCAGGCCATAGTTGAAGTGGACGCCAGGGTGACCATGGCCCCGCTAGAGAAGGAGATAGGCATCTCATCGGGATCGATCCATCCATCCATACATATTCCATGAAAAACTTGTTCTCTGTAAGCTGGGCGCCCCATCATCTATTTTGAGAGTGGAAGGAGGCTCGTGGTGCTGCAACATGCTGCCAGGTGGGATGGCGGTTGCTCAAACTCTGTCTGGGAGACCATCAACAGTCAGCCTAGTGGAGGTGCGCCGCCGCAGAGGTTCTGATGGAGGTGCGCCGTCGCAGAGGTTCTGACGTGAGTTCAGCGTGGCCAAGCAGAAAGTGCCTAGTTTGTGGCCAAGGCTGGTCATGTAGCTATGGAACCACTCGTGCACCAGTGCACAATCTCTGGGGACTGGAACATCAACCAATGTTGGATGCAAGTGCTGAAAGCCATTTCCAAGCACCGCCCAAGAACTCACGCTTGTGGTACCCCTCTCCATCATGATAGTGCACCTGTCCACAAGTCCAGGAAATGGGTCAATTTTCTGACCCATGTACACATCCTGGAGCTTGGTTACCCACCACACAGTCCAGACTTGGTCCCCTGCAACGTCTTTGTGTTCAAACAAATCAAGTGCAAGATGCGTGGGTTTGGTTTTCGGTCACCGGAACCTGCAGTGGAGACCTGCATCCAGCACATAGAAGACATACCTGCTTCAGACTGGTCAGGCTGCCTCACCAAGTGATTTGAGCGCATGCAATACTTTGAAAAAATGTAATGTTCACTTTGTAAATATAATACTTTTTGTGAATCTGGAAACTTATTGCAAACCCCTCATACTCTATATACTGTGTATGAGATTTTACATTGCATTGTACAGATTAAAATCTATAGACAGGATCAGATTCTGACAGTCAGACACACCTGCGAAAACCTCATGTAGTCACAAACACATATGGTATTGCTGACACCCGATGGTTCTGCGGCTAAACAAGACCCCCAACCCTCTCCAACATTGATGGGTTTGTAGAGATGTGACATGTTTAATGAGATAAGCAATTTATTAGTAATCGTTTCCTGCAAATAATAACATCAACAAAAACAACAATTCTCCATCTGTCTTCTACATCCTATTGTTCCCTTGGTAACGTGAACCCTAGAAGCCATTTAATTTCCAGCTTTCTCATTCTCGCACACTAACTCCCAAAGTTAAATATTAGAGGTTATAAGCACTGGAATGTCAGGTCAGTATATTATAAAAATGTGCCCGCTCCCTTGTCTTTGTAACACCTCTCTCATTATCTCGGTGTTATATCGCAGTGTGACCTGCATAGCGAGGTTCCACCTGCGCAGAAGGGTTAAAGGATATAAGATTATAGAAGAATATATATATATATATATATAGCTATATATATATATATATATATATATATATATATATATGAGAGACACAGACTCCATCCAAAATACCTCGATTTAATTCCAACCTTCCGAAAGAATTATTTTTAAATCTCAATTTCATCAGGCACAAAGTACTTTCTGCTGCTCTCCTCAGATTCGCTATAATCCTCCCACGTCCCCCTCTTCAGAACTGCAGTTAAGATAAAGGTGATGGAGCGTTTTTTAATTGCAGCACAGTCAGTTATAAATCTCCCCCCTCCCTGCGTTGGAGGGTGCGCGGAGAGGGAGAGCTGCGGATTCAGAGAACCATTTCAATAAAGCAATATCTTATATGCTAAGGGGAGGGGATCCAATCTGACGTCTAAGCCAAATGAGGGGGAAAAACACAAATGAATGTGGACTTTTAAAAAACAAATAAAAAGCAAAAACCCAAGAGGAATAAAATAAGAGCAGTGCGGGGTCCTGCAGCCTGTTCCCTGCTCAGTGCAGTGTGCAATTAGTTTGGAGTTTGCATTTCCTAATATATGAATGGGGCAAACCTACAGCTACAGCAGCCAATGCTGCTGCTATGGGGATGGGTCATAAAAGGACATCAGGATTTGCAAGGCAATACTTGCCACTTGGTCATTCCATAGCTAGCTAAAGAAGGCCAGGATTGTCTGCAATTTGTTGCATATAGGCCCAAAATTGATTTGAACACAATTAACAAGTGCTTAGCATAGGATCTGGTTTTTATGCCGGAGATATGAACTTCTGGCTGTGTCCAATTTGTCCACACACTTGAGCCAAGCTAGGCCTATACATGTGTCAACCCATGAGATGTGTGAGCCTGGCACAGGAAGGCTGCACTTAACATACACCAACAACACAGGCAGAATATGTTTTAGCAGCGTGTTGTGCGCCATTAAAGAATCTTAGAGAGCCAACAGTGATACTTGAAGATGACCAAGGGAAGGAAGGACTGGGGCCATGAAACAGCCTACGCATGACAAGGATTGTGCAACCATGGCTGAGGAGCGTGGCCACAGCTGAAGACGGTGCATCCACAGTTCACAGGAGCGTGCCACAAGTCAACAGCCTTGGCCTCACAGCGTGCCTCCATCCATCTATATTCTGGGTGGCCGAGTTGATCGGCCAGCCCCGCTCTTTGTGTGCCTGAACCGGCCCATCAGGACATCGGCCCTTATGGCATTTGCCAGATGGCCAGTCCAGCCCTGACCAAGGGTATATCAGTCTTGCATATACTGTAGTGAGAAAAGCCACAGTCCAGCATTTCATAACCTAATCTGTGACAACACTATGTACACAACCCAGCGGAACATGGGTGGTCATTCCGAGTTGATCGCTCGCTAGCTGTTTTTAGCAGCCGTGCAAACGCGATGCCGCCGCCCACTGGGAGTGTATTTTAGCTTAGCAGAAGTGCGAACGAAAGGATCGCACAGCGGCTTCAAAATAATTTTGTGCAGTTTTAGAGTAGCTCCAGACCTACTCAGCGCTTGCGATCACTTCAGACTGTTCAGTTCCTGTTTTGATGTCACGAACACGCCCTGCGTTCGCCCAGCCACGCCTGCATTTTTCCTGGCACGCTTGCATTTTTCTGAACACTCCCTGAAAACGGTCAGTTGACACCCAGAAACGCCCTCTTCCTGTCAATCACTCTGCGGCCATCAGTGCGTCTGAAATGCTTCACTAGACCCTGTGCAAAACGACATCGTTCGTTGTAATAGTACGTCGCGCGTGCGCACTGCGCCGCATACGCATGCACAGAAATGCCGGGGTTTTTTGCATCATGATTGCAGATGATTTTTGAAACTTTTTCTTAAAAAG
Source organism: Pseudophryne corroboree (assembly GCF_028390025.1). Lineage (NCBI taxonomy): Eukaryota > Metazoa > Chordata > Amphibia > Anura > Myobatrachidae > Pseudophryne > Pseudophryne corroboree. The sequence goes on from NC_086455.1 coordinate 155,560,620, forward strand.
GATGTCAAAAATCATTTGTTAGTAAATGTGAGATTTAGACCCAGAAACACAAAATCGATCAAGAGAAAAAAATAAAAAATCAACCAAATATCGACTAAAAATTGATCAAAATCGACCCAAATCAACTTTTTGTAAATATACTCTACATAGTCATGAGTTATAATATTTAAAGATCGTAAAACTGTTTATCTAACATGGAGAACCTTGGGGGGAAAAAAGACCGGTGAGGAACCCTTACAAAGTACAGTCCATGATTGTGTATCAGATCATCCATTCCTGCTACAGTATCTGTCTATCCATTTGAAAGTAAAGGAAGTGTCTGTCTCCCATATAAGCCAGTGGAAGACATGAGTAATAAATACAATACACACAGGAGCATTAAGCTGTCATGTCTCCTTCCTCTGTCCTCTCTGTTGTGACTATAACCTTTCAGTTTATAAGTATTTTTGCACTTGCTACAGATAAAGAATTTCTATGTACATTATCCCATTCCCTACCTCCTGGGAAGTTTGGATTAAACCTTATCAGAGCGGAAAAAAGATCCGAGAGTGACATTTTTCTGAAGATTCTGTAACTGGCTGAGACATGATAGAAACACGGTCCCCAGATAAGGGAGATCGCCTGACTTGTGCACTTACATCACTTATGTCTAATTACCTTCACCCCACCTGAACGCAGCTCAGCCGAGCATCCGCAAGGAGCAAACACGGGCTGCACCTGCTCCCTGCTCCGAATTAATTACGAAACCTTTGTGCCTTAGTTTCACTGATGAAGAATCACTAACAGGCAGCAAATGGGGCAGAAGTCGGCTATCTAATCTCTTGCAAATAATTTGCTCATTAGGAGGAAGCCCAGGTGCATTTTACACCTCATTGGCCGCACTCTACAGTTTCTTGAAAATCTTCAGCATTTAGTCTATTAAATTTGTATTTTTACGGTGAAATGCTAAATCGAGAGACTGATCATTGGATTAATTAAGCCTATAATGTGCTTATTTTTAAGCTGTAGAAAATAATTATTTTTTTTAAGGGGAAATATATATTTTCTGATCCTTCCTGCTTCATTGACATCCCAGCATAGTATACAGTAAGTCCGCAAACCAGATATCTTCATTCCAAACTTTGTAAGTGGCAATTTATGAACTTTGAACCAATATACCCAATTTCCATAAACTACCAATAGTTTACTTATTCCTTCTGAGATAGAAAATAAAATAAACACAAAGGGAAGTGTCACAGCACCGCACCCCAGCCTGCGCTCAGATACGCCTACCTGACACAGGTGGGAGGTCGTGACATTGGTTTTTCTCAAGCTGCCAACACACAGAGTATTTAAATACGGTCTTGTGATTATTAGATACTAAAATCACACTTATAGGTCCACCGTTATTACATAGGTGTAGCATGAGCCTTTCCAGGCATGTGAATTCTTAAGAGGCACAAAGAGACGCTAATAAATTTTTAGGCATTTTTGAGAAATATCTCCAGAGTTAAGTTATGCAGAAAAACAGGTAAAAAACAAGACATACGGTACAATTATGGAATGCACAATTAACTTCAAGTAAATAAAAATAAATAAAGTCAGAAAAACCAAACATAAATGTACGCTGAGATTTCAGGTCATCTGAGTAGAGGAAGACTGCAGAAAGCAGAAACTGGGGCTCCCTCCTAGTATGACGCTACTCCCTTGCAAGTGAACAATTGATGCTGCCCTCAGCTCCCTCTTCTCCTTGGCAGCCACTCCAAGAAATAGCCCCCGCCCTTGGGTTTTAACTCTCTTGCTGCTGGACATTAATAAATCAGTCGCTCACATCTTGACTTGGTCTGAAAGATTTGCTTACTTGTGGAGTGAAGCATGACTCAAAAGAAGAGCATAAACTATCCCCCCAGGTCAGGTACAGGAGACATCATAGCAGCCATTTTGATACATAAAATCATGTCACATCTAAAATCTTAGGTACAGAGAGTACCGCTTACCTATCACTGTAACCCATGTCAATGCCACAGGACCAAAACATTTTTATTCATAATTGCAAAAAAGCAGGGGTTCTCAAAGGGGTATATTAGGAGAGGAGGGGCCTGTGTGCAGTCTCCATCTTGGACCCCTCCTTTCTAACCAGCAGCGCAGTAGACTCTGAGCACTAGCAGCACCAGAGTCTACTGTGCAGGTCTCTGAGAAAATGGTGCTGCGGCCTCTACCCCTATGTTTTTCTACTGAGACTTCATTTTCCTGGTGACTTGTACAGCGCTGCTGCCACCAATGTGGGACTCCGGTGAGGTAGGCACTGATAACTTGGGTGCAGGGTGTCTGATGTGGGCCTGTGTTCACAACATATGCAGCACCCATTATAGATATGCCACTGGATTCTCAATTACAGTTTTTTAGTCTCACCAACAGGTCATGTTTGAGCAGGTGAGATACTGTACACTGTCATCTATTTGGCTTGCTCACAATTATCCCACCTGCATCCACAGACAATAACTTTCAAAACATGACTTGTTGGGGGGACTTGTGGGTTGAGAACCACTACAATCAAGTGATCCAAAAGCAATAGAGAAACATATACACCAACAAATACTTTCTGCTTTGGCATTAATCCAACTTTCCAAAGCAGGAAAAAATGTGATTGTTAGAGTGAATTCTACACAAACATTTTCAGAATCCGCGCTTGAAAGTGATAATACTACTGTAGTTTATGTTAAGCTGCTTTTAATGAAACCCATGTACAATGTGTAGGGATTATATGGCAGCCAACCAAGACATAACATTATATGTCATAGACAAACTAACACGAGAATAGAGGGCATAGGCAAATGCAGGAGGGGGGAAGGGGGGGGTTTCGGTTGCCTGGAAACCCCCTCCTCTTGGCAAGTGGCTAAAATTATGACAACAATAGCAATGGTATATAATACGATTACTAGAGCTGCCTCCACATCATGCAGTGTAAGGGACAGAGCGGAGCTGCTGCACATGCCCAGTGGTAGCATCTTCTTCTACCAAGTTCGCTGTGTGGGTGGATCTGAGGGGGGTAATTCAGACCTGATCGCTAGGCTGCGTTTTCGTACATCGGGCGATCAGGTCTAAACTGCGCATGCATATGCACTGCAATGTGCAGGCGAGCCGCATGGGTACAAAGCATATCGCCGCTCAGCGATGGGTTTGTGCGAAGGATCCATTCGCACGGGCGTTCGCAAGGAGATTGACAGGAAGAAGGCATTTGTGGGAGTGTTTAGAAAAACACAGGCGTGTCCAAACGTTTGCAGGGCGTCAATTCCGGTCCTGAACAGGCTGAAGCGATCAAAGCTGCTGAGTAAGTACTGGGCTGCGCAGACACTGCACAAAATCTATTTGTACAGCTCTGCTACACATGCGTTCGCACACTTGCACAGCAAAAATACACTCCCCCTGTACAGATGGGTCCACGGTTATCTTGGCTAGTTTGCTGCGCCTAGGCACAACATGGTTTATTAACGTAAACCCTTCATCTATTGTTCTCAGCTGCAATACAATACAGAGAACAATACAGCAGAGGTTTAAGTCCGATTGCCCAGTCTCAATTAATCCTATTAAAGGTCAAGATAAAGATGGACCCATCTGTAGGCGGCGGCTATCTGATCGCAGCAGTGCAAAAATCGCCTGCTAGCGATCAGGTCTGAATTAGGCCCCGAGTCCTCAATCAGTGCACTGGACCAGAGAGTAGCTATCAGGACAAGAGACAGGAGCCTTACCATGAGGTGGGAGAATGTGTGCTTAGAGAGTGCAGTACTGGTTTTATTATGTTTGTGTATTTGTTTCTTATGGTATGCTTGACCTTTTCCTGACCACTTATCTTATTTATATGATGTAAATATGTTTGATACAGCCTATACTATAGACAATCTATAGTTTTAAATATTAATACTGTATTTAACACAGTATCCAGTATATAAAAAGACCATTTATATTAATGTCCATGGTCGTTACTGTGTTCTTCTACAATTCCCCCAGACTCTCCTTCTTGCTGCAGTGTTACCCAGAGTGTGAGATTGTGGATTGCATTTGGAAACCCCCCCTCTAGAAATCCTGCGTTTGCCACTGGAGGGCACCTATGAGTTTATGGGTGCCAGGATGAAGAAGAGACCTAGGCACTGAAATCAGAACCTTTTCCATGGGCTTATTGTAGTGCAGAATGGTATTTTCCCGTGTTCACCAGGCAATGACTTCTAAGGGGTCAGCAGAGAGTGGACTTTTCCCTTTTTAAACGATGTTGCCCCTGAGTGTGTAGGTGCCAGTCTGGAACATGTAGTGCCCACCTTCCCATCCCTTGGCTCTACTGGTAGGGGGATGTAGTCTGACAATCGCAGGAGATAACTCAACAATAGTCATCTGTCTACTTTGCATGGCATGGGGTCAACTTTACCTTACACATAGGCGATACCTAATAATGTTCCATTAACATGACTGTAGAAAAATGTACCAACATGTACGGACTGGGGGTATAATTCATCCCCAGCATTCCTGGTGTTTGCAGACCACAGCCAAAAAAGTTTCTGGCCATGCATTATGGGGATACGCTGCAAGTTACGGAGGAATGGCCTCGCACCAAGGGGGTAATTCTGAGTTGATCGCAGCAGCACGTTTGTTAGCAAATGGGAAAAACCATGTGCACTGGAGGGGGGGCAGATATAACATTTGCAGAGAGAGTTAGATTTGGGTGGGTTATTTTGTTTCTGTGCAGGGTAAATACTGGCTGCTTTATTTTTACACTGCAATTTAGTTTTCAGTTTGAATACACCCCACCCAAATGTAACTCTCTCTGCACATGTTATATCTGCCCCCCCCCCCCCCTGCAGTGCACATGGTTTTGTCCAACTGCTAAAAAATTTCCTGCTGCGATCGACTTGGAATTACCCCCCAAGCTCCCATCTAGGTGACTACGCAAATTGTTGGGAGGCGGAGCGGCTCAGCCAGGGATTGACTGGGCTGGCTTATAGGCCCTTCTGGAATTTGTTAGAATTGCCAGATGGCCAGTCCGGCCCTGTTTATCCACAACGATACCTTGACTTTGTATAATTGCATCAATAAATCTTCACATATTTATATGTATATACTGTATTGAATGGAAATAAAGACATTCACTGGGTTGAGCAACAATTTATATTTGCGCAGATGTTATTTTGCTGTCCTGATAAAAGTGTTCTTCTTCCCTAATCACTTTCTCCCCTGGGCAGAGGGGGCAGTGACAGTTCTCAGCAAACTCACTCATTAAATATCCATGTTCACTTCTGTACAAGACAAGAAACAGCGACAACAGTCACAAAATTATTTCTTTTCATTTGTGTGTTCTGAAGTGCAGTATTCCTTTATGGTGGAAAGTTTCCCAGCTTAGTGATAGAGGTTCCTCTGTAGAATCGGATGACCCCCGGCTGCAGAAAATAACAGAGTATAAGAGGGAAAGACAGCGGCAGATGAGATCAGTTTAGGTTTCATCCAGGACTGTTGTCATGCCAGTCCGCCATGTCGCTTGCCGTCACAACAGATGGCATATACTTTCATTGTCGTTTTTTTTATCCATCTCTACAAATTGCAGGTCACATCTGGACCAAACTCTCCTCACATTCAGCAGGCGAACGTTTAAACACGACATCGGCTTCTACAGTGGAAAAAGGGACTGACACTCTGGAATTTACAGTATAATATATAAATATACGAGTAGGAGGTAAACATTACATTAACTCATAACCCTTTCACACAGAAACTGAAATTCCCAGGTGAAGCAGTTCTACCCTGTAATTTCATGAAAAACACAGGTCCTTTTTCTGTGTGAAAAGGTCAACCCGTGTTGCTATTCCCGGGACTTCAACCCTGGAATTTACCAGGGTCGGAGACACGGGAATTTCGATCCGGGTTGATCCTTTCACACAGACAAAATACCCATGTTGATCTGCAAATTACCAGGTCGAACTTCTCGACCCGGTAATTTGCTTGTCTATGTGAAAGGGGGTCAGGCAGGTCCCAGCAAAACTAACCGGCATTGAAATGTCGGGTAATTAATTACCGGGACTTTCAGACTTTTCTGTCTGAAAGTGGTATCATTGAGCTAAAGCCTAGAGTTAAATATTCATAGAGGGGTCTATTCATGAAGCAGTGAAAAGTGTGGAGAAGTGAGCCTGTAGGAGAAGATGCCCATGCAGGCGCGTTTTAAGAGAGGAGGAGGCCCGTGTTCAGCCTCCTCCGTTCGGGCCCCCTCTGCTCTGCCCGGAGCGCTGTAGAGTCTGAGCACTAGAGGGCTCAGACTCTACTGCGCAGCTCTAACGGAGTTCTAACAGCGCTGCGGATGCCGACGCTGGACTTTGGAGGGGTGAGTATTTTACAAATGGGTGCAGTGTGTGTGGTGGGGACCCCCTCTGGACTCAGGGGCCCCATTATAGAAATACCAGTGTGCTCATGGCAACCAATTAGCTGCTCCGTACAATTGTATAGTATGCAAATTATAAATGTTACTTCAATGTTGATTGGTTGCCATAGGCAACTTCTCCACTGGCTCACTTCTCCACACTTTTCACTGCTTCATGAATAGACCCCAGAGTAAGTTACATCCCTTTCACATCAATAACCGGGGTTATTGCCGGGGCAACGTGGGTCCAGGCTTGGTGTGAAAGTGTTTACCTGGGTTGTGTTACCTTGGAATCAGATCTAGATAACTACCAGAACAGACCTGGTTAACACGCCGTGTGAATTTTGTGTCCCAAGACATCTGACCCGAGTCATGCTAAGAGGAAACGGAGAGCGATCACCAGCACTTGGACATGATGTCATCTCCAAGCGCCGGCAGAAGAAGGACCTGACTATAACCTGGGTCCAGCCTGCAGTGTGAACAGGGTTTCAAGCTTGAAGCCGTCTACAATCATCTAGGTTGGACCCGGGAGTTTTGGTGTGAAAGGGGTAGAACGCTCTCCAGTGTAAGAGAGTTTGTAGTCTAGGCTATTATATATCACCATCAGTGAGGCTGTAGTTTACAGGCAAAGGTATTCTCTTTAATATTAAACCTGGATATTAAATTAATCTTAGTGACTGGGGTAGCCGACCTGTGCCGACGTGATGGGGTCCTGCACCCCGGACCCATACCTAGTGTTAGGGACCCCCAGTGACGGAGACGCCTTGCCGAACGGCCTGGGGGCTTAACCCTATATCTGCAGATATAAGCAACTAAGATCTCCGTATTATCTGATTATTATGTAGTATTATTATTTCTCACTCTGTGCATTAGGGAACACAAATTGTTTTTTCTTACACAGAATTACCCCTCCCTTTTAGCACCTGAGTGACAGCACAATCTGATTGAGCAGCTTTCCATTTTGTGCATTGACTTTGTTTTAATAATGAACTAACTGTGGCAACTTCTGACCCTCACCTAGTTATCAAGCTTGCTAAGTCAATTCTAAAAACTAAAAGTATATATTACTTACTGTATGTGCACCTCCGCATTGGCCTGATTGTTGCAATCATAAAGATACTCATGAGTGATTCTAACTGAACCATAGAGACAGCATTTAATGTGAAAAGTAGATATAATTGTCTCTTTATGTATAGATTTATATATTCTAAGTAATAAATAGCAAGTGAATTCAAACTTTCCAGTGATGAGTTATTTTTTTTAGACATGATAACCTTTCATCAATTGTTTATAATTTGCTGTAAAAGAAATTGCGCCCGAATGATACACTGTTTGTATCTGAGGTAAAATCTGTGAAATACTATCCCAGTCTACCCCAACAGCACAGATGCTGGAGTTCCTGTAAAATGGACTGTTAGACCTTTTGGTGGTGCACTTTATATGGGGTCAAGACAATTACAGTAAATGCGAGCCTCCAAGCACCACGAGTCAGCGTGGCAACAGACATACTTTATGGCAGCCTGAGCCCATACAAAAGTGCTCACAGCCCCATAGGGCTGTAAGCACTACTGTACGAATTCGGGCTGAAATCGGGCCTCTAGGGGTGCGAGTTTGGGTGCAGCTGCCAGTGTTGAAACTCACACCCTTCGCATTTAAGGGGATTGACCCCTATGTGTGAATGGTTTATTGTTTGAATTGATACATTGTGGAAAGCTGGTCATGTGACTTTTTTGACCATAATTTTTCTGTGGAAAAATATTCTTGTATAAAGGAAGTTTACGTTAGAGAGAAGGGTACAATTATTTGTGTCTGGAGTAATCTTCCTTACCTCTCTGGTGGAAAACAGAGGATAAAAAGAACCAAAGCAAAGAGTAAGAATCCATCCTTACCAGGAAAAGAACAATATAACACACCTTTAAATCACCTAATGGAGTATCACATATATTCTATATTTATATATCATTGTCCTTCATATAAATTAAAGATTTTTAGTCAATTATGGTACTAAAAAGTCTTATTGTACCTGTCATGAAAAGGAATGCAAATCTGGAAAATCTGTCAAAAAGATTCCAAAGAAACCACCTTTTAGGAATATGTATATAGGTGACAGACGGTAATAACAGATTCTCACAAATGCTGTAAAAGGTATCTATTAAGCATCTGGGGGAAGTGGGGGCCTGGGGGGCTACAGGCCGTTGCTTAAAAACTAGATCCTTAGACAAGACATTGTGAATCAGCTTTGTGAGCTTGGGAAAGGTGCTGACAAAGGTCCACACACGTTAGCTGGCCAAGTCATGGAATTAATGACTGCATTGTGGCACCTCTTCATCAGGCAGGAAGTCTTCAGCTGATTTCCTGGCCCTAGCCAAGCAGGCCATCTGCAGCCTATCATCTCAACAGCGGCAGGGCTGGGCCAGTCAATCTCTGACAGCTGTGCCTGGCAGGCAAATGGCTGGCCCCCTTGGAGGATCATGGCCCGGCTTCCAGGCAAGGTGCAGACCCTTGTAGAATTACATTTAACAAGATTGCAATTTGTCAGCTCCTGGTGGCACTCATAGGGATGAATACGTAGGTAAAACCTCAGGTGCTTGGTGACGGATTTGCATAGCAAAGTCATCAATATTTTCTAATGCTAAAGCATGACAAATCCATCTGTGCTGCGGTATCTCTGGAAACCTCATGTTCCGCCTTGAAGTGATACAGAATAATAATGTCTTTGTGAATGGCTACTATGGCGGATATTGTGTATTATGTAAAAGCCTCATCTGTAAATAATTTCATAAATACAACTGACAAGGCTAAAAGGAAGAGAAATGCAGTTTTATAATCGCAAATAGCAATAACTATATCCTGGAGTACATGTGGGAACAGCAGCGTTATAGGTCCCAGGAACAAATTGCTGCCCACCTGGTGCAGCTAAGTCCTGGATGATACTGTAATATCATCTTTAAACTTATTCCATTCATTTAATAATCATCCTCAAAACTACAGCCTGGCAAAGCTTGGAGAATGGGGATAAATAAAAGTGGCATACCGCAACGCATAGTCTGGGCAGGTTTTTGACCTTGTGGCGCCCAGGGCGAAAGTTTTTTTTTTGGTGCTCCCCAGACACACACACACACACCTTACCCCCAGTAGGCAAAATAGGGTTACTGCACGCCGTAGGCATGCACAAAAAAAATAGGCCGTGGCTTCATAGGGAATGGGCATGGCACCATTTATGCCCCCTGTAGCTGTGCCCCCAGTAGATTTGACCCCAGTAGTTGTGCCCCCAGTAGATATGCCCCCTGCAGTTATGCCCCCAGTAGATGTGCCCTCAGTAGTTGTGCCCCCTGTAGTTGTGCCCCCAGTAGAGATGCCCCCAATAGATTTGCCCCCTGTAGTTATGCCTCCTAGTAGCGCCATTTACAAGCACACAAAAAAAAAACAATACTCACCAGTCACCAGCCCCACTCCTGCTTCCCGATCGCTACTGCCCTCCGTCTCCGGATTCCCTGCTCTTCGGATCTATGGGAAAGACGTCATGACGCCTCTCCTATAGCGCCGCACAGACACTAGAGGTCAATTATGTAGGGAAGGGTTGCGGTAGGAGAGGGTTAAGGCTAGGCTGCAGAAGCAATGGGTTAGTTTTAGGGTTACGGTTAGAATACTCACCGAAAATCATCAGTATTGTGACCGATATTGTGTCAGGATTCCGTTGCCGGGATTCTGACTGCCGGGTTCCTGACCACCGGCATATCATACCAAACCCCTCTAGAATGGTGTAAACTAGTGCAGGGCAGGGTGACCCAACCTTCCAAACCGGGCAGTTCCCGATAATGTAGCTCCAGTAAGAATTAGGATATAACCGCTGTGCAGCATATCGCACCACTACCTGGTACTTACATACACTCATCAGCTGGTGAGCTGTATGAGTCTGTGTTTCCATAGAGCGACCCTAGCAATCGATGTTCTCCTTTATTACAAATAGGCTGCATATGTCTACGCACCTGCAAATAAGTCTGCGCTGTCTCCGGTGGCGTCTCTTTTCATTCTTGGGCAGCAATTTTACTCGCTTATATTACCAGCTCCGTAGAAAATCACAATTGCATTTGTGTACAGATAGGAATTACACCCTTAATGCAGGATGGTGTATAAATTAGCACAAATTTCACAGTATAGGGGCAAATTCAGTATGAATCGCAAGTAGCGATTCGTACGGAATTTTTGCTGAGGGGCTGCGGGTGCATGCACAACAGGCCCTAATGCGCATGTGCCCGCAATTTCTGCGGGGGGGGGGGCGCAGAAATTATGATCACCTCTGCCTGTCAATCAGGCAGAGGCAGTCGCGGGGCGGGAGGGTGGAAACAGAGCATTTTCTGGGTGGAAACAGAGCATTGTGGGGGAGTGCCAGCCCAAACGGTGGGCTGGTACGCGCAAACGGGGGCGTGTCGGGGGTGCGGCCACAGCGTCTGTGTGACGTCACACGCAGCCGCTGCGACAACAAAAATGGCGCCGGGACTCTTGCGGCCGCAGCTAAGCTGCGCCGGCAGGAGTCATCCTTAATTTCTGCTAACGAGCAGAAATTGCGTGTTGTTCGCAATTTCTGCTTGTAGCAGGGGGGGGAGGCCTCGGTCAGCATGCATGCTAATGGTTAGCAAATTCTGCTGATTAGCAGCATCCGCTAACCTTACTGAATTGGCCCCATAATTAGGTATTTGGACATATCAGTACCTGTTCCTCCTTAATGGGGAAATATACATTATCCAGTGGATGTTTTAATGATTTTTATAAAACTTGCTATTTTATGATATTAATAATCTTTTACTACATTAGGGGGTATTCAATCACCTGCGATCACTGATTGGGGGCAAGAGAATCGCTGGGGGGCTATTCAATTACCCCCCATAAGCCGTCGCCTCCGGCAGGCGAAGCAAAATCCTGATTTTCTCGGGTGTTTTAATTAAATAGGCAAAAAAAATCTAAGAAATATCGGAAGTTTTCAATCACAATGTCTCTTCACTGGTAATCGAATACCTCCCATTGAGTGAGGAGAAATTGTTACTTGTCTTCTTCCCCACGTGCTTGAGCTGTTACTGTTACATTTTTTCCATCATGAATAGAAAATGTACATATCAGATATTTGACACCTTTTAAGAACCTTCAGTACTTTCCTTATGGCCACTGGGGGTCATTCCGACCCGTTCTCATGCAGCGGTTCATCGCTGTGGTGCGTACGGGTTGGAACAGCGCATGCACGGCGGCCGCATTGCGCACGCGCGTCGTTGCCCGGTGACAGCAGCGGCCAGAACAAAGAAGAAAGTGAGGCTGCCGCGATCGCAAGAAGATTGACAGGGAGGAGGCATTCCGGGGAGTCTACGCCCCGTTTTCCGGGCGTGGAGATCCGAACGCAGGCGTGTCCAGGCGTTTGGAGGGCGGATGTCTGACGTCAATCTCGGGACCTTCATCGCTGGATCCGTCGCATAGGGTAAGTAGGTCTGACCCTGGTCTTGTTTTGCAGGAAACTTTTTTAGCATAGCAGGGCTGCACAAGCGATCGCAGCCCTGCTATGCTAAAATAAACTCCCCCATAGGCGGCGTCAAGTTGATCGACCGAGCAGCATAAAGTTGCTACGTGCGATCAACTCGGAATGACCACCACTGTCAGCCTCCTATGCTATGTTGCTATCTAGAGGCTTAATTCAGATCTGATCACAGCAGCAAATTTGTTAGCCGTTGGGCAAAACCATGTGCACTGCAGGTGGGGCAGATATAACATGTGCAGAGAGAGTTAGATTTGGGTGGGTTATTTTGTTTCTGGACAGAGTACATACTGGCTGCTTTATGTTTACAATGGAATTTAGATTTCAACACACCCCACCCAAATCTAACTCTCTCTGCACATGTTACATCTGCCCCACCTGCAGTGCACATGGTTTTGCCCAACTGCTAACAAATTTGCTGCTGCGATCAGATCTTAATTGGGCTCTAAACTGCCACTTGGTGAGGCTCTAGGACGGCTTTCCCACTTTTTCATGCACTTCTGCCAGGTCCTTTTTTGTTGAAAAGTCACGCAACCTTCCCAGTAAGTCCTGCAAATTGCCATCTCTATCTGACTCTCGCATTTTCCGTGTATGAGTATTACCATGACCTATGCAAGCATTAGGATGACATTTCCCTTTCACAATATGGCATATGACTGAATTGACCCCTTAGAGTCGGGAGGAAATCTTGCCCTGGTGAAGAACCTGCAGGCCAGTAAATCCTGTTACACTACAAGGGCTATGAATGCAAGGTATCTGCTTCTGGGACAAATACTGCAGACTCTTGCACGCACCAACCAACTGCATATATACACACAATATCTTTGCCTTTGGCCTTGCAACTCTCACAATCCTAAAACATGTTGTGCATGTTAAATTCCATCCCTGGAGCACAGAAGAGTTTTTTTCGCTTTTTTCATGTGTAGATTTTGCATCCAGTATCTGTACGTGATCCTGTAAGTCAGCCCCCAGTGTGTCCCAGCTACGGCGGCGCGCGGTGGGTTACTCCCCTGCAGCACAAAATGCGTTTAATGTTATTTAGCTTTCTGGGCAGCGATTCCCCAGCTGCAAGATCTTCTGACAATCACCAAACACTCATCCTGGTTTATTATCTACTTCCCCTGCCTCTGGCATAAATCTACAGTGTATTTTTATTCTAAGTGTCCTCAACTCAAGCACAAAATATGCATGAGACGACACACCTGCGTCGGCTCCTGCCTATTCATGCTGCTTACTGATTTTGATTACTGTCTCAGATTCATATTGTGCTTTGTACCTTCCAAGCATCCAGCCCACCTCGTCTCTGACACAGCACTGGCACAGCCACCGCAGACGCCAAGGTCACCTTTCCCAAGATGCTGCATGCGGAACGATAGAATCCCACTTTAAAGCAGCCAGGATGGGAAGTGAGGGCTTTCTTGCAGACGGGTCTTTAATAAATGCACTAAATGAATATTTTAATGAGGAAACTTGGAGCAGTTGCTGTTATTATCAGACACTGACAGTGATGCTGAGATGAGCCAGGTATTGATGCTACAATTGTACTGTACACGTGATGCTATACTGTGGTAAACGTGACCAGAGCTGGCCCTAACCAATATGACGCCCTAGGCAAAATTTTGGCTAGTGCCCCCTAGCACCGCCGCTAGTTTCGGCTCTGACACTGCACTCCTTTCCCAGCACCATCACCTCTCGCCCATACCAGTCCTTTACCTTATATATGTTACTCCTCACGGTAGTGCCCCTTATTCACATTACACCACAGCATATTGCTCTTTATTTACATTAGACCACACAGTAGTGCCCTTACTATACGTTACGCTACACAGTAGAGCACCTTGTACACATAATGACACACATTAGTAATACCTTTATACACATACAGATGTAGCCAACTTTATCTTGACTGTTTCTCCGCCGAGACGGGCGTTTAGCCACGCTAAGGCGATAGCTGAGTTTAATCACAGGCAGGCGCGTTGAGACGATCTAGATACTCATCATGCATTACACATCTCCACCACTGTGTGGCTAATGCTCCACTAATCCAGTACTTTCGATCGTACAGTATAGCGGCGGATTGATCTACAGCTCTGGCAATACTGTAGGCGTAACGGGAAGCGGTGGAAAAAGTATGGAGTACAGTACTGTATGTGTATGGAGACGCAACTACAGTAATTGTGTAAAAGGAATAATGTACAGTACAATGTATAAACACCGTGCTTTTTAAAATATAAAATATATGAGCGTCTGAGTTCGCTAATGCATAATGGGAATGGAGGACTAGCAGGAGGCGGAGGAAAACACCGTGCTTTACAAATGCGAGCGTCCGAGTCCTCTAAGGCATAAACCAACAGCAATGGGGCGAGGGCCGGGCGCTGTTTGCAGTACTTTCACACATGAAATTAGAAATCTCTCATGAGGCGTCGTGGGCTAGGGGTGAAGGCTCCCACCTCCCTCACTGGGGGTCCAGGGTTCGACACATGATGTGCTTTCTTTCTTTTTTTTTTTTTTTTTTCTGTAATAATGCACTGTATTATTTTATTTCCATTGTAAGACAGTCAATGGAAGGATGCACACAGGTTTCACATAAATCAAAGTACATCTGCAGGAGCGATTCTTTACGCTAAATGCACCCAAACAGCGTGAATGAAATGAGTGTATTCTGGCGCTACCAACTAAGCAAAACAGTACTGTAGATCTTCAGCGTTTGTGCATTGCACAGGACCTGAATTTCCTTCCCTGTGCAGGCCCCCAGGGGGGAAGGGCGATGGGGGTAGGGGGGAGACGATGGAAAATACTGTGCCTTTGAAATGCAATTACATGAGCGTCCGAGTACACTACGGCATACTGTAAACCAACACCAATGGGAAGGAAGTGCCAACCTTATTTTTAATGTGTTCCCGTGACATTCACTTTAACATTTTTTTTTTCTCTCCAATACAGTACATCCAATGGAAGGATGCACACAGGTTTCACATAAATCAAAGTACATCTGCAGGAGCGATTCTTTACGCTAAATGCAACCTACAGTACGGTACTGTAAGTGAGCAAAATAGTACTACAGTGGGCGTTTGTGTATTGCACATGACCTGCATTCCCTCCCTGTCTACTGCATGATCTGTGCAGGCTCCCATGGGGGAAGGGCAACAGGCTAGCAGGAGGCGGAGGAAAACACCGTGCTTTACAAATGCGAGCGTCCGAGTCCTCTAAGGCATAAACCAACAGCAATGGGGCGAGGGCCGGGCGCTGTTTGCAGTACTTTCACACATGAAATTAGAAATCTCTCATGAGGCGTCGTGGGCTAGGGGTGAAGGCTCCCACCTCCCTCACTGGGGGTCCAGGGTTCGAGACATGATGTGCTTTCTTTCTTTTTTTTTTTTTTTTTCTGTAATAATGCACTGTATTATTTTATTTCCATTGTAAGACAGTCAATGGAAGGATGCACACAGGTTTCACATAAATCAAAGTACATCTGCAGGAGCGATTCTTTACGCTAAATGCACCCAAACAGCGTGAATGAAATGAGTGTATTCTGGCGCTACCAACTAAGCAAAACAGTACTGTAGATCTTCAGCGTTTGTGCATTGCACAGGACCTGAATTTCCTTCCCTGTGCAGGCCCCCAGGGGGGAAGGGCGATGGGGGTAGGGGGGAGACGATGGAAAATACTGTGCCTTTGAAATGCAATTACATGAGCGTCCGAGTACACTACGGCATACTGTAAACCAACACCAATGGGAAGGAAGTGCCAACCTTATTTTTAATGTGTTCCCGTGACATTCACTTTAACATTTTTTTTTTTCTCTCCAATACAGTACATCCAATGGAAGGATGCACACAGGTTTCACATAAATCAAAGTACATCTGCAGGAGCGATTCTTTACGCTAAATGCAACCTACAGTACGGTACTGTAAGTGAGCAAAATAGTACTACAGTGGGCGTTTGTGTATTGCACATGACCTGCATTCCCTCCCTGTCTACTGCATGATCTGTGCAGGCTCCCATGGGGGAAGGGCAACAGGCTAGCAGGAGGCGGAGGAAAACACCGTGCTTTACAAATGCGAGCGTCCGAGTCCTCTAAGGCATAAACCAACAGCAATGGGGCGAGGGCCGGGCGCTGTTTGCAGTACTTTCACACATGAAATTAGAAATCTCTCATGAGGCGTCGTGGGCTAGGGGTGAAGGCTCCCACCTCCCTCACTGGGGGTCCAGGGTTCGAGACATGATGTGCTTTCTTTCTTTTTTTTTTTTTTTTCTGTAATAATGCACTGTATTATTTTATTTCCATTGTAAGACAGTCAATGGAACGATGCACACAGGTTTCACATAAATCAAAGTACATCTGCAGGAGCGATTCTTTACGCTAAATGCACCCAAACAGCGTGAATGAAATGAGTGTATTCTGGCGCTACCAACTAAGCAAAACAGTACTGTAGATCTTCAGCGTTTGTGCATTGCACAGGACCTGAATTTCCTTCCCTGTGCAGGCCCCCAGGGGGGAAGGGCGATGGGGGTAGGGGGGAGACGATGGAAAATACTGTGCCTTTGAAATGCAATTACATGAGCGTCCGAGTACACTACGGCATACTGTAAACCAACACCAATGGGAAGGAAGTGCCAACCTTATTTTTAATGTGTTCCCGTGACATTCACTTTAACATTTTTTTTTTTCTCTCCAATACAGTACATCCAATGGAAGGATGCACACAGGTTTCACATAAATCAAAGTACATCTGCAGGAGCGATTCTTTACGCTAAATGCAACCTACAGTACGGTACTGTAAGTGAGCAAAATAGTACTACAGTGGGCGTTTGTGTATTGCACATGACCTGCATTCCCTCCCTGTCTACTGCATGATCTGTGCAGGCTCCCATGGGGGAAGGGCAACAGGCTAGCAGGAGGCGGAGGAAAACACCGTGCTTTACAAATGCGAGCGTCCGAGTCCTCTAAGGCATAAACCAACAGCAATGGGGCGAGGGCCGGGCGCTGTTTGCAGTACTTTCACACATGAAATTAGAAATCTCTCATGAGGCGTCGTGGGCTAGGGGTGAAGGCTCCCACCTCCCTCACTGGGGGTCCAGGGTTCGAGACATGATGTGCTTTCTTTCTTTTTTTTTTTTTTTTTCTGTAATAATGCACTGTATTATTTTATTTCCATTGTAAGACAGTCAATGGAAGGATGCACACAGGTTTCACATAAATCAAAGTACATCTGCAGGAGCGATTCTTTACGCTAAATGCACCCAAACAGCGTGAATGAAATGAGTGTATTCTGGCGCTACCAACTAAGCAAAACAGTACTGTAGATCTTCAGCGTTTGTGCATTGCACAGGACCTGAATTTCCTTCCCTGTGCAGGCCCCCAGGGGGGAAGGGCGATGGGGGTAGGGGGGAGACGATGGAAAATACTGTGCCTTTGAAATGCAATTACATGAGCGTCCGAGTACACTACGGCATACTGTAAACCAACACCAATGGGAAGGAAGTGCCAACCTTATTTTTAATGTGTTCCCGTGACATTCACTTTAACATTTTTTTTTTTCTCTCCAATACAGTACATCCAATGGAAGGATGCACACAGGTTTCACATAAATCAAAGTACATCTGCAGGAGCGATTCTTTACGCTAAATGCAACCTACAGTACGGTACTGTAAGTGAGCAAAATAGTACTACAGTGGGCGTTTGTGTATTGCACATGACCTGCATTCCCTCCCTGTCTACTGCATGATCTGTGCAGGCTCCCATGGGGGAAGGGCAACAGGCTAGCAGGAGGCGGAGGAAAACACCGTGCTTTACAAATGCGAGCGTCCGAGTCCTCTAAGGCATAAACCAGAGCGTCTCAGTCACCGCCCCGCTACCCACTTTGCAAAGCTGTTTCCTCGTAGGCAGACTTGCTGTGTGGATCTTCTCCGACCTTTCAGAAATCTCCTGATAATTTGCTCTCCGTTTCTGCCTTCGATAACTTCTTCACAGGCCATACTGTTCCAGCTCATTGACACAGTTTCGTCATACAGTATTTGACCGGTAATTCTTTCATTTACGGTTTACAATTATTTATATACTGTACGTAAATGATGAATGTCCCTGTGCATTGCTCCATGGCCTGTACAACTTATCCCGGTGTATTTTAAAATGTATACCATCTCTCACTACATATCCGAGCGCTGCCACGTGCTGGGAGTTCACGGTCGGCGGCCATGTTGTCAGGTTGCTAAGCGATCCAGCTCGGTATACCGTAATGTGCATAGACCATTGAGCTAGGGGATTGTGACGCTCCTTCAGCATTGCCCCCTGAACTGTGAAATGTATGCCATATTGTATCTCACTACATATCCGAGCGCTGCCACGTGCTGGGAGTTCACGGTCGGCGGCCATTTTGTCAGGTTGCTAAGCGATCCAGCTCGGTATACCGTAATGTGCATACAGTAGACCTCGCTTATCCCAATGTAATTGAGCTAGGGGATTGTGACGCTCCTTCAGCATTGCCCCCTGAACTGTGAAATGTATGCCATATTGTATCTCACTACATATCCGAGCGCTGCCACGTGCTGGGAGTTCACGGTCGGCGGCCATTTTGTCAGGTTGCTAAGCGATCCAGCTCGGTATACCGTAATGTGCATAGACCTCGCTTATCCCAATGTAATTGAGCTAGGGGATTGTGACGCTCCTTCAGCATTGCCCCCTGAACTGTGAAATGTATGCCATACTGTATCTCACTACATATCCGAGCGCTGCCACGTGCTGGGGGTTCACGGTCGGTGGCCATTTTTTGTGTGCATAGAACTCGCTTATCCACATAGGCCCCTGTGTTTTTAACTACTATATTGAGATGCACATTTCTAGGCCTACAGTATTTAATATACAGTAAGCAGCATTGTTGTTAGGCAATAATTGAAGAATTTACATACAGTACTGACATGTACTGTATGTAATGCTTGTACATCATGTCAGTCGACCCTTATGCTGTACACTACTGTAAGTCTCACAGGGCCCATGCACTTCCAAGGAGGGTTATTTACTGTACTGTATCTGTTTCATACAGGAAACTAATTGCAGTCCATAACACTGAAGTTGTATTTTCAGTACTGTACAGTATACAATACTTAAATTTGAACATCAGGTACTGGATAGTAAACATGTACAGTATTAACTTCTATCATAAAACTCTTATGCATTTTCAGATGTGTAAATTTTAGACTACAGTATTCACAAATGTTTTCTCTCCATACAGGAATTATAGTTGGACAACATGCCAGTAACTATCAACAAAACGATGAGCAAGATAATCGCCAACATGAAAAAAGAAAATAAAACCATCAAAGAGATCCATGCATGGCTCAAGGAAAGTGGCATTATAGTCACTTTAGAAACGGTGCGCTATCATGCATTCGAGAGAACAACGCCCAGATTTGTATTTCCTACAAAATGCACATGGTACGTACTGTACACTACTGTAATGTTTAAATGACTTGCTTTATACCATAAACAATTTTTTTGAAATAAAATAAAAACTTCATCAATTGTAACTGTGATTGTGCTGTTCATGAATTCATATTTTTCATACTGTATTGTACTGTAGGAGAGTGCAACAAATTGTGGAGGAACTAACTCGTGAGGATGATGAGCGTACTGCTCTGCAAATAAAACGAATTCTCCATTCCAAGTATGACCTGGACATATCGGCCACCAGCATCAGAAGGATGCGACGGAAAATGGGATGGACCTTTGGCGCAACAAGGTAAAATACTGAAAGCAGTATAAACCATACAGTAAATGCACTGTTAATAATCCCTTGATACGTGATATAATAATGCCATAAATCATTATACAGAGTGTGTACTTTATACTATATACAGTATGTGTGTGTGTATATACTGTATATACAGTATTCTATCCCAAAAGAGATACCTACTGTATAGGCACTCAGAGACAGCAATGAAGCATTGCCGGCTTATTGTGATGATTACATACTGTATACTGTGTGTGTGTGTTTGTGTGTATGTACAGTATGTATATATATATTACTCTGTATGTAACTTAATGTACTGTATGTACAGTTTAATGTATACAGTAGGTATATAATACAGTATACTGCACATACAGTCTACTGTATATACAGTAATCTGTAAATCTGTAATTTCATAACTGTATCTGATTTCATTATTTTTGGCTCTTCACAGGATATCTCCAATGATAAGAGATGTGAATAAAGAAAAGAGAGTGGAACAGGCACGGCGATGGATTGAGAGTGGTGAAACATTTGATGATGTCATTTTCACAGATGAATCGTCTGTTGCCCTTGAGCGGTTCTCCAGAATGTCATTCAGGAAACGTAACCATATCTCTTTAAAACCACGCCCAAAGCATCCATTGAAAATCCATGTATGGGGAGGCATATCACGATTAGGAGCTGGTCCCCTATTATTTTTCGAAGGTACAGTACAGTACTATACTTTATTCTGTGCCTGTGTTCTGTAAAAATACATGTTGTACTGTAGAGTACGTGTAACTGCACAATAAAAGGAGTTGCTTATTAATGAACAACATTTTTTGATTTCTGTAGGAATCATGGATAAGAAATATTTCCAAGAAACAATAGTAGAGAAATGTATGGTGCCATTTGTGAATAAATATTACCCAACTCACCATAGGATATTCCAAGACAATGATCCTAAACACTCCGCCTCAGCCAAATTTATGGAAGAGAAAGGTATGAATTGGGAACGCACACCACCAGAGTGAGTATTCTTTCAACAGTGTACAAGTAAAATTTTGGATAGCACTCTAGTACTGTAAAAAAAAATTTTGTTTAATAAACAGTACAATATTGTATGTTTAATTTTCTCTATTTACTGTAATGTACTGTAATTAATTTTTTCTATACGCTTTTTTTTTTTTTTTAATTAGATCACCAGACATGAACCCAATCGAATTAGTGTGGGCTCAATTGAAGAGGTACGTTAGGAGTGTTGCAAAGCCAACAACAAAACAGCAACTGGTGGATGGGATAAAGAAATTTTGGCTAGAAGTACTCACACCTGAACATTGTAATAATTATATAAATCACCTGTATAAAGTATTACCTGTTGTAGTTGAAAGAAATGGTCAAGCCACAAATATGTAGTTCTGTATTTTCTGTTTAAAATTTTAAATTGGTGCATTATTAAAAAAAATGATAAAATTGCCTTTGTCTGATTATTGCATAAACTAATGTAGAATATTATACAGTAGTAATGTTATTGATGTGTACTGTATGAACAGTTATTTTCAGTTTTATAAGTCCTGAATAAGAGTACTGTACATTTTGATCAGTGCAGTACATGGAATCGGATGTTGTAATACTTTATTTTTACATTAATATTGATGTTTTTCCAATAAATATTCAATTTTACAGTATGGTACGGTACAGTACATGAGGGTACCTGTACAGTATGATACGTCATTATGGGGGAGAAATACTGTATCCACTAAATGTACAGTAAAATGTTTTTTTCTTATTACAAACACACAAATGCATCTCAGATGGAAATATGCTATACACAGCAGACAGCTTATGGTGACAGAACTTCCCTACTGTATCCCCACCCATAGTCGTGGTATATTTTAGATTGCCTAATGAGACACTCCTGCAGCATTGCCAATGATTCATGTAAAACCTGTGTGCAAACAGTATCTGTATTGAATGCAAAGTACAGTAAGAGTACAGTATACAGTATTATCAGAGCCAAACCTGACCAACATGATGCCCTAGGCTAGATTTTGGCTGATGCCCTCTTGCACAGATGCTACGTAGTTCCGCCTCTAACCCTGCACCCCTTTCCCAGCACCATCACCCATTTTGGCGCTCCTACCCCCTATAATCTAAATAAGAACAATGTGCACATTTAGTGCCAGCCCAAAACAGTGTACAGTATGTTCTTGCTGGGAAGGGGCATGGTAACACAATAATACCCGAAGATGAAATGACACAACACAGTACTGCAACTTTATTCACATTATATCATGCAGTGGTGTCTCTTATTCTCATGACATCATATCATAGTACCACATTACTCCTAACAGTAATGCCCCTTATTCACATTACACCCCACCACATTCATCTTTATTTACATTAGACCACAGGTTCTCAAACTCAGTCCTCAGGACCCCACACAGTGCAGGTTTTGCAGGTCTCACAGAATCACAAGTGAAAAAATTAGCTCCACCTACTGTATGGACCTTCTAAAATGTGTCAGTTAGTAATGAATACATCTGTGCACTTGCTGGTTTACCTGCAAAACATGCACTGTGTGTGGTCCTGAGGACCAAGTTTGAGAACCACTGCATTAGACCATGCAGTAGTGCCCTTTCCTTATGTTACACCAGAAAATATTGTAGTACACCTTATACACATACAGTACAGTAATGCCACACATTAGTAATGCATTTCATATTTAAATTTTCTGATTTAATTTCATAGAGCCGCAGTCACTCACAGAATATAGGCATGTACTGTAGCATCTCATTTTATTCTGCAGAAGCTGATTATTCCCGTTTGGCTAGTTTGCCGCCTCTGTACAGTATATCACAATAGAAAAAAGTTATAGTGTCAGTGAAAAAAGCACCTCATGACAGATACTGTACACAAGCTCATGTCTAAATACTGTATACTGTAAGCAGTGACATTAAGGGGTACAGTACTGTATATGCAATTGCAGTCGAATTCCGGAAGGAATACGGAAAAAATGGACACGGGATCCCCCATCTTTTTAGAACCAGCACCGGGCTCTGCGCCTGGTCCTGGTGCAAAAAATAAGGGGGACAAAAAAAGCGTAGGGGTTCCCCATATTTTTTGAATCAGCACTGGGCTCCACTAGCTGGACAGATAATGCACAGCCGGGGGAGACTTTTATACAGGTCCCTGCGGCCATGGAATTAAATACCCAACTAGTCACACCTGGCCGGAGTACCCTGGAGGAGTGGGGGCCCCTTAAATCAAGGGGACCCCCCTCCAGCCACTCGATTATCTCTATCACCCCTGTGTATTGTAGCTAGGGGATTGTGACGCTCCTTCAGCATTGCCCCGTAGCCTGCAAAATCTGTGCTGTTATTTGCTCCATAGCTGAGTGCCTCCTAGGAGCTACTGTAGGAGTCACAGGCGGTAGCCATTTCAATTGAGTCTGCCCTGCTATAGAATTGTACAGGTATGTGTACATTACCGTACGGTGCATAGAACCTTTACAGTAGAAACTCTCCTGCAGCTTTGGCCTGCTTTACTGTATGTACTGTAAAACTTGTGTTTTGTCAGTTTGCTATGCGACCGAGCCCGGTGTAACGTACAGTACTGTAATGTGCATAGACCTCGCTTACAGTATCTCTGTGTATTTTGGCTAGGGGATTGTGACGCTCCTTCAGCATCGCCCCGTAGCCTGCACAGCTTATGCCATTTCTCATTCCATACCCAACTGCTGCCTGCCACGAGGTGGGGGTTCAGGAGGTGGGGGTTCATGGGTAGTGGTCGTTTTGACAGTGTGCTATGCGATTGAGTCCGGTGTACCGTAATACTGTATGCAATCCTACAGTAGCTTATCCCTCCCCTGTGTATTTTGGCTAGGGGATTGTGACGCTCCTTCAGCATTGCCCCATAACCTGCACAAGGGTTCAGGGGCGGCGGCCATTTTGCCAGTGTGCTACAGTATGTCATCGAGTCCGGTGTACCATAATATGCATACTGTGTATTTTAGCTAGGGGATTGTGACGCTCATTCAGCATTGCCCCATAGTCTGTACAATCTGGACTATTACTTGCTCCGTAGCCTAGGGCCTCTGTGGGGCAAGGAGTCATAGGTGGTAGCCATTTCTATTCAGTCTGCCCAGCTACAGAATTGTATGTGTACTGTGTACGGAGCATAGTACCTTAACCTGCATAGAACCTGCACATTATGGTACACCGGACTCGATCGCATAGAACCGCTCATGCAGCTACTGTATGCCCTGGTTTGCAGTATGTGAATAAAAAAAATAATAAAGTGTCTGAAAAAAACTACAGTAACATGCATTCGTACAGTACTTAAGGAATCGAACCCTGGACTCTGAGTATAGGAAGCGAAACACTTCACCACTTCGCCGCAGACAAATGTATAAATCCGTTGGTTTTGATTATGCTGTAATGGCTACGGGATTAGGACGATAACACTGTAGAAAATTCCTAATCTTGAGAGGCAATAGTGAACTTGTAACACACATCCATTTGCGACAGTGTACACTACTGGTTTTACAGTACTGTGTTTTGTCTGCGGGACTTGCACGCTCACATACAGTATTCATAAAGTATTGTAGATGGATCATATACTGTATGCTGTACTACTGTATTTGCGTCGGTGTCGTACTGTATATACTGTACAGTACTGTATTAAATAATGCAGCGTAATGAGTACAGTATTTGCTGTATGCAGCGTAATGAGACGCCTTAGTAAAGTAGTCCTTATTATGTATGTCAGTATTGTATTTTACGGGAGACCACACGCATGCGCAGTGGTGATTGTAAAAAGCGACATCTGGTGGCTGATCGCAGGTATTACACGTAAAGGTAACGCCAAACGTCAAATGTCTGTCTCCGTGCGATTAGATAGCCTCTCTGTGGCTAGGCGCGCCTCGCTACGCCACAGTACGCTGCGTATGGTCGAACGGGACAACCGCCGCGGCCACTCAAGATAAAGGTGGCTACATCTGTAATACCACAAAATAATGCCCCTTACACATATGACACACATTATTAATGTCCTTATAAATATAATGCACCTTACACATTATACCAACCTTTATCAATGCCGTAATATACACATAATGTCCCTTACACAAATGCTGCACATTATTAATGCCCTTGTACACATAATGACACATATAATGTCCCTTACACATACAGATGTAGCCACCTTTATCTTGAGTGGCCGCGGCGGTTGTCCCGTTCGACCATACGCAGCGTACTGTGGCGTAGCGAGGCGCGCCTAGCCACAGAGAGGCTATCTAATCGCACGGAGACAGACATTTGACGTTTGGCGTTACCTTTACGTGTAATACCTGCGATCAGCCACCAGATGTCGCTTTTTACAATCACCACTGCGCATGCGTGTGGTCTCCCGTAAAATACAATACTGACATACATAATAAGGACTACTTTACTAAGGCGTCTCATTACGCTGCATACAGCAAATACTGTACTCATTACGCTGCATTATTTAATACAGTACTGTACAGTATATACAGTACGACACCGACGCAAATACAGTAGTACAGCATACAGTATATGATCCATCTACAATACTTTATGAATACTGTATGTGAGCGTGCAAGTCCCGCAGACAAAACACAGTACTGTAAAACCAGTAGTGTACACTGTCGCAAATGGATGTGTGTTACAAGTTCACTATTGCCTCTCAAGATTAGGAATTTTCTACAGTGTTATCGTCCTAATCCCGTAGCCATTACAGCATAATCAAAACCAACGGATTTATACATTTGTCTGCGGCGAAGTGGTGAAGTGTTTCGCTTCCTATACTCAGAGTCCAGGGTTCGATTCCTTAAGTACTGTACGAATGCATGTTACTGTAGTTTTTTTCAGACACTTTATTATTTTTTTTATTCACATACTGCAAACCAGGGCATACAGTAGCTGCATGAGCGGTTCTATGCGATCGAGTCCGGTGTACCATAATGTGCAGGTTCTATGCAGGTTAAGGTACTATGCTCCGTACACAGTACACATACAATTCTGTAGCTGGGCAGACTGAATAGAAATGGCTACCACCTATGACTCCTTGCCCCACAGAGGCCCTAGGCTACGGAGCAAGTAATAGTCCAGATTGTACAGACTATGGGGCAATGCTGAATGAGCGTCACAATCCCCTAGCTAAAATACACAGTATGCATATTATGGTACACCGGACTCGATGACATACTGTAGCACACTGGCAAAATGGCCGCCGCCCCTGAACCCTTGTGCAGGTTATGGGGCAATGCTGAAGGAGCGTCACAATCCCCTAGCCAAAATACACAGGGGAGGGATAAGCTACTGTAGGATTGCATACAGTATTACGGTACACCGGACTCAATCGCATAGCACACTGTCAAAACGACCACTACCCATGAACCCCCACCTCCTGAACCCCCACCTCGTGGCAGGCAGCAGTTGGGTATGGAATGAGAAATGGCATAAGCTGTGCAGGCTACGGGGCGATGCTGAAGGAGCGTCACAATCCCCTAGCCAAAATACACAGAGATACTGTAAGCGAGGTCTATGCACATTACAGTACTGTACGTTACACCGGGCTCGGTCGCATAGCAAACTGACAAAACACAAGTTTTACAGTACATACAGTAAAGCAGGCCAAAGCTGCAGGAGAGTTTCTACTGTAAAGGTTCTATGCACCGTACGGTAATGTACACATACCTGTACAATTCTATAGCAGGGCAGACTCAATTGAAATGGCTACCGCCTGTGACTCCTACAGTAGCTCCTAGGAGGCACTCAGCTATGGAGCAAATAACAGCACAGATTTTGCAGGCTACGGGGCAATGCTGAAGGAGCGTCACAATCCCCTAGCTACAATACACAGGGGTGATAGAGATAATCGAGTGGCTGGAGGGGGGTCCCCTTGATTTAAGGGGCCCCCACTCCTCCAGGGTACTCCGGCCAGGTGTGACTAGTTGGGTATTTAATTCCATGGCCGCAGGGACCTGTATAAAAGTCTCCCCCGGCTGTGCATTATCTGTCCAGCTAGTGGAGCCCAGTGCTGATTCAAAAAATATGGGGAACCCCTACGCTTTTTTTGTCCCCCTTATTTTTTGCACCAGGACCAGGCGCAGAGCCCGGTGCTGGTTCTAAAAAGATGGGGGATCCCGTGTCCATTTTTTCCGTATTCCTTCCGGAATTCGACTGCAATTGCATATACAGTACTGTACCCCTTAATGTCACTGCTTACAGTATACAGTATTTAGACATGAGCTTGTGTACAGTATCTGTCATGAGGTGCTTTTTTCACTGACACTATAACTTTTTTCTATTGTGATATACTGTACAGAGGCGGCAAACTAGCCAAACGGGAATAATCAGCTTCTGCAGAATAAAATGAGATGCTACAGTACATGCCTATATTCTGTGAGTGACTGCGGCTCTATGAAATTAAATCAGAAAATTTAAATATGAAATGCATTACTAATGTGTGGCATTACTGTACTGTATGTGTATAAGGTGTACTACAATATTTTCTGGTGTAACATAAGGAAAGGGCACTACTGCATGGTCTAATGCAGTGGTTCTCAAACTTGGTCCTCAGGACCCCACACAGTGCATGTTTTGCAGGTAAACCAGCAAGTGCACAGATGTATTCATTACTAACTGACACATTTTAGAAGGTCCATACAGTAGGTGGAGCTAATTTTTTCACTTGTGATTCTGTGAGACCTGCAAAACCTGCACTGTGTGGGGTCCTGAGGACTGAGTTTGAGAACCTGTGGTCTAATGTAAATAAAGATGAATGTGGTGGGGTGTAATGTGAATAAGGGGCATTACTGTTAGGAGTAATGTGGTACTATGATATGATGTCATGAGAATAAGAGACACCACTGCATGATATAATGTGAATAAAGTTGCAGTACTGTGTTGTGTCATTTCATCTTCGGGTATTATTGTGTTACCATGCCCCTTCCCAGCAAGAACATACTGTACACTGTTTTGGGCTGGCACTAAATGTGCACATTGTTCTTATTTAGATTATAGGGGGTAGGAGCGCCAAAATGGGTGATGGTGCTGGGAAAGGGGTGCAGGGTTAGAGGCGGAACTACGTAGCATCTGTGCAAGAGGGCATCAGCCAAAATCTAGCCTAGGGCATCATGTTGGTCAGGTTTGGCTCTGATAATACTGTATACTGTACTCTTACTGTACTTTGCATTCAATACAGATACTGTTTGCACACAGGTTTTACATGAATCATTGGCAATGCTGCAGGAGTGTCTCATTAGGCAATCTAAAATATACCACGACTATGGGTGGGGATACAGTAGGGAAGTTCTGTCACCATAAGCTGTCTGCTGTGTATAGCATATTTCCATCTGAGATGCATTTGTGTGTTTGTAATAAGAAAAAAACATTTTACTGTACATTTAGTGGATACAGTATTTCTCCCCCATAATGACGTATCATACTGTACAGGTACCCTCATGTACTGTACCGTACCATACTGTAAAATTGAATATTTATTGGAAAAACATCAATATTAATGTAAAAATAAAGTATTACAACATCCGATTCCATGTACTGCACTGATCAAAATGTACAGTACTCTTATTCAGGACTTATAAAACTGAAAATAACTGTTCATACAGTACACATCAATAACATTACTACTGTATAATATTCTACATTAGTTTATGCAATAATCAGACAAAGGCAATTTTATCATTTTTTTTAATAATGCACCAATTTAAAATTTTAAACAGAAAATACAGAACTACATATTTGTGGCTTGACCATTTCTTTCAACTACAACAGGTAATACTTTATACAGGTGATTTATATAATTATTACAATGTTCAGGTGTGAGTACTTCTAGCCAAAATTTCTTTATCCCATCCACCAGTTGCTGTTTTGTTGTTGGCTTTGCAACACTCCTAACGTACCTCTTCAATTGAGCCCACACTAATTCGATTGGGTTCATGTCTGGTGATCTAATTAAAAAAAAAAAAAAAGCGTATAGAAAAAATTAATTACAGTACATTACAGTAAATAGAGAAAATTAAACATACAATATTGTACTGTTTATTAAACAAATTTTTTTTTTACAGTACTAGAGTGCTATCCAAAATTTTACTTGTACACTGTTGAAAGAATACTCACTCTGGTGGTGTGCGTTCCCAATTCATACCTTTCTCTTCCATAAATTTGGCTGAGGCGGAGTGTTTAGGATCATTGTCTTGGAATATCCTATGGTGAGTTGGGTAATATTTATTCACAAATGGCACCATACATTTCTCTACTATTGTTTCTTGGAAATATTTCTTATCCATGATTCCTACAGAAATCAAAAAATGTTGTTCATTAATAAGCAACTCCTTTTATTGTGCAGTTACACGTACTCTACAGTACAACATGTATTTTTACAGAACACAGGCACAGAATAAAGTATAGTACTGTACTGTACCTTCGAAAAATAATAGGGGACCAGCTCCTAATCGTGATATGCCTCCCCATACATGGATTTTCAATGGATGCTTTGGGCGTGGTTTTAAAGAGATATGGTTACGTTTCCTGAATGACATTCTGGAGAACCGCTCAAGGGCAACAGACGATTCATCTGTGAAAATGACATCATCAAATGTTTCACCACTCTCAATCCATCGCCGTGCCTGTTCCACTCTCTTTTCTTTATTCACATCTCTTATCATTGGAGATATCCTGTGAAGAGCCAAAAATAATGAAATCAGATACAGTTATGAAATTACAGATTTACAGATTACTGTATATACAGTAGACTGTATGTGCAGTATACTGTATTATATACCTACTGTATACATTAAACTGTACATACAGTACATTAAGTTACATACAGAGTAATATATATATACATACTGTACATACACACAAACACACACACACACAGTATACAGTATGTAATCATCACAATAAGCCGGCAATGCTTCATTGCTGTCTCTGAGTGCCTATACAGTAGGTATCTCTTTTGGGATAGAATACTGTATATACAGTATATACACACACACATACTGTATATAGTATAAAGTACACACTCTGTATAATGATTTATGGCATTATTATATCACGTATCAAGGGATTATTAACAGTGCATTTACTGTATGGTTTATACTGCTTTCAGTATTTTACCTTGTTGCGCCAAAGGTCCATCCCATTTTCCGTCGCATCCTTCTGATGCTGGTGGCCGATATGTCCAGGTCATACTTGGAATGGAGAATTCGTTTTATTTGCAGAGCAGTACGCTCATCATCCTCACGAGTTAGTTCCTCCACAATTTGTTGCACTCTCCTACAGTACAATACAGTATGAAAAATATGAATTCATGAACAGCACAATCACAGTTACAATTGATGAAGTTTTTATTTTATTTCAAAAAAATTGTTTATGGTATAAAGCAAGTCATTTAAACATTACAGTAGTGTACAGTACGTACCATGTGCATTTTGTAGGAAATACAAATCTGGGCGTTGTTCTCTCGAATGCATGATAGCGCACCGTTTCTAAAGTGACTATAATGCCACTTTCCTTGAGCCATGCATGGATCTCTTTGATGGTTTTATTTTCTTTTTTCATGTTGGCGATTATCTTGCTCATCGTTTTGTTGATAGTTACTGGCATGTTGTCCAACTATAATTCCTGTATGGAGAGAAAACATTTGTGAATACTGTAGTCTAAAATTTACACATCTGAAAATGCATAAGAGTTTTATGATAGAAGTTAATACTGTACATGTTTACTATCCAGTACCTGATGTTCAAATTTAAGTATTGTATACTGTACAGTACTGAAAATACAACTTCAGTGTTATGGACTGCAATTAGTTTCCTGTATGAAACAGATACAGTACAGTAAATAACCCTCCTTGGAAGTGCATGGGCCCTGTGAGACTTACAGTAGTGTACAGCATAAGGGTCGACTGACATGATGTACAAGCATTACATACAGTACATGTCAGTACTGTATGTAAATTCTTCAATTATTGCCTAACAACAATGCTGCTTACTGTATATTAAATACTGTAGGCCTAGAAATGTGCATCTCAATATAGTAGTTAAAAACACAGGGGCCTATGTGGATAAGCGAGTTCTATGCACACAAAAAATGGCCACCGACCGTGAACCCCCAGCACGTGGCAGCGCTCGGATATGTAGTGAGATACAGTATGGCATACATTTCACAGTTCAGGGGGCAATGCTGAAGGAGCGTCACAATCCCCTAGCTCAATTACATTGGGATAAGCGAGGTCTATGCACATTACGGTATACCGAGCTGGATCGCTTAGCAACCTGACAAAATGGCCGCCGACCGTGAACTCCCAGCACGTGGCAGCGCTCGGATATGTAGTGAGATACAATATGGCATACATTTCACAGTTCAGGGGGCAATGCTGAAGGAGCGTCACAATCCCCTAGCTCAATTACATTGGGATAAGCGAGGTCTACTGTATGCACATTACGGTATACCGAGCTGGATCGCTTAGCAACCTGACAAAATGGCCGCCGACCGTGAACTCCCAGCACGTGGCAGCGCTCGGATATGTAGTGAGATACAATATGGCATACATTTCACAGTTCAGGGGGCAATGCTGAAGGAGCGTCACAATCCCCTAGCTCAATGGTCTATGCACATTACGGTATACCGAGCTGGATCGCTTAGCAACCTGACAACATGGCCGCCGACCGTGAACTCCCAGCACGTGGCAGCGCTCGGATATGTAGTGAGAGATGGTATACATTTTAAAATACACCGGGATAAGTTGTACAGGCCATGGAGCAATGCACAGGGACATTCATCATTTACGTACAGTATATAAATAATTGTAAACCGTAAATGAAAGAATTACCGGTCAAATACTGTATGACGAAACTGTGTCAATGAGCTGGAACAGTATGGCCTGTGAAGAAGTTATCGAAGGCAGAAACGGAGAGCAAATTATCAGGAGATTTCTGAAAGGTCGGAGAAGATCCACACAGCAAGTCTGCCTACGAGGAAACAGCTTTGCAAAGTGGGTAGCGGGGCGGTGACTGAGACGCTCTGGTTTATGCCTTAGAGGACTCGGACGCTCGCATTTGTAAAGCACGGTGTTTTCCTCCGCCTCCTGCTAGCCTGTTGCCCTTCCCCCATGGGAGCCTGCACAGATCATGCAGTAGACAGGGAGGGAATGCAGGTCATGTGCAATACACAAACGCCCACTGTAGTACTATTTTGCTCACTTACAGTACCGTACTGTAGGTTGCATTTAGCGTAAAGAATCGCTCCTGCAGATGTACTTTGATTTATGTGAAACCTGTGTGCATCCTTCCATTGGATGTACTGTATTGGAGAGAAAAAAAAAAATGTTAAAGTGAATGTCACGGGAACACATTAAAAATAAGGTTGGCACTTCCTTCCCATTGGTGTTGGTTTACAGTATGCCGTAGTGTACTCGGACGCTCATGTAATTGCATTTCAAAGGCACAGTATTTTCCATCGTCTCCCCCCTACCCCCATCGCCCTTCCCCCCTGGGGGCCTGCACAGGGAAGGAAATTCAGGTCCTGTGCAATGCACAAACGCTGAAGATCTACAGTACTGTTTTGCTTAGTTGGTAGCGCCAGAATACACTCATTTCATTCACGCTGTTTGGGTGCATTTAGCGTAAAGAATCGCTCCTGCAGATGTACTTTGATTTATGTGAAACCTGTGTGCATCCTTCCATTGACTGTCTTACAATGGAAATAAAATAATACAGTGCATTATTACAGAAAAAAAAAAAGAAAGAAAGCACATCATGTCTCGAACCCTGGACCCCCAGTGAGGGAGGTGGGAGCCTTCACCCCTAGCCCACGACGCCTCATGAGAGATTTCTAATTTCATGTGTGAAAGTACTGCAAACAGCGCCCGGCCCTCGCCCCATTGCTGTTGGTTTATGCCTTAGAGGACTCGGACGCTCGCATTTGTAAAGCACGGTGTTTTCCTCCGCCTCCTGCTAGCCTGTTGCCCTTCCCCCATGGGAGCCTGCACAGATCATGCAGTAGACAGGGAGGGAATGCAGGTCATGTGCAATACACAAACGCCCACTGTAGTACTATTTTGCTCACTTACAGTACCGTACTGTAGGTTGCATTTAGCGTAAAGAATCGCTCCTGCAGATGTACTTTGATTTATGTGAAACCTGTGTGCATCCTTCCATTGGATGTACTGTATTGGAGAGAAAAAAAAAAATGTTAAAGTGAATGTCACGGGAACACATTAAAAATAAGGTTGGCACTTCCTTCCCATTGGTGTTGGTTTACAGTATGCCGTAGTGTACTCGGACGCTCATGTAATTGCATTTCAAAGGCACAGTATTTTCCATCGTCTCCCCCCTACCCCCATCGCCCTTCCCCCCTGGGGGCCTGCACAGGGAAGGAAATTCAGGTCCTGTGCAATGCACAAACGCTGAAGATCTACAGTACTGTTTTGCTTAGTTGGTAGCGCCAGAATACACTCATTTCATTCACGCTGTTTGGGTGCATTTAGCGTAAAGAATCGCTCCTGCAGATGTACTTTGATTTATGTGAAACCTGTGTGCATCGTTCCATTGACTGTCTTACAATGGAAATAAAATAATACAGTGCATTATTACAGAAAAAAAAAAAAAAAAAAAAAAGAAAGAAAGCACATCATGTCTCGAACCCTGGACCCCCAGTGAGGGAGGTGGGAGCCTTCACCCCTAGCCCACGACGCCTCATGAGAGATTTCTAATTTCATGTGTGAAAGTACTGCAAACAGCGCCCGGCCCTCGCCCCATTGCTGTTGGTTTATGCCTTAGAGGACTCGGACGCTCGCATTTGTAAAGCACGGTGTTTTCCTCCGCCTCCTGCTAGCCTGTTGCCCTTCCCCCATGGGAGCCTGCACAGATCATGCAGTAGACAGGGAGGGAATGCAGGTCATGTGCAATACACAAACGCCCACTGTAGTACTATTTTGCTCACTTACAGTACCGTACTGTAGGTTGCATTTAGCGTAAAGAATCGCTCCTGCAGATGTACTTTGATTTATGTGAAACCTGTGTGCATCCTTCCATTGGATGTACTGTATTGGAGAGAAAAAAAAAAATGTTAAAGTGAATGTCACGGGAACACATTAAAAATAAGGTTGGCACTTCCTTCCCATTGGTGTTGGTTTACAGTATGCCGTAGTGTACTCGGACGCTCATGTAATTGCATTTCAAAGGCACAGTATTTTCCATCGTCTCCCCCCTACCCCCATCGCCCTTCCCCCCTGGGGGCCTGCACAGGGAAGGAAATTCAGGTCCTGTGCAATGCACAAACGCTGAAGATCTACAGTACTGTTTTGCTTAGTTGGTAGCGCCAGAATACACTCATTTCATTCACGCTGTTTGGGTGCATTTAGCGTAAAGAATCGCTCCTGCAGATGTACTTTGATTTATGTGAAACCTGTGTGCATCCTTCCATTGACTGTCTTACAATGGAAATAAAATAATACAGTGCATTATTACAGAAAAAAAAAAAAAAAAAGAAAGAAAGCACATCATGTCTCGAACCCTGGACCCCCAGTGAGGGAGGTGGGAGCCTTCACCCCTAGCCCACGACGCCTCATGAGAGATTTCTAATTTCATGTGTGAAAGTACTGCAAACAGCGCCCGGCCCTCGCCCCATTGCTGTTGGTTTATGCCTTAGAGGACTCGGACGCTCGCATTTGTAAAGCACGGTGTTTTCCTCCGCCTCCTGCTAGCCTGTTGCCCTTCCCCCATGGGAGCCTGCACAGATCATGCAGTAGACAGGGAGGGAATGCAGGTCATGTGCAATACACAAACGCCCACTGTAGTACTATTTTGCTCACTTACAGTACCGTACTGTAGGTTGCATTTAGCGTAAAGAATCGCTCCTGCAGATGTACTTTGATTTATGTGAAACCTGTGTGCATCCTTCCATTGGATGTACTGTATTGGAGAGAAAAAAAAAATGTTAAAGTGAATGTCACGGGAACACATTAAAAATAAGGTTGGCACTTCCTTCCCATTGGTGTTGGTTTACAGTATGCCGTAGTGTACTCGGACGCTCATGTAATTGCATTTCAAAGGCACAGTATTTTCCATCGTCTCCCCCCTACCCCCATCGCCCTTCCCCCCTGGGGGCCTGCACAGGGAAGGAAATTCAGGTCCTGTGCAATGCACAAACGCTGAAGATCTACAGTACTGTTTTGCTTAGTTGGTAGCGCCAGAATACACTCATTTCATTCACGCTGTTTGGGTGCATTTAGCGTAAAGAATCGCTCCTGCAGATGTACTTTGATTTATGTGAAACCTGTGTGCATCCTTCCATTGACTGTCTTACAATGGAAATAAAATAATACAGTGCATTATTACAGAAAAAAAAAAAAAAAAAAGAAAGAAAGCACATCATGTGTCGAACCCTGGACCCCCAGTGAGGGAGGTGGGAGCCTTCACCCCTAGCCCACGACGCCTCATGAGAGATTTCTAATTTCATGTGTGAAAGTACTGCAAACAGCGCCCGGCCCTCGCCCCATTGCTGTTGGTTTATGCCTTAGAGGACTCGGACGCTCGCATTTGTAAAGCACGGTGTTTTCCTCCGCCTCCTGCTAGTCCTCCATTCCCATTATGCATTAGCGAACTCAGACGCTCATATATTTTATATTTTAAAAAGCACGGTGTTTATACATTGTACTGTACATTATTCCTTTTACACAATTACTGTAGTTGCGTCTCCATACACATACAGTACTGTACTCCATACTTTTTCCACCGCTTCCCGTTACGCCTACAGTATTGCCAGAGCTGTAGATCAATCCGCCGCTATACTGTACGATCGAAAGTACTGGATTAGTGGAGCATTAGCCACACAGTGGTGGAGATGTGTAATGCATGATGAGTATCTAGATCGTCTCAACGCGCCTGCCTGTGATTAAACTCAGCTATCGCCTTAGCGTGGCTAAACGCCCGTCTCGGCGGAGAAACAGTCAAGATAAAGTTGGCTACATCTGTATGCTGCACATTATTAATGCCCTTGTACACATAATGACACATATAATGTCCCTTACACATATGCTGCACATTATTAATGCCCTTGTACACATAATGACACATATAATACCCCTTATATGCTGAACACTATTGCACAATCAACCCACCCGCACACAGCACTCACATGGGCGCTAACACTATGACCTCTGCCTGTGCTTGGATACAGATGTGTCCTCATACATCTTGCCTCAATACGCCATGTAGCATGAGATGCCTGGCGTGAGTCAGCTGGCAGCTTTGCTAATGTCGGATGCCTTTTTGTGCGTAAATGCATGTTCTTTGCATTACCATGTGGCTAGGATGCACAAATTGCTTCTGCTGATTACAATGATATGCAGCATGTCTATATTCTGTGTGTGACTGTGGCTGTATCTGCATATGAAATGCTACGTTACAATGATTTCCAGGAACACATTGTAATGTACCATTTCGTATGCACATACAGCCGCAGTCACACACAGAATATAGGCATGCCGCATATCATTTTAATCAGCAGAAGCTCCTTGTGCCCCTAGGCATTCCAACTGCCCTAGGCATTTGCCTAGTTTGCCTATGCCTAGGGCCGGCTCTGACCGTGACTGCGGGAACAAGCATTAAGCCGCTTTGTCATGTTAAGTGGTGAACCAGCTGCTAGTAACCTTACAAGAGGAATTCCGGCAGTGCCAAAATTTTATATTCTGTGTGTTATGCTAAATTCACTGCAAAGGTATTTTTCATAGATTGCACAAATTATTAATTTCTTCTTGTTGCCTGGGGCATCTTTAGTCACTGTAATACCACCTCGTGCCTCTTTAGTCACTGTAATACCGCCTGGTGCCTCTTTTGCTGTTGTAACACTTCATGGTGCATCTTTAGCTGCTGTAATACCACCTGGTGCCTCTTTAGTCACTGTAATACCGCTTGGTGCCTCTTTAGTCGCTGTAATACCACCTGGTGCCTCTTTAGTCACTGTAATACCGCCTGGTGCCTCTTTAGTCACTGTAATACCACCTGGTGCCTCTTTAGTCACTGTAATACCGCCTGGTGCCTCTTTACTCACTGTAATACCGCCTGGTGCCTCTTTAGTCACTGTAATACTACCTGGTGCCTCTTTAGTCACTGTAATACCGCCTGGTGCCTCTTTAGTCACTGTAATACCGCCTGGTGCCTCTTTAGTCACACCACCTGGTGCCTCTTTAGTCACTGTAATACCGCCTGGTGCCTCTTTAGTCACTGTAATACCGCCTGGTGCCTCTTTAGTCTCTGTAATACCACCTGGTGCCTCTTTAGTCACTGTAATACCGTCTGGTGCCTCTTTAGTCACTGTAATACCGCCTGGTGCCTCTTTAGTCACTGTAATACCACCTGGTGCCTCTTTAGTCACTGTAATACCGCCTGGTGCCTCTTTAGTCACTGTAATACCGCCTGGGGCATCTTTAGTCATTGTCATACCACCTGGTGCCTCTTTAGTCACTGTAATACCACCTGGTGCCTCTTTAGTCACTGTAAT
Source organism: Pseudophryne corroboree (assembly GCF_028390025.1). Taxonomy (NCBI): domain Eukaryota; kingdom Metazoa; phylum Chordata; class Amphibia; order Anura; family Myobatrachidae; genus Pseudophryne; species Pseudophryne corroboree. The sequence continues at coordinate 155,597,778 of NC_086455.1, forward strand.
ACCGCCTGGTGCCTCTTTAGTCACTGTAATACCACCTGGCGCCTCTTTAGTCACTGTAATAACGCCTGGTGCCTCTTTTGCTGTTGTAACACTTCATGGTGCATCTTTAGCTGCTATAATACCACCTGGTGCCTCTTTTGTTACTGTAATACTGCCTGCTGCCTCCTTAGTCACTGTAATACTGTCTTGTGCCTCTTTAGTCACTGTAATACTGCCTGGTGCCTCTTTAGTCACTGTAATACTGCCTGGTCCCTCTTTAGTCACTGTAATACCGCCTGGTGCCTCTTTAGTCACTGTAATACTGCCTTGTGCCTCTTTAGTCACTGTTATGCCGCCTGGTGCCTCTTCAGCTGTTGTAACACTATCTGGTGCATCTTGAGCTGCTGTAATACCGCCTGGTGCGACTCTTTACCCACTGTAATACCACCTGGTTTGTCTTTAGTTGCCGTAATATCGCCTGGTGCCTCTTTAGCCGCTGTAAAACCACCTGGTGCATCTTTAGCCACTGTAATGCCTGGTGCATCATTAGCGGCAGTAACACCGCCTGGTGCGTCTTTAGTCACTGAATACCGCCTAGTGCCTCTTTAGTCACTATAATACTGCCTAGTGCCTCTTTAGTCACTGTAATACCGCCTGGTGCCTCTTTAGCTGTTATAACACCACCTGGTGCATCTTTAGCTGTTGTAATACCACATGGTGTTTCTTTAGCCGCTGTAATACCACCTGTTGCATCTTTAGCCACTGTAATACCACCTGGAGCGTCTTAAGCTGCAATAATAATGCATGGTGCGTCTTAAGCTGCAGTAATAACACCTGGTGCGTCTTTAGCTGCTGCAATACCACCTGGTGCATCTATAGTCACTGTAATACCGCCTGGTGCATCTATAGTCACTGTAATACCACCTGGTGCATCTATAGTCACTGTAATACCGCCTGGTGCATCTATAGTCACTGTAATACCATCTGGTGCATCTATAGTCACTGTAATACCACCTGGTGCATCTATAGTCACTGTAATACCGCCTGGTGCATCTTATTCCACTTCTCAGGAGCACTCAGCACATGTTCAAGACATTTCTTAGACTATGACCGGGACATAATGGGAGCCGAGTTTAGCATCTGGGAAAAAGTTGGACAAACTCGGAACATTATAATGTGCAACTTTTTTCCGGAACTCGATCAATGTGCGGCTGTATCGGCATACCAAATTATGGTGCAGTGTTTGGCAGGAATACACCGTAGCATAACATTTGTGCAGATACAGCCGCAATTACACACAGAATATAGGCACGCTGCATATCATTTTAATCAGCAGGAGCTGCTTGTGCATTCTATTAGCTTTCATTTGTGAATAAGACGCATTTTCTGAGGAACAATGTGTAAAATGACTTGTAGAGTACATGGACTATTTTAAGAGATCAAAGTAGTTTTGTCTGTTTTTAAGGTTAGAAATACTGTAAATGTAAAAATGTTTATTTGCTGTGAATGTTCTGTAGTTGTTACTTGGAATTGATTTCCAAAATTGACAAATACAACTCACCCCAAAAAAACAGGTCTATTTATGTCTGACTTTGTAGAGCTGTTTTGTGTGAGACTTTCAAACTCGACTCCATTACATCGGCCGAGTTATATGTGCAGTAGTGGATCTTGCTATGGGCAAGCAGGATTCTTGCATGGGGCGCCGCCTTCCGGAGGGCGCCGCTGCCGTGGCAAGATCCGCTACTGGTGCCGCCCGGTGCTGTGTAGATGCGGTGCTGTGTGGTGCGCAATGAAGTAATGGCGCTCCGCACTGTATTGTGGGAGCGGCACATAGACGCCAGTGATGTGCGGTGGGGTGAGGCCCCTCCTGAGCCATTTAGCTCACTGCACGTCCCTGATAGACGCTAGAGGTCATAATTGACCTCTAGTGTCTATGCGGTGCTATGGGAGAGACGTCATGACGTCTCTCCCATAGATCCGAGGAGCGGCATCGGCGGCTGGAGACGGAGGGCAGCAGCGGTCGGGAAGCAGGAGCGGGGATTGTGATTAATAATTTATTTTTTATTTTTTTTGTAAGCGGCGCAACTCTACAGGGGGCACAACTCTACAGGGGGCACAGTACTGGGGGCAATACTACTGGGGGCACAACTCTACAGGGAGCACAACTCTACAGGGGGCACAGTACTGGGGCACAACTCTACAGGGGGCACAGTACTGGGGGCACAACTCTACAGGGAGCACAACTCTACAGGGGGCACAGTACTGGGGGCAATACTACTGGGGGCACAACTCTACAGGGAGCACAACTCTACAGGGGGCACAGTACTGGGGGCACAACTCTACAGGGAGCACGGGATGCAGTCAGTTTACCTCCAATCAAAATCCCGATGTTCAAAATCCCGACACCAATTGACCGATGGTCAAAATCCCGACAAGGTCAAAATCCCGAGTCAATTGGTGTCGGGATTTTGAACGTCGGGATTTTGATTGGAGGTATTTCATACCGATCCCAGGGAGCACAACTCTACAGGGGGCACAGTACTGGGGGCAATACTACTGGGGAGCACAACTCTACAGGGAGCACGGGATGCAGTCAGTTTACCTCCAATCAAAATCCCGACGTTCAAAATCCCGACACCAATTGACCGATGGTCAAAATCCCGACAAGGTCAAAATCCCGACATGGACAAAATACCGACATTTAAAATACCTACAAGGTCAAAATACCGACATGTAAAATGCCGACAGGTCAAAATACCGACATGAGTTTTTTCATGATTTTTTTCATTGAAACCAACTTGTTCATACTTTACCATCCCAGTGGACCTGGAGGGGGAATATAATAGTGTGCCCGAAGCATGGCGAGCGCAGCGAGCCATGCGAGGGAACGCGGTACACTTTATATGGTGTCCATGTTGACTTATGTCGACATACACACACAAAAACAACCAAAAACGCATGTCGGTATTTTGACCTGTCAGCATTTTATATGTCGGTATTTTGACCTTGTCGGTATTTTAAATGTCGGTATTTTGTCCATGTCGGGATTTTGACCTTGTCGGGATTTTGACCATCGGTCAATTGGTGTCGGGATTTTGAACGTCGGGATTTTGATTGGAGGTATTTCATACCGATCCCAGGGAGCACAACTCTACAGGGGGCACAGTACTGGGGGCATTACTACTGGGGAGCACAACTCTACAGGGAGCACAGTACTGGGGGCAATACTACTGGGGGCACAACTCTACAGGGGGCACAGTACTGGGGGCAATACTACTGGGGAGCACAACTCTACAGGGGGCACAGTACTGGGGGCAACACTACTGGGGGCACAACTCTACTGGGGGCACAGTACTGGGGGCAATACTACTGGGGAGCACAACTCTACAGGGGGCACAGTACTGGGGGCAATACTACTGGGGAGCACAACTCTACAGGGGGCACAGTACTGGGGGCAATACTACTGGGGAGCACAACTCTACAGGGGGCACAGTACTGGGGGCAATACTACTGGGGAGCACAACTCTACAGGGTGCACAGTACTGGGGGCAATACTACTGGGGACACAACTCTACAGGGTGCACAGTACTGGGGGCAATACTACTGGGGAGCACAACTCTACAGGGGGTACAGTACTGGGGGCAATACTACTGGGGAGCACAACTCTACAGGGGGTACAGTACTGGGGGCAATACTACTGGGGCGCACAACTCTACAGGGGGCACAGTACTGGGGGCAATACTACTGGGGGCACAACTCTACAGGGGGCACAACTCTACAGGGGGCACAGTTCTGGGGGCAATACTACTGGGGGCACAACTCTACAGGGAGCACAACTCTACAGGGGGCACAGTACTGGGGGCACAACTCTACAGGGAGCACAACTCTTTAGGGGACACAGTACTGGGGGCAACACTACTGGGGGCACAACTCTACAGGGGGCACAGTACTGAGGGCAATACTACTGGGGAGCACAACTCTACAGGGGGCACAGTACTGGGGGCAATACTACTGGGGAGCACAACTCTACAGGGGGCACAGTACTGGGGGCAATACTACTGGGGAGCACAACTCTACAGGGTGCACAGTACTGGGGGCAATACTACTGGGGAGCACAACTCTACAGGGTGCACAGTACTGGGGGCAATACTACTGGGGAGCACAACTCTACAGGGGGCACAGTACTGGGGGCAATACTACTGGGGACACAACTCTACAGGGTGCATAGTACTGGGGGCAATACTACTGGGGAGCACAACTCTACAGGGGGTACAGTACTGGGGGCAATACTACTGGGGAGCACAACTCTACAGGGTGCACAGTACTGGGGGCAATACTACTGGGGAGCACAACTCTACAGGGGGTACAGTACTGGGGGCAATACTACTGGGGAGCACAACTCTACAGGGGGTACAGTACTGGGGGCAGTACTACTGGGGAGCACAACTCTACAGGGAGCACAGTACTGGGGGCAGTACTACTGTGGGCACAGCTACAGGGGGCACAGTACTGGGGGCACAACTACTGAGAGCACAGCTACAGGGGGCATAACTGACCACGCCCCTTCTCCATGAAGCCACGCCCCTATTTTTTTGCCCTGGGCACCATAAGGTCTAGATCTGGCCCTGTATATGTGTAACATGGGCAAAATATCTGAATCCGACTTTTTACCGGGCGCTCTTGTTCTGAGAAGAAAATAACCGACTTTTCATGTCCTCGGACGATATTACATTGTCCAGATTTGCAAAATGTCCGACTTTTGCGCCATATCTGACTTTTTACAAACTTGGATCAAACTTGGCTCCCATTATATCCAAGCCTATAAGAAATATGAACTAAGCCTTGGAGAGAGATAAAGTACCAGCCAATCAGCTCCTAACTGTCATGTTACAGCTGTGTTTGATAAATGACAGTAAGGGGAGTACTTAATCTCCGTCCACTTTATCTCCCTTTCAAGGCTCAGTACTTCTGCTCCTATGCGTCTAACTTGCAAATGCGACGCTGTGCGCTTGGATTTTGAGCGGATGCGTAGTGAGACTAGAAAAAAAAATCACTTAATGACGTCCGACATCAGCAGTGGGTGTGACACAGAAACGGCCTCCAACGGTTAATATCCTCCCCCGAAACGCCTCTCCGCTGTCAATCTTCTTCTGTCCAGCGCTGCGTCTTTTTTTTTTGCTGGGTGCTCCGTTGACGTCACCGGGCAATGACGCACATGCGCAGTTCCAACCCGTTCGCACGGCAGCGAAGAACCGCTGCATGCAAATGGGTCGGAATGACCCCCAGAGGGAGTCATTCAGAGTTGATCGCAGCAGCAAATTTGTTAGCAGTTGGGCAAAACCATGGCCCTCATTCCGAGTTGATCGGTCGCAAGGCGAATTTAGCAGAGTTACACACGCTAAGCCTACGCCTACTGGGAGTGTATCTTAGCTTCTTAAAATTGCGACCGATGTAATCGCAATATTGCGATTACAAACTACTTTGCAGTTTCTGAGTAACTTCAACCTTACTCTGCCTGTGCGATCAGTTCAGTGCTTGTCGTTCCTGGTTTGACGTCACAAACACACCCAGCGTTCGCTCAGACACTCCCCCGTTTCTCCAGCCACTCCTGCGTTTTTTCCGGAAACGGTAGCGTTTTCAACCACACGCCCATAAAACGCCGTGTTTCCGCCCAGTAACACCCATTTCCTGTCAATCACATTACGATCGCCGGAGCGATGAAAAAGCCGTGAGTAAAAATACTATCTTCATTGTTAAATTACTTGGCGCAGTCGCAGTGCGAATATTGCGCATGCGTACTAAGCGGATTTTCATTGCGATGCGATGAAAAATACCGAGCGAACGACTCGGAATGAGGGCCCATGTGCACTGCAGGCGGGGCAGATATAACATGTGCAGAGAGAGTTAGATTTGGGTGGGGTTTGTTCAAACGGAAATCTAAATTGCAGCGTAAAAATAAAGCAGCCAGTATTTACCCTGCACGGAAACAAAATAACCCACCCAAATCTAACTCTATCACCACCCAAGAAACCCTCTATCATGAACCTGAACGACTACAGGCCGATAGCACTGACGTCTGTGGTCATGAAAACGTTCGAGCGTCTGGTTTTGAATCACCTGAAAACTGTGACTGGCCCCCAACTGGACCCCCTGCAGTTCGCCCATCGATAGAATCGGTGTGTCAAGGATGCAGTCAACCTGGGCCTGCACTACATTCTACAGCACCTAGACATTCCCGGTACCTACGCGAGGGTCCTGTTTGTCGATTTCAGCTCGCCCTTCAATACAATCGTCCCCAGCATTCTCCACCCCAAATTATTTAACCTAGGGGTCCAAGAAGCTACCTGTTCCTGGATAGTAGACTTCCTGACAGATAGGACACAGGTGGTGAAAGCGGGGGAATTCACCTCTCAAGTACGGTCCATTAGTACAGGGGCCCCTCAGGGCTGTGTCCTCTCACCCCTGCTCTTCTCCCTGTACACAAATGACTGTACCTCAGAGGCGCAATCAGTAAAGATCATCAAATTCGCCGATGACACCACCGTCGACGAATCGGCCTATAGACGGGAAGTAGACCGGTTGCACCATCCACAACAACCTTGAGCTCAACCCCCTCAGAACTGTCGAGATGATAGTGGACTTCAGGAAGAAGTCATCTAGTGCACCTCCGCTAACAATTGCTGACAGTGCGGTATCGCTAGTGGACTCCTTCAAGTTTCTAGGGACCACAATCTCCCGGGACCTTAAAAGGGGGTCCAACGCTGACGCCACTGTTGGGAAAGCGCAGCAGAGGTTGTTCTTCCTCAGGCAACTAAGGAAGTTCAACATCCCACAGAAGCTTCTGCTCCTCTTCTACTCCGCGATTGTGGAGTCAGTACTGTGCTCCTCGATACTCGTATGGTACAGCTCCGCCGGCGTGAGGGACAGATGCAGGCTCCAAAAGGTGGTCAAAACCGCAGAGAAGATCATCTGGGCCGACCTTCCCTCAGTTCAGGACCTGCACCTGTCCAAAGCTAAAAAGCGGGCAATGAAGATAGTAAAGGACCAGCTACACCCCGGCCACAGCATGTTTAACTTGCTTCCTTCAGGCAGGCGTTACAGGGCCGTCCCCGCCAGGTCCACCAGAAGCCTCAAAAGTTTCTTTCCCCGAGTTGTCCGCCTGCTGAACTCCTGAACATTGACTGACTAGATGTACATGTAACTAACTTGTGTCCCTACGGTATACCTATCTGTGTGACTTTACTTGCCCCCCCCCCCCCCCCCCCCCCACCTGCTTATCTGTTACCTACTTGGCTGTTGTATAGCAAACCGAAGAAAAATTCCTAGCTGATTCTGATTATATCTGCCCCCCCCTGCAGTGCACATGGTTTTGCCCAACTGCTAAAAAAATGTCCTGCTGCGATCAACTTGGAATTACCCCCCATGTTCCTAAATTTTACAGTAGAATTTAAATTAAAAGTGTTCTCGAAATGTTCTATTTTCAGGCAAAATTGAGGCTGCAGGGCTTATACATGATATATTTCTGGGAAGTAACTGACTTTTACATTTCCACCGGCAGCACAGAGCGCTGATTCGGAGACAGTCACAAATACCGTGCGATCCCATACACAGCGGTTGTATGAAAATATGCAAAAGACACAGTTGCAGGTATTTTAAATTGCGTCACCCTCTGCAGGGCCGAATTTAGGGGTCAGGCCCAGGGCCGTCTTAACAGCAGTGTAGGCCCCTGGGCACAGCAATGCACAGGGGCCCCCTACCCATCCTCCAGCGGTAGGGGTGGGGGGTGCTATCAGAAGCAGCTTTGCTGTCCAGCGGGCAGTAGGGGGTATTCTGTCTTCCGCTCCGTATGTAGGACCTGGAGCAGTAATTTCTGCAAATTACTCCTCGACCTCTACTGCACAGACAGTGGGAGATGGGGTGGGAGGGAGAACACTAAACTGTAGAAGAGGCATCGGGCTAAATGAAGGGGCCCTAGTACATAACTTCCAGAGTGGTAGGGGGTGTGTAATATGCAGGAGAGGGGTGGATAGTGGAGTGGGCTTAATATTCATAATTTTCTGGTGGGAGGGCAGCATGCTTGACTGCAGATATCTCCAGCTCCTGGAAATAGATTTCTTAGCTTTGAATGCAATAAAAAAACTAGAGAGTCCCACCTTTCAGGAGGTACTGGAGACTTGGGGATCAGAGTTCAGGAGCCAGAGCAATCTACCGGCAAATTTATAAAACTGCAAACCAGATGTGTGGAGCTGGAGCAGGGACCAGCTGCTTGAAGGATTATATCTCTGGTTCTGGGCATATTAGAGACAAGCTGCCAGTGTCCACTGAAAGAGGGGAGTCTCATCATTTGGAGAATACCCTCAGGAAAACTCTAAGTTAGACAGAACCCGAGATATCTGGCTGGGGGGAGCAATTAACATTCTTGGATGGGGACCACTGCTTCGAAGTCAGATATCTCCGGTTCCCCAGGGCCGATTTAAAAAAATCTGGTACCCCTGGAAAGAGGGGACCCTCAGCTATCAGCCTAGGACCCTTAGACTCCTGGGGCCCTTGGGCAAGAGCCCATTGAGCCCATACGAAAAGACGGCCCTGGTCAGGCCACCCCTATGTAAATTATTGGCCACCCCCTTCCCCACCCTCTTCATCACATCATTGCCTTCTTCATTTCAGGTACCAGTTTGGATGCCATGAGACCACCAAAGCAGGCCCAACCTCACCCTACTACCAACTCCTGGACCGCCATTTGCTGCCCACTGTGTTACTCTCATCATTTGCTAAATAATAAAAAAAAATATATATATATATATATATATATATATATATATATATATATATATATATATACTTAATCACAAGTGCCGGCACTCCATTGCTTAACAGTCATTACTTGACCTGGTGCCCTCCCGGGTCTGTTGAACCCCAATACAATCGAAAATTTTCAAGGGTGGCACTCATGTGTCTTGATACAGCAGAATAACGACTAGCAGAGTCAGTTCGATATGAACATATCGAACTGACTCTGCTAGTCGTTATTCTGCTGTATCAAGACCCGTGAGTGCCACCCTTGAAAATTTTCTAATATATATATATATATATATATATATATAAAAAACATCTTGTTCTTATCAGCCAGGTGTGCCGCCCCAAGCAAGTGCAGCCCCTAGGCACGTGCCTCACGTGCCTAGTGGGAAATCCTCTAATGCCTAGCTGCCATTTTTACTGTGTATAGGATTCCCAGTCACAAGCAGTACATGCCTGGGAAACGGTAGCTGCACGCCTATGTTTTAGTCGCCACCCCCTATTACTGTCCAGAAACGCTCCCTGACTGCCGATCACTTTTTGAACAAGTCCTCATTGCGATAGCCGTCACAAGGCTATTGCAGCACATGCGTAGCATCACTTAGATGCATGCGCCATGGCAAAAAATTGCGCCATTGCGTCCAACAGTAACATTACACCCATCTCTGTATCAGGACCTCAGACAACAGATTAGAACATGGGTTACAAAGTATTTCAAGAGACATTTCAGACCATTCTGGGCACTGGGGAACCTTATGTCGGAATTCCATACTGCAGTCCTACAGAGCAAGTGAGGTGCATCCCTACATTTCCTGACTGTAATTACATTAATTCCTACTAAAATGGATTTCCTTTTATCCGCGAGGAAGATCTGTTGACAGTTTAGTGAATTGTATTAATTATCAATGAAATTATCTTGTAAACAACTTGAAGCATTTTGGGAGACATTTATCAAATTTTGGAGAGAGATAAAATGGAAAGAGAGAAAGTGGAGAGAGATAAATTGGCAACCTTCTACGGGCCTGGTACAGAGGTGGACACGGTTGTCCTGACTCTGAGTAGGATACACTAACAATTGCACAGTCCGTGCTCAGAGTCGCAGTTGTGATTAAGGCGCACAGTCTCACAAATGGCTGGAAATGTATATGGCATTCCTGGGGGATATAGGGGGTCATTCCGAGTTGATCGCTCTCTAGCAGTTTTTAGCAGCCGTGCAAATGCTAAGCCGCCTCCCACTGGGAGTGTATTTTAGCTTAGCAGAAGTGCGAACGGTTGTATCGCAGAGCGCCTGCAAACATTTTTTGTGTAGTTTCAGAGTAGCTCAAAACCTACTCAGCGCTTGCCATCACTTCAGACTATTCAGTTCCGGATTTGACATCACACACCCGCCCAGCGTTCGCCCAGCCACGCCTGCGTTTTCCCTGGCACGCCTGCGTTTTTACCTTGGCACGCCTGCGTTTTTCCTTGGCACGCCTGCGTTTTTCCGAACACTCCCTGAAAACGGTCAGTTGCCACCCAGAAACGCCCACTTCATGTCAATCACTCTGCGGCAACCAGTGCGACTGAAATGCATCGCTAGACCCTGTGCAAAACTGCATCGTTTGTTGTGCCCGTACGTTGCGCGTGCGCATTGCGCTGCATACGCATGCGCAGAAGTGCCATTTTTTAGCCTGATCGCTGCGCTGCGAACAAATGCAGCTAGCGATCAACTCGGAATGACCACCATAGTCATCATCCCGGCGGTCGGAGTCCCAGCGGTTAGCATACCGACGCTGGGATCCTGGCTGTCACAATGCCGGCAGAAGTCCGAGCACTATTCCCACTTGTGGGTGTCTACGACACCAATAGAGTGAGAATAGAGCCACCGAGCCTGAAGTGGCGAGTGCATTGAGCCCACAAGAGCCTTCATTGCGCTCGCCGGCATTCTGGCGGTCACCCATGCCCAACGTGTTCTTGGGTGGTAAGAGGACGGTGGCTAATCAGAAACATGGAGGCCGTACTCTAATGAAGAATCTACACCCAACATAGCGTTTCCGTGGTGCGACCGATGGTGGTCTACAGAAGCTCATAGCGGGTGTCTCAGTCCTTGCACAGTCATATGACCAGTGTTGGACTGGGGCATGAAGGGCCCACCGGGGAGTGATAGGGGCCCATACTTAGGGGTGTGGCCAGACTCCACAGAGGATTGAAATACACAATAGACTTGTGCAGTGTAATTATACATATCTACCATGTATAATACAAGTGCACAGTCTGGAACCTGATCCCTAGAGGAAGGAGTGGGCCCTCAGGCAGTGGGGCCTACCGGTGGTTTCCCTGGTACCCTTGTGGGCCAGTCCGACCCTGCATATGACAGATGTAACCCAGGGAAGGACTTCCAGAAGCATTTGCTCAGCCCCTATCACCCCACTGATGTCCCTCCCTAGTGGCTGAGGTGTCCAAATCTTTTATTCCCGTTCCCACCCACCAATCCAGCACTGTCTTATTAGCATATTTCTATAGGCGCATTTGTCATCCTGGGTCCCGCTATATTTCAGGATTTAAATATGTTCTGCTCTCCTGTAATGTACACGACGGGCTCATAACAACTAAATGATTATGTTGAATTAATTCCCATTCCTTATACTAATTATTCAGGTCATTTCTTTCCCCCAAACTGTACGACTTTTGCACTGTCGGCACGGAAAGTGTATCCAGAAACCAGGGAACACCAGTAATAGCAAGGGATGAAATGTTCAGAATCGTTTTATAATAATAATAATAATAATAATAATTTTTATTTATATAGCGCTCTTTCTCCAACAGGACTCAAGGCGCTTTACAGACATCAAAAACAATGCACATAATACAGAGGATTTGAGTAATACAACAATAGACAAGCAACACAGACATAAAAGAAAACCTTAAGCCCACAGAAAGCATAACGCAGGATTGGTGCAGGCATTTTGGGTAATAACTTCCAAGGGTTGTGTATTCCACCCTTATAGGTACCAAGTGCAGCAGCCGTCTTGGGCGCTAAGCGTAGGATTACCCAGGGTGGAATAGTCCACCCCTAGAAGAGATGACACAAAATGGGGGTGATTTCAGAGTCCTACAGTTTAGAGTAGGGTTCCAACAAAACCACAAGGTCCATGTATTTTTCATCCCATCCACAAGTGTACCATATGGGGCAGCCATGTTGGGCGCACTTTGAAGGTTACACTGTGGGAGGTGAGCCATACAAGGGCCAAGTTCATATATGGGAAAACTGATGCTTATGTAGTAGTATGATGTACCCTGCATGTAGGGCACAATGGCAAAGTGTGCAATCAGTGGAGGTAAACATTACAGGAAAAACACATGGTGGGGTGAAGCGAGCAATGGAAAGAAAAAAAAACATAATAGCAGGTAACTAGTGGCAGAAGTAGGAGTGGGATAACATTTTGATCAGATCTTAGTTCGGGTGGGTAGGAGAATGAGGGGGGGCATACTCAGACGCAATGGGGATGTCCCTGCTGATCCTGGTCCTGGTGCTCTGCCCCCACAGTTCCCTGTTCATCTTGATGGTTAGGCCCAGGGGCAGACTTGATGTTCTCAGCCAGAGAGGTGGTAAGCCTGGTCTTGGTGTTCTCATGTTTGAGGCGAGGAGAGGCCACATAAAGTTCCAGAGTTTTTAGGTTGTAATGCAGTCCTTCTGTTAATTTGTAAGTTTGTTTGACTTCTGTTTTCCTTCGGTTTAACACAGGTATAACACTGCTATTGATATTAGCTGCCACTTAATAACTAGCCACTTTATACACTAGCCACTGCAACGTCCTTATAGGCCTGACGTCCTATACTATACTGGTTAAGTAAGTCTACAAACACATGCTCTTTGTGATTAAAACCCCCTCCCCCACACAGCAACCCTCCTCCAAAAGGTGATAATCAACCACCAAATGTGAAATCTAAGCCCCAGTCAATCACAAAGTTTTTGCTGACTACAGATATTAATCCACTTAACAATTTACCAAATATATCTTTTTAGCAATAAACACACAGTGATCAGCTCTCTGCTGTAGTTACCAAATATATATTTTTAGCAATAAACACACAGTGATCAGCTCTCTGCTGTAGTTACCAAATATATCTTTTTAGCAATAAACACACAGTGATCAGCTCTCTGCTGTAGTTACCTGTTGGTGAAAAGGAGAGACAGGAGTCAATTCCAAATATCAGTTGAAGATGCAACCAATGAAACACAGGTATAACACTGCTATTGATATTAGCTGCCACTTAATAACTAGCCACTTTATACACTAGCCACTGCAACGTCCTTATAGGCCTGACGTCCTATACTATACTGGTTAAGTAAGTCTACAAACACATGCTCTTTGTGATTAAAACCCCCTCCCCCACACAGCAACCCTCCTCCAAAAGGTGATAATCAACCACCAAATGTGAAATCTAAGCCCCAGTCAATCACAAAGTTTTTGCTGACTACAGATATTAATCCACTTAACAATTTACCAAATATATCTTTTTAGCAATAAACACACAGTGATCAGCTCTCTGCTGTAGTTACCAAATATATCTTTTTAGCAATAAACACACAGTGATCAGCTCTCTGCTGTAGTTACCTGTTGGTGAAAAGGAGAGACAGGAGTCAATTCCAAATATCAGTTGAAGATGCAACCAATGAAACACAGGTATAACACTGCTATTGATATTAGCTGCCACTTAATAACTAGCCACTTTATACACTAGCCACTGCAACGTCCTTATAGGCCTGACGTCCTATACTATACTGGTTAAGTAAGTCTACAAACACATGCTCTTTGTGATTAAAACCCCCTCCCCCACACAGCAACCCTCCTCCAAAAGGTGATAATCAACCACCAAATGTGAAATCTAAGCCCCAGTCAATCACAAAGTTTTTGCTGACTACAGATATTAATCCACTTAACAATTTACCAAATATATCTTTTTAGCAATAAACACACAGTGATCAGCTCTCTGCTGTAGTTACCAAATATATCTTTTTAGCAATAAACACACAGTGATCAGCTCTCTGCTGTAGTTACCAAATATATCTTTTTAGCAATAAACACACAGTGATCAGCTCTCTGCTGTAGTTACCTGTTGGTGAAAAGGAGAGACAGGAGTCAATTCCAAATATCAGTTGAAGATGCAACCAATGAAACACAGGTATAACACTGCTATTGATATTAGCTGCCACTTAATAACTAGCCACTTTATACACTAGCCACTGCAACGTCCTTATAGGCCTGACGTCCTATACTATACTGGTTAAGTAAGTCTACAAACACATGCTCTTTGTGATTAAAACCCCCTCCCCCACACAGCAACCCTCCTCCAAAAGGTGATAATCAACCACCAAATGTGAAATCTAAGCCCCAGTCAATCACAAAGTTTTTGCTGACTACAGATATTAATCCACTTAACAATTTACCAAATATATCTTTTTAGCAATAAACACACAGTGATCAGCTCTCTGCTGTAGTTACCAAATATATCTTTTTAGCAATAAACACACAGTGATCAGCTCTCTGCTGTAGTTACCTGTTGGTGAAAAGGAGAGACAGGAGTCAATTCCAAATATCAGTTGAAGATGCAACCAATGAAACACAGGTATAACACTGCTATTGATATTAGCTGCCACTTAATAACTAGCCACTTTATACACTAGCCACTGCAACGTCCTTATAGGCCTGACGTCCTATACTATACTGGTTAAGTAAGTCTACAAACACATGCTCTTTGTGATTAAAACCCCCTCCCCCACACAGCAACCCTCCTCCAAAAGGTGATAATCAACCACCAAATGTGAAATCTAAGCCCCAGTCAATCACAAAGTTTTTGCTGACTACAGATATTAATCCACTTAACAATTTACCAAATATATCTTTTTAGCAATAAACACACAGTGATCAGCTCTCTGCTGTAGTTACCAAATATATCTTTTTAGCAATAAACACACAGTGATCAGCTCTCTGCTGTAGTTACCTGTTGGTGAAAAGGAGAGACAGGAGTCAATTCCAAATATCAGTTGAAGATGCAACCAATGAAACACAGGTATAACACTGCTATTGATATTAGCTGCCACTTAATAACTAGCCACTTTATACACTAGCCACTGCAACGTCCTTATAGGCCTGACGTCCTATACTATACTGGTTAAGTAAGTCTACAAACACATGCTCTTTGTGATTAAAACCCCCTCCCCCACACAGCAACCCTCCTCCAAAAGGTGATAATCAACCACCAAATGTGAAATCTAAGCCCCAGTCAATCACAAAGTTTTTGCTGACTACAGATATTAATCCACTTAACAATTTACCAAATATATCTTTTTAGCAATAAACACACAGTGATCAGCTCTCTGCTGTAGTTACCAAATATATCTTTTTAGCAATAAACACACAGTGATCAGCTCTCTGCTGTAGTTACCTGTTGGTGAAAAGGAGAGACAGGAGTCAATTCCAAATATCAGTTGAAGATGCAACCAATGAAACACAGGTATAACACTGCTATTGATATTAGCTGCCACTTAATAACTAGCCACTTTATACACTAGCCACTGCAACGTCCTTATAGGCCTGACGTCCTATACTATACTGGTTAAGTAAGTCTACAAACACATGCTCTTTGTGATTAAAACCCCCTCCCCCACACAGCAACCCTCCTCCAAAAGGTGATAATCAACCACCAAATGTGAAATCTAAGCCCCAGTCAATCACAAAGTTTTTGCTGACTACAGATATTAATCCACTTAACAATTTACCAAATATATCTTTTTAGCAATAAACACACAGTGATCAGCTCTCTGCTGTAGTTACCAAATATATCTTTTTAGCAATAAACACACAGTGATCAGCTCTCTGCTGTAGTTACCAAATATATCTTTTTAGCAATAAACACACAGTGATCAGCTCTCTGCTGTAGTTACCTGTTGGTGAAAAGGAGAGACAGGAGTCAATTCCAAATATCAGTTGAAGATGCAACCAATGAAACACAGGTATAACACTGCTATTGATATTAGCTGCCACTTAATAACTAGCCACTTTATACACTAGCCACTGCAACGTCCTTATAGGCCTGACGTCCTATACTATACTGGTTAAGTAAGTCTACAAACACATGCTCTTTGTGATTAAAACCCCCTCCCCCACACAGCAACCCTCCTCCAAAAGGTGATAATCAACCACCAAATGTGAAATCTAAGCCCCAGTCAATCACAAAGTTTTTGCTGACTACAGATATTAATCCACTTAACAATTTACCAAATATATCTTTTTAGCAATAAACACACAGTGATCAGCTCTCTGCTGTAGTTACCAAATATATCTTTTTAGCAATAAACACACAGTGATCAGCTCTCTGCTGTAGTTACCTGTTGGTGAAAAGGAGAGACAGGAGTCAATTCCAAATATCAGTTGAAGATGCAACCAATGAAACACAGGTATAACACTGCTATTGATATTAGCTGCCACTTAATAACTAGCCACTTTATACACTAGCCACTGCAACGTCCTTATAGGCCTGACGTCCTATACTATACTGGTTAAGTAAGTCTACAAACACATGCTCTTTGTGATTAAAACCCCCTCCCCCACACAGCAACCCTCCTCCAAAAGGTGATAATCAACCACCAAATGTGAAATCTAAGCCCCAGTCAATCACAAAGTTTTTGCTGACTACAGATATTAATCCACTTAACAATTTACCAAATATATCTTTTTAGCAATAAACACACAGTGATCAGCTCTCTGCTGTAGTTACCAAATATATATTTTTAGCAATAAACACACAGTGATCAGCTCTCTGCTGTAGTTACCAAATATATCTTTTTAGCAATAAACACACAGTGATCAGCTCTCTGCTGTAGTTACCTGTTGGTGAAAAGGAGAGACAGGAGTCAATTCCAAATATCAGTTGAAGATGCAACCAATGAAACACAGGTATAACACTGCTATTGATATTAGCTGCCACTTAATAACTAGCCACTTTATACACTAGCCACTGCAACGTCCTTATAGGCCTGACGTCCTATACTATACTGGTTAAGTAAGTCTACAAACACATGCTCTTTGTGATTAAAACCCCCTCCCCCACACAGCAACCCTCCTCCAAAAGGTGATAATCAACCACCAAATGTGAAATCTAAGCCCCAGTCAATCACAAAGTTTTTGCTGACTACAGATATTAATCCACTTAACAATTTACCAAATATATCTTTTTAGCAATAAACACACAGTGATCAGCTCTCTGCTGTAGTTACCAAATATATCTTTTTAGCAATAAACACACAGTGATCAGCTCTCTGCTGTAGTTACCTGTTGGTGAAAAGGAGAGACAGGAGTCAATTCCAAATATCAGTTGAAGATGCAACCAATGAAACACAGGTATAACACTGCTATTGATATTAGCTGCCACTTAATAACTAGCCACTTTATACACTAGCCACTGCAACGTCCTTATAGGCCTGACGTCCTATACTATACTGGTTAAGTAAGTCTACAAACACATGCTCTTTGTGATTAAAACCCCCTCCCCCACACAGCAACCCTCCTCCAAAAGGTGATAATCAACCACCAAATGTGAAATCTAAGCCCCAGTCAATCACAAAGTTTTTGCTGACTACAGATATTAATCCACTTAACAATTTACCAAATATATCTTTTTAGCAATAAACACACAGTGATCAGCTCTCTGCTGTAGTTACCAAATATATCTTTTTAGCAATAAACACACAGTGATCAGCTCTCTGCTGTAGTTACCAAATATATCTTTTTAGCAATAAACACACAGTGATCAGCTCTCTGCTGTAGTTACCTGTTGGTGAAAAGGAGAGACAGGAGTCAATTCCAAATATCAGTTGAAGATGCAACCAATGAAACACAGGTATAACACTGCTATTGATATTAGCTGCCACTTAATAACTAGCCACTTTATACACTAGCCACTGCAACGTCCTTATAGGCCTGACGTCCTATACTATACTGGTTAAGTAAGTCTACAAACACATGCTCTTTGTGATTAAAACCCCCTCCCCCACACAGCAACCCTCCTCCAAAAGGTGATAATCAACCACCAAATGTGAAATCTAAGCCCCAGTCAATCACAAAGTTTTTGCTGACTACAGATATTAATCCACTTAACAATTTACCAAATATATCTTTTTAGCAATAAACACACAGTGATCAGCTCTCTGCTGTAGTTACCAAATATATCTTTTTAGCAATAAACACACAGTGATCAGCTCTCTGCTGTAGTTACCTGTTGGTAAAAAGGAGAGACAGGAGTCAATTCCAAATATCAGTTGAAGATGCAACCAATGAAACACAGGTATAACACTGCTATTGATATTAGCTGCCACTTAATAACTAGCCACTTTATACACTAGCCACTGCAACGTCCTTATAGGCCTGACGTCCTATACTATACTGGTTAAGTAAGTCTACAAACACATGCTCTTTGTGATTAAAACCCCCTCCCCCACACAGCAACCCTCCTCCAAAAGGTGATAATCAACCACCAAATGTGAAATCTAAGCCCCAGTCAATCACAAAGTTTTTGCTGACTACAGATATTAATCCACTTAACAATTTACCAAATATATCTTTTTAGCAATAAACACACAGTGATCAGCTCTCTGCTGTAGTTACCAAATATATCTTTTTAGCAATAAACACACAGTGATCAGCTCTCTGCTGTAGTTACCTGTTGGTGAAAAGGAGAGACAGGAGTCAATTCCAAATATCAGTTGAAGATGCAACCAATGAAACACAGGTATAACACTGCTATTGATATTAGCTGCCACTTAATAACTAGCCACTTTATACACTAGCCACTGCAACGTCCTTATAGGCCTGACGTCCTATACTATACTGGTTAAGTAAGTCTACAAACACATGCTCTTTGTGATTAAAACCCCCTCCCCCACACAGCAACCCTCCTCCAAAAGGTGATAATCAACCACCAAATGTGAAATCTAAGCCCCAGTCAATCACAAAGTTTTT
This sequence comes from Pseudophryne corroboree, assembly GCF_028390025.1. Classification (NCBI taxonomy): domain Eukaryota; kingdom Metazoa; phylum Chordata; class Amphibia; order Anura; family Myobatrachidae; genus Pseudophryne; species Pseudophryne corroboree. Next base: position 155,616,554 of record NC_086455.1, read on the forward strand.
GCTGACTACAGATATTAATCCACTTAACAATTTACCAAATATATCTTTTTAGCAATAAACACACAGTGATCAGCTCTCTGCTGTAGTTACCAAATATATCTTTTTAGCAATAAACACACAGTGATCAGCTCTCTGCTGTAGTTACCTGTTGGTGAAAAGGAGAGACAGGAGTCAATTCCAAATATCAGTTGAAGATGCAACCAATGAAACACAGGTATAACACTGCTATTGATATTAGCTGCCACTTAATAACTAGCCACTTTATACACTAGCCACTGCAACGTCCTTATAGGCCTGACGTCCTATACTATACTGGTTAAGTAAGTCTACAAACACATGCTCTTTGTGATTAAAACCCCCTCCCCCACACAGCAACCCTCCTCCAAAAGGTGATAATCAACCACCAAATGTGAAATCTAAGCCCCAGTCAATCACAAAGTTTTTGCTGACTACAGATATTAATCCACTTAACAATTTACCAAATATATCTTTTTAGCAATAAACACACAGTGATCAGCTCTCTGCTGTAGTTACCAAATATATCTTTTTAGCAATAAACACACAGTGATCAGCTCTCTGCTGTAGTTACCTGTTGGTGAAAAGGAGAGACAGGAGTCAATTCCAAATATCAGTTGAAGATGCAACCAATGAAACACAGGTATAACACTGCTATTGATATTAGCTGCCACTTAATAACTAGCCACTTTATACACTAGCCACTGCAACGTCCTTATAGGCCTGACGTCCTATACTATACTGGTTAAGTAAGTCTACAAACACATGCTCTTTGTGATTAAAACCCCCTCCCCCACACAGCAACCCTCCTCCAAAAGGTGATAATCAACCACCAAATGTGAAATCTAAGCCCCAGTCAATCACAAAGTTTTTGCTGACTACAGATATTAATCCACTTAACAATTTACCAAATATATCTTTTTAGCAATAAACACACAGTGATCAGCTCTCTGCTGTAGTTACCAAATATATCTTTTTAGCAATAAACACACAGTGATCAGCTCTCTGCTGTAGTTACCAAATATATCTTTTTAGCAATAAACACACAGTGATCAGCTCTCTGCTGTAGTTACCAAATATATCTTTTTAGCAATAAACACACAGTGATCAGCTCTCTGCTGTAGTTACCTGTTGGTGAAAAGGAGAGACAGGAGTCAATTCCAAATATCAGTTGAAGATGCAACCAATGAAACACAGGTATAACACTGCTATTGATATTAGCTGCCACTTAATAACTAGCCACTTTATACACTAGCCACTGCAACGTCCTTATAGGCCTGACGTCCTATACTATACTGGTTAAGTAAGTCTACAAACACATGCTCTTTGTGATTAAAACCCCCTCCCCCACACAGCAACCCTCCTCCAAAAGGTGATAATCAACCACCAAATGTGAAATCTAAGCCCCAGTCAATCACAAAGTTTTTGCTGACTACAGATATTAATCCACTTAACAATTTACCAAATATATCTTTTTAGCAATAAACACACAGTGATCAGCTCTCTGCTGTAGTTACCAAATATATCTTTTTAGCAATAAACACACAGTGATCAGCTCTCTGCTGTAGTTACCAAATATATCTTTTTAGCAATAAACACACAGTGATCAGCTCTCTGCTGTAGTTACCAAATATATCTTTTTAGCAATAAACACACAGTGATCAGCTCTCTGCTGTAGTTACCTGTTGGTGAAAAGGAGAGACAGGAGTCAATTCCAAATATCAGTTGAAGATGCAACCAATGAAACACAGGTATAACACTGCTATTGATATTAGCTGCCACTTAATAACTAGCCACTTTATACACTAGCCACTGCAACGTCCTTATAGGCCTGACGTCCTATACTATACTGGTTTTACTTGTCTGTAGCAAAATCCAAATGAGAACCTGAAATGCTTCATCCAGATTCCCCTCTCACAAGGTCACAATCAGCCTCACGGAGAGAGCAATTCTGTATGTTAGACGCACGGTGGGATGAGATGGCTGGATGAGAACACAATACTTTTACCCAGGGAATAAAACAATACATTTGAAACGTCTGTTCCCTTCAAGTTGTTTTGCAGATTATCATCTTTGTGCCTTCAAAGCCAATTTACAGACGCTACCTGAGAATCGCTGTCGGGATGTTACCGCAACTTTAAATAATCTAATTAAAATTCCAATATTTAAGTTTTACTGCAAAATAAACACAGCGCCAGTATCGCCTCTACAGGAAGAAGCTCGGGACATATTTCTTCACAATTTTACATGGATTTACGTTTCAGACAACTTTCTCCACAAAGCAATTTTTTGCATCACTCAGCGGGTTCTGTATGTGCGCCGGTCACAATACAGACCAACTTTTAGGTGGCCGGCGAGGAGGGCGAGTGCAATGAAGCTCCTTGCGGACTCGCCGTGCTCGCCACAGGTTCTGTTCCCGCACTATGGGTGTTGTGGACACCCACGACTGGGAATAGTCCTTGTTGGTCGGCATGCCGACCGTTGGTATGGCGAGGGTTCGGGATGTAGGTATCAGTGTTGTGACCTCCGATCTCCTGACTGCCGTTCACATAACTACATCATATCTCAGCCATTAAATATATTTCCTTCACGTGTAACAATGTGCTTTAAAAAAATAATAATACAGGTTGGGTATCCCATATCCAAATATTCCGAAATACGGAATATTCCGAAATACGGAATTTTTTGAGTGAGAGTGAGATAGTGAAACCTTTGTTTTTTGATGGCTCAATCTACACAAACTTTGTTTAATACACAAAGTCAGTGGCGTAACTACTGCCCCCGCAGTCTACGAGGTGGCTTGGGGGCGAGGGGCTGCGGGGGCGCCACTGACTTTGCACAGATTGACATGCGGACGAGCGTCCGCATGTCAATCTGCGGTCTCCTTCCCTCCGCTGCTGTAAGGAGGGACACGGAGCGCACAGCGCGCGCCTCTCCCGTGTCCCTCCCTGGCTCTCCGGCCGGTCTAATAAAGGAAGTGCCGTTCGTGAGCTCTGATTGGCTCACGAACCGGCACTTCCTTTATTAGACCCGCCGGAGAGCCAGGAGGAACACGGGAGAGGCGCGCGCTGTGCGCTCCGTGTCCCTCCAACACAAAGGAGCGTGGGGGGGGGGGGGGGCAGGCACTGTGGGGGAATATCTGGCACTGGGGGCATATACCTGGCACTGTGGGGGAATATCTGGCACTGGGGGCATATACCTGGCACTGTGGGGGAATATTTGGCACTGGGGGGAGCAGGCACTGAGGGAGCATATGTGGCACTGTGGGGGAATATCTGGCACTGGGGGCATATACCTGGCACTGTGGGGAATATCTGGTACTGGGGGGAGCAGGCACTGAGGGGGCATATGTGGCACTGTGGGGGAATATTTGGCACTGGGGGGAGCAGGCACTGAGGGGGCATATGTGGCACTGGGGGGGGGGTATATTTGGCACTGGGGGCATGTACCTGGCACTGTGGGGGAATATCTGGCACTGGGGGCATATACCTGGCACTGTGGGGGAATATCTGGCACTGGGGGCATATGTGGCACTGGGAGCACGGCCCTAGCAACAAGCACTACCCCCTAGCAACGAGCATGACACCCAGTGCATGAAACCCCTGGCAACGAGCATGACACCCAGTGCATGAAACCCCTGGCAACGAGCATGACACCCAGTGCATGAAACCCCTGGCAACGAGCATGACACCCTGAGCATGAAAACCCCTGGCACCGTGCATGGAACCAAGAGCATGAAACCGCTGGCAACGAGCATGACACCCTGAGCATAAAAACCCCTGGCACCGTGCATGGAACCAAGAGCATGAAACCCCTGGCAACGAGCAGGTAATTTAAAAGTAATTAGAAGCCTTACTGTAGAACTTAATGTGTAATGGGCATTACGGTGTGTGGCATAATGTATCACGGACATTGCGGTGTGTGTCATAATGTGTCAGGCATTACGGTGTGTTGTATACTATATCACGGGCATTGTGGTATGTGGTATAATGTCTCAGGATCATTGTGGTGTGTGTCATACTGTGTCACAGACATTGTATGTGCTATAATGTATCAGGGGCATTGCAGTGTGTAGCATAATGTATAACGGGCATTGCGATTCCTGTCATAATGTGTCACAGGCATTACGGTGTGTGGCATAATGTGTCGGGGGCATTACAGTGTGTGCATATTGTGTCATGTGAATTATTGTGTGTGGCATAATGGCTAAGGCCATTGCAGTATGTGGAATAATGTATACTGGGCATTACTATAAGGAGGAAAAATGACAAATAATGTAAGGGGCATGAATCAGGATTATTTTTCTTTCCTGTGGTGGCTAACGTCTGGGCGTGCAGGTTGCAAAACTGGGGTATAAGTTAGTCTTTTCCTGCAATGCCACGCCCCTTTGCACGAAGCCACGCCCATTTCAACGAAGCCACACACCCTTTTGGCGGCGCGCGCATATTTGTCCCTTTACTAGTGCCAATTATGGAGGGTATGGGGGGGGGGGGGGCGCCGAAGAATTTTTTGGCTTGGGGGAGAAAAATTTCTAGTTACGCCACTGCACAAAGTTATTAAAAATATTGTATTAAATGACCTTCCGGCTGTGTGTATAAGGTGTACATGAAACATAAATGCATTCTGTGCTTAGATTTAGGTCCCATAGCCATGATATCTCATTATGGTATGCAATTATTCTAAAATACGGAAAATTCCAATATCCAAAACACTTCTGGCCCCAATCATTTTGGATAAGGGATACTCAACCTGTACTGTTTTGTAATAGTTTTATTAGATTCAGGTAACCAAAAGGAGAAAAAATGTGATATATACAGGATTATGGGTAAGGAACGCCAATATGGGTAACTGGGGGCATGATATCTTGTATTATAGTGCATGAAATATATCCCATCACTTATCACATGAATAGCAGTGTTTGCTAAAGCCTTATGCATGAATTATTGCTAATATAGGGGGTCATTACGAGATGATCATAGCTGTGCTAAATTTAGCACAGCTACAATGATTTACACTGACATGCGGGGGGACGCCCCGCATGTCAGTGCCGCCCCCTCCATCCCCCCCTGCAGAAGTGCAAAGGCATCGCACTGCGGCGATGCCTTTGCACTTCAAGAGTAGCTCCCGACCAGCGCAGCTTTAGCATACTGTCCGGAAGCTACTCATCGCTCCCCGGCCCGCAGCGGCTGCGTGTGACGTCATGCAGCGGCTGCGGCCAGCCCCCCCGCTCGGTCTGCCAACGCCTACGTTGGCCGGACCACACCCACGAAATGGCAGCCAAACGCTGCCATTCCGTTCCCCCCCCCTGCCCAGCGACCGCCTCTACCTGTCAAGAACTGCGCACTGTGGCGCCGGCGCATATGCAGTTCTGACCCGATCGCACCGCTGCGATACACTGCAGCATGCGATCGGGTCAGAATGAATGAATGAATATAAATATTATGCTGCAGGAAGAGCGTCATTCTCAGTATCTGTATATTATCTACATGTATAATATTATGCTGCAGGAAGAGCGTCATTCTCAGTATCTGTATATTAGCTACACGTATAAATATTATGCTGCAGGAAGAGCGTCATTCTCAGTATCTGTTTATTAGCTACATGTATAAATATTATGCTGCCGGAAGAGCATCATTCTCAGTATCTGTATATTAGCTACATGTATAAATATTATGCTGCAGGAAGAGCGTCACTCTCAGTATCTGTATATTAGCCACATGTATAAATATTATGCTGCAGGAAGAGCGTCATTCTCAGTATCTGTTTATTAGCTACATGTATAAATATTATGCTGCAGGAAGAGCGTCAGTCTCAGTATCTGTATATTAGCTACATGTATAAATATTATGCTGCATGAAGAACGTCACTCTCAGTATCTGTATATTAGCTACATGTATAAATATTATGCTGCAGGAAGAGCGTCATTCTCGGTATCTGTATATTATCTACATGTATAACTATTATGCTGCAGGAAGAGCGTCATTCTCAGTATCTGTATATTAGCTACATGTATAAATATTATGCTGCATGAAGAGCATCATTCTCAGTATCTGTATATTAGCTACATGTATAAATATTATCCTGCAGGAAGAGCGTCATTCTCAGTATCTGTATATTAGCTACATGTATAACTATTATGCTGCAGGAAGAGCGTCATTCTCAGTATCTGTATATTAGCTACATGTATAAATATTATGCTGCAGGAAGAGCGTCATTCTCAGTATCTGTTTATTAGCTACATGTATAAATATTATGCTGCCGGAAGAGCGTCATTCTCAGTATCTGTATATTAGCTACATGTATAAATATTATGCTGCAGGAAGAGCGTCATTCTCAGTATCTGTATATTAGCTACACGTATAAATATTATGCTGCAGGAAGAGCGTCATTCTCAGTATCTGTTTATTAGCTACATGTATAAATATTATGCTGCCGGAAGAGCGTCATTCTCAGTATCTGTATATTAGCTACATGTATAAATATTATGCTGCAGGAAGAGCGTCATTCTCAGTATCTGTATATTAGCTACATGTATAAATATTATGCTGCATGAAGAACGTCACTCTCAGTATCTCTATATTAGCTGCATGTATAACTATTATGCTGCAGGAAGAGCGTCATTCTCAGTATCTGTATATTAGCTACACGTATAACTATTATGCTGCAGGAAGAGCGTCATTCTCAGTATCTGTATATTAGCTACATGTATAAATATTATGCTGCATGAAGAACGTCACTCTCAGTATCTGTATATTAGCTGCATGTATAACTATTATGCTGCAGGAAGAGCGTCATTCTCAGTATCTGTATATTAGCTACACGTATAACTATTATACTGCAGGAAGAGCGTCATTCTCAGTATCTGTATATTAGCTACACGTATAACTATTATGCTGCAGGAAGAGCGTCATTCTCAGTATCTGTATATTAGCTACATGTGTAACTATTATGCTGCATGAAGAGCGTCATTCTCAGTATCTGTATATTAGCCACATGTATAAATATTATGCTGCAGGAAGAGCGTCATTCTCAGTATCTGTATATTAGCCACATGTATAAATATTATGCTGCAGGAAGAGCGTCATTCTCAGTACCTGTATATTAGCTACATGTTTAAATATTATGCTGCAGGAAGAGAGTCATTCTCAGTATCTGTATATTAGCTACATGTATAAATATTATGCTGCCGGAAGAGCGTCATTCTCAGTATCTGTATATTAGCTACATGTTTAAATATTATGCTGCAGGAAGAGAGTCATTCTCAGTATCTGTATATTAGCTACATGTATAACTATTATGCTGCAGGAAGAGAGTCATTCTCAGTATCTGTATATTAGCTACATGTATAACTATTATGCTGCAGGAAGAGCGTCATTCTCGGTATCTGTATATTAGCTACATGTATAACTGTTATGCTGCAGGAAGAGCGTCATTCTCAGTATCTGTATATTAGCTACATGTATAATTATTATGCTGCATGAAGAGCGTCATTCTCAGTATCTGTATAATAGCTACATGTATAAATATTATGCTGCAGGAAGAGCGTCATTCTCAGTATATATATATATTAGCTACATGTATACATGCCATACAGATAGAAAAGAGCGTATGTCCCCATCTCTCAGGGTGCATGTAATGTATCTTAGCTGTATGTGTGCGCAGAAGTCACTGTAAGCAGTATGGGGGCAACGAACAATCAGCCCCCATTCTCACATTTATATCAGCTTTACAGTTACGTGCAGGCAGATGACTGAAGGAAAATCCTGATGGCAGCACTCCCCCTAGTGACGCTATACAGCATTAATGTTGTCTGTCAGTTGTATACCAGAGATGTGCGGTGAGGTGAGGCAGAGCCTTTCCTGTTATACTAACATATACACCACAGGAAAAGTATATGAAAAATCCAAAGTATATATTTCAAATTTATTTTATTATTTTTTAATAATAATTTCTATAGTCAAAACTCAAGTAAAAAGTATATGGCAGGTGAGGCTTACCTTTTCTGTACATCTCTGATAAAAACTAACCTGATGCCCACATGTATATACTGCTGCAGCTGTGTATAATGCCCACATGTATGTACCTCTACACCTGTGTATAATGCCCACATGAATGTACCGCTACACCTGTGTATAACACACACATGTATATACCGATGCACCTGTGTATAATGCCCACATGTATATACCGCTGCACCTGTCTATGATGCCCACATGTATATACTGCTGCACCTGTGTATATTGCCCACATGTATATACTGCTGCACCTGTGTATAATGCCCATATGTATATACCAGTGCACCTGTGTATAATGCCCACATGTGTATACCGCTGCACCTGTGTATAATGCCCACATGTATATACTGCTACACCTATGATGCCCACATGTATATACTGCTGCACCTGTGTATAATGCCCACATGTATATACCGCTGCACCTGTCTATGATGCCCACATGTATATACTGCTGCACCTGTGTATAATTCCCACATGTATATACTGCTGCACCTGTGTATAATGCCCACATGTATATACCGCTGCACCTGTGTATAATGCCCACATGTATATACTGCTGCACCTGTATATAATGCCCACATGTATATACCGCTGCTCCTGTGTGTAATGCCCACATGTATATACTGCTGCACCTGTATATAATGCCCTCATGTATATACCGCTGCACCTGTGTATAATGCCCACATGTATATACTGCTGCACCTGTATATAATGCCCACATGTATATACCGCTGCTCCTGTGTATAATGCCCACATGTATATACTGCTGCACCTGTATATACCGCTGCTCCTGTGTATAATGCCCACATGTATATACTGCTGCACCTGTATATAATGTCCACATGTATATACTGCTGCACCTGTGTATAACACCCACATGTATATACTGCTGCTCCTGTGTATAACACCCACATGTATATACTGCTGCTCCTGTGTATAATGCCCACATGTTTATACTGCTGCACCTGTGTATAATGCCCACATGTTTATACTGCTGCACCTGTGTATAATGCCCACATGTATATACTGCTACACCTGTGTATAACACCCACATGTATATACTGCTGCACCTGTGTATAATGCCCACATGTATATACTGCTGCACCTGTGTATAATGCCCACATGTATATACTGCTGCTCCTGTGTATAACACCCACATGTATATACTGCTGCTCCTGTGTATAATGCCCACATGTATATTCCGCTGCACTTGTGTATAATGCCCACATGTATATATCACTGCACCTGTGTATAATGCCCACATGAATCCTTGGCTCATAGTGTGTAAATCTGGCTCTGATACTACTAGCCAGTGCCTCCTGATCCATTTACCTCACCGCACGTCCCTGCAGTATACAGAACATGTTCTGTACAGTACATATGGGGGGTAATTCCAAGTTGATCGCAGCAGGATTTTTGTTAGCAGTTGGGCAAAACCATGTGCACTGCAGGGGAGGCAGATGTAACATGTGCAGAGAGAGTTAGATTTGGGTGGGGTGTGTTCAATCTGCAATCTAATTTGCAGTGTAAAAATAAAGCAGCCAGTATTTACCCTGCACAGAAACAAAATAACCCACCCAAATCTAACTCTCTCTGTAAATGTTATATCTGCCCCCCCTGCAGTGCACATGGTTTTGCCCAATTGCTAACAAACTTGTTGCTGCGATCAACTCAGAATTACCCCCATAGATTCTAAATAGAAAGTAAACAATTAAACTGTGATGCTCCTCCCACAACAATGGCTGACCTGCAGTAATGACTAACACCAGCTTCCAGCTCCTGGGTCACACTCCTGTATGTCCAGTACAACACTTTGCTGACCCTTTCCGGCCTCATATTGGTGAAACGTGTCCCTGGCCACAAATCTCTGATATTGGCGGTAACCCCAGATGAGGGTATGTGATATTCTGTAGTTACAGCAACGCAGCTACTGTATGTAATAGAAACGAACCCAATATATAGGCAGGGACATATCTGCCGTGTTGCTGTAACATTTCACGCAGAAAGTCTCCCACGTCCCTAAAGTAACACTATACAATAGCCAGATACCCTGATTACAGAGAAACATTTGCTAAACCATTATCAGTGAACACTCACGTCTACATAATGTCTGTGTTTCTGAAATCGCTTGCGCTCAGTGTCGGACTGGGGCATGTAGGCCCACCGGGGGGATGCAGTGGAAGGGGCCTGTGTTAAGGGTGTGGCCAGTCTGCAGAGGGGGTGTGGCCTGCCACCTCATTGGTTTGACTAACCATTAGAGAGTGCAACGTCTGGGCCCCTATATATATATATATATATATATATATATACAGCAGCTGATTGGCACTCACCCTTCACGATACACGCGGCCCCGGTGCCCTCTGGAATCTGTAGTACATACAGCGACTCCTAGCATGCAGCGGCACTCAGGGAAAAACACTCATGGGTATTCCAAACAAGTGGTATTTATTCCATAGTGATAAAAAACAGATCCAACGTTTCGGGGTGCTGACACCCCTTTGTCAAGGTGAACAAAACAGAAGTGAGTGATAAAACAGTGTGCTTACCTTTATAGCTGAAGGGAGTGGGGAAATCCCGCGAACGGGAGGTGCAGCAGCGTTATCAGGGACAGTTCTGAACTTCCTGCCCTGTGCGTGAGTGCGGTGACGTAGTGTGTGTGCTCCGGTCACATGTTCCGGCATCGCGTCATTGGACGTCCTGGTTCCCATGGCAACCTTCCGTGTACATGCCGCTCGGCCCAGCGGCTGTAACGGGGGCACAGGAACTTACAGGCACGTCAAGCCGCGGTGGATATGGACTGGTTACGTGTAACTAAGTGCACTTGACAAAGTGTGCTGCTGTATCATCAGAGCATAAGCCACTAAGTGTTTATATCTGGACATCATTATATTGTACTAATACTGGCATTATGAGTCCCACTGACCAGTAATGTTGCACTGATGTAGATGTGCAACTAAACACATATGCATTAACTGAATTTCATGTGACCGATACAGGACCAAAGTGCTCCCCAGAAGTGTCTGCATCAATCAGACTATGCATCATGGGGTTCCTTAGTCCTGGATCCCGGAGTGGGCAGTGTGTGACATAATATTATTACAATAGAGTACTATATCACTGGTTCTTAAAACTGACATATCAAAATACATTCCACGGCATTTTGTCATTAAGTCCATTGGGCTTGATGGTTGCCAGGTTGTAAATCCATCTCGCCCCACAAAAAGGAAGGGGCGTGGCCACCCAATAGTATCCCCAATTCACATTACACCACATAGTAGTGTCCCTTATTCATGTTATGACACACATTAGTGCCCCTTATACACAAAGCCCACAGTAGTAGCACCACTAATACACATAATGCCCACAATAGTAGTGCCCCTTATGCAAAACCCACTGTAGTGGTAGTGCCCCGAGTAGTAGTGCCCCTTATGTCCCGAGGAGTGATGCCCCTTATTAAGTGCCTCCTATGCAATGTTCTCATTATTATTGCCCCCAGTAGTAATGCCCCCATAGTTATGCTCCCTGTAGTTATGTCCCCAGTAGATATGCCCCTGTAGTTATGCCCGCTGTAGATATGCCCCCAGTAAGTTTGCCCCCAGTAGTTATGCCCCCAGTTGGTGTGCCCCCAGTAGTAATGCCCCCATAGTTATATCCCCAGTAGATGTGCCGCCTGTAGTTATGCCCACTGTAGATATCCCCTCAGTAGGTTTGGCCCCAGTAGTGATGCCCCCAGTTGGTGTGCCCCCAGTTTGTGTGCCGCTCAGTAGATATGCCCCCAGTTCCCCCCTCTAGTAGCGCTGCTTACACACACAAAAGATATAAAAAAACGACAATACTCACCTGCCCCGATCCTGCTTCCGGACCACAGCTTTCGCCTGGCGCCTGCTCCTCGCAGCTATGGGAGAACCGTCATGACGTCTCTCCCATAGCGCACAGCTGCACACACTGCCTGAACCGGATGCGCTTAAGGGGAAAAAGCCAGCGCCCGCTACTAACACAGTCTCAGCGGGCGCCTGGCATTTCCCTAGGTTAGGTGAGCCGGAAATATATATATATATATATATATATATATCAATGGTACGCTCTATGGAACTCACTTCCCCGCACAGTGCGAGAGGCCCCAACTATTGAATCCTTCAAAAGTAGCCTCAAGACTTTCCTGTTACTCAGCATTTCCATAATGTCCCTTTTAGTATCTTCATGCTTCTGTATTTTATGAAAATGTACTTCATTATTTCTGTGCTATATTATGCTATGTATCTGTTAAGCGCCTGGAGTCCTATTGGAGAAAGAGCGCTATATAAATAAAATTATTATTATTATTATTATCAAGGGGCCCAGCTCATGCACTTTCTAATGGTTAGTCAAACTAATGTGGTGGCTGGCCACATCCCCTCTTGAGACCGGCCACACCCCTAAGCATGGGCCCGTACCTCTCCTTTCCCCCGGTGGGCCCTTCATGCCCCAGTCCGACACTGCCCTGTGCCCAGAGCTGCCCAATGTTAGAGAATATCACAGCTGAGTAAAAAACAAACAATACATGCTTTAGAAACGTATGCTGGGTGTACACTGTCAGACCGACACACATTTTGGGGAAGATTTATAAAACCAAGGAGAGTGATAATGTGGAGAAATATAAAGGGTGGGATGTACTGAAAGCAACATGAGGCCAAACCTCAGAAAACGTCTTTCCGGTGCATGCACAGAAGTACTCTCGGATCATTCACCAGAAGTTCCGTTACCGCAATGGACAGCTGTTTTAGATCGAATTCACCGGCAATACAGAAAAAAAAAAGGTGTCACAGTACCCAGTAGTCAACGCGTTTCGGCTCATCCGAAGCCTTCCTCAGGACAACATCTGTGTCTAACATCTGTATTGCCGGTAAATTCCTCCGCTGTGGTGGCATTTTTTCTGGTTTCTTTACCTTGGATTCATTTTATATGTTTTTTAAAAGACTGTTTTTATTAGTGATGAGCGCCTGAAATTTTTCGGGTTTTGTGTTTTGGTTTTGGGTTCGGTTCCGCGGCCGTGTTTTGGGTTCGACCGCGTTTTGGCAAAACCTCACCGAATTTTTTTTGTCGGATTCGGGTGGGTTTTGGATTCGGGTGTTTTTTTCAAAAAACCCTAAAAAACAGCTTAAATCATAGAATTTGGGGGTCATTTTGATCCCATATTATTATTAACCTCAAAAACCATAATTTCCACTCATTTTCAGTCTATTCTGAATACCTCACACCTCACAATATTATTTTTAGTCCTAAAATTTGCACCGAGGTCGCTGGATGACTAAGCTAAGCGACCCTAGTGGCTGACACAAACACCTGGCCCATCTAGGAGTGGCACTGCAGTGTCACGCAGGATGTCCCTTCCAAAAAACCCTCCCCAAACAGCACATGACGCAAAGAAAAAAAGAGGCGCAATGAGGTAGCTGTGTGAGTAAGATTAGCGACCCTAGTGGCCGACACAAACACCGGGCCCATTTAGGAGTGGCACTGCAGTGTCACGCAGGATGTCCCTTCCAAAAAACCCTCCCCAAACAGCACATGACGCAAAGAAAAAAAGAGGCGCAATGAGGTAGCTGTGTGAGTAAGATTAGCGACCCTAGTGGCCGACACAAACACCGGGCCCATCTAGGAGTGGCACTGCAGTGTCACGCAGGATGGCCCTTCCAAAAAACACTCCCCAAACAGCACATGACGCAAAGAAAAAAAGAGGCGCAATGAGGTAGCTGACTGTGTGAGTAAGATAAGCGACCCTAGTGGCCGACACAAACACCGGGCCCATTTAGGAGTGGCACTGCAGTGTCACGCAGGATGTCCCTTCCAAAAAACCCTCCCCAAACAGCACATGACGCAAAGAAAAAAAGAGGCGCAATGAGGTAGCTGTGTGAGTAAGATTAGCGACCGTAGTGGCCGACACAAACACCGGGCCCATTTAGGAGTGGCACTGCAGTGTCACGCAGGATGTCCCTTCCAAAAAACCCTCCCCAAACAGCACATGACGCAAAGAAAAAAAGAGGCGCAATGAGGTAGCTGTGTGAGTAAGATTAGCGACCCTAGTGGCCGACACAAACACCGGGCCCATCTAGGAGTGGCACTGCAGTGTCACGTAGGATGTCCCTTCCAAAAAACCCTCCCCAAACAGCACATGACGCAAAGAAAAAAAGAGGCGCAATGAGGTAGCTGTGTGAGTAAGATTAGCGACCGTAGTGGCCGACACAAACACCGGGCCCATTTAGGAGTGGCACTGCAGTGTCACGCAGGATGTCCCTTCCAAAAAACCCTCCCCAAACAGCACATGACGCAAAGAAAAAAAGAGGCGCAATGAGGTAGCTGTGTGAGTAAGATTAGCGACCCTAGTGGCCGACACAAACACCGGGCCCATCTAGGAGTGGCACTGCAGTGTCACGCAGGATGTCCCTTCCAAAAAACCCTCCCCAAACAGCACATGACGCAAAGAAAAAAAGAGGCGCAATGAGGTAGCTGTGTGAGTAAGATTAGCGACCGTAGTGGCCGACACAAACACCGGGCCCATTTAGGAGTGGCACTGCAGTGTCACGCAGGATGTCCCTTCCAAAAAACCCTCCCCAAACAGCACATGACGCAAAGAAAAAAAGAGGCGCAATGAGGTAGCTGTGTGAGTAAGATTAGCGACCCTAGTGGCCGACACAAACACCGGGCCCATCTAGGAGTGGCACTGCAGTGTCACGCAGGATGTCCCTTCCAAAAAACCCTCCCCAAACAGCACATGACGCAAAGAAAAAAAGAGGCGCAATGAGGTAGCTGTGTGAGTAAGATTAGCGACCGTAGTGGCCGACACAAACACCGGGCCCATTTAGGAGTGGCACTGCAGTGTCACGCAGGATGTCCCTTCCAAAAAACCCTCCCCAAACAGCACATGACGCAAAGAAAAAAAGAGGCGCAATGAGGTAGCTGTGTGAGTAAGATTAGCGACCCTAGTGGCCGACACAAACACCGGGCCCATCTAGGAGTGGCACTGCAGTGTCACGCAGGATGTCTATTCCAAAAAACCCTCCCCAAACAGCACATGACGCAAAGAAAAAAAGAGGCGCAATGAGGTAGCTGTGTGAGTAAGATTAGCGACCCTAGTGGCCGACACAAACACCGGGCCCATCTAGGAGTGGCACTGCAGTGTCACGCAGGATGGCCCTTCCAAAAAACCCTCCCCAAACAGCACATGACGCAAAGAAAAAAAGAGGCGCAATGAGGTAGCTGACTGTGTGAGTAAGATAAGCGACCCTAGTGGCCGACACAAACACCGGGCCCATTTAGGAGTGGCACTGCAGTGTCACGCAGGATGTCCCTTCCAAAAAACCCTCCCCAAACAGCACATGACGCAAAGAAAAATAAAAGAAAAAAGAGGTGCAAGATGGAATTGTCCTTGGGCCCTCCCACCCACCCTTATGTTGTATAAACAAAACAGGACATGCACACTTTAACCAACCCATCATTTCAGTGACAGGGTCTGCCACACGACTGTGACTGATATGACGGGTTGGTTTGGACCCCCCCCAAAAAAGAAGCAATTAATCTCTCCTTGCACAAACTGGCTCTACAGAGGCAAGATGTCCACCTCATCATCATCCTCCGATATATCACCGTGTACATCCCCCTCCTCACAGATTATCAATTCGTCCCCACTGGAATCCACCATCTCAGCTCCCTGTGTACTTTGTGGAGGCAATTGCTGCTGGTCAATGTCTCCGCGGAGGAATTGATTATAATTCATTTTAATGAACATCATCTTCTCCACATTTTCTGGATGTAACCTCGTACGCCGATTGCTGACAAGGTGAGCGGCGGCACTAAACACTCTTTCGGAGTACACACTTGTGGGAGGGCAACTTAGGTAGAATAAAGCCAGTTTGTGCAAGGGCCTCCAAATTGCCTCTTTTTCCTGCCAGTATAAGTATGGACTGTGTGACGTGCCTACTTGGATGCGGTCACTCATATAATCCTCCACCATTCTTTCAATGGTGAGAGAATCATATGCAGTGACAGTAGACGACATGTCCGTAATCGTTGTCAGGTCCTTCAGTCCGGACCAGATGTCAGCATCAGCAGTCGCTCCAGACTGCCCTGCATTACCGCCAGCGGGTGGGCTCGGAATTCTGAGCCTTTTCCTCGCACCCCCAGTTGCGGGAGAATGTGAAGGAGGAGATGTTGACAGGTCGCGTTCCGCTTGACTTGACAATTTTCTCACCAGCAGGTCTTTCAACCCCAGCAGACTTGTGTCTGCCGGAAAGAGAGATCCAAGGTAGGCTTTAAATCTAGGATCGAGCATGGTGGCCAAAATGTAGTGCTCTGATTTCAACAGATTGACCACCCGTGAATCCTTGTTAAGCGAATTAAGGGCTCCATCCACAAGTCCCACATGCCTAGCGGAATCGCTCCGTGTTAGCTCCTCCTTCAATGTCTCCAGCTTCTTCTGCAAAAGCCTGATGAGGGGAATGACCTGACTCAGGCTGGCAGTGTCTGAACTGACTTCACGTGTGGCAAGTTCAAAGGGCAGCAGAACCTTGCACAACGTTGAAATCATTCTCCACTGCGCTTGAGACAGGTGCATTCCACCTCCTATATCGTGCTCAATTGTATAAGCTTGAATGGCCTTTTGCTGCTCCTCCAACCTCTGAAGCATATAGAGGGTTGAATTCCACCTCGTTACCACTTCTTGCTTCAGATGATGGCAGGGCAGGTTCAGTAGTTTTTGGTGGTGCTCCAGTCTTCTGTACGTGGTGCCTGTACGCCGAAAGTGTCCCGCAATTCTTCTGGCCACCGACAGCATCTCTTGCACGCCCCTGTCGTTTTTTAAATAATTCTGCACCACCAAATTCAAGGTATGTGCAAAACATGGGACGTGCTGGAATTTGCCCATATTTAATGCACACACAATATTGCTGGCGTTGTCCGATGCCACAAATCCACAGGAGAGTCCAATTGGGGTAAGCCATTCCGCGATGATCTTCCTCAGTTGCCGTAAGAGGTTTTCAGCTGTGTGCGTATTCTGGAAAGCGGTGATACAAAGCGTAGCCTGCCTAGGAAAGAGTTGGCGTTTGCGAGATGCTGCTACTGGTGCCGCCGCTGCTGTTCTTGCGGCGGGAGTCCATACATCTACCCAGTGGGCTGTCACAGTCATATAGTCCTGACCCTGCCCTGCTCCACTTGTCCACATGTCCGTGGTTAAGTGGACATTGGGTACAGCTGCATTTTTTAGGACACTGGTGACTCTTTTTCTGAGGTCTGTGTACATTTTCGGTATCGCCTGCCTAGAGAAATGGAACCTAGATGGTATTTGGTACCGGGGACACAGTACCTCCAACAAGTCTCTAGTTGGCTCTGCAGTAATGATGGATACCGGAACCACGTTTCTCACCACCCAGGATGCCAAGGCCTCAGTTATCCGCTTTGCAGTAGGATGACTGCTGTGATATTTCATCTTCCTCGCAAAGGACTGTTGGACAGTCAATTGCTTGGTGGAAGTAGTAAAAGTGGTCTTACGACTTCCCCTCTGGGATGACCATCGACTCCCAGCAGCAACAACAGCAGCGCCAGCAGCAGTAGGCGTTACACGCAAGGATGCATCGGAGGAATCCCAGGCAGGAGAGGAATCATCAGAATTGCCAGTGACATGGCCTGCAGGACTATTGGCATTCCTGGGGAAGGAGGAAATTGACACTGAGGGAGTTGGTGGGGTGGTTTGCGTGAGCTTGGTTACAAGAGGAAGGGATTTACTGGTCAGTGGACTGCTTCCGCTGTCACCCAAAGTTTTTGAACTTGTCACTGACTTATTATGAATGCGCTGCAGGTGACGTATAAGGGAGGATGTTCCGAGGTGGTTAACGTCCTTACCCCTACTTATTACAGCTTGACAAAGGGAACACACGGCTTGACACCTGTTGTCCGCATTTCTGTTGAAATACCTCCACACCGAAGAGCTGATTTTTTTGGTATTTTCACCAGGCATGTCAACGGCCATATTCCTCCCACGGACAACAGGTGTCTCCCCGGGTGCCTGACTTAAACAAACCACCTCACCATCAGAATCCTCCTGGTCAATTTCCTCCCCAGCGCCAGCAACACCCATATCCTCCTCATCCTGGTGTACTTCAACACTGACATCTTCAATCTGACTATCAGGAACTGGACTGCGGGTGCTCCTTCCAGCACTTGCAGGGGGCGTGCAAATGGTGGAAGGCGCATGCTCTTCACGTCCAGTGTTGGGAAGGTCAGGCATCGCAACCGACACAATTGGACTCTCCTTGTGGATTTGGGATTTCGAAGAACGCACAGTTCTTTGCGGTGCTACTGCTTTTGCCAGCTTGAGTCTTTTCATTTTTCTAGCGAGAGGCTGAGTTCCTCCATCCTCATGTGAAGCTGAACCACTAGCCATGAACATAGGCCAGGGCCTCAGCCGTTCCTTGCCACTCCGTGTGGTAAATGGCATATTGGCAAGTTTACGCTTCTCCTCCGACAATTTTATTTTAGGTTTTGGAGTCCTTTTTTTACTGATATTTGGTGTTTTGGATTTGACATGCTCTGTACTATGACATTGGGCATCGGCCTTGGCAGACGACGTTGCTGGCATTTCATCGTCTCGGCCATGACTAGTGGCAGCAGCTTCAGCACGAGGTGGAAGTGGATCTTGATCTTTCCCTAATTTTGGAACCTCAACAATTTTGTTCTCCATATTTTAATAGGCACAACTAAAAGGCACCTCAGGTAAACAATGGAGATGGATGGATACTAGTATACAATTATGGACGGACTGCCGAGTGCCGACACAGAGGTAGCTACAGCCGTGGACTACCGTACTGTACTGTGTCTGCTGCTAATATAGACTGGTTGATAAAGAGATGTAGTAGTATGTATGCATAAAGAAGAAAGAAAAAAAAACCACGGGTAGGTGGTATACAATTATGGACGGACTGCCGAGTGCCGACACAGAGGTAGCTACAGCCGTGAACTACCGTACTGTACTGTGTCTGCTGCTAATATAGACTGGTTGATAATGAGATGTAGTAGTATGTATGTATAAAGAAGAAAGAAAAAAAAACCACGGGTAGGTGGTATACAATTATGGACGGACTGCCGAGTGCCGACACAGAGGTAGCTACAGCCGTGGACTACCGTACTGTACTGTGTCTGCTGCTAATATAGACTGGTTGATAAAGAGATGTAGTAGTATGTATGTATAAAGAAGAAAGAAAAAAAAACCACGGGTAGGTGGTATACAATTATGGACGGACTGCCGAGTGCCGACACAGAGGTAGCTACAGCCGTGAACTACCGTACTGTACTGTGTCTGCTGCTAATATAGACTGGTTGATAAAGAGATGTAGTAGTATGTATGTATGTATAAAGAAGAAAGAAAAAAAAACCACGGGTAGGTGGTATACAATTATGGACGGACTGCCGAGTGCCGACACAGAGGTAGCTACAGCCGTGGACTACCGTACTGTACTGTGTCTGCTGCTAATATAGACTGGTTGATAAAGAGATGTAGTAGTATGTATGTATAAAGAAGAAAGAAAAAAAAACACGGGTAGGTGGTATACAATTATGGATGGACTGCCGAGTGCCGACACAGAGGTAGCTACAGCCGTGAACTACCGTACTGTGTCTGCTGCGACTGGATGATAAATAATGATATAAAAAATATATATATATATCACTACTGCAGCCGGACAGGTATATATTATATAATGACGGACCTGCTGGACACTGTCTGTCAGCAGAATGAGTTTTTTATAGAATAAAAAAAAAACACCACACAAGTGAAGTCACACGACGAGTGTTTAACTTTTTCAGGCAATCACAATATAGTATACTACTAACTATACTGGTGGTCAGTGTGGTCAGGTCACTGGTCAGTCACACTGGCAGTGGCACTCCTGCAGCAAAAGTGTGCACTGTTTAATTTTAATATAATATGTACTCCTGGCTCCTGCTATAACCTATAACTGGCACTGCAGTGCTCCCCAGTCTCCCCCACAATTATAAGCTGTGTGAGCTGAGCACAGTCAGATATATATACATAGATGATGCAGCACACTGGGCTGAGCAGTGCACACAGATATGGTATGTGACTGAGTCACTGTGTGTATCGTTTTTTTCAGGCAGAGAACGGATATATTAAATAAAACTGCACTGTCTGGTGGTCACTGTGGTCAGTCACTAGTAAACTCTGCACTCTCTACACTTCTACAGTACTCCTAAGCTCCAGTAAATCAGGTCAATCTCTCTCTCTCTCTTCTAATCTAAATGGAGAGGACGCCAGCCACGTCCTCTCCCTATCAATCTCAATGCACGTGTGAAAATGGCGGCGACGCGCGGCTCCTTATATAGAATCCGAGTCTCGCGAGAATCCGACAGCGTCATGATGACGTTCGGGCGCGCTCGGGTTAACCGAGCAAGGCGGGAGGATCCGAGTCTGCTCGGACCCGTGAAAAAAACCATGAAGTTCGGGCGGGTTCGGATTCAGAGAAACCGAACCCGCTCATCTCTAGTTTTTATGTATGTTTTTTTAATTGGACTGTAGTTTTGTGAATACCCCAACTATGGGAGTCCCAACTATTGTGCAATAAAAACTTTTTTTTAATGTGGACTGGCTGACACATTACATTTTTGGGGGGATTATCGAGATATCACGTCTACTACATTGAAAGTTATAAAAGCTTGAGGACGTTGGATATAATTGAAACCCAGATAGGAGTGTCTTTGCGATTACTCCCGTGAGTATGGTACGCATGATAATCTTGGTGTTATGGAAAAGATACCTTTATGTGTTTCACGTATCTAGCTTTAAAAGTGAGTTAGGTACACACTCTTCTAATATTCTTTGGTGGAAGGTTCACGAAAGGAGGTGAAGAAGATTAAAGAAACCTTTTATAGGAACAAGCTTCTGGTTTCATTGTGAGTTGGGGTACGCTCCTCACCTACAAATCTACATTTTTCCTTTTTATCTGGTCTATATAAAGGGGATCATTTGAATCTAAAGAAATAGTAGATGAAACAATATCACACATTGTTCTCTTCATTTGTTCTCCTTTCCACATAATTGCCGAGACTGTATCATCCAGATTGAAGTTGTGGATAAAGAGAGAAACCGAAGGAAAGACACCTTTTCACAAGGAACCTAACGTGATTATATTCATGTGTATAAGACTGTGGCGCTCATACTAGTAGAGATTACCTTCTTTTTTGCATTTCTGGTCAGTTAATTGGGGTGTGGTGACATCCTGTTAGGTATTCGAATTGGTGAGAGCTGCCTTCGCGCACATTTTGAGTACCCGATTTTTTTCTATTTGCATTATAGTTGTAATTAGATGGGACGGCGCAAACGTTTCCTCGCAGCTGTGCAATTCCATACAAAGATGAATCAGGCCCAAAGTGTCTGGAAATACTCCACTTTGTCCTTCATTGAGTAAAAGCTTTACAATGGAGCTGACCCTAGGTCATACTTGCCTACTCTGCCGGAATGGCCGGGAGGCTCCCGAAAATCGGGTGACCCCCCCGGCCCCCCCGGAAGAGCAGGCAAGTCTCCCGATTCGCAGGGTCCCCCTGCCCATCCGCCCACTTAGTGTGTAAAGTGGGCGGTCCGGGCAGTTGATGACGCGATTCTTGCTGAATCGCGTCATCATAGCCACGCCCCCTGCAGTGTAATGCCGGTGATCGCGGCATTAGAGTGGGGGCGTGGCTTAAAGGAGGTGTCATCGTAACCCCACCCTTGCTCCGCCCCCATCCTGCCTCCGGCCCACCCCCTCATCTACGTCACAGCCTCCCCTGCCCGCCCTCTGAGCCGACCTGGCTGCTCTCTCCCGCAGAGAGCAGCCAGAATGTAGGTAAGCATGCCCTAGGTGCTTCCTTACCTCCTGCACTTACAGCCCACACATCAGAATCAGGATTATCTATTCCTCGTATAGACGGATAAAACTCAGCACTTCCAGTACAAGCGATATGTGTAATATAAGCAGCTTCTGTATGTGGCAGAGCTAGCAATTGACATGCCCAAAGGCGATTTATTAGACTGCTGAATGAGTAGCATGCTATTAGGGCTTACACATTCGCTCCTGTTCCCATTTAGAAATAAAAGTCAGACTTGCCTGAGGCCCCTCAGTAACTGCGAGTCACAGCGTTTTACAGCTCCCGTTATATAATTCTCACTCTGATGATATCTTCCCATCAATTCTTCCTCTCGCAGACACAATGCCTCGCCTGGCAAACTGTGTCACGCATCAACAATCATTTCTTTTTATGTAACACTTTATTTTAGGAGCCTCTTAAAAGTTTGGATATTGAATACTCCCCCCCCCCCCCCACACACACACACACACACACACACACACCCTCCTACCAGTACTTAACTCCTTATGTATATTCACAGTAATACAAACATATGGGGAAACATTAGTGGCTTATGCAAAGTTGGTAGCAAAATGGGTGTAAATGACTCAAAAGTGCCTGAGTAAATAGTGTTCTGTCGCACACTTGCAGAGCAGTATGTATCTCGCAATGCGCCTAGCTCCGCATCTGCGGCATCTGCATCTAGTTTGCACATAATCAGTATCATGCAGCAGGTGCAAAAGACACTTCTCCTCGTGGACTGTGGCTTGGAGGTCCTGGGTGGCTTGTGGGCGCTGGGGATAATGTACGGATAACTGTCCTGGGCCGCCACCCTGCTGTCAGTGCAGCAGAGAGGAGCCACGGGCCTGGGGAGCAGCACTGTGGGAGAGATGTCCCTCCCAAAATGGCCACTGCCTCAAAGGAGACAGTTATTAAGGAGGTGGTGGCCATTTTGAGAGGGATATTTTCAATGGTATGTAGGGGGCAGGAGCGAACAGCCTGTCCCCTGACAACGAGCAGGTACCATGGGAACAACAAGCAGGTACCATAGGAAGGGAGGGAGGTATCAGAATTTATTTTTGGCAGGGGGTGCGCAAAATTAGTATTTACACCACTGGCAGTTGCCTTCATTCAGATGTGGTTAGAGTTGCTATCGCTGCTGCTTACATAGAAGCAGCAGTGATAGCACTAATATGGTAGTGCACCAGGGGGCGTCACACCTCCTACATGCATTACTGATCTCCAACACCATCGGCCGGCTGCGTGACCAATGGTGACCCATGATGCCGCATTTGCTACACAGAGGCCAGGAACTCTCCGTCAGGGCTGTTTCTAGCCAATTTGGCTCCCAGTGCAAGATTTAAAAATGCGCCCCCCCCCCCCATTGGCATAACAAAAAAATGCGCTCCCCCCATAGATATAAAAAGTAAAAGGTATGCGCGCGCCAAAGGCGCACGTGCTCCCGGCAAATGGGCGTGGTCTCTGTAAAATGGGCATGGTCTCGTCTGAAACGACTACCTTACACCCCAGTTTTTGACCGTGCATCGACAGATCACGGCGAGCACAGGAAAAAAATAAAAAATATATATTATGTTGTACTCCGTAATGCCTTTGATACATTAAATCCCCATTTTCCACATTACGGCAGGCAAGAGTCCCCATTTTCCACAATACGGCAGGCAAGTGTCCCCATTTTCCACATTACGGCAGGCAAGTGTCGCCATTTTCCACAATACGGCAGGCAAGAGTCCCCATTTTACACAATACGGCAGGCAGGTGTCCCCATTTTACACAATACGGCAGGCAGGTGTCCCCATTTTACACAATACGGCAGGCAAGAGTCCCCATTTTACACAATACGGCAGGCAAGAGTTCCCATTTTACACAGTATGGCAGGCAAGAGTCCCCATTTTACACAATACGGAAGGCAAGCGTCCCCATTTTACACAATACGGCAGGCACGTGTCCCCATTTTACACAGTACGGCAGGCACGTGTCCCCATTTTACACAGTATGGCAGGCGACTGTCCCCATTGTACACAATACGGCAGGCGAGTGTCCCCATTTTACACATTATGGCAGGCAGGTGTCCCCATTTTACACAGTACAGCAGGCAGGCGAGTGTCCCCATTTTACACATTATGGCAGGCAGGTGTCCCCATTTTACACATGATGGCAGGCAGGTGTCCCCATTTTACACAGTACAGCAGGCAGGTGTCCCATTTTACACATGGTGGCAGGGGGGGGGGAGAGAGAGGTAGAGGCTGACTTATGGTTGAAGCGGTTCTTCCCGCTCTTCGCCGCCTCTCCCTCCTCTTCGCGGCGCCAGCCGGCTTGGCTCCCCCTCCTCCCTCCTCCCGAGTACCCAGCTCGGGGGGCGAAGTTTTGCGGAATGACGCGATTGCGTCGTGACGTCACGCCGCACCGCGTCATTCCGTGAAACTCCGCCCCCCGAGCTGGGTACTCGGGAGGAGGGAGGAAGGGGGATTTTAAAGTGTTCAAGAAGTGCCGCGGCAGGCGCCCCGTGCGGTTGCACGGCTCGCCCGCCGCAAAAACGGCACTGCTCTCCGTCCCCTGATGGAGATCCTGCCTCTTCTCTCCCCCGCAATGCTGATGACACGCCGACATTTTAATAAATGGAGGCTGTTGCCACCCCCTCCTCGCCCCCAAATGGCACCAGACTGTCAATCACTGATTGACAGTCTGGTGCCGACCCTAGTTGTTTTGTAAAGTGGATATAGATGTACCACCCCATAATGGAATAAACTATTTTATAGTTTAAAAAGAAATTAGAACTTCAGACATTTCTGTTTGTAAAAGTATAACAGCTGGTGTTACGGTAAGCACCTCTCACTCCTCCAGATCCCAGCAGGATGCAGTTAGGGTTAGGTTGTGGTTAGGGTTAGGATTGGGGTTAGAGTGCAGTTAGGGTTAGGCTGTGGTTAGGGTTAGGATTGGGGTTAGGGTGCAGTTAGGGTTAGGCTGTGGTTAGGGTTAGGATTGAGGTTAGGGTGCAGTTAGGGTTAGGCTGTGGATAGGGTTAGGATTGGGGTTAGGGTGCAGTTAGGGTTAGGCTGTGGTTAGGGTTAGGATTGGGGTTAGGGTGCAGTTAGGGTTAGGTCGTGGTTATGGTTAGGATTGGGGTTAGGGTGCAGTTAGGGTTAGGCTGTGGTTAGGGTTAGTATTGGGGTTAGGGTGCAGTTAGGGTTAGGCTGTGGTTAGGGTTAGGATTGGGGTTAGGGTGCAGTTAGGGTTAGGCTGTGGTTAGGATTAGGATTGGGGTTAGGGTGCAGTTAGGGTTAGGCTGTGGTTAGGGTTAGGATTGGAGTTAGGATGCAGTTAAGGTTAGGCTGTTGGTAGGGTTAGGATTGGGGTTAGGATGCAGTTAGGGTTAGGCTGTGGTTAGGGTTAGGATTGGGGTTAGGGTGCAGTTAGGGTTAGGCTGTGGTTAGGGTTAGGATTGGGGTTAGGGTGCAGTTAGGGTTAGGCTGTGTTTTGGGTTAGGATTGGGGTTAGTATGTAGTTAGGGTTAGGCTGTGGTTAATGGTAGGGTTAGGCTGCATTTACAGGTAGAGTTAGGGTTAGGATTGGGGTTAGGATGCAGTTAGGGTTAGGCTGTGGTTTGGGTTAGGATTGGGGTTAGGGTGCAGTTAGGGTTAGGCTGTGGTTTGGGTTAGGATTGGGGTGAGGATGCAGTTAGGGTTAGGTTGTGTTTATGGTTAGGATTGGGGTTAGGGTGCAGTTAGGGTTAGGCTGTGGTTAGGATTAGGATTGGGGTTAGGATGCAGTTAGGGTTAGGCTGTGGTTAGGGTGCATTTAGGGTTAGGATTGGGGTTGGGGTGCAGTTAGGGTTAGGCTGTGGTTAGGGTTAGGATTGGGGTGAGAATGCAGTTAGGGTTAGGCTGTGGTTATGGTTAGGATTGGGGTTAGGGTGCAGTTAGGGTTAGGCTGTGGATAGGGTTAGGATTGGGGTGAGGATGCAGTTAGGGATAGGCTGTGGTTATGGTTAGGATTGGGGTGAGGATGCAGTTAGGGTTAGGCTTTGGTTATGGTTAGGATTGGGGTTAGGGTGCAGTTAGGGACAGGCTGTGGTTATGGTTAGGATTGGGGTGAGGATGCAGTTAGGGATAGGCTGTGGTTATGGTTAGGATTGGGGTTAGGATGCAGTTAGAGTTAGGCTTCGGTTAATGTTAGGGTTAGGCTACATTTACAGGTAGGGCTAGACTGCAGTTAGTTTTCGGCTGTGGTAAAGTTTAGGATTTGGGTTAGGCTGTGATTAGGGTTAGCGTTAGGATACAATTAAGGATAGGGTTAGGTTACAGTTAGGATTAGGTAGTGGCTAGGATTACGATTAGGCTGTGGATAGGATTAGGGTTAAATTACATTTACTGTTAGGGTTAGGCTGTAGTTAGGGTTAGGATTGAGGATAGGGTGCAGTTAGGGTTAGGCTGTAGTTAGGGTTAGGATTGAGGTTAGGGTGCAGTTAGGGTTAGGCTGTAGTTAGGGTTAGGATTGAGGTTAGGGTGCAGTTAGGGTTAGGCTGTGGTTAGGGTTAGGATTGGGGTGAGGATGCAATTAGGGTTAGGCTTTGGTTAGGGTTAGGATTGAGGTTAGGGTGCAGTTAGGGTTAGGCTGTGGTTAGGGTTAGGATTGGGGTTAGGGTGCAGTTAGGGTTAGGTTGTGGATAGGATTAGGGTTAGGGTGCAGTTAGGGTTAGGCTGTGGTTAGGGTTAGGATTGGGGTGAGGAAGCAGTTAGGGTTAGGTTGTGGTTATGGTTAGGATTGGGGTTAGGGTGCAGTTAGGGTTAGGCTGTGGATAGGGTAAGGATTGGGGTTAGGGTGCAGTTAGGGTTAGGCTGTGGTTAGGGTTAGGATTGGGGTGAGGATGCAGTTAGGGTTAGGTTATGGTTAGGATTGGGGTTAGGGTGCAGTTAGGGATAGGCTGTGGTTATGGTTAGGATTGGGGTGAAGATGCAGTTAGGGTTAGGCTGTGGATAGGGTTAGGATTGGGGTTAGGGTGCAGTTAGAAATAGGCTGTGGTAATGGTTAGGATTGGGGTTAGGATGCAGTTAGGGTTAGGCTGTGGATAGGGTTAGGATTGGGGTGAGGATGCAGTTAGGATTAGGCTGTGGATAGGGTTAGGATTGGGGTGAGGATGCAGTTAGGGATAGGCTGTGGTTATGGTTAGGATTGGGGTTAGGGTGCAGTTAGGATTGGGGTTAGGGTGCAGTTAGGATTGGGGTTAGGGTGCAGTTAGGGTTAGGATTGGGGTGAGGATGCAGTTAGGGATAGGCTGTGGTTATGGTTAGGATTGGGGTGAGGATGCAGTTAGGGTTAGGCTGTGGATAGGGTTAGGATTGGGGTGAGGATGCAGTTAGGGATAGGCTGTGGTTATGGTTAGGATTGGGGTTAGGGTGCAGTTAGGGTTAGGATTGGGGTTACGGTGCAGTTAGGGTTAGGATTGGGGTTAGGGTGCAGTTAGGGTAGGCTGTGGTTAGGATTAGGGTGCAGTTAGGGATAGGCTGTGGTTAGGGTTAGGGTGCAGTTAGGGTAAGGTTGTGGATAGGGTTAGGATAAGGGTTAGGGTGCAGTTAGGGATAGGCTGTGGTTAGGGTTAGAATTGGTGTTAGGGTGCAGTTAGGGATAGGCTGTGGTTATGGTTAGGATTGGGGTGAGGATGCAGTTAGGGTTAGGCTGTGGTTATGGTTAGGATTGGGGTGAGGATGCAGTTAGGGTTAGGCTGTTGATAGGGTTAGGATAGGGGTTAGTGGGCAGTTAGGGTTAGGCTGTGGTTAGGGTTAGGATTGGGGTGAGGATGCAGTTAGGGATAGGCTGTGGTTATGTTTAGGATTGGGGTGAGGATGCAGTTAGGGTTAGGTTGTGGAAAGGGTTAGGATTAGGGTTAGTGTGCAGTTAGGGTTAGGCTGTGGTTAAGGTTAGGATTGGGGTGAAGATGCAGTTAGGGTTAGGCTGTGGTTAGGATTGGGGTTAGGGTGCAGTTAGGGATAGGCTGTGGTAAGGGTTAGGATTGGGGTTAGGGTGCAGTTAGGGTTAGGCTGTGGTTAGGGTTAGGATTAGGGTTAGGGTGCAGTTAGGGTTAGGCTGTGGTTATGGTTAGGATTGGGGTTAGTGTGCAGTTAGGGTTAGGCTGTGGTTAGGGTTAGGATTGGGGTGAAGATGCAGTTAGGGTTAGGCTGTGGTTATGGTTAGGATTAAGGTTAGGGTGCAGTTAGGGATAGGCTGTGGTTAGGATTGGGGTTAGGGTGCAGTTAGGGTTAGGCTGTGGATAGGGTTAGGATTGGGGTGAGGATGCAGTTAGGGTTAGGCTGTGGATAGGGTTAGGATTGGGGTGAGGATGCAGTTAGGTATAGGCTGTGGTTATGGTTAGGATTGGGGTTAGGGTGCAGTTAGGGTTAGGATTGGGGTTAGGGTGCAGTTAGGGTTAGGATTGGGTTAGGGTGCAGTTAGGGTTAGGATTGTGGTGAGGATGCAGTTAGGGATAGGCTGTGGTTATGGTTAGGATTGGGGTTAGGGTGCAGTTAGGGTTAGGATTGGGGTTACGGTGCAGTTAGGGTTAGGATTGGGGTTAGGGTGCAGTTAGGGTTAGGCTGTGGTTAGGATTAGGGTGCAGTTAGGGATAGGCTGTGGTTAGGGTTAGGGTGCAGTTAGTGTAAGGCTGTGGATAGGGTTAGGATTAGGGTTAGGGTGCAGTTAGGGATAGGTTGTGGTTAGGGTTAGAATTGGTGTTAGGGTGCAGTTAGGGATAGGCTGTGGTTATGGTTAGGATTGGGGTTAGGGTGCAGTTAGGGATAGGCTGTGGATAGGGTTAGGATTGGGGTGAGGATGCAGTTAGGGATAGGCTGTGGTTATGGTTAGGATTGGGGTTAGGGTGCAGTTAGGGTTAGGATTGGGGTTAGGGTGCAGTTAGGGTTAGGATTGGGTTAGGGTGCAGTAAGGGTTAGGATTGGGGTGAGGATGCAGTTAGGGATAGGCTGTGGTTATGGTTAGGATTGGGGTGAGGATGCTGTTAGGGTTAGGCTGTGGATAGGGTTAGGATTGGGGTGAGGATGCAGTTCGGGATAGGCTGTGGTTATTGTTAGGATTGGGGTTAGGGTGCAGTTAGGGTTAGGATTGGGGTTAGGGTGCAGTTAGGGTTAGGATTGGGGTTAGGGTGCAGTTAGGGTTAGGCTGTGGTTAGGATTAGGGTGCTGTTAGGGATAGGCTGTGGTTAGGGTTAGGGTGCAGTTAGGGTTAGGCTGCGAATAGGGTTAGGATTAGGGTTAGGGTGCAGTTAGGGATAGGCTGTGGTTAGGGTTAGAATTGGTGTTAGGGTGCAGTTAGGGATAGGCTGTGGTTATGGTTAGGATTGGGGTTAGGGTGCAGTTAGGGATAGGCTGTGGTTATGGTTAGGATTGGGGTGAGGATGCAGTTAGGGTTAGGCTGTGGTTATGGTTAGGATTGGGGTGAGGATGCAGTTAGGGTTAGGTTGTGGTTATGGTAAGGATTCGGGTTAGGGTGCAGTTAGGGATAGGCTGTGGTTATGGTTAGGATTGGGGTGAGGATAAAGTTAGGGTTAGGCTGTTGATAGGGTTAGGATAGGGGTTAGTGTGCAGTTAGGGTTAGGCTGTGGTTAGGGTTAGGATTGGGGTGAGGATGCAGTTAGGGATAGGCTGTGGTTATGGTTAGGATTGGGGTGAGGATGCAGTTAGGGTTAGGATGTGGATAGGGTTAGGATTAGGGTTAGTGTGCAGTTAGGGTTAGGCTGTGGTTAAGGTTAGGATTGGGGTGAAGATGCAGTTAGGGTTAGGCTGTGGTTATGGTTAGGATTGGGGTTAGGGTGCAGTTAGGGATAGGCTGTGGTTAGGATTGGGGTTAGGGTGCAGTTAGGGTTAGGCTGTGGTTAGGGTTAGGATTAGGGTTAGGGTGCAGTTAGGGTTAGGCTGTGGTTATGGTTAGAATTGGGGTTAGTGTGCAGTTAGGGTTAGGCTGTGGTTAGGGTTAGGATTGGGGTGAAGATGCAGTTAGGGTTAGGCTGTGGTTATGGTTAGGATTGGGGTTAGGGTGCAGTTAGGGATAGGCTGTGGTTAGGATTGGGGTTAGGGTGCAGTTAGGGTTAGGCTGTGGATAGGGTTAGGATTGGGGTGAGGATGCAGTTAGGGTTAGGCTGTGGATAGGGTTAGGATTGGGGTGAGGATGCAGTTAGGGATAGGCTGTGGTTATGGTTAGGATTGGGGTTAGGATGCAGTTAGGGTTAGGCTGTGGATAGGGTTAGGATTGGGGTGAGGATGCAGTTAGGGTTAGGCTGTGGATAGGGTTAGGATTGGGGTTAGGATGCAGTTAGGGATAGGCTGTGGTTATGGTTAGGATTGGGGTTAGGGTGCAGTTAGGGTTAGGATTGGGGTTAGGGTGCAGTTAGGATTGGGTTAGGGTGCAGTTAGGGTTAGGATTGGGGTTAGGGTGCAGTTAGGGTTAGGATTGGGGTTAGGCTGTGGTTAGGATTAGGGTGCAGTTAGGGATAGGCTGTGGTTAGGGTTAGGGTGCAGTTAGGGTTAGGCTGTGGATAGGGTTAGGGTGCAGTTAGGGATAGGCTGTGGTTAGGGTTAGAATTGGTGTTAGGGTGCAGTTAGGGATAGGCTGTGGCTATGGTTAGGATTGGGGTTAGGGTGCAGTTAGGGATAGGCTGTGGTTATGGTTAGGATTGGGGTTAGGATGCAGTTAGGGTAATCTGTGGTTATGGTTAGGATTGGGGTGAGGATGCAGTTAGGGTTAGGCTGTGGTTATGGTAAGGATTGGGGTTAGGGTGCAGTTAGGGATAGGCTGTGGTTATGGTTAGGATTGGGGTGAGGATACAGTTAGGGTTAGGCTGTTGACAGGGTTAGGATAGGGGTTAGTGTGCAGTTAGGGTTAGGCTGTGGTTAGGGTTAGGATTGGGGTGAGGATGCAGTTAGGGTTAGGATGTGGATAGGGTTAGGATTAGGGTTAGTGTGCAGTTAGGGTTAGGCTGTGGTTAAGGTTAGGATTGGGGTGAAGATGCAGTTAGGGTTAGGCTGTGGTTATGGTTAGGATTGGGGTTAGGGTGCAGTTAGGGTTAGGCTGTGGTTAGGATTAGGGTTAGGGTGCAGTTAGGGTTAGGCTGTGGTTAAGGTTAGGATTGGGGTGAAGATGCAGTTAGGGTTAGGCTGTGGTTATGGTTAGGATTGGGGTTAGGGTGCAGTTAGGGTTAGGCTGTGGTTAGGATTAGGGTTAGGGTGCAGTTAGGGTTAGGCTGTGGTTAAGGTTAGGATTGGGGTGAAGATGCAGTTAGGGTTAGGCTGTGGTTATGGTTAGGATTGGGGTTAGGGTGCAGTTAGGGATAGGCTGTGGTTAGGGTTAGGATTGGGGTTAGGGTGCAGTTAGGGTTAGGCTGTGGTTAGGGTTAGGGTGCAGTTAGGGTTAGGCTGTGGTTATGGTTAGGATTGGGGTTAGTGTGCAGTTATGGTTAGGCTGTGGTTAGGGTTAGGATTGGGGTGAAGATGCAGTTAGGGTTAGGCTGTGGTTATGGTTAGGATTGGGGTTAGGGTGCAGTTAGGGATAGGCTGTGGTTAGGATTGGGGTTAGGGTGCAGTTAGGGTTAGGCTGTGGATAGGGTTAGGATTGGGGTGAGGATGCAGTTAGGGATAGGCTATGGTTATGGTTAGGATTGGGGTTAGGGTGCAGTTAGGGCTAGGATTGGGGTTAGGGTGCAGTTAGGGTTAGGATTGGGGTGAGGATGCAGTTAGGGATAGGCTGTGGTTATGGTTAGGATTGGGGTGAGGATGCTGTTAGGGTTAGGCTGTGGATAGGGTTAGGATTGGGGCGAGGATGCAGTTCGGGATAGGCTGTGGTTATGGTTAGGATTGGGGTTGGTGCAGTTAGGGTTAGGATTGGGGTTAGGGTGCAGTTAGGGTTAGGATTGGGGTTAGGGTGCAGTTAGGGTTAGGCTGTGGTTAGGATTAGGGTGCAGTTAGGGATAGGCTGTGGTTAGGGTTAGGGTGCAGTTAGGGTTAGGCTGTGGATAGGGTTAGGATTAGGGTTAGGGTGCAGTTAGGGATAGGCTGTGGTTAGGGTTAGAATTGGTGTTAGGGTGCAGTTAGGGATAGGCTGTGGTTATGGTTAGGATTGGGGTTAGGGTGCAGTTAGGGATAGGCTGTGGTTATGGTTAGGATTGGGGTGAGGATGCAGTTAGGGTTAGGCTGTGGTTATGGTTAGGATTGGGGTGAGGATGCAGTTAGGGTTAGGCTGTGGTTAGGGTTAGGATTGGGGTTAGGGTGCAGTTAGGGTTAGGTTGTGGTTATGGTAAGGATTGGGGTTAGGGTGCAGTTAGGGATAGGCTGTGGTTATGGTTAGGATTGGGGTGAGGATAAAGTTAGGGTTAGGCTGTTGATAGGGTTAGGATAGGGGTTAGTGTGCAGTTAGGGTTAGGCTGTGGTTAGGGTTAGGATTGGGGTGAGGATGCAGTTAGGGATAGGCTGTGGTTATGTTTAGGATTGGGGTGAGGATGCAGTTAGGGTTAGGATTTGGATAGGGTTAGGATTAGGGTTAGTGTGCAGTTAGGGTTAGGCTGTGGTTAAGGTTAGGATTGGGGTGAAGATGCAGTTAGGGTTAGGCTGTGGTTATGGTTAGGATTGGGGTTAGGGTGCAGTTAGGGATAGGCTGTGGTTAGGGTTAGGATTGGGGTTAGGGTGCAGTTAGGGTTAGGCTGTGGTTAGGGTTAGGGTGCAGTTAGGGTTAGGCTGTGGATATGGTTAGTATTGGGGTTAGTGTGCAGTTAGGGTTAGGCTGTGGTTAGGGTTAGGATTGGGGTGAAGATGCAGTTAGGGTTAGGCTGTGGTTATGGTTAGGATTGGGGTTAGGGTGCAGTTAGGGATAGGCTGTGGTTAGGATTGGGGTTAGGGTGCAGTTAGGGTTAGGCTGTGGATAGGGTTAGGATTGGGGTGAGGATGCAGTTAGGGTTAGGCTGTGGTTATGGTTAGGATTGGGGTTAGGGTGCAGTTAGGGTTAGGATTGGGGTTAGGGTGCAGTTAGGGTTAGGATTGGGGTTAGGGTGCAGTTAGGGTTAGGATTGGGGTGAGGATGCAGTTAGGGATAGGCTGTGGTTATGGTTAGGATTGGGGTGAGGATGCTGTTAGGGTTAGGCTGTGGATAGGGTTAGGATTGGGGTGAGGATGCAGTTAGGGATAGGCTGTGGTTATGGTTAGGAATGGGGTTAGGGTGCAGTTAGGGTTAGGATTGGGGTTAGGGTGCAGTTAGGGTTAGGATTGGGGTTAGGGTGCAGTTAGGGTTAGGCTGTGGTTAGGATTAGGGTTAGGGTGCAGTTAGGGATAGGCTGTGGTTAGGGTTAAGGTGCAGTTAGGGTTAGGCTGTGGATAGGGTTAGGGTGCAGTTAGGGATAGGCTGTGGTTAGGGTTAGGATTGGTGTTAGGGTGCAGTTAGGGATAGGCTGTGGTTATGGTTAGGATTGGGGTTAGGGTGCAGTTAGGGATAGGCTGTGGTTATGGTTAGGATTGGGGTGAGGATGCAGGTAGGGTTAGGCTGTGGATAGGATTAGGATTGGGGTGAGGATGCAGTTAGGGTTAGGCTGTGGTTATGGTTAGGATTGGAGTTAGGATGCAGTTAGGGTTAGGATTGGGGTTAGTGTGCAGTTAGGGTTAGGCTGTGGTTAAGGTTAGGATTGGGGTGAGGATACAGTTAGGGTTAGGCTGTGGTTAGGGTTAGGATTGGAGTTAGGATGCAGTTAGGGTTAGGATTGGGGTTAGTGTGCAGTTAGGGTTAGGCTGTGGTTAAGGTTAGGATTGGGGTGAAGATGCAGTTAGTGTTAGGCTGTGGTTATGGTTAGGATTGGGGTTAGGGTGCAGTTAGGGATAGGCTGTGGTTAGGGTTAGGATTGGGTTTAGGGTGCAGTTAGGGTTAGGCTGTGGTTAGGGTTAGGGTGCAGTTAGGGTTAGGCTGTGGTTATGGTTAGGATTGGGGTTAGTGTACAGTTAGGGTTAGGCTGTGGTTAGGGTTAGGATTGGAGTTAGGATGCAGTTAGGGTTAGGATTGGGGTGAAGATGCAGTTAGGGTTAGGCTGTGGTTATGGTTAGGATTGGGGTTAGGGTGCAGTTAGGGATAGGCTGTGGTTAGAGTTAGGATTGGGATTAGGGTGCAGTTAGGGTTAGGCTGTGGATAGGGTTAGGATTAGGGTTAGGGTGCAGTTAGGGATAGGATGTGGTTATGGTTAGGATTGGGGTTAGGGTGCAGTTAGGGTTTGGTTGTGGTTAGGGTTAGTATTGGGGTTAGGGTGCAGTTAGGGTTAGGCTGTGGTTAGGATTGAGGTTAGGGTGCAGTTAGGGTTAGGCTGTGAATAGGGTTAGGATTGGGGTTAGGGTGCAGTTAGGGTTAGGCTGTGGATAGGGTTAGGATTAGGGTTAGGGTGCAGTTAGGGTTAGGCTGTGGTTAGGGTTAGGATTGAGGTTAGGGTGCAGTTAGGGTTAGGCTGTGGATAGGGTTAGGGTTAGGGTGCAGTTAGGGTTAGGCTGTGGTTAGGGTTAGGATTGGGGTGAAGATGCAGTTAGGGTTAGGCTGTGGTTAGGGTTAGTATTGGGGTTAGGGTGCAGTTAGGGTTAGGCTGTGGATAGGGTTAGGATTAGGGTTAGGGTGCAGTTAGGGTTAGGCTGTGGTTATGGTTAGGATTGGGGTGAAGATGCAGTTAGGGCTAGGCTGTGGTTATGGTTAGGATTGGGGTTAGGGTGCAGTTAGGGATAGGCTGTGGTTAGGGTTAGGATTGGGGTGAGGATGCAGTTAGGGTTAGGCTGTGGATAGGGTAAGGATTGGGGTGAGGATGCAGTTAGGGATAGGCTGTGGTTATGGTTAGGATTGGGGTGAGGATGCAGTTAGGGATAGGTTGTGGTTAGGGTTAGGATTGGGGTTAGGGTGCAGGTAGAGTTAGGCTGTGGTTATGGTTAGGATTGGGGTTAGGGTGCAGTTAGGGTTAGGCTGTGGTTATGGTTAGGATTGGGGTGAGGATGCAGTTAGGGTTAGGCTGTGGATAGGGTTAGGCTTGGGGTTAGGATGCAGTTAGGGTTAGGCTTTGGTTAATGTTAGGGTTAGGCTACATTTACAGGTAGGGTTAGGCTGCAGTTAGTTTTAGGCTGTGGTAAAGTTTAGGATTAGGTTTAGGCTGTGATTAGGGTTTGAGTTAGGATACAATTAAGGATAGGGTTAGGTTACAGTTAGGATTAGGGTGTGGCTAGGATTACGATTAGGCTGTGGATAGGATTAGGGTTAAACTACATTTACTGTTAGGGTTAGGCTGTAGTTAGGGTTAGGATTAGGATAGACTGTGTTTAGGATTAGGCTGCAGTTAGTGTTAGGCTGTTTCTTAAGGTTAGGATTATGGTTATCTGCAATTAAGGTTAGGCTATGGTTAGATTTAGGTTGTGGTTAGTATTATGGTTAGTCTGTGTTTAGGGTTATAATGCAGATGTTATTAGGCTGTGGTTAGGGTTAGGATTAGGGTAATCTGCAATGAAGGTTAGGCTACTGTTAGGTTTGGGTTGTGGTTAGGTTAGTGTTAGGCTGTGGTTAGAGTTATATGAAAATTGCATTATCAACATGCCGAATCTTGATGTTCACAATCTCAGAATTCCGAATGTCAGCATTAATCATAATCCACGACAGCATGTGATACAAATTGTTTTAGGACAACCGCCATACTGTATATCTCTTGGACAAAGATAAATGACCAAATCTTCTACTTACCTCCCTTCCACTTTCACAGTTCCTCCCTCCCAGGGTTGGCACCAGGCATGATTGATAAGAGCAGCCGTGCGGGGCACCGGTCTACTATGCGCCCAGCCATTTGTAATGTGGTGCCAGCCATCACCCAATCAGAGCTCGCGGACCGGCAGCAGTGGATGCTGTGGCTGCAGGGGCTGTAGCGCCCTTTGCGGAACTCCGGAAAGGTAAGTATTAAAACAACAAGGGTGCAGTGTGTCCTGTGTGGGCCTCCCCTGGACCCAGGGGCCTGTGTACACCACACATGTCGCACCCAGGATAGAAACGTCAATGCTTCAGGCACCTTCTGGGCATAAGAGGCGAGGGTCTGTGTAATAATTATACTGCAAGCTTTAGCATACTGTAGGCTACTGGTCTTTTCTAAATGATCACATAGGGGGTTATTCAGAGTTGTTAGCAAACCCAAAAAGTTAGCAATTGGGCAAAACCATGCTGCACTGCAGGTGGGGCAGATGTAACAGATGCAGAGAGAGTTAGATTTGGGTGGGGTGTGTTCAAACTTCAAACTGAAATCTAAATTGCAGTGTTAAAAAAAATAAAGCAGCCAGTATTTACCCTGCACAGAAACAATATAACCCACCCAAATCTAACTCTCTCTGCACATGTTACATCTGCCCCACCTGCAGTGCAACACGGTTTTGCCCAATTGCTAACTTTTTTGGTTTGCTAACAACTCTGAATGACCCCCATTATCTTCAGCACACAGGACAACCCACACGAAGAAGTGCACAATGAGGTGGACAGGGGAGAGAGAAGTGTTGTACCTTCTTTTCTCAGGAACACTATTCCTGCTAATAGCCGCACATTGCAATCAGGATTTCAGTTTTAATATAACATTTATAAAATTGCACGGCATGTCACTTAAGAAAACTAAGCCTTATTCATGGTGATGCCGGGGATTAGAAATCACACTTTGTGCCACTTCTCGTGTTTGAAACTTACTAGCGTATTTAATAATATGGTACAGTACATAGAGCACAGCTGTACTTCAGCACATAGCAACCACAGCTAATTAGGCAGTAGATGCCATTACTATAACTTGCCTCGCTAGGATAAAGCTAATATGTTATGAGTTGCTATGTGGGATAAGACTGGAGAATTAGGAGCAGAACGATGAATAAACAAAGCTCATTTAAAAAACAAAAATACCAATGAATTAGAAGTTTATATCAGTGCGTTGTGCTTCACGTGAACTAAAACAGCATGCTGTTATATGGAAGAGCCCCTTATACCTTCTTCTGGCACACATGTTCAGTATTATCATAGACCCAGGGCCGGTTCTAGCCCTTGTGGGGCCCCGGGCGAAAATAGGGGCATGGCTTCATAAAGGGGCGTGGTCAGGTATGCCCCCTGTAGAGTTGTGCCCCCTGTAGAGTTGTGCCCCCGTTTGTGCCCCCTATAGATTTGTGCCCCCGTTTGTGCCCACTGTAGAGTTGTGACCCCGTTTGTGCCCCCTGTAGAGTTATGCCCCCGTTTGTGCCGCTTACAAAAAAAATGAAAAAATTCTTAATTACTTAATACTCACCATCCCCGCTCCTGATTCCCGACTACTGCTTGACTCCTCGTGTCTACGTGCCGCTCCCACAATGCTGTGCGGTGCATCGCACAGCTGTGACAGCACAGCACCGGGGGGCACCACCAGTAGCGGATCTTGCTACGGCGGCGGCGCCCTCCGGAAGGAGGCGCCCCGGGCAAAATTCCTGTGTGCCCGTAGCAAGATCCGCTGCTGCATAGACCTGTGCAATAAATGATATATACAGTACTATAGCAAATTGTTATTTCAAGAGAGCTATAATCAAATAAAACACAGATCTGAGCAGGTGTCAATTGGCGAGACGATTCTAGTGATCACTATGCAATACAGAGTGCATCACAGTGGCCAAATACAATACAGAGAGTATTCTCCTGGCCCATATATGACACTGAGGCCATTCTAGTGATGTCAATGTAATACAAAAGATCAATCGAGCAGTGGCAGCACTGGGGGTTGGTGACACTCGGTGCAGGCAATAGGACCCCTCTCCAAAAAAGTGGCATAACTTTGCTGAAAGGGGTGTGGTCCCACAGGAGGCCCCCACACTACATGACTACGGGACATGGCCTAGTGGGAAGCCCCCGATTACCTCACTCTGGGTCTGGAGATGCTGGGCTGCCCCCGTAGACTAGTGCATGCAATGCCAGCTCCTTCTCAATCTCACATTGCAACACCTTTCACTGCGGAGGAGCTGGCATTTTTGGGTTATCCCCTAGAACATACCTCCCAACATTTCATTCAATGAAAGAGGGACACTTTAGTCATGTGCGCGCAGGGGGAGTGGCTTTGCGGCAGTGCCGTGATTGCCCGTCACGCCTCCCATTTTTCGTCACTAAGGGGGCATGTACAGCGCTCTGTGAGCTGCTGGCATGCTCCCTCTTCTTCTGTCTCCATAGAATAGACGCTGTGCGCATGTGCACAGCGTCTATTCAACGCTCTTCTGCTTGGCAGAGCAGTGAATTGCAGGTGCCTCCCAACTGCCCCCACTCCCACCACCACCACCATGGGACACTGCGGCCCGCGGGTGGGACAGTGGGACAGTCCCCAAAAAAACGGGACTGTCCCGCAAAAATCGGGACAGTTGGGAGGTATGCCCCCAGAAGGATGACACCTGGGTGTAGTTTGCCCCCTCTTTTAAGTTGTTCGCTCGGTAATTTTCTTCGCATCGCTGCGATTTTCCGCTAACTGAGCATGCGCAATGTTCGCACTGCGACTGCGCCAAGTAAATTTGCTATGAAGATTGGTATTTTACTCACGGCATTACGAGGTTTTTTCTTCGTACTGGAGATCGGAGTGTGATTGACAGGAAGTGGGTGTTTCTGGGCGGAAACTGGCCGTTTTTATGGGTGTGTGTGAAAAAACGCTACCGTTTCTGGGAAAAACGCGGGAGTGGCTGGAGAAACGGAGGAGTGTCTGGGCGAACGCTGGGTGTGTTTGTGACGTCAAACCAGGAACGAAACTGACTGAACTGATCGCAGATGCCGAGTAAGTCTGGAGCTACTCAGAAACTGCTAAGAAGTGTCTATTCGCAATTCTGCTAATCTTTCGTTCGCAATTTTGATAAGCTAAGATTCACTCCCAGTAGGCGGCGGCTTAGCGTGTGCAATGCTGCTAAAAGCAGCTTGCGAGCGAACAACTCGGAATGAGGGCCAATATGCAATACAGACAGCATTCCAGAGTAAATAGCAGTGACTAATATACACTTTGTGGAGCATTATTGTGACATATATATTGCAAAGCACATTCTAATGATCAATATACAACACAGGGAGCATCCTAGTAGCTAACGTACAATACAAAGTTCTTTCTAGTGACAGATATACAATAAAGAGAACACTGGGAAGCACAAGGCTGAACACTGGAGTTAGGTATTAGAGCCTATACTCTGGCACAGGTGTGTGCTCTGTGTCTTCCTTTTAGAGCACAGGTTCTCAAACTCGGTCCTCAGGACCCCACGCGGTTCATGTTTTGCAGGTCACCTGTAGATTTTTAAAATGTGACAGTTGGTGATACACAGTGCAGCTGCTGGGTGACATGGAAAACGTGAACCGTGTGGGGTCCTGAGGACTGAGTTTGAGAACCACTGTTCTAGAGGAAGGGTATTCAAAACATGTTCCAAATGTGACATCACGTCCCTTTAAATCCTGCACAGAGCGGCATGTGATTCCCTATGGGAGCCGCAGCTGCCTGTGCTAGCCGGAAGAGAAGGTGCCACAGCAGCAGAGGAAGGGCAAAGGCAGCGGGCGTACTGGACCTCCCATCAAGGCAGCGGGCGCTCTGGACCTCCCGCCCAATGCTTTGCAGAATATGCTAGAGACCAGCGCTGCCAGACCTGGTAAGTGAACGCCGGGGTCCGGCATGCTGTGACATCATTCTCCTTACCAATATATAATATAGAGAGCATTCTAGTGATAAGTATGCAATACATACAGCATTCTAGTGACCAATATATAAAATAGGTTAATATATAATCCACTGAGCATTGTCATGTCCAATGCAGAGACCATTTAAGTGGCTTCTATAGTAGGAGTCATGGGTGAGTACTGAATCAGTACTTTGTGATCCTGTACCCACCGTATGGGTATGCAGACACAGTTAGAGTCGCTGAAGGGGAAGAGGAGCTAAGGGAGTAGAGCACTGGTGACATGGATATAGTTAGGGAAGGATGCGAGGGAGGAGGACCCTGCCTATAAGAGCTTATATACTAAAGTTCATGGCTGGGATGTAATGGAGTCCGAGTCCATCGGCCATGCGGAATGCCGGCAGAGCTCAGGGGCAATAATTTACAAGACATGGTTTAGACTTGTGAATGATTGCCCCTTTAAAAAAAAAGTCTGAGTTCGGGTATCCCGCACGGACTTAATTACATTACACCCAATGTGTCTTACCACGTGGGTATAGGGATGGCACAGAACCTGCCACTATCTCCTTCAATATTGTCTTTGGCTACAGCAATTAAAACTAAAGCCAGTATTGAGAGGCAAGAATTGGGTAGTGCAGAGGACAAAAAACTGTAGTGATAAGATCTATTTCTGTACTGCTGTGGTGGGGCCCAGAGGATCCACATGACATCTTCCATGTCTCTGGTTTCCTTCTGGTGGTGAAGTATAAATTCCTGGATCTGAGGATATTGATGCAGAAAGGGTTTTGCAGTTTCTCCCAATGAATGTTTCCAGGGGGGGCCCACACTGCAGACACTGCACCCATTTCTCCTATACTTACCTTTCCGGAGTCCATTGCTGACCGTGTGTGGGCCCCTCCTCTCCCTTATTCGTCGCACCGCTACTAGTGCACTAACCACCAGAGACTCTGGCACAGTGCCAGAGTGTACAGCGCATGGGCAGGACTCCGAAAAAATGGTGCGGCGGACATTTTTCTGAGTCCTGCGCATGCACTGTAGACTCTGGCACTGTGCCAGAGTCTACAGCGCTCAGAGCGCTAGCAGCGGCGGTGACAGCTATGAGAGAGGAGGGGGCCCACACACGGAGTCTGCACACGGGTCCCCTCCTCTCTAGAGACGCCCCTGCCTGAGACCCAGTATTGATAATCCGAGTATAGATAAAGGAGGCTTCAAACTGTCACAGACCTGGATCTATTTTTTCGCAGCCCAGCCGATCTACACAATAGCAGCAGTTACTCTAACAATCCAGTTACCCAAATGTGAGCTTACTATATATAAATCAATAACAATCCTACAGTATAGAAGTGCAGGGCCTATCACTGCCCCCACAGCTCATGATCACAGTACTCTGGATTCCATCCAAGCTCTCTGTACGGGATCAGTATGTAATCGCGCCACACAGGATCCCGCTTTCTAAATACCGATGCCGGGATCCCGCTGGTAAATAACCCGACAGGGGTGAGTAAAGGGTGTTCTCCCATCTCCCCACCCCCCTAACCCTAACCCTCCCTACCCGCAGCCAAACCCTAACCTCCCCCTTAGTGCCTAACCCTAACCACACCCCCGGAGATGCCTAAACCTAACCCCCGCTGCCTAAACCTAACCCTCACCCCGTGCAGCCAAACCCTAACCCTCCGAGTGGGGGTGCTTAAACCTAACCCTTTCCTCCCTGCAGCCTAACCCTATCCCCCCGGGACACAGCCTAAACCTATCCCCCGTCCCCGCTGCCTAAACCTAACCCTAACCCCCCTGCAGCCTAACCCTCCAAGGGGGGTTCCTATCTCTAATGCCCTGGGACGCAGCCTAAGTCTAACCCCCTGGAACGCAGCCCAAGCCTAATCCCCTGAAACGCAGCCGCAACCTAACCACCCCCCCCTGCGCGTGGCTTACTTGTTTGTCTCATTTCACGAAAGAGGACCATGATATTTCCACATCATCAATTGTCATGTACAGTACTTAAATTAGGGTCTGTGGAGGCACAGCTGGTCTAAGAGGCATTAAACAGCAACCTGATTATTTAGAGACAACCTTAAGACACACAATCTCTGCAAACACCCTCTCAATGTATGCAACCATCACATCCCCAGAGCCACCATTAGCTGAAAAGTTTCAGATGCATAGGGTGAGGGGAAGAGGTGACGGACAATTTAATATTAGCTTAAGAGAGAGACTCATTCACTT
The DNA here is from genome assembly GCF_028390025.1 of Pseudophryne corroboree. NCBI lineage: Eukaryota > Metazoa > Chordata > Amphibia > Anura > Myobatrachidae > Pseudophryne > Pseudophryne corroboree. Next base: position 155,658,357 of record NC_086455.1, read on the forward strand.
GAAGTGAGTTCACAATATTTATTACTCATTAGACAGGATAAATGCTTTGAAGTCAACGCTATGAATTACTGTGGTGGTGCACATCAGGTGGGGTCTCCTAGCTCCACCTGATGTGGTGGTGCACTATTATTAGATACTGGTTGGTAGGTATGGATCACTTTCACCGTGTCTGTGTCAGTGGAAAATTTTGGTAAATCAGAACAAGGGCCGAGAATATTTTCCCCCTAATTTTAAAAATAAATATTTGGAGTTAGACTGGCAGAGATAGGAAAGAATGCAGAGAGTTATATACATTTCCACTGCATCTATATTCATAACTAAAGAGGCAGAAATGGACTGTAATGGAGCAAAGTTCAGTAGTGGCGTCTACGCAGAGTGGCGTATCTATAATGGGTGCAGTGCACACGGGCCCCTGGGTCCATAAGGGGCCCACACCGCACGCACTGCACCCATTTCTTCTATACTTACCTCTCTGGTGTCCGTGTGTGGCCCCCTCCTCTCCCATAGTCGGCAGCGCCGCTGTTAGTGCTTTGAGCACTAGAGACTCTAGCTTTGGGATGGCCATTGACCATCGATTCAGAGAACTGAATTCCCCTGAACTTCACGATCCAAGCTAGAAACCAAGTCCGGATCGGGACTTCCCACCAGACTCGGAAACCAGAACGAGGCAAAATATCATCATCCTGCTGTTGGATTGTCACGGGTTTTGGATTCCATATAAAGAGCTTTGCGTCGCCGCCATTTTTACTCTGGACTTGGAGAGTGAGGGAGACAGACCTCTGTCTCTCTGTAGGTGGTGGCGTTGGGTGGGGTCAGTGTGTGCTCTCTAGGGATGCTGCCTAGTCACTGTGGTGTCATGTGCTGTTAGTGATGGTGCAGCTGTACATGGGTGTTGCTGTCCTGGCTGTCACTGTGCTGTACAAGGGCACTGTCTTGTATGCTGTGAAAATACAGGGGTGCTCTGAAAATACAGGGGTACTGGTTCTGTCCTGTATGCTGTAAAGAATAATGGGATGTTGTAAAGGTACACTGGCCCTGTCTTGTATGCTGTAAAAATACAGGGGTGCTGTAAAACTAAATGTACACTGGCCCTGTCTTGTATGCTGTAAAAATTCAGGGGTGCTGTGTAGATAAATGTACACTGGCCCTGTCTTGTATGCTGTAAAAATTTAGGGGTGCTGTGAAAATAAATGTCACTAGCACTGTCTTGTAGGCTGTAAAATTACAGGAGTGTTGTTAACATACAAGGGTACTGGCTCTGTCCTGTATGCTGTAAAAATACAGGTGTGCTGTGAAAATACAGGGGTGCTTGTTCTGTCCTGTATGCTGTAAAAAATACAGGTGTGCTGTGAAAATACAGGGGTGCTTGTTCTGTCCTATATGCTGTAAAAAATGCAGGGGTGCTGTGAAAATAATTGTACACTGGCCCTGTCCTGTATGCTGTAATACAGGGGTGCTATGAAAATAAATGTACACTGGCCCTCTCTTGTATGCTGTCAAAATTCAGGGTTGCTGGGAAAATATATGTACACTGGACCTGTCTTGTATGCTGTAAAATTACAGGGGTGCTGTTGTTAAAATAAAGGTACACTGACCCTGTCTTGTATGCTGTAAAAATTCAGGGGTGCTGTGAAAATAAATGTACACTGGCCCTGTCTTATATGCTGTAAAATTACAGGGGTGCTGGCCCTGTCCTGTATGCTGTAAAAATACAGGAGTGCTGGTTCTGTCCTGTATGCCGTAAAAATACAGGGGTTTTGAAAATAATTCTACACTGGACCTGTCTTGTATGCTGTAAAAATACAGGTGTGCTGTTGTTAAAATAAAGGTACACTGGCCCTGTCTTGTATGCTATAAAAAATACAGGGGTGCTGTGAAAATAATTGTACACTGGCCCTGTCCTGTATGCTGTAAAAATACAGGGGTGCTGTGAAAATGAATGTACACTGGCCCTGTCTTGTATGCTGTAAAAATACAGGGGTGCTGTGAAAATAAAAGGGTACTGTTCTGTGTGCTGTAATAATAAAGGGGTGCTATCCTGTGAAATGGAGAACAAAATATGGAGGAAAAAATAGTGAAAGATCAGGAACCACTTCCAGTTCCTAGTACTAGTGCTGAAGCTGCTGCTGTCACCAGTCATGACATTGACGATGCAATTCCATCAACGTCGTCTGCGATGCCCAATGTCATAGAGGTCATGTAAAACCCAAGAAGCAAAAGTTAAGAACAAAAAAAATAAAAATTATCTGATAAGAAACGTAAAATTGACAATATGCCATTTACAACACGAAGTGGCAAGGAAAGGCTAAGGCCTTGGCCTATGTTCATGACTGGTGGTTCAGCTTCTCATGAATATGGAAGCCCTCCTCCCTCTCAAAAAATGTAAAAAATAAAGCTTGTTAAAGCACAGGAAAAAACAACTGTGCATTCAGAGATATCACAAACCCCCAAGGAGAGTCCAAGTGTGTCCGCGGTTGCGATGTCTAGGCCTGACCTTCCCAAGACTGTATGAGAAGAGGAGGCTCCTACCACGATTTGCTCGCCCCCTGCAAGTGCTGGGAGGAGCACCGCCAGTCCAGTTGCTGATATTGAGATTGAGGATGTCATTGTAGAAGTACACCAGGATGAGGAGGATATTGGTGTAGCTGGTGATGTGGTTTGATTGAATAAGGAAACAGTGGAGACAGTTGTTGGCCATGGGATGAAAAAGCCCATTGTCATACCAGGACAAAATACAAAAAAATCCACCTCTTCGGTGTGGAATTATTTTCCTGTGAGGGTGAGGATGTAAACACTGAAGGGAGGGGGGAATCGGAGGATGAGGACGACATCTTGGCTCTGTAGAGCCAGTTTGTGCAAGGAGAGATTAATTGCTATTTTTTTGGTGGGAGCCCAAACAAAGCAATCATTTCAGCGACAGTCGTGTGGCAGACCCTGTTGCTTAAATGATTGGTTTGTTAAAGTGTGCATGTCCCGTTTATTCCACATCATCCCAAGGACATTTCCATCTTGCACCTCTTTTCTTTGTCTGCCTCATCAGTCCAGGGGTGCTGCTCCACTGCCTTTAAGTCCAGGTGTGCTGTTGCCTGTCTGCTGTGCTGTGTAATTCTCCAGGGGTGCTGCCTATGCTGTATAAGTCCAGGGGTGCTGCAGTATAATTCCAGGGGTGCTACTGTACTTCACCCTAGGTTTACATTAATGCCTACAGCAGAATATGAAACAAGCTTCAATATCACAAGCAGACTTGTGAAAACATATAGCCGCAAAGGTGGAAATGGAAATTGCAATTTTGCAAAGTGTTTTCCAATGAGACCACATTTGTGACCAAAGTCAGTTAGACTCAGAAGAGATAGAATCATAATCCAGCGCAACTGCTGGAGAAAACTAGATTTTCCAAACACACCTATGTCTATATGTCTGCCATATAATTCCAGGGGTGCCCTGTCTGAACCCGCTCATCTACATCTTCTAGTGTGCACTGTGTACCAAGCATTAGAGAGAGGTTCTTCTCAATTATTTCATGTTAGGGACTCACTCAAATGAATGGCACCAATTAGTCAACCTTAATTTTGATTTATTATTAAGGTTCCTCAAAGACAGCATTAGGGTTACTAATAGTGTTACCGTTAGGGTTACCTTACCATTAGTTTAGGGTTATTATTAAGGTTATTTTTACTGTCAGGTTAGCACTAGGGTTACCATCAAGGTTAGGGTTGGCAATAGGGTTACTAGCAGGTGTCACAATGCACTGGAGCCTGGGGTTTACTCACCAGGTCTGGCCGTTCTGGTCTCCGACTGCTGCCTCATCTCCGTCGCGCCATCCGCCACAGTGATGTGTTAGGCCAGTGGTCCACCTCCTGGGTGCTGGCTTCTTCCTCTGGCTGCTGCGTCTCTGTTTCCGCTGACTGACAGGTGGTTACAGCTTCAATAGGGATGCATGCGCCACTAAGTCTTAGATTTAAAGGGGAATTTGCTACAAACGTGGTATGACATTTTGCACCAAATTTGAATGTACAGGACCTCCCTATAAAAAAGTGAGTCTCTGAGCACCATGGTAAAATTAAAGCTAGTGGGGGGGCCTCAGCAACTAAGTTGTGGGGGCCCTCACCAATAAAATATTACACCATGTCTGCCGGGAACCGAGGGAGAGACAGGGAATGGAGAAAGAGAGAGAGAGAGGGTGAGAAAGAAGGGAGAGATGGGGAAATGTGTGAGAGAGAGAAGGTAGGGGGAGTGAAAGGGAGACTGTGTCAGGGAAAGATAGAGGGGTGGAGGGATAGAAAGAGGGAGGATTAAGAGAGGGGGCAGAAAGAGAGAGAGAGGGTGTCAGGGAAAGAGAGAGGGAAGTGAGAGAGAAGGGAGGGGGATTGAGAGAGAAAGTGTTGGGGACATGTACTAAGCAGAAAAAGAGTGGAGAAGTGAGCCAGTGGAGAATTTGCCCATGGCAACCAATCAGCATTGACTTAACATTTACAATTTGCATACTATAGATAAAGTGGACGGAGATAAAGTACCTACCAACCAGCTCCTAACTGTCATTTTTCAAACACATCCTGTAACATGGCAGTTGGATGCTGATTGGCTGGTACTTTATCTCTCTCCACTTTATCTCTCTCCAATCTTAGTAAATAGACCCATTAGTTGCAGTGCAATTATAGATTACTCAGCCAATGAGTAACGAAGGAGTATTTGTATAATCCATAGCACAGTTTACCAGCGGTATGAGTGATCACATCTAACAACTACAGCAGGTGGAGTTTGTCTTCCAGCGTAATAAAAATTATTATTTTTTTTGTTCTTAAAACCAGATCCCAGTGAGACTAATTATTTACAATTATGTGAGAACGTTCTGCGATACAGAGAAAGACAGTGTTAAAAATACCTTCTCTGTTCCACTGCCTCATCTCCATCTCATTCCTGCGACAGCGTTCCGGCACCCCCTGCTCGCTGTTACCCTGCAATCACCCCTGCAGGAAGCGTTCCAACATACGCAGACTTTTCCAGTCCTTCTGACAAATTTGCTCTTTAATTAGTAACCACATGTAGCCAAATTGTACCTGGTTGAGTTTGCTAATGATTCACACGTCTGTGATCTGTAGAACAGATGCTTGGAGTACCCTGCTGACCCTGGGGGATGAATGGAGTTTGGTGAATGGGCCCAGGACTGGTTGGATAAGGCACTGCCGGGGAGCTGTGGAAATGCTGTGAGTTCCTATAATGACAGGGAAAGATGAAGTGCTAGCTCGGAACTGTAACTAATTATTTTCCAGATAATTTCAGTTCTGCAAAAAATAAGCTTCCAAATTGTATTGTACTACTGTAGCGTCAACGTCTTTCCATCACACACATTGAGGTCACTTCCCCATCAGGTATGGCAATATAGAAATACTCAATCATATACAACAGTGATAGACAAGCCGGATTAAAGCCACATGGGTACAATTCAAAATTCTCACACTCACAGAGCCCTCACCCACTCCTCTCCCATTTACATCTCTGACCTTCTCTCCCTCTACACTCCCACCCGGCCTCTTTGCTACAGAAATATATACTTCATCTCACTCTCACTTTCAAGATTTGCACTTCCTGCTCCCTACCTCTGGAATTCTCTACCTCTCTCTATCAGACGCTCTACCTCTCTACATAACTTCTAACAGGCTCTCTAGACCCACTTCTATACCAAACTCAGCCATCCAGGGGCGTTTTAAGAGAGGAGGAGGCCCGTGTGCAGCCTTCTGCTTCAGGGGCCCCATCCTCTCTGACCGAGGCACAGCATTTAATACTTACCTCTCCTGGGTCCCCCAGCGGTGCCATCCTTCTCCGCAGCGGCAATAGAGTCTGTTCTCAGACTCTATTGCGCATGCGCAAACCTCTGGGAACACGGCGCTGCGGGCATTTTCCCAAAGATTTTTCTAATGCGCATGCGCAAAACTCCGGAAAAATGGCCGTCGTGCCATCTTTCAGGAGTTTGCGGCAGGCGCAATAGAGTTTGTTCCCCCTAGTGTTCAAACTCTATTACGCTGCCGAAAAGGGATGGCTTCGACGGGGGACTTCAGAGAGGTAAGTATTAAGCAAATGGGTGCAGTGTGTGCGGGGTGGGCCCCCCTGAACCTGGGGGCCCGTGTGCCTCGCACACACTGCACCCATTGTAGATATAAATAGACAATAACAACAACAACAACAACAACAACAATAATAATAATAATAATAATAACAACTCATCTGTCTGTTAATTTGCTTTATGATGCATCAAACCAGCTCCACTTTCACAGGTATTATTATATAAGTTAATAGGAAAGCTGGGGAGTATTTGAGAGAGAGTACGACTGGCAGACCCTAAGCTAGATGTCTGAGAGTTCCATACAGAGGCAAAATACAAGACACTACTATATATTATAATATATTCAGTGCTATTTTTGTAGGAAAATAGGTTCAGGAACTGTGGGTGGGGCAGAGGTAAGTGGTGATGTGGGTGGAGCTACCAAATGGGTGGGGCATCAATTGGTACATAAGCTTATTTTAAACACATAATACCCCAAGTATTGCCATATATACACATAATGCCCCCAGTAGTGCCAGATACACATAATGCCCCCAGCCGTGCTAGATACACAATGCCCCCATCAGTGCTAGATACAAAATGTCCCCAGCAGTGCTAGATAGACATAATGCCCCCAGCAGTGCCAGATACGCAATGCCCCCATCAGTGCTAGATACAAAATGTCCCCAGCAGTGCTAGATAGACATAATGCCCCCAGCAGTGCCAGATACGCAATGCCCCCATCAGTGCTAGATACAAAATGTCCCCAGCAGTGCTAGATAGACATAATGCCCCCAGCAGTGCCAGATACGCAATGCCCCCATCAGTGCTAGATACAAAATGTCATCAGCAGTGCTAGATACACAATGCCCTCAGCGATTCCAGTTACACAATGCCCCCATCAGTGCCAGATACACACAATGCCCTCAGCAATACACCAGTACTATTTAAAATAAAAAAAATAGAGGGCGGAGCTATTAAAAAAGTTATAGATAGATGATAGATAGTTTATAGAAAAGAAGGCACTGAAAATGGAAAATACATTTTGGCCCAGGACAGGTTCAGGAACCCAGTTGCTGATGTCATATTTAATGAGAGGTTCAGGAACTCAGTTCCTGCTGAAAAATAGCACTGAATATATTATATCTACCCACATTGTTTTACACGGCCCAGGCCTGATTCCTCCCTTATGTCTTTTATGTTTTTCAAATTGTTGACAATAATTAAGTAATTTGTATAGTTTCATCATTGTTTCTATATGAAGTTTTACGTATATTTTGCCCTGTTTTAAAAGAAAAATTATAAAAACTTTTTTTATTTCTTTTTTTTCATGCCTTGGTTCTGGGTTATAAAATACATCTTGAAGGTCAATTCCAAATTGTACGATGGAACCTCACTCAGCTGAATCCACTGCCATCTGGAAAATGTGAATCAATGGGGGGACTGGTTCCCTAAATATGGTTAACCCCACTACAAAGGTGTCCACTAAAATCTGTAAAACATGGCGGTATACAATAAATGGCCTGTAAAATATCACACACCAGACGCAGTCTCTGTGTCCTATTAAAGCGTAGTATGGAAGCGAAGGCCGACGTAATGCTTTGTTTTCTTTGGTGCCGATACAGAAAGGATATTTATTCATTAAAAGGAAAAAAAAAAAAAAAAACTCATCTGAACTTTCTCCAAATACATTGAAAATTTCTCCTCTGAAATAAACCTCCTGTTTTCCTAGGACCAAAACTATTGGTGGCTCCCTGTAGTCTTTCGAAACAGTTTTACGGCACAATTAAAGTCTAAAGTATTTATTTAAGATTTCTTTTTTTCCAATTTCAATGGCCAAGTTGCACACCCCATAAATAGCCGCCATTGCAATCTAAAAACAATTTTGATTCCATTCTCGTTACCAGTAATGTTCCCAGCCAGTCCACTTATGATTCAGAGAACCGAAGGCTGGAAATATTGATATAGTGTGAGGGAATACGGAGAGAAAACTGCTGCTGATTGGCCAGGATTTTACAGGATAAATGTGATTTATCTTTGACAATTCTGAGAAAATATTTATCCAACAGATTGTTGAAAAGTCCACTTCACACACCTGCAATCAGGACTTCACGGTAACAGAAATATGTGGTGTGAAGCCGGTTATACAATGATCATTTGAGGCTTCCACTTGGATTCATTTCATCTGGAAAAAAGTACAATCAGATTTTTATAGAAAGAACTTTTGCTTGGGAATAGTTATGCAGACAGCACCTGTACTAAATGCAATGTGTGTTTGCCATTTTCAGCATGCTGCAATCACATTGGACGAAACCCTTTTTGGATTGTCGACTTGCACAGGCTTCTAGGTACTTGCAAAGATGTATAGTTAATGTTATATGGAACAAGAAGGCACAGAAGACTTTGCTAAACCATTGGAAGTTTTGGAATATGTGTGTACAACAGGGGTGGATTGGCTGCAGGGTTAACAGGGAAGATTCTTGATGGGCCGATGTGTATGTGAGGCCTGTTTTGTTTGTTGATATGTGAGAGGTGGTGCTGCTGCCATGGTTATGGTATACCTCTGGTACTGCTCATGTAAGGCTACTTCTACAGATTTTTCCAGGGGCACTTTTCGTTCCCAATACGCCCCTGGTGTACAATACTATGGCACTCTAACAGAGTAACAACATGGAGCCACACGTGTGCAGTATTAGGTTTGTCGGCCATCTTGGTTAGGGAATGAAGCCTCAATGTAAGAACTAATTGGGAGTATGCGCAGTAGCACACTCCAACTTCAAAAGGACGGATGCAAGGTTGAGTGGAAGTTACGTAGAAGACACACTGACATTAGATAGAAGGTTGGAGAAGATGCGTTGTTCTGGGCAAGTCGTATGGAGAGGAGTACAATACCTATCACCGATCGGGTTTCGTACTACATTCAAGGACACATATTTTGCGCCTTTCAGTTGCTCTGCAGCAGAGACATGCATTTCATACGCGCAAAGCCAAATGTAAAAAAAATAAATTAACGCCAGTTCTGATGTCCGCTCTGCTCTACTACTATTCGTCATCATCAGGACGCACTCCAACCGACTCTATTCTAGATGCAAAAGCTATACCTCCAAGCAGGGGCATATCTAGAGAGGAGGGGACACATGTGCAGTCTCTGCCTGTGAGCCCCTCCTCTCCCGTTGCCAGCAGCGCCGCTGTTATTGCTCTGAGCACTAGAGGCTTTGAGCACAGTGCCAGAGTCTACAGCGCTTGCACAAGTCTCCATAAAAATGGCACGGCAGCCATTTTTCCGGACATCTGCGCATGCGCTGTAGACTCTGACACTGTGCCAGAGTTGGGATGGCCATCAGTGGGTTATACATCGATGGTTACCATCGATGGTACCATCGATGGATAACCTTGATGGTGGGAAACCATCTGTAAGGGAACCATTGCTGGTTTTGCCCACCGATGGTCACCTTTACTTTAATATTGAGTGAGTCATGGGCCAATCAGGGTCTCAGGCTTCATGGGTGTCGGGGGCGGAGCTATGCTCCATGTCCCTGACACCCTGGAAAAAAACTAAAACTGAATATTTGATAGCTCTTATATGTGCGGCGGACACTTTTCGGGTTTTGTGTTTTGGTCTTGGATCTGGATCTCCGTTCGTGTTTTGGATCTGGATTGGTTTTGCCAAAACCACACTTTCAGGTTTTGGTTTTGGATCTGGATTTTATTTTTAAAGAAATATAAAAACAGCTAAAATCACAGAATTTGGGGGTATTTTTTGATCCTACAGTATTATTAACCTCAAAAGCATTCATTTCCAGTCTATTCTGAGCACCTCACACCTCACAATATTGTTTTTAGGCCAAAAGGTTGCACCGAGGTCGCTGGATGGCTAAGCTAAGCGACACACGTGGGAGGCACAAACACCTGACCCATCTAGGAGTGGCACTGCAGTATCAGGCAGGAGGGCAGCTTTAAAAACTAGGCCCCAAACAGCACATAATGCAAATAAAAAAAGAAGTGCACCGAGGTAGCTGGATGACTAAGCTAAGTGACACAAGTGTGCGGCACAAACACCTGGCCCATCTAGGAGTGGCACTGCAGTGACAGACAGGATGGCAGTTTTAAAAACTAGTCTCCAAAGAGCAAATAATGCAAAGAAAAAAAAGAGGTGCAAGATGGAATTGTCCTTGGGCCATCCCACCCACCCTTATGTTGTTTAAACAGAACATGCACATTTTAATAAACCCATCATTTCAGTGACAGGTGGTCCCCCTGGAAAAAGCTCGCCAAGTTCTCCGAATCATAGCTAGCTACAAACATACCACCTCCATGTTTGATGACTTTTCACATTATGAGAAGAGGAAGAGGACAGTGTCAAGAAGGTGATTAAAAATTAGAGAGGCACACGTAATCAGGAACAACACACAGGCTTTCACCTCCATTCCTATATTGGTGTGGAAAGGAAAGGACTTCAACCAAGAAAATATATAATTATCATTTTACTGGACAAACAGAAAAACTAGGGGCCAAAGCCTCCGAAATTGTACCTCCTTCTCCATTTTCAGGGATTAAGATAATTTCGGATGTAATGCTGGGATGCAAATAAACTGGTGTACACCACATGGTCAAGATTGGATATTTGCCCCTCCACTGAGTCTGGAAACTTATTTTGTGAAAATCTCGGTTTATTTTTTCCATTTTTTTTATTGCATTGTTATTTACATATTTTGCATCAGATGCCTCATTTTCGTTTTTCACAGCTCCCAGTTACACGCATGTGAGCATACCTGTGTGTCCCAGTTACACAAGCATGTGAGCATACCTGTGTGTCTTGTTTATTTTATTAATATTATATTTTTAAATAAAGCAGCCCTTTAGATGTTTTAGCAGCCCCTCCTGACCTCCAATACCAGACCCGGATCAGGCAAGTTGAATTTGGGTGGGTTCAGTACAGCACTAAGCACGACTGTGCTTTTTTGTTATTGAGCCCCTGCCCTAGCGGAGCTTACCACTCTACAGTCCAAACTAATTTCATAATATAAGTAGGACTGTGGGAGGAAGTAATGATAACCTCTATGCCAACAGCATGCCTCAGTCTGACAAGCCAGACATCTTCCTGGCTGTAAGCCACCATGAGACTCCTTACTGGGCCCTTATTCAGTAACTGTTTGTGTCTCACAGGAGCTCCTGGCCCATCTAGTGCTGTAGTGCAATGGAAAGCTGATGCAATGCAAGATCACTGAAACTCTGTTCTTCTAACACCGCGAGGTCTTGCGATAACCCTACGCAGCCCTTACATTGTACAGTTATTAAGAAGAAAACATTTACAAAATAAAGGAAAAGAACCCTGTACAACAAATGCTCATCTTGTAAATAATCCCAAAATGTGGAAAAGCCTAATGGGAATGTTGTCATTATGACAACATTGACATTTACAACGTGAATGTTAACATGTTGCACTTTGTCAACATTAATAATGTCAACACTTTAACCATATTGACATTGACATCATCAATGCCGACTGTTTGCTGTCAACTTGATGAATATTGACATACTGTAGCCACTAAGGACATGGTATGACAGACCCCGGTATGTTGCAGGCTGCGTTACATCTTACGGTCTCAAGTGGAATTAAATGAAATACATTTCCTCTTTTATAATCTTCCTGTAGCAGATCTATAAATGGGCAATTTGCACACATTCTACAATTATACTCTGAGAAATGAAATTTTAATTTTAAATGCTGCATCAAAATTTTAAAACATAATAATATTTGATGTGGCCCAATTAATACTTCTTTAACCTCCTTTTAAAGGTGCTTTTCATGCGTTTATTAATGTGTTGAAAGCATTAAAAAAAAAAAGCAGATTGGCGAGAGCGGCTGACTCGGGAAGGTGAGTCCGGTCAGGCCTTACTACGAGAAAATAGAACCCTGCTCTGAAATTATCATATAGAAGATACAGTAGTACAGAAATGTGCAAATTATTTTGTTTAAAAAATCGTGTTATGTTATATCTGCCTCCCCTGCAGTGCACATGGTTTTGCCCAGTTGCTAACAGAATTCCTGCTGCGATCAACTTGGTATTACCCCCATAGCTATGTGTTTTATCAGCATTGTAACAAAACGAGATGGACTTGGACTGAGAACCTTTTTATTCATCACTCGTTTCTCACAGTATAATGTACTTTTTAATCCTTGGCCCAGTCTAGGCATATACACCAGAGCATAGGTGTATCATGTATACTGTTATTTCATGTTATTAGGTATTTATTGTCCTTGCTATTACCTGCAATATGGTATGTATTGGAGATATAAAGACAATTGCCATACTGTGTGACTATAGCAGGACAGGCCATAGTATGTGAGGGGAGGAGAGCCAGGCAGCTGTGCTAGCTCATTACCATTTGTATCACATACGTGAGTCCATTGTGTGAGGTGTGATAGGTGTTGCTGGTAATGTAATCAGAACAATGACTGAGGGACTGGTAAGATAGCTAGCTGCCAGCCCAAGTTATTTATCTAGGTTATCAGGTCATCTGGGAGGTAATTAGGTTAAGGCCAGTACTCACTGGCCGATGCGGGAGAGATGTGTGCTGAGCGAACCAATCTAGCACCAGCGATAGCAATGCGCGGGGTTGCGCATCGCTATCGCTGTAGGGGGTAAACACGGAGCGATCAGGCTTAAAATCTAAGCAATCTAGTCAGATTGCTTAGATTTTAAGCAGCGATCGCTCCGTGAGTACCCCCCTTATGAACTCCCAGAGGATGTACAATGGGTCTCCATAGCACTATACTGGCTGAAATAGCCTTGGGATATCCTGACCCAACCTCCTGAGTGTTTGGCACCAGAGGGGATCTGCCAGTCAGGTATATAAGGAGAGCAGGTCTCAATGGAAGAGAGTCTATTGTGGTGGATCCTGTATCAGACATCAGCAGGAAATACTCTGAGCTGGGCATCGCTGTGCCACCAGAGGAAACCCTACCAGGACAGGGTCAGTGTGAGCCAGTACCCCAGGCTGGGGGACTCAGGACTGTCTAGCAAGAGGTAGTGGTAAGGATACAGATTACTGCTGTTGCTACTTATGGATGCTGACTGCAAGAGGCTGCTGGAGGATACGTGCTACCAATTACCCTGTAACATGTGACTATTTTATGGTGTTGTGCTGTCATAATAAAGACTTATTTTTTATATATTCTGATCTGCCCAAGTGAATTGAATCCCACAGAAGGTAACCACCATCCCAACGAAGCGTGGTTTCCTCACAAGCATGCCAGGGTTTTTTGTCTCCTCTCTCTTCTTCCCATCTATCTCTCCACCTCCGCCTTTATGATGGGCCCCCTGAGACTCCAGGCGTCCCGTTCTAGCCACAGATAAGACGTCTGTCTCCATAGTTATGACAACAGATTACCCCAGGGTGGGTGACACTGTGGGCACTGGTGGCAGTGGGAGCCGTGAGTGGAGTGTGCGCTCCACTGGCTTAACTCCTCATGTCCTAGACATGCAGCTACCAGAATTATAGTTTGCGATGGATGATCCATGTCTGTGAGTGCACTTGGCTATATAGTCCCAGCGTGGCAGACAAAACATGTGCACCAACAGATGCGTTCTCACTGACCTATCCTCAGATCGCACAAAATAGTCCCGTTGGTGCACTATGCAGAATGCAACTACTGTAAGCTGCACCATGCATCCTGACACTCAGTAGTGTTACTGAATGTGTATCATCTTCTCACTGCTAATGCGATAAAGCACAGAGTATGTGTACCCTGCACAACACTAGTGAATTTGCATGCTATATCTGTGGCTAAAGATGCTAATCTGAGAAAAACCAGGGTTATTCCCAGGTCGGTTCCATCTACACTCCACACAGGTGCAGTGTTCACTGTTCTACCAGCCCTTGGAGATTACATAATCTCCAAGCACTGGGGATATGGCTCTCGCTATGCTGTAAACGGGACCCAGGTCAGATGACCTGGGTCACCCCTTTATACTGCCATGTTACCCAGGTCACTACCTCTGATTAATTATTTTGGTCACTGGAAGGGGTATACATTGTGCAAAGAGTCTCACACCACACAGCACAAAAACAGTAGGTGTGTGAGGAAACATCTGTAGGAGTATCCTCACACAGATCTCAGCACATTTCTTATATTAATGTCCCAAGTGCTCAGGAAATGAGAAAGACCAAACTGATCATGGGGTGGTCAGATTAGGTCCAGTTCTATAACCCCCTCATTACAATTCTCGGTTGCAGTATCCTTACTGTTGCACAAGCCTGTTGAGACACTTATGGCCCTCATAGATTTTGGTGCTAATGAGAATTTTATCACAGCCAAGAAAGTTAAAGAGCTCAGAATCCCTTCAGTGAGTCTGAGGTATCTTCTCTGTATAACTGGACTAGATGGTGACAAAATTCCTACTGCTACTCTTCATTGTTAGACCCAGAGTTTGACCATGCAGATTGGTGCTCTCCAGATGGAGCTAATATCCTTCTTCGTGCTTCCAACAGTTAAAAATCCAATTATTTTGGGTCTTCCCTGACTACACTTACACACTCCCACCCTTGATTGGAGTAAATCAGAATTAGAATTAGAATCAGCTTTATTGGCCAAGTATACTTGTGTATACTAGGAATTTGTCTTCAGTTTTCTATACAACAGCCAAATAGGTAACAGATAAGCAGACGGGGGGACAAGTAAAGTCAGACAGATAGGTATACCGTAGGGATACAAGTGAGTTACATGTACATCTAGTCAGTCAATGTTCAGGAGTTCAGCAGGCGGACCGCTTGGGGAAAGTAACTTTTGAGGCTTCTGGTGGACCCGGCGGGGACGGCCCTGTAATGCCTGCCTGAAGGAAGCAAGTTAAACATGCTGTGGCCAGCGTGTAGCTGGTCCTTTACTATCTTTGCTGCCTGCTTTTTAGCTCTGGACAGGTACAGGTCCTAGACTGAGGGAAGGTCGGCCCCCGATGATCTTCTCTGCAGTTCTGATCACCTTTTGGAGCCTGCATCTGTCCCTCACACTGGCGGAGCCATGCCATACCTGTATCGAGGAGCATAGTACCGACTTGTGACTTGTCACGGACCCCGGCCACCCCACTCTCCGGATACACAAATCTAAGAGTTGCGCCAGTGCCGTGCGAATCAACGCTGCCACCAGCAAAGACTTTTCAACGTATTATGGATGTTGCAGGCATCTTTAGCTTTACCTGTAGCCACAAATCTCAATAGCTCATGAAAAAATAGGTAACATGGAGTTTGCTTGACTTGGGTTCAAGAACACAGCAGTCAGAACTAAAATTATATTTTTATTATAATTAAGAATATTTTTGGGTTTACGAGGGTAAAAAGATTACGAAGAATATAAGGAGTTCTAGAAAAGATATACAGGTTACTAGCAGTCTCAATAAACAAAAAGGGAATAAAGAAAATCCGAACCTATTTACTCTTACGTAGTGCATTACGTTCTGTGTGAGGAAGCTTCACAAGAAAGTAGACATCTATTCAGGCATTGGCAGCCACTTCCGTCATAATGAACAAGAAATCCCAAATCCTGTCTTGAGGGCCTCACTGCCATTAAAAGTTCTTGCCAGGAATATTTACTCCACATTGGGTTATTTCAAAGTACCACTATCACTCAAGTCAATTCCCTGCAGTTTCCTTATCAATCCTTTAGTTATGTGTTTAGTAAGAAAGCTGCAGAGACCCTACCTGCCCACAGAGAATGTGATTGCCCCATTGTTTTCTTATCCAAGATGCTTGCTTCCTCAATGACAAGTCTTCCCCTTGTCACTTCTTGAGACTAAAGCAGTAACTGAGTATATACAGGAGAACCTCAAATGAGTTTTCATCAGAGAATCAAAGCCACCATCAGGCGCTGGGCAATTCTTCATTCAAAAGAAGGTGGATGGTCCCAAACCCTGTATCTATTATTAAGGATTAAATGCCATTACAGTGAAGGACAGGTATCCCACTTTGATTGCATTAAGGGGGGCAGAATTTTCTCTAACTTGGACCTACCACTTGATAAGAATCAGATTCGAAGATGAGTGGAAGACAATATTTAATACCAAGGACAGGCATTGCAAAAACTTGGTCATGCCCTTGAGAATGAGTAACGCGCCAGCTGTCTTCCAGAATTTTATGAATAGCATATTCCGGGATCTTCTGCATAAATATGTTATGGTCTACCTAGATGACATCCTGATCTTCTTTAAAGATTTGATGCCCCACTGTAATCATATGTGAGAAGTTCTGACTCATCTTCTGGCAAAAAAAACTGTACTGCAAGTTAGAGAACTGCATCTTTGAGCACAAGAATATTGCATTTATGGGATATATAATATCTGGGATACATCATCTACAGATGGATTCTGAGAAGCTGTCTGCCACTTAACTGGGTTGAAAGCAATTCAGCTATTTCTGGGATTCTGCCATTTTTACAGACAATGTATTCGGAATTATTCATCCTTAGAGGTTCCCATCACATTACTTACCAGGAAGTAACAAAATACCAAGGATTGGCCTCCTGAAGATAAGAAGCAGCGCTTTACTGCAGCACCCATTATCAGCCTCTCTTCCTACTGTAGAAGTGAAAGCCTCTACAGTTGGAGTTGAGGTTCTCTAGCAAAAAAAAGTCACTGCGGAAAAGTGGTATTCCTATGGGTTTTTTTCCTGCAAGTTCTCAGTGTCACATGAGAGAGTGGCAAGCCCCGTTACTATACAAGCCCCGCTATATAGCAGTACAGCCCTTTCCTAGGCTGTCAGGATGTGTTCTAACAAAGCAATACCAATTTTGAAAGCTTTCCAAGTAATAGCAATTCCAGGGTCTGTTTGTTTTCTTGCAGAGCCGCCGAGACATATAGAAGGTGCTGTCACCTTGCCCGAAAGCAGCTGACCGTTGTTCTACCAAACATGGAGAGATTCCCTGTACATGAAACTTATCAGCAGTCAGGGGGCTCTCCATAAGTCTCTCGTTGGCCACTACTCATTGCCAGTACAACTTCTCCTGTGAACTGCTTGCTAGCTTCTGTCTGCGGTTTCCAGAGATTGACTCCACAGTCTCCAGAGTGTTCCTGACATACTGTACTTCCACTGCTAGTCTCTGCTTCTAAGTGCTCTCATAGTTTTCCAGTATGTTCCTGTTGTGCCACCAACATTACTACTGTGAGTGATCTCTCCAGTCTCAATACTAAAGAGCACTCTCACAGTCTCTAATGTGGGCCTATTGTGCTGCCAGTATTACTACTATAACATACCCTCCACCATTCCTTTAGTCAAAATTAAACAAATTTGAAGCCTGCTGCTGAAAATACATGGAGTGTCAGGGAGAGAGCAGAGGTGAGGCAGCTGTGAGCTGGGAATACAGGGAGTGTCAGGGAGAGCAGAAGTGAGGCGGCTGTGAGCTGGGAATACAGGGAGTGTCAGGGAGAAAGCAGAGGTGAGGCAGCTGTGTGCTGGGGATACAGGGAGTGTCAGGGAGAGAGCAGAGGCGAGGCAGCTGTTAGCTGGGAATACAGAGAGTGTCAGGGAGAGCACAGAGGTGAGGCAGCTGTGAGCTGGGAATACAGGGAGTGTCAGGGAGAGAGCAGAGGTGAGGCAGCTGTGAGCTGGGAATACAGGGACTGTCAGGGAGAGAGCAGAGGTGAGGCAGCTGTGAGCTGGGAATACAGGGAGTGTCAGGGAGAGAGCAGAGGTGAGGCGGCTGTGAGCTGGGAATACAGGGGGCGTCAGGGATAGAGCAGAGGTGAGGCAGCTGTGAGCTGGGAATACAAGGAGTGTCAGGGAGAGCAGAGGTGAGGCAGCTGTGAGCTGGGGAAACAGGGAGTGTCAGGGAGAGAGCAGAGGTGAGGCAGCTGTGAGCTGGGAATACAGGGAGTGTCAGGGAGAGCACAGAGGTGAGGCAGCTGTGAGCTGGGAATACAGGGAGTGTCAGGGAGAGAGCAGAGGTGAGGCAGCTGTGAGCTGGGGATACAGGAAGTGTCAGGAAGAGAGCAGAGGTGAGGCAGCTGTGAGCTGGGAATACAAGGAGTGTCAGGGAGAGAGCAGAGGTGAGGCAGCTGTGAGCTGGGAATACAGGGAGTGTGAGGGAGAGAGCAGAGGTGAGGCAGCTGTGAGCTGGGAATACAGAGAGTGTCAGGGACAGAGCAGAGGTGAGGCAGCTGTGAGCTGGAAATACAAGGAGTGTCAGGGAGAGGGCAGATGTGAGGCAGCTGTGAGCAGGGAATACAGGGAGTGTCAGGGAGAGAGCAGAGGTGAGGCAGCTGTGAGCTGGGAATACAGGGAGGGTCAGAGAGAGAGCAGAGGTGAGGCAGCTGTGAGCTGGGAATACAGGGAGTGTCAGGGAGAGAGCAGAGGTGAGGCAGCTGTGAGCTGGGAATACAAGGAGTGTCAGGGATAGAGCAGAGGTGAGGCAGCTGTGAGCTGGGAATACAAGGAGTGTCAGGGAGAGAGCAGAGGTGAGGCAGCTGTGAGCTGGGGAAACAGGGAGTGTCAGGGAGAGAGCAGAGGTGAGGCAGCTGTGAGCTGGGAATACAGGGAGTGTCAGGGAGAGCACAGAGGTGAGGCAGCTGTGAGCTGGGAATACAGGGAGTGTCAGGGAGAGAGCAGAGGTGAGGCAGCTGTGAGCTGGGGATACAGGAAGTGTCAGGAAGAGAGCAGAGGTGAGGCAGCTGTGAGCTGGGAATACAAGGAGTGTCAGGGAGAGAGCAGAGGTGAGGCAGCTGTGAGCTGGGAATACAGGGAGTGTCAGGGAGAGAGCAGAGGTGAGGCAGCTGTGAGCTGGGAATACAGAGAGTGTCAGGGACAGAGCAGAGGTGAGGCAGCTGTGAGCTGGAAATACCAGGAGTGTCAGGGAGAGGGCAGATGTGAGGCAGCTGTGAGCAGGGAATACAGGGAGTGTCAGGGAGAGAGCAGAGGTGAGGCAGCTGTGAGCTGGGAATACAGGGAGTGTCAGGGAGAGAGCAGAGGTGAGGCAGCTGTGAGCTGGGAATACAAGGAGTGTCAGGGATAGAGCAGAGGTGAGGCAGCTGTGAGCTGGGAATATAGGGAGTGTCAGGGAGAGAGCAGAGGTGAGGCAGCTGTGAGCTGGGAATACAAGGAGTGTCAGGGAGAGAGCAGAGGTGAGGCAGCTGTGAGCTGGAAATACAGGGAGTGTCAGGGAGAGAGCAGAGGTGAGGCAGCTGTGAGCTGGGAATACAAGGAGTGTCAGGGATAGAGCAGAGGTGAGGCAGCTGTGAGCTGGGAATACAAGGAGTGTCAGGGAGAGAGCAGAGGTGAGGCAGCTGTGAGCTGGGAATACAGGGAGTGTCAGGGAGAGAGAGCAGAGGTGAGGGAGCTGTGAGCTGGGAATACAAGGAGTGTCAGGGAGAGAGCAGGCATAAGGCAGCTGTGAGCTGGGGATACTGGGAGTGTCATGGAGAGAGCAGAGATGAAGCAGATGTGAGCTGGGAATACAGGTGGTGTCAGGGAGAGAGCAGAGGTGAGGCAGCTGTGAGCTGGGGATACAGGAAGTGTCAGGAAGAGAGCAGAGGTGAGGCAGCTGTGAGCTGGGGATACAGGAAGTGTCAGGAAGAGAGCAGAGGTGAGGCAGCTGTGAGCTGGGAATACAGGGAGTGTCAGGAAGAGAGCAGAGGTGAGGCAGCTGTGAGCTGGGAATACAGGGAGTGTCAGGAAGAGAGCAGAGGTGAGGCAGCTGTGAGCTGGGAATACAGGGAGTGTCGGGGAGACATGACAGTTAGGAGCTGGTTGGCTGGTACTTTATCTTTGTCCACTTTATCTCCATCCAAGGCTTAGTAAATCAACACCCAATGGGAACATGTGTATCTGGCACTGGGGGCATATCTGGCACTGTGGGGACATGTGTATCTGGCACTGGGGGCATATATGTATCTGGCACTGTGGGGCATATATGTAATTGGCACTGTAGGGTGCATGTGTATCTGGCACTGTGGGGCATATATGTATTTGGCACTGCTGGAGGGCATATCATGTGTATCTGGCACTGCTGGGGGGCCGTATCATGTGTATCTGGCACTGCTGGGGGGCATATCATGTGTATCTGGCACTGCGGGGAGGCATATCATATCTATCTGGCACTGCTGGGAGGCATATCATATGTATCTGGCACTGCTGGGAGGCATATCATGTCTATCTGGCACTGCTGGGGGGCATATCATGCCTATCTGGCACTGCTGGGAGGCATATCATGTGTATCTGGCACTGCGGGGAGGCATATCATGTCTATCTGGCACTGCTGGGAGGCATATAATGTGTATTTGGCACTGCTGGGGGACATATCATGTGTATCTGGCACTGCTGGGAGGCATATAATGTGTATCTGGCACTGCTTGGGGACATATCATGTGTATCTGGCACTGCTGGGGGGCATATCATGTTATCTGGCACTGCTGGGGGGCATATCATGTGTATCTGGCACTGCTGGGGGGCATATCATGTCTATCTGGCACTGCTGGGGGGCATATCATGTCAATCTGGCACTACTGGGGGGCATATGATGTGTATCTTGCGCTGCTGGGGGGCATATCATGTGTATCTGGTACTGCTGGGAGGCATATCATGTGTATCTGGCACTGCTGGGGGGCATATCATATGTATCTGGCACTGCTGGGGGGCATATCATGTTTATCTGGCACTGCTGGGGGGCATGTCATGTCTATCTGGCACTGCTGGGGGGCATATCATGTGTATCTGGTACTGCTGCATTGGCATATCATATGTATCTGGCACTGCTGGGAGGCATATCATGTGTATCTGGCACTGCTAGGGTGCATATTATGTGTAGCTGGCACTGCTGGGGGCATGTCATGTCTATCTGGTACTGCTGCGTGGCATATCATATGTATCTGGCACTGCTGGGGGGCATATCATGTGTATCTGGCACTGCTGGGGGCATGTCATGTCTATCTGGTACTGCTACGTGGCATATCATATGTATCTGGCACTGCTGGGGGGCATATCATGTCTATCTGGCACAGCACTACTGGAGACATTATGTGTATCTGGCCCTATACTGGGGTCATTATGTGTATCTGGCACTATACTGGAGACATTATGTGTATCTGGCACTATACTGGAGACATTGGGGTATATTTACTAAGGTCCCGATTTTGACCGAGATGCCGTTTTTTCATCAAAGTGTCATCTCGGTAATTTACTAAGCAAAAATCACGGCAGTGATGAGGGCATTCGTAATATTTTGGAAGTCCTAGGAAAAAATCACGAATCAATACACCATCGGTCAAATACGCCTGCAATTTGCTAGAAATCGGGAATTTACTAAAAAGTGCAAAACACAAACACTGCCGACAATAGCCAAACACTGCCGTGATAAAATACAAATCGTGAAAAAGTGCTAAAAAAAAACAGACCTGCTTTTTTATCCCGTGTTTGTATAGGCATGCACGGATCCATGAGATCCGTGCATGTTTTTCAGTGGGAACGGGGGGGAAATGTTATAAATTTTCTGAAAAAAAATTGCGTGGGGTCCCCCCTCCTAAGGCAAACCAGCCTCGGGCTCTTTGAGCCGATCCTGGTTGCAGAAATATGGGGAAAAAATGGACAGGGGTTCCCCCCATATTTAAGCAACCAGCATCGGGCTCTGCGCCTGGTCCTGGTTCCAAAAATACGGGGGATAAAAAGAGTAGGGGTCCCCCGTATTTTTGAAACCAGCACCGGGCTCCACTAGCTGGACAGATAATGCCACAGCCGGGGGTCACTTTTATACAGTGCCTTGCGGCCGTGGCATCAAATATCCAACTAGTCACCCCTGGCCGGGGTACCCTGGGGGAGTGGGGACCCCTTCAATCAAGGGGTCCGTCCCCCCCCAGCCACCCAAGGGCCAGGGGTGAAGCCCGAGGCTGTCCCCCCCATCCAATAGGCTGCGGATGGGGGGCTGATAGCCTTTGTGAAAAGTGATTGATATTGTTTTTAGTAGCAGTACTACAAGGCCCAGCAAGCCTCCCCCGCAAGCTGGTACTTGGAGAACCACAAGTACCAGCATGCGGCGGATAAACGGGCCCGCTGGTACCTGTAGTACTACTACTAAAAAAATACCCCAATAAAGACATTACACACACACCTTGAAAGTATAACTTTAATACATCCATCCACACCTCCATATACACATACTTACCTTATGTTCCCACGCAGGTCGGTCCTCTTCTCCAGTAGAATCCATGGTGTACCTGTAGAAAAAATTATACTCACATAATCCAGTGTTTTCGGCTCCTCGGTAAATCCTTTTGTAATCCACGTACTTAAAAAAATAAAAAAACGGGACACCCGACCACGAACTGAAAGGGGACCCATGTTTTCACATGGGCCCCCTTTCCCCGAATGCCAGAAACCCACTCTGACTGATGTCTAAGTGGGTTTCTTCAGCCAATCAGGGAGCGCCACGTTGTGGCACCCTCCTGATTGGCTGTGTGCTCCTGTACTGTATGACAGGCGGCACACGGCAGTGTTACAATGTAGCGCCTATGCGCTCTATTGTAACCAATGGTGGGAACTTTCAGGTCAGCGGTGAGGTCACTTTCGGTCAACCGCTGACCTGAAAGTTCCCACCATTGGTTACAATGGAGCGCATAGGCGCTACATTGTAACACTGCCGTGTGCCGCCTGTCATACAGTACAGGAGCACACAGCCGATCAGGAGGGTGCCAAACGTGGCGCTCCCTGATTGGCTGATGAAACCCACTTAGACATCAGTCAGAGTGGGTTTCTGGCATTCGGGGAAAGGGGGCCCATGTGAAAACATGGGTCCCCTTTCAGTTCGTGGTCGGGTATCCGTTTTTTTATTTTTTCAAGTACGTGGATTACAAAAGGATTACAAGCAGAGGAGCCCTCTACACTGGATTATGTGAGTATAATTTTTTCTACAGGTACACAATGGATTCTACTGGAGAAGAGGACCGACCTGCGTGGGAACATAAGGTAAGTATGTGTATATGGAGGTGTGGATGGATGTATTAAAGTTATACTTTCAAGGTGTGTGTGTGTTGTCTTTATTGGGGTATTTTTTTAGTAGTAGTACTACAGGTACCAGCGGGCCCGTTTTTCCGCCGCATGCTGGTACTTGTGGTTCTCCAAGTACCAGCTTGCGGGAGAGGCTTGCTGGGCCTTGTAGTACTGCTACTAAAAACAATATCAATCACTTTTCACAAAGGCTATCAGCCCCCCATCCGCAGCCCATTGGATGGGGGGGACAGCATCGGGCTTCACCCCTGGCCCTTGGGTGGCTGGGGGGGGGGACCCCTTGATTGAAGGGGTCCCCACTCCCCCAGGGTACCCCGGCCAGGGGTGACTAGTTGGATATTTGATGCCACGGCCGCAAGGCACTGTATAAAAGTGACCCCCGGCTGTGGCATTATCTGTCCAGCTAGTGGAGCCCGGTGCTGGATTCAAAAATACGGGGGACCCCTACTCTTTTTGTCCCCCGTATTTTTGGAACCAGGACCAGGCGCAGAGCCCGGTGCTGGTTGCTTAAATATGGGGGAACCCCTGTCCATTTTTTTCCCATATTTCTGCAACCAGGATCGGCTCAAAGAGCCCGAGGCTGGTTTGCCTTAGGAGGGGGGACCCCACGCAATTTTTTTTTTACATTTAAACTTTATTTTTTTGTTTAACAAAGTGCACAATGAAGCCCAGCACGGATCTCTCAGATCCGGCCGAAATTCATTCTATTAAAGTCGGCAGTGCTTTACAAGTCACTCACGTAAAACACTGCCTAAAAAAACGAATGACATCGACATTGGAAAACCCGAAAATGCAGAATACGGCAGCTTAGTAAATTAGTCGTAATCAATTCAAAAAGTTGCATATTTACACTTTCGATGTCATTCGTGATTGAACTTTGACCTCAAACGGGAAAACACGAATCTTAGTAAATTTACCCCATTGTGTGTATCTGGCACTATACTGGAGACATTATGTGTGTAGCTGGCACTATACTGTAGATATTATGTGTATCTGGCACTATACTGGGGTCATTATGTGTATCTGGCACTATACTGGAGACATTATGTGTATCTGGCACTATACTGGAGACATTATGTGTATCTGGCACTATACTGGAGACATTATGTGTATCTGGCACTATACTGGAGACATTGTGTGTATCTGGCACTATACTGGAGACATTGTGTGTATCTGACACTATACTGGAGACATTGTGTGTATCTGGCACTATACTGGAGACAATATGTGTATCTGGCACTATACTGGAGACATTATGTGTATCTGGCACTATACTGGAGACATTGTGTGTATCTGACACTATACTGGAGACATTGTGTGTATCTGGCACTATACTGGAGACATTATGTGTATCTGGCACTATACTGGAGACATTATGTGTATCTGGTACTATACTGGAGACATTGGGGGAAATTTACTAAGCTCCCGATTTTGTCCGAGATGCCGTTTTTTCATCAAAGTGTCATCTCGGTAATTTACTAAACACTAATCACGGCAGAGATGAGGGCATTCGTAATTTTTTGCAAGTCCAAGTAAAAAATTACGAATGAATACACCATCGGTCAAAACGCGGCTGTTTAAGTATGAATCTCGGTCATTTACTAAGAAGTGCAAAGCAAAAAAAAAAAAAACACTGCCGTGAAAAATTACAACTCGTAAAAAAGTGCTAAAAAAAAACAGACCTTTTTTTTTTATTCGTGATTGGATAGGCATGCACGGATCCATGAGATCCGTGCATGTATATCAGTGGGAAGGGGTGGGAAAGTGCTTATTTTTTCAAAAAAAATTGCGTGGGGTCCCCCCTCCTAAGCATAACCAGCCTCGGGCTCTTTGAGCCGATCCTGGTTGCAGAAATATGGGGAAAAAAATGACAGGGGTTCCCCCATATTTAAGCAACCAGCATCGGGCTCTGCGCCTGGTCCTGGTCCCAAAAATACGGGGGACAAAAAGAGTAGGGGTCCCCCGTATTTTTAAAACCAGCACCGGGCTCCACTAGCTGGACAGATAATGCCACAGCCGGGGGTCACTTTTATATAGTGCCCTGCGGCCGTGGCATCAAAAATCCAACTAGTCACTCCTGGCCGGGGTACCCTGGGGGAGTGGGGACCCCTTCAATCAAGGGGTCCCCCCCCCCAGCCACCCAAGGGCCAGGGGTGAAGCCCGAGGCTGTCCCCCCCCATCCAATGGGCTGCGGATGGGGAGGCTGATAGCCTTTGTTGTAAAAGAAAAGATATTGTTTTTAGTAGCAGTACTACAAGGCCCAGCAAGCCTTCCCCGCATGCTGGTACTTGGAGAACCACAAGTACCAGCATGCGACGGAAAAACGGGCCCGCTGGTACCTGTAGTACTACTACTAAAAAAATACCCAAAAAAAGACAAGACACACACACCGTGAAAGTATAATTTTATTACATACATACACACATACATACATACTTACCTTAAGTTCCCACGCAGGTCGGTCCTCTTCTCCAGTAGAATCCAAGGGGTACCTGTTGAAGAAATTATACTCACGAGATCCAGGGGTCCAGGCTCCTCGGGAAATCCAGGGGTAATCCACGTACTTGAAAAAAATAACAAAACGGTGTCCCGACCACGAACTGAAAGGGGACCCTTGTTTGCACATGGGTCACCTTTCCACGAATGCCAGAAACCCACTTTGACTTCTGTCTAAGTGGGTTTCTTCAGCCAATCAGGGAGCGCCACGTTGTAGCACTCTCCTGATCAGCTGTGTGCTCCTGTCCTCACTGACAGGCAGCACACGGCAGTGTTACAATGTAGCGCCTATGCGCTACATTGTAACCAATGATGGGAACTTTCTGCCCTGCGGTTGACCTAAAGTGACGTCACCGCTGAGCAAGAAAGTTCCCAGCATTGGTTACAATGGAGCGCATAGGCGCTACATTGTAACACTGCCGTGTGCTGCCTGTCAGTTAGGACAGGAGCACACAGCCGATCAGGAGAGTGCTACAACGTGGCACTCCCTGATTGGCTGAAGAAACCCACTTAGACATCAGTCAGAGTGGGTTTCTGGCAGTCGGGAAAAGGGGATCCATGTGCAAACATGGGTCCCCTTTTAGTGCGTGGCTCGAGTGTCCGTTTTGTTATTTTTTTCAAGTACGTGGATTACACCTGGATTCCCCGAGGACCCTGGACCCCTGGATCTCGTGAGTATAATTTCTTCAACAGGTACCCCTTGGATTCTACTGGAGAAGAGGACCGACCTGCGTGGGAACATAAGGTAAGTATGTATGTATGTGTGTATGTATGTAATAAAATTATACTTTCACGGTGTGTGTGTCTTGTGTTTTTTTGGGTATTTTTTTAGTAGTAGTACTACAGGTACCAGCGGGCCCGTTTTTCCGCCGCATGCTGGTACTTGTGGTTCTCCAAGTACCAGCATGCGGGGGAGGCTTGCTGGGACTTGTAGTACTGCTACTAAAAACAATATATTTTCTTTTACAACAAAGGCTATCAGCCCCCCCATCCGCAGCCCATTGGATGGGGGGGGACAGCCTCGGGCTTCACCCCTGGCCCTTGGGTGGCTGGGGGGGGGGGACCCCTTGATTGAAGGGGTCCCCACTCCCCCAGGGTACCCCGGCCAGGGGTGACTAGTTGGATTTTTGATGCCACGGCCGCAGGGCACTATATAAAAGTGACCCCCGGCTGTGGCATTATCTGTCCAGCTAGTGGAGCCCGGTGCTGGTTTTAAAAATACGGGGGACCCCTACTCTTTTTGTCCCCCGTATTTTTGGAACCAGGACCAGGCGCAGAGCCCGATGCTGGTTGCTTAAATATGGGGGAACCCCTGTCATTTTTTTTCCCATATTTCGGCAACCAGGATCGGCTCAAAGAGCCCGAGGCTGGTTATGCTTAGGAGGGGGGACCCCACGCAATTTTTTTTATAAATTTTACAGTGTTTAATTAAAAAAAAAAAAAAAATAGAACCCCAGCACGGATCACACAGATCCGGCCGAGATTAATTGTAAAAAAGTCGGCAGTGTTTTGCTAATCACTGCCGTAAAAAACACAAAAAAAACACGAATGACATCGACATCGGAAGAAAAGAAAAACCCGAATACGACAGCTTAGTAAATCCATCGTAACAAATTCAAAAAGTTGCAGTTTTACACTTTCGATGTCATTCGTGATTGAACTTTGACCTGAAACGGGAAAATACGAATCTTAGTAAATTTACCCCATTGTGTGTATCTGGCACTATACTGGAGACAATATGTGTATCTGGCACTATACTGGAGACATTATGTGTAAGGAACACTACTGTGGCTATTATGTGTAAGGCTGCTAATTGTGTGCATAGAGGGGGTGTGAAAATATATTTATTATAGTTTGATAATATGAAGTTGCGAGGTCACGCCCACTTTTCCTGGGCACTTTGAAATTGTCTCGCTCAGGGTGCTAGTGGAGCCGGCCCTGTCCGCTAGTCAGGCATACAGATCCCAGACCCTCATTTCCCCATGAAAATCCAGCAGATAAACAGTTAACGATCCCAATGCGGTGCTGACGCAGCACGCAGTCTTGAAAGTAATGGATTTTGATGTAGGTGATGGTAGGGAAGGGTTGTCAAAACCTGCAATTTATTAGCTATCAAATAACATTGGTGAGAGCAGCTTCATTGCAATCAAAATAACCCAACAAAATAAAACAGTTTACCCGCGATCAATTTATAGCGGCAGTAAAATCCTGAATATCGTCGGAGGAAGCAGGTAGGTAAGCTGCGCTTATTGTCTATAAAAGCTGAACAAAATCTCACTTTCACAGTTTTATTGCCCACGGGGGAGAGAGCAGATGGCTGGAGGATTATTTAAATTTAAACAGGACTTTTGCTGACAAAATATGGAATTTGTATTGTGCGGAGGGAAAGTTAGAGTGAGGGAGTATTTACAGAGCAGACAGGAGAGTGCCGGCCTGTTCCACGTGGAGGTAAGAACACTTGGCAGATATAGAATGGAGCTATTGAGGAAGCGTCGACTCCGCTAACAGTCGGGATTCAGGTTACCGAGTCTCCTCTGCAGTTACATTTTCCATCATTTTAAATTGTTACCGTACGCTGTACAAACCACATTTGTATTTCAGGCTTTAAATCCATACAGTATTATGCTGATGGAGGGAGAAAAGGGGCTTTATTTAGGAGCTGCGAGCAAAATAACTCAAATGAGTTATATCCACTGAGCACTGTAGGACTCGTCACCCGGGGTCTGCCCACAACGGGTCCTGGTCTGGTTGCCAGCATTCATCCTGCAAGGACAGACAAGGATCCGCGAAGCTCCATGTGACAAGAGATGGTTTTAGGGGGTCATTCTGACCCGTTCGCTCGCTGCCTTTTAACGCAGCAGGGCGAACGGGTCCCTACTGCGCATGTGCTGGCGCCGTAGTGCGCATGCCAGACGGCCGAAGGCCGTAGCAAGGATGCGATCGCCTCTGCCTGATTGACAGGCAGAGGCGATCGCTGGGCTGGAGGGGGCGGAACGGCGTCATTTGGCCGCCGTTTCGTGGGTTTGGTCCGGCCACTGCAGGCGTGGCCAGACTGAATGGGGGGCGGGCCGCAGCGGCTGCGTGATGTCACACGCGACGAGTAGCTCCTGGTCAGCACGCTAAAGCTGCGCTGGCTGGGAGCTACTCTTGAAGGGCAAAGGCATCGCCGCTGTGCGATGCCTTTGTACTTCTGCGAGGGGGGGCCGGACTGACATGCGGGGTGGGCTAGCCCTGTGCTGGGCGTCCCCCCGCATGTCAGGGAAGAACATCGTAGCTGTGCTAAATTTAGCACAGCTACGATCAACTCGGAATGACCCCCTTAGAGTGGTTCTAGAACCCGTTTTGTGATGTGTTCTTGAACGTTGGATAAACTAAACAATCTGGGCTAAGGGCCTAATTCAGACCTGATCGCTGGGCTGCTAAAATTGTTGTCCTGCGATCAGATAGTCGCCGCCCAAGGGGAGTGTATATTCGCCATCTGCAAGTGTGCGATCACATGTGTAAGACGAGCAGCTAAAAATCCCTCAGTCAGCGGACAGCTGCAAATCCGTTCGCACCTCACTCACCAACACCTACAATGCGATCAGAACGGGCTGATCGGGGCAAGAGCTGACGTCACACACACTCCCAGAAAACGGGCAGTTACCACCCCCAAAGGGCCACTTCATGTCAATCAGCAGGCGAATGGCTGTGCGATTAGAATTTTCACACCAGCCGGTCGCTGATCGGCGAAGTCTGTTGTTGTTTGCCGGTGCGCGTGCGCATTACGGTGCATACACATGCGCAATTAATCACTGATCGCCCACTGTGCCAAAATGCACAGCAGTGATCAAGTCTGAATCACCCCCTAAATTCGAACAAAGTTTTAGACATCTTTAATCCAGGAGTGGATGAGCGCCAGTTGGCTGCGACTGAACCCGGATAAAACAGAGGTCCTTATGATAGGACAAGGACAAGACTGCAGCATAGCCAACCAACTGGACGTACACTTGAGGACTCAGAATTACAAACCACTGATCGTGTGCGGCATCTCGGCGTTGTCCTGGATGGTGGCTTGACACTTATATCAGCCACAATCAAATCCTCATTCTTTCACCTGAGGAACATAGCCAGAATCAAGCACTTAATTCCCTCAGATGATCTGCCAAAAGTCATCCATGCATTTCGATTAGACTACTGTCATGCCCTGTACCTTGGTCTCCCAGCAAAAGAATTGCACCGCTTACAGCTGGTGCAAAACACATTGCCAGGCTGTTAACCAACCAGCCCCGTTCTAGCCACATAACACCCATCCTCTACTCCCTTCACTGGCTGCCTGTAAGATGGCGAATCATCTTCAAGATTAGTTTACTGAGTTTCAAAGCACTGCATGACCAGGGCCCAAGATACCTGAAGCAGCTTCTGACCCCATACTGCCCCACTCGCTTACTGCGATCTGTAGATGAAGGACTTTTAGCAGTACCTAGAATCTCCCGTAATTCATCTGGGTGTCGAGCTTTTAGTCATTCGGCTCCAACTCTATGGAACTCACTTCCCCGCACAGTGCGAGAGGCCCCAACTATAGAATCCTTCAAAAGTAGACTCAAGACTTTCCTGTTTACTCAGCATCTCCATAATGTCCCTGTAGTATCTTCATGCTTCTGTATTTTATTAAAAGCTGTTCTGTACTATATTATGCTATGTATCTGTAAATGGTATCCGTTCACATGGTCGACCATGTTATGGTCGACAGTCATTAGGTCGACCACTATTGGTCGACATTGACATGGTCGACATGGACACATGGTCGACACATAAAAATGGTCGACACGTGAAAGGTCGACACGTGAAAAGGTCGACATGAGTTTTTTAACTTTTTTTCTTTTGGGGAACTTTTCCATACTTTACGATCCACATGGACTACGATTGGAACGGTAAAGTGTGCCGAGCGAAGCGGTAGCGGAGCGAAGGCACCATGCCCGAAGCATGGCGAGCGAAGCGAGCCATGCGAGGGGACGCGGTGCACTAATTTGGGATCCCGGTCACTTTACGCAAAAAACGACACCAAAAAAAGTTAAAAAACTCATGTCGACCTTTTCATATGTCGACCTTTCATGTGTCGACCATTTTCATGTGTCGACCATGTGTCCATGTCGACCATGTCAATGTCGACCAATAGTGGTCGACCTAATGACTGTCGACCATTCATACCGGAACCTCTGTAAATTGCCTTGAGTCCTATTGGAGAAAGAGCACTATATAAATAAAATTATTATTATTATTATTATTATTATTATTAAATGGTTACATTATATACCCTAGAATATGAATATGAAACATTTCGTGGAGAATGCCTACTGCAAACTCCAACCCGTTACGTTCCAATAAATAATAATATAATGTTGCCGTTTAAACTCAAATAGACTAAAAAGCAACACTTTAGAGAATATTTGAACATCTTTTAATTACAGCAGGAACAGTAATGGAATGCACAGCGTGGTGTCGGAACACAAAGATGGCATATGGCGCGACGGACAGCTTGAAACGTACTGAAACTGTACAGAAATAGTACAAACACCCATCGTGCAAAAACCACATACTGTACTGTAGCGTGTAGCCGCTCCTTTACATGTGCAGAGTCCCAGTCACCTGTATTAGCACCTGTTGGGGCAGATGTATTAACCTGGAGAAAGCATAAGGAAGTGATAAACCAGTGATAAGTGCCAAGTGATTAAGGCACCAGCCAATCAGATCCTAACTGTTAATTTACATATTGGAGCTGATTGGCTGGTGCGTTTATCACCTTGCACTTATCACTGGTTTATCACTTCCTTACGCCTTCTCCAGGTTAATACATCTGCCCCGTTGTTTGCAGGTGCTACCGTAAATATGCAAATAAAAATTGAGAAACGAGGTGAAGTACTGTATATGGTATCTGGTCTTTTGGTCACCAGCACTTATGTCCACCCTCATTAGGTCGACCAGTATTGGTCGACACGCATTAGGTCGAAATGGTCATTAGGTCAACATGATCACTAGGTCGATATGGCAAAGGTCGACGCATGAAAAGGTTGACATGAGTTATTCCATTTTTTAGTTTTTCATTTTCTTAACTTTATCATACTGTACGATCCACGTGGACTACGATCGGGAATAGTAACCTGTGCCGAGCGCAGCGGTATAGGAGCGAGGCACCTTGCCCGAAACTCGCTCGCCGTGTGAGGGGACACGGTCACTTTACGAAGAAAACAACACCAATAAAATAATTTTTAAAAAGTCATGTCGACCTTTTTCCATGTCAACTTTGTCCATGTCAACCTAATGGCCGTGTCGACCTATTTCAGGTGTCGACCGAGTCACTGTTGACCAATAGTGGTCGACCTAATGACTGTCGACCTAGTTACTGTCGACCGTATGATCCACACCCCTGTATATAATCACAGTGAATATTGGGGGTCATTCCGACCCGTTCGCACGCAGCGGTTTATCGCTGCAGTGCAAACGGGTGCGGAATGTGCATGCGTGGCGGCCGCAGTGCGCGTGCGCGACATTGCCCGGTGACAGGGGTCACCGGTTTACGTTGCGGCTTAAGAAGAAAGCGGTCGCAGGACGGACCGCAAAGAAGATTAACAGGAAGAGGGCGGTGCAGGGCGGATCCGGACCGTTTGGAGACGTTTTCGGGGAGTGGTGAGTAAAACGCAGGCGTGCCCAGGAGAACGGAGGACGGAGGAGTGACGTCAAAGCCGTGACCATCATCGCTGGATCCATCGCACAGGGTAAGTAGGTATAGGCCTAGTCTTGTTTTGTGTGAATTATTTTTAGCTTAGAAGGGCTGCACAAGCGATCGCAGCCCTGCTAAGCTAAAATACACTCCCCTATAGGCGTGGGCTAGTTGATCGCAGCAGCAGCTAAAAGTTGCTGGCTGCGATCAACTCGGAATGACCACCATAAAAAATCATGTTAGTAAATGTGTGTATTAGCTCTGGAAACACAACGTCAGTTTAGATCAATTTCCATCTCCTTGAAATTGATAAAATGAACATTGGAAAGTTCTGTCTGCTGACGGACTACACTTTCAGTGCAACAGGCTTAGTGGCGATATGTGGGCATTGACCATGCAACTGCAAGGAACAGCCCTGTTTTGTGGGAGTGTCGTGGGACTATCGTGGGGTGGCAACGGTAATTCAACTTCCATGTGTGAGCATAGCATGCAGACGGAGGTAGGACATCTGTGTCTGATGGCTCGGGGCTGGTGCATGTCCAGATATTAATGCAGCAACGTCACTACAGGGTTGCAGGTCGCACGCGGGTGTCACCCACCAAAGGGTGACACTAAAATGCCAGCTCCTCAGTGGCAGAAGCTGGGTGCTACACTGTAAAATGATGCTAAGCACTTGATTCCTGTCACAGGAGCCAGCACTGCAGACAGACATTCTCCAAGGTCAGTCCATCATCTCTGGGACCCCTGGAGTGATGAAAACCGAGGTCGGGCTGTGGGGCTACACCCCCTTTCCATGAGGCCATGCCCTCTTTTTCTTGGCGCATGCATGGGATATTTCCGCCGCACTGGATTACGTGGATAGAACATAGGTGGTCATTCCGAGTTGTTCGCTCGTTGCCGTTGTTCGCAACGGAGCAATTAGGTGGAAAATGCGCATGCGCATGGTACGCAGCGCGCATGCGTTTACTAATTTAACACAAAACTTTGGAGATTTGCACAAGCTCGAATGACGTTTTTTCATCGCTCGAGTGATCGTAGTGTGATTGATAAGAAGTGGGTGTTTCTGGGTGGAAACTGGTCGTTTTCAGGGAGGCGTGCCAGGGAAAAACGCAGGAGTGGCTGGAGAAAAGGGAGAGTGGCTGGCCGAACGCTGGGCGTGTGTGTGACGTCAAACCAGGAACTAAACGGACTG
This sequence comes from Pseudophryne corroboree, assembly GCF_028390025.1. Classification (NCBI taxonomy): domain Eukaryota; kingdom Metazoa; phylum Chordata; class Amphibia; order Anura; family Myobatrachidae; genus Pseudophryne; species Pseudophryne corroboree. The sequence continues at coordinate 155,691,768 of NC_086455.1, forward strand.
AGGTGATCGCAATGTAGGAGTAGGTCTGGAGCTACTCAGAAACTGCAAGGAATTATTTAGTCGCAATTCTGCTAATCTTTCGTTCGCTATTCTGCTAAGCTAAGATACACTCCCAGAGGGCGGCGGCCTAGCGTTTGCAATGCTGCTAAAAGCAGCTAGCGAGCGAACAACTCGGAATGACCACCATATTGTCCAAAGATACTGCCACTGCTCATCAGAGAATCTGTAGGTCCTTTGGCCCTTAAGAAAAGTAGTTCACCGGTCACTCTGGAGAGTAGGTAGTTACTGTAAGTATCACCAAATAGACATCACTGTCATCCAGGTTATGTCAGGTTTGTTCCATGTGGAATCCAACACGTTGTGTCCTATTCAAGACCTATCAATACTTGTACAATACATGGGTCAATAATATTTCTAATTAATGTGAAAATGTTATAAAGGGACTCTGACCATAAAGTTCTACACGTTACTGTGGTCCTAACTACATATATTACATGTGCTATCCAAACAACAGAGCTATGAGAAATATAGGGGTCATTCCGACCTGATCGCATGCTAGCTATTCTTTGCAGCGCTTCGATCAGGTCAAAAGTCTGCAATACTGCGCATGCGTATGCACCGCAATGCGCAGGCACGTCGTACGAGTACAAAGGGGATCGGTGCTGGGCGATGGATTTAACGAAGACCGTTTTCTGGGAGTGTTTGGAAAAACGCAGGCGTGTCCAAGCGTTTGCAGGGCGGGTGTCTGACGTCAATTCCGGGACCGGACAGGCTGTAGTGATGGCAGCGGCTGAGTAAGTTCAGACCTACTCAGAAACCGCACAAAACTTTTTTGTACCACGGGGCTGCAAAAGCGCTCGCACACTTGCAAAGCGAAAATACACTCCCCCATAGGCGGCGACTATCTGATCGCTGCGCTGCGAAAAATAGCTAGCGAGCGATCAACTCGGAATGACCCCCTCAATCTTATTTATAAAAATACACTTCAGTTTCTGTATCATGTATGACATTGTAACAATTCGGTTTAAAGATACCAAATGGTAATGCACTTTAATATACAGTATTTTCCTGGATCTGAAACTAGTTCTCAATGATTTGCATAACTGCCAAGTGTTAGGGGTATAATGGTTGTTAACCATAAAACAGTTCAGTATGCAGTACAGATAAGGATCCATCTCAATTCTGAGGACAAGCAACATTATAAGCCAACACGAAATAAGAAAAACAATGGTGGTCATTCCGAGTTGATCGCTCGTTATTTTTTTTTCGCAATGGAGCGATTAGTCGCTAATGCGCATGCGCAATGTCCGCAGTGCGACTGCACCAAGTAAATTTACTATGCAGTTAGGAATTTTACTCACGGCATTACGAGGTTTTTTCTTCGTTCTGGTGATCGTAGTGTGATTGACAGGAAGTGGGTGTTTCTGGGCGGAAACTGGCCGTTTTATGGGTGTGTGCGAAAAAACGCTGCCGTTTCTGGGAAAAACGCGGGAGTGGCTGGAGAAACAGGGGAGTGTCTGGGCGAACGCTGGGTGTGTTTGTGACGTCAAACCAGGAACGAAACTGACTGAACTGATCACAGTGGCAGAGTAAGTCTCAAGCTACTCAGAAACTGCTAAGAACTGTCTATTCACAAATCTGCTATGCTAAGATTCACTCCCAGTAGGCGGCGGCTTAGCGTGTGCAATGCTGCTAAAATCAGCTTGAGAGCGAACAACTCGGAATGAGGGCCAATGTTTATTTTTTAACCTAAACCTTACTTTCCATATTTTCTCATTCTAATCTATTGCATATATAAAATGAGGTGAATGGAACGTGAAAGACACACAAAGCTCCATTGGAGGTGAAGATTTATTTTGCGGAATAGCCGAGTTGTTGGAGAGCAGCCAATTAGGATCAGTGTCCGGTTACCTATAAATTATTTCCAACAAAGTGTGTCCTGATTATGGAACTATTAAGGAACCACAAACCCCATGTCCACTGAGGACACCACTGTGAACTATGAAGTCATTTGTTTACATACAGTCATTAGCTGGATTTAGAGCATATCGAGGCTTTAAAGCTATTTATAAAATTTGGGGTACACTGGACTACAGTATATTCATCCACCAGCATCTTAAAGAACATCATCGCAACGACTGGTTCTGGTAGGAGTCCAGAGGTTCCGTCTCCAACAATTCAATAATTCTATACAAAAAATCTGTATGACCTGAAGTATGTTCCAAAAATCTTTAAGATTCCAAATAAAACTGTTATAGAAAATGATACAGCTAATTGTTGACAGTGGCGGATTTCCCACTAGGCACGTGAGGCATTTGCCTAGGGGCCTTAGTTTTGCTATATTTTATTTAGCAAATGATGGGGGTGGGACAATAGGCAGCAAATTGTGGTCCAGCAATTGGTAGTAGGGTGAGGCTGGGGTTGCATAGGTGGTCTAGAGGTATCTGGACTAGCCCCCATGAAATGAAGGCGGCAATGACGTGATTTGGAGGGGGAGGGTAGGCGGAGGCTAATGTGTCTAGGGGTGGCCTGACCCCTAAATCCGCCCATGATTGTTGAGTTCAAAATGTGTAGCGGAGATAAGAGGACTATTATAAAAAGTACCTGGGGGGCAGTTTACTTGTACGATGGGAGGGGAGGGCAGGTGTCTGTAACGCTCCAACACCACCAGCACTATCAAGTTATAAATGCCATTTAAAGGGACCAGCACTCAGGTTTAGAACTTGCCCAACTTCTCAAATAGATGAACGCAAGGAGACTGAGAACTCTAACAGGTGGTATCGGAAATCTTGGCAGTGCGATGATAAGAGAAATCTTTGGACAAACCTCATATCCATCCTCTGTAAGGAAAAGCATAAATATCAAGCTTCAATTTATAATAATATATCAACTACAATAAAAAAGTGACGTTACAGGAAAAATACTTTGACTGCTATTATGGTTTTGCCATTATTACACGAATAAATCACATTTCAATATCAGTTTAAGTTTTCATGTTCTCTAAGAATTATCATTTTCTACAAATCTGAAGCCGCATTAAACGTGATATATGGCATCCTTTATATCTCTGACAAGAATGGAAAATATACCTCATTACAGGATTCGTGTACAGCATTTCGTCAGTAAACAGCAAATGCAGGATGATGTTCCTGCAGATCCACCACACTGAGTAACGCTGCGCAGTCCACACAGATAAATGTATCGCTAATAATCTGATGGAACACAGGAGGCAAATAGATTAATGCTTTCAAAGGAACATCAGAACACATATAAAATCCTCAGTAAGCAGACTTATAATAAAGGTAGAGTAATGCCAGACATGTACAATACAAATATATAATCATACCATTAGCCTCAATCCAGGTATTCTGGCTACTTATATCAGCAGGATCCGGTCACCATATCTGCGATTGGGATGCCAGCAGTCAGAATCCCGACATGGGTTAGAAGACCAACGGCAGAATCCCGAAATACCTGTAGATCAAAATGCCGGTGATGGAATCCCAACTGCCGTCATCCCGATCGTAAGTATGCCAGGCCGGGTTAGGATCAGACTGCGGGTGGGGGGGTTAGGGTCAGGCTATGGGGGAACAGTTAGGGTTAGGCTACGGGGTGAAGGGGTTAGGGTTGAGCAGTGGAGAGGGGGGATTAGGGTTAGGCTATGGGGTGGTTAGGGTCAGGCTGTGGGGGAGGAGGGTTAGGGTTAGGCTGTGTGTGGGAGGGTTAGGCTGTGTGTGGGAGGGTTAGGCTGTGTGTGGGAGGGTTAGGGTTAGGCTGTGTGTGGGAGAGTTAGGGTTAGGCTGTGTGTGGGAGGGTTAGGGTTAGGTTGTGTGTGGGAGGGTTAGGCTGTGTGTGGGAGAGTTAGGGTTAGGCTGTGTGTGGGAATGTTATGGTTAGGCTGTGTGTGGGAGGGTTAGGTTGTGTGTGGGAGGGTTAGGTTGTGTGTGGGAGGGTTAGGCTGCGTGTGGGAGGGTTAGGGTTAGGCTGTGTGTGGGAGGGTTAGGCTGTGTGTGGGAGGGTTAGGCTGTGTGTGGGAGGGTTAGGGTTAGGCTGTGTGTGGGAGGGTTAGGGTTAGGCTGTGTGTGGGAGGGTTAGGCTGTGTGTGGGAGGGTTAGGCTGTGTGTGGGAGGGTTAGGGTTAGGCTGTGTGTGGGAGGGTTAGGGTTAGGCTGCGTGTGGGAGGGTTAGGGTTAGGCTGTGTGTGGGAGGGTTAGGCTGTGTGTGGGAGGGTTAGGCTGTGTGTGGGAGGGTTAGGGTTAGGCTGTGTGTGGGAATGTTAGGGTTAGGCTGTGTGTGGGAGGGTTAGGGTTAGGCTGTGTGTGGGAATATTAGGGTTAGGCTGTGTGTGGGAGGGTTAGGCTGTGTGTGGGAGGGTTAGGCTGTGTGTGGGAGGGTTAGGGTTAGGCTGTGTGTGGGAGGGTTAGGCTGTGTGTGGGAGGGTTAGGGTTAGGCTGTGTGTGGGAATGATAGGGTTAGGTTGTGTGTGGGAGGGTTAGGTTGTGTGTGGGAGGGTTAGGTTGTGTGTGGGAGGGTTAGGCTGCGTGTGGGAATGTTAGGGTTAGGCTGTGTGTGGGAGGGTTAGGCTGTGTGTGGGAGGGTTAGGTTGTGTGTGGGAGTATTAGGGTTAGGTTGTGTGTAGGAGGGTTAGGGTTAGGCTGTGTGTGGGAGGGTTAGGGTTAGGCTGTGTGTGGGAGGGTTAGGCTGTGTGTGGGAGAGTTAGGGTTAGGCTGTGTGTGGGAGGGTTAGGCTGTGTGTGGGAGGGTTAGGCTGTGTGTGGGAAGGTTAGGCTGTGTGTGGGAGAGTTAGGGTTAGGCTGTGTGTGGGAGGGTTAGGGTTAGGCTGTGTGTGGGAGAGTTAGGGTTAGGCTGTGTGTGGGAGGGTTAGGGTTAGGCTGTGTGTGGGAGAGTTAGGGTTAGGCTGTGTGTGGGAGAGTTAGGGTTAGGCTGTGTGTGGGAGGGTTAGGGTTAGGCTGTGTGTGGTAGAGTTAGGGTTAGGCTGTGTGTGGGAGTGTTAGGGTTAGGCTGTGTGTGGGAGGGTTAGGCTGTGTGTGGGAGAGTTAGGGTTAGGCTGTGTGTGGGAGGGTTAGGCTGTGTGTGGGAGAGTTAGGGTTAGGCTGTGTGTGGGAGGGTTAGGGTTAGGCTGTGTGTGGGAGAGTTAGGGTTAGGCTGTGTGTGGGAGGGTTAGGCTGTGTGTGGGAGGGTTAGGGTTAGGCTGTGTGTGGGAGGGTTAAGCTGTGTGTGGGAGGGTTAGGGTTAGGCTGTGTGTGGGAGGGTTAGGCTGTGTGTGGGAGAGTTAGGGTTAGGCTGTGTGTGGGAATGTTAGGGTTAGGCTGTGTGTGGGAGGGTTAGGTTGTGTGTGGGAGGGTTAGGCTGCGTGTGTTAGGGTTAGGCTGTGTGTGGGAGGGTTAGGCTGTGTGTGGGAGGGTTAGGGTTAGGCTGTGTGTGGGAGGGTTAGGGTTAGGCTGTGTGTGGGAATGTTAGGGTTAGGCTGTGTGTGGGAGGGTTAGGGTTAGGCTGTGTGTGGGAATATTAGGGTTAGGCTGTGTGTGGGAGGGTTAGGCTGTGTGTGGGAGGGTTAGGCTGTTTGGGGGAGGGTTAGGGTTAGGCTGTGTGTGGGAGGGTTAGGCGGTGTGTGAGATGGTTAGGGTTAGGCTGTGTGTGGGAGGGTTAGGGTTGGGCTGTGTGTGGGAGGGTTAGGATTAGGCTGTGTGTGGGAGGGTTAGGATTAGGCTGTGTGTGGGAGGGTTAAAGTTAGGTTGTGTGTGTGGGAGGGTTAGGGTTAGGCTGTGTGTGGGAGGGTTAGGGTTAGGCTGTGTGTGGGAGGGTTAGGCTGTGTGTGGGAGGGTTAGGTTGTGTGTGGGAGGGTTAGGGTTGGGCACTAGGAGGAGGGATAGGCTGCAGGGGGAGGCTAGGGTTAGGCTGCAAGTGGGGACGTTAGGGTTAGTCTGTGTGGTGGGGGGTTAGGATTAGGGGATCTGGGGCTCAGGGTCGATACCACTCAGGTCGACACCAATTGGTCGACACACATTAGTTTAACATGAACAAGGTCGATATGGTAAAAGGTCGACATGAGTTTTTATGGGGTTTTTTGTGTCGTTTTCTCCGTAATGTGACCGGGAACCCCAATTAGTGCACAGTGTCCCCTCGCATGGCTCGCTTGGCACAGGTTACCATTCCCAATTGTAGTCCACGTGGATCATACAGTATGAAAAAGTTCAAAAAATGAAAGAAAAAATTTGAAAAACTCATGTCAACCTTTTGTCCATGTTGACCTATTTCAGGTGTCGACCTAATTGGTGTCGACCTGGAGTCCGGATACCAGGATTAGGCACTAGGGAGAGGGTTAGGCTGCAGGGGGAGGGTAAGGTTAGGCTGCAAAAATAAATAAAAAAGAATATGAAAAATGTTCTTTTGTTTGTACTGTACAACCTGTGTGCGTTGTACCCCACTGCGACTTTGTTCATGTAAATTTAAGCAGCGTGACTCCCTGCAGCCTGAGTTGTCATTTGCAGAGAAAAAAGAAAAAAAGTGCTCATTTGTTTGTGCAACCTGTGTGTGCTGTACCCCACTGCGACTTTGCTCATGTAAATATAAGCAGTGTACTGTAAATTGTCATTTGCAAAAATAGTTTCAAAAAAGTTAAAAATATATTTTAAGAAAAGTTAAAACAACTTTGCTGTGACTGTGTATGGCATTCTATCACTGCGTCACTACCGTACATCACTGCCGCAAATTCCAAGGACCATGACCACGGCACAAGTCGCAGTTTGTAATACAATGATATTTGTAATGTAAAAAATATCTCCAGCATAATATTGACAATAGAATTCTAAATTGTTTTCAAAAGTGAAAACATCTGTCAATTTATTGCATTGAACCAAAGTTCATGGGTATGCTAAGCACTGACAACACCAACAAACCAAGACAGCCTCGCAAGTCAAGCCAAGCACACCTGGAGAGACATAGTGATGTCACTGATTGCAACGATTTTTTTTTTTTTACTGTGCTGTGACGGTGTATGGTAATTTTCACTGTCATTTTCATGGGCAAAAGACGCACAGACAGGTCAATGCAAAACAACCTTTTTCTATGCTGATACTGTTAGTTACTGTGCACCCCAGCACAAGTACGGCAATAGTTGCTGTGTGTAATAAAACAACTGTTATCATGGTAAGATGTAAAACATATATTATAAACTAACATGCTACATTACACTGTACATTTGAGATGGAAATAAAAAAAGCATATATAAAAAATAAAAATTAAGGGTCTATTCACTAAGCCTTGGATGGAGGCAAGGTCGCTGGAGATAAAGTACCATCCAATCAGCTCAGAGCCGGCCCTAACCAATATGATGCCCTAGACAAGATTTTGGCTGGTGCCCCCTAGCACCGCCGCTGGTTCTGCCTCTGACCTTGCACCTCTTTCCCAGCACCATCACCCCTCATCCATAGCAGTCCTTGTGCCCCCTATATTTTAAATAGGAACAGTTCACACATTTGACGCACAGCCCAAAAAGGGGCATCTCCTTGCTGGGAAGGGGCAGGGCCACACAATAGTAACCCCAATTCCAATTACGCCACACAGTACTGCAACTTTATTCACATTTTATCTTGCGATAGTGTCCATAATTCATATTACATCCTACAGTAGTATCACTTTACCTTATAAACATTACTCCTCACAGTAGAGCCCCTTATTCACATTACATCACACTGAATTGCTCCTTATTCACATTACACCACACCTTATTGCTCTTTATTCACATTAGATGACACAGTAGTGCCCTTTCTATATGCAACAACACATAATAGAGCAACTTATACACATAATGCCACACATTAGTAATGCATTTATACACAATTCCACACAGTTATGCCCCTTACACATGTGAGACACATTAATGTCCTTATAAACATAATGCACCTTACACATTATGACAACCTGTATTAATGCCCTTTTACACATAATGTCCCTTACACATATTCCGCACATTATTAATGCCCTTATACACATAATGACACACATAATGCCCCCTACACATTTGCTGCACATTATTAGTGCCCCTTTACACATAATGACACACATACAGTAGTACCCTGTTACACATATGCCGCACATTATTAATGCCCTTATACACATAATGACACACATAGTGGCCCTTTACACATATGTTGCACATTATTAATGCATTTTTACATGACACACATAATGCTCCTTACACATATTCCGAACACTACTGCACAACCAACCCACTCACATGCACACAGCACTCACACTTCCACTAACACTGTGACCTCTGCCTCTGCTTGGATACAGATGTGTCCTCACAAATCTTGCATCAATGCTAATGCCGGGCACCTTTTTTTTAATGAAAATGCATCTTATTTGCATTGCTATGTGGCTAGGATGCACAAGCAGCTTCTGCTGATTAAACTGATATGCAGCATGCCAATATACTGTGTGAGACTGTGGCTGTATCTGCATATGAAATGCTACATACAGAATATAGGCATGCCGCATATCATTTTAATCAGCAGAAACTGATGATGCCCCTAGGCATATCAAATGCCCTAGGCAATTGCCTAGTTTGCCTATGCCTATGGCCGGCTCTGAATCAGCTCCTAACTGCTATGCCTTAGGCTGTGTTGGAAAAATGACAGGAGCCGATTGGCTGGTACTTTATCTCCATCCAAGGCTTAATAAAAAGACTCCTGAGTTCTTAAATTGCAAGCATCATTTGACTTTTACATTGGAGATTTCACGCATGTCAATGGCGGTTCTCAAAAGCAACACCTGACGGACGTGCTGTACAACCTCTATGCAAAGGCACAAAATGCGGTTTCCCATGAACACACACTGGCTATCTCTATATTACATTTATTGGGGGTCATTCCAAGTTGATCGCACGTAGCAACTTTTTGCTGCTTGTGCGATCATTCCGATCAACTAGACGCCGTCTATGGGGGAGTGTATTTCTGCATAGCAGGGCTGCGATCTCTTGTGCAGCCCCGCTATGCTAAAAAAGTTTCCTGCAAAACAAGACCAGGGTCAGACTTACTTACCCTGTGTGACGGATCCAGCGACGAAGGTCCCAGGATTGACGTCAGACATCCGCCCTCCAAACGCCTGGACACGCCTGCGTTCGGATCTCAACGCCTGGAAAACGGTGAGTAGACACCCCGGAACACCTCCTCCCTGTCAATCTTCTTGCGATCGCGCTAGCGATCACTTTCTTCTGTATTCTGGCCGCTGCCCGGCGCCGGCCATCGCCAGGCCACAATGCACCGCGCATGTGCTGTTCCGACCCGTTTGCACCTCAGCAAAGAACCACCGCATGCAAATGGGTCGGAATGACCCCCAGTGTCCATTAACATTTCATAACTGAAAAAAAAAAAAAAAAGTTTTCGCTATGATGTAAATTATTACCAAATTTCCACTGAAGATTTTTTTTGTTTTTTAAAGAAAAGTATTTTTTTTTTTAATAAGCAGAGACGTCAAACGACGATGCCTAAAGTGCCCCTATCAAACAAATGCTATGACTCAGCGCAATGTGAGTTCATATACTAATCAAGTTGTAGGTAAAAGAATAATCAACATGAAGATATTCGGGAGGAAATAAATTGTGAAAATTCTGACTTTAGCTAATTGCAGGTCGGCGAGCTGTAAATGTCATTGGGAAATTCGATATTGCCCTTATTCTAGACCTGTAATTACGAAGGATTTATTTTTACAGGACGGGCTGATAATAACTTCTATAAACAGATTACTACGGTGTAAGGGTGATGTCCTCTCTCCAGATTACTAAAAATAAACAACAGTTTAATTCTGACAAAGCACTGGCGCTGCTTCTACGGTGCGCCGACCTCATTGTAATATCTACGTATATTGACTTTACAGCTAAACAGGATTTTGTTAAATATTTGGGTATTTGACTTAAGCCTTATGGGATTTTCTCTTTAGACATTAGTGCAATTGGCATCTGAAGCGTAAATCTCAGAACCAAACGGCAACGCTCGACGCAGAAATCTATCTTGCTGTAAAGTCTGCAGCCAGGAGACTAATCAGAGAACAGATGTTAATGGTAGGATCTGAAGAGACGTTGCATTAAGAGCACTGTACCCGAAAGCCCAGCCGTGTAAACGGGATACTTTTTACAATCCAGTAAGTGCAGCCGTAATGGGACGCTATCTCTCTCCAAACACAGCAATAACATCTTATTTGGAATTAGCATTGGCTCAACCACGCTTCCGAAACGAGACGGAGATTACATTTTAATCTTCAAAAACTTCATTGCAATGATACATTTCAAATTATATGCAATTCTCACCGCACCGCACTGAATATTACTGCAGAATATGTGGTTTTTTTTACGTTTGAAAATGTAAACAGAATCCGGCGTTCTGCTCGTAAAGTGTATTAAACGTTGATATATTTGGTATTGAATCATTGTTACATTATTCCTGGATAATTAGTTCCAGTCCCAAACACAGTTTGGTTAGTAATGCTGCCCAATTTTGTAGATTTACAGCTGGAACACAATAAATTGTCACAGCCCCAGAACATTGTTCAGGCTGAATGGGAGAGACCTACGCCGCGCTGCGTGTTTCTCATCCGTTATCCACCATTTTCGGATGTTGTAATGTCATTTACGGAGCACCTTTATGTATTTATACACTTGATTTACACTGAAACTGTATCTTTTAATTAAAAAGGCAACGTGTTTCTAATACCCAAACCAGCACCTTGGAAGAGTTATATAAATATTTTAAAAAAATTCATAACTTCAACAAATAAAGGGAAGCAATCAATTTGCTAGTGAGGGATTTCATTCTATTTGCAATGTCCCAGTTGCTTTGGCTGTCTATGTAGGGGTCTTTTATATTTATTACTGTTAAAGGTCAGATATATTTCCATAATTGAAACTTCCACCAAGGCCTATTTACAATGCAAAATACATTTTTAATATGGATATATATATATATATATATATATATATATTTTTTTTTTTTTTTTTATTATTTTTTTTTACTGTATAAACTATTCATTCTTATACATGGGAGCTTATTCAACAAAAAAAGAACATAAACAGTACAAAAGCTAGACATTCGTTGAGTCTGTGGCTTCCTGTATCAGTGTGACAGCAGCCTCACATCACTGCTCTGTGCTGCTGGGGACCCTGCTCCTTCCACTATGTAACTCTCAGTCTGTGGCTTCCTGTATCAGTGTGACAGCAGCCTCACATCACTGCTCTGTGCTATTGGGGACCCTGCTCCTTCCACTATGTAACTCTCAGTCTGTGGCTCCCTGTATCAGTGTGACAGCAGCCTCACATCACTGCTCTGTGCTGCTGGTGACACTGCTCATCCCACTATGTAACTCTCAGTCTATGGCTTCCTGTATCAGTGTGACAGCAGCCTCACATCACTGCTCTGTACTGCTGGGAACCCTGCTCCTTCCACTATGTAACTCTCAGCCTGTAACTTCCTGTATCAGTGTGACAGCAGCCTCACATCACTGCTCTGTGCTGCTGGGGACCCTGCTCCTTCCACTATGTAACTCTCAGTCTGTGGCTTCCTGTATCAGTGTGACAGCAGCCTCACATCACTGCTCTGTGCTGCTGGGGACCCTGCTCCTTCCACTATGTAACTCTCAGTCTGTGACTTCCTGTATCAGTGTGACAGCAGCCTCACATCACTGCTCTGTGCTGCTGGGGACCCTGCTCCTTCCACTATGTAACTCTCAGTCTGTGGCCTCCTGTATTAGTGTGACAGCAGCCTCACATCACTGCTCTGTGCTGCTGGGGACCCTGCTCCTTCCACTATGTAACTCTCAGTCTGTGGCCTCCTGTATAAGTGTGACAGCAGCCTCACATCAGTGCTCTGTGCTGCTGGGGACCCTGCTCCTTCCACTATGTAACTCTCAGTCTGTGGCTTCCTGTATCAGTGTGACAGCAGCCTCACATCAGTGCTCTGTGCTGCTGGGGACCCTGCTCCTTCCACTATGTAACTCTCAGTCTGTGACTCCCTGTATCAGTGTGACAGCAGCCTCACATCACTGCTCTGTGCTGCTGGGGACCCTGCTCCTCACACTATGTAACTCTCAGTCTGTGGCTTCCTGTATCAGTGTGACAGCAGCCTCACATCACTGCTCTGTGCTGCTGGGGACCCTGCTCCTCCCACTATGTAACACTCAGTCTGTGGCTTCCTGTATCAGTGTGACAGCAACCTCACATCACTGCTCTGTGCTGCTGGGATCCTGCTCCTTCCACTATGTAACGCTCAGTCTGTGGCCTCCTGTATAAGTGTGACAGCAGCCTCACATCAGTGCTCTGTGCTGCTGGGGACCCTGCTCCTTCCACTATGTAACTCTCAGTCTGTGGCTTCCTGTATCAGTGTGACAGCAGCCTCACATCAGTGCTCTGTGCTGCTGGGGACCCTGCTCCTTCCACTATGTAACTCTCAGTCTGTGACTCCCTGTATCAGTGTGACAGCAGCCTCACATCACTGCTCTGTGCTGCTGGGGACCCTGCTCCTCACACTATGTAACTCTCAGTCTGTGGCTTCCTGTATCAGTGTGACAGCAGCCTCACATCACTGCTCTGTGCTGCTGGGGACCCTGCTCCTCCCACTATGTAACACTCAGTCTGTGGCTTCCTGTATCAGTGTGACAGCAACCTCACATCACTGCTCTGTGCTGCTGGGATCCTGCTCCTTCCACTATGTAACGCTCAGTCTGTGACTTCCTGTATCAGTGTGACAGCAGCCTCACATCACTGCTCTGTGCTGCTGGGGAACCTGCTCCTTCCACTATGTAACTCTCAGTCTGTGGCTTCCTGTATCAGTGTGACAGCAGCCTCACATCACTGCTCTGTGCTGCTGGGAACCCTGCTCCTTCCACTATGTAGCTCTCAGTCTGTGACTTCCTGTATCAGTGTGACAGCAGCCTCACATCACTGCTCTGTGCTGCTGGGGTCCCTGCTCCTTCCACTATGTAACGCTCAGTCTGTGGCTTCCTGTATCAGTGTGACAGCAGCCTCACATCACTGCTCTGTGCTGCTGGGACCCTGCTCCTCTCACTATGTAACTCTCAGTCTGTGGCTCCCTGTATCAGTGTGACAGCAGCATCACATCACTGCTCTGTGCTGCTGGGGACCCTGCTCCTTCCACTATGTAACTCTCAGTCTGTGGCTTCCTGTATCAATGTGACAGCAGCCTCACATCACTGCTCTGTGCTGCTGGGGACCCTGCTCCTTCCACTATGTAACTCTCAGTCTGTGGCTTCCTGTATCAGTGTGACAGCAACCTCACATCACTGCTCTGTGCTGTTGGAGACCCTGCTCCTTCCACTATGTAACTCTCAGTCTGTGGCTTCCTGTATCAGTGTGACAGCAGCCTCACATCACTGCTCTGTGCTGTTGGGGACCCTGCTCCTTCCACTATGTAACTCTCAGTCTGTGGACAGCAGCCTCACATCACTGCTCTGTGCTGCTGGGGACCCTGCTCCTTCCACTATGTAACTCTCAGTCTGTGGCTTCCTGTATCAGTGTGACAGCAGCCTCACATCACTGCTCTGTGCTGCTGGGGACCCTGCTCCTCCCACTATGTAACTCTCAGTCTGTGGCTTCCTGTATCAGTGTGACAGCAGCCTCACATCACTGCTCTGTGCTGTTGGGGACCCTGCTCCTTCCACTATGTAACTCTCAGTCTGTGGCTTCCTGTATCAGTGTGACAGCAGCCTCACATCACTGCTCTGTGCTGCTGGGGACCCTGCTCCTCCCACTATGTAACTCTCAGTCTGTTGCGTCCTGTATCAGTGTGACAGCAGCCTCACATCACTGCTCTGTGCTGCTGGGGACCCTGCTCCTCCCACTATGTAACTCTCAGTCTGTTGCGTCCTGTATCAGTGTGACAGCAGCCTCACATCACTGCTCTGTGCTGCTGGGGACCCTGCTCCTCCCACTATGTAACTCTCAGTCTGTTGCGTCCTGTATCAGTGTGACAGCAGCCTCACATCACTGCTCTGTGCTGCTGGGGACCCTGCTCCTTCCACTATGTAACTCTCAGTCTGTGGCTTCCTGTATCAGTGTGACTGCAGCCTCACATCACTACTCTGTGCTGCTGGGGACCCTGCTCCTTCCACTATGTAACTCTCAGTGTGTGGCTTCCTGTATCAGTGTGACAGCAGCCTCACATCACTGCTCTGTGCTGCTGGGGACCCTGCTCCTTCCACTATGTAACTCTCAGTCTGTGGCTTCCTGTATCAGTGTGACAGCAGCCTCACATCACTGCTCTATGCTGCTGGGGACCCTGCTCCTTCCACTATGTAACTCTCAGTCTGTGGCCTCCTGTATCAGTGTGACAGCAGCCTCACATCACTGCTCTGTGCTGCTGGGGACCCTGCTCTTCCCACTATGTAACTCTCAGTTTGTGGATTCCTGTATCAGTGTGACAGCAGCCTCACATCACTGCTCTGTGCTGCTGGAGACCCTGCTCCTTCCACTATGTAACTCTCAGTCTGTTGCATCCTGTATCAGTATGACGTTAGCCTTACACATTGGGGCTAATTCAGACTGGATCGCGCAGTGTGAATTTTTTAGTGGAGTGTGCATGCACAGCGGGCGCACTGCACGTACGCACCTCGGGAGCCCAGTGAGATGCTAAAAGCATCTCTGGGCTGCGATTGCCGCTGCCTGATTGACAGGCAGAAGAAGTCGCAGTAGCGGGAGGGGGCGTGCCAACGGCGTTAGAACGCCATTGGTGGGGCGCGGTACGGACAACGCAGGCGTATCCGCACCGTTGGGGGGGACGGGGTGCGGCAGCTGTGTGACATCACAGGGAGCTACTCGCCAGGTGCAAAAGCATCGCCGCCGTGCGATGCTTCGGCACCTGTGCGGGAAGGCAGGGCCTGACATGCGGGGCGGACTAACCCTGTGCTAGGTCTCCTGCGCATGTCAGAGTAAATGATCGTAGATGTGATAGATTTAGCACATCTACGATCAGATCTATATCCCCTATGTTTTTTTGCCTTTCTAATCTGTTTTTTCTCCTCCCATCCTTACCACGAAAGTCCATGGCCCCAGCCTGCAGCTGTAGAAATTAATTTCATGTATTTCATCTTCAATTAACAATTATTCTCATAGACTGTTAGAAACATAAGAAAGTGTATGCAGTAAGATGATGAAACAGAGGTTCTGCTGGACACACTGGCCTGGTCTTTATACATGGACGTGTTTCCACAAAGATAAGCTCAGTGCATCTTATTTTGTTTCAGGTTGGTAAGCAACTTGTCCTACTTCTGACAGATGTATAATCTATATATAGGCTTGCAAGGCTAGGCATGTTTACATTGGAAAAGAGGAGACTAAGAGGGGGCATGAGCAACATCTACAAATATATAAGGGGTCAATATACAGAGCTTGGGAGGGACCTGTTTTCTATAAGATCAGCACAGAGGACACGTGGTCACCCGGTTAGGTTAGAGGAGAGGAGTTTCCGCACATTGAGGGAAAAGGTTTTTTCACAGTAAGGACAATACGTGTTTGGAATTCCCTGCCTGAGAGAGTAGTAATGGTGGACTCAGTCAACACCTTTAAGAATGGGTTAGATAAATTCCTATTGGATAAAGATATTCAGGGTTATGGTGCGTAGGCACGCATTATAGTTAATATAACTAGTCCTTACATAAAAATAACTAGTCCTATAATAAGACTGCATAGGAGACCACAAATAGGTTGAACTCGATGGACAATTGTCTTTTTTCAACCTTAGTTTCTATGTTACTATGTTACTATGTATGTATACATGTTCCCATACGTGTTGTGTTGTCTTCAGGGCCGGATTAAGACCTTTAAGACCCTAAGTACTTAAAACGTTTTGGTGCCCCCACAAACTGTATATTTTGCTCCTCAAAAAAAACTCCAAAGAAAAGTCATCTCCAAAATTCTCGCCAAGGCTTTTAAAAACCTCAAAATTTGGAGAAAACCTCCAGTCTTGTAACAGTGTACTGAGCGCCGCTGCACTCACTCTCATTGGACGACTGGACGGGACAGCCGACATGTCTTATACATCCCTTCAATAGATTTTCCTGACATAAATGGGCTCTCCAATGCAGTCTGGTTGGGCTTGCCAGAGTTTGAGGCGTTCTCCTGGTTCGGAGTCTTAGATTCATGACTGCATGGCGGAGACTCCTGCGCCAACATCATGTCTCTTGGATGGCTTCCAGTTCTCAGGAGGGTGACGGCTGAGAGACAACTAACCTCTACTACTGTTCCACAAAGCCGCACCTTCTGATGTATTACCCTGCAGCAGAATGGCATCCCAACCTCAGCTTCAGCTGCGCTATGTGGGTCCCAGCTCTGCAACCCAGAAGAGTGTGGTCTTGCTCTAGTGACAAGCGGAGAACGGCTCTGAGTGATTTAGAGGCTGAGGAGGCTGCGGCAGAGACGGCCTGTAGCCACTTCTATTGTTCTTACACTTTAAAGCTTCCTTTATGAATCTTTGCAGATGCTAATTAAGCAAAAAAATAAAATAAAATAGAATCTGAGTTCTTTGAAGACAAACATGCCCCAGGACGGGAATGAAATACACACTCTCAGATGGCTGCTTTCGGCTGCTGGCGCTCTCCGCTCTCACCGCACAAGCTGATTCTGTTTGGGCCATTCACACGACACGTCTGAGTTCTGCAGTTTATTGATCACTCGTTCTGTGTGTGACATTGAGGGGCTGTGATTACCAGGCATAGATGGATACAATACATCAGCGCTTTGCAGATTTACTGACGAACTGGGCCCAGCAAAAGCCGCCACGGGCCCTAGTGGGAGTTTGGCTGCGATAAGTAATTGTGGTATTCTCTCTCACATAAATGAATCAGTCTCTGGAGGGCATTACTCTGCCTTCCAGGGTCATGTAGCGATGGTAATTAGGGAATGCTTGTAAAATACACATCTGACTATAAAGCAGAGAGATCCTAGTTTACATCTATGCAGCGGTCTGAAGGGGGGGGGACTAAAAGACAAAATAGAGAATATTGGGGGTCATTCCGACCCATTCGCACACTGCAGTCTGTCGCAGCGGTGTGAACGGGTTGGAACTGCGCATGCTCGGCGGAAGCATTGCACACGTGCGCCATTGCCCGGCGACGGTTGTCACCGCACAGCGACGCCGCCAGCGGAAAAAGTGATCACAGCGGCGATCGCAAGAAGACTGACAGGCGAGAGGCGTTCCGGGGCGTCAACTGACCGTTTTCCAGGCGTGGTGAGGCAAACGCAGGCGTGTCCAGGCGTTTGGAGGGTGGATGTCTGACGTCAATCCCGGGACCTTCGTCGCTGGATCCGTCGCACAGGGTAAGTAGGTCTGACCCTGGTCTTGTTTTGCAGGAAACTTTTTTAGCATAGCAGGGCTGCACAAACGATCGCAGCCATGCTATGCTAAAATACACTCCCTGAAAGGCGGCGTCAAGTTGATCGCACGAACAGCATTAAGTTGCTACGTGCGATCGACTCGAAATGAGGGCCATTGTTCTGTGTTGTAATTATAACAAAAACAGAACAACAAAATTAACTCCAAAATTATATAATAAAATTAAATTAAAAAAACTCTTCCTTCTGCTACCCGGTTACTGCAGAGATAAATACATCTTTAAGGCAGAACCGTATTTCTCATCATTGTGTTGCAGGTGACAGTGAATGTCACTTACAGTAAGTTGGTCACACTCTTTACTATCTAGTCATTCGTTCCAGGACCTCAGGTGGTTATTGGTCTATATAACTGTCCTTTCTACCCACGCCCAATACAACAGGATCACATTTTTTATTTGATAAAGTGGCCATAAAATGACAATCCAGATGGAGAAGTCTGCAAACCTCCTCACACCAGCAATAAGGGTTGATGCACACGAATGGTGTCTCAGGCTACTTTCCTGTATAGAGACGTAAGTGACGATGCAAAATCATCCAGCATGTCCGATAGATTTGATAATAGG
This sequence comes from Pseudophryne corroboree, assembly GCF_028390025.1. NCBI lineage: Eukaryota > Metazoa > Chordata > Amphibia > Anura > Myobatrachidae > Pseudophryne > Pseudophryne corroboree. The sequence goes on from NC_086455.1 coordinate 155,709,748, forward strand.
TCGGACACATCTGTGCCGTGTATGCTCTGCTGCGGGCAACCGCCTGACATCACCACTGTTCCTTCACATGGGGGGAACCCAGATATCGTGTGCAGAGCCGGTCCTAGGTATAGGCAAACTAGGCATATGCCTAGGGGCACAAGCAGCTTCTACTGATTAAAATGATATGTGGCATGCCTATATTCTGTGTGTGACTGAGGCTGTATCTGCATACGAAGTGCTACGTTACAATGTATTCCTGGAAATCACTGTAATGTAGCATTTCATATGCAGATACAGTCACAGTCGCACACAGAATATAGGCATGCCGCATATCATTTTAATCGGCAGAAGCTGCTTGTGCATCCTAGCCACATAGCAATGCAAATAAGATGCATTTTCATCAAAAAAAGGCACCCGATGTTAGCAGAGCTGCCAGCTGACTCACGCCAGGCATCTCCTGCTACATAGCGTATTGAGGCAAGATATATGAGGACACATCTGTATCCAAGCAGAGGTCACAGTGTTAACGGCCATGTGAGAGCTGTGTGTGAGTGGGTTGGTTGTGCAGTAGTGTACGGCATATGTGTAAGGGGCATTATGTGTGTCATGTGTATAAATGCATTAATAATGGGGGTGATTCTGAGTTGTTCGCTCGCTAGCTGCTTTTAGCAGCAGTGCACACGCTAAGCCGCCGTCCTCTGGGAGTGTATCTTAGCTAGCAGAATTGCGAATAGAAATTTCTTAGCAGTTTCTGAGTAGCTCCAGACCTACTCACAAATAGTGATCAGTTCAGTCAGTTTTGTTCCTGGTTTGACGTCACACACACGCCCAGCGTTCGCCCAGCCACTCCCCCGTTTTTCCAGACACTCCCGCGTTTTCCCTGAAACGCCTGCGTTTTTCCGCACACTCCCAGAAAACGGCCAGTTTCCGCCCAGAAACACCCACTTCCTGTCAATCACATTCCGATCAGCAGAACGATGAAAAAACTTTGTTTCGCCGTGAGTAAAATACCAAACTTTTGTGCTAATTTTCTTGGCGCAGGCGTGCTGCGTACATACGAGCGAACAACTCGGAATGACCCCTAATGTGCGGTATATGTGTAAGGGGCACTATGTGCGTGATTATGTATATAAGGGCATTAGTAATGTGCAGCATATGTGTAAGGGGCATTATGTGTGTCACTATGTGTATAAGGGCACGAATAATGTGTGGCATATATGAAAGGGGCACTATGTGTGACATTATGTGTATAAGGGCATTAATAATGTGTGGCATTTGTGTAAGGGACATTGGGGGTAATTCAGACCTGATCGTAGCAGCCAATTTGATAGCAGTTGGGCAAAACCATGTGCACTGCAGGTATGGCAGATATAACATTTGCACAGAGAGTTAGATTTGGGTGGGTTATTTTGTTTCTGTGCAGAGTAAATACTGGCTGCTTTATTTTTACACTGCAATTTAGATTTCAGTTTGAACACACCCCACCCAAATCTAACTCTCTCTGCACATGTTATATCTGCCCCGCCCTGCAGTGCACATGGTTTTGCCCAACTGCTAGCAAATTTGCTGCTACGATCAAGTCTGAATTACCCCCATTATGTGTATAAGGGCATTAATAAAGGTTGGCATAATGTGTAAGGTGCATTATGTTTATAAGGACATAATAATGTGTGTCATATGTGTAAGGGGCATTACCTTGTGGTATTATATGTATAATGGCATTACTAATGTGTGGAATTATGTGTATAAGGTGCTCCGCTGTATGGCGTAACGTATAGAATGGGCACTACTATGTGATCTAATGTGAATAAAGAGCAAGATGGTGTGGTGTAATGTGAATAAGAAGCAATTCAGTGTGATGTAATGTGAATGAGGGGCACTACTGTGAGGAGTAATGTATATAAGGTAAAGTGATACTACTGTGTGATGTAATGTTAATTTGGGACACTATCGCATGATAAAATGTGAATAAAGTTGCACTACTGTGTGGCGTAATTTAAATTGGGGGTACTATTGTGTTGCCATGCCCCTCCACAGCAAGAACACGCCCCTTTTCGGGCTGTGCACTAAATTTGCACTGTATCTGTTCCTATTTAAAATATAGGGGGTAGGAGCACTAAAATGAGGACTGCTATGGGTGAGGGGTGATGGTGCTGGGGAAGGGGTGCAGGGTCAGAGGCGAAACTAGCGGTAGTGCTAGGGTGCACCAGCCAAAATTTTGCCTAGGGCATCATATTGGTTAGGGCTGCCTCTGATCGCCTGTCCCTACACTGTGGAATACAGTACCTCATGGTGTATGGCCACGATATCTGCTGGTTTCAGGCTGTTAGATAAAATGTCTGTACTGTACAGTAGGTCTGAGCGATATTTTCTCTGACAATGAGTGCCAAGCATCATCTCACAGTGCATGCCCAGCATAAAGCGGGCATACATTATGCAACTATTGGCTCAATCCGTTGTGGGAGCCTATACATTGTAGTCAATAATGGGAACCTCAAGGTTGACCTCGAGTAATCTTGTGGTTCCCATTATTGACTACAATGTATCGGTTGCCACCATTGACAATGTATCGGTTGCACCCTATTACATTGGCTGAGTTGTGTGTTTTCCATAGGAAAACATGAGGATGTGAGTTTGGCCGTTGCGAGTTGTGGGATTTTGTGAAAATTACAAGTTTTCATGTCCCGGCATCCTATTACATTGTCCGAGTTCTAAAAATGTGCAAGTTTATCAGTAAACTCAAACATTTCCCAAATTCATACCCTATTACATTTAGCCCTTTATCTGATAATGTATGACCACTATCATGTTTGGGATACAGTATACAATCAACTGATTATTGGCAGATCGGGCCGATAACCTCATAATGTATGGCCGTGACCATCCACAAACTATGTGTCTGATGGACTTGTCTAATCATCCGGCATGTCCAACAGATCCAGTAATTTGAGAGCTGTAAGTTGGCTGCATTGGACAGTGTGTGCTGCCCCTGACCAAACGTCTGACATTTCCCTTATTCTTTCACAGGGGAGGAACGCAGATACCGTGCCAAATCCTGTGAAATACCTCTATGCAGTGTATGGCCACGACATCTGATGGGTTTCAGGCTGTCATATAAATGTCTGTTGGTCTGAAAGACACCTTTTCTAACAGCGTATAAGCAGCATAAGAAAGTTTGGTTGCTGGGTTGGCTGGCTGGCTGTTTGGTTGGTGGTTGGCTGATCAGTTGGTTGGTTGGTTGGTTGGTTGGTTGGTTGGTTGGCTGTTTGATGCATTAATTTCTTGGTTAACTGGTTGGTTTGTAACTTAAGAGGGGTGGTTGGATAGTTGACTAGTTGGTTTGTAAGTGGCCTGGTTGGTTGGCCGGTTGGTTTGTAAGTGGGCTGGTTGTTTTGTAAGTGGGTTGGTTGGTAGGTAGGTAGGTTGGTTTGTAAGTGGACTGGTTGTTTTGTTGGTTGGTTGGTTTGTTGGTTGACTGGTTGGTTTGTAAATGGGGGTACACATTGGGCGAGTTCTGGCAAAAAAAAAAGATAACGACATTTACTGTATGTTGTTATCATTTCTTTTTAGCCTGAAATCGTCCAGTGTGTATGGTGGTGATATTGGTGAACGATGAACAATGTGCGCTCCTGCACGTCGATCAGCGTTCACCAATATTGAGCTGACATGCAGCTGAAACCGTCAATGTCACACTGAGGTGTATGTTCGGGAATGCTGGTGGTGACGTCACTGAACGTTATCATTAAACAATAACGTTCGACGATATAGTCATTCACCGCCGACATTTAAACATCGAATAGTGTGTACCCATCTTAAGAGGATTGGTTGGTTGGTTGGTTGGTTTGTTGGCTGGTTGTTTGTAAGTGGGTTGGTTGGTTGGTTGGTTGGTTGGTTGTTTGGTTGGTCGGTTGATTGGTTGGTAAGTGTATTGATTGATTGATTGATTGATTGATTGATTGGTTGGCTGGCTGGTTGGTTTGTTAGTGGGCTGGTTGGTTGGTAAGTGAATTGGTTGGTTGGCTGGCTGGTTGGATGTTAGGTTGGTTGGGTAACTACATTTGAACATACTGTAATTGGGGAAGAATAGCTATCACACAGAGGAACAGGAACATGCATTATGACAACAATGATTTGTGGAAGTATAAATGTAATTACATTTCCATCATCTTCACTCACCTGTAGTTTTACTGAACTTCTGAGACTAAATGCTGCATTATAACATCAGCTATCCCTAAATATGTAATAATTTACTCATTTTTACTAAGAGAGACTCAATATTTCTATACTCCAAAGAAAAAATGTTCAATGTCCTTCTTGTGTCACAACTTCTGCCATACAACATGAACAGCAGCAATGGGTTCTGGGTATGTTACAGTATGACAGTAATTACATGGCTCTATTATTATGTCCTTACACCTGCACCAGTGACCTTCCTATGAATGGGGTAGTCTGTGGCTACCCATCTGTGGTCCAAACATCCTGCCTCGTAATTACCAATTCCCACACTCTGAATCTAATAAAATATATCGCATTACCAGCTCCAATCAGCTACATACATGTCACCTGAATAATGTATAGGACACACAGACATATCTGTACAAGATGCCACATCTGGGAGTACTTACCCTGTCTCATTAGCATCAGATGAAATCTGACCAGCGCACTTATTTGTCTTCCTAATATATAAATATATATCATTCATTGGTGGTTATTGCTACTATACAAATGTAAACATCACATTAACCCTTCATTCTCCTCTCACTGCAGCTCGTTGTAGCGGAAAATACTCATCAGGAGTGAGCAGTCTTGTAAAATTTCTGTCAACTTTTGGAAACTGTTATAGATACTGGGGGTCATTCCGAGTTGATCACTCGCTAGCAGTTTTTAGCAGCGGTGCAAACGCTATGCCGCCGCCCTCTGGGAGTGTATTTTAGCTTAGCAGAAGTACGAACGAAAGGATCGCAGAGCGGCTACAAAATTATTTTGTGCAGTTTCTGAGTAGCTTCAGACCTACTCAGCGCTTGCGATCACTTCAGACCATTCAGTTCCGGATTTGACGTCACAAACACTCCCTGCGTTCGCCCAGTCACGCCTGCGTTTTTCCTGGCACGCCTGCGTTTTTTCGAACACTCCCTGAAAACGGTCAGTTGACACCCAGAAACGCCCACTTCATGTCAATAACTCTGCGGCGGCCATTGCGACTGAAAAGCTTCGCTAGATCTTGTGTGAAACTACATCGGTCGTTGTGAAAGTATATCGCGCGTGCGCATTGCGCCGCATACGCATGCGTAGAAGTGCCATTTTTTTACTTAATCGTAGCGCAGTGAACATTTTCAGCTAGCGATCAACTCGGAATGACCCCCATAATCCCCTGCTATAATGACTTAATCCCCTGCTGTATTGTTCTCTCTGTATTGTATTGCAGTTGATGAAAGGTTTATGCTAATAAACCTTGGTGCACCTAGATGCAGTAGAGAACCCTGGATCAGCGAGGCTCCATCTGTAATTTTTTTTTTTTATACAGTGAAGAAGATGAGCAATGTCATTGCAGCTAAGACGCAAGCTTGCAAATGCAAGGATGAAGAACATTTTATGAGGTGTTTTGAAATATAAAAGAGCCAATCAGAGTACAAGGATTAATTACAAAATTCAATCATTTTCCCATCCCAGGGCATAGTTGCCGACTTCTGGGCTGCTCTCTCCGGGAGAGAGCAGCCCGTCGGCTCAGCAGGGGGGGCGGGCAGTGAGGTGACGTGACAGGGGGGCGGGCCAGAGGTGGAACGGAGGCGGGACAGAGGCAGAACGGGGCGTGGCTTCTGGGCCGCGTCTTTTAAGCCACGCCCCCCGCTGTGTAATGCCGCGATTACCGGCATTATACAGCAGGGGGCGTGGTTACGATGACGCGATTCAACAAGAATCGCGCCATCGCCTGCCCGGACCGCCCACTTTACTCGTTAAGTGGGCGGCGGGCAGGGGGTGACCCGCGGATATCGGGAGACTTGCCTGCTCTTCCGGGGGGCCGGGAGGGTCACCAGTTTTTCGGGAGCCTCCCGGCCATTCCGGGAGGGTAGGCAAGTATGTCCCAGGGATAACTACAGCAGGTGCAAAGGAGGGGCGTGTGTTATGAGGACAGTACTACTTCCAGGGCCCGGCTACCTTGCTCCCAGCTTCCCTGCCTGGGGCCCCTGTACCGGGAACGGAAGTTCTTTCACGGGACTACCGCTAGCACAGTGCCACATGGTCCCACAAATAGCTGGGGTTCTGATATTCTTTGATTGCCAGCTGGATGAGTGAATTGGGGCTTTTAGTTAGGCTTACCATAATATCCCTTTTAAACTGGGACACTCATGGATTACACATGTTCTGCGGCTGATTAAACCCGGTGAAATTCAGTCTTGAAGTCAGCCAGCCACAGAACCTGTATAATTTATGAGTGCCCCTATTTAAAGGGACCGTGTGGTAAGCCCACCTATAAGGCTGCTTTTCTCTGCCCTGGCCCCCTGTCTTCTCTTATCTGTTTTTGGTGTAGCATCTCTCCGCCTGCACCCACTGGGGAGCCGTCTCTAACGCTGAATACTACACACATCGATATATCACCAGTACGGGGGCACTTTGGCATTGGAAAACTGGAATTTCTGTGTGGCATAGGGGGAGATGTCTCATTCCTTGAACAGAGACAAAGTAGAGAAGTTTTCCATAGCAACCAAACAGTTTGTAACTGCCATTTCAAAAACTGCTTTGGGCAATATCTACACTTTATCTCTCTCCAAGGCTTGATACATCTCCCCATGTGAGGTGGGGGTAACATACATAGTAACATAGTAACATAGTATCTGAGGTTGAAAAAAGACAATTGTCCATCGAGTTCAACCTATTTGTGGTGTCCTATGCATGATGATTTGACTAAAATTTCTGACTGATGCTGCTGTCAGCCATTGCATTTTATCCCTATTTATAGTAACTATAATGCATGACTATGTACCATACCCCTGGATATCCTTATCCAATAGGAATTTATCTAACCCATTCTTAAAGGTGTTGACAGATTCCGCCATTACAACTCCCTCGGGCAGGGAATTCCAAACACGTATTGTCCTTACCGTGAAAAAGCCTTTACGCCGTATTGTGCGGAATCTCCTTTCCTCTAACCTGAGCGAGTGTCCACGAGTCCTCTGTGTTGATCTAACCAAAAACAGGTCCCGCGCAAGCTCTGTGTATTGTCCCCTTATATATTTGTAGATGTTGATCATATCCCCTCTTAGTCTCCGCTTTTCCAATGTAAACATGCCTAGTCTTTCAAGCCTTTCCTTGTATTCCATCGTCTCCATGCCCTTAATTAGTTTGGTCGCCCTCCTCTGTACCTTTTCAAGCTCCAGGATATCCTTTTTGTAGTACGGTGCCCAGAACTGTACACAGTATTCAAGGTGTGGCCTCACTACTGATTTATATAACGGGAGTATAATACTCTCGTCCCTAGCATCAATACCCCGTTTTATGCATGCTAATATCTTATTAGCCTTCTTTGCTGCAGTCCTACTTTGGGTACTACTGCTTAGCTTGCTATCTATGAGGACACCTAAGTCCTTTTCCAGTACAGAAACCCCTAATTTTACCCCATTTAGTAGGTAGGTGTAATTTTTGTTCTTGTTACCACAGTGCATTACCTTACACTTGTCTGTGTTGAAGCACATTCTCCATTTGCCTGCCTATGCTTCTAATTTAACTAAGTCGTTCTGAAGAGACTCGGCATCCTCCTCTGTATTTATAGCCTTACACAATTTGGTATCATCTGCAAAAATTGACACCATGCTCTCTAGACCTTCTGTTAGGTCGTTAATGAAAATATTGAACAATAGCGGTCCTAATACTGAGCCTTGCGGCACACCACTTAGCACTTCAGTCCAAGTTGAAAAAGATCCATTAACCACAACGCGCTGCTTCCTATTATCTAACCAGTTTTTGACCCAAGTGCATATTGTGCTTCCTAGCCCTGATTCTTGTAGCTTGTATATAAGTCTCATGTGTGGTACAGTATCGAACGCTTTGGCAAAGTCTAAAAAGATTACATCCACGTCTTTACCCTGATCTAGGTTTGCGCTTACTGTTTCATGAAAGCCAAGTAAGTTGGTTTGACAGGATCTGTCCTTCATAAACCCATGTTGATTCCTTTTAATGACCTTATTGGTTTCAAGGAACTTCTGAATACTATCTCTTAGAATACCTTCCAATACTTTCCCCACTATAGATGTAAGACTAACTGGTCTATAATTACCTGGTTCAGCTTTACTTCCCTTTTTGAATATAGGCACTACTTCCGCTATACGCCAGTCTTTGGGAACCATACCTGATATAACTGAATCCTCAAAGATCAAAGATAGTGATTTTGCCAGTTCAGAGTGAAGCTCCATTAGAACCCTTGGATGAATACCATCGGGCCCTGGTGATTTATTAATCTTTAAATGTTTTAATCGGTCACAGACTACTTCCTCGCTTAAATAAGTACCTATCAGTGTGATATTGTCATTATTGAGATTGTGTGTCAGTCCCTGAATTGGGTCCTCTCTAGTGAATACTGTTGAAAAAAACTAATTTAGTGTGTCCGCTATGTCATTATCATTTTTGCTTAAGACTCCCAACTTGTCTTTCAAAGGGCCTATACTCTCCTTTTTTAATCTCTTGCTATTAATGTATTTAAAGAATTTTTTGGGATTCGCTTTGCTTTTCTTTGCTACTAGTTTTTCAGTTTCTACTTTAGCCGCTCTTATTTCCTTTTTGCAATTTTTGTTACATTCCTTATAGTGCTGAAATGACTCTGCTTCCCCGTCAGATTTGTATTTTTTAAATGCTCGCCTTTTCTTGCCCATAAGTTCCTTAATCTTTTTGTTAAGCCACATCGGTTTATGATTTTTATTCCCTTTTTTGCTACTCATAGGAATATATTTGAGTGTATTTTTAGCTAGCAGGAGTTTTAGTACCTCCCATTTCTCCGTAGTATTTTTTCCTAAAAACAAACCTTCCCATTCAATATCCCTGAAAAATACCCTCATCTTTTCAAAATTTGCTTTGCTAAAGTTTAAAGTCCTAGTTGAGCCAGTATAGGGCTGTTTGTAGAAACTGATATTGAATGTGACCATATTGTGGTCGCTGTTTCCTATGGGTTCCCCTACTATAATACCCGATACCAAATCCTGATTTTTTGTTAATACCAGGTCTAAGATTGCATTGTACCTAGTTGGTTCCTCAATTAGTTGGACTAGGTAGTTATCATTTAGTGTGTTTAAAAACATACTGCCCCTAGCAGTATCACATGAATCGTTTTTCCAGTTTATCTCTGGATAGTTAAAATCTCCCATCACTACTATGTCTCCTACTCCTGCTGCTTTTTCAATTTGCTTTAGTAACAATTCATCATCAGATGCGTTGATACCAGGCGGCCTATAGCATACACCCAATACTAACTTTTTTGTTCCTTTTTCCCCGCATGCAATTTCTACCCATAATGTCTCAACAGTGTCTACAGTCCCCTCCTGAATATCTTCCCATATATTAGGTTTTAAAAACGGCTTTACGTACAGACACACCCCTACACCCTTTTTATTTAGTCTGTCTCTCCTAAACAGTGTATAGCCCTCTAGATTGACTGTCCAATCATGAGATTCATCCTGTGTGTTTAACACATTTGTGGTGCTGGGAGAATAATATACATGTTAAACCTTTTCATAACATTGGTAGTATAATTGCCCCGGGGCCCCCACAAACCTTAATCTGGCTCTACATGGTTTTGGGTAGGTATTGTTACAGTCTCATATTTTGGTGGTAGTTGGAATCTGGAAGGATTATTATGATTTTGATGGCATTATACTTTAGGGCAGCCTTTTTCAACAGGTGTGCCGCGGCACACTGGTGTGCCGCGAGCAGTTTCCAGGTGTGCCGCCTGCACACAAACCCGCTGCAGCCTGCATACAGACCTGCCGCCGACCGCACACAAACCCGCTGCCGCCGACCACACACCGACCCGCTGCCGTCGACCGCACACAGACCCGCCGCCGCCGACCGCACACAGACCCGCCGCCGCCGACCGCACACAGACCCGCTGCCGCCGACCGCACACAGACCCGCTGCCGCCCGCCACACAGACTTGCCGCAGCAGCCAGCCAGATATGCCTAGTTGCCGGGCAGCGCTGAACTTCAATGACAGCCGGCTCGTGACCCATGGTGACTCATAGGTCACGCACCGCACGTCTCGTTCCCCCGTTTGCAGTGCACAGTACACTCGACACTCACTCGCTACTGCTCCTCCTCAATGCAGCCTCGTCCCAGTGCTCCTCACTTCTTCCCACAGAGAGGGCAAGAGTTAAGGTTGCTATATATATATATATATATATAACATTAATGTGTGAGGAATTACTATGGCGTTGGGAGGTGTGTGGAATTACTATAGGGTGGGGAAGGTGTGTGGAATTACTATAGGGTGGGGAAGGTGTGTGGAATTACTATAGGGGGGAAGGTGTGTGGTATTACTATAGGGGGGGAGGTGTGTGGTATTACTATAGGGGGGGAGGTGTGTGGTATTACTATAGGGGGGAGGTGTGTGGTATTACTATAGGGGGGGAGGTGTGTGGTATTACTTTACTATAGGGGGGGGAGGTGTGTGGTATTACTATAGTGGGGAAGGTATGTGGTATTACTATAGGGGGGGAGGTGTGTGCTATTACTATAGTGGGGGGAGGTGTGTGGTATTACTATGCGGGGGTGCAGGTGTGTGTGTTTTATTACTGCGGCCCCGAAAAAAAAGATGGTGTGCCTCGGCAATTTTAAAATCTTGGTTAGTGTGCCACGAGTTTAAAAAGGTTGAAAATCACTGCTTTAGGGCCTGATTCAAATTTGTACTTATAGTACAGCCACAAGGACGTGCAGGGAAGCGGCGGCTGTGCGTACCATACAAATAAAACGGAAATTCAGAAGGAGGCGTCCGAGGATGTAACATCGGATCATCATCGCAACCAGCGGTCGCAACTCGCCATGGTAGCAGATCTTGGCCATTCTACGTAAATTGAAGCTGGTCAGGTCCAGGAAGTTTGCATCCAACAACCCTTCGCTTGGGCCCAGCACGCCTACAAAACAGGGGTGACATGTCACTGCTTTGTAAATGAACCAGATCGCCACCCACCGCATGCAGTAGCATGCCATTCATAGGTTTAAATTCCAGCCAAAGATTAAACTGATGCTTCCCAGCTTTCTTATCTTCTGTAGCACAAACCAGAAACAACACTAGTATTTATATTTGAGGAAACTATAAGATGTTTTGCAAATTCATCATTTAAATAGTTTCCCTCACAATGCACCATTGGCACTTAAAAATCACTAGGTGATTCATCGCGCCCTACGGGCGCTCTTCACACCGTCGTAAAGGGCTTCGCCCCTGTGGGCTGGTGGATGGTGGAGGGGGCAGGAGGTGTTGGGCTTGTTGAAGTTGTGGGTGTGTGTGGCAGGGGGATTGTCCGAGGCTGCCATAGGTGGTGGAGTTCCACATGGGGTGTGTGGGTGGATGGTGAAGTGTAGGGCAGCAGCGGCGACAGAGATAACGCTGGTACAGAGTCAGGTGCGGCGTGCTGTCAGGGTGATGCCGCATGTACAGCTATGGCCAGTGTTACTGTTACTCCGTGTTGCCGACGGCGGGTCCCGGGCAGCGTGTCAGTGGCTGCATGTGGGAACAGGCGACGGGCTGTTGCGGAGGGAGGGGTGTGGGGTGCGGGCTCCCGGGCAGTGGGTTCCGTCTGTGCCATCGGTGGCTGGATGCTCTGCTCCCCCCAGCTCTGCTCACCCCACCGCCGGCCCTGTTCCCCGGGTCACACAGGCGTAGCGGCCTCTGCTCCCCCCACCGCCAGCCCCGATTCCCGGGTCACACAGCCGCAGCGGCCTCTGCTCCCACCACCGCCGGCCCAGATCCCCGGGTCACACAGGCGCAGCGGCTTCTGCTCCCCCCACCGCCGGCCCCGGGTCACACAGCCGCAGCGGCCTCTGCTCCCCCCACCGCCGGCCCTGATCCCCGGGTCACACAGGCGCAGCGGCCTCTGCTCCCCCCACCACCGGCCCCGATTCCCGGATAACACAGGCGTAGCGGCCTCTGCTCCCCCCACCGCCGGCCCCAGGTCACACAGCCGCAGCGGCCTCCACTCCCCCCACCGCCGGCCCTGTTCCCCGGGTCACACAGCCGCAGCGGCCTCCGCTCCCCCCACCGCCGGCCCTGTTCCCCGGGTCACACAGCCGCAGTGGCCTGTGCTCCCCCCACCACCAGGTCACACAGCCGCAGCGGCCTCTGCTCCCCCCACCGCCGGCCCTGATCCCCGGGTCAACGAGGAGCAACGGCCTCTGCTCCCCCCACCGCCGGCCCCGATTCCCGGGTCACACAGCCGCAGCGGGCTCTGCTCCCCCCACCGCCGGCCCCAATCCCCGGGACACACAGGCGCAGCGGCCTCTGCTCCCCCCACCGCCGGCCCCAGGTCACACAGCCGCAGCGGCCTCTGCTCCCCCCACCGCCGGCCCCGATTCCCAGGTCACACAGCCGCAGCGGGCTCTGCTCCCCCCTCCGCCGGCCCCAATCCCCGGGTCACACAGGCGCAGCGGCCTCTGCTCCACCCACCGCCGGCCCCAGGTCACACAGCCGCAGCGACCTCCACTCTCCCCACCGCCGGCCAGTGTGTGCAGCGGTAGTGGGGAGGGGGTGAGCGGTGTGTGCGGGCGGTGTGTGCGGGTTGGGTGTTAGCTGTGAGTGTGTGGCCGCGGCGCGGCTGCAATCTTACAGATGGTAGGGGGGTTAGCGGCGGCCTCGGTTGTGGCTGTGTGTCCCACCGTGGTGGGGAAGGTGGGTGTGTTAGGTGGTGGTGGGTGTTTGCAGGGGAGGTGGTGGGGTGAGGCTGTGTGGGTGTCCATGCTTACCTGACAGTGTGGGGCGTCAGTGCACTGCTGGCTTGTGGCAGGGAATGGTGGGTGGAATCTGTGGCTGGTGGTACCTTCTGCTAGTGGTGTGCTGACACTGGGACAGTCCAGGAGCTGCTAAGTCCACCCAGGTCTGTGACTCCACCCAGCGTTAGAAATGCAGGCACAGAGTCACAGGGCTAATATATAGGAGATTATAGTAATAATAACACACAACAGCATTAAACCGAAATAAAGTTCCCATATACAATATAACTTGCACTTAGTCACATAGGCCCTCATTCCGAGTTGATCGCTCGCTAGCTACTTTTAGCAGCCATGCAGACGCATAATTGCCGCCCACGGGGGAGTGTATTTTCGCTTTGCAGGAGCGCGAACGCCGGTGCATCCGCGCGTCAGCAAACACCTTTTGTGCAGAACAAGACCAGCCCTGTAGTTACTTATTCTGTGCGATGATTGCTGCGATGAGTGACACGGTAATGACATCAGACACCCGCCCAGCAATCGCCCGGCCACGCCTGCGTTTTTCCAAACACTCCCAGAAAACGGTCAGTTGCCACCCATAAACTCCCACTTCCTGTCAATCTCCTTGCGTTCGGCTGTGCAATTGGAATCGTCGCTAGAACCAGTGCAAAACCACATAGGACTTCGTATCCGTACGACGCTGCGGCTTCAGCATCCGTTGTGGGACTCCGGAAAGGTAAGTATTAACACAGCATGGGTGCGATGTGGGCCCGTATGCACCGCACACTCTGCACCCATGGTAGAAACGCCAATGTGTCCTTCAGATATGTACAGCCAAGCCCGGCTGGTGAGGGCCAAGGGGAATTCAGCCCGACTATCGCGACAATTGGCCATCGCAGTAGTGTGTTCGTGGCCTTAGTCCACAGAGTGTGATACAATGTTACTGTATCGAGTGTTTGACGTTGTAGCACAATCAGCGCCTGAGGTCCTGAAGCACAGCACCAAGTACAGACCTCTTCCCCAGTCCTGTCAATCACTGCAGTGCTGTCCACGCCCCACTGGGAGGTCCTCAGAGGCAAGTCCCACCCTCTCCGTGTCCACCACTAGGGGGTTGGACTCTCATACTGCCACTCCCCAACTGCCGCTCCTTATCTACCACCTGTGCCCAGCCTTCTCTCGTGGGGCCCCTCTCTGCTTGTGCACGCGCAGATACGGCAGTCGTAATTAGTGATGAGCGGATTCGGTTTTACTCGGTTCTCAAAACGGCATCTTATTGGCTATCCAAAACACGTGACATCCGTGAGCCAATAAGATGGCGTTTTGAGAACCGAGTAAAACCGTGTAAAACCGAATCCGCTCATCACTAGTCGTCTTACTTCACGTACATAGCAAGATGGGAAGTTACCTATTCCAAGAGTGCAACACATAAATTCATAAAACATGTTAATTACCTTATTTTATGTTTAATATGCTTGGCTAAAGGATTGTGCTGAATAATACGTTGGCACTTTGTATTTCAGCTTACAAGTTTACCTATCATAGTTACTTCTATGCAAAAAATAAATAAAAGACAAAATATATATAATAGATACAAAGTAAACATAGCTGGGAAAACATGTGGAAATGATTGTAAATTGGAAAAAAAATATTTTGGTTACTGTTCCTTTTAATTAAGATCTTCTCGTTTTATCCTTCTTGAAAATCTGACAGTGGTGTTCTCATTTTATGCCGTGAAACACAACATGGAGCTGCCACAACGGAATTGTTTTGTTTTTACTAGAGATTGGCGATCATTATTCCAATCCAGATTCACATCAAATGGAAAAGGTCCTCGGGGTGTAAATGTTTGTGCTGGAAAAACATTCAGGAAACCTTTATTTTAAACAATTCCTGAAGTTGTTTCCAAAAGCTCAGATTGAAATTTTGTCCACAAAATCATCTTTTGTCAACAAACTGCACTATCAATCAGTGTAACAAAACTGGAAAAATAAGTCAGCAAAAAAAACAAAAACAAAAAAACGATTTAAAGGTTGACAGGGCCGCCAGCAGGGGGGGACTGCTGAGACACACACCCCGATCCAGGTGTCGCCATGGTGGTGGTGTTGGAATCCTTTTACCCTCTACCTACACATACCAACTTATACCTCCAGAACTGTCCCTTATATTCTCTACATTTGAGGTCCATGCGATACGCCTTTACCAACCTACTAATCTTCCACTTGCTATCATTTACCATCCACCTGGCATTTCCTCCAAATTCCTTGACAACTTTGCTTCCTGGCTACCTCACTTCCTCTCTTCTGACATTCCCTCCATTATCCTAGGTGACTTCAACATCCCTATCGATAACCCCACAAAATCACCTGCCTCTAAACTCCTTAAACTCATCTCTTTACTTGGTCTCTCCCAGTGGACCACCTCACCCTCCCATGTGAATGGGAGCTCACTGGATCTGGTTTTCACTCACTGCTGCGATATTTCTGATTTCTTCAATTCCCCTTTTCCCCTCTCTGACCCCCACCTGCTCTCTTTCAACTTATCTATCTCTGCTTCCCCATATCTCCCTCCTAAGGCTACCATCACTAAGCATAACATTGAGGCTAATGACACCTCATCCCTATCCTCCCTGTTTGACTCGCGTCTCTCTCCTATTCTCTCTCACACATGCCCTGAACACCAAATGCACCAGATATCTTCAAAAATGCTCACGTACTACCGAGCGACAGTGGAGAAAATCACGCTCTAAGGCAGACTTCCTCCATTTCAAATGCATGCTCTCATCCTTCAGTGCTGCCCTTTCCCTCGCTAAACAATCATACTTCAAAATTCTCTTCTCTACCCAGTCTTCCAACCCCCAGCGCCTCTTTGCCACTGTCAACTCCCTCCTCTGCCCACTACCACCTCTTCTCCCTTCCTCATTGTCTGCTCTTGACTTTGTAACTTATTTTACATCCAAGATTGACGCCATACGTCAGGGCATCACATCCCACCAGACCAGCAACCAGCCACCACCCATCCCTTGCCACCCCTCCCCTTCCCTCTGACAAACTCTGACATCTTTCTCCCATGTATCTGGTGAGGAAGTCATGGCCCTCATCCTTTCCTCCACCCCACCCCCCACCTACCCACTTGACCCTATCCCCTCCCACCTCCTCCGCTACCTCTCTTCTTCTGCCTGTTCCCATCTTGCCCAACTTCTCAATCTCTCCCTCTCATCAGGCACTGTCCTCTCTACCTTCAAGCATGCACTTGTCTCCCGTATTTTTAAAAAACCTACCCTTGATCCAAACACCCTCTCCAACTATCGACCCATCTCTATCCTCCCTTTTGCCTCCAAACTCCTTGAGCGTATTGTCTATAACCACCTCACTGCCTTTCTTTCCTGCCACTCACTGCTTAACCCATTCCAGTCTGATTTCCATTCTCTCCACTCCACTGAAACTGCCCTCACAAAAGTATGCAATGACCTCCATGCAGCCAAGTCTAAGGGCCACTACTCTCTGCTTATTCTTCTTGACCTCTCTGCTGCTTCTGACACTGTGGACCACCCTCTCCTTCTACAAAT
This sequence comes from Pseudophryne corroboree, assembly GCF_028390025.1. Taxonomy (NCBI): domain Eukaryota; kingdom Metazoa; phylum Chordata; class Amphibia; order Anura; family Myobatrachidae; genus Pseudophryne; species Pseudophryne corroboree. The sequence continues at coordinate 155,726,198 of NC_086455.1, forward strand.
CCTTCACTCTCTTGGTCTGCATGATACTGCCCTCTCCTGGCTGTCCTACCTCTCTAATCGTTCCTTCTCTGTCTCCTCTCATGACACTACCTCCCACCCACTTTCACTAACTGTTGGTGTCCCCCAAGGCTCTGTTCTTGGTCTTCTCCTTTTCTCTCTTTATACGTCCTCTTTAGATGAACTCATTAGTTCTTTTAACTTCCAATATCACCTCTATGCTGATGACACTCAAATCTACCTCTCCTCCCCTGATCTCTCCCCGGCTCTCCTCACTCGTACCTCCAACTGTCTCTCTGCTATCTCTTCCTGGATGTCCCAGCGCTTTCTTAAACTCAACATGTCCAAGACTAAGCTGATTATCTTCCCACCCTCCCGCACAACCTCACCTCCTACAATCTCATTATCCATTGATGGAACGACTATCTCCTCTAGCCCCCAAGTGCGCTGTCTTGGCGTAATCCCTGACTCCTCCCTCTCCTTCAAACCACACATTCAGCACCTCTCACAAACTTGTCATTTTCATCTCAAAAACATTTCCAGGATGAGACCCTTTCTCACCCAGGATGCCACCAAGACCATTATCCACTCACTGATCATTTCCAGACTGGATTACTGTAATCTCCTCCTGACTGGCCTCCCTTACAAATACCTCTCTCCACTCCAATCTATCCTCAATGCTGCTGCCCGGCTCATCTTCCTCACCAAACGCACTACATCCACCTCCCCTCTCCTACAAGCCCTTCACTGGCTTCCCTTCCCTTTCAGAATCCATTTCAAGCTTCTCACACTCACTTACAAAGCCCTCACCCACTCCTCTCCCATTTACATCTCTGACCTTATCTCCCTTTACTCTCCCACCCGTCCTCTTCGCTCTGCTAATGCACGCCGACTCTCCTGTCTTCTGATTACTACCTCCCACTCCTACCTCCAAGATTTTTCACATGCTGCTCCCTTACTCTTGAATTCTCTACCTCTCCCCCTCAGACTCTCCACCTCTCTACTGAACTTCAAACGGGCTCTCAAGACACACCTCTTTACCAAACCCAGCCAAATCTCATCCTAACCCTCTGTCCCATGCTCAGTCTACCCCATCTGCGTTACCCCTGTCTGTTTCCCCCTCCCCTTTAGAATGTAAGCTCTCACGAGCAGGGCCCTCTTCCCTCATGTGCTTATCCTTTTCTTACTTTAATAATCCTCAACTGCCCAAATCCTGCAGTTCTCGGCCACATTGATACTTATCTCAGTGTCATCTACTGATGTAGTTATGCTTTGCTACCCTGTACTTGTCCGATATTGTCTTCAACTGTAAGTCACTGTTTTCCTGTTTTGATTATGTGCATATGTACTCTGTAATTGGGCGCTGCGGAACCCTTGTGGCGCCATATAAATAAAAGATAATAATAATAATTTGTGATAAATATTGTCATGACACACGGCCTGATTTGAGTCGGACAATGTAGTGTCTGCGTGTGCGCCTTTTGCCGGTTTTGCTTCTGTGACTTAAATGCCGCTACAATCCCTTCCCAGGTGTGCAGCCATGCGTCTGCAAGTACTGAGGAAGCTGGGTGTATTTGCCCAGGGAAACACATTAAGGCCTTTTTAATTGTTTTTATTCTTGGACTGCTGCATTCTTTGGCCACTGCTTGGATCCAGATAAGGACTAACCACCTAAATAACTGGACGACAGCTGCAATCTCTCCACTATCATGTTGGTAACCAACTACAACTATATAGAGACCTAGCGAATTTGATTCACTCACCTTCCAGCACAATGGGGGTCATTCCGAGTTGATTGCTCGCTGTCGTTTTTTAGCAGCGCAGCGAACATGTTACTACTGTGAATGCACCACAATATGCAGGCGCATCGTACGGGTACAAAGCGGATCGTTGCTGGGCGATGGATTTAACGAAGAATCCATTCGCACAGCCAATCGCAAGGAGATTGACAGGAAGAGGGCGTTTGTGGGTGGCAACTGACCGTTTTCTGGGAGTGTTTGGAAAAACCCAAGCGCGTCCAGGCGTTTGAAGGGCGGGCGTCTGACGTAAATTCCGCGACCAAAAAGACTGAAGTGATCGCAGCGGCTGAGTAAGTTCAGACCTACTCAGAAACTGCAGCAAACTTTTTTGTCCTGCTCGGCTGCACAAGCGTTCGCACACTTGCAAAGCGAAAATACACTCCCCCGTGGGCGGCGACTATGCGTTTGCACGGCTGCTAAAAAGTAGCTAGCGAGCGATCAACTCGGAATGACCCCCAATATGTTCTAAAGGACTCTGATGGGACACTCAGCCACACATTCTGGGTAATTCTATGCTTGCTGCTATGTAGTGATATACCATTGGAGTGATAAAGTCCAAAAAACTCCAGTCAGGGATCCATTCGCTACTAATATGTATGTCCAAGAATTTTTTTATTTGCATTTATATTTTACTTTAATAATAACACTAATAACAATATTATATATCTCCTAATAAATATTCTTTGCTGATTATAACTGTATCCAGCTAGATACATACTTCCCAACATGACCCTCTCCAGGAGGGACACAATGCTCTGCTTCTGGACTTTTCCTTAATGTATGATTGCCGACACCTGTATTGAACAGGGTAATGAATAAGAAAGGTGTTTCAGCACAGGTGATGGCAATCATAAATTAAGAGGGAAGTTCAGGAGCAGAGCGTTCTGTCCCTCCTGGAGAGGCTCATGTTGGGAAGTATGTAAACAACATAGGGGGACATTTACTAAGCAGTGATAAGAGCAGAGAAGTGAGCCAGTGGAGAATTTGCCCATGGCAACCATTCAGCACTGAAGTAACATCTATAATTTGTAGTGATGAGCGGATTCGGTTTTACTCGGTTTTACTCGGTTCTCAAAACGGCATCTTATTGGCTCACGGATGTCACGTGTTTTGGATAGCCAATGAGATGCCGTTTTGAGAACCGAGTAAAACCGAGTAAAACCGAATCCGCTCATCACTAATAATTTGCATACTATAAAATGATACAGAGCTGCTGATTGGTTGATGGGGCAATTTCTCCACTGGCTCACTTCTCCGCTCTTATCACTGCTTAGTAAATGTCCCCCTTAGTGCTTGTTCTTGTTTACTCTGTTATATACTTATGTGGAGCTGACACCCCCACCCCCCTCCCCTCTCCCCCAGCTGCTTTTTGAAAGCCCATTGGTTTTTCTCTTTTTTTAGTGACTGTGGATGTGGTTGCAATGTTTGCACTTTCCTGAATATAATATATGATTGGCATCACCTGTGTTGAACTATATAATTGAAAAGAAAGGTATTACAACAAAGGTGATTGCAATCATAAATTAAGAGGGAAGTCCAGGTAGAGAGCATTCTGTCACACCTAAAATGGGTCACGTTGGGAGTTATGGATTGTGTATATTACATTTAAACGAATGGTGTTCATAAGAATTAAGCTAATAGTGTAACAATGCCTGGATGCTGTTGCACCATCTAATTGAGAGACGACTATTTTATAAAGTTTTCCTGTAGTGGAACAAAGACAACTTACACAACCTTAACATACACAGAGAAATTAAATCTATAATTTATCTTGCAAGAATGCAATAGCAGCCTCTGTTCTACTTACACACTGGGACAGGACTCAGCAGGACTCTGTGTGTTTGTCTCTCTTTTTCCAGACCCAAATGCTCTCATTAGATAACTGGTTACATAGGACCCAGACATTCAGGTGGGGAGGAGGTGTCTGGGTCCTGTGTAACCTGAAATCTATCTCACCTCTGGTTGGGAAGCTCCATTGTGCGACAGTACCACAATGGAAGAAAGCAGTCTTCCACTTAGTTCCAGTGAGACCTGCGCTTACCTGTGATATAACCACTGTTCCAGCATCCTGCACTGTTACTCAGTACCTACATGCACTCACCAGCTGGTGAGCTGTATGACACCCTGCTACGCTCCATCACCAGTACCAGTGTGTATAACAGTGAGTACGGCTGTACCTGCTTTATCTTCAATAAAACCACTGCAATAGTTAAGTAACTCGGCTGTTAGTAGTAGATGTAAGGCATCTGCTGGTGACGTGTACAGAAACCCTGCTACAGCCTCACATATTTCCAACACCTCTTGTTGTAAACCATTTATTTTATGTCAAACAGAGGTTTTATGTCCATGTAGAAGATGTTAATGGTGTAGGCAACATGGTGGTTCTATTTTCTCTGTTTTCTCTGTAATCTCTACCTTCCTCTACAAACTGTAATGTTTACTTTTCTTTAACTCAGTTTCTTCTACCACACTTTGAAGTTGCGAAGGCAAATGCATCCACTTCATGCAGCTTTTCACCTCCAAACACCTTCCTGGAACACCTTCTGGACACAACATGGGGTCGGCCTCTTCTGGGAGTAGGTATACATTCTGTGTCAGCTTACACGGCTTTTACCCAGAACCCTTTGTGGTTGAATGTGCTGTTGTGTTGCGGCATCTGGGACAAGCTGGAAAGGCATACACTATTTTATTATCCGATTGTAAAACGTACAATAATGATGTGTGATTGACTGTAACCAGATGTCTCCAAGAATGCTGAGGTTAAGTCCGTCATTATCACTTGCCCCAACCTACAATCTGTTTCCGATTGCAAATTTGAGATGATCGTTCTGCATCTAACGCGGACATCTTGCAACATGACGAACGCCCTATGAAAATCATTACCCCATTAGCTGCAATGTCTTTAGGCGTATTCTAATTTGAAGTTAAGAGCCTCTATATGAATTTAAAGATCCATAATCTGTAAAACCTCCAGGGACGGAATTTTCGGCCCTGTCTGTAAATTATACAGCAGAGTCTTGCAGATTGTAGAATTATGTCTGCGCTCCTCTGTAGATATTGCAGAAAACAATCACATCTGTATGAATGAATTATCCTGAGCAGTTTTCCTATATTTGTGAAGCAGATTCTCTTGTCTACTGCAAATCTGAAGTCGTCAAGAACAGTTTATTAAGCATCTCAGTGCTGGATATTTTTGCAGTCTGGGTTGTTTGCTTTTATTTTTTAACACAAAACGTTCCCCTTAGAAAAATGTTTTTGCATTTTTTCATTTTTTATTACAATGTCAACTGTGCTATTGCTGCAGTATATATGTCTCATTTTTACTTCCAGTTTTTCCATTATGTATCATAGAAACCAGGGAGAAAGTTTGGCCTTGGAGAGGCTCATGAACCGGCGTTTGATTGTGATACACGCCGCCGCCGCAGGAAGAGAAAAGAGACTGGACTGACTGCTGGGCAGGAGAGGGGAGCCGCATGCAGAGCCGGCCCCAGGCAGCAGCATAAACGGTGAGTTGCACTTATTGGGGGCATATGTGTATCTGGCACTACACTACTGGGGGTATATGTGTATGTGGCACTATTGGGGGGGCATATGTGTATCTGGCACTACACTACTGGGGGCATATGTGTATCTGGCGCTGTGGGAGCATATGTGTATCTGGCACTGTGGGAGCATATGTGAATCTGGCACTGTGGGGGCATATGTTATGTGGCACTATTGGGGGCATATGTGTAGCTGGCACTGCACTATTTCGGGCATATGTGTATCTGGCACTATTGGGGGCATATGTGTAGCTGGCACTGCACTATTGGGGGCATGTGTGTATCACCCCTTCCCCCTCCCCATATGTGTATCACGCTCCCATTTTTATTGTGGCATGAGGCCACACCCATTTTTGGTGCATGCGCACTTTCTGCCCGTGCACACAGTACCACTAAGAATTTTTTTCTACTTCCACCAATGATAATACCACATATCAGTGTGTGCTGAGAGCTGTGTTATTCCTTATCCTATATCACTGGACAGTCCCCTCTGCCCTATATAATAATACCACATATCAGTGTGTTGCAGAGAGGTGCGTTTTTCCCCCCTCATATATCACTGTACGGTCCCTTCTCCCCTACATAATAATAATAATAATAATACAGCATATCAGTGTGTGCCGGGAGCTCTGTTATTCTTCTTCATATATCACTGTACAGTCCCCTCTCCCCTATATAATAATAATAATAATAATATTAATACAACATATCAGTGTGTGACGGGGGCTGTGTTATTCCCCCTCATATATCTCTGTACGGTCCCCTCTCCTCTATATATTACTAATACCACATATCAGTGTGACCTGGGAGCTGTGTTATTCCCCCTCATATATCTCTGTACGGTCCCCTCTCCTCTATATATTACTAATACCACATATCAGTGTGACCTGGGAGCTGTGTTATTCCCCCTCATATATCTCTGTACGGTCCCCTCTCCTCTATATATTACTAATACGGGTGGTCTTCAGTATGCCGAATGTTGGTATCCCCGGCGCACAGGATACCGGTGCCGGAATCCCGACACCCGGCATACCGACAGATATTCTCCCTCGTGGGAGTCCACGACCCCCCTGGAGGGAGAATAAATAGTGTGGCGCGCGTAGCGCGCCACCGTGCCTGCAGCGTGGCGAGTGCAGCGAGACCGCAAGGGGCTCCTTTGCGCTCGCCATGTTGTCGGTATGCCAGCGGTCGGGCTCCTGGCGCCGGTATGCTGGTTGCCGGGAGCCCGGACGCCGGCATACCATACTACACCCTACTAATACCACATATCAGTGTGAGCTGGGAGCTGTGTTATTCCCCCTCATATATCTCTGTACGGTCCCCTCTCCCCTATATAATAATAATAATAATAATACAACATATCAGTGTGTGCTGGGAGCTGTGTTATTCCCCCTCATATATCTCTGTACGGTCCCCTCTCCCCTATATAATAATAATAATAATAATAATAATAATACAACATATCAGTGTGTGCCGGGGGCTGTGTTATTCCCCCTCATATATCACTGTACGGTCCCCTGTCCCCTATATTATAATAATTATAATTATAATAATAATAATACAACATATCAGCGTGTGCCGGGAGCTGTATTATTCCCACCTTCATACATCACGGTACGGTCCCCTCTCCCCTATATAATAATAATAATACAACATATCAGTGTGTGCCGGGGGCTGTGTTATTCCCCCTCATATACCACTATACGGTCCCCTCTCCCCTATATTATAATAATAAATATAATAATAATAATAATACAACTTATCAGTGTGTGCCGGGAGCTGTGTTATTCCCCCTTCATACATCACTGTACGGTCCCCTCTCCCCTATATTATAATAATAATAATAATAATAATAATGATAATAATAATAATAATAATACCACATATCAGTGTGTCTCAGGGCTGTGTTATTCCTCTTTACATATCACTGTGCGGTCCCCTCTCCCCTATATATAATAATAATACCACATATCAGCGTGTGCCGGGAGCTGTGTTATTCCCCCTCATATATCACTGTACGGTTCCCTCTCCCTTATATAATAATACCACATATCCGTGTGTGCCGGGGGCTGTGTTATTCCCCCTCATATATCACTGTACGGTCCCCTCTCCCTTATATAATAATACCACATATCAGTGTGTGCCAGGGGCTGTGTTATTCCTCTTTACATATCACTGTACGGTCCCCTCTCCCCTATATATAATAATAATACCACATATCAGCGTGTGCCGGGAGCTGTGTTACTCCCCCTCATATATCACTGTACGGTTCCCTCTCCCTTATATAATAATACCACATATCCGTGTGTGCCGGGGGCTGTGTTATTCCCCCTCATATATCACTGTACACTTCCCTCTACTGTAAATAATATAAATAGCCTCCATTTCAGTGTGTGCTGGAAGTTGATAATTAATTAACTCTGCCTTCATATACCATCTCTGCAAGTTTGCAACCTCCCCAGAGCAGAGGTGGATTTAGACCTCATGGGGCCCTAAGCAAGACCCCGATTTAGGGCCCGCTTCCTTAAACAATCTATAACACAATATTTACGTTTTCCCAGTCCCTCACTGATGGATGTTGGTGTCTGAGCTCTATTGCTCCAAAGTCCAAACAGTAAAGGCAGCACTGGCAGGCTCCTCACCTCCCATGGTGCTTTCTCATGCTGGTGCTCCCTCAGAGCCAGTGCTCCCAAAGTCACCATGTGGCCACCTTGGAGGAGGAACAGGTCCCATCACCAAGGAGCTGCATTCAAAAGTAGGTAAGTCCAGAGATGCTGTGTAAGGAGAAAGCAGCTTGGGGGTGAGTGGTGGAGCCTAATAGGAATAGGTGACACCTGGTGGTGGGGTGCAGTAACTACAAGGTGGTGGTGCTGGCAGCCATGTGACACTATGAGGCGGTGGTGCTGGCGGAGGCGGTGGTGCTGGTAGCCATGTGACACTATGAGGCGGTGGTGCTGGCGTAGGCGGCGGTGCTGGCAGCCATGTGACACTATGAGGCGGTGGTGCTGGCGGAGGCGGCGGTGCTGACAGCCATGTGACACTATGAGGTGGTGGTTCTGACGAAGGCGGCGGTGCTGGCAGCCATGTGACACTATGAGGCGGTGGTGCTGGTGGAGGCGGTGGTGCTGGCAGCCATGTGACACTATGAGGTGGTGGTGCTGGCGGAGGCGGCGGTGCTGGCAGCCATGTGACACTATGAGGTGGTGGTTCTGACGAAGGCAGCGGTGCTGGCAGCCATGTGACACTATGAGGCGGTGGTGCTGGTGGAGGCGGTGGTGCTGGCAGCCATGTGACACTATGAGGCTTCACTGCCACTGCACAGCCCAGTCACCAGACATCTCAGAGCCTCGTCCTCACCTTTGCTGTGGCTCACACACAGCCGCACAGGCACAGCTCATAGAGAAGTGTCATAAGGGTGGTTGCAGCAACTGCTGCTGATGGGGTCCGGCCCAATGGGAAGAGTTGTGGAATATCTTAAAAGAAAGAGTAGTGGAACATCTTAAATCAAACAACTTACAGGATCCAAAACAGCATGGATTTACTGGTGGGAGATCATGCCAAACAAATCTTATTGACTTTTTTGACTCTGCGATGAAAATAATAGATCAAGGGGGAGCTGTAGATGTAGCATATTTAGACTTTAGTAAGGCATTTGACACTGTCCCACATCGCAGACTGCTAAATAAACTTGAAAGTGTGGGGGTGGATAATAAAACAGTTAAATGGATAAGAACCTGGTTACAAGATAGGAAACAGACAGTTGTAGTAAATGGAGTGCATTCTATGGAGGGAAATGTTACCAGTGGAGTACCCCAGGGATCTGTACTTGGACCAGTTCTCTTTAATATCTTTGTTGGTGACATTGCAGATGGTATTGAAGGGAAGATATGCCTTTTTGCAGATGATACAAAGATATGCAACAGGGTAGACACACCGGGAGGGGTAAAACAAATGATTAATGACCTAGGTAGGCTTGAGAAATGGTCAAGAACGTGGCAACTACAGTTTAATGCTAAAAAATGCAAAATCATGCACTTGGGTCTCAAAAACCCAAAGGCTTAGTATAGTATCAAGGGTACAATAATGGAAACTACTGAGGAGTAAAGGGATTTAGGAGTCACTATTTCAAGTGACTTGAAGGCAGGAAAGCAATGCAACAAAGCAATGAGAAAGGCAAGTCAGGTGCTTGGTTGCATAGGGAGAGGAATCAGTAGCAGGGAAAGATAAGAAGTAATAATGCCACTGTATAGGTCATTGGTACGGCCTCATCTGGAATACTGTGTCCAGTTCTGGAGACCCTATCTCCAGAAGGATATAAATACATTAGAGAGTGTACAAAGAAGGGCAACTAAAATGGTGCATGGCCTACATCACAAAACTTACCCGGAAAGGCTAAAAGATCTTAACATGTATAGTATGGAGGAGAGAAGCCAAAGGGGAGACATGATAGAAACTTTAAAATATACCAAAGGTTTAACTTTTAACAAAGTTCAGGAGGGAAGCATTCTTCAAAGGAAGAGAAGTATTAGAACTCGAGGACATACACTGAGACTGGAGGGGGGGGGGGGTTCAGGGGAAATTTAAGGAAAAATTACTTCACAGAAAGGGTAGTGGATAAGTGGAATAGCCTCCCATCAGAGGTGGTAGAGGCTAAGACTGTAGAGCAATTTAAACATGGTTGGGATAGGCATATGAATATCCTTACAAAGAATTAAGGTTCAAAAAGGGTTGAGATTACCTAAAGGATAAAAAAAAATGGGCAGACTAGATGGGCCAAGTGGTTCTTATCTGCCGTCAAATTCTATGTTTCTATGTTGTGTCCCATTCTCCTGGTGGCCCAATCCGCCCCTGGTATCCAGTATTATTATTACAGTACATGAAAGTATCCGGGATGCATGTTTGAATTTTAAATCAATTTAGTCATGGTCTGTTTGTGAGTCCCTTGACATATTACTGAGAACACCGCTGATCAGCTGCTTTCACCGTGCAGTAAAGTGAAACCTTAGAGACAAGTAACTACTGGAAGATGGATTTCTAAAATCCACAATTATACAACATAACCGATAAAACAGGGCCGCAAAATATGTTGATGGGTTTTTCATGAAATGATACGGGGATTGCACAAACAGGGATATCAGTTTTTTCTAACATTTCGCTGAGTTTCTATAGCTACAGTACATTAAGGCCTCAAAATGTTTAATGGGTTAATGTGTGGTCTGAAAACATAACACACACGCACAGCGACGCTGAAAGCCCCAAATCAATGTAACCTGTCTACAAACTTTCTAGCAGCATTCACACAAATTAAAAAGCACTTTAAAACACAATGCAGTCCTGTGGCAATTGTGTAAGTATTTGTTAGGAAGTGTCTGACCGCTGAACGCTGCAACATAGCTTCCAGACACTTTGTGTATTGTTAATCTGCTGTTGTGCGGGATGTGTGCATTTGGATTCAGAGCATGAGGGCACGTTGAAGGCTCTGTCTACTTGTGTTTGACTAATGTTTTTATTAGAGATGAGATCCGTGGAATCTGAACCGCTCCAAACACTGGGGAACCGAGTTCACCTGAGTCGCGGCTCGGGTGTTCCCGCCACACTGGGATCCAACGCAAAGGACAAACTTCATCCTCCCGGCGTCGTATTCTCGCGGGACTTGGATTTCAAATGAGGCACTGCGGCCGGGACTCAGCCCCATTTCACTCAATGCACGCTGCTGATTGCTTCGCTATACTCTACTGTTTTGGCTGTGCTGTGTCCAGAGACTCCAGACTTCACTAAATAGCTGTGCAGTATAGTGACAGTGTATATAGGGGCATACTGTGCTTTATTCTGCTGTTTTGGCTGTGCTGTGTCAAGAGACCCCAGACTCAATAGTGACTGTGTTCTGTATAGTGACCATGTATAGGGACACGCTGCTGCATGCTGTACTGTACTCTGCTGTAAATTGTACTGTTTGGTGCGCTTTATTCGCGTGTATCTATAAACCCTGTAATCCATGCAGTTTGAACTGAGTTGCAAGTTAAAAAAATACAAAAATAAAAAAGGTGCCCTTTGTTCAAAGCCCTGTAACTTCACGCACTTTGAACCGAGCTGCAAGTTCAAAAAAGAAAAAAATATATAGATCTATTGTTCGTACTGTTCTGTGCACTGTACCCCAGTATGCTATGGCAATGTTTCATAGGTGTGCTATAAACTGCTGTGTGTTTGTGCCGCTGCTCTGTCGCTGAGTAACCAGCCAGCTCACTGCAGCCTTTGGCCAATATTGGTGAAAACAATAGTGTGAGCAGTGAAGTGGTCAAAATGAAGTGGAAATTAATGTTTTTGAGGTTAATAATACTATAGGAACAAAAAAAAAGGTCAAAATTATGTGATTTTAGCCTTTTTGGCAATTAAAAAAAAAAAAATGCAAATCCAAATCCAAAACCAGACGATGAATCAGGGCTAAATCCAATTCCTGCAAAAATGCTACGGCAGACATCTCTAGTTTTTATAAGTCATGCGCGTGTACGAACCCGCAGTCAAACCTTTGAGTCTGTCCTCACATTCAAAGCATATTCCCATCATGCAACACAATCTGTAAAAAAAAAAATTCAATTATTTAAAATGTTAAACCTTTGTTATTGTTCATTACAAATGCCAGTCACAGGCTCCTGTATCACTTACCCTTCCTTCAGTGGTGTAACTAGAGGCTTGGAGGCCCCTGGCAAACCCTCAGATGCACAGCTGCAGCTGTGTTGGTACCAACTGAACCAAACAGGGATCTATCAGACGGGAAGGAGGGTGTACACAATGCTGTTCAGAGGCACTCCCAAGGGACACACCAGTGGGCAGCCGTGGGTGACATGTAAAGCCATTTTTCACCTTGTGGGCATCTAGACATGTGCCAGTCTACCCACCCTGCAGTTTCCTACTGCCTCGCCTACCAATGACATTGCTGTAGATAGATGCGTGGTTTATTGTGCTTGTCAGATCCTGTTTATGAACATGAGACAGAGACGCAAGACGCCAATCCCATGTTTATTTTATACACATAAATATATTAATAAATTATACACATTAATTAAACACATCAAACCATGAAAGGAAAATATTGTTTTGAATTACAAATATAACCATAATACTAGTGATGAGCGGGTTCGGTTCCTCGGAAACCGAACCCCCCCCCCGAACCTCACCCATTTTACACGGGTCCGATGCATACTCGGATTCTTCCGTATGGCTCAGTTAACCCGAGCGCTCCCGAACGTCATCATCCCGCTGTCGGATTCTCGCGATATTCGGATTCTATATAAGCAGCTGCGCGTCGCCGCCATTTTCACTCGTGCATTGGAAATGTTAGGGAGAGGATGTGGCTGGCGTCCTCTCCGTTTATTAATAATATTTGTGCTTATTGCTTAATTGTGGGGACTGGGGAGCAGCTGTATTATATAGGAGGAGTACAGTGCAGAGTTTTGCTGACAGTGACCACCAGTATACGTTGTCTGCCTGAAAAACACTCCATATCTGTGCTCAGTGTGCTGCATATATCTGTGCTCACACTGCTTTATTGTGGGCACTGGGGACCACCAGTATATTATATAGGAGGAGTACAGTGCAGAGTTTTGCTGACCAGTGACCACCAGTATACGTTGTCTGCCTGAAAAACACTCCATATCTGTGCTCAGTGTGCTGCATATATATGTGCTCACACTGCTTAATTGTGGGGACTGGGGAGCAGCTGTATTATATAGGAGGTGTACAGTGCAGAGTTTTGCTGACAGTGACCACCAGTATACGTTGTCTGCCTGAAAAACACTCCATATCTGTGCTCAGTGTGCTGCATATATCTGTGCTCACACTGCTTTATTGTGGGCACTGGGGACCACCAGTATATTATATAGGAGGAGTACAGTGCAGAGTTTTCCTGATAGTGACCACCAGTATATATAGCAGTACGGTACGGAAGGCCACTGCTCTACCTACCTCTGTGTCGTCAAGTATACTATCCATCCATACCTGTGGTGCATTTCAGTTGTGCGCAGTATATATAGTAGTAGACCATAGCTATTGATACTGGCATATAATTCCACACATTAAAAAATGGAGAACAAAAATGTGGAGGTTAAAATAGGGAAAGATCAAGATCCACTTCCACCTCGTGCTGAAGCTGCTGCAACTAGTCATGGCCGAGACGATGAAATGCCATCAACGTCGTCTGCCAAGGCCGATGCCCAATGTCATAGTAGAGAGCATGTAAAATCCAAAAAACAAAAGTTCAATAAAATTACCCAAAAATCAAAATTGAAAGCGTCTGATGAGAAGCGTAAACTTGCCAATATGCCATTTACGGCACGGAGTGGCAAGGAACGCCTGAGGCCCTGGCCTATGTTCATGGCTAGTGGTTCAGATTCACATGAGGATGGAAGCACTCATCCTCTCGCTAGAAAACTGCAGTGCCACTCCTAGATGGGCCAGGTGTTTGTGTCGGCCACTTGGGTGGCTTAGCTTAGTCACACAGCGACCTTGGTGCACCTCTTTTTTCTTTGCATCATGTGCTGTTTGGGGACAATTTTTTTGAAGTGCCATCCTGTCTGACACTGCAGTGCCACTCCTAGATGGGCCAGGTGTTTGTGTCGGCCACTTGTGTCGCTTAGCTTAGTCACACAGCGACCTTGGTGCGCCTCTTTTTTTCTTTGCATCATGTGCTGTTTGGGGACAATTTTTTTGAAGTGCCATCCTGCCTGACACTGCAGTGCCACTCCTAGATGGGCCAGGTGTTTGTGTCGGCCACTTGTGTCGCTTAGCTTAGTCACACAGCGACCTTGGTGTGCCTCTTTTTTTCTTTGCATCATGTGCTGTTTGGGGACAATTTTTTTGAAGTGCCATCCTGTCTGACACTGCAGTGCCACTCCTAGATGGGCCAGGTGTTTGTGTCGGCCACTTGTGTCGCTTAGCTTAGTCACACAGCGACCTTGGTGCACCTCTTTTTTTCTGTGCATCATGTGCTGTTTGGGGACAATTTTTTTGAAGTGCCATCCTGCCTGACACTGCAGTGCCACTCCTAGATGGGCCAGGTGTTTGTGTCGGCCACTTGGGTCGCTTAGCTTAGTCACACAGCTACCTCATTGCGCCTCTTTTTTTCTTTGCATCATGTGCTGTTTGGGGACTATTTTTTTGAAGTGCCGTCCTGCCTGACACTGCAGTGCCACTCCTAGATGGGCCAGGTGTTTGTGTCGGCCACTTGGGTCGCTTAGCTTAGTCATCCAGCGACCTCGGTGCAAATTTTAGGACTAAAAATAATATTGTGAGGCGTGAGGTGTTCAGAATAGACTGAAAATGAGTGGAAATTATGGTTACTGAGGTTAATAATACTATGGGATCAAAATGACCCCCAAATTCTATGATTTAAGCTGTTTTTGAGGGGTTTTTGTAAAAAAAAACGCCCGAATCCAAAACACACCCGAATCCGACAAAATATTTTCAGGGAGGTTTTGCCAAAACGCGTCCGAATACAAAACACGGCTGCGGAACCGAATCCAAAACCAAAACACAAAACCCGAAAAATTTCCGGTGCACATCACTACATAATACACACTTTATAGGAAAATATATCAAGTTTCAAATGCTTGGCTAAATTAATATCTATGAATTTTAATTAGACCATTTTCAATCAATGAGACGTTAAGGCCACAAACTAATTCAGACCTGATCGCTCCTCTGGGAATTTGCAGAGGTTTGCGAACGGGTAGTCGCCGCCCAGACAGAGTGAAAATCCGCCCCGTGCAAGTCTGCGTACACCGTGCGAAAAGTTTTGCAAACACCGGCCAGCTGCAAATCCATTCACAACACACTCACCATCCAATGATTTTTCCAGTCTGTGCAGTCTGCGTGTAGCACAGAACTTATTCTTACAGTGCGATACATACAGGCTGATCGGGGCCGGAGCTGACGTCACACACCCGCCCTGAAAACGCTTGGGAACGCCTGTGTTTTTCCTGACACTCCCAGAAAACGGCCAGTTATCACCCACAAACGTCCTCTTCCTGCCAATCAGCCTGCGTACGCATAGCGATCAAAAAAATAGCTGGATCCTTTCACAGTTTGGCCTCACGCGTGCGCATTACAATCTGTATGCATGCACAGTCATTCGATCATCGGACGCCTTGCGAATTCGCATAACAGCGGTCAGGTCTGAATTAGGCACCATGGGGGTCATTTCGAGATGATCGTAGCTGTGCTATATTTACGATCATCTTCCCTGACATGCGGGGGGACACCCAGCACAGGGCTAGTAACTCCTGGCCAGCGCAGCTCCTGCGGCTGGCCGGGAGTGAATTGTCGCTGCAACGGTTCGGCCACGCCTGCGTTGGCCGGACCGCTCCCCCTAAATTGCAGCTTAACGCCGCCGTTCAGCCCCCTCCCGCCCAGCGACCGCCTCTGTCTCAGAGGCGATCACTAGGCAACGAAAGCTTCCATGCCCGGGCCCGCTCTGCGGCGCCTGCGCAGTTCCAACCCGATCGCTGCGCTGCGACAAACTGCAGCGAGCGATCGGGTCGAAATGACCCCCCATATGCAATGTTTATTTCATATGTCTCAAACCGCACAATACTATATATATTTACTGTCTTAAATAAATTGCCGTTTACTGTCATCATTTATTCCGATTTTTATTCAGTGGCCGCACATGGCACACATTCCTTGTAATGAGATCTGGGAAGGGATCACATAACTGGGCAGTCAAATGGTCCTCAATTAAATAATAGCAATCCCTACTCTCTGTATTCAACATATAATGTGATATTGCCACCAAATGGGGAGAGCGGGTGACCTGTAACGACCCAATTTCTAAACATTTGTTTTCGTTTTGCTGCAGTAAATACACATTTTACATTCACATCCCTTAATACACTATTGCACATGTTATACGGATCTTTCCTGCGACTCTGCGATTCCGAACCGCAGCAGAATGCGTACGAGCTTTTATCACACGGCAGCGCTTTCCGTAACATCTTGACACTATTGGTGCAGACTAGATGGGCCAAGTGGTTCTTATCTGCCGTCAAATTCTATGTTTCGATGTTATTAATGATGTCAATTCCAGGGGTACTTCCATAAGTATTTTTTGTTTTGTTTTCACTGAACAGTTTAAAACAGAGCAGGAAGTGTTACTGGATCAGAAGGGTTTATGTCTGCGCTGAAATATTACGGAAATATGAACAGAGCACGTTGAATAATATCTTGAATAACGTGTTAAGACTCCTTTGCAGCCAGTTCATCTTCAAACACCTCGCTCCACCCATGGTTAGTCTAGGAGGGGTCTGCAGAGTCCAGGTTCCCGGGCCAAGAGCTCTGCAGGAGCTGTGGTTGAAATGGAGACACCTCACTTTCGCTATATTGTCATCTCTCATTGGGAACACAAGAAGAAAGTGCTAAGTCCATCTAAGAACCCAAAAACCATTTCCCGAGGCCAAGAAACACTTTGATTCTTAATGTGACAACATTTTTTTAGTCGGAGCAGCAGCATCGGGGGAAGACTGTGTTTAACATTCGAGGATCTCAGCTCATTAGGGATGTATGTAACACAAGCAGGTTATCCGGGCTGAGATTGTACAGTGACTAACACACAACAATTGGTTTCAGCTGCTGTGTGTGTCAGGATGCTGTAATTCCATATACGCTGATAATAATAACAATCAGTTTTCTTTGGCACAGAAGTCTGCCTGGAGCCGTCTCCCTTGGGTGGGGACAGCTGATGAGAGACCACGTTTTGAAGCCCCTTATCTGGGCGGTATTAGTCAATGTTACAAATGGATCCATACATCAAGATACGGTATATCTTACTATAGGAGATCAGCTAAAATCAGTCACTCCTCTCTTAATGTTATTAAATAAGAGGCCAAGACAGAAGTCTCCCGGGACTGAGGCTCTATGTCTCATTTACAGCTGGATACCAAGTTACAGGAGTTTTAAGGACACCTAAATAGAAAAGCTTGTGCTTGGCTGGAAAAAGGGTCAGTACGGATGGTGTAGTGGTTAGCATTACTGCCTCACAGCACTGAGGTCATGGGTTCGGTTCCCACCATGACCCTAACTGTGTGGAGTTTGTATATTCTCCCCGTACTTGCGTGGGTTTCCTACGGGTACTTTGGTTTCCTCCCACAATCCAAAAATATACTGGTAGGTTAATTGGCTTCTCACAAAATTAACCCTAGCATGAATGTTTGTGCGTGTGGTAGGGAATATAGAGTGTAAGCTCCACTAGGGCAGGGACTGATGTGAATGAGCAAATATTCTCTGTAAAGCGCTGCGCTATATAAATAATCAAAATAAACTTTTTTCTTTTTTTTTTGTAGCGTTTTATCTTCACTTACATTCTTGAGGATGGAACATCCACCAAAAACGTTCTCCTCACCCCTAAGCTGGTACACACTGTACAATGCTCAGACGATGTTACGCACAATTTATCCTTTCCAGGAAACATACAATATCATCTGTACACGCTATACAATGGTTCCTTCCAATCCTCAATACTTATCTGTCCTAATGATTGGAAAGGGATTTATATATAGTACATGCCCAGAACTTTAGGAAGGTCAGTCATCACAATGTACACACTGCAAGATGTGCAGAGAACATTGACTACATTCATCTAATCTTTTAATCATGCTTGAAGATCCTGTCATGAGATGAGACTGATTTATCTGTGATAAGTGGAGATTGTACGCAGGGGAAAATGCAGGGTTTCTGGGAGGGGGGTTTCCAAATGCTTGGTTTTAGAGCGATTGTCGCCAGCCCATGCAGGATGCATAATTAGTATGTAACAAGCTATAGTCTGCCCCAAACAAAGAGCAGTGTATGCAATACAGTACTTCAAACCAGTGGCGGATTTAAGGGTCAGGCATTATTCCCCACCCCAGTTTTAACATTTTCATTATTCCCCCTTGAAGCCCAATATAGTGGGGAATTGGCTCTGCTAGCTAGTTGGGGGGAAGGGTGGTGCTTGGACTGAGGGTGCGGCAGACAGAGTGTAGAAGCTGACCCCCGGGGTGTGGCTAAGCGTAGGACTTGACGCCAGATACTTGTGTGACAGCTAAGAGAGAGCTGCATAATGTGAAGAGAATTTGGTAGCTTGAGGGAGCAACAGCAGAGATGAGCAGAGACAGTGGATCCAGAACCCATTGATTTAACCACTTGCCTGGCATGGTGGCATCAGATGCGACCACACCAGGCAGTGCTTTATCTGACCTGGTCGCACAGGATGCGACCAGTCAGATAAACAGTGTTAGCAGGGAAGGGAAACTTCCCTCCGCTGCTGCTGCCTCTCCATACTCTCCCCTACTGATTGTTGTGCTGCCAATCACCGCTGATCTATCAGCACGGCAGGACCCCCCCACCCACCCTTCAATGGCTGCAGACAATAGCAGCCACTGGGGAAGTGTAAAACAACTCCCCCAAGCCACCCCCAGACCCCCCTCCCCCTTGTATACCTGGAGACTGTCCCGGCTTTCAAAATGAAAGCCGTGATGGTTGCGATGTTCCGATGGTCGCGATGTTCCCGGTTAATTTTTCGATGTTTGGAAGAAAAAAAACTATTTAAAAAAAAATACTTTTTTTTTAACTAAAATCATTTTGGATAGGTTTAAATTCATGTTCTTCACCTAATTCACTAATAAAAAAATTAAAAAAAAACCCTGACAGTTTAAGAATGGTTTTTGGTGAAAAAAATCATCAGTTAATTGATAAAGGAAGCTGCAGAGAACACGCCATCAGTGGTACAGGAGGAGCAAATCCAGTGACTGCCTCCGGCTGCAAGTGCTGCACAAACACACAGCAGACTTATTAGGAAAATCTGCTGCCACTGGGCACTCCCCTCTTTATACTGCATGTAGTGGCGGCTGGCCGGGCTGTGGGGAAGGAGGGGGCTGTTTCCCATCAACTGGAAACCCCCCTCCCTGCCTTTGCCTATGGTACATACAAACACACTGTACACTCACCAATCAGATCATTCTCAG
Organism: Pseudophryne corroboree; assembly: GCF_028390025.1. NCBI lineage: Eukaryota > Metazoa > Chordata > Amphibia > Anura > Myobatrachidae > Pseudophryne > Pseudophryne corroboree. Next base: position 155,745,527 of record NC_086455.1, read on the forward strand.
GTCAGCTGCCATATAAATGTACAGTGTGTGTCACAGTCTTGCTTTAGTAATGGACAGTATAGCCACAGAAATATAGATGTGTAAGGTGCACACTATCCAAGAGATGAGAGAAAGATGAGGACAAGAGAGAGAGAGAGAGAGAAGAGAGAGAGAGAGAGAGAGAGAGTGAGAGAGAGAGAGATATGAGGACAAGAGGAAGGGAAATAGATGAGGACAAGTGAGAGAGAGTGAGAGCAAGAGAGGGATGAAGAGAACAGAGAGATGAGAACGAAAAGAGAGAGATGAGGACAAGAGAGAGAGAAAGAAAGAGACAGAGAGATGACAAGAAAGAGAGAGATGAGGAAAACAGAGAGATAGAAACATAGAAATTGACTGCAGATAAGAACCACTTGGCCCATATAGTCTGCCCATTTTTTATCCTTCAGGCAACCTCAACCTTATTTGATCCTTAGGAGGTCAAGAAAGAGTGTGTGAGAGAGAGAGAGAGAGAGAGATGAGTACAAAAGAGATGAGGACAAGAGGGGGAGATGTATTAAGCCTTGGAGTGAGAAAGTGGAAAGTAATAAAGTGCCACTCAATCAGCCCCTGTCATTTATCAAACACCACCTGTAACATGGCAGCTAGGAGCTGATTGGCTGGCACTTTATCTCTCTCCATTTGATCTCTCTCCAAGGCTTTTAGTGTCACAAATCTCAGATGGATATATGGACTTACCCATACAAGGAGGTGTCAAACCCAGTGTAAAGGTGCGGCATCTAACATGCTGGTGGTGTTTGCAAGGAGGTTTGGCTTCAATGCGCCCAGCATGCAGGTTGGGTTTCCTAGCCTCGTAGCTGGTATACAGTGGAGACTGGACTGGAACTGGACAATACAGTACACTTGGGCACAGACTGGAAACAGAAATGCAGCTGGGAGACACTACACTGGACTGGACCCGGCACTGCAGCTAATTCAGAGATACTGTTTATAGATGGTTTACGTACTTCTCCGATGTTTGATGATCTGTGCAAGGTCTGTACTGCACATGTGCAGATCTGTGTCTGTGACACTCAGCGTTACTCAGATGGCCAATGTTCACACAGATGACCTCATGCTGTGACAAGGAGATGATGAAAGCAACACCAATGCACGCGCTGAAGAGGGCCTGTACTACCCTGGCTATAAGGTGTGTAATAAAAGGAATCTACATCCAACTGTGTATGAGCCCCAAAGCAGTTACACAGCTCAGCACATATTCTCCAATATAAAGTATAAAGTTATATAACAGATAACAGGGTAAGGTGCAAATGTGATAGGAAACTGTTCTTTGACACCATCACAGTGTCACGCCTGAGTTGGCCCATACCAATATGGTGCCCTAAGCAAGATTTTAGCTAGTGCCCCATAAATTGCAGTCAATAGTGAGGGTGCCCTTCTGGAGCAGCAGCGTCCCCGGCATTCACCTACATGTCCCAGGGCCAGCTCTGTTTTATGCCCACCAAGGCCAGCTTGAAGGAACATTGATAGTCTCTTAAGGGAGTCAGGGAGATCATCACTATTTCAGGGAATCTCCATGACATTCAGGGAGAGTCGGCAAGTATGTGATGATGATGGACGAATCAGCAACCCTGGATAGGGTCATGTTGGGACTCGGTATGCACGCCCCTGAGCTACTGCAGCTCATATATCTGAGAAGGAACAAGCTCCATACCTCCCAACATGACCCTCTCCAGGAGGGACAGAATGCTCTGCTCCTGGACTTCCCTCTTAATTTATGATTGCCATCACCTGTGGTGAAACACCTTTCTTATCCATTAACCTGTTCAAACAGGTGCCGGCAATCATACATTAAGAGAAAAGTCCAGAAGCAGAGCTTTGTGTCCCTCCTGGAGAGGGTCCTGTTGGGAGGTATCAAGCTCTGGCGGGCCTGTATGCCTTCTCCTATTGAATCAGCTTGTAGTTTGCAAAACTACCCTTTTGCTCAATGAGGGCGGGATGTACTAAAGGAAAAATGCGGTAAAACCCCCGAAAACGGGGGTTTTATCGCATTTTCAAATGTACTAAGACCCTACCGCCGGTTTTTCATCTCTGGATGGCGATACCCTATAGAAGCCTATTTGCTTCTTATCGCCGACCACCGCAACCCACCGCCCCCGCTGCAGACGCCGACCCCCCTCCCCCCTGGCATACCTTCTTCCAGGCAGCCCTGGTACCGGAAGGTAATCTCCTCCCCCTAGCAACACAGCCGGAGGTCCTTCCGGCTGCAGGGGGAGGAGGAGGCGCCGGGGGCAGCCTGCTGCTGCTTCCCGGCGTCTAGGCAGTATAAAGATCCCGGTGAGGTGACGGAGACCCCTCGCAGACCACCTCACAGGTATCGCGGGGGGCCTCCATCACCGCATTGCGATATTGATCGCATATGTTAGTACATATGTGATCAACATCACTGCGATAAGCGGCGAGGGGCGGCAATGTATCTTAATACATCCCGCCCTCAATCTGAATCCATAGTTTTAAAGTGGTGGGTATGTGTGACCGGTGGTCAGGATCCCAATACCGATGACGGGATCCCAGCTTTTAGATGGCCACATGGGGGGGGAGGGGGCAAGAGCAACAAAGTCCCTTGCGGGCTCGGTGGCTCGTTCCCTCACCACAGGTTCTATTCCCACTCTATGGTTGTCGTGGAACAGTCCCTGTTGGTCGGCATGCTGACCGATGGGATATTGTGGGTTCGGGATCCCGGCATCGGTATTGTGACTGGCTGTCTCCTGACTGTTGGTCAAATGACCGCATCCCGTTTTAAATATCATTGCTGGGAAATATAGTTCTGCAGTGATTGAACCAGTTGCATTACAATAAGTTAATCAGGAGGTTCGAGCCTGTGGATGTATAAAACTCACCCTGACATTTGCAACGAGAGTGCATGAAAATCATTAACAGATATTTCCACAAATGCACCTTAGGCTGTGTAATCACAAAGCTTCGCAGCATCTGTGGATCAGCCACCCAGAAGGATTAATGACATGCAGCCAACAGTGAGGTTTCACCTTCAGGTGACTTCCATTTATTGGCTTATTCTGGGCCCTTTCTGAGTCTTTCACTCATGCTTTTATATCATCAGGTGGCTTTGTGTGCTTTATTTTCGCCCCCACTATGTACTCAGAGAGTTTGGTATCACATGGCAATGTCAACATAAATAAAACCCGTTTGATGATATAAAAACAAGGCTGAAAAGCATAAAAGGAATGCAGACAGATAGAGCGATATATGAAAACTGCTGTGGGTGTGTACAGACAATTACATTTAATGTCTTGGAGATATTTGCAGGAAAAATCTATTAGACTTTGAGAATTGCAATAAATAAAACCTCTCCCTCTTCTTTCCCAGACGGATACTTCATCTGGTTCTTAAAACATTATTGCAATATGCACAGTAATATTTTATCATGTCCACGCATCGCCGTTATATCAGAAGTACTGTAGATTAAGAACAGATTCTTTTCTTTTATTCCATTCATTTATTGGGACATGAATCACTGCGTTCTGTTATTTAAACATGTCTCTCTCCGTGCCTCTCATTTCTCTTGGTACAGCAGAAATATTCTATATTAGTGTTTATTTGTCATTGAGATAAGTCATCTTGGTGGTGATATAAGTGAATTGCCTTTATTGTGAATGTCACATTTGTATATTTTGATTACATGAGTTTTTTGTTGATACTTTATATATAGTATGCTATGTAATTTTCATTATGCCTGGATAATGGACAGACGATTCACAGTAAGAAATCTGGATGGTGTTCATTTTCTGGAGATACAGTACACTGAGACCATTAAATAGTTATATAGCTAGCTGATTAGATGTTAAAACTAAGTTAGTCCTTGATTTATGACCCAGTCCACCTTTGTTTATTCAATCTATCTACATTGTCATATTTACCTACTGTAGTATGTGACTGACTAGTATTAGAGAGGGTGACAGCAAAGTACTGTACTATAGGTCACATCACCAGTTACTGCATAGGAATAATGTGTAGTGCCCAGAGACTGGTCCATCTAGTGCAAATTACAGTACACAATCTCAGTAAATCTCTCTTATTGTCGAGTTTTGCATGTTTGTTAATGTGCAATACTCAATATTTACAATGTTCTCAAAAATGATATCCCATGGTTGATACAATATTTTGGGGGTTATTTATCAATTACTATTTGTAGTATATTGACTGTTCCTACAATAATAATAATAATCTTCTTCTTCTTCTTCTTCTTCTTCTTCTTCTTCTTCTTCTTCTTCTTCTTCTTCTTCTTCTTCCCCGACTTGCAGCTTCTGAAAGGTCAGTAATTGTCCAGATTAAAGGAAGGGGGTATAGTTTGGCAGGATCAGGAAGAATGTGGTACAAAGTGTAATACCTCCAACGTGTGTAAGTATATTACAGCCACGCTTTAGCCACCTGGATCTGGACCACTTTGCCAGAGAACTGATTGGTCATGGGGTTTGATAACATTGCAAAGTGGGAGTGGGGCACGTGGCCATACACCTATCCGGAACCTCCCACAGAAGCTTCTTCTTCTTCTTCTTCTTCTTCTTCTTCTTCTTCTTCTTCTTCTTCTTCCTCTTCCTCTTCCTCTTCCTCTTCCTCTTCCCCTCCTTCTTCTTCTTCTTCTTCTTCTTCTTCTTCTTCTTCCCCGACTTGCAGCTTCTGAAAGGTCAGTAATTGTCCAGATTAAAGGAAGGGGGTATAGTTTGGCAGGATCAGGAAGAATGTGGTACAAAGTGTAATACCTCCAACGTGTGTAAGTATATTACAGCCACGCTTTAGCAAAGTGGGAGTAGGGCACGTGGCCATACACCTATCCGGAACCTCCCACCTCCAGGATTTCCCAGAGGAGACTGTTGCAAAAAAAAAAATATATACACTGAATAGCAAACATGGCGGTAATTCACTACAGAAGCTCAAAATACTATGGGGTCTACTCTATTTACTAAGCCTTAGGTGGAGATAAAGCGGACGGAGATAAATGACCAACCAATCAGCTCCTAACTGTCATGTCACAGGCAGAGTTTGAAAAACGACAGGAGACGATTTGCTGGTACTTTATCTCCAGTGACTTTCGCTCCATCCAAAGCTTAGTACATAGACCCTTATATTCTGTACGATAAATGTTGTCAGCCTTACCCCCAAAAGTGCAGCGCGTAAGAGGCACATTATGCACACAGAGGAAAAAACCCCACTGCGCTCCCTGCAACATTTTACTGACAAGCCTTTTATATATCACTAATTTCACACACTGCCACCGCACAGTCGTTTTACCATCGCTGTAATTTATTCCCAGGATGTGCAGGAAAATGGACTGTTAAGTACTGTTTTAATTAAACGACCAGAAAATAATTAACTGAAAAGTAATAAACACACAAATACTCAATAGAAAACATAAAAAATAAAGTGAAATCATAACTCTGAACCAGGACAGATAGATCGCAGTTCTCTGTATATCAAAACTGAGACTGGAGAATGGGGATTTGTGCACAAGCACCTCTGCAATGGGATATACACTATTCTATCCTGCATGTGGATTTCATCTGTCCTCTGATGTCATAGTCCAAAAGATAATGGAGTCTATTTACTAAGCCTTGGGCGGGACTTTATCTCCGTCCACTTTATTTCCACCCAAGAATATACCCCAACATGTGCCCTCTGACCCCTGCTCCCTAACCTGCACTCTCTCCGCTTCAATGTCGGTGTTGCCTGGAAGCAACATTCACAAATGTTAAAGCTTGGTAAAGTACAGTATAGAGGAGTTCTATGGGGACACCTGCCATGGCACTATGATGTAGTACAGTTAATCACCACGTCTCACAGTTCCCCTGAAGCGAGGTCAAATTATCTTCGCTTCAATGAGCATTGCGTGCACGCAGCCTAAGTATAAATACAGTAGCTGTCTGCAGGAAGGGAGCCCTGCGGCAAACAGAAGCACATCTGTGAAAGTGACGAGAAACTCTTAATTGTCCAATGTAACTATTACAGGATCATTACTGAATTAGTGTGGGGGCTTGGGGTGCTCTTTTGGGCTTGGCTAGAAATGACAGAAATGTACTGTACATAACTGTTCCTTGGATTACTCCCCCCATACTACATTTTGGTGCAGAACTTTGAGTGGGTGTCTAATAGAGTTTGCAGTTACTTGCTAGACCAAGGACTCACCTATGAACCAGACCTTCGGGAAGAATGAAGTGATGGCGTCAGACACGCTCGCAATATATTCTACAGGATCAGTGGATGCCGTGTATGAAAACCTGTGTTGTATCTCTAACAGACAAGTGTTCTGTAGTAAAGTAATCACAATGCAAAATGTCACCAATGTACCGTAATTTATCTGTTCCAAAGGTCTTGCAGAGACGAGCAGGGCCGGATTAAGCCTGGGGTAGGAGGGGGGTCTGGGGCAGTTAAGACAGGTGGGCAAGTATATTTGGTTGTGCACACCTCTCAACATGATCCATTCCAGGAGGAACAACATGCTCTCTACTTGGAATTCCGTCTTACACCCAGGCGAGGTTCCTCAGACGGGAAGGGGGAGAAGTTGGGATCCCCGGGTCACTTACAGCTTTCTCCCCACTCCTATCTATCCTATCTATCCTCTGGTTGGGAAGCTCTGTTGGTAGCTCATGAAACCTGATACTTCTGCATCTCTGCCTGCACTGCATAGTGTCCTGCTCACATTCTGGCTGCATGGTTCTGCTGCTGCACAAGAGGGAGAGCTAGTGATATCAATGAGCTCCGGATAGAGGTGGGCCCGGAGTAATCTGTGCCCTGTGCCCCCTCCTTAATTTGGCTATGGAGACGGGTAATTAGTGAAATGAATGCAGCATTAGACTCTGGTCTCCTAGTGACCCTAATGCTCGGCGTCTACTGCACTGCCAGCAAGAAAGGAGCGGGCCCAGACGGAGACTGCACGTGGCCCTCTTCCTCTCTTACTACAGCCTTGGGTGACCTATCCTGTAAACAGCTGCCCAGCTTTGCAAAGTGGTAGTGCCAACCCTGAGCATTGCTCTAATATTTATCTGTAATGGGGGTGTCTTATACCTCCAGCCCTTTGGATTTACTACTCAGCAGTTTGGATGATGATTCTCAAACTCCACCGATGGCCAGAAGTTTCCAAATGGCGAAAGCCCCTGACGTTTAGTCAAAACCACAGAAAAAATGAAAAACATCAAAACTGACGCATCTCTGCAGCCAATCATAAGGTGTGGAATCCCAATACTCTTATAATGAGTGCAAACATTATGTATTAATGTGGCAGATACCATTGATAATTCTCTTCTGGGGCAATATTATTTTATTAATAATATATATTAGGGAGCAAACATAAAAGAGCAATATTATTTATTACCTATATTAAAGAAGTAATATTAATGACAATGAATATATATATACTGATTGCCTCATTATAAGTGTACTGTGGGGGTGATTCAGATCTGATCGCTGCTGCGCATTTTCACACAGCGGGCGATCAGGTAGTAACTGCGTATGCGTATGCACCGCAAAGCGCACGCGCGTCGGACAACAACAAAAGGCATCAGCGGTCAGTGACGAGAAATCCGATCGCACGAGCATTTGCAGGGTGATTGACAGGAGGAGGCCGTTTGTGGGTGGTAACTGACCATTTATTGGGAGTGTCCAAAAAAACGCAGGCGTGCTCAAGCGCTAGCCGCTCAGCAAAGGGATGCAGTGCAGGTAGGCGCCAGACTGGAGAGGCGCTCTCCCTGGTCTGCATCCCTGTGCTGAGCTGCTGCTGCTGTCCCTGCTGCTGCTGTCCCTGCTGCTGCTGCCGGCTGCTGTCACACTCTATGATATGCAGCGGCGCCGGCAGCACAAAGCCTCCTCTCCCACCCGGCATCGGTAGCACAGAGCACAATGCCTCCTCTTCCCCCTCCCCTGTTGACAGTTCAGTGGCCGGGCGTGATCCAAAAGGGGTGGAGCTAGATGGGAATAAGAAGCGGCGCTAGACAGGACCAGGCTGCAGCAGGAGAATGAGCTGCTACAGCTCCGGCCAGCCAGACATCCTTAGGTCAGTGTCTGGAAAGAGAGTGAGGGGGTGTATATGTATACAGTGTCTGTGTATACTGTATATATGTGTGACTGTGTACGTATGTGTGTAATGTATGCATGTGTGCGTGTGTGTATGTATTAGGGATGAGTGGGTTCGGTTCCTTGGGATCCGAACCCCCCCCCCCCAACTTCACCCATTTTACACGGTTCCGAGGCAGACTCGAATCCTCCCGCCTTGCTCGGTTAACCCGAGCGTGCCCGAATGTCATCATCCCGCTGTCAGATTCTCGCGAGATTCGTATTCTATATAAGGAGCTGCGCATCGCCGCCATTTTCACTCGTGCATTGGAGATGATAGTGAGAGGACGTGCAGCGTTCTCTCAGTTTCTGTGTTCAGTGTGCTGCAAATATCTGTGCTCAGTGTGCTGCAAATATCTGTGCTCAGTGTGCTGCAAATATCTGTGCTCAGTGTGCTGAAAATATCTATGTTCTCTGCCTGAAAAACGCTCCATATCTGTGCTGCATTGTAGTATATAGAAGGAGGACAGTGCAGAATTTTGCTGACCACCAGTATCTATATAGCAGTATGGTACAGTAGTCCATTGCTCTACCTCTGTGTCGTCAAGTATACTATCCATCCATACCTGTGCTGCATTTTAGTTGTGCGCAGTATATAGTAGGAGGACAGTGCAGAATTTTGCTGACCACCAGTATATATATAGCAGTACGGTACAGTAGTCCATTGCTCTACCTCTGTGTCGTCAAGTATACTATCCATCCATACCTGTGCTGCATTTTAGTTGTGCACAGTATATAGTAGGAGGACAGTGCAGAATTTTGCTGACCACCAGTATATATATAGCAGTACGGTACAGTAGTTCATTGCTCTACCTCTGTGTCGTCAAGTATACTATCCATCCATACCTGTGTTGCATTTTAGTTGTGCGCAGTATATAGTAGGAGGACAGTGCAGAATTTTGCTGACCACCAGTATATATATAGCAGTACGGTACAGTAGGCCATTGCTCTACCTCTGTGTCGTCAAGTATACTATACATCCATACCTGTGCTGCATTTTAGTTGTGCGCAGTATATAGTAGGAGGACAGTGCAGAATTTTGCTGACCACCAGTATATAATTATATATATAGCAGTACGGTACAGTAGTCTATTGCTGTACCGCTGTGTCGTCAAGTATACTATCCATCCATACTTGTGCTGCATTTTAGTTGTGCGCAGTATATAGTAGGAGGACAGTGCAGAATTTTGCTGACCACCAGTATATATATAGCAGTACGGTACAGTAGTCCATTGCTCTACCTCTGTGTCGTCAAGTATAATATCCATCCATATCTGTGCTGCATTGTAGACAGTTGTGCGTAGTATATAGTAGGAGGACAGTGCAGAATTTTGCTGACCACCAGTATATATATAGCAGTACGGTACAGTAGTCCATTGCTCTACCTCTGTGTCGTCAAATAAACTATCCATATGTGTGCTGCATGTGCTGTTTGGGGACTATTTTTTAAATCTGCCATCCTGTCTGACACTGCAGTACCACTCCTAGATGGGCCAGGTGTTTGTGTCGGCCACTTGGGTCGCTTAGCTTAGCCATCCAGCGACCTTGGTGCACCTCTTTTTTTCTTTGCATCATGTGCTGTTTGGGGACTTTTTTTTAAATCTGCCATCCTGTCTGACACTGCAGTGCCACTCCTAGTTGGGCCAGGTGTTTGTGTCGGCCACTTGTGTCGCTTAGCTTAGTCACACAGCTACCTCATTGCACCTCTTTTTTTCTTTGCATCATGTGCTGTTTGGTGACTATTTTTTAAATCTGCCATCCTGTCTGACACTGCAGTGCCACTCCTAGATGGGCCAGGTGTTTGTGTCGGCCACTTGGGTCGCTTAGCTTAGTCATACAGCGACCTCGGTGCAAATTTTAGGACTAAAAATAATATTGTGAGGTGTAAGGTGTTCAGAATAGACTGGAAATGAGTGGAAATTATGGTTATTGAGGTTAATAATACCATGGGATCAAAATGACCCCCAAATTCTATGATTTAAGCTGTTTTTGAGGGGGTTTTGTAAAAAAACACCCGAATCCAAAACACACCCGAATCCGACAAAAAATTTTCAGGGAGGATTTGCCAAAACGCGTCCGAATCCAAAACACAGCCCCTTTGTCAGGGACCCCCCTTCCCCGGCCAGAGCACACTGACATGACTAGCTTTCCTACTTAAGCAGCAGAACCAGACAGACAGTATGCAGTGCAGGCACAGACACAGGAATATCATGTTTCATGAGCTACCGGCAGAGCTTTCTGACCAGAGGAGAGATGGGAGGGTGGAGAGAGCTGTAAGTGACACAGGGATCCTAGCTTCTCCTCCCCGCCTGGGTGTTTGAGTCCTGTGTAAACTGCTATGCAACTAAACCATTTGGGTCTAGAAAAAGAGGCACACACAGAGAGTCCTCCTGAGTCCTGTCCCAGTGTGTAAGTAGTACAGAGGCTGCTGCTATTCTTGCATGTGATAAGATAAATTAATTCATTTTTCTATGTGTATTTTAAGGTTAAGTTGTGTGTTTCATTGTCACTTCTACAGGGGGTGTTATGTGTGTAAGTGTTACTGCTACAGGGGGCGTTACGTGTTTAATCGTCACTGCTACAAGGGGCGTTACGTGTGTAAGCGGCACTGGTACAGGGGGTGTTACGTGTGTAAGTGGCACTGGTACAGGGGGTGTTACGTGTTTAATCGTCACTGCTACAGGGGGTGTTATGTGTGTAAGCGGCACTGGTACAGGGGGCGTTACGTGTTTAATCGTCACTGCTACAGGGGGCGTTACGTGTGTAAGTGGCACTGGTACAGGAGGCATAATGTGTTTAATTGTCACTTCTACAGGGGGCATTACGTGTGTCAGCGACACTGGTACAGGGGACGTTATGTGTTTAATCGTCACTGCTACAGGGGGCGTTACATGTGTAAGCTTTACTGCTATAGGGGGCATTATGTGTATAAGCGTCACTGCTACCATTTTTGTGATCGCAGTGGCTGCATGTGACATAACGCAGCGGCCTCGATCACGCCCATGCCATGCCCCCGTTTGTCTACCGCCATCCCTGTTTTTAAGCTGCGCCCCCGCACGCTCCGTCTCAACCTAGGAAACAGAGCAATGCCGCCTCCCCAGGCAGAGGCGTTCACTTTTTCTGCGTGGCGCCCGCAATAAATGCGAGGCAATCGTAAAAGTTCCTTCTGGATCGCTGTTTACGAGCCAACCGGAATTAGCCACTTAGCCCCTATATTTACATTTGTGTGTTTGGTGTCGGCATCTAAGCTGGCGGTTTTCCGGCTGTTTGACGGCAGTTTTGACTTCAGTAAATAAGGTGGATGCAAAACTCAGTGAATAAGATGAAATTTCCACCCTTGTGTTAAACATTGTAGACAATTGTTTTTTCATTTTAGGAAGTGAATGTCCCGGGACGGAGGACTGTTGTTACAGGTGGAAACGGCTGCACATCACAGCAGTAAGGTAACTCACTCGGCTTGTTTGCACATTTACAGGAACACAGGAATAAATCACACAATGAAAGAACCCGGGGAGATAAAAGAGCACAATGGTAAACTCTGCAACACACACTCCCTGCATGGGATTGCAGAGCAAGCCTAGGGGGAATCTATCAGAGGAAACATCTGCAGCACACACACACAACTCACACATCTGTTCTGCTGCAGTACACACAGCCTGAATCCCCTACCTGCCTCTCCAGAGACCGATTACCCACCTGCCGGCACCTACCTAGGTATCAGCTGGAAGCCATCAGTGTGGCTGACAGCCAGGAAAAAATTATTTGGAGGAAATTTTATTTGTTATTTAGTTTCAATATAAACTTTATTCTTACAAATGTAAAACAACCACAACAGCAACCAGAGCTACAGACATCACAGTACATAGGCCCTCATTTCGAGTTGATCGCTCGCTAGCTACTTTTAGAAGCCGTGCAAACGCATAGTCGCCGCCCACGGGGGAGTGTATGTTCGCTTTGCAGGAGTGTGAACGCCTGTCCAGCAGAACGCCTGCAAAATCATTTTGTGCAAAACAAGACCAGCCCTGTAGTTACTTATCCTGTGCGATGATTGCTGCGACGAATGACACGGTAATGACATTAGATACCCGCCCAGCAAACCCCCGGCCACGCCTGCATTATTCCAAACACTCCCAGAAAACGGTCAGTTAACACCTATATAAACGCCCTCTTCCTGTCAATCTCCTTGCGTTCGGCTGTGCGAATGGAATCGTCACTAGAACCAGTGCAAACCACAAAGGACTTTGTACCCGTACGACGCGCGTGCGCATTGAGGAGCATACGCATGCGCAGATTAGCCATTTTTTCACTGATCGCTACGCAGCGAACAACTGCAGCTAGCGATCAATTCGGAATAACCCCCATAGGGCCTAATTCAGAGTTGATCGCAGCAGCAGATTTGTTAGCAGTTGGGAAAAACCATGTGCACTGCAGGTGGGGCAGATATAACATGTGCAGAGAGAGAGTGAGATTTGGGTGGGGTGTGTTCAAACTGAAATCTAAATTGCAGTGTAAAAATAAAGCAGCCAGTATTTACCCTGCACAGAAACAATATTACCCACCCAAATCTAACTCTCTCTGCACATGTTACATCTGCCCCACCTGCAGTGCACATGGTTTTGCCCAACTGCTAACAAATTTGCTGCTGCGATCAACTCTGAATTAAGGACTCTGAATTAAGGGGAGAGATGTGTGCTGAGCGTGCGGGGGGGTTTGCTCATTTCACCCAGTGACCAGCTAGATTGAGCCTGCATGCAGGCCAATCTAGCACCAGCAATAGTGATGCGCGGGGCTGCACATCGCTATTGCTGTGGGGGGTACACATGGAGCAATCATGCTTAAAATCTAAACAATCTAGTTAGATTGCTTAGATTATCGCTCCGTGAGTACCCCCCTTTAGGCCCAATGTACAGAACCAATTCATCAAAGATGGGGATATGTAGAGCAAAATCTTGCTTCTTTTTCTTTACATTCAGCAGCAGCAATAATCTTTCTAGATTCATTGTACAAGTGCACCAAACAATTAGCATAGTATTTAGCCTCAACATCTTCACTTAGTCTGCCTATAAGGAAATTAGTTGTGCTCAAGCCTTAACACAACCATCTAGTTGAAATGTTGAAGCTTGATGTAATCCTTCATGACCTGCTGCTAGGTTATCTCTTGTGATGATGATGATGATGATGATGATGACGATGATGGTGATGATGATGATGATGATGACGATGATGGTGTAGATGATGTTGTAAATAATTCCACACAGAAAGAAAGAAAATGCAGACGCACACTGTATAGTGCCAAGGACTGCTGATCAGGATAATTATAATAAACTCAGCAATCTCTAACATAGAACAAAATCGAGGTGGCTGGCATAATTGTTTGCCGAAAAATATGGTCCTACCAACCTACAGGTGACCTCATCTGGTGGGTTCCAAACACTAAGGTTAAAGTCCAAGGCACAGGACCCCCCCAAGTCAGTACAAGCCAGCCGCCCCAAGGTACCACACTAGTGAGAGGTTAAAATGTTAGTGAGTGTTAATAATTAAGAACCATAAGCTATGTGTTAATAGTTTTATGCAGGTGAGAGGTATTAATTAGAATGTTAATAGGTTTTACATTGGTAGAAATATAATAAAGTGCTAAAAAAAGAAAGTGTTGAATTAAGTATGCCCCAAAGCAGCCGGGCCACACCAACCCATTGGGCCCCGTACCTAGAACTTATCCCTAAAACTGAATAATTTTTTGAATTTATTCAGGACTTACTGTATCATCATAGTGCTTTTCCTAATATGTAGTCTGTAAATGTCAGAGATCCATACTAATTAAAAACGCCCTTGGGCAGGTGGGAGGGGTGCTAATACAAGCTGAAGGAGTCTCCGCCTTCAAGTGTACAGTCCGTAAATGCCAGAGATCCATACTATTTGCAGATAATTCCTCTACATCCTGGCATTCCTCGTCAGCGTCTAGTAACCATTACTTAGCATTGTGTTGTTATATTTTAATGTGCATGATTGGTTATATATGGCATAAGTAATCATTGCAGCTGCAATGGTACTACCTTAATCAATCCTTTCTAGCGAAAATGGGTCTAATTCAGATATGATCGCAGCAGCAAATGTGTTAGCTAATGGGCAAAACCATGCTGCACTGCAGGTAGGGCAGATGTAACATGTGCAGAGAGAGTTAGATTTGGGTGGGGTGTGTTCAAATGGAAATCTAAATTGCAGTGTAAAAATAAAGCAGCCAGTATTTACCCTGCACAGAAACAATATAACCCACCCAAATCTAACTCTCTCTGCACATGTTACATCTGCCCCACCTGCAGTGCACATGGTTTTGCCCATTAGCTAACACATTTGCTGCTGCGATCAGGTCTGAATTACCCCCAATGTTCGTGGTAAGACTTTGAGTCTACCCCCCTACCTCTACTATCTGCCCACCTGTGCCCGCCCAACTGACATACAAGATCAAATTAATGGTGAACCAGCACACAGCAAGTATTATAAATAAAGAAATATATATATATATATATATATATATATATATTATTTTTTATTATTATTATTATTATTATTATTATTATTTATTTATTTTAATTATATAGTCTCTCTAATCCTAACTGTGTAAGATATAACGTGGTATATAAGTGTGTGATTCACAAATAAATCAGCCTAGTTGTTAGGTTCTTTCAGCAAGTGGGTAAACTTGTAGTCAGAGAAAGTGCAGACAGACTACAGTATATACATTGATATGAGGCAAATCCATATGCTGTATATACCTTGATGTGCAAGACATATCCAGATGCTGTATGTAGACTGATGTGCGGCATATATACTGATGCGAGGCATATACAGATTCTGTATGTACATTGATGTAAGGCATATTCAGATGCTGTATATAGAGTACTGTGAGGCATACAGATAATGTATATACACTTCTGTGAGATGCTAGATGACAGAGTTGCTGTACTGCAGACCATGCACCAAGTTGAAATAACAGAATGAATGGGTGCAATGCAGTGTATGAGTGAAATGAGCATATGGGGGCAAGGGTACATGTTAACAAATGAAACAGACTTCGCTGACAGGCCGGCCCTCCGGGATTCTTCCATGTGCACCCTATGGCCAATCCGCCTCTGATTACAAATAATTTGGCTTATCCGCCCCACTTGATCGCCTCTCGGAGAAGTCATAGATAACGTACAGTATGTTCCCGATGGTTGTAAGAACGCCGTAGCACATACAGTACGTCTCCTCCTGACACCACCACTGAATTGTCGCTCATATACAACAGCTAAGTGCATTCCAACTGTTTAGCGATTTTGTGCCACCCCGCAAGGAATAAGTTATTGTTAAACCTTTGTTCAAGATAAATAAATGCAGTCGGATAATTCTAAACAAAAGGTTATAATGATCTGCAAAACACTTTAAAGGCCGTAGATCTGAGACAGCAGGAACTGAAGACACAGAAGCAATTAAGGGCTGCAACGAGCATCATTAAAGGCGCTACACAAAGCAAAGGAACATGAAAGAGCTTGGCATAAACACAAAGGTGTGAAGAGAAGGAAACTAGGTCACAGGAGGAAACTGCCGCATGTCACCATAGTCTGGGAAATTCACGTTGCAGGTTGTTGTGCAAAATTTGCCAATTCCACATGCACAGTTTTACATTTTTAACTCTATTTTTTTTTTAATAGTATTCTTTAAAAAATAATGGATAAATGAAATAGAGCATTCATTGTTTAATACTGTAAATAAATGTACTCCCATACAGCCAAATATCACACCTGTATTATGAAAATGTATGGACATTCAGACAATAGGCTCCTGTTCTGACAGGGATATGGTGCAGGCTGCTGGGAGGTGTAGTTTTTTCCTGTTGCTGCCACCGGACACAAGCGGGGGGGTCACACACACACACACACACACACACACACACACACACACACCAGGGGTCACACACCTGATAGGGGGTCACAGGGGTCTCACACACACCGCTGCTGCAGGAGATCCGGAGGAAGAAGACAGCACTACAGAAGGCGAGTAATTAAAAACTAATTAAGCTCATTGGAAACTTCCAATAGTCAATAGCAGGTGGGGTGGGCGGAGACTTGGGGTTCTGAAGTAAGTCCCGCCAATTTTTCCTAAAAATAAATTTTTTGGTAACAATTAGCCTTGCTTAGGAGGTGCTCAAAAAAACCAGAGTGCCTCCAAAAAATCAAAACCTGCACCTATACTTAATTCTGGGGGAAAAACCTAGCAGTTCGAGGATTTTTGGTAAACTCACCCCTAATTAGATATGCCCCTTAAAGTCAGGCCCCAAATGCAGACTATAATTCTCTACAAAATAGTATTGTACAAAAAAAGGGTCTGCAATAGTAACAGCTACCTGGTACTGTCAATTGTATGTCCTTGATACACAATATTGTTACGCAATGATGACAACCAGTGGTGGCTCAGGAGGAGGGACTGCAGTTCAGTTCAAAATTCAAATAGGGGAGCCACATCAACTGTCACCAACTGCCATTTCAAACTGACTCACTGGCAGTTGGTGTGACTCCCCGATTTGAATTTTGAACTGACCTGCAGCCCCACCTCTGGAGCCACCCCTGATGACAACTACAGTAAGTTGAAGTCAATGGAACTCTGGCACAAAAGATTTTGTCAACTGTGTTCAAAAATAAGTTTATTGGATGGCTACAGGAATATCAGTAACTGATACAGAGATACACTTATGTGAAAGCTGGATAACAAGAAAACAAATCCGTCATCGGTTTCCAGTCAGCAAGCAGAGCTGAAGCACCACTAGAGTAAGTACATATAGATGTGTGTGGTCCAAAGGAAGACAAGTCTAGTGGTAGAGGCTGAGACAGTAGAGCAGTTTAAACATGCATGGGATAGTCATGAGGATATCCTTACAACAAAATAAGAATCAAATAGGGTTTGAGGTAATAATATGGTTACAAAAGAGGAAGACTAGATGGGCCAAGTGGTTCTTATCTGCCGTCACATTCTACGTTTCAATGTTTCTAAGTTAATAAGTGGATACAGATACTTCATAGCATTCATTGATGACTTCACAAGAATGACCCATGTACTGTACAGTATACTTCAACAAAAAGTAGTCTGAAGTAATGAAGAAAATTTCATACTATAAGAGACTTGTAGAGAATCAAACCAGTCAAAGACTCAAAACACTGAGACTTGACAACGGTGGAGAATATCTAAACATAGATGTAGAATTCTTCCTAAACAAATACGGAATTGACCATATCCTATACTACTGAACAAAACAATGTGAGAAACAACACACTAGTGGAGAAAGTCAGATGTATGTTGAAGGATGTAAGCCTAAACAAACAATTTCTACATTACAGAGAGATTACACAAGCTGGATTCAAAGTCCATAAAGTGTATCATGCTTGGCTATTGTCATGAAAGTAAAGGCTACAGAGTCTGGCATCCACTACTAGAAACTATGTCAAGTCTAGATATAGCATATTTAAAGAAACAAGACAAATTACAGAACAGCTGGAATTTGAAACATAGAGCATGTATGTGTCACTGATCATGTCAGCATCTGGAGACATATCTAAAACAGAAACTAACAGTGTGGAAATCCAACTACAGAAAAGATCTTCTGCAGGATCAAATATTGCAAAGCCACCAAAATGCAATGATGAAGTTGTAAATATAATTTTTAGCGAGTTTTAAAACATCCAGATACCAAAGTCAAGGTCTGACTAGTGTAAGTTAAAGTTCAAAATAGGCAAAGAGATTTTGCACAAATTGGGTGTCGCAAGTGTGGAAGACTTTCCTAATTGTGAGAGTGTCCACAGTCACGACATAGTGAAAAAAGAGACTGGTCTCGTAGCTACTTCTCAACAGATAAGTAATACTCTTGTAATACTGTTATAAACTGTGATTTTATTGCCAGTAGTTCTTGTAGACCCAGACTACACATTTTCATGCCTTGTTTTTATTGAACAGTAACATCCAGGCAGGTTTATATAATGTGTGGCTCTGAAGCTGCAGTAGAAATACAAGTGACAGCAATTCGCAGCTTTGAGCTGCTGGTGACAGTGAGAAAATACTTCCTTATGTACAGTGACAATAATCATCGGACCACTCACAGAAATGTCAAAAAGACCCCTTAGTAAGTGTGAGAAGCTGTTACCATTATTGCAACTAGTGATGAGCGGGTTCGGTTCGTCGGGATCCGAACCCCCCCGAACTTCACCTTTTTTTACACGGTTCCGAGCAGACTCGGATACTCCCGCCTTGCTCGGTTAACACGAGCGCGCCCGAACGTCATCTTCCCGCGGTTGGATTCTCGCGAGATTCGTATTCTATATAAGGAGCTGCGCGTCGCCGCCATTTTTCACTCGTGCATTGGAGATGATCGTGAGAGGACGTGGCTGGCGTCCTCTCAGTTTGTATGTTCAGTGTGCTGCAAATTGTGCTGCAAATATCTGTGCTCAGTGTGCTGCAAATATCTGTGCTCAGTGTGCTGCAAATATCTGTGCTCAGTGTGCTGCAAGTGCAAATATCTACGTTATCTGCCTGAAAAACGCTCCATATCTGTGCTCAGTGTGCTGCAAATATATGTGCTCAGTGTGCTAATTGCTTTATTGTGGGGACTGGGGACCAGCAGTATTATATAGTAGGAGGACAGTGCAGAGTTTTGCTGACCAGTGACCACCAGTATTATACGTTCTCTGCCTGAAAAACGCTCCATATCTGTGCTGCATTGTAGTATATAGTTGGAGGACAGTGCAGAATTTTGCTGACCACCAGTATAAGTTATTAACTATATATATAGCAGTACGGTACAGTAGTGCACTGCTCTACCTCTGTGTCGTCAAGTATACTATCCCATCTTCAAGGGGAACAAGAATACTAACTGAACAGTTTGGATGCTTCATCAAGAACTATTTAAACTAACAAAGGGGGGCAGTGAACCAAACAGAAATAAAGAAATCTGCTCCCCCAACACAGAGGTATTGTTTCTGCAGGCAAAGGGAATAGGAAGCATATCCACAGCAACAGAAGATAATTCAGATCAAAACCAAATAAAAATAGGCAGAGAGAAGAACATAGCTAGGAACAGAAAAAGCACAAACAAAACTCTAAAAGCTATGTGTACAAATGCTAGGAGCTTAGGAAATAAAATCCCAGAACTAACTGCAATAATGACAAGGGATGATCTAGACATTGTGGCAATTACAGAGTCATGGTACAATGAAAATCATGACTGGGACATAGCTATACCGGGATATACTTTATTTAGGAAGGACAGAATTGGAAAAATCGGAGGAGGGGTAGCAATGTATGTAAAAAATGCCATAAATACTACATTAATACAAAGTATTGAAGAAAAAACTGAGGCCCTTTGGGTGACCATAGAAACAGGGGAAAAGTTGATTATTCGTATTGGCGTGATATACAGGCCACCAGGTCAGGAAGAGGAACTTGACAAGAACCTATTGCAGGACATAACTAAAATGGCATTAAAAGGAGAGGTAATAATCATGGGAGACTTTAATCTTCCTGATGTAAACTGGGAGGTGTCTGTAGGCTAGTTCCACTAGAAGTAGGAACATTTTAAATTCCCTTCAGGGAGCATCCCTCCACCAATTGGTGAGGGAGCCCACTCGGAAAGACGCAATATTAGACTTAATACTTACAAATGGAGACAGATTATCGGACGTAAAAGTGGGTGAAAACCTGGGATCCAGTGATCATCAAGCAGTATGGTTCAGCATTAAGACAGAGACTGACTCGTCCCATACAAAAACAAAGGTGTTGGATTTTAGGAAGGCTGATTTTGTAGGGATGGGAAAATGTGTAAGCGATTCTTTGGCAGAGTGGAGGAACTTGGAAACAGTGCAGGAGAGGTGGGAAACATTAAAATGTGCAATATTGAAGGCAACAGACCTTTGTATCAAAACTGTTAGGAAAAACACAAGGAAAAGGAAGCCAGTGTGGTTTGCAAAAGAAGTAGCAAATATTGTGAGAGCAAAAAAGATGGCTTTTAGGAAATATAAGCAGACACAAAATAATGAAGACAAAAAGATACATCTTGTTAGACAGAAGGAGACAAAGAAGGTAATCAGATGTGCAAAGGCACACGCTGAGGAGAAAATGGCCCAGTCAGTGGGTAAAGGAGGCAAAACTTTTTTTAGGTATATAAGCGAAAGGAGAAAAACAAAAGGCGGAATTATAAAACTAAAGACGGACACTGGGAGTCTTGTTGAAGGAGACAATTTAATAGCAGATCATCTTAATGATTATTTTTGCTCAGTATTTACTACTGAAAGAGAGGGGAAGGGGCCACAGTTAAGTTGCAGGGATAGTCAGGAAAATGAAACAAGTACATTTACAGAGGAGAAGGTCCTAACAGAACTCTCAAAGCTGAAAGTGGACAAATCTATGGGGCCAGATGGGATGCATCCAAGGATACTAAAAGAACTTAAAGAGGTGCTGGTAGCACCATTGACAGAATTATTCAACCAGTCATTAGCTACAGGAGTAATTCCAGAGGAATGGAAAAGAGCAAACGTAGTCCCACTGCACAAAAGTGGAAGCAAGGAAGAGGCAAACAAGTACAGACCAGTGAGTCTTACATCAGTAGTAGGGAAATTGATGGAAACACTCTTAAAAGAAAGAGTTGTAGATTATCTCAAATCCGGCAATTTACTGGATCCCAAACAGCATGGATTCACTGGGGGGAGATCATGTCAAACAAATCTTATTGACTTTTTTGATTGTGTGACTAAAGTGATGGATAAAGGTGGAGCCATGGATATAGCTTATCTAGACTTTAGTAAGGCTTTTGACACAGTTCCACATCGCAGACTGCTAAATAAACTTGAAAGTTTGGGATTGGATATTAGGATTATTGAATGGATAAGATATTGGTTGAAGGATAGAAAACAGAGAGTTGTGGTAAATGGAGTGCATTCACAGGAGGGAAATGTTACCAGTGGAGTACCCCAGGGATCTGTACTTGGACCAGTGCTTTTTAATATCTTTATTGGTGACATTGCAAATGGCATTAAAGGGAAAGTATGCCTTTTTGCAGATGACACAAAGGTATGCAACAGGGTAGACACACCAGGTGGGGTAAAACAAATGATTGAGGATCTAGGTAGACTAGAGGAATGGTCAAGAGTCTGGCAATTACAGTTTAATGCCAAAAAATGCAAAATCATGCACTTGGGTCTCAAAAATACTAAAGCTAAATACAGTATTAATGGCACTATACTGGAAACTACTGAGGAGGAAAGGGATCTAGGAGTCACTATTTCAGATGACTTAAAGGCAGGTAAGCAATGTGACAAGGCAATGAGGAAGGCTAGTAAGAGGCTTGGCTGCATTGGGAGAGGAATCAGCAGCAGAAAGAAAGAAGTAATAATGCCACTGTATAGGTCATTGGTACGGCCTCATCTAGAATACTGTATTCATTTCTGGAGGCCATATCTTCAAAAGGATATTAATACATTAGAAACTGTACAAAGGAGGGCAACTAAAATGGTGCATGGCCTACATCACAAAACATACCCAGAAAGACTAAGAAATCTCAATATGTATAGTTTGGAGCAGAGAAGGGAAAGGGGGTCATGATAGAAACTTTCAAATATATCAAGGGTCTTAACAAAGTCCAGGAGGGAAACATTCTCCAAATGAAGAGAAGCAATAGGACACGAGGAAATGCACTGAGACTGGAGGGGGGGAGGTTCAGGGGAAATTTGCGGAAAAATTATTTCACAGAAAGGGTAGTGGACAAGTGGAATAGCCTCCCATCAGAGGTGGTAGAGGCTAAGACAGTAGAGCAATTTAAACATGCATGGGATAGACATAAGGATATCCTTACAAAGAAATAAGGATCAAATAAGGTTAGAGATAAAAATAATATAAAAAAAAGGGGGCAGACTAGATGGGCCAAGTGGTTCTTATCTGCCGACAAATTCTATGTTTCTATGTTTCTATCCATACCTGTGGTGCATTTCAGTTTTGCACAGTTTGCTGACCACCAGTATATAATATATAGCAGTACGGTACAGTAGGCCACTGTTCTACCTACCTCTATGTCATCAAGTATACTATCCATCCATACCTGTGGTGCATTTAAGTTTTGCACAGTTTGCTGACCACCAGTATATAATATATAGCAGTACGGTACAGTAGGCCACTGCTCTACCTACCTCTGTGTCGTCAAGTATACTATCCATCCATACCTGTGGTGCATTTAAGTTTTGCACAGTTTGCTGACCACCAGTATATAATATATAGCAGTATGGAACAGTAGGCCACTGCTCTACCTACCTCTGTGTCGTCAAGTATACTATCCATCCATACCTGTGGTGCATTTAAGTTTTGCAGTTTGCTGACCACCAGTATATAATATATAGCAGTACGGCACAGTAGTCCACTGCTCTACCTCTGTGTCATCAAGTATACTATCCCATCCATACCTGTGGTGCATTTCAGTTTTGCACAGTTTGCTGACCACCAGTATATAAAATATAGCAGTACGGTAGAGTAGTCCACTGATCTACCTACCTCTGTGTCGTCAAGTATACTATCCATCCATACCTGTGGTGCATTTAAGTTTTGCACAGTTTGCTGACCACCAGTATATAATATATAGCAGTACGGTACAGTAGGCCACTGCTCTACCTACCTCTGTGTCGTCAAGTATACTATCCATCCATACCTGTGGTGCATTTCAGTTTTGCACAGTTTGCTGACCACCAGTATATAAAATATAGCAGTACGGTACAGTAGTCCACTGCTCTACCTACCTCTGTGTTGTCAAGTATACTATCCATCCATACCTGTGGTGCATTTAAGTTTTGCAGTTTGCTGACCACCAGTATATAATATATAGCAGTACGGTACAGTAGTCCACTGATCTACCTCTGTGTCGTCAAGTATACTATCCATCCATACCTGTGGTGCATTTAAGTTTTGCACAGTTTGCTGACCACCATTATATAATATATAGCAGTACGGTATGGTAGGCCACTGCTCTTCCTACCTCTGTCTCGTCAAGTATACTATCCATCCATACCTGTGGTGCATTTAAGTTTTGCACAGTTTGCTGACTACCAGTATATAATAAATAGCAGTACGGTACAGTAGGCCACTGCTCTACCTACCTCTGTGTCGTCAAGTATACTATCCATCCATACCTGTGGTGCATTTAAGTTTTGCAGTTTGCTGACCACCAGTATATAATATATAGCAGTACGGTACAGTAGTCCACTGCTCTACCTCTGTGTCGTCAAGTATACTATCCATCCATACCTGTGGTGCATTTAAGTTTTGCAGTTTGCTGACCACCAGTATATAATATATAGCAGTACGGTACAGTAGTCCACTGCTGTACCTCTGTGTCATCAAGTATACTATCCCATCCATACCTGTGGTGCATTTCAGTTTTGCATAGTTTGCTGACCACCAGTATGTAATATATAGCAGTACGGTACAGTAGGCCACTGCTCTACCTACCTCTGTGTCGTCAAGTATACTATCCATCCATACCTGTGGTGCATTTCAGTTTTGCACAGTTCGCTGACCGCCATTATATAATATATAACAGTACGGTACAGTAGGCCACTGCTCTTCCTACCTCTGTGTCATCAAGTATACTATCCATCCATACCTGTGGTGCATTTAAGTTTTGCACAGTTTGCTGACCACCAGTATATAATATATAGCAGTACGGTACAGTAGGCCACTGCTCTACCTACCTCTGTGTCGTCAAGTATACTATCCATCCATACCTGTGGTGCATTTAAGTTTTGCACAGTTTGCTGATCACCAGTATATAATATATAGCAGTACGGTACAGTAGTCCACTGCTCTACCTCTGTGTCGTCAAGCATACTATCCCATCCATACCTGTGGTGCATTTCAGTTTTGCACAGTTTGCTGACCACCAGTATATAATATATAGCAGTACGGTACAGTAGTCCACTGCTCTACCTCTGTGTCGTCAAGTATACTATCCCATCCATACCTGTGGTGCATTTCAGTTTTGCACAGTTTGCTGACCACCAGTATATAATATATAGCAGTACGGTACAGTAGGCCACTGCTCTACCTACCTCTGTGTCATCAAGTATACTATCCATCCATACCTGTGGTGCATTTCAGTTTTGCACAGTTTGCTGACCACCAGTATATAATATATAGCAGTACGGTACAGTAGTCCACTGCTCTACCTCTGTGTCGTCAAGTATACTATCCATCCATACCTGTGGTGCATTTCAGTTAAACGCAGTATATATAGTAGTAGGCCATTGCTATTGATATATTACTGGCATATAATTCCACACATTAAAAAATGGAGAACAAAAATGTGGAGGGTAAAATAGGGAAAGATCAAGATCCACTTCCACCTCGTGCTGAAGCTGCTGCCACTAGTCATTGCCGAGACGATAAAATGCCATCAATAGTCAAATTGAAGATGTCACTGTTGAAGTACACCAGGATGAGGATATGGGTGTTGCTGGCGCTGGGGAGGAAATTGACAAGGAGGATTCTGATGGTGAGGTGGTTTGTTTAAGTCAGGCACCCGGGGAGACACCTGTTGTCCGTGGGACGAATATGGCCATTGACATGCCTGGTCAAAATACAAAAAAAATCACCTCTTCGGTGTGGATTTATTTCAACAGAAATGCGGACAACTGGTGTCAAGCCATGTGTTGCCTTTGTCAAGCTGTAATAACTTGGGGTAAGGACGTTAACCACCTAGGAACATCCTCCCTTATACGTCACCTGGAGTGCATTCTTCAGAAGTCAGTGACAAGTTCAAAAACTTTGGATGACAGCGGAAGCAGTCCACTGACCACTAAATCCCTTCCTCTTGTAACCAAGCTCCTGCAAACCACACCACCAACTCCTTCAGTGTCAATTTCCTCCTTACACAGGAAAGCCAATAGTCCTGCAGGCCATGTCACTGTCAAGTCTGACGAGTCCTCTCCTGCCTGGGATTCCTCCGATGCATCCTTGCGTGTAACGCCTACTGCTGCTGGCGCTGCTGTTGTTGCTGCTGAGAGTCGATCGTCATCCCAGAGGGGAAGTCGGAAGACCACTTGTACTACTTCCAGTAAGCAATTGACTGTCCAACAGTCCTTTGCGAGGAAGATGAAATATCACAGAAGTCATCCTGCTGCAAAGCGGATAACTCAGGCCTTGGCAGCCTGGGTGGTGAGAAACGTGTTTCCAGTATCCACCGTTAATTCACAGGGAACTAGAGAATTGATTGAGGTACTGTGTCCCCGGTACCAAATACCATCTAGGTTCCATTTCTCTAGGCAGGCGATACCGAAAATGTACACAGACGTCAGAAAAAGAGTCACCAGTGTCCTAAAAAATGCAGTTGTACCCAATGTCCACTTAACCACGGACATGTGGACAAGTGGAGCAGGGCAGACTCAGGACTATATGACTGTGACAGCCCACTGGGTAGATGTATTGCCTCCCGCAGCAAGAACAGCAGCGACGGCACCAGTAGCAGCATCTCGCAAACGCCAAATCGTTCCTAGGCAGGCTACGCTTTGGAACTGAGGAACATCATCGCAGAATGGCTTACCCCAATTGGACTCTCCTGGGGATTTGTGACATCGGACAATGCCACCAATATTGTGCGTGCATTACATGTGGGCAAATTCCAGCACGTCCCATGTTTTGCACATACATTGAATTTGGTGGTGCAGAATTATTTAAAAAACGACAGGGGCATGCAAGACATGCTGTCGGTGGCCCGAAGAATTGCGGGCCACTTTCGGCATTCAGCCACCGCGTGCCGAAGACTGGAGCACC
Organism: Pseudophryne corroboree; assembly: GCF_028390025.1. NCBI lineage: Eukaryota > Metazoa > Chordata > Amphibia > Anura > Myobatrachidae > Pseudophryne > Pseudophryne corroboree. The sequence goes on from NC_086455.1 coordinate 155,771,456, forward strand.
AGCAAACAGTCCTGAACCTGCCCTGCCATCATCTGAAGCAAGAGGTGGTAACGAGGTGGAATTCAACCCTCTATATGCTTCAGAGGATGGAGGAGCAGCAAAAGGCCTTTCAAGCCTATACATCTGCCTACGATATAGGCAAAGGAGGGGGAATGCACCTGACTCAAGTGCAGTGGAGAATGATTTAAACGTTGTGCAAGGTTCTGCAACCCTTTGAACTTGCCACACGTCAAGTCAGTTCAGACACTGCCAGCCTGAGTCAGGTCATTCCCCTCATCAGGCTTTTGCAGAAGAAGCTGGAGATATTGAAGGAGGAGCTAAAACAGAGCGATTCCGCTAGGCATGTGGGACTTGTGGATGGAGCCCTTAATTCGCTTAACCAGGATTCACGGGTGGTCAATCTGTTGAAATCAGAGCACTACATTTTGGCTACCGTGCTCCATCCTAGATTTAAAACCTACGTTGCATCTCTCTTTCCGGCAGACACAAGTCTGCAGAGGTTCAAAGACCTGCTGGTGAGAAAATTGTCAAGTCAAGCGGAACGTGACCCGTCAACAGCTCCTCCTTCACATTCTCCCGCAACTGGGGGTGCAAGGAAAAGGCTAAGAATTCCGAGCCCACCCGCTGGCGGTGATGCAGGGCAGTCTGGAGCGAGTGCTGACATCTGGTCCGGATTGAAGGACCTGCCAACGATTACTGACATGTCGTCTACTGTCACTGCATATGATTCTGTCACCATTGAAAGAATGGTGGAGGATTATATGAGTGACCACATCCAATTAGGGCACGTCAGACAGTCCGTACGTATACTGGCAGGAAAAAGAGGCAATTTGGAGGCCCTTGCACAAACTGGCTTTATTTTACCTAAGTTGCCCCCCCTCCAGTGTGTACTGCAAAAGAGTGTTTAGTGCAGCCGCTCACCTTGTCAGCAATCGGCGTACGAGGTTACTTCCAGAAAATGTGGAGAAGATGATGTTCATCAAAATCTCCTATATAATAGCCCTATTCTGTGACCTTGTGATTCATTTGCTAACGCTGGGCGGAGTTACAACACTGGGCGGAGTTAGTCAAATGAGTCACAGAGATCTGGCCAAATCTACAGGAGACCAGGAGCAGAAGCAGATAGCATGGGCATTGGGCATGGCACAGGCAGGGGTGCAGACCTCCCAGCTTTCTGCAGGAGCTTTATCCAGGCAGAAGGAGGGAAACACATTCTGCGAAAAGGGGGCGTGGCTTCACGGGAGGGCCCCGTTTTCGTCAGTGAGGGAGCATGCCTAGCGCTCTGTGAGCTGCTGGCATGCTCCCAGGGGCTGATTATGAGTCCGGGGGGCCCAGGGCACTTGTGACAGGGGAGCCCTATCTCATTGCTGTGCCTGCTGTGGGTTAGGGGCGTGGCCTAATCGCGCCCCGCGTGGCCACGCCCCCTTATGCAAATTTTGATTTTTATTTATTTGATGGGATTTTGGCCCCTCAGCTAGGGCTAAATCCAGAGGAGGTGGTCGCTCCCCCCTACACACCCGCACAGGGAGAAGAAAGCAGGGAGGCTGCTGCCTCCCTGTAACACCACAGACCTGCCAACACGCAGCAGCGTGTGCTGACAGTAGCACAATACTGCCGTTGTTGCTGGCAGGACGGGGGGGGGGCTTCTGAGCTGGAACAGAGCTACTCCAGCCGGTGGGCCCCCTAAAACTGTGGGGCCAACGGTACGTATCCCCTGCCCCCCCCCCACCTTAATCCGGCTCTGCTGCTGGAACCCCCCCATTAATCCGTACCCCCTGATGCCCCCTCTCCCTCTGTCTCCACTATTCACCGCTGCTCTGCTAAGCAGAACAGCGAGTACAGGAGCTTTCCAACTGCCCCCCCACCGCCGGACACTGCGACCCGCGTGTGGGACAGCGGGACAGACCCCAAAAAATGGGACTGTCCCGCGAAAATCGGGACATTTGGGAGGTATGGGGGTGTGTGAGGGGTATGTCATACAGACAGACGGGCACCGGCTCACTGTGTGCTTGACCCCCCACATCAGCATACTCAGCAGGGTCTCTCTGGTGCGGAGGAGCGTCACTTTCTGGCACACTCCACGCTTCTTAGCTGCAGTTTAGTGGGGCACCTGCCGCTGTGCAGGTTCCGTACTGCCTCTGTTATCTCCAGCCCCAGCAACCCCACCGCTAGCTGCAGCACTGCCACCCGCAGTGAGGTGCACCCAGCTCCTTCACACACTTTAGCTGGCGGGTAGCGCTACAGAAATCCGAGCTGCTTGCAGGCTCTGACCCACTCCTCCCTCCAGCCGCAGCGTCTCCTGGGGGCTAACCAGTCACTCCCAGTCTCCCCTTACCACAGTGCCCGGAAGCCGTGAGGTCCGCGCCACGTGCATGCTATGACCCCCTCCTCCCTCCAGCCGCAGCATCTCCTGGGGGCTAACCAGTCATTTCCAGTCTCACCTTACCACAGTGCCCGGCAGCTGCGCGAGGTCTGCGGTGTGTGACTGAGGAGGGGGGGGAGGGATGCGGACGGGCAGAGGAAGCAGGAATCCAGCCTGAGAGAGTCAGCCATTCCAAGTCTCCAGCAGCAGCAGATCCCAACAGGTTGGAGTGGAACAGCAGCAGCCAGCAGCAGTGACTCCGGTAAGACACATCTGTCTGTCACCACTGTTTTGTCCCTAATACCAATCTCTCCTGTGCCCTGTGTTCTGTCATGTCCCTGTCACCCCTGGCCTTGCCCTGCCACCCTTATCCTGGCCCTTTCACCCTTATCCTGGCCCTGTCACCCTTATCCTGTCCCTATCATTTCTGTCCTGGCCCCGTCACCCCTGTCCTGGCCCCGTCACCCCTGTCCTGGCCCCGTCACCCCTGTCCTGGCACCGTCACCCCTGTTCTGACCCTGTCACCCCTGTCCTGGCCCCGTCAACCCTGTACTGACCCTGTCACCCCTGTCCTGGCCCTGTTACTGCATACCCTCCAACTACCTTTTATGGCATATACAGTACCCGCAGAGCCTCCAGACCTCTCCCCAATGCACCACACCTCCGCACCTTCCCCTCCACCACATGCGGCACTCCACCCCTCCCCCACATGCTGTGCCTCCAGACCCCCTACACCACCCGTGGCTCCCACTCCTCCACCCCTTCACCACCCACAGCACCTCCTGGCCCCTTCCACCATTCACCCCCCTTATATGTCTCCCCCCACACCTGCCCCCCTCCACCCGCAGCATCTGCAGACACCCTCCTCCATCAGCGGTCCCCCCCCTCATCCACCCCTCCCCCACCAATGGCACCCCCGCACCTGCCCCTCCACCACCTGCAGCACCTCCGGACCTCCTTTCCCATCCGCCGCAACACCCGTACCTGCCCCTACCCTACCCATGGTGCCTGCCAGGGCCGGTGCTAGGGTGTTCGGCGCCCCCCTGCAAACTATAAAATTGCGCCCTCCCATATTCCGTTGGCGTGCGCCGGGAAAAGGGGTGTGGTCTCACAACTAAGGGGCATGGCCACACAATAGTACCCCCATTTAAAATTACGCCACAATGTAGCACAATCTTATTAATCTTATACGTAATGCCCCACCCGTAGTAGTAGCGTCCTTATATGTAATGCACCCCAGTAGTAGTAGCATCCTTATACATAATGCACTCACAGTAGTAGTAGCATCCTTATACATAATGCCCCCCAGTAGTAGTAGCATCCTTATACGTAGTGCCCCCCCAGTAGTAGTAGCATCCTTATACGTAATGCCCCCCCAGTAGTAGTAGCATCCTTATACATAATGCACCCAGAGTAGTAGTAGCATCCTTATACGTAGTGCACCCCAGTAGTAGACGCGTCCTTATATACGTAATGCCCCCCCCAGTAGTAGAAGTGTCCTTATACGTAGTGCACCCCCAGTAGTAGACGCGTCCTTATATACGTAATGCCCCCCCCAGTAGAAGCGTCCTTATACGTAGTGCACCCCCAGTAGTAGAAGCGTCCTTGTACGTAATTCCCCCCTAGTAGTAGTAGCGTCCTTATACGTAATGCCCCCTCCCCACAGTACTAGTAGCGTCCTTATACGTAATGGTCCCCCCAGTAGTAGCATCTTTACATGTAATGCCCCCCCCCCTGTAGTAGTAGCGTCCTTATGCATAATGCCCCACCAGTAGTAGCATCCTTATACGTAATGCCCCTCTAGTAGTGGTAGCATTGTTATACGTAATGCCCCCCGAGTAATAGTAGCGTCCTTATATATAATGCCCCCAAGTAGTAGTAGCGTTCTTATACGTAATGCTCCCCCCAGCAATAGTAGCATCCTTATACGTAGTGCACCCCCAGTAGTAAAAGCGTCCTTATACGTAATTCCCCATAATAGTAGTATCGTCCATATACGTAATGCCCCACAGTAGTAGTAGCGTCCTTATACATAATGCACCCCCAGTAGAAGCCTCCTTATATGCAATTCCCCCGTAGTACTAGTAGCGTCCTTATAAGTAATGCCCCCCCCAGCAGTAGTAGCGTTGTTACGCGTCATGCCCCCCCTGTAGTAGCGTCCTTATACGTAATGCACCCTCCCAGTAGTAGTAGCGTCCTTGCATGTAATGGCCTCCCCCAGTAGTAGCGTCATTATACGTAATGCCCCCCCCCCAGTACTAGCGTCCATAAAGTGCGCGTACGCAGACATACCTCACACACACATACACACCCACCCACCATATGCACACATACACACTCACCATACACACACACACACACACACCACTTACCTAAGCCAGTCTCCCTCTGTACTGCAGCCTGGTCAGTGTAGCTCCGCCCCTTCTGTCCCGTTTAGCCCCGCCCCTATCGGTCCATTTAGCTCCGCCCCCTTCTGTCCCGTACTCAGCCGCTGTCACACGGGGAGGGGAGGCAGGAGGTTTTTTATTCTGCAGGCGCTGCTGCCAGTGACTGTCATACAGCGACAGACACAGCAGCAGCAGCAGCAGCAGGGGGGCCAGGACGGCGCAGCAGTGAAGGGATTCAGAGCAGGGAAAGCGCCTCTCTGTCCCAGCGCCTCCCTGCACTGCATCCCTTCGCTGAGCGGGTAGCGCCGGGCCTGGTGCCTGCGGTCCCCTACCCCACCCCCGGCACTCCCGTCCCTTCCCATCCCACAGCACCTCCGGAACCCTTCATCCATCCACAACATCCCCACACCTGCCCCTCTCCCACCCGTTGCACCCCTGCCCCTCCCCCACCTTCAGTGCCTCCGGACCCCTCCCCCATCTGCATCCCCCACTCCTCTGCCCCTCCCCCACGCGCAGCACCTCCCGAACCTTCCCCATCCGGGCCCCACCCCCACTTCTGCCTCCCCTCCACCCGCAGCATCTACAGACACCATCCGCAGTCCCCCCCGCACCCGCTACATTCTGTACATCGTGCCCTGCAGGTGCTGTTCACGCCGTCGCAAGGGGCTGCGCCTCCTTCACCATCGCACGCCCTTTCATTGTGCAATATTTAACCACTAACAAAGGAATGCAGGTAATACTCCATATAATACAAATATTAAACCCCAGAAAGGCATGCAAGGGTTAAGGGGGCGTAGCCCCTTGCGACGGTGTGAAGAGCGCCCGTAGGGCGCGATGAAGCACCTAGTGAATTATAATCAATTCCTCCGTGGAGACATTCACCAGCAATTGCCTCCTGAAAGTACACAGGGACCTGAGATGGTGGATTCCAGTGGGGGCGAATTACTAATCTGTGAGGAGGGGGATGTACACAGTGAAAGGGGTGAGGAATCGGAGGAAGAGGAGGAGGTGGACATCTTGCCTCTGTAGAGCCAGTTTGTGCAAGGAGAGATTGATTGCTTCTTTTTTGGTGGGGGCCCAAACCAACCAGTCATTTCAGTCACAGTCGTGTAGCAGACCCTGTCGCTGAAATGATGGGTTTGTTAAAGTGTGCATGTCCTGTTTATACAATTTAAGGGTGGGTGGGAGGGCCCAAGGACAATTCCATCTTGCACCTCTTTTTTCTTTCATTTTTCTTTGCATCATGTGCTGTTTGGGGACTATTTTTTTTGAAGTGCCATCCTGTCTGACACTGCAGTGCCACTCCTAGATGGGCCAGGTGTTTGTGTCGGCCACTTGTGTTGCTTAGCTTAGCCATCCAGCGACCTTGGTGCACCTCTTTTTTTCTTTGCATCATGTGCTGTTTGGGGACTATTTTTTTGAAGTGCCATCCTGTCTGACACTGCAGTGCCACTCCTAGATGGGCCAGGAGTTTGTGTCGGCCACTTGTGTTGCTTAGCTTAGCCATCCAGCGACCTTGGTGCACCTCTTTTTTTCTTTGCATCAAGTGCTGTTTGGGGACTATTTTTTTGAAGTGCCATCCTGTCTGACACTGCAGTGCCACTCCTAGATGGGCCAGGTGTTTGTGTCGGCCACTAGGGTCGCTGAGCTTAGTCACACAGCTACCTCATTGCACCTCTTTTTTTCTTTGCGTCATGTGCTGTTTGGGGAGTATTTTTTTGAAGGGCCATCCTGCGTGACACTGCAGTGCCACTCCTAGATGGGCCAGGTGTTTGTGTCGGCCACTAGGGTCGCTTAGCTTAGCCATCCAGCAACCTCGGTGCAAATTTTAGGACTAAAAATAATATTGTGAGGTGTGAGGTGTTCAGAATAGACTGAAAATGAGTGGAAATTATGGTTATTGAGGTTAATAATACTATGGGATCAAAATGCCCCCCAAATTCTATGATTTAAGTTGTTTTTGAGGGGGTTTTGTAAAAAAAAACCCACCCGAATCCGACAAAAAAATTTCAGGGAGGTTTTGCCAAAACGCGTCCGAATCCAAAACACGGTCGCGGAACCAAATCCAAAACCAACTGTATTTAGCAAGTTAAAAATACAGGCCCTCATTCCGAGTTGATCGGTCGCAAGGCGAATTTAGCAGAGTTACACATGCTAAGCCTACGCCTACTGGGAGTGTATCTTAGCATCTTAAAATTGCGACCGATGTATTCGCAATATTGCGATCACAAACTACTTAGCAGTTTTAGAGTAGCTCCACACTTACTCTGCCAGTGCGATCAGTTCAGTGCTTGTCGTTCCTGGTTTGACGTCACAAACACACCCAGCGTTCGCCCAACCACTCCCCCGTTTCTCCGGCCACTCCTGCGTTTTTTCCGGAAACGGTAGCGTTTTCAGCCACACGCCCATAAAACGCCGTGTTTCCGCCCAGTAACACCCATTTCCTGTCAATCACATTACGATCGCCGGAGCGAGGAAAAAGCCGTGAGTAAAAATACTATCTTCATAGCAAAGATACTTGGCGCAGTCGCAGTGCGAATATTGCGCATGCGCACTATGCGGAATTTCACTGCGATGCGATGAAAAATACAGAGCGAACGACTCGGAATGAGGGCCACAGAATTTATCAAAAAAAGACCTTCTAGTAATGTATTTACAGGCGAGTAACTTACAACTTACTCCCTACTGCACAATATATAATTATGAAGGTGCTTCCGGCTGTATGTTATAAGGACACTTCAAGGAGAAACAGAATTGTTTTACTCTCCACAGTAGTCACAGAGCTTTATGGTGATTCTTCTCATGTAGGGGCATATTTATTAATTGGGTTCTAGACCTGATAATTAAAATATCATATGGCACTTATCGCAGTAATATGAAAATAAGGATTGCTTGGAGCCTGTTCCTGCGGTGTGTACAAAGGGAAGTTATCGCTAATGCAATCACATTAGGGATGTCCATCGACCATCGATGATTCAAAATCATCGATGATCTATGACCGATGTTGAATACTTTTACCATTGATGGGGGAGAACCAGATGGGTTCCTGCATCGATAGTTCAGTGCTACCGAATTATTATTATTTTCTTTCCCTCAAAGTGTCAAGGCACGGAGCTTAGCCCTGCCTCCTGACACCTGTGAGGCCACACCTGCTGGCTCTGATTGGCTCGCATTTCTTTGTACAGTAACGCAGGGGTGACCATCGATGGGTAAAATCATTGATGATTCCCTTACAGATGGTTTAACACCATCGAGGTTATCCATCAATGGTACCAACAATGGTGACCATCAATGGATAACCCACCGATGGCCATCCCTAAATCACATACCTTCTTTGTTGGGACCCCATGGTGTGACTGTGCATATACACACAGTGAATGCGATGTGAAGATAGCATTATCTACCGGGTCTTGGTAAATTCTGCAATAAATCAGCCCCCCATAGAAACTAATGGGGACTGCTTTTGCGATTGAAAATAAAAGATTGAAGCAGACACTGTATCCCTGATATCTGCCGCAGCCCCCTCTACAAGTATTCGGGGGAAATTTACTGAATACAGGTGTTTTGGCTGGATATCCCTCAAATATTAATTGATAAATAGATCCTTTATACAGTGTGACACATGGTTGCCTGGAACCCCCCCCCCCCCCCCCCCCCTCCTCTTGGTCAGCGGATCAAATTATGAGCACAATAACAATAGTATTTAATATGATTATTAAAGCTGTCGCCACAACATGCCTAGTGGCAGCCGTTTCTTCTACCAAGTTTGTTAAGTGTATGGCTCTGAGCCCTCAGTCAGTGCACTGGACTAGAGAGTAGCTACCAGCAAGAAGAGACAGGAGTCTTACCATGAGGTGGAAGAATTTGATAAGAAAATGCTTTTCTGTCTCCTACTGGTTCTATAGTTCGTATATTTATTTATTTATTTATTTATTTATTTATTAGGGTGTGTTTAACCTTTTACTGACCAGTTATTGCATTTATATTAGTTAAATATGTTTAATACCTCCTACACTATAGACCATCTATGGTGTTAAATATTAATACTGTATTCCATACAGTATACAGAGTATAAAAAGACCAATGTTTACATTAATGTCTAGGGTCGGAACTAGGATCTTCTACCGCTCCCCCAGACTCCCACGCTTGGTCCAATTTTCTTCAGGGATATTGGTATATTGTGGATTACATTTGGAAACCCCCCTCCTCTGGAATCCTGCATTTGCCTCTGAGTAATAAGACAAGACTAAGAGGACAAAGGGCGCTCCCAATGACAATCAGCATCAGCCGTCATGTGTCACTGCTTCTGTGAACGTTGCTATATGCAGAAGTGCAGCTGGCAGTGACTTTGTGTCCCAGGATCTCATTTTCATGCATGACCAGAGGCTACAGAATCCCATAAACAGCCATATTGCTGCATTACAGGGATTACATTCCCTCCTGTCATCAGAGAAGACATCCTATTAGGATTCCACTTTACGCTGCATTTCTTTGCTCTTATCCATTACGCGGAATCATTTTAGATGGGAGCAGAAAATTTCAATCTGATTGAACTTGTTCCAGTGACTCCTGTACATTAGCGGAGAGTCGGCCTCCTCCTGCTAGCACCTATGACCCTAGCAGATGTAATTATTGCTGAACCTTGAGTGTTTGCCGTACTCTCCTTTTCATTCCCACTTCACCCATTAGCCGGCGGTAGGGGAAAAGAACATCAAATGGAAAATGTATCTGATGTTTCCACTACACAATCTCTGTACACAATATATTTCTCATCAAGAGTCAGTAAGTATCTCTGAGGTCAATAGCATCAGTCATTACTGAGGAGGCAAATTATCATTCACATAACATCTTCTAAAGTGCTGGCACTTCAGCCAATTGGCCGTCATTGGCAGGGAGTGATGTTCACCCCTTATTCTGCCCAGCCATGATGCTCTCATTGGACTGCAGATCTGCTTCACTCATTATGGACACATACAGATGTGAAGAAGATAAATGATGTATATTTCTATGTCTGTCCCCACTAGATGTCCGAGAGAGGAAGACTCTTAGCGCTGGTTGTGGTACAAAATTATCTGTGATCAGTTCCAATGTTAACTAAGTGAATGTATCACGTCTCCATAAATTGTATCACTTGACATAAAGGAGTCAATTCATTTAGGAGTGAGCTACCGTTGCAATTGCGTATAAATGTTGGCAACCACAGCAGATCTCGCCCCCCTCATGGCCCAATCTCACCCCAGACTCACTGATTTTTGTATGGGGCTTCTGAACAAAAATCCACATATCCAGCAGTATTGTAAATGGAGCATATAGCTGCTGTTGCCCTCCGGAGAGAGAACTTCACCCCTAATTGAATTGACTCCAAATAGCTAATTCTGTACTTTTTTGTTTACCCCTTATATATTGCAGTTGCTGTTCAGATGATGCTGATAATTAATAAAAAAAATGTTTTTTTTGAAGTTAATAACCTATCTACTTGTGAGTTGGAGATTTCAGCCAACATGTATGAAGTCAGTTTAAGACTGTAATCTTAGCTCTCCCACTTTTCCAGTTGTTACGTGAGACCTTACTTATACTTTTATTTACTTTCAGGAAACATTGTGGCAGATGTGTTAACCTGGAGAAGGCATAAGGAAGTGATAAACCAGTGATATGTGCAAGGTGATAAACGCACCAGCCAATCAACTCCTAACTGTTAATTTACATACTGGAGCTGGTTGGCTGGTGCGTTTATCACTTTGCACTTATCACTGGTTTATCACTTCCTTATGCCTTCTCCAGGTTAATACACAGTAGCGGATCTTGCCACGGGCAAGCAGGACTTTTGCCCAGGGTGCCGTTGCCCTGAGGGCGCTGCCGCTGTACCACGGCCACCATGGCAAGATCCGGTGCTGGTGCCGTGCAGTGCGTGATGATGTCAACTCGCACCACATGGCATTGTGGGAGCGGCCATAGACGCTAGAGGGGATAATTGACCTCTAGTGTCTATGAGGTGCTATGGGAGTCTTTCCCATAGATCCGAGGACCGGCGCCGGGGATGGTGAGTATTTATTTATTTTTGTAAGCGGCACAGCTACAGGGGGCACAACTACTGAGGGCACAGCTACACAGGGGGCACAGTACTGGGGGCACAACTACTGAGGGCACAGCTACAGGGGGCACAGTACTGGGAACACAACTACTGAGGGCACAGTACTGGGGGCACAACTACTAAGGGCACAGTACTGGGGGCACTACTTCTGAGGGTACAGCTACAAAGGGCATAACTGACCACACCCCTTCCCCATGAAGCCACGCCCCTATTTTTGCTACGCGCCTACTGCGCGCACTAACCCTGTTTTGCCTGTTGGGGGGGGGGGCGGCACTGGGCGCCACAAGGCCTGGAACTGGCCCTGTTAATACATCTGCCCCAATGTTGCATATCCCTGCTGTCAATCCAGAAATGCTGTAATCAGATGAAATCTGATTACAGATTTATCAAAACATTTGGTGCATCATTTAGGCAAAAAATTACTTATGTAATAAGCAGGAGATATCGCAGAGCAACATCTTTAAATGGCGTAAGTTATTGTAGCCTATGGGCTTCACACACAGAATATTTACCAGAAGAGGAATCCACAGGACCCCTCCTCAGCAGTGCCACCATAGGTATGCTTGGTCAGCAGACTGCATGCACAGTAGCGCGCCGGGCTTCCAAAGAAGAAGTGTAATGAATGCATTCGCTTGAGGAGGTCCTGTCCCTGCATGTGATTATTAATACATCCAGGACGTACTTAATTTCTTATTGAGAAGATAAATGATGAATAATAAGAAATTAAAATGATCTGGTCTAGAATCTGATAATTAATAAATATACCCCTAAAATCCTGGTGGTGCAAAATGGTCTGTTGCGAGAAATTACATTTGTGCGACGTTTCTTAGCTACTCCGCCAATCTCTACTCAAAGCCCAAAAAATGTTGAATGCCCTTGTTGGCCGTTTGACTCATTAACAAATCAAAGTACGGTATGTACTAAGAATAGAAATGCAGCCAAAACTCAGAAAATGCAATTTTCTACATTTTGGCTGCATTTCCATATGTATCAAGTTCTGGAATGCGCTTATTTCAGACGCTTGGACTTGGTGGGCATTATTTCTGCATTTCTCTCTGAGAGGGAACCGATCAGATATACCCCCCCCCCTTCCCCCACAGCACCATGGCAGCGGCTGTCTCATTCTGTGTATGCACAGAAGGACTCGTGGGTCCTAAATTAGGAAGTCCAGTGATCGCAAAGGACGGCTCTTATTGAGAGATCTGTCTTTGGCGATATTAATTGTGGGATGTATCAGTGCATAGTACATCCCACCCAAAATATGAAAGAGTATGAAATATAGAAATGTAGATATTTGCATATGTAAATGATGCTGAACACTACATCTTGTTACATGGAGAAAAATAAAAGTGGCGTCGCTAACAGGATGTAAAAGGCAGAGGTCATCACTACCACATGTGACTGCTGCACACTGCAGATATTTATGGGGCAGTTTACATTCCTGCTCATCTAGCAGATTAAAGTGCCGTATACTGTATACTGGAAGAGCCGTTCCTACAGAGAGGCTGGTGGAACGCAGCCAAAGCTATGTCTGCACCAGCCAGATAGACAAAAATGCTTTTCTTTACTTTATTGACCATCTAAATAATTTACAAATAAATTATCTAGTATTGCTGGTTTAAAGAACATAAAAACCGTATCTCTCATTAATATTTTATACTACTTGAGTCTCTGAATTGCTATAATACCTTAGTCTTGCAAAGCATTGAATTGACTGATACGACGTGAAAATACCATAGAGAATGTGTAAAGGATTCGCGGGGCAGGGATATTAGACAAATTGATAAAGTGGTAATTTAAAGGAAGTAAATGACCAACATTTTACACCCAGTGGCGGAGAAGCATCTCATAGAAATTCCATCAATAAAAAGAACAAAATGTTCCATATTTTAAGTTGTTTTTTTAATGCAAGGTTAGTAGAGTGTACATTTTACAGGATGTGTTATCATACAGTATTTTGCAGCGGTATTGCGGGGCTGACTGGTGTTTTTCTAAACAAACAATTTTCTGCTTGTCCCAATTAAATCAGATTTCCATTCTTCATAATATAATCTGACCATGATATTTAGGATTGAAGCATTCTTAAAATGTTTCCCAATGAATCTGGGTCTTCTGATAAATGGAGACCGCACAGCAAATGTTATTAGGTTTTGTTGTTTCTAGGCAAGCACTGGTACGCATGGGGACAATATACATCAGGTCCCTGACCACACAACATTGAAGATTGAGGTTACCACCATGGCTATACAGTAGATACCACCATGTTAGCAATAAAGAAATGTCAATGGCACCGTCTACTAGAAGACGCCGGTAATAGCTTCCTGCATGCTGCTTTGGTTTGCTGAGAGTCTGTTCCAGTCCTGCTGTATCCGGTCATTCCTGTCCTCAGAAGTCCTGTATTCGGGAGTTGTCATCTCATCCCAGGAAGTCGTTTGGTCCCCAGTTGTCCTGACTGATCACCTTTGTATATCGAGTGGTGTCCGTGAGTTGCGGCTCTGCCGTGTGTTGCGGCTCAGCCGCTTTATCTTTATATATTCTGTTTTTGGAGCATTTGCGGAGGGTTCCGCTTCCACAAGTCCTCTCTGGAACTCGGCGGTGCTGGGTAGGAGAAGTGGACAAGTGGATATTTTGGTTGTCCTTTTTCCTGGCGGTGTTTCCGCACATATTCTAGTTTTAAGTTAGCTTGTAGCCCCTGGCCTGGTTGTTTAGTCAGAGGGCCCCTTGTTATCACCCTGTCTCGGATTTCCCTATGTCTCTCATTAAGACCTGGGGGGGCATCGGAGTCGGGCAGACATAATCCGTCCTTCAAACGCGGCTGCCATGGGCTCAAGCAACCATAGTCTCGCAGGGGATTTCCGACAGCACGGGTGAGACAACGGAGTTAGGGCGCAAGGGGCTATTTTCCATTCCCGCTCCCTTCCCCAGCATTTCGTTCCAGTGCTCCGGTCCTCGCAAAAGATCTCCTCAGACCAGAGTGCTGGAATCATAACATTATTACCGGCCATACCAAAAAAATTAAAATTAAACAGGGCTTTAATTTTTTCCTCTCATTCAGTTTTTGTTAAAATTTTTTGGCCTCATGAATCCGACAGGTTTAGGGCCAAACCCTGGCCAGCTCTTAGTCAATCAGATTCAAGAACTTACTCAGATGGTTCAGGATCTTTCTCTTCGGGTGAGGTCGCAGGAAGATCTTTTGCGAGCCTCCCCAAAGGTAGTCCCTGAACCAAAGATGCATTTGCCTGACCGTTTTTCTGGCGATAGAAAATAATTTTTTAGTTTTAAAGAATCCTGTAAACTTTATTTCCGTTTAAGACCTACTTCCTCTGGTTCTGAATCTCAGCGGGTTGGGATTATTATTTCTTTACTCAAGGGGGATCCTCAGACCTGGGCGTTCAGTTTAAGGGCAGAGGATCCTGCGTTGTTGTCAGTAGATGCTTTCTTTAAATCTTTAGGGCTTTTGTATGATGACCCAGATAGAGAGGCGTCCGCTGAAAGTCAGCTGCACGCTCTCAAACAAGGAAGAAATCCTGCAGAGGTTTATTGTACTGAGTTTCGCCGTTAGTCGAACGACTGTGGCTGGAATGACCCAGCCCTGCGCAGTCAGTTTCGCCTCGGCTTATCAGAGTCTATTAAAGACAGTCTCCTCCAGTACCCCGCTCCTGAGACTCTCGATAAACTCATGTAGCTTTCTATTAAGATTGATCGTCGTCTCAGAGAGCGGAGGGCTGAAAGAGGAACACCTGTAAGGTCAAGTCCTTGTGTTTATTCCATTCCAGAAGACGTAGAGGAGCCCATGCAGATGGGTCTCTCCCGGCTGTCTCCTGAGGAAAGGGCCAGAAGGCAAAATTCCGGTCTTTGTTTGTACTGTGGTGGTAAGGGACATTTTGCTCGTAACTGTCCGAACAAGTCGGGAAACGCTTTGACCAGGTGAATTGTGAGGGGGTTCACCTAGGTCTACAGCTTATCTCCTCGAATAACTCTCTTTTAGTCCCAGTTAAGGTTTCCTTTGGCAGCCTCAGTTCTTTGGTGTCGGCTTTTGTTGACAGTGGAGCTGCAGGAAACTTTATGGATTTAACTTGGGCCTAGGCCTTAGGCATTCCTCAGTTACCATTGGGTAGGTGTGTCACCATGCATGGCTTAGATGGGAGTCCGCTTTCCAACGGGGTTATTACTCACCGTACACCTCCCGTAGTACTTACAGTAGGAGCTTTACATTCCGAAAAGATTGAGTTCTATCTAACACATTGCCCAGCAGTTCCAGTTGTTCTGGGTCACCCTTGGCTGGCCTTTCATAATCCCACCATTGATTGGCGGTCCGGGGAGATTTCACAATAGGGTAATTTTTGTGCTAAGGAATGTATTTAGTTTCCAGTTAGAGTAGCAGCTATCATTACAAAACTCATTCCAGTGGAATACCAGGAGTTTGCCGATGTATTCTCCAAAGGCAATGCGGACATTCTGCCTCCCCATCGGCCTTATGATTGTGCTATTGAGCTAATCCCTGGTGCCGCATTGCCAAAGGGGAGATTATATGCATTGTCCGGGCCAGAAACTTCGGCTATGAATGACTATGTTCAGGAGAGCTTACAGAAAAGTTTTATTAGACCATCAAAATCCCCTTTAAGTGCTGGTTTTTTCTTTGTGGAGAAAAAGGATGGCTCGCTTAGACCATGCATAGATTTTAGAGCCTTGAATAAAATCTCAGTCAAAAACACCTATCCTTTGCCGTTGATTTCTGTACTCTTTGATCAGTTACGTTCTGCTGTGATTTTTTCTAAAATTGACCTGAGAGGAGCTTACAACCTCATCCGAATTAAATCTGGAGATGAGTGGAAGACGGCTTTCAGTACTCAGTCGGGTCACTACGAATACCTGGTGATGCCGTTCGGCCTGTCTAATGCTCCAGCAGTTTTTCAAGACCTCATTAACGATGTGCTCCGTGACTTCCTAGGGAAATTCGTGGTCGTTTATTTAGACGACATCTTGATTTTTTCTGAATCGATGGAACAACATATCACCCAGGTGCGTCTGGTTCTTCAAAAGTTACGTGAGAATCATTTATATGCCAAACTGGAGAAGTGTGAATTTCACGTCACGAAAGTATCTTTTTTAGGGTACATAATTTCCCCTCAGGGATTTTCCATGGAACCTAAGAAGCTTCAGGCCATCCTTAATTGGGCGCAACCCACCAATTTAAAAGCAATTCAGCGCTTTTTAGGGTTTGCGAATTATTATAGGAGGTTCATTCATTCTTTTTCTGACCTGGTTGCTCCCATTGTGGCTCTGACAAAGAAAGGAGCGGATCCTACCAACTGGTCGCATGAAGCTGAGTTGTCCTTCCGGGCTCTGAAACAAGCCTTTGTCTCAGCTCCAGTCCTCAGACATCCTAATCCGGAATTGCCCTTTGTTGTGGAGGTTGATGCCTCAGAGGTTGGAGTGGGGGCTGTCCTTTCTCAAAAGGATCCGGTGTCTTTGGACTTACATCCTTGTGCCTTTATGTCCAGGAAGTTCTCCTACGCTGAATCCAATTATGACGTTGGTAATCGGGAGTTACTGGCGGTAAAGTGGGCTTTTGAGGAGTGGAGGCATTGGCTGGAAGGAGCAAAGCATACTATTTCGGTATTGACTGACCATAAGAACCTGCAATACATTGAATCAGCTAAACGGCTTAATGCCCGGCAGGCACGTTGGGCATTATTTTTTACTCGTTTCAAATTTATAATCACTTTCAGGCCTGGTTCCAAGAATACTAAAGCTGATGCCCTGTCACGTAGTTTTCTTCCGGTTCACAATAACAATCCTGTTGTTACCCCAATACTTCCATCTTCGGTCATCCGGGCAGGCCTCACACAGGATTTATTTACCCAGTTAAACCAGCTTCAACACCAAGCTCCTAGATTTACTCCTGCTGGTCGTCTTTACGTTCCTGAATTTTTGAGAGCTACTGTTTTAACTGAATTCCATGACAACAAGGTTTCAGGGCATCCGGGAATCACTAAGACATTGGAGTTAGTCTCTCGCTCAGTATGGTGGCCTAGTATGTCTAAAGACGTTAGGGAATTTGTTTTTTCATGTCAGGTTTGTGCACAGCATAAGGTTCCCCGTTCCTTGCCTATCGGGCAACTTATGTCCTTAAGTGTCCCTCTCGGGCCATGGTCTCATATTTCCATGGATTTTGTGGTTGACCTTCCCCTTTCAGCCGGATTCCGAGTCATATGGGTGGTAGTGGACCGTTTTAGTAAAATGGCTCATTTTATTGCTCTTCCCCGATTGCCTTCTGCTCAAGGGTTGGCAGTTTTGTTCCTCCGCCATGTGTTTAGGCTTCATGGGTTACCCACTGATATTGTTTCTGATCGGGGTCCACAATTCATCGCACAATTCTGGAGATGTTTTTGTGCTTAATTAAAGATGAAACTGTCATTAACATCCGGTTATCACCCACAATCCAACGGGCAAACCGAACGAGTTAACCAGTCATTAAAACAATATCTGCGCTTGTATTCAGCCAAACTCCAGAATGATTGGTCCGAGTTTCTTCCTTTGGCTGAATTTGCTTACAATAATTCCTGTCATTCCTCCACTAAAGAGTCTCCATTCTTTTCAGTTTTTGGTTTTCAACCCAGAGCTAATTCTTTTTTTCATCATTCTCCAGTCTCCTCGCTGGCATTGACCTCCCATCTCAGAGCAATTTGGAAAAAAGTGCACCTTGCGCTCAGAAAAGCGGCCTTTCAAGAAAAGAAATTTTCTGACAGGCTCCGACGTCCTTGCACTTTTAAGGTGGGAGACAAGGTGTGGTTGTCAACTCGCAACATCAGGCTTCGACAATCCTCGGCTAGACTGGGACCCAAATTTATTGGACCATTTCTTATTATTTAAAGAGTCAACCCAGTTGCCTTTCGGCTACGTTTACCAAGATCTCTCAAGAATGGAAATACGTTTCATTGTTCCCTGTTGAAACAATACGTTTCTTCCAGTAGATTTCCTCGGAGGATCTCTCAGGGTAGATCTCCAGTGGATGTACAGGGACAACAGGAGTTCTTGGTAGAGAAAGTTCTTGATTCCAAATTGTCCCGGGGTCGGCTTTATTTTTTAGTTCACTGGAAAGGCTATGGTCCGGAGGAAAGGTCTTGGGTCCTAGATAAGGATCTTCATGCCCCTAGGCTCAAGAGGGCATTTTTTCGGGAATTTCCTCAGAAGCCTGGCTTTAGGGGTTCCTTGACCCCTCCTCAAGGGGGGGGTACTGTTAGGCGCCGGGGTCCGTATGTCCGCGCGGCCCGGCACCTAGCAACTAGGGACGCCGTGCGCGTTCAGCCGCCGGCTCCCTAGCAACGCTAGACGCCGGGCGCGCTGAGCCGCACGGACCCTAGCAACGGGGACGCCACGGGCGGACCGCGTTCCCCATTGCAGGGCCTAATTAACAAGCACACACACTTGTCCTCTGGCCGTGCAGCAAGGCAGCTGCACGGCATTTATTCCCAATCAGGCTCTAAGCAGCTGATTGGAGGACTCCCTGTTAAATACCTTCCCAGTACTTCTCACAGACGCCGGTAATAGCTTCCTGCATGCTGCTTTGGTTTGCTGAGAGTCTGTTCCAGTCCTGCTGTATCCGGTCATTCCTGTCCTCAGAAGTCCTGTATTCGGGAGTTGTCATCTCATCCCAGGAAGTCGTTTGGTCCCCAGTTGTCCTGACTGATCACCTTTGTATATCGAGTGGTGTCCGTGAGTTGCTGCTCTGCCGTGTGTTGCGGCTCAGCCGCTTTATTTTTATATATTCTGTTTTTGGAGCATTTGCGGAGGGTTCCGCTTCCACAAGTCCTCTCTGGAACTCGGCGGTGCTGGGTAGGAGAAGTGGACAAGTGGATATTTTGGTTGTCCTTTTCCCTGGCGGTGTTTCCGCACATATTCTAGTTTTAAGTTAGCTTGTAGCCCCTGGCCTGGTTGTTTAGTCAGAGGGCCCCTTGTTATCACCCTGTCTCGGATTTCCCTTTGTCTCTCATTAAGACCTGGGGGGGCATCGGAGTCGGGCAGACATAATCCGCCCTTCAAACGTGGCTGCCATGGGCTCAAGCAACCATAGTCTCACAGGGGATTTCCGACAGCACGGGTGAGACAACGGAGTTAGGGCGCAAGGGGCTATTTTCCATTCCCGCTCCCTTCCCCAGCATTTCGTTCCAGTGCTCCGGTCCTCGCAAAAGATCTCCTCAGACCAGAGTGCTGGAATCATAACACCGCCATTTTCACTCGTGCTTTGGAGATGATAGCGAGAGGATGTGGCTGCGTTCTCTCAGTTTCTGTGTTCACTGTTCAGTGTGCTGCAAATATCTGTGCTCAGTGTGCTGCAAATATCTGTGCTCAGTGTGCTGCAAATATCTACGTTCTCTGCCTGAAAATGCTCCATATCTGTGCTGCATTGTAGGAGGACAGTGCAGAATTTTGCTGACCACCAGTATATATATATATATATATAGCAGTACGGTACAGTAGTCCATTGCTCTACCTCTGTGTCGTCAAGTATACTATCCATATCTGTGCTGCATTGTAGTTGTGCGCAGTATATAGTAGGAGGACAGTGCAGAATTTTGCTGACCACCAGTATATATATATAGCAGTACGGTACAGTAGTCCATTGCTCTACCTCTGTGTCGTCAAGTATACTATCCATATCTGTGCTGCATTGTAGTTGTGTGCAGTATATAGTAGGAGGACAGTGCAGAATTTTGCTGACCACCATTATATATATAGCAGTACGGTACAGTAGCCCATTGCTCTACCTCTGTGTCGTCAAGTATACTATCCATATCTGTGCTGCATTGTAGTTGTGCGCAGTATATAGTAGGAAGACAGTGCAGAATTTTGCTGACCACCAGTATATATGTATATATATATATATATATATATATATAGCAGTACGGTACAGTAGGCCATTGCTATTGATATATTACTGGCATATAATTCCACACATTAAAAGATGGAGAACAAAAATGTGGAGGGAGGCCGGCCACTTGGGTCGCTTAGCTTAGACATCCAGCGACCTTGGTGCACCTCTTTTTTTCTTTGCATCATGTGCTGTTTGGGGACTATTTTTTGAAGTGCCATCCTGTCTGACACTGCAGTGCCACTCCTAGATGGGCCAGGTGTTTGTGCCGGCCACTTGGGTCGCTTAGCTTAGCCATCCAGCGACCTTGGTGCACCTCTTTTTTTCTTTGCATCATGTGCTGTTTGGGGACTTTTTTTTGAAGTGCCATCCTGTCTGACACTGCAGTGCCACTCCTAGATGGGCCAGGTGTTTGTGCCGGCCACTGGGGTCTCTTAGCTTAGTCACACAGCGACCTTGGTGCACCTCTTTTTTTCTTTGCATCATGTGCTGTTTGGGGACTATTTTTTAAATCTGCCATCCTGTCTGACACTGCAGTGCCACTCCTAGATGGGCCAGGTGTTTGTGCCGGCCACTTGGGTCGCTTAGCTTAGTCATCCAGCGACCTCGGTGCAAATTTTAGGACTAAAAATAATATTGTGAGATGTGAGGTGTTCAGAATAGACTGGAAATGAGTGGAAATTATGGTTATTGAGGTTAATAATACTATGGGATCAAAATGACCCCCAAATTCTATGATTTAAGCTGTTTTTGAGTTGTTGTTGTTTTTTAAAAACACCCGAATCCGACAAAAAAATTTCAGGGAGGTTTTCCAAAACGCGTCCGAATCCAAAACACGGCCGCGGAACCGAATCCAAAACCAAAACACAAAACCCGAAAAATGTCCGGTGCACATCTCTACAAAATACTCAACTTTTCTAGAGGACACCATACAATCCCTACTGAGAGGAACATCTTCCAATCAGGATGTAGGTTGGCTCAGTATGATGTCACATTTTCCTTCTACCCAAGAAAATGATGGTAGTTCTCACTTTGAAAGACACGGCAATCCTACAGACCCGTGGCTAAGGGCGTGATTCAAAACGGATGCAAAGCCGATGACTGCATGTCAGGAATCGACTTACCGCTGTTATGTCTGTCTGCCGGAGCGGACTCCGTCCGGGGTCACTGCATGTTGCTGTCACCTGTCACCCTGCTCGTGGATACCATCTCAGGCCTGGGAGCGCCCCTGGAGTCAACGGGCGCGTGGGCGCGCCGCGTCCCAGCCGGGCCGCGTCATGGGCGCCGCCATGACAGTTTTCCCCAGTGTAAGTGCGGCAGCCAATCCGGAGCTTGGCCGCACCTCCTCGTCTCACTCCAGCCAATACCTGCCGGTCAGGGGGTATATCAGGAGCTGCAGGGTGAGTCAGAGGTTGTCCTGAACTTTGTGTCACTCCTGCGACCCGTGTGTCTGGACCTGTTCTCCTGTTCCTCCGTGTTCCTGGATATTCTCCTGATCCTCCGTGTTCCTGGATATTCTTCTGTACCTGTTACTCCCGTGGAACTACAAGTACAAGTACCAGCACCAGCAATACCTTTCTGGCTTCACACCTTCTACACCTGCAGTGTGCTCCAGCCTACAGCAGTAGAGACTCCCTCTCCAGGTGCATTCCGTCATCTCACCTGTGATTCAGCCTGCATGCTGATTGTGCACTTCCAACAGCACAGTGAACATTACCATCCAGTCTCCTGCATTGCTACCAGGTTTGCTACCATTATTCCACCTCTGCTGGCTCCACGTTTTAATTACTCTGGTTCCATTTCTGCATTACAAACTCTGCCATAGACTTTCAGTTTCAAACCATATTATATCATTGCCATTACCATTGCCGTTACCATTGTCATTTCCATTGCATTCGTTTGTTTTACTTTCTGCTGCATTATTATCTGGACTTTCTGTTATTAATAAATCTACATTGTGCACATGCGCAGAAACCCAATACTGCCTCCTCACTTCATTCCACCTACCTCCACTGACCCACTAGCGCCCCCTCCGGGGACACAAACTAAACCGACTCTGACAGTAAGTTCAGGACCGATGGACTCGGACGGTGGTCAGAGTGTGGGGTCAGGGGCCTTACAAAACCTGGTCTCCCGTTTGGATGGACAAGAGGCTGTGCAGCAGCAGATCTTCCAGTTTCTGCAAGGGATGTCCTCCCGGATTGATACGTTACAACAATCTCTGCTAAGTGCGCCTGCACCTCCAGTTCCTGTTACCCCTGCACATGCAAGTGTAGGGGGTTCTTCTTCTCTGGCTGCATCTGCTCCTGTATCTCGTTTGCACCTGCCTGTGCCTAGCAGGTATGATGGCAGTCCGAAGTTATGCCGTGGGTTCCTCAACCAGTGTGAAGTCCAGTTTGAACTTTTACCTCATAATTTTCCCACGCCAAGATCCAAGGTTGCTTATATTATTTCACTGCTCTCCGGATCAGCCCTGAGTTGGGTGTCTCCTCTGTGGGAACGTGCCGACCCGTTGATGAACAACTATGCCGAGTTTGTTTCCATCTTCAGACGCATCTTTGATGAACCGGGTCGTGCAACATCAGCCTCCGCAGATCTTCTCCAGCTCCGTCAAGGGACTCGCAGTATGGGCCAATACGTCATCCAGTTCCAGACGTTAGCCGCAGAGGTTCAGTGGAATAACCAAGCCTTGGTAGCAGCCTTCTGGCATGGACTCTCGGAACGGATAAAAGATGAACTGGCAACCCGTGATATCCCTGTGCAATTACCAGAATTAATCTCCCTATGTATCAAGTTGGACTCTCGCATCCGCGAACGCAATAGTGAGCGTGCTCGTGCTGAGTGTCGCAAACCAAGAATGGTACCTCCTGTACAGTTTCAGCCTCCACCTTCTGACGAGCCTATGCAAATTAATAGGTCCCGCTTAACCTCTGAGGAGCGGTCAAGGAGACTTCGTGAGAGACTGTGTCTTTATTGTGCGGCAGTAGGTCACCAAATAAATTCTTGTCCAGTGCGTTCGGGAAACGCCAGATCCTGACTTGTAGGGGAGGAGTCAAGTTGGGATCTTTCAAGCAAGCTCCTTCAACCCAAGATTTCATTCTTCCTGTGACCTTAGAGACGGCGGCTGGACTCCAATCTGCAACTGCGTTGGTAGACTGTGGTGCAGCGGGGAATTTCATCACTCAAGCTGCGGTAGACAAGTTTCATCTGCCGGTCTATGAACTTCCATATCCAGTCTACATCACGGCAGTTGATGGTAGTCGTATTTCTAAGGGGTATATCACTCAACAAACCCGGCCAGTGATACTGGGGGTTGGGTTCCTGCATTCTGAGTTAATAAAATTTCTAGTTATTCCTCAGGCAACTCAGGAGATTGTGTTAGGTATGCCCTGGCTCCAGCTACATAACCCACAGATTGATTGGGCTACCTTACAACTAACTGCTTGGGGTTCACATTGCCGTCAGTCCTGTTTAGCCCAAGTTGTTCCTGTCAAGACTTCTGAAATCAAGACCCAGTCTACTCTTCCTATGGCCTATCAAGATTTCGCTGACGTCTTCAGCGAGAAGGCCGCTGATGTCCTGCCACCCCATAGAGAGTGGGATTGCCCCATCGACCTCATTCCTGGCAAAAAACCACCTAGGGGGCGCACCTACCCGTTATCTGTTCCTGAAACCGAAGCGATGAGCGAATACATCAAAGAAAACCTACAGAAAGGATTCATCCGTCCCTCATCATCACCTGCTGGGGCAGGTTTCTTTTTTGTTAAAAAGAAAGATGGAGGACTACGTCCATGTACTGACTACCGGGGACTTAATGATATTACCGTTAAGAACAGCTACCCGTTACCTCTTATTACCGAGTTATTTGATAGAGTCAAAGGAGCCCGCATCTTCACCAAGTTAGATCTCCGCGGTGCCTATAATCTCATCAGAATCCGCAGCGGTGACGAATGGAAGACAGCTTTCAATACTCGGGATGGCCATTACGAGTACCTGGTAATGCCATTCGGGTTGAGCAATGCTCCAGCAGTGTTTCAACACTTTGTTAATGAAATTTTCCGTGACGTTCTGTACAAGTATCTCGTTGTTTACCTGGACGATATCCTCATCTTCTCTCAAGACCTCCCTTCTCATCGTCTCCAAGTCCGTGAAGTCCTCCGACGTCTTCGTGAGAATTGTCTTTACGGCAAATTATCTAAGTGTACCTTTGAGGTTACCTCCATACCCTTCCTGGGGTATATAATTTCTGGATCGGATCTCCAGATGGACCCGGCAAAATTGGAAGCTATTGCCAATTGGTCCATTCCGAACACTCTCAAGTCCATTCAACGATTCCTGGGCTTTGCCAATTATTATAGGAAATTCATCCGAGGCTTTTCAACTCTCATTGCTCCTATTACTAGCTTAACTCGGAAAGGGGCAGATCATTCCAACTGGTCAGAAGATGCCCTGGCTGCGTTTCAAAAAATCAAGATGGCTTTTGTTACCGCTCCAGTTTTGTTACAGCCCGATATTAATAAGCCATTCGAGTTGGAGGTGGATGCTTCCACAGTAGGAGTGGGAGCTGTTCTCTCTCAGATGGGAGCTGACGGGAAGATTCATCCCTGTGGATTCTTTTCCCGTAAATTTCTTCCTGCAGAAGTTAATTATTCCATCGGAGATCAAGAGCTTCTGGCGATTAAACTGGCCCTTGAGGAATGGAGGTATCTCCTGGAAGGGGCGAAGTTTCCATTTAATATCTATACGGATCATAAAAACCTGCTCTACTTGAAGGCAGCTCAGTGCCTTAATCCTCGCCAGTCCCGATGGGCTATGTTCTTCTCCCGTTTTAATTTCAAGCTCCATTTCCGCCCAGGTTCTCAGAATACCAAAGCAGATGCCTTGTCTCGATCCATGGAATCTGAGGACGAGATATCCGATCCAGTACCACGCTCCATCCTGGATCCTGTTGCCTTTGCTTCTTCACAAGTTTCTCCAGCTCCGCCTCCTGGTAAGACTTTTGTTGCTCCTGAACTCCGTTCTAAGTTGTTGTCTTGTGCTCATTAGTCTAAATTTACTGGGCATCCTGGTGTCCTAAAGACTTTTAAATTTCTCTCTGAAACATACTGGTGGCCGAAGATGAAAGTCGACATCAAAGACTTTGTGGCGTCTTGCCCTAAATGTGTGCAGCACAAAACTCCTCGTCAGTCTCCAGCAGGTCAGTTACAGCCATTATCCATTCCCAGCCGTCCTTGGTCACATCTGTCTATGGATTTCATCTCTGACCTTCCCTCCTCCCAAGGATTCAATACCATCTGGGTAGTGGTCGACAGATTTACCAAAATGGCTCATTTTGTTCCACTCCAAGGACTTCCTTCCGCTCCAAAACTGGCTCAAATCTTCCTACGGGAGATTTTCCGTTTACATGGACTACCCACTGAAATAATATCTGACCGTGGAGTTCAGTTTGTGGCAAGGTTTTGGAGAGCTCTCTGTTCTGCCATGCAGGTCCATCTCAAGTTCTCGTCAGCGTATCATCCTCAGACGAATGGGCAGACAGAGAGGGTAAACCAGGAGTTGGAAACTTTCCTGAGACTGTACATATCATCTTCCCAAGATGACTGGGTAGATTTGCTCCCGTGGGCTGAATTCGCTCACAATTTCCGCTACCACACAGCTACTGAAACTACTCCGTTCTTCGCTGTTTATGGGCAGCATCCACGAGTTCCTGATTTTCAAGACCTTCCTAGCATCGATGTTCCTGCTGCCACTACTGTCCTCAGTCAGTTCTCAACAATCTGGAGGAAGATTCATACTTCACTCAAAAAGGCTTCTGCTCGGTACAAATTCTTTGCCGACCGCAAGAGACGTGCAGTTCCCAGCTTGAAACCTGGGGATAAAGTCTGGCTGTCAACCCGGAATCTTCGTCTTAAAGTGCCTTCGATGAAGTTTGCACCACGCTTCATTGGTCCTTTCTCCATCGAAAGAGTTCTAAATCCTGTGGCTTACAAGCTCAAGTTACCCTCTTCATTGCGTATTCCTAATGCTTTCCATGTCTCTCTCCTCAGACCATTAGTCCTAAATCGCTTCCAAAGAGCTCTTCCAGCTGGCCCCAGCATTCCAACTCAGCGGGGCATAGAGTTCGAGATAGAGAAGATCCTGGACTCCCGTCACCGGTATGGTCGTCTGCAATATCTCATCGACTGGGCCGGCTATGGTCCTGAGGAGAGGAGTTGGGTGAACTCTGCTGATGTCCACGCTCCCAGGTTGGTCCGTGTTTTCCACAGGTCTCATCCTTCCAAGCCACGTGGGTGTTCGGTGCCCACCCATAAGGGAGGGGGTACTGTCAGGAATCGACTTACCGCTGTTATGTCTGTCCGCCGGAGCGGACTCCGTCCGGGGTCACTGCATGTTGCTGTCACCTGTCACCCTGCTCGTGGATACCATCTCAGGCCTGGGAGCGCCCCTGGAGTCAACGGGCGTGTGGGCGCGCCGCGTCCCAGCCGGGCCGCGTCATGGGCGCCGCCATGACAGTTTTCCCCAGTGTAAGTGCGGCAGCCAATCCGGAGCTTGGCCGCACCTCCTCGTCTCACTCCAGCCAATACCTGCCGGTCAGGGGGTATATCAGGAGCTGCAGGGTGAGTCAGAGGTTGTCCTGAACTTTGTGTCACTCCTGCGACCCGTGTGTCTGGACCTGTTCTCCTGTTTCTCCGTGTTCCTGGATATTCTCCTGATCCTCCGTGTTCCTGGATATTCTTCTGTACCTGTTACTCCCGTGGAACTACAAGTACAAGTACCAGCACCAGCAATACCTTTCTGGCTTCACACCTTCTACACCTGCAGTGTGCTCCAGCCTACAGCAGTAGAGACTCCCTCTCCAGGTGCATTCCGTCATCTCACCTGTGATTCAGCCTGCATGCTGATTGTGCACTTCCAACAGCACAGTGAACATTACCATCCAGTCTCCTGTATTGCTACCAGGTTTGCTACCATTATTCCACCTCTGCTGGCTCCACGTTTTAATTACTCTGGTTCCATTTCTGCATTACAAACTCTGCCATAGACTTTCAGTTTCAAACCATATTATATCATTGCCATTACCATTGCCGTTACCATTGTCATTTCCATTGCATTCGTTTGTTTTACTTTCTGCTGCATTATTATCTGGACTTTCTGTTATTAATAAATCTACATTGTGCACATGCGCAGAAACCCAATACTGCCTCCTCACTTCATTCCACCTACCTCCACTGACCCACTAGCGCCCCCTCCGGGGACACAAACTAAACCGACTCTGACACTGCGCAGTTGCCCGTCATTTTTTGCTACTGAACTCGCATCAGAGTTGCACCTCACATGTGCAGCTATGGTCTTGAGACAGCGCTCGTAATGTGGATAAGGATGCAGATTGGTTGGCAGAAAGTGGGGAGCCCTGTGATAATAACACCATCACCAGACAGGGTTATCCAGGCTTCCCTCCAGTTCACTTACTCCTGCACAGACTTCTCTGTCTGCTGGCAGTGAAGGCTGAGCTGGAATCCAGCCCCTGTGATCAGCCATGTATGTCTGATAGACCACAGAAAAAGAAAAAAAAATAGTAGAGATGTAGCCACGCTCATCCAGCTTGTAGCTTGCTGTATTCACAGCAATCCAGGTGCGGCAAGTGTGCCCGCGTCTAGGACACGTGCGTGCATCTAGGTACGTGCGCCCACAGGAATACATGGGCAGCATACTAAGCCGCAGCTCAGCGTACTAAGGGAGTCATTCAGATCTGATCACTGCTGTGCGTTTTCAGGCGATCAGGTCATAAAGGCGCATGCGAAATGCACCACAATGCGCGTGCGCATCGGACAACAACAATGGGGATCGCTCAGCGACGGGATGGTGCGAAAAATCCGTTCACATGTGTGTTCGCAAGGTGATTGACAGGAGGAAGCCATTTGTGGGTGTCTGACGTCAGCTCTGACCCCGATCAGACTGATTCTATCGACTGGAGGAGTAAGTCCTGGGCAGCGCACAGACTGCACACACAGAATTTCTGCAGCTCGGCATACACATAGCATCGCACACTTGCACGGTGAAAAATACACTCCCCCTGTAGGCAGCGACTATCTGAACGCAGGACAGCAAAAAACGCATCCCATCGATCAGATCTGAAATGACCTCCCAGGTCTCACCCATGCCTCGGTACGGCGTGTGTGCCCATGTGGCTGCGCTGCAGGTTGAATGAGCATGGCTACATCTGTACATACACCCAGGGGCGCCAGAATGTTTTGTGGTTGGAAGGGGGCTTGGAAAAAAAAAATTTTGGCGCTCCCCTAATGATTCTCCCTCACCCCCAACCCACCATTGTGCGGGGAGCGCTTACTGCCGGATCACCGCGGAGACTCCAGTCCCACTTTAAAAAGTCTGCTGCCACTGCATGCTGTCCCATGTCCTGTCCTAGCAGGCTCTTCACACAGCTGCATTGCTGGGAGGAGGCGTGGTCATACTGAGCTTGTTGGGAGATCACTGCATCCTCCTAGTAATGCATATGAGTGAAGCTCGGCTAGGACAGGGCATGTTGGAGCACACTGCATCGGCAGACTTTTAATAGTAGGACTGGAGTCTCCGTGGTGATTTGGGGGTAAGCACTCCCCCTCCCCAGAGCCTGCGCCTCTGTAATGTATGGGGGGACATGCTGCCTCCCCCCTCACCATTCCGACGCCCTCTGCACACACCCAAGGACCGGTGATCAGTGATCCGGTGAGGGCAGCCTGTCAGCTGATTGCTGTGCTCCAGCTGTGACCCCTGGTGCAGTAAAGTGAACTCAGATGCTGTGAAGCCAGCATTTCACTTTACAGTAGAGATGAGCGGATTCGGTTTTACTCGGATTTACTCGGTTCTCAAAACGGCATCTGATTGGCTATCCAAAACACGTGACATCCGTGAGCCAATAAGATGCCGGTTTGAGAACCGAGTAAAACCGAATCCGCTCATCTCTACTTTACAGCATCGGGCTTCACAGCAGGAGCACAGGATCAGATGACCGCCTGCTCTCACCGATCACCGGTCCTTGATGCAGGTAAATGTAAGCAGAGCAGGTGGGGTAGGGGTAGACGGCGGCACATGTGCCGTCACCCAATCAAGAGTATTTTTGTGAATAATACCCTGAGAAGTGCGGCAAGAGGATTCGCATGGACACTGCTTTCTGGCAAGCTCTGTCCCTCTATGCCAGTCATATCCAAACTGCGGCCCTCCAGCTGTTGTGAAACTACACATCCCAGCATGCCCTGACACAGTTTTGCTGTCAGAGAATGTTGAAGCTGTGTCAGGGCATGCTGGGATGTGTAGTTTCTCAACAGCTGGAGTGCCAAAGTTCGGACATGTCTGCTCTATGCAATATTTTACTCATCCTTGTAATGTATTCAAATTTCGCATTGCAGATTTGGGCGAATTTATCACATCCCACGCTCATCTGAGATGCGGATTGTGATAAATATGCCCCTATGAGTGATAACTACTCTCTCCTAAATCCCCCTGCTCCCTAACTTTCTGATGCATGATGCATTATCGAGATGCTGATCCTACCTGTAAAGTTCCTGAACAGTAAAACTTCTGCTAGCAACTGGCCAGCACGCAATAACAAAGCTGTAGCCTAAATTGCCGCACAATCCATTGTACCATCGTAAGCACGCTAAGGCCAAGCCTCCAATTATTTCACAAAAGAAAATGTACTTTCCACCCAAACTAAACACTTTGCAGACAATTACCAATTGTGAGTCTCTGTAAAAACCGCACACGCACACACCTACAGTCAGGTGAGCTCCAGAAGGATAGCGTTGCATGATAGGCACTCTATGGGTTGCTGAATAGGGGATTACTGTATCTTTGTCACATTGGCTCGCCACTCCGAACCATTCATTTCCCACAGATATAATTCCCAATATTATGATTGTTATTTTAAGGAAAGCATTGTACGTCGGCTCAGTGAATAGTGTGCCGCGAGGAAACTACTGTGTATATTATAATAGTTCTGCAGGTTTGTGTTAAGTGATGTCTAAGCCAAGGCTTTGTGTTGAAACCTATTTTCTTGACGCTTTGAAGAAAGTTGTACAGATGTCATGGAGATTGCAATTCTTAGGAAACTCTCTTTCAGGCTGCAGAGTATAGAATGAAATAATGAGGGTTTTTATCTCTCCTGGTCACGTCGGGTCAGCACCTCTCAGTCTGTGACTTTGCTCAGCAACTTTACATTAAGGAGACTTCAAACTATACTTTATTGGAAATGATAGCAAAACTCCAGGTTGTTCCTGAGCGAGACAAATACAGGGACATGAAACGGCAATGCCTTATTTTCCACGTTACAGCAGAGATTAAGTCTCCGCTGGACTTGTCACATCTTGTCTATGCTCACGAGCGCTCACCTGGAGAAAACGTAATAACTCCCGGTGACTGGGAGCTCCGACGCTGCGTTCTCTCAAAGTGTGCTGTGTATACTAACGGCTCGATTCAGACCTGTCCGCTACTGTACGTTTTTGTAGATTTCTGCGATCAGATAGCCGCCGCCCATAGAGAGTGAAAACCCGCCCCGTGCAAGCGTGCGATTACATGTGTACGCTGTGCAAAAACTTCACCTTACAGCAAACACCTGCAAATCCATTCGCAACTTACTCACCATCGAATGATTTTTCCAGTCTGTGCGTAGCCCAGGACTTACTCCTACAGAGCGATATAAACAGGCTGATCGGGGCCGGAGCTGACGTCAGACACCTGTACTGAAAACGCTTGGGAACGCCTGCGTTTTTCCTGACACTCCCAGAAAATGTCCAGTTACCACCCACAAATGTCCTCTTCCTGTCAATCACCTTGCGTACGCCTAGCGATCTAACTTGTCACACCATTCTATAGCTGTTTGGCATCGCGCGTGCGCATTGTGGTGCATACGCATGCGCAGTCATTAGATAATTGGCCTCTGTACGATTTTGCACGACAGCGATTTCGAACAACAGCAATCAGGTCTGAATCGGACCCTAAGAGCGGAGATGTCATGATTGGATGGAAATGTTTACAACCATACTAGCGACAGGCCATTTATAATTGCAAACTCTGGTTAGCCCACCTCTGATGAACTGTTTTATTACATTACAGATGACGGCCGCACTGTCATTAAGAGGTCCAGTTTGGGACCAGGAACTGTTGCGATTCCTAACCAGACTAGTCTTTACAGCGTTCAAATGGCGTGGGAATACTATACTGCCACAGTGTGGCTTCACTAGGCAGGGCGGTAAAGAGCCTGGCTAGGCCCAGGTACTTTTCATGGGGTGTGGCCTAATCACGGGAGGCGTGGCCATGCACCTTTAGAAAGAAATACAGAAAAATGAGTACTATAAGCGCGTCCCTGGCCACACTGCAGCCCAGCATACAGCACCATCTTCTGGGCTGAGGAGAAGAGCTGCAACTGCTGCTGCAAAGGGGGATGGGGACCTGGACCCCTCCATCAGACCTGGGCCTGGGTAATTAGTACCCCCCCCCCCCCTTATCATCACTGTCCCTTTATCATGACCCTACCGATGATCATGATAAGGGGAATATGTCTGATCTGCTAGGATTCTAGTGTAGCTGGCCTGACAGAGTCTGATGTGACTAAGGGTCTATGTACTAAGCCCTGGATGGAGATAAAGTACCAGCCAATCGGCTCCTAACTACCATGTGACAGGCTGTGTTTGAAAAATGACAGGAGCCGATTGGCTGGTACTTTATCTCCAGCAACTTTATCTCCATCCAAGGCTTAGTAAATAGACTCCTATCGAAGGCCCACATATTAACATGAATAACCGAATACATTGTGTGAGTTGGGCATGGCTTGGACACAGCTTGAGCCGGCCACATGGCACTAGGGGCACTGCTATAAAACAACATCCATTTTTTTCCATACACTGGAGACAGTGGCGGTTCTTGCCACGGGCAAGCGGTACTTTTGCCCGGGGCGCCGCCTTCCGGAGGGCGCCGGCGCCATCCGGAGGGCGCCGCACCAGGGCAAGATCCGCCACTGTGCCCCCCGCAGTGCCCTGCTGTGCCCCCCCGCTTTGAAGGGAACCAGACGCGTAGCGTCTAGTTTCCCTTCATTGAAAGGACCTTAGTTGTGCGGTGCGCAATGACGTCATCGCACACCGCACAGCAAAGGTCCTCTCCATGAAGGGAAACTAGACGCTACGGTCTAGTTTCCCTTCGTGTAGAGGACCTTTGCTGTGCGATGCGCGATGACGTCATCGCGCACCGCACAGCATAGTGGCACAGACACTAGGGGTCATAATTGACCTCTAGTGTCTATGCTGTTCTATGGGAGAGACTTAATAACGTCTCTCCCATAGATCGAAGAGAAGAGAGAGGGGAGAGGAGCGGTGCCGCCGGCGGAGGGGGTCTGGATCAGGAACGGGGATGGTAAGTATTCTTTTTATTTATTTATTTCCTTGCAGCGTCGTGGCCACGCCCCCAATTGAAGCCACGCCCCCATAATTTGCCCGGGGCGCCACAACTCTTAGAACCGGCCCTGACTGGAGACTGTCATGCTGCCATTATATAGCCACTTATAACACAATGGATAAACCAATAATAATGTTTTCTCTCTCCTACACAGTGGGAATAAAGTTTTCCTAAATCGTTAGATTACACTCCCTTTCTCTTGTTCATTGAAAAAAAATAAAGAGAGAGGAATGTGATGGTGAGACATTATTATGTAGATGTGAGCGGTTAGCAAAACCACTAAACAGATGGTGAGTATGTACATACAGTGCCGGATTACCAAATAAGCAGAGTAGGCACCGGCCTATGGGCCCTGCGCCATTTAGGGGGCCCGTGACACCCGATCAAAATAATAGTGATTTGATCTTGAAAGAAAATAACAATCAAGCTTTATAACATTGTTTCCAAAAGATTGAAAAAGTGAGTCAACTCAAAGAAACTTTACAATAAAGACTCTATAGAGAAAAAAACTGTATTAATGTAAGGTATGTACCCATTATCAACTAAAAGTATATAAACCATAGACATCAGATTCACATCACAATTTCCAGATCGTAGACTGTTTTTTGGTAAACTGAAAAACGTATTAGTAGATTGTGACAGGACGGTCCCGTACGAAAGCACTCGCCGCTTTCGCGTCCCGTCTCCTGCGCACAGAATGGAGAGTTAGGTCACACGAGGCCTGACCACATAGGGGATTCCCGCTTACCGTCAGTAACCGCCTGTTGCTGACTCCACCCACTGCGTTGTGGGCGGGTTTATGCTGCCACCACCAAACTCCTAACCTGCCGTGGCGTTTGGAACCACGGTTCTGCTCTGTATGTGCCGACGCACTGCCTTACCACACCTGTGTGGTGTTGACGAATCCCCACTAGCCACTTGCTAGGCCTCTACCGGTAGCTGGCGGAAGGCGGAACTTGGAGACGTTAGGTGCTTCCCTGGACAGCCGGAGGACGGGGCTATGTTTGGCATAACCCTGTAGGTCACAAGATGAAGCAATCTTCTTGAGGCAATGATGTTTTATTTGCTCAATAGTTCTAAAGAGAACTCTTCCCTATTGCTAGGGGCAACAGCATACAGCAAGATGTTCCAGCAGAATAAGATGGTACAACTACAATACTTGGAGGCTCACAGGCATCCTCTTTTTATCTCAGTTCTACACACAGTACCACAGGGGGGTAAGCCCTCCCTGTCTTCTCCAACCAATCAGGTTATCGCAGAAAATATAAATAAATACAAGTTACATTTCAAAAGTTAAGAATTAGATAAAGCACATCCCTGCTCCTCTTCATATATAACCAAACCAGTGTGCTTTCCCAAACACAATCTGATTATCATGTTCCTATCTCTTTCACAAATGTAAATGTAACTTGCATTTCAATTGCATTTACCCTCTCACACATAGACAACGTTCTTATACTGTAAATTAAACATAATCTGCATCACACATAATGCAGCCTAAGAAATCTTACATCAAACTGTTGGTAAACGAAACCCACTAGTTTGCATTCATAAAACACAATCTGATTTAGCAGCCCCTTGTGTCTCCATGCAAAACCAGTTTTGAGTCATCACACCACAGGAGATGCTGAAGGCACAGTCTTCTTTCCAAACCTTCATTTGTACCTGAAAGAAAACATTTGCCGACCAAAAGGCTGCTAATCGACACCCTGCTTTAGCTATGGCAATTAACATATGACTGGCTATGTACAAGTTGCTGAACAACAATTGTCAAGGTCTTTTAGAAACAAAATACCTTGTACTTTCCTCATAAGTGCCCTATACATCAGTTCATCATTCTCCAACTGCGCACTGCGCAGCGATAGAACATATGACAACTTATTAAACCTATTTTAAATACCCGGTGCCTAGCACCCACAATACATTTAAAGATGGCGACTAGCGCCAGTGCACAGTTTAAAAGTGGCGCCAAGAGCCCATTGTCCTCCTAATGGCGCCGGGCACTAGGGGTTAACCCCTTCAGTGCCGCGGCTGCCATTACACGTGTGGCTGGTTAGTCTCTCCGGTCACAGAGATCATTTGCGAGGGTGGCCCTGAGATTTTGGCTGCCTAGGGGCCGCCACAGGGTTTAATCTGGCACAGTATACGTAGGTTTCTTTTGACGCTTGATAGAAACCGCGGCATACGCTCCTTCAGTCTGGTCACATGACTGATAAATGCACCATGCAGATCACCAGAGAACCAATCCTCTTCCTATTGCACATAAGAGTTTTCTGTCTTATAACGTGGAGTAACCAATAATTGGTTCACAGGAATGCCAGAGGGGAAGGATATCACGCCAAAGGTACTGTAGGTAAGAAAAAAACAAACAAACATTTATGTGGTGTCTTAACGGCAAAATATATCAAATGGAACACAAAAATGACCCAGCTTTTGGAACCAATAATCATAGCAGGACTATAGACAAATGATCTGTGGTCTCAAATCATCCTTAACAGAACCCGGGATATTCAAAGTGAGAAGAGTGAATTCAACTGCAGATGTTCCAAGTTCGGCCTAGCATGATGAGGTTCTCAGTCAGCTGTAACGGCAATGATGTGTTTTGGACCAATGTCCTCTTTCCACTGTTGGCCCCCCGACCTGTGACACTGACATTTCATTTCTAAATTCATGTGTAAATCATGTCCTTGAGTTTTTGCTTTTCACCTTCTATTTGAAGTATTGATATTCTCTTGTTACTTTTGTTTCATTTTATTGTTTACCGTTTTGATTAATTATATTTGCAGGTTATACTGTTTTTCCTTTGTATCTATTATCTATTGTTCCAATAATCAACATTTTTCATTCTGTGACAAAGAAAAAAAATGTAAATTTAAAAAACATGGCCACTGGTAATCCTCCCTGACGGGTTTGTTCATGTTTTCAATTTCTTTGTTACAATAAAGTGAATTTGAAACAAAACAATATACAGCATGTAAAATAAAAAACAACAACCACTGTAAATAAAAAAATAAAAGTATACATATTATCTGTATCGGAAAACTAACTACTAAATATTTTGGTACATTTATCAGGCATACCGATTTTCATGAAGAAAAATTTTAGTTTGGTTTCCCTGTATATTAAATTACAGAGAAGAAAATATTTTCTTTTCTTTATTTTGCCATTTTTATTTAAATCAGCAAAAATACAATACAGGCCATAAAAGTCATCGGACAGACCAAAAAAGGGATAACTATAAAGTAAAAAATACAAAACAGAGCAAGTTAACAGTTTGATAGTAGTATTAGGAATGACCAGCAAAAGAGCCAATGCATTTGGGGGATTTTTCAAGAGGGAAGGGAGGTAGAAAAAAAGTCCCTTATACAGGTTGAGTATCCCTTATCCAAAATGCTTGGGACCAGAAGTATTTTGGATATCGGATTTTTCCTTATTTTGGAATAATTGCATACCATAATGAGATATCATGGCGATGGGACCCAAGTCTAAGCACATAATGCATTTATGTTTCATATACACCTTATACACAGAGCCGGAAGGTAATTTCAGACAATATTTTTTAATAACTTTGTGCATTAAACAAAATGTGTGTACATTCACACAATTCATTTATGTTTCATACAGACCTTATACACACACAGCCTGAAGGTCTTATAATACAATTTTTTTAATAACTTTGTGTATTAAACAAAGTTTGTGTACATTGAGCCATAAGAAAACACAGGTTTCACTATCTCACTCTCACTCAAAAAAATCTGTATTTTGGAATATTCCATATTTTGCAATATTTGGATATGGGATACTCAACCTGTAGCAGCTAAAACAAAAAATAGTAGGGTAACATGTCTGACAACAATTATACTATTATACAGAGAAGATCAGGTTTATCTAGACAGACAGACAGACAGACAGACAGAGAGAGAGAGACAGACGATGATAGATAGATAGATAGATAGATAGATAGATAGATAGACAGACAGACAGACAGACAGACAGACAGACAGACAGACAGACAGACAGACAGATAGATAGATAGATAGATAGATAGATAGATAGATAGATAGATAGATATTTGTGCTATAAAATTGAGATGACCTAGTTATTTAGTACATATGCACATGTGTGGTGTGAATACCTGTAAACAGCTGTTGAAGGTACCACAGTATATTATTACCTTTGCCAACCTCTGACATTGCTAGTCAATGATAATAACACCTTCCAATACGTTAACAATCATTATCCAAGCCGGAGACTGACAAAGATAATACGCTTTCCTTTTTTTAGATCCACTAAAAATATTGGTTGAAGTTGATGGACTTTTGTCCAGCCCTGTGCCTACATAATAATGTTTCCCCCCCTATTGCTTAGTTTAAAAATATAAAGTATAAAAAGTTTACTGGGAATATAACCAGTCATTTATTTTAAAACCTGAAATCAGTAACCAGAGGGGAGAAAACCTGCTTAGATGTGGCAGAATTCTCTAAAAGTTAAAATGATATGATTGAAAATACTGTGCAAACTAGAACTTGTAAGAACTGTATATATTTGACCCTATATTCCAAATCTTTTTGAAATATGTGACTCATACAGTATGCAAAATAAAGCCATGTGTTTTTTTTGTTTTTTTTTGTATTTTAATAAATAAAATTGAATGAATTAACATGCTGGATGTAAGTTGCTACAATCAGTAGCGGATCTTGCCACGGGCAAGCAGGACTTTTGCCCGGGGCGCCGCCTTCCGGAGGGCGCCGGCACCATCCGGAGGGCGCCGCACCAGGGCAAGATCCGCTGCTGCTATGCCCCCCCGCTGCCCCCCGCTGCCGCTGCCCGCTGTGAAGGGAAACTAGACGCTACGCGTCTAGTTTCCCTTTGTGGAGAGGACCTTTACTGTGCGGTGCGCGATGACGTCATCGCGCACCGCACAGCAAAGGTCCTCTCCACGAAGGGAACTAGACTTACGCGTCTAGTTTCCCTTCGTGGAGAGGACCTTTGCTGTGCGGTGCGCGATGACGTCATCGCGCACCGCACATCATTTCAGAGCGCTACAGTAGTCTGTACAGGGGGCGTAAATGACCATGCCCCCTGTACGAAGCCATGCCCCCTATTGCCTCCCGGGGCGCACAAAGCCCCTGAACCGACCCTGGCTACAATGGTACTTCTGACACTAATGTCTTCCAGCGCCAGTGCGACCGAAGCATCATATAGTTTCTGTTAATGTTTTTCTGTATAACGCTATGATGGTCTAGAGTGGACTAAGCTCCCTCTCTGTTATCTCCTTAGCATAGGTCTTAACCTTTTAATCAAAACATCTTAAACTAAAATAATGACACAAACACCCGCCATTTAATCAAACCAGACACTGGTGTTCAACTCTCCAAAATCACTTAGCACACCCCGATGGGTGTAAAAATACTGGTAGTGATATTGGATTGTCCATCATAAAACATAAAAGAGCACATCCACTAATCTAAATTAAAATACAAGAAACACACTATATTTAAATCAGCACCCACAAGTTCTTAAAAGGGCGAGGAATAGGACCTATACAAGACCCACCTTAAGGTTAGTTTATTGATATGTAGTTAAATGGTTAATCGCTACGTGCTGTCTCTAAACTGTGGGGAGGCAATGTACTAAGCCATTCGAGAATGCTAAGGTGGAGAGAGATAAAGTGCCAGCCAATCAGCTCCTAACTGCCACCATGTTACAGGCTGTGTTTGTAAAATGACAGTAGCTGATTGGTTGGTAGTTTATCTCTCTTTACTTTATCTCTCTCCAAGGCTTAGTACATCTGTCCCTAAATCACATGTCTGAGTAAATATTATTCACCAAACTTAAAGGTCAGATTGTCTGGACTCCAGATGAAGACTTGTTTATATGTGTCCGTTAAAGTATCTGCATGTGTACAAGTCTGCTACTGGGTTATTGAAGCGCCACAGTGCTGTACAGCTTTACAGTACCAGCATTAGCTGGCTTTCGCATCAAAACTTGTTAGTGCTGATGTTTACTAGCCAAATAACAGTTGTCCCAGATGCTTAAACTCAGTATTCAATCATGATTGGCAACCAGTTCATCCATGGTTCAAACTAAATTCTGAAACTGAATTTAAAAAGTCAAATGGAAGTCTAACATGATAGATGTAGATCAACGGCACTCAATGTTCGAAAAATGTTTAATTTGTATTGTGAATACACTTGATACTGAGGGGCTGATTATCAGTCACGCAAATCTCTCTTAATTGACGCAAATGACGATTTTGTGCATTCAAATGCAACTTGGCCAGCTCTGTGTTTTCTGAAATAGTAGGGGACTGGGCGGTAAAAATGTGATTAAATGGAACTGTTCTGTCTTGTGATACTGTTGTGGGCTTGTATCCAGTGCCCTGCGCAAAGGGCGGCACAGGTTTCCATCATCACAACCATAAAAACCCACTTTAATTGAAAGAATACTCACAATAGCATAAGGTAGTGAATCAGGCATGTATTTGACTAATTACTTCTAGAGCACTTTTTAAAAATGGTTTGAGCATCTTCAGTTATGGAATACAAAAAGTTAGATTATCTCTGAGATTCCATTTGTAGTGTGCAAAAATGTAAAGATTCATCAAGTTGGTCATTTCTCTGCACGGTATCTAATTAAGCTTCTTCTTTACAGAACGTTCATTCACTTGTTATGCCCAGGCATCACAATGGCTTTCTTTTTATCACGGGCAAGAACTGCAGCAAGTAGTGGCTGACTAACACAAACAACATCATCAACATCTTCATCCTCAGTGTCAAATAGTAGTAGTACACACATATCCCCCTCATCGTGTTACACTTCCACACAAACATCCTCAATTTCTATTATGTACTCATCCTCATCTTTACTTGTACTGCTCCCCACATTTGCTGATGGTGTTGAAATGGTGGAAGGAGGTGAAAGAGGCTTCTCTATGAGGAGAGTGTGAGAAATGTCAGACTCACAAATAGCTAATGTGGACACCCCTAGACTCTCCTCAGGAACGTGTGACGGTTCTGAACACACAGTTTCTCCTACTGCCTCAGTGATTTTAATTTTTTTGACACTCTTCTAGACTCTGAGTGAAAAGTTCTTGCATCATCATGAGAGGCAGAAGAAGATGCCTCACTGATAGTTGTAGAACCACAACTTCTAAATAAAGGCCAAGGCCTGAGTCTTTTGTTGATACTGCGTGTGGTGAATGGCACATTGGCAATTTTATGCACCAAAATGTTACCTTTATTAGAGTTTGTTTTTCTTTACCACTGTATAAATATTTTTTTTATTTTAGATGCCCTGACTTAGACCCACTATGCCCTTGAGTGTTGTCATCATGACTGGTGGCAGCAGCTGCAGCACTAGTATATGGTTGCTTTTC
The DNA here is from genome assembly GCF_028390025.1 of Pseudophryne corroboree. Classification (NCBI taxonomy): domain Eukaryota; kingdom Metazoa; phylum Chordata; class Amphibia; order Anura; family Myobatrachidae; genus Pseudophryne; species Pseudophryne corroboree. The sequence goes on from NC_086455.1 coordinate 155,810,993, forward strand.
TTTAAACTGATGGTTCTCCATTTTTCAATTAGCAGATCACTGCGTGGAGTCATAGTGCTTATATATGCACGTGAACAAAGCACACTAGAGTACAAAGCACCAAACAGTACAAACAATAGATCTATATATATTTTTTTATTATTATTTTTTTTGAACATGCAGCTCGGTTCAAACTGTGTGGAGTCACAGCGCTTTGAACAAAGCAAAGAGCACCAAACAGTACAAACAATAGATCTATATATATATATTTTTAACTCACAGCTTAGTTCAAACTGCGTGAAGTCACAGGGCTTTGAACAAAGCACACTAGGGTAAAGTGTACCTAACAGTATAAACAATAGATCTAGATATTTTTTCTTTTTAACTCGCAGATCAGTTCAAACTGCATCAAGCTACAGGAATTTGATCAAAGCACACTAGGGTAAAGCGCAGCAAACAGTATAAATAATAGATTAAAAATTTTTTGCAACTCACAGCTCAGTTCAAACTGTGTGAAGTCACAGGGATTTGAACAAAACACACTAGGGTAAAGTGCACCAAACAGTGCAAACAATAGCACTTAACTACTGTACACTATGTAGTTTTTCTCTGACGTCCTAGTGGATGCTGGGTACTCTGTAAGGACCATGGGGAATAGACGGGCTCCGCAGGAGACTGGGCACTCTAAAGAAAGATTTAGGTCTACCTGGTGTGCACTGGCTCCTCCCCCTATGACCCTCCTCCAAGCCTCAGTTAGATTTCTGTGCCCGGCCGAGCTGGATGCACACTAGGGGCTCTCCTGAGCTCCTAGGAAGAAAGTATATGTTAGGTTTTTTATTTTCAGTGAGACCTGCTGGCAACAGGCTCACTGCATCGAGGGACTAAGGGGAGAAGAAGCGAACCTACCTAAGTGGTGGTAGCTTGGGCTTCTTAGGCTACTGGACACCATTATCTCCAGAGGGATCGAACACAGGACCCGACCTCGTCGTCCGTTCCCGGAGCCGCGCCGCCGTCCCCCTTACAGAGCCAGAAGCAAGAAGGTCCGGAAAATCGGCAGCTGAAGACTTCTGTCTTCTCCAAGGTAGCGCACAGCACTGCAGCTGTGCGCCATTGCTCCTCATGCACACCACACACTGCAGTCACTGATGGGTGCAGGGCGCTGGGGGGGGCGCCCTGAGCAGCAATATTAACACCTTGGCTGGCGAACTGGCACCATATATAGCCCCAGGGGCTATATGGGTGCTTATTAACCCCTGCCAGAACTTTTACAATAGCGGGAGAAAGCCCGCCGAAAAAGGGGCGGAGCCATCTCCCTCAGCACACTGGCGCCATTTTTCCTTCACAGTTCCGCTGGAAGGAAGCTCCCTGGCTCTACCCTGCAGTCCTGCACTACAGAAAATGGTAAAAAAGAGAGGGGGGGCACAAATTAGGCGCAGTATAAATATATTATGCAGCTATAAGGGGAAAACACGTTTTTATAGGTGATATCCCTGTGATATATAGCGCTCTGGTGTGTGCTGACATACTCTCCCTCTGTCTCCCCAAAGGGCTTTGTGGGGTCCTGTCCTCGGTAAGAGCATTCCCTGTGTGTCTGCTGTGTGTCGGTACTGCGGTGTCGACATGTATGAGGAGGAAACTGATGTGGAGGCGGAGCAAATGCCTGTGAATGTGATGTCACCCCCTGCGGGGTCGACACCTGTGTGGTTGGACTTATGGAAGGAATTGCGTGAAAGTGTCAACTCCTTACACAAAAGGTTTGACGACATAGGACAGCCGGCTACACAGCTTGTGCCTGTTCCAGCGTCTCAAATGTCATCAGGGGCTTTAAAACGCCCGCTACCTCAGGTGACAGATACAGACGTCGACACGGATACCGACTCCAGTGTCGACGATGATGAGACTAGTGTACCCTCCAATAGGTCCACCCGTTACATGATTGAGGCAATGAAAAATGTTTTGCACATTTCTGATAATACCCCAGGTACCACAAAAAAGGGTATTATGTTTGGTGAGAAAAAACTACCTGTAGTTTTTCCTACATCTGAGGAATTAAATGAGGTGTGTGAGGAAGCGTGGACTTCCCCCGATAAGAAATTGATAATTTCAAAACGGTTATTGGCAGCGTACCCTTTCCCGCTAGAGGATAGGTCACGTTGGGAAACACCCCCTGGGGTAGATAAGGCGCTGACACGCTTATCAAAGAAGGTGGCACTATCGTCTCCGGATACGGCTACCCTGAAGGAACCTGCTGATAGAATGCAGGAAGCTACCCTAAAAGCTATTTACACACACACGGGCATTATATTGCGACCAGCGATTGCATCAGCTTGGATGTGCAGTGCTGCTGCTGCGTGGTCAGATTCCCTGTCGGATAATATTGATACCATGGATAGGGACAATATTTTGCTGACGATTGAGCATATAAAAGATGCAGTCTTATACATGCGTGATGCACAGAGGGATATTTGCCGGCTGGCATCAAGAATAAGCGCTATGTCCATTGCCGCCAGAAGGGGGTTATGGACTCGGCAATGGTCTGGAGATGCCGACTCTAAGCGGCACATGGAAGATTTGCCCTATAAAGGGGTGGAACTGTTTGGGGATGGTCTTTCGGACCTCGTGTCCACAGCTACTGCTGGGAAATCGACCTTTTTGCCACAGGCTGCCCCACAACAAAAGAAAGCACCGTATTATCAGGTACAGTCCTTTCGGCCCCAGAAAAGCAAGAGGGCTAGAGGCTCATCCTTTCTGCCGAGAGGCAAAGGTAGAGGAAAAAAGCTGCAACACACAGCTAGTTCCCAAGAGCAGAAGTCCTCCCCCGCGTCCGGTAAGTCCACAGCATGACGCTGGGGCTGCGCAGGCGGACCCGGGGACGGTGGGGGCCCGGCTCATGAATTTCAGCGCTCAGTGGGATCTCTCACAAGTGGATCCCTGGGTTTTTCAAGTAATATCTCAGGGGTACAAGCTGGAATTCGAGACGTCTCCCCCCCCCCCCCCCCGCCGTTTCCTAAAATCTGCCTTACCGGCAACTCCCTCTGCCAGGGAGGCGGTGTTGGTGGCTATTCAAAAACTGTATTCACAGCAAGTGATTGTCAAAGTACCCCTCCTTCAGCAAGGAAAGGGTTACTATTCCACAATGTTTGTGGTACCGAAACCGGACGGTTCGGTGAGACCCATCTTAAATCTAAAATGCTTGAACACTTATATCAAGAGGTTCAAGTTCAAGATGGAATCGCTCAGGGCGGTTATTGCGAGCCTGGACGAGGGGGATTACATGGTCTCCCTGGACATCAAGGATGCGTACCTCCATGTCCCCATTTACCCTCCTCACCAGGAGTACCTCAGATTTGTGGTACAGGACTGTCACTATCAGTTCCAGACGCTGCCGTTTGGGTTATCCACGGCACAGAGGGTCTTTACCAAGGTAATGGCCGAAATGATGATACTCCTTCGCAAGAAGGGAGTTTTAATTATCCCGTACTTGGACGATCTCCTGATAAAGGCGAGGTCCAAGGAACAGTTGGTAGTGGGGGTAGTGCTTTCTCGGGAAGTGCTACAACAGCACGGCTGGATTCTCAATATTCCAAAGTCACAGCTGGTCCCGACGACACGTCTTCTGTTCCTGGGAATGATTCTGGACACAGACCAGAAAAGAGTGTTTCTTCCAGTGGAAAAAGCCGAGGAGTTGTCATCTCTAGTCAGAGACATCCTAAAACCGGGACAGGTGTCGGTACATCAATGCACACGAGTCCTGGGAAAAATGGTAGCTTCGTACGAGGCGATTCCATTCGGAAGGTTCCACGCAAGGACTTTCCAGTGGGACCTGTTGGACAAATGGTCCGGGTCCCATCTCCAGATGCAACAGCGAATAACCCTGTCGGCAAGGACCAGGGTGTCGCTGCTGTGGTGGCTGCAGAGGGATCATCTACTAGAGGGCCGCAGATTCGGAATACAGGACTGGGTCCTGGTGACCACGGATGCCAGCCTTCGGGGCTGGGGTGCAGTCACACAGGGAAGAAATTTCCAAGGACTGTGGTCAAATCAGGAGATTTCGCTTCACATAAATATTCTGGAGCTAAGGGCCATTTACAATGCCCTAAGCCAAGCAAGGCCCCTGCTTCAGAACCGGCCGGTACTGATCCAATCAGACAACATCACGGCGGTCGCCCATGTAAACAGACAGGGCGGCACAAGAAGCAGGAGGGCAATGGCAGAAGTCACAAGGATTCTCCGATGGGCAGAGAATCATGTGTTAGCACTGACAGCAGTGTTCATTCCGGGAGTGGACAACTGGGAAGCAGACTTCCTCAGCAGGCACGACCTCCACCCGGGAGAATGGGGACTTCATCCAGAAGTCTTCCAGATGCTGGTAAACCGTTGGGAAAAACCACAGGTGGACATGATGGCGTCCCGCCTCAACAAAAAGCTAAAAAGATATTGCGCCAGGTCAAGGGACCCTCAGGCGATCGCTGTGGACGCTCTAGTGACACCGTGGGTGTACCAGTCAGTTTATGTGTTTCCTTCTCTACCTCTCATACCCAAAGTACTGAGAATAATAAGAAAGCGAGGAGTGAGAACTATTCTCGTGGCTCCGGATTGGCCAAGAAGAGCTTGGTACCCGGAGCTTCAAGAGATGCTTGCAGAGGACCCTTGGCCTCTGCCGCTCAGACAAGACCTGCTGCAGCAGGGACCCTGTCTGTTCCAAGACTTACCGCGGCTGCGTTTGACGGCATGGCGGTTGAACGCCGGATCCTAATGGGAAAAGGCATTCCGGAGGAAGTCATCCCTACCCTGATCAAGGCCAGGAAGGATGTCACCGCAAAACATTATCACCGCATTTGGCGAAAATATGTTGCTTGGTGTGAGGCCAAGAAGGCCCCAACGGAGGAATTTCAACTGGGTCGATTCCTGCATTTCCTGCAAGCAGGTGTGACGTTGGGCCTCAAATTGGGGTCCATTAAGGTCCAGATCTCGGCCCTGTCTATTTTCTTCCAGAAAGAACTGGCTTCACTGCCTGAAGTTCAGACTTTTGTCAAGGGAGTTCTGCATATTCAGCCTCCTTTTGTGCTCCCAGTGGCACCTTGGGATCTCAATGTGGTTTTCGAGTTTCTGAAATCACATTGGTTTGAGCCGCTTAAGACTGTGGATTTAAAATATCTCACGTGGAAAGTGGTTATGTTGTTGGCTCTGGCTTCGGCCAGACGTGTGTCAGAATTGGCGGCTTTGTCCTGTAAAAGCGCGCTGGATTTGTAGCGCTATTCAGCTGGCGCATTCTGCGGTGGGACTACCGCAGCCTAAATCTGTAAAAGCCCATTCCACAAGGAAGGTGGGCTCATCTTGGGTGGCTGCCCGAGGGGTCTCGGCTTTACAACTTTGCCGAGCTGCTACTTGGTTAGGGGCAAACACGTTTGCAAAATTTTATAAATTTGATACCCTGGCTGAGGAGGACCTGGAGTTCTCTCATTCGGTGCTGCAGAGTCATCCGCACTCTCCCGCCCGTTTGGGAGCTTTGGTATAATCCCCATGGTCCTTACGGAGTACCCAGCATCCACTAGGACGTCAGAGAAAATAAGATTTTACTCACCGGTAAATCTATTTCTCGTAGTCCGTAGTGGATGCTGGGCGCCCATCCCAAGTGCGGATTGTCTGCAATACTTGTAAATAGTTATTGTTACAAAAATCGGGTTGTTATTGTGAGCCATCTGTTCAGAGGCTCCATTGTTATCATACTGTTAACCGGGGTTCCTATCACGAGTTATATGGTGTGATTGGTGTGGCTGGTATGAGTCTTACCCGGGATTCAAAATCCTTCCTTATTGTGTCAGCTCTTCCGGGCACAGTGTCCTAACTGAGGCTTGGAGGAGGGTCATAGGGGGAGGAGCCAGTGCACACCAGGTAGACCTAAATCTTTCTTTAGAGTGCCCAGTCTCCTGCGGAGCCCGTCTATTCCCCATGGTCCTTACGGAGTACCCAGCATCCACTACGGACTACGAGAAATAGATTTACCGGTGAGTAAAATCTTATTTTTTTCTACTCTCAGCTCGGTTCAAACTGCGTGGAGTCACAGGGCTTTGAACAAAGTGCACTAAGGAAAAGCAAACCAAACAGTACAAACAATAGAAGAATATATTTATGTTTCACTTTGCAGCGCAACTCTCCTTGCAACAATTCAGAGGACTTTTATTTTATTATGTACGTGAATAGTGAATGCAAAGGGGTACAGCACACACAGGTTGTGCATACTAAAAAAATACAATTTCCTTAACTTCTGTTTACATTTTTTTTACTTTTTCACATTTTTTTTTTAACTTTTTTCGCAACTGACAATGGGCCTTAATCAGAGTTGATTGCAGCAGCAAATTTGATAGCAGTTGGGCAAAACCATCTGCACTGCAGGGGGGGGGGGGGGGGGCAGATATAACATGTGCAGAGAGAGTTAGATTTGGGTGGGGTATGTTCAAACTGAAATCTAAATTGCAGTGTAAAAATAGAGCAGACAGTATTTAACCTGCACAAAAACAATATAACCTACCCAAATCTAACTCTCTCTGCAAATGTTATATCTGTCCCCCCCCCCTCCCTTCCTGCAGTACACATGGTTTTGCCCATCTGCTAACAAATTTGCTGCTACGATCAATTCTGAATTGGCCCCAATGACACTGCACACTGTGGTGCTGCTTGTGAAAACACACAGCTACTTTAGATGGACACAGCACAGTCAATTTACAGCAGAGAACAGGGCAGGCAACAGCAGCATGCCTCTTGTATACACTGACTATACATAAAGCTCAGCCAGTTTACAGCAGAATACAGAGCAGCACACAGCAGCGTGCCTGGGAAGAGTGAAATGGTGCCGGATCCTGGCCACGGCGCCCCTTATATAAAGTCCAAAGAAAACGACCCTGGGAGGATGATATTTTACCTGGATGTGGAATCCGAGCCTGACGGGAAACCTCGAGCTACAGTTCAGGTAGACTCAGGTCTCGGAAGTTCGGAGCTGTTCAAATGCCAGGTAATCCGAACTGCATATTTCAAATTACAAGTGCAGCTGTACAGGGGCATATTAATGTGCAGCAGGCCCCCTTCTCTTCCACTTCACCTGATTCTTACTGTACCTTGTTCCAGCAAGCATGTCCCTTCTCCTCTGAGGTGTCATATACCCATTGATATTCTGGAAGATGTTACATGCTTAAGGCCCATGCACAGTTGCACACTGGGTGATATTGAGCTGAAAGCAGCTCACTTTTGGTGTGTTCAGCTGCTTTCAGCTCAAAGCCGCCCAGTGTGTATGCCCTGGCGATGAGCGGTGAGCACTGATGCGTGCACTGCCGCTTCATCGCCGGCGGCCGCCGTTCATCTACTGGTATTAGGTGATTGACAGGAAGAGGCCATTTGTGGTTGGCAACTGACCGTTTTCCGGGAGTGTCCGGAAAAACACAGGCGGGCTCAAGCGTTTTCAGGGAGGGTGTGTGACGTCAGCTCTGGGCCCGATCAGCAGGAGTCAATCGCACTGGAGGAGTAAGTCCTGGGCTGCGCAGTGACTGTACAAGCAGTTCAGCTACACACGCGACCGCACACTTGGACAGTTAAAATACCCTCCCCCCTGTAGGCGGCGACTATCTGATCGTAGGGCAGCAAAGAATGCCTGCTAGCGATCAGATCTGAATGACCCCCGGTGTGTCTTTGGTTGCACCGTCAAAATTTGCAGGTGTAACTCCTAATTTTTATTTTATTAGAAACTGTGCCTATACATTACCAAGGGGTACATTTACTAAGCAGTGATAAGAGCGGAAAAGTGAGCCAATGAAGAAGTTGCCCATGGCAACCAATCAGCACTGAAGTAACATCTATAATTTGCATGGGTGTGGTTCGTTTTAGCGACAGTATCTAGGTCGACAATGTTTAGGTCGACAGTCACTAGGTCGACATGGATGGAAGGTCGACAGGGTTTCTAGGTCGACATGTGCTAGGTCGACAGGTCTAAAGGTCGACATGAGGATTTTTTTTTTTTTGGTGACCGGGATCCCAAATTAGTGCACCGCGTCCCCTCGCATGGCTCGCTTCGCTCGCCATGCTTCGGGCATGGTGCCTTTGCTCCGCTACCGCTTCGCTCGGCACACTTTACCGTTCCAATCGTAGTCCACGTGGATCGTTAAGTATGAAAAAAAAAAAAAGTGAAAAACTCATGTCGACCTTTAGACCTGTTGACCTAGCACATGTCGACCTAGAAACCCTGTCGACCTTCCATCCATGTCGACCTAGTGACTGTCGACCTATAGTGGTCGACCTAAACATTGTCGACCTAGACACTGTCGATCTTCAGACCGGATCCCATTTGCATACTATAAAATGATACAGAGCTGCTGATTGGTTGAAGGGGAAATTTTTCCACTAGCTCACTTCTCTGCTCTTATCACTGCTTAGTAAATGTCCCCCCAAGTCCTGATAAATGATATTAGTAAGAGACGTCAATGCTTTTATTCATTGGGTTTCATTTGGCCACAGGACACCGGAAACAACTGCTCTGAACTTTTAAGATGACAAACAGCGCACTATAAAGAGGTTGAAGTGAAAATATTTAGTGACTGTAAAATCGGAATTTGTACATTATGTTTGTGAAAGCCGGGCCATTATTAACCAGGGCCATAAAGTCAGAAGGGAATGTCTAAATTGGGGGGTGTTGTGAAAAAGCAGATTAAAAAGCCATGTTCCCCCCTACCCCTCCTGCGTTACTCATGAGGACGGAACAGCATTTCCCTGCCTCAGAAATCCATTCTCATTTTATTGCAATGTGCAGCCTCCTCGGAAGATGCCGTTATATAAGGTTAATTTTCTTTCCTGATGTAAATTGCTCTTTTATTACCCTGCATGTGCGATAAACAAAGCTTAGTGTTGCATTCAGTGTCCTGCTGAAAAAGTACCTTTTTATGTATTTCTGGGTGAAGATGAAAGACTACGGAGAATTATGTCAGTATTACACATCAGTAATATATACGCACACAGTACTCTGCCGTATAGTCATATATGCGCGACCAGGAGATCTCCCAGATAAAGAGGCGATAAATGAAGGAATTCTGCCAATGATATAAAATGCATGATGAAATGCATAGAGTGACAGTAGGAAGTAAAATTGAATGGTACAAAGATATTTATAAGCCAATAAAGTCATTTGAAGGTCACTTTGGGGTCTCTATACTACACATTGGAGAGAGATAAAGTACCAACCAATCAGCTCCTGTCATTTTTCAAACACAGCCTGTAACATGGCAGTTAGGAGCTGATTGGCTGGTACTTTATCTCAGCCCACTTTATCTCTCTCCAAGTATTAGTACATAGGCCCTCATTCCGAGTTGATCGCTCGTTAGCTACTTTTAGCAGCCGCGCAAACGCATAGTCACCGCCCACGGGGGAGTGTATTTTCGCTTTGCAAGAGTGCGAACGCCTGTGCAGCCGAGCGGTATAAAAACATTTTGTGCAAAACAAGACCAGCCCTGTAGTTACTTATTCTGTGCGATGATTGCTGCGACGAAGGTCCCGGAATTGACATCAGATACCCGCCCTGCAAACGCCTGGACACGCCTGCGTTTTTCCAAACACTCCCAGTCCCAGAAAACGGTCAGTTGACACCTATAAACTCCCACTTCCTGTCGGCTGAGCGAATGGATTCTTCGCTAGAACCATTGCACAGCAACGATGCTCTTTGTACCTGTACGACGTGCTTGCGCATTGCGGCGCATACGCATGTGCAGTTCTGCCATTTTTTTACCTGATCGCTGCACTGCGAAAATCGGCAGCAAGCGATCAACTAGGAATGACTCCCAATGACACCTAAGGAATCTGTCAAATAAATTGATTTATCCCTAAATTTTGAAACCCTCCCTGCAAACAGTCATGTTTCAGCTTTCCCACAGTTTTATGGAGCAGCTCTCTCTGGCAATATTGTATTGTTCTGGTAATTTGGCATCTAAGTAACAGGTGGGATTTAGAGACTTATTGATGGGGCTGGTGTAATGGTTAGCGCTGCTGCCTCACAGGAATGAGATATTGGGTTTAATTCTCACAAAACCCCTTATCTGTGAGTTTGTATGTTCTCTCCATGCTTGTGTAACACCCCGCGGGATTGGTGGGTATGTCTAAGGGGTTGGGAGAGGTATCACAGTTGTTGGGTGCCTATGTGACAGACCTTTCCCCTTGAAATGTTCTTCTCTGTACCTTGTCTTGCAGTACCTTGCTCAGAGTGGTAGGATAGATTGATAAGAAACAGGGGTGAGTTAGCAATTCCAACAGGATGTCTTTTTATTGAGCTGCAATGAACTCTGGATTGAGGATGATGATTGGTTAATTGGCAAAATATTAGATAATCACAAGAAGAACAGGGCATAAAAAAAGATAAAGAGATGACAACTGACTACAGTTCAGTCGCTAAATTTCTAGCTTTCCCTAACCAAGTTGTTATAATCACCGGCAAATAACGTTGGAGCTCTCTTTAAATCCTGAGGTGCCACAGTGTTGCAATGGGGGAATGGGACATGGGATCACAAGTAATCCTGAGTAGAATGTCACTATGGGGGTTATTCAGAGATGAACGCAGATTGCTGCATAAGCAGCCAGATCTGCCTTCATCTCTGCACATGCTGGGGGCCACACATGCTGGAGGCATCGGATCTAAGGTTCCACTGATCTAAGGTTCAGGCGGTCAGTGGACATTTTTTTTTCGGAGCGGCTGCATGTGACGTCCCCTGAAAATGGTCCCGGCCCGCCCACATTTTCCTGGTGCCACCCCCGCAATGCTGTAACCCCACCCACACAATGTCCACGCCTGTCAATCATATTGCGGCAATGTATTAGGTCGCAAATGTACACAACAGCCGGTGCACGTGCGCAGACCACCTGTATGCGGCCACTGCGAGCAACCACGCAGCTGCATCCAGGTCTGAATCGAGCCCAATATCTCAGTCTTATTCAAAAAAGATGTAGCTAGCGAAGGTCTGGTAGCGTATCTTGACAAATACAGCTTACTTAGCAGTAAGGGTTGCTTGGGCAAATAAACTCAGTCTTTTCCAGATGAATTTACTCACTTTCACTTGCATGAATGACTCAGTCTCTTTCTCTTCCACGATTATTAATATACTTTATCTGCCAACAGTACTTAAGCGTGGGGTGGTTGTCTTAGCTGTACTCAAACAGGGGATGGTTTGTAAGGTGTTGCACTGTAATACCCCTTTTACACAGCCAGCTTTGAACACGGGTTATTGCACATGAGCGTGGACGGGCGGTGCTTGGAGATCATGTGATCTCTAAGCACCGCCCCCACCACATCACCGATGACATCACCAACCCAGCAATATGCCAGGCTGGAAACAGCGGAGAGGGGCCTGAGGTGGGTCGCAGCCGGGAAGTACCCGTGTCAGGTTCCCAGGTGCGACCTGTTTCAGGCGGTATATATAAGACTGTATTACGCTGCCTGGGCTTGGCACTTGGTTTGCCTGTGGTTCGTTACAACAACAGTCTCAGCGTACTCACTCGGGACTTAGAGGTGTTCACTGGCTGGATCTGTTTCAGCGGTTCCTTACTGCTCAAGATGGCTGCGGCGTCCGCGCCTTTCACTAGGCCTGGCGGTGTCCGGTCTTTGGCTGCGATGTCTCACACTAGCTCACCCGGCTCTCTGCTTCTGGGTAACACCCCACTGCTTCTGCCCTGCAGTGCTATTCTCACCACCTAGCGTGACCATGCAGTGCGGAGGGTAACACCAGCTTTTGCTGGCGTTAACCTATAGAAGCCTATGGGCTTCCTTTCGCAATCAACCTGAGGGATCTAATCGGATCCCCCCCCCCTTCCTCACTGTGTACCTCTGGGCGGAGGAGGCCTCCATATGTAGCTCCGTCCACGGGTAGGCGTCCAGCTCCGGGCACCACCTGCAGGATGTCCTGCCCCAGCCACCCTCCTCCTCCAGTCCCACCAGGCAATCAGTCTTCAGCATGCAGCATCAGCGCCGTGATTGGTGGAGCCTGTGGTGACAGCAGCAGGGGTGAGGCCTGCGTCTCTGGCCCTCCTTCCCCGGAGTCACAGCGAGCGTAAGCAGCCTCCTTCCTCCAGCAGCAGCAGCAGCTGGCATCGCAAAGAACAGCTCTTATCGGGGAGAGTTGTCCTTTACTATACTAATCGTACATATGTGATTCGTATGTAGGCGAAGTGTGGCGGAATACTCTTCCACACGTTAGTACATCCTACCCTCAGCATTTCCAGCATCTCCAATCACTTCCAACCGACTCCTCCTTCTTCTTCCCACCAGGCTCCTCTGCTCCCAGACTGCCTTGTCCAATCTCCACTCACCATCTGGAAGAAGTGACTGGAACAGGGTCGGCCCTTAACCCCTGCTATGCCAGCGCTTGACCTTCAATGCTGCAGACATTGTAAGTTAGCTTTTTAAAGGGGCACACACCACTTTCCAAGGTGCCACACACCACTTTTTGGGGGGCCACCACTTTCCGGGGCACACACATCACTTTCTGGGGTTCCACACTTGCGTGGGTTTCCTCTGAGTACTTTGGCTTCCAAGAAAATAGGTTAGTTGGGTTCTGAGGCACTGTTTATAAAGCGCTATGGAATGTGTGTGTGCTATAGAAATAACAATTATAATAATGAATATGCCCTTAGGGAGATGTTATGGATAGATGTGGAGATTTGTTGGAGAATAGCATCCCATGCACCACCCGCAGCAGCAGTGAGGGGCTTAGACCATGGCTGCCTTATGCTAGTAGTGGTTCTGCTACTGATCTTACATGTACTAGAATGCTCAGTGCCAAATCGAGTGCTCAGCATTGTATATATTTTCTTATACGTCCCAGGTATCTTCACGCGCTGACTCTAGGTGTGTCTCCTCCAAATACTGGCGTATCGGTGCCTGATAAGAACACTCTGGATGAAGTAGATATTGGGCATTCAATTATCCTGATGAGAATCTAACTGTGTCCATAATAGCTATGTGTGAGTCTGACATGAAAGCTATGTGTGAGTCTGACATGAGAGCTATGTGTGAGTCTGACATGAAAGCTATGTGTGAGTCTGACATGAGAGCTATGTGTGAGTCTGACATAAGAGCTATGTGTGAGTCTGACATGAGAGCTATGTGTGAGTCTGACATGAGAGCTATGTGTGTGAGTCTGACATGAGAGCCGTGTGTGAGTCTGACATGAGAGCTATGTGTGAGTCTGACATGAGAGCTATGTGTGAGTCTGACATGAGAGCTATGTGTGAGTCTGACATGAGAGCTGTGTGTGAGTCTGACATGAGAGCTATGTGTGAGTCTGACATGAGAGCTGTGTGTGAGTCTGACATGAGAGCTGTGTGTGAGTCTGACATGAGCACTGTGTGTGAGTCTGACATAAGTGTTATGTGTGAGTCTGACATAAGTGTTATGTGTGAGTCTGACATGAGAGCTGTGTGTAAGTCTGACAAGAGAGCTGTGTGTGAGTCTGACATGAGCACTGTGTGTGAGTCTGACATAAGTGTTATGTGTGAGTCTGACATGAGAGCTGTGTGTAAGTGTGACAAAAGAGCTGTGTGTGAGTCTGACATGAGAGCTATGTGTGAGTCTGACATTAGTATTGTGTGTGCGTCTGACATGAGAACTGTGTGTGAGTCTGACATGAGAGCTGTGTGAGACTGACATGAGAGCTATGTGTGAGTCTGACATGAGCGTCATGTGTGAGTCTGATATGAGAGCTATGTGTGAGTCTGACATGAGCGCTGTGTGTGAGTCTGACATGAGAGCTACAGTATGTATGAGTCTGACATGAGCATCATGTGCGAGTCTGACATGAGTGTCATGTGTGAGTCTGATATGAGAGCGATGGTGAGTCTGGCATGAGTCATGGGGGTATATTTACTAAACATCAATTTTGATCGATTTTATACGGATTAAAATCAACCTTTAGTAAATGTACCACAAGGTATCTGCAAGCATCTAATCATTTCTCTGTTAACTGTTTTTATTGACAAAGTAGTGCAATACATGAATGATGCATTAACATACGTCGATAATACCAAAATGTCATAAGGACATAATGAGCACAGATAAACAAGGCCAAACAATATAAATGACAAGATATTTCCAATAAAACATATTGCAAAATGGGTCAAACTACAGTGTTTTAAAGTAACACAGGGGAAAGCCGATAGGGAAGGTAAGCGCATGGGATGGGGTATGAGAGAGTCAGAGAGATTTAGGTTGATGATGTGAGAGAGGTGATGTAACGCAGCACAGTCAGTACAAGGACAACTACCCTGTGGAGAGGAAAGCATAGGTAAATTTTTGTAACAGTCTGACTCCTTAAATTCCATCCTCCCCAATAAGGCTGCACAGTACTTATTAAAATTGTTTGCACTAGAAAGAAGTAGATCTCCCATGGTCTTGTAGTAATGAATCCTAGAGTACTAATCTTTGAGAGTAGCGGGGTGAGGATTTCCAATGCAGAGGAAGGTGGCATAATAAGGACTTTTTATAGGTGCTAGTCGGGATTGTATAGAGAGGAGCCAAAACTCTGGGTCCCCTGGAAAGGCACAATGTACTATGGGTTAAGAAATACTTATGACATCTTTCCAAAAGGCAGAGAAAACCAGTCACTACCACCATATGTAAAAGGGTACCCGGTGCCTCATTGCATCTCTAACAAGTGCTAGAGGTAGAAGGGTATAATTTGTGGAGAAGCAAGAGGTGCATATATCACCTCATCAGGATCTTGGTGGTCAATCCAAGTTGATCGCAGCCGGCAACTTTTTGCTGCTGCTGCGATCATCTAGTCCACGCCTATGGGGGAGAGTATTTTAGCTTTGCAGGGCTGCGATCGCTTGTGCAACTCTGCTAAGCTAAAAAAATTTCAAGCAGAACAAGACTAGCCCTGGACATACTTACCCTGTGCGACGATCTCAGCGATGCTGGAGCCGGCTTTGACGTCAGACATCCGCCCTCCGTTCTCCTGGACACACCTGCGTTCTCTTCTCCACTCCCCGAAAACGTCAGGCAACGGTCCGGACACGCCCAGGAACGCCTTCTTTCTGTCAATCTTCTTGCGGTCGTCTCTGCGACCGCTTTCTTCGCTGAGCGCGATGTAACATAACAGCGCGCGTGCGCAGTGCGGCCGCCGCGCATGCGCATTCCAGACCCGTTCGCACTGCAGCGACAAAACGCTGCGTGCGAACGGGTCGGAATGACCCCCCTGGTCTCCATAATGAGTACACATGTCATCATCATCAACGTAAGGTGAAGATTTCTACTCCAAGCGTGTATCAAATGTGGGAGTCAAATTAGAAGTCAGATGAGATAATTTGAGAAGGTGTTTGAGGGGGCAACACACAATTTCTCAAAAGGGGTGAGCAGGGTCATAACTAGGGGTTGGCTGGGCGAGGGGGGCCACCACTTGGCTCAGCCTGCCAACCCCTAGGGGGCCGGTCTGCTACCCAGATAACCAATTCTAAACCTTTATTATAATTCATTATATTGAGCTTCATATGCTCTGTTCAGTGGTCTCGGATTCTTGACTATCAGAGGGAGGGAATGGAGCATCCAATATCTAGTGCCAAAATTCAGTCTTGGGGATCCACCAACCAGACTGAATCTCTGAGAACTGATGGATCCTTGCTGAAGACACCAGCAGTCCAACCCTGAAGATCCCTGCATTTGCCCAAGAATGAAAGCTAGTCATTCTGCAGACCAAGAGGAATATTTGGGTTGTGTATAAAATGTAAGGGGTCCAAATTCAGAGGATACATGAGGAGACATTCTTTGGCTGTTCCAATATTGAATGGTATGGGCTTGTTCTTCAGTGTTTGATGTATTTTGCTCTGGTCCATTGTAATACCCTATTTAAAATTATAGCATACATCAGATGTTACAATAAAAACAATATATGCACTTGTTTGACTTGTTTTTCACACATCGGAAGGGTTACCTGCTGGTGTGTGTACTAATCACCTTCCAGTTCCTGATTGGCTGCCGGTCTATAAGCTCTGATAGGCTTTCGGCCGGCATTGATTGAATTTCAAAATAGCTCCGCCGAGTCTGTTCCTCATGCTCATATGCCAGTGGTCCCAATCAATCAACACTCCTGCAACCCAGGCCCCCTCATGGTTCAGGCCTGAGACTGAAGTACCGGCTTTCCCCCCTTGATGGCATCCCTGACTGCTGCATCCAATTTGCAAAGACAAACTGACTCCGCTAATGCAATCCATCGTGCCCAAGAAGGATCCTTGTTTGCTAAGCTTGCTGCTGCCTCTTGGGGTGAGACTTTATTACAGAAGGGGACCAAGAAGGAGCAAGCTTTATATCTGTGTCCAATTTCCACCAATGCATCATGTTTTAGCAGTTTCATGAATTCCATAGAAAATGCCATTGCACAAACTATCCACTTAAGCATGGACATGTGGACAAGCAAAAAAAATTTCCCCCCTAATATAGGGCTGGAGCAAATGCATCCTAATGATGATGACGGGTGCCAACTGGAGCAGCCAACTAACAAAGATGTGTACAAATCTGTATATGACTGATATACATCTGTGGGCAAGTTCCATTGCAACTCATCTTTTTTCTTTCCCTTCTGTGACAACATCACCTCAACAGGACCACCTAGAATTCGCCCAAACCTGGTTACTAGGGGATGTGGGCACTGTACGTACTATACGTTACTTACTATGCGGTGAGCTGGAGCGAATCAGTGGCATGGAGAACCTTTAATGAGGCATGATATGTGCTCCCCTGTACTCTCCGGTCAGTCCAGGTAGTCTGTACCTGCCCCCTACCCACCTCACTACATTTCCTACATCAGAGGCATTGGTGTTTCTATAATGGGTGCAGTGTGTGAGGTGCACACCGGCCCCTGAGTACAGGGGGGGGGGGGGGGTACACCACACACACTGCACCCATTTCTCTTATACTTACCTTTCCGGAGTCCATTGCTGACAGTGTGTGGGCCCCCTCCTCTTCCGTAGCCGCTGCTAGCGTACTGACCACTAGAGACTCTGGCACAGTGCCAGAGTCTACAGCGCATGCGTAGGACTCTGAAAAAGTGGTGCAGCGGCCATTTTGTTGGAGTCCTGTGCATGCGCTGTAGACTCTGGCACTGTGCCAGAGTCTACAGCGCTCAGAGCGCTAGCAGCGGCGTGACGGCTACGGGAGAGGAGGGGGCCCACACCATACTTGCCTACCCTCCCGGAATGGGCGGGAGGCTCCCGAAAATCGGGTGACCCTCCTGACCCCCCGGAAGAGCAGACAAGTCTCACGATTTCAGCGGTCACCCCCTGCCCGGCCGCCCACTTAGCGATTAAAGTGGGCGGTCCGAGCAGGCGATGACGCGATTCTTGTTGAATCGCGTCATCATAGCCACGCCCCCTGCTGTATAGTGCCGGTAATAGCGGCATTATACAGCGGAGGGCGTGGCTTACATGATGTGATCAATCAGCCACGCCCCTGTTCCGCCTCTGGCCCGACCCGTCCCACCTCTGGCCCGCCCCCTTCTGGACGTCACCTCACTTCCCGCCTGCCCTGATGAGCCGACTGGCTGCTCTCTCCCGGAGAGAGCAACCCAGAAGTCGGCAAGTATGGCCCACACACGGAGTCTGCACACGTTGTCCCCTCCTCTCTAGAGACGCCCCTGATCAGAGGGCCATCATTTCCACCACAAATCAAAAAAGCTCGGCAAGAGGTCAATTGAAACTCCAACTAATAAGACAATATTAATTTCTTCCTCATTCATTAACACCTGTGAGCGACTCCACCGGTCACCTCGCAAACAAAGCAATAGTACATGACTGTGATTAAAATTCAATAAGACTTGAAGTATAATGAGATGTAAATATTCATGAGCTGAATAAGCATATATAGAAAAGGAGAAAGATTACTAGTTTAATTGCATGGTGCATTCAATTACAGAGAGTCGTATTTTACACCTGTCTCCTCTTGCCTTGAAGCGAAAAGATCCGTTACGGGCTGACTTCAAACCCTCAACTACAGGAAAGCCCTGAGTTATATCATGGAGCCCACTGGTCAGACTGTGTTTTCTACTTTCCCAATCCCGTGTATGCAAAGCATTTTATGACCTGTGTAATTGGATGTGTGTTCCCATCGCTGTATAAGAGCAGCATCAAATTAATTTAGGATGGAGAGATTAAAGATGAGAAAACACTTTATTTCTGCTGCATATAAAAATGTTGTTTTAGTGAAGAAATTAAAATACTAATCCCTTTTAAATACCCTGAATTCGGGAGTGTTAGATAAGACTGTAAAAAAACTAAATTTACCAAGAGCTGAGCAGCGGCAGAACAGTATACTCATATCCATAAGAGATATATTCATAGAAAAAGCAGAAGTCAGACCACTTGTCTTGCTGGCAGACTTGGACTAGTCCACAGGGGTACAGGGGAAACCACTGCCTAGGGGGCCCCACCTCTTGCTCTATGGATCAGGTTCTAGACTGTGCACTTGAATTATACATTATACATATGTTACCTTATACTGGACTATGGTGTATTTTCTACAGTGCATTGCTGTTATTAATCTGGTACATTATCATGCATGCAGCAGCTGAATTTACTGTATCTATTAATGAAGGGGCCCAGACGTTGCACTCTCTAATGGTTAGTCAAACCAATGAGGTGGCAGGCCACACCCCCTCTACAGACTGGCCACAGTGCTTGTGAGCAAGCTCTGTCCCTGTGATGCCTGTCCGCACCATTATCTGGGTATTTTTCGTGAAAAATACCCCGATGTCTTGCTGCGCATCTGCCGCAACCGCTGAGTCGACCCCCCATCTCGACTACCCCCCCTTGCGCCGCGCCCCCCCTCCCCCGTAAATATACTTACCAGTCCAGGGAGCCAGTGATCGCTGCTCGTGCAGGGCTGCCGGATCCTGTGCGCTGCCATGACCCCAGAGCCGGATTAAGGGGGGGGCTCCGGGGTTAAGTACCCCGGGCCCCCCTGTCTGAAAGGGCCCCCCGTCACGCGCCACAGATCGGATCTGTAATCCGATCCGATCTGCGGCACCTCACTGCGCTCCTCTCCCCATTGTCTGGCCAGCCGCAGCCGCCGCTCACACAGCCGCCGGCGCCGCAGAAAGCTTCCTGGGCCGTTGCTGAGCGACGGCTCAGCTGCCCAATAGCTTTTCACGTTGCAGCCTGCTGCTCAGCGACTGGCTGAGCACGCAGGCTGCAGGAAAGAAGGAAGCTCCCTGCCAGCGCGTGTGTACTGGCCGGGTGAAGAGGCAGTAAGGTCTGTAAGGTTAGAATAGGCTGTTTGTTTATTTTTATTTAAGTCATGTATTCAATTTAAACAAAGGTTGTGTGTGTGTGTGTGTGTATGTATATATATATATATATACATACACACACACACACACACTGTATATATATATATATATATATATATATATATACATACACACACACACTCACAGTGTACACAGTATATATATATATATATATATATATATGTATGTATAAAAAATGTATTTACATGTAGGCAGTCCGGCACTCCCTTTGATCTGTAAACAATGCCCAGATGCCCTCCGTGTGGCGGAGGTATAGCGCAGAATAAACAGCGGCACTCAGGGTCTTCTGTGTCCAAAAAAAACTGTATTGAACAAGTCACATAGAAGTGACTTTTTGAGGCTCGCAGACCCTTTTTCAAGGTGTGAATAAGGGGGGGAGAGGGAAGGGTCTGCGAGCCTCGAAACGTTGGTTGTTCAATACAGTTTTTTTATGACACAGCAGACCCTGAATGCCGCTGTTTATTCTGTTCTTTATATGTATATATATATATATATATATATATATATATATATATATATATATATATATATATATATAGGAGCAGGGTGGGGTT
The DNA here is from genome assembly GCF_028390025.1 of Pseudophryne corroboree. NCBI lineage: Eukaryota > Metazoa > Chordata > Amphibia > Anura > Myobatrachidae > Pseudophryne > Pseudophryne corroboree. Next base: position 155,830,845 of record NC_086455.1, read on the forward strand.
CCTGGCAGTCGGGATCCCAGCATTCGAAATACAGACACCGGAATTATGACACTGCTCGGATCCCTGACCACTGGAATGCCGAATGAGTGTTTGCCAGGCCCACGGAGAGGTAACATGCGGGATGGGGAGTGTTAGGGTTAGGCTGCGGTGAGTGTGTGTGTGTATATATATATATATATATATATGTGTGTGTGTATATGTAAAGTAGCTAATTTATCCAAACTACCCGATACGCCCCTAGTTCAAACGGTACATTGTGTATCATATATATATATATATATATATATATATACACATACACATTTTTTAATTTTAGACCTTAGGGCCCCCCTGTTTTAAGAACCCCGGGCCCCCCGATGCCTTAATCCAGCTCTGCATGACCCCCAGTGCTGTAAAGTGAGCTGCCATTTTACAGCATCACTTTACTGCACCCGGAGTCGCAGCGCAGCACATGGAGGACCCGGCGCCCGGTAACAAGCTCAGGAGCGCTGATCACCGGCTCCTGGACTGGTAAGTATGTTTTGTTTTTTTACTTTTTACCAGTGATCAGCTTGTGCGTCCATTGGGGGGGCAGAGAAAGCTGTGCAAAAGGCTGCATATCGCAGTGCTGCCCTGTGATTTTGCCAGCCTGAGTTGGCATTAATATCACAGGGCTCACTGCAGAGTTTTGTCACAATTTTTTTTTTTTTTGTAAATTCGGCCACATGGCATTTCCCTTTATAAGTATGGGGGGAATGCGATGTGGGTTACTAAAAAAAAAGTTAATTAAAGGATTTGGAGCAGTTTTTCATGAAAACTGCTCCAAATGCCCTTTAATACATTTAAGTGATACTAAAATAATGTGAAAAGGGTGTGAAAACAGAAAACACACTTTTTCACATTATTTCAGTAAAAATAATGATAGTAAATAGGCCTCTTAGGTGTCTATTTACTAAGCCTTGGGTGGAGATAAAGTGGAAGGTGATAACACACCAGCCAATCAGCTCCTAACTTACATGTCACAGGCTGTGTTTGAAAAATGATAGTTAGGAGCCGATTGGTTGCTACTTTATCTCCATCCAAGGCTTAGTAAATAGGCCCCTTAGACTCTATGAGGGAGCCTTGGAGAGAGATAAAGTACACACCATTATCACCACCAATGTGCGCACTGAACAAACTCAGAAAGCCTCTATTAATCCACAAAGGTCACTGACTGAAAATCCACAGAGAGAAAAAGAAAATGCAGACGCACACTCTATAGTACTAAGCACTGCTAATCAGAATGATTAGCATAGAGCCTGTAATCTAACATAGAGCAAAGCTGAGGTGCTTAGCATTACATTTGGCCAAAATTTTGATAGCACCACTTATTATAGGGGCCCATTTATCAACGAGTGGTAAAACTCGCTGTGAATGATAAAACTTGTTGCGTATGATCACTGGTGCTCCAGCCAATCAGCTCCCAACTGTCATTTTTCAAATACATGACAGTTACTTTGAGTTTAAGCGTATCCCCTGGCCCTAGTATATGAAGCCAGAAGCCACTGGGGCTGATTATGAGTAAGGGAGCACAGCCCACCGGTCCTCTCCAACATGCCCGGGCTCAGATTTTTAGTACCTTCTCCCCCATTTCGGCGGTTCTGCATGCTTACGGGGGAAATGCCCCTGTGACTCATGTCACATCTTTGTGACACGTTCCCATGCTCTTTTACCCATGCGTGCGCATGGAAGTGATGCCTGCAGTTTATATGAATGTACACCATAGGCAAACGCAGGGGGGGTTTCAGGTTGCCCAGAAACCCCCTCCTTTTGGCAAGTGGCACAAGTTATAACAACAATAGCAATGGTATATAATACGGTTACTAGAGCTGCTGCCACATCATAACATTTAAGGAACAGAGCAGAGCTGCTGCACATGCCCAGTGGTAGCAGCTTCTTCTACCAAGTTTGCTGTGTGTGGATCTGAGTCCACAATCAGTGCACTGGACCAGAGAGTAGCTACCAGGAAGAAGAGACAGGCGCCTTACCATGAGGTGGGAGAATGTTTGCATAGAAACTAAGTGCAGTACTGTTTCCATTATATTTGTGTATTTATTCTAGTATGTTTAACCTCTTCCTGATTACTTATCTTATTTATATTATTTAAATATGTTTGATGCAGCATACACTATAGACCATATATTGTGTTAAATATTAATACAGTATTCCATGTTCCGCCAAGTGGGAGATTGTGGATTGCATTTGGAAACGCCCCTCTAGAAATCCTGCGTTTGCCACTGTACACATTGTGCGGCGCTGTAGCTATGAGGGGTGCGTGAGTTCGTCACTGCAGTTTATATGAAAGTACACATTGTGCTGCGTTGTAGCTATGAGGGGTGCGTGAGTTCGTCACTGCAGTTTATACAGTACATCCCCGGAATATATATTTGCCATGTTTTGTTATTTTCCACCATGCACAGAATACAGGGCTACACAGTCTCAGTGAGCAGTTGAGTTGCAGTAATGATTTAATTTCGCCACCTCTGGGATGTCCTGACATAAGGGAACTTCCAAGGTCACAAACAGAGGTCACTGCCATCTGAACGGATGTCTTCAATGCATTACTGCATGATTGCTATTCAGTCTTTGTCCGGAACAGCTAAGCCCCCGAGTCTTACCAAACATTCCTAGAAAAGGTTTATTTTCCCCCTAAAGTTGATTAAAAGTCAGATTGTGATCTATTGTATTCTGATGCGAGAGTTGTGCCGCGTCTGTACCCAGCAATGCGAATGGGAAAAATTCAGCAGGAATTCCCAGAACGGAACCGTTGGCGCTCAGATGCCAACTCAGCAGTACGCTTCAGGCCGGCTGCCAGAGGAAAACTATACATTAGGCTCTCTGTGTGTCTAAGCAAAGTGTCAGTCTGACGGGTGTCTTAATTACATCAAGCATCGCAGCCAGCAGCAGCCGCAGCACGCTATGCGGCCCTGCAATTACCAGGACGCCATGCTCTGCGACTCTGGCCTATTACAAGGCTTACCGTGATCGGGCAAGCGTGGAAGCACATCGATGTGCCCAACATATGCGCCTCTTAATGACTGACTTTCCCGCTTTGTTTTGTAAAAAGTTCAATATTTCTGCATTTAGCTGCTCACCACCCCTATTCCACAGAGAGACGGCGAGAGGGCAGGACAGTGGGCTCAGGCCAGACGCAGGCCACACAGGGAACAGAGACTCCAGTGATATATACACAGGGTAGCAAAGTGCTGACAGCTGTCTCCTTGTATCATACAGCAACACGCGCGCTCCTATCCCCGACGCATCACTCCCAAAACTAATTAGACAACCAAATCTAATCTAATTACCATTTGATTATGTCTAGTTTAACAGCAATAGAACTTGTCTCAACTTGTTACACGAATCAGCATTGAAACCTTTGTAGAGAAAGTTTATGACATAAGGAAATGGGCTACGAGGATGACGAATTATCACAAATGACATTTAGCACTGAAAGTGGTCTGTGATCAGGATGGGGCACAAGCAGCAATTATCTAGTGTCCAGCATACAACAGCTGTGGAGCTCCGTCTTTTATTCCATGGAAAGGTGACAGAAATGTCTAGAATATACAGGTTGAGTTTTCCTATAACCTTAATTCTAAAAACTGAAATATTCCAAAAAGTGTCATATTTCTGGGCGGGCATGATGTTAATGACATGACCTGGCGTCATGACATCACCTAGTGCCAGTAGCCAATGACTGCTGCTGTGGGTGTGGCCAGGGCCGGATTAAGGGCCACATGGGCCTGGAGCTGAAAATATTCAGGGGCCTATTGTGAGAAATGGGGGAGGTGTGATCAGTGCAGTGTGGGTGTGGGCAGAGCCATGTGGGCGTGTACAACCCTACACTATCAGCTCCAATGTCCCCCTTAATATGTAAAAATATAAAAAAAATTGCATAATGTTTTGAGTAAAATAGAAATGCAATCTTAATTGTTATGATTTATGACTGACCATGTGACCAGCAGATGGCTAGTGATCATGCTGCCATGATGATGGGCCTATTTTTATGTGGAGGCCTGGAGCTGGAGCTCCATCCGCCCCATTGTCAATCTGGCCCTGGGTATGGCTTCACAACCACACTCTCACTGAGATCTACTTCTCCATCTGCTCCACCCCTCCCGGCCCCCTACAACACACACCAGACCCCACACCCGCAACACCTCCTAGGCCCGTCCGGCGGACCCTACCAAACCCACTGCAGCCCACCCCACAGACCTCCGCAACACTCGCAGAAAGTATTCCGAAATCCCCCAAAATCCAATATCTGTATGTATGTATGTATGTATGTATATATATATATATATATATATATATATATATAGACTTGGAGATGCGGCACTCTGGTTCACTTAAGTAGCAATGACGGGTGTGGAGTCCCTTGTTCACTCCACACCCGTCATTGCTACTTAAGTGAACCAGAGTGCCGCATCTCCAAGTCTGTATCTTCACGTCTATGAAGGCACCGGTGCAGGTGATTTTTTCTTGTTGAAGGGAGTGCCAGGCTGACACGGATTGTATATATATATATATATATATACAGTATATACAAACTAGGTTATGCATCGGCACTCAGATCAAAGCCTCAAATAAGTTTTTAAAGGTGAGTTGACATTTAGGGGCAATTCAAATATTTGAAAAGTCAGTTGGGTGTCTGTTTTTTCCTGTCTAATAGACAGGAAAATACAGACACCCAACCGACTTTTCAAACATTTGAATTTCCCCCTTAAACTTTGTTCCTGATGAAAGTGTCATATAATACAATGACACTGAAATGTTGGAAGTCAGTTGTTAGCTGCTTTATTTGAAGCTTTGATCTGAGCGCCGCCACATAACCTACTTTGTTACCTATTGACGTCATTGTGGAGTGCAGCAGACACAGGTAAATTTAAGCAGCGTAAATGCCAAGGCACTCACTGCTTGTAATTATCTGTGCTGATATATAATAATTGTGTAAAGGTGTCCCAACTCAAAAATGCGCCTGCAGTGGAAGCCTGTGTTCGCACCCCAATGGCTCCCGCTGTGAGCGAGGGAGACAAGACAGACCTAGAGGAGTCTAGTCAGGCCTGATCGCTAGGGTGTGTTTTTTGCATCCCTGCGATCAGGTAGTTGCCGCCTACAGGGGGAGTGTATTGAGTGTGTGCAGGTGTGCGAACGCATGTGTAGCAGAACTGCACAAACAACAGTTTGTGCAGTCTCTGCACAGCCCAGGACTTACTCAGCCGCTGCGATGATCGGGGCCTGTGCTGACGTCAGAAATCCTCCCACAAAACGCCGGGTCCCTCCTGCATTTTTCCAGACACTCCCTAGAAACGGTCAGTTGCCACCCACAAACGCCCTCTTCCTGTCAATCTCCTTGCGATCGCCAGTGCGTTCGGAGTTTCCGCACCATTCCGTCACTGACCTGCGATCCCCATTCCTGCGGTCAGTCACACCTGCGCATTGCGGTGCATACGCATGCGCAGTTCAGATCTGATCGCAGGCTGTGAGAAAACGCACAGCAACAATCAGGTCTGAATCGGCCCCTAGAAGAGGATGACTGGTCACCGAGATGAAAGTGAGGAAAGGGGGAGGGACAAACTGACAGGGGAGGGTTTGGAGTCACGTTCAGGGAGGGGGGCTTGGAGGCACAATATAATGTGGGGGCAGGTCATAGAGGAGATGGGGCTAAGGTATGTCCTATCTCCAACACACTGATAGGGAGATGGGACCCTAGTCTATCAGGAGAGGAGTAGAACCCACCGGGGGCATGGTAGGAATGGGATCAAGATGGAGTGGATGGGTGCAGTCCAGTGCCGGAGAAAAGGGGAGAGTAGGGCAAGACAGAGCTGGGTGTCGGAGCGAGACTAACCAGCAAGCAGAGATTTGCGAGCTGAGCTGGGTGCTGCAGTGTGACATTCTCCTGCAGCACTGGGGTCATGTCACAGAGGAGGAGCCTGTAGTGCAGGGTACTAATCTGATCTCCAGGGGCAGCCCAGCATCTTCGGGAAAGCTCCTGTAGTGTTCCAATCAGGATTTCCCGTGAGGTCACATGCCTATTAAAATAGGCAACGCCCCCTTTTTCAGACACACACACAGGGATGTGCAGTGTGCACCGGGTGTCATCAAGCCCAGGGATGCCTCTGCGTGGTGGACAACTTTTTAAAAGTTGTTGTGGCCACTCACATTGCATCCACCATATGGCTCAGAAATGCTATGCACAGACATAGCTGGCTGGAATGCACATGATGTCCAGAGAATAAGTTATGAGGGGTGACTGGTACCCCAGAGCCTGTGGAGGAGATAGAGCACTATTAAAGCTTCCTTTTCTATTTCCTAGTTTTAAAATGTATGCCACTGTTGCATGCATTTGGCTGCCTGGTAAGAGGTGCTGGGGGAGTGGTGCCACCTTGTGCGAGGTGGTAGGGGCGTGGTTCATCCAAGTAGGAAGTGTTGGAGGCATGGCACCAGAGGCGACCAATCTATTTAAGGGCATGGAGACGCTGGAATACGAGGAAAGGCTTGCAAGACTAGGCATGTTTACACTGGAAAAGAGGAGACTAAGGGACATGATCAACATCTACAAATATATAAGGGGACAATACATAGATCTTGCGCAGGACCTGTTTTTGGTTAGATCAACACAGAGGACTCGTGGACACTCGCTCAGGTTAGAGGAGAGGAGATTCCACACATTACGGCGTAAAGGTTTTTTCTCGGTAAGGACAATACGTGTTTGGAATTCCCTGCCTGAGGGAGTTGTAATGGGGGACTCAGTCAACACCTTTAAGAATGGGTTAGATAAATTCCTATTGGATAAGGATATCCAGGGTTATGATGCGTAGTCATGCACTATAGTTACTATAAAAAGAGGGATAAAACGCAACAGCTGACATCAGCATCAGTCAAAATTTTAGACCAAATAATCCTGCATAGGAGACCAAAAATAGGTTGAACTCGATGGACAATTGTCTTTTTTCAACCTTAGATACTATGTTACTATGTTACTATGTTGGAATCATCGTGACCCCATCCCCGCTATACAAATTTGCAATTCGCGGCATACAAAGATGTGATTCCTGGCAATGTTATGTAGAGGGTGTGGCCACTGTAACATGAGTCACACTATCAAAGCAGCCTGGACCATCCACTTCATATGGGAAGTGGGTAGCAGCAGAGCCAGCTACCGGTATACAGTATGTCATACTTGCCTACCTGACCCTCTCCATGAGGGAGAAAATGCTCTGTTCCTGGACTTTGCTGGTAATGTATGATTGCCATCACCTGTGGTGAGCTAGTTAATTGATAAGAAAGGTGTTTCACCACAGGTGATGGCAATCATACATTACCAGGAAAGTCCAGGAACAGAGCATTTTCTCCCTCATGGAGAGGGTCAGGTAGGCAAGTATGCAGTATGTCCTCCTGAAATATGGGAGGGCCACCCGATATTCGGAAGCCTTCCGTAAGTTCCAGGAGAGTAGGTGAGCATGATGTATGCAGTGATTTACTTAAAAGGGGCAAAACGTAATGACATCATTGTAGCCCTGGTGCAATGTTGTCATCAAGTCCAGCCCCAAATGCAGGGCCGGCTTAACTATGAGGCAGTTGGGGGTGGTCATCCTGGGATGGCCGCACTGTGGCATATAAGAATAACTGGGGGTTGGATTCATTAAGTGTGGGCACTACAGTGTGTATAGCACATTTGTGATGCACAGAACACTTTATAATATCATTGCAGCATATTGCCATTAGCAGTAAAGGAGTTATTCTGTGCTGAAACGAAATATAGTATATGAGAATCACTACTAACCCTATCATGTACTAGGGAAACAGTGTACGGCAAGACTGGCCCCTCATTATAAACACATCTGCTCCGTCCTGCACCCTTGGATGCGAGCGCTGACTTCTTCAGCTGCTGAGTTTATAAGGTTTCATTATTCCTTGTGCCGAGATGTTTATGTCTCTCCTCAGCGAGGACTTCTATTTATTTTCTAAACTCTCCGGAAAAGTGAGACCAGACCCAATCTCTGCTGATCCCTTCCATGTGGGGAGCTGAACACAGTTCTGTTCCTGGTCTATAGGGCAGCGACCCGCGGCCCCAAAAACATTTTCGGAGATAGTTCCATTATGATCACTGACTGTCTGAGGGAATAAGGCCCTCGACCTCAGCTGTAGATTGTGCTGGAGACCTACAGTACATGTCACTGTCTGTACTGCCCTCTAAGCAACAACGGGGGTCATTCTGAGTTGATCGCTAACTGTATTCGTTCGCTGTGCAGTGATGAGGCAAAAAAAGGCACTTCTGCGCATGCGTATGCGGCGCAATGCGCACGCGCTACGTACTTTTACAACGGTCGATGTAGTTTCACACATTGTCTAGCGAAGCTTTTCAGTCGCATTGCTGGCCGTAGAGTGATTGACATGAAGTGGGCGTTTCTGGGTGGCAACTGACCATTTTCAGGGAGTGATCGTAAAAACGCAGGCGTGCCAGGACAAATGCAGGCGTGTCTGGGCGAACGCTGGGTGTGTTTGTGACGTCAAAAGAGGAACTGAACAGTCTGAATTGATCGCAAGCGCTGAGTAGGTTTTGTACTCAGAAACTGCACAAAAAAACTTTGTAGCCGCTCTGCGATCCTTTCGTTTGCACTTCTGCTAAGCTAAAATACACTCCCAGTGGGCTGCGGCATAGCGTTTGCACGGCTGCTAAAAACTGCTAGCGAGCGAACAACTTGGAATGACCACCAACATCATTATATTGATATCTCCCAGTAGGGTAGATGTTGGTAGGACTATCCCATGCTTTCTATTCTAAAAATTCCTTTTTTCCATTAGGGATGGTAAAAAATTGAGAAAGGATCATGGTCACAATTTATGGGGCGTAGGGACAACAAGTTGCAGATTGCACATTGCTTCCCCAGTGCGCCCCCTTCCCTTACCTAAAAGCAGCTGGTATGTACTGCATTGTATGGGGACCCATCAGTGGGATATATTTTCCTGGACTCTGAAATCAGAGTCCGGATGGTTGGTAGTTTATCTCCCCATACTTTATCACCCTCCAAGGCTTCTCCAGGTTCATAGATATATCTGGACAGCATTACCTATTATGAATATCTGGTTTAGATAACCAAACAAAATCTATCCAGGACATCTTCTCACTGCCATCTAGACACTGCTACAACACGCTCACAGCTATATTCTGCTGTTCTGGAATGGTGGAAGCGGACAACCCAAACATTGATGCAGGGGGTGCCAAGAGAGGAAGAGGCCCTGTGCAGGATCCGTCTGGTGCCCCACTAGCCAGCAGCACCGTAGGCTCTGGGCACTAGGGTCACTATGGAACCCTAGTGCTGTCCCGGAGTCTAGTGCCCATGCATAGGTCTCCGGGAAAATGGCGCTGTGGCCATTTACCCAGGGATTTTCTTACTGCACAAGAGCAAAATGCCAGGAAAATGGCCGCCTCGCTGCTGCTGCTGACGAAGAACTCTAGGCGGTGAGTATTGAGAAAAATGGGTGCAGGGTATGCAGTGTGGGTCCCCGTGGACCTCGGGGGCCCATGTACACAGCACACACTGCAGCCATTATAAGTACGCCACTGCCTTTGAAACTAGAATCAGTCACGCGGCCATTGAGTACGCACATCGGATCTGGTTCCCCCATGTACCCCGCTTTTCTGTCTGGTAACAATAGAGGGGTATTTATTGTGAATGGGAAGCCGCATCTGGAATACTCTTCCACTATTCCCTCTTACAGGGATTTAGAGGCAAGGTGCTTTCTCCACCATCCCCATGACCTTCTCTGCCACCGATCCCTGGGCCGCCAAACCACCTTAGCCCCTTTTATGGCTGCAGCTCCGTTTCCATCAATTTCACCTCATTTATTCGCCCATTAAAACCAGCGGCTGAGAAGACGGAGTAGACATTTGCAGGAAGATGCCGGCGCTTAGAACAGCCTGCCTCGGTTTAAAAAAAAGAAAGACATTGTGCACAAACACCCACCATCCGCGCTCTCATTTGCATTTAGCATTGTTTAACTTCTCAATAAACCTTAGCTGCTTTACATACAAAGGACATTCTAGCACAATAGTCCTCTTAATCCATTATGATGGGGAATTTAGCCGACACAATATCTGCCACCTCACATAGATCTCACATTGTGCCTTCCGTACAACCTGGCTAATTGCCTCAGAGATTAATTCAAGGTCACTTTCGGATTACATTAATTTCTGTAACAACCTTCGCCGTTCTCCAAGTATTCCTCTACTACCCAACATGTAGCCAGTTCTGCCTCCGAAACTCCTCTGTAGGGTTAAATTCTCCGCAAAGTCATACGCTCCCTTTGTTTCCCACTGATCATATATGAATTAATCCTATGTTTGGAATCTTCTAAATCCAAAGGTAAAAATGTTTCCTCCAGTTGATCCGTCCAGATTCCCTGTGTTCCGGAGCAGCAGCATTTTCTATGCACAAACAATAGTTTTCCAACTCCGTCCCTTTCATCGGCTGTAAATACTTCTGAACGTGCAAATAAAATGTTATTTCTCACTTGGGAACACACCAGTAAAACAGAACATTTTTCTTCAATTGCAAACTGATAGGCCCTTTATTTGCTGCAAGATATTTTTAAGAGGTACTTTGAGTCCTGTAAGTGTCCCTGTTTCCTGTCAGAAACAGGGACAGCTCTCAGTTTGTACACTTCTGCTTTCGCGGCAATGCCTAAAGTTACTTTTGTGAGAGTTATTGTACAGGCAGATATGGATACCATAACCTCTGGCGCTCATGGTATGCTGGAGCTTGTAGTTCCATTATAACTGTCATGTCACATAGAGATACAAGGAGAACAATTTATTACAAGCGTATAAACGATGTGTTCCACTTAGAGACGAGCGGTTCTGTTTTGTTGAAAACCGAACACGCATGAACTGTGGTGGGGATCCGAGTAGAACCGAGTCCTAAGTTGGGCCTTCCTTTGAGTTCGGAACTCGGATTTCTGGGGTTCTGGATTGCATGTAAGTCCCTGCCAGGGCCGAAACTAGGGTTTCTGTCACCCAGGGCAAGGCAGTCATTTCAACAATGTTGAAGGAGTGCAGTGTATCCCTGTAACCCTGTGTGTGTATGTTGACAACATACACACACAGGGTTATACTGCACTGCTCCAACACACACACACTCAGGGTTACACTGCACTGCTCACACACACTAAGTTAAAGTACACTGTCTGCACACACACATATTGTACATATATAGCTGCCTCTCCCTACCTTTACACACTTCTAGTGCTGATCTTCTATATCAGTCAGGGCCCCCTCCTCTCCATTTCTGAAGCATGCTGTAACACACACATACAGAGCTGGCACATTATGTGTGTGAAGCGGCGCCTGTGTGAAGCGGGAAGCATCTCTACGGACGCGTCCTTGGTGCAGCGGAGCGGGACGGCGCCTCTTCAACCCTGCGCCGTCCTGCACTGCTAGTTGAAGTTCCCGCTTACTGCATCGCGCCGGCGCCCTCTCCTTTTCCGCGCCCAGGTCGCGTGCCCCCCTAGCCCCCCCCTAGTTGCGGCTCTGTCCCTGCCTCATGATTTCCTCTGTCATTTCACTCAGAGAGTGTATGGTGAGGTGGACAAAATTGACTGGAAATGACAGGAAATTAATGTTATTGATGTTAGTAATATAATAATAATAATAATGCAGGAACAAAAACGAGTCCAAGTTACATGGTTTTAGCTGTTTTTAACGAGTTTGATCAATTTTTTAATAGAAACCCAGAACCAGATCCAATGCCAAACCCAAAACACTTGAGGGTAGTTTTGCAAAACCAACCCCAAAACATGACAATGATTTAGAACAAAAACACGGGGGTGTGCGCAAATCTCTAGTTCTACTACAACAGGAACAGAAGCAAGCTTGTAGTGAACCTGCAATAGTGAAAACCAGTCCCAGGCTCGTCAGTGCAGGGCTGCTGCTGTATCTTGGTGGGGTACAAAGTACAGCATGGCCCTCACACTGTTACCGCATGCTTACCTACTTTGTGGCAGGTCTCTCCGGGAGAGAGCTGCCAGGTCGGCTCAGTGGAGGGGCCGGGCAGGACAATGACAAGAGGAGGGGGCGTGGAGGAGGCGGAACGGGGTGGGGAGGAGGCGTGGCGGAGGTGGTACGAGGACGTGGTAACAGTGTCACACCATTAAAGCCACGCCCCCCGCTCTGTAATGCCGCTCTAACCTGCATTTTACAGCAGGGGGCGTGACTATGATGACGCGATTCAACAAGAATCGCGTCATCTACTGTCCAGACCGCCCACTTTACTCTCAAAGTGGGCGGCCGGGCAGGTGGGAACTGAAAAATCGGGAGACTTGTCTGCTCTTCCGGGGGCCCGGGAGGGTCATCCGATTTTTGGGAGCCTCCCGGCCATTCCGGGAGAGTAGGCAAGTATGTGTTACTAACTGTATTAGGAGTGATGAAAAAAAATAACTTGCAGGGTTGGACTGGCCCACAGGGATACAGGGGAAACCCCCAGTGGGCCCCACTCCCCAGGGGCACACCTCATCCTCTAAGGATCAGGTTCCAGGCTGTACACTTGAATGACACATAATACATGTTACCTTATATCGCACAGAACTATGGTGTATTTCCTACAGTGTATTGGTGTTAGTAATCTGGTACACTGCATGCGCTATCAGTATTTACTATGTATATTTATCAAGGGGCCCAGACCATGCACTCTCTGGAGACTGGCCACACCCTTAAACATGGGCCACTACCACTGCATTCCCTGGTGGGCTCTTCATGCCCCAGTCCGACACTGATAGCTTGAGTAAACATGCTAAGATTAATATACTAGTTAACCATTACATATGTCAGGTTGCATGCTGACTTTATACAATTCAGTTTCATTTTATGTTTTTAAACTTCATTTAGTAATTATATCGGTGCTATATTTTGTATACAATGTAATCTTTAGAAGGGTGGTTGGTGTTTGTTATTTATATAATGTGGTGTTTTTAAGAGGACAAGAAGCGGGGAAATATATATATTTCCCCGCTCCTTCGCTACTAACATCTAAGCTGTATTATGTTTTGAGAACTGTGTTGCTCTTTGTTACCTGCACTCCATTTTTGTTATTTATTTACTGTTATGCTAAGTTTTGTCTCCCTGTACTGTCCTTTGTACGGCGCTGCGAAACACTTGTGGCGCCCTATAAATAAAATGTAATAATAATAATAATAATATTTATTACAAGTTGATTACAAGTGTTTCTGAAAGAGCTCAAGAAAGGACAAAGGTCATTGTCTGGTTATATGAGACCAAACAAGACAAGTGTTTTGATTTGGACATATGTAAACATTAGAATCCTTGCTTCTTTATCCTGAGACAATGGTGTTCACCTTGTGTCTTAAATCTATATAATCCATGTTATACATTGTATTTAGATGTTATTTCTAACACTCAAAATTGAGGCAATGGTGCCCCCTACTGTTTTCTAGCATTTATGCATTTTTCCTAATTTGATCTTTGTACCTATGAAACTGCTTATTTGGGCGTTTTCCAGCCTATATGAGGTGGAATCTGTCAGTGTTAAGATAGTCTTACCTGCCTGGATGAAAACACTGACTGCAGAAGTGCCAGGATGATCTGAATATAACTCAGCCTCTAGATGCAGAGGGTGGGGCTCCTGAGTTTGCTGATGTGATTGCTGTATTGAACATTTGCTGAATTAATCAATGACCTTAGCTAAGTATACAGTAAACTCATATTTATATATTCAAGTTATTTGTTGAAGTACCCCTGTTGACACATAGGTCTGCTTACACTCTGTGAAGCGCCCATGACCAAAACCACTATATCTTCTAGAATGCTATAAAAGAGAACCTACCGCAGTGTTTCAAGTTAGGGAGTCTGGAGAACTGTTGTGCTACCACGTAACCTCAGAGGAGCTGAAAGCCACAGGTCTGGACCACATTGCCAGTCAAAAGATCTATGTGGGCATGGATCAGGGGTGGTTTAAGAAAGGAGAGGGCCTGTGTGCAGGTTCCATGCGATCCCCCTCCTCTCTGGCAGCACAGTATAATCTGGCTTTGCGTCAGAGTCTACTGAGCATGCGCCGGTCTCCAGGAACATGGCACCAGCACCTTGTTCCTAGGGACTTCTTTACTGCTTATGTGCAAATCACTGGGAAACTGGCCACGGCACCAGTTTCCCTGTTGTTTCTACTGCTCTACAGCACCGGGCTTCCAGACGATGTGGGACTCCAGAGTTGGTGGATAGGTAGGTACACAGAAATTGAAAAACATTAAAAATTGTATTTCAAGATGTTTTTATTAGTTTTAGCGTTTCTTAGAACAAGATTTAGGGGCATATTCATCATGTTAATTATCGTGGGCAGGCGGCCCCCCGATAATTAATATTCTGACTCATCACGATTTTTAGGCAGGTGAAAAGAAACAAATTTAGGAAGTTATTGTTTTAGAATCCTCATATAAAGGATCAGGTCAGACTGTTCCAACACTGTAAGTGCACCAACAAATGAAGAACAGCCACTCTTTGTCAGGATGATTCGTCAATTCATGATCTTTTGTGTGTAGATCAATTTCTATTTAGTATTTCCAATAAGGTGTGTCAAAGTCAAAAATATTACATAAAGAGAACATACAAACTACACACACATAAGTCGCTATACTTGCAAATACGCGCAGCGAGCACAGCAATATATGGTAACACACACATTTACACGGACATGCCACAGAGATGGAATCAACACTTATTTCATACAGTACATAATTATAATAATATCAAGCGCCAGACATCATGATGATTTAGAATTATATCTAATGAATTAATGTCATGAATGTGTATTATTTGAACGAAGCAAGATAGATCTGTCATATTTACTATTAAAACAACCAGCTTAATGTGTAGATTAATTTGATACTTGTTATGAAGTTGTGGGACATTGCAGTGAATAGTTATGATTACATGTATAAAAGCTAAAATTGCTCTTATTAGAACAATAGATATTCTTAGAGGTAGAGGACAGGAAACTCAGGCCAGCCCTTTGGATGTCTTCAAGGCTGAACCTGATCAGCTTATGCAAAGAAACTGGTGACTCATCGTGAACCCCTCCCCCAGAAACTAGATAACATATTGATTATACTGGAGCTCAGTGTGGCTTTTTGGTCTCAGAGTTGCTGATCGGTCCCAGACGATAACTATCGGGCTCAGACGATGATGGACTTGCTAGCAGATCAGTTCCTGTATTTATTTACAGAGAGAGAGAGTGATATGGAAAGACGAATCTATATAACTTAAGGATAATGGTATTGTATCGCTGGCCTGTAATTGTAAATGTAATTGTATGTAACTATGTTTTAACTGCTTACTGTGTGAGTGTAACCATGTAACAATAGGTATACTGTACTTTGTAATATATATTGAATCCATATCCTTTTTAATAACAAATATATACATCAATGAGCTTTGGAACTCAGATAATGTGTGGGTGTATTATTTTCTCTTATGGGATACAGTGTTTTGCGATGTACAGCGCACTTTTATCGTATATGGTAATAAGATGTGCCTGGCGTCTGCAATATATATTAGAGCGGGCATTTTAAATATTTGTGAGAAATCAATTTGGCATTCTTAGGTGTCCATAACTTTATTGCATTTCTTTCAAACCATGGCCCTCATTCCGAGTTATTCGCTCGTTATTTTTCTTCGCATCGGAGCGATTAGTCGCAAACTGCGCATGCGCAATGTTCGCAGTGCGCCTGCGCTAAGTAAATTTGCACAAAAGTTTGGTATTTTACTCACGGCATTACGAGGTTTTTTCATGGTTCTGGTGATCGTAGTGTGATTGACAGGAAGTGGGTGTTTCTGGGCGGAAACTGGCCGTTTTATGGGAGTGTGCGAAAAAACGCAGGCGTTTCGTGAAAAAACGCGGGAGTGGCTGGAGAAACGGGGGAGAGTCTGGGCGAACGCTGGGTGTGTTTGTGATGTCAAACCAGGAACGAAAAGGACTGAACTGATTGCAGTGGCAGAGTAAGTGTCGAGCTACTCGGAAACTGCAAAGAAATTTCTATTCGCAATTCTGCTAATCTATCGTTCGCAATTCTGCAAAGCTAAGATTCACTACCAGTAGGCAGCGGCTTAGCGTGTGCATTTCTTCAAAAAGTAGCTAGCGAGCGAACAACTCGGAATGAGGGCCCATGTGTACAACTTATATAACTATCTTATCAGTAGAAATAACCACACGGACACAGGCTGCTTTGGTTTAATGGCTATAATGGTTTTTAAAGGTATGACCCTGAGTTTGTTCGTGGGTTTGGTAAGGGATTCAGTGCTTTGGTGATACTGGGTTTTAGGGTAAAGCTTCATCATTCATTTATATACTAGTAAGTGGAGCAAAAAACTTGATTGGGGATAGTGATTGGTCAATTTTACTATAGAAGGGAAGTGGGAGACATTGTATGGAGGTGTTTGGGGGTTCATATCAGAGGCGTAACTCCCAGAGGCAATGGGGTCGCCTGCCTCCGGGCTCCAATCCTTGAAGGGGCACCAGCATGTACAGCAGCACCTGTGTGGTTCACAGCGAGATCCAAGTGTGACCACTGCAACAGAGCTCTGCGACCCACCCCGCTGTTGCTGCTGCAGAGTTAATAGGCTCTGCCACTGCATTCACCCGGACATGCCCGCACCCTGCGATCGTGGGGGCATGGGCAGGCATGGATGTAGCCACGGTTTACATGGCTACATCTGTAGCTACCAGCTGCTGCTCTTCCATGTGTATAATGGTATGGGGCTGTGGCGCCATGCCATGACGTTACAGCCAAGAGCCACACACCCACCCCAAAAATATGCTGCTCCACACTTTACTAAAGCTGAAATTATAGACATAGGGGTATATTCAATTGAAGTCGGATCCATTCTGACATTCATTTGTCGGAATGGATCCGACTTGGGCTAGTCAACGTCATCTCAATTCGACTTTTAAAAAAGTCGAATTGAGATGCAGGAGCTATACAGGGGAGAGCCGCGGGCAGACTGGGGACTGCAGCGCTACAGCAGTGGTTATATAGCCGCTGCTGCAGCGCTGCTCTCCCCAGTCTGCCCGCTGCTCTCCCCCATCTACCCCCCCCCCCCCGTCTCTCTTCTCTCTGACTCACAGTCTCCACATACCTCCGCTCCCCATCCCCGCATCACAGCCGCCGCTAACGGCAGCGTCCACCGGTCTCCAGCAAGCGAGGTCTCGCTTGTTGGAGCCGGGTGGACGCTGTTGTGAGCGGCGGCTGTGACATCCTCCAGCACTGCTCTCCCCCCGTCTGGCTGCCTGCGGCTTTCCCCGTCTGGCTGCCTGCGGCTTTCCCCCGTCTCCCTGTGACTCTCCCCCCTCTCCTCCACAGTCCCTCATCTCAGTCCGACATTTTTTTATGTCGGACTGAGATGGTCGGAAACGGGGCCAAATCCTGTCGAATTTGGTCCTGTTTCCCTCAAAAGTACGTGAATCGGCAGCTATACGGCCGATTCACGTACTATTCGACAAGTCAAATTCCCTGACTTGTCGAATAAAAACATCTGAGATTGAATAGATGGAATCACGATTCGACCTTAAAAAGTCGAAAACTGCCATCTTTTCGACAGACGGCAGCTTTCGACCCTAATTGAATATACCCCATAATATGACTGGTTGCTATGGGCACCACTTTTAATTTTTAGTTTTAGTAAATCTAACCCTAAAATGGGTGCAGGGATTAGTGAGAAGGAGCAGAAGACACCTCGCTGTAAGGGGTGGGGCAGCATCTGAGGGGGAGTGCGACCTAGGGACAGAGCAGTGCCTCATGGGAAGGGGAGGGGCAGGATATGAGGCGGAGGGGGAGTGTGACCTAGGGACAGTGCAGGGCCTGATGGGAAGGGGTGGGGTAGCACTTTTCTGTCCCATCTCTCCCCTCACCCCAGACCCCTTTGCACCATGTAGAGAAGCTGGCTAGCAGACATACACGCCACCTTCCTCAGATGGCTGCCCATCACTCCACCTCAACCCCCACTTGTGAGCCGTCATCACGCACCATATTTACTGTGCTGAAACAAGCAAGGAGAGCCAGCAACGAGAGTCTCACATCCATCCTTTAATGTGTAATTACAATGCAGGCAGCGCATTCTGTCTGCTGCTCACAAATCCCCAGGTCCCCATGACTGCATGTCAGGAATATGGGTCACAAAGCACAGACGAGGTAAATTATAAACAAACGAGGCGCTGCGGGGAGCGGCAGGACTCTCTGACAGAGCGAGACGCACGGGGACCAGGAGCTCACAGAATAAAGCGGTGTGATGTAGCTCTGCGCACACAGGCCTCTGCCTTGCGACAATTCTCTGCAGATGGGAGGCATTTATTTTGGAAAAAAAATTTTTTTTCTCTTTTTTTCCCTCACATTAACATGCAGCTACTGTATGTATATCATTTCTGTCATACAGAGTTATGGCAATAACACCGTTATTATTGGAATATTTGTGTTAATTCTGAAGCGAGATATGACGGCATCTCACTTGTGCGAACGCCTATGCCTGATTGACAGGTAGAGGCATTCACGGGGTGGAAGGGGGCATTGACTCAGCGTTTAAGGAGCGTCACACAAAGCCGATGCGACCCGAAACATGGCAGGTAGCCGCCTGCCTTCGCCGCCGTGTGATGTTTTTGCATGTGAGCGGGGGTACAGGGCCCGGTATGCGGGGCGGCTTTGCCCTGTTTTGGGCGTCCTCCCGCATGTCAGTGTAATGGATCGTAGATGTGCGATTTTTCACACATCTATGATCCATGCTGAATTAAGCCCCGATGCCAGTCTTCAGCAGTGGCAGAATAAATCATTTGTTAAACAGGAGATGTCAGACATTATATGGGGGAGAAAACAATTACAAATTGTATATGTGACATGACATCAGTGTAGCATGACATCATTGTTGGGGCGGGGCATACTATAGCTGTGGGTGTGGCATTACATCACTGTTGGTGTTGGAATGGGGCATACTGTAACTGTCGGTGTGACATGACATCACTGGGTGTAGTATGACTTCACTGTTGGTATTTGGGCGGAGCATACTGTTACTGTGGGTTTGGCATCATATCACTCTGGGTTTAACAAGACATCACTGTTAGTGCTGGGGCGGGGCATATTGCAGCTGTGGGTGTGGCATGACATCACTCTGGGTGTTAGCATGATATCACTGTTAGTGCTGGGGCGGGGCATATTGTAGCTGTGGGTGTGGCATGACATCACTCTGGGTGTTAGCATGATATCACTGTTAATGGTGGGGCGGGGCATATTGTAGCTGTGGGTGTGGCGTGACATCACTCTGGGTGTTAGCATGATATCACTGTTAATGTTGGGGTGGGGCATATTGTAGCTGTGGGTGTGGCATGACATCACTCTGGGTGTTAGCATGATATCACTGTTAATGGTGGGGCGGGGCATATTGTAGCTGTGGGTGTGGCATGACATCACTCTGGGTGTTAGCATGATATCACTGTTAGTGCTGGGGTGGGGCATATTGTGGGTGTGGCGTGACATCACTCTGGGTGTGGCATTACATCACTGTTGGTGTTGGGATGGGGCATACTGTAACTGTCGGTGTGACATGACATCACTGGGTGTAGTATGACTTCACTGTTGGTATTTGGGCGGAGCATACTGTTACTGTGGGTTTGGCATCACATCACTCTGGGTTTAACAAGACATCACTGTTAGTGCTGGGGCGGGGCATATTGTAGCTGTGGGTGTGGCATGACATCACTCTGGGTGTTAGCATGATATCACTGTTAGTGCTGGGGCGGGGCATATTGTAGCTGTGGGTGTGGCGTGACATCACTCTGGGTGTTAGCATGATATCACTGTTAATGTTGGGGTGGGGCATATTGTAGCTGTGGGTGTGGCGTGACATCACTCTGGGTGTTAGCATGATATCACTGTTAATGTTGGGGTGGGGCATATTGTAGCTGTGGGTGTTGCATGACATCACTCTGGGTGTTAGCATGATATCACGGTTAATGTTGGGGTGGGGCATATTGTAGCTGTGGGTGTGGCGTGACATCACTCTGGGTGTTAGCATGATATCACTGTTAATGTTGGGGTGGGGCATATTGTAGCTGTGGGTGTGGCGTGACATCACTCTGGGTGTTAGCATGATATCACTGTTAATGTTGGGGTGGGGCATATTGTAGCTGTGGGTGTGGCATGACATCACTCTGGGTGTTAGTTGTTAGCATGATATCACTGTTAATGGTGGGGCGGGGCATATTGTAGCTGTGGGTGTGGCATGACATCACTCTGGGTGTTAGCATGATATCACTGTTAGTGCTGGGGTGGGGCATATTGTAGCTGTGGGTGTGGCGTGACATCACTCTGGGTGTGGCATTACATCACTGTTGGTGTTGGGATGGGGCATACTGTAACTGTCGGTGTGACATGACATCACTGGGTGTAGTATGACTTCACTGTTGGTATTTGGGCGGAGCATACTGTTACTGTGGGTTTGGCATCATATCACTCTGGGTTTAACAAGACATCACTGTTAGTGCTGGGGCGGGGCATATTGTAGCTGTGGGTGTGGCATGACATCACTCTGGGTGTTAGCATGATATCACTGTTAGTGCTGGGGCGGGGCATATTGTAGCTGTGGGTGTGGCGTGACATCACTCTGGGTGTTAGCATGATATCACTGTTAATGTTGGGGTGGGGCATATTGTAGCTGTGGGTGTTGCATGACATCACTCTGGGTGTTAGCATGATATCACGGTTAATGTTGGGGTGGGGCATATTGTAGCTGTGGGTGTGGCGTGACATCACTCTGGGTGTTAGCATGATATCACTGTTAATGTTGGGGTGGGGCATATTGTAGCTGTGGGTGTTGCATGACATCACTCTGGGTGTTAGCATGATATCACGGTTAATGTTGGGGTGGGGCATATTGTAGCTGTGGGTGTGGCGTGACATCACTCTGGGTGTTAGCATGATATCACTGTTAATGTTGGGGTGGGGCATATTAGAGCTGTGGGTGTTGCATGACATAGGCTGACCATATTAACGCTTTAACCTGGGACACTCATGAATTACACAGGTTCTGTGGCTGCTTAAAACCAGGTGAAATGCAGACTTGTAGTCAGCCAGCCACAGAACCTGTGTAATTCATGAGTGTCCCAGGTTAAAGGGATAATATGGTCAGCCTATATGACATCACTCTGGATGTAGCATGATGTCATTGTTGGTGTTGGAGCAGGGCATACTGTAACTGTCGGTGTGACATGACATCACTGTTGGTGTTGGGGTGGGGCATACTGTAATTGTGGGTGTGACATGACATCATTGGGTGTAGCATGACATCAATGTTGGTATTACAAACAACAGAAGGCATGGCAACGAGAAATCCTTATGTTTGCTCACACCCTATACACAGAGTCAGTGCATACTACTATGTCTCATATATGGGTATACATCTCATCAGGACTGTCTTTGCAATCTGATGGGACCGCCATGCTATAGACCTCACCTCCCACAATCTCATTATCCATTGATGGCACTACTATCTCCTCTAGCCCCCAGGTACGCTGTCTTGGCGTAATCCTTGACTCCTCCCTCTCCTTCAAACCACACATTCAGAACCTCTCACAAACATGTCATTTTCATCTAAAAAATATTTCCAGGATCACACCCTTTCTGACCCAGGATGCTACTAAGACTCTTATCCACTCACTGGTCATCTCCAGACTGGATTACTGTAATCTCCTCCTGACTGGCACCTCTAACACATACATCTCTCCACTCCAATCTATCCTCAATGCTGCAGCCCGGCTCATCTTCCTCACCAAACGCACTACATCCACCTCCCCTCTCCTGCAAGACCTTCACTGGCTTCCCTTCCCTTTCAGAATCCATTTCAAGCTTCTCACACTCACTTACAAAGCCCTCACCCACTCCTCTCCCATCTACATCTCTGACCTTATCTCCCTTTACACTCCCACCCGTCCTCTTCGCTCTGCTAATGCACGCCGACTCTCCTGCCTACGGATTACTTCCTCCCACTCCTACCTCCAAGATTTTTCACGTGCTGCTCCATTTTTCTGGAATTCCCTACCTCTCCCCCTCAGACTCTCCACCTCTCTACAAAACTTCAAACGGGCTCTCAAGACCCACTTCTTCACCAAACCCAGCCAAATCTCATCCTAACCCTCTGTTCCACGCTCTCTATGTACCCCGTCTGTGTCACCCCTGTCTCTTTACCCCTCCCTTTTAGAATGTAAGCTCTCACGAGCAGGGCCCTCTTCCCTCATGTGCTTATCCTTTTCTTACTTTAATAATCTTCAACTGCACCAAATCCAGCAGTCCTCTGCCACCTGATACTTATTCCAGTGTTATCTGCTGATGTAGTTATGTTTATTTACCCTGTACTTGTCCTATATTGTCTACAACTGTAAGTCTCTGTTTTCCTGTTTTGATGATTTGTTTATGTACTCTGTAATTGTGCGCTGCGGAACCCTTGTGGCGCCATATAAATAAAAGATAATAATAGATAGTGCCTATCCTCCTTGTGTATCATTCCTAATTCCCCATAGATTATAAACTTGCGAGCAGGGCCCTCCTACCTCTACTGTATGTCTGTCTGTTATTACCCAGTTTGTCTTATTACTGTTGTTTCCAATTGTAAAGTGCGACAGAATTTGCTGCACTATATAAGAAACTGTAAATTAATAAATAAATAATATACTTGCCCACTCTACTGGAAATTCAGAGAGTCACAATGCCTGGGAAATTCCCCTGGGTCCTGCTTGCTACTTAGGTTCAGAGAGCGGGACGGAGGCATGATGACGATGATGCTGTGCACTAAGAATTACATCATCATATGAGATAATTATAATGCCACGGGAGAGCACCTTTCTCTCCAGGAGACACCTTTCGCACCTTTATAAACAGAATACATGCCCCCAAGCTTCCCCCAGGAACCCCCTCCCCCCCACTATGTATACATATAACATAGCGCTGTAAGCTTCCCTACATGCACAATTACATTCTAATGTTATTTTGAGACATAATGACCGTTTTATCAGAGAACTGGTTTCTTGGGGAATTACAGATTTGCTTCATTTTATTTGAAGGTAATACTTGGCGTTGCAGGCAAGGTGTTGCAATTATCCCAAGGCGTGAATGAGGGGGGCTTCAGAACATTGAGGTCTTAGGCAGGAATATTAGAAAATATAGCGGGGATCTCACGTTAAGCTTCAGGAAATTAAAAGCAGGCGGCCTGCTCGCTGCAATAAAAATGTGCAGAGATTTAGTAGTTTCAGTCATTTACGTGTATAGCACAAAGCAAATTTACCGGCTTAATGTGGCCGCAGCGGTTTCTACCTGTCTGCAACGAGCAGTCCCGGGAGGGCAGCGGTCATTAATAATTCTATAACATTAATACCATTGACCGGGACTCTGACAAGTCCGGTGTTACTATCAGAATGCGAGAGGGAACTGAAACGCTGTTGGTGAATATAGGATGCTGTCAGTGTGCTGATTGGTGGATGGCTTGAACTATCCCCCAATCAGAGTGCTGACAGCCATTCACTGTATGGAAGCATGTGGAGAGATGAAGCGGAGCTGCAGAAGAGGTAAGTTATGATTTTTAAAAATTATTTATTCCTGTGACTGGGTGGGTACGGAGTACTACGGACTCCAGGTAATTGCTTTGCCCGGGGCCTACAATGCTGTTGCGACGGCCCTGCACAGATATGGTTATAACTTAAGCAGCTCTGGGATAGGAGCACTTTATCACAATTGTATGGATGATTCGCAGTGACCTGGCTATTAGCGGCTTAGTTGTTAGGAGCACTTTATCGCAATAATCTGAATTATTCGCAATGACCTTGCTATGAGCGGCTCAGTGGTTAGGAGCGCTGTACAGCATAGACCAGGCTATGAGCAGCACAGTGGTTAGGTGCGCGGTACAGCAATGACCTGGCTATGAGCGGCTCAGTAGTTAGGAGTGCTGTACAGTAATGACCTGGCTATGAACGGCTCAGTGGTTAGGAGTGCTGTACAGCAATGACCTGGCTATGAACGGCTCAGTAGTTAGGAGTACTGTACAGCAATGACCTGGCTATGAGTGGCACAGTGGTTAGGAGTACTGTACAGCAATGACCTGGCTATGAGCGGCTCAGTGGTTAGGAGTGCTGTACAGCAATGACCTGGCTATGAGTGGCTCAGTGGTTAGGAGTACTGTACAGCAATGACCTGGCTATGAGCGGCTCAGTATTTTGGAGCACAGTACAGCAATAACCTGGCTATGAGCGGCTCAGTGGTAAGGAGCACGGTACAGCAATGACCTGAGAGATTTATAGGTATCTGGCTCTTACTGCACAGGGTATATGGATAATAGATGGACAATGTATTGGTCGGCAGTCAATATGTCGACACCATATCGTCGGTTTGCATTAGTTCAGCTGGAACAAAAGGCCAAAAGATGAAAGGTCAACAGTGCTTAAGATCAGCAGCTACAAAAGGTCTACATGACAATGGTCTACAGACAAATGTTCGACACATGTTTTTTGGGGTGTTTCACATGTTTTCCCAACATGTGCTGATAGCAATAGTAACCTGTGATGTTTGTACTGATGGTGGTCACATAAAATGAGACCCCAAAAAACTTATGTCGACCATTCTCATGTTGACCATTTGCACCTGTCGACCTTAACCACTGTTGAGCTTTCATCCATCAAACTTTTTTTTTTTGTACTATTTGGAGCCGACCTATTGACTGTTGACCATACCATAGGGGGTCATTCGCTATCTGCCATTGTTCGCAGCACAGCGCTCAGGCTAAAAATCAGCATTTCTGCAAATGCGTATGCACCGCAATGCGCACGCGCGACGTACGGGTACAAAGGCATTTGGTGTTTTGCACAGGTTCTAGCGAAGTTTTCAGTCGCACTGACGTCCGCAAGAAGATTGACAGGAAGGGGGCGCTTCTGGGTGTCAACTGACCGTGTTCAGGGAGTGTTTGCAAAAACGTAGGCGTGTCTGAAAAAACGCAGGCGTGTACAAGCGTTCGCTCGGCGGGTGTATGACGTCAAATCCGGACATGAATAGGCTGAAGTGATCGCAAGCGCTGAGTAGGTTCAGAGCTACTCAGAAACTGCACAAACAGTTTTTGCAGAGCTCGGCTGCACATGCGTTCGCACTTCTGCTAAGCTAAAATACACTCCCAGTGGGCGGCGGCATAGAGTTTGCACGGCTGCTAAAAACTGCTAGCGAGCGATCAACTCGGAATGACCCCCATAGATGACCTATTAATCCACAACCCTACACAGACCCTAATCATGTATTTTCTGTGTGAACTACAGAATAAAACTGTGTGTTTAACAAAGCTGCTCAAACCACACACACACACACACACACACACACACACACACACACACACACACACACACACACACACACACACCCATAGACACACAGACAAACACACACACACACACACACACATACAGATAGATAGATAGATAGATAGATAGATAGACACACACACACACAGTTACACACACACACACGTAGACACACACACACAGACAGACACACATACACAGATAGACACACACACACACAGATAGATAGACAGACAGACAGACAGACACACACACACACACACACACAGAGACAGACAACCATAGACACAGACAAACACACACACACACACACACACACACCCATAGACAGACAATCACACACACACACACACACACACACACACACACACACACACACAGACAACCATAGACACAGACAAACACACACACACACAAACACACACACCCATAGACACAGACAAACACACACACACACACACACACACACACACACACACACACACACAGACAACCATAGACACAGACAAACACACACACACACACACACACACACACCCATAGACACAGACAAACACACACACACACACAGACAACCATAGACACACACACACACACAACCATAGACACACACACACACACACACACACACACACACACACAGACAACCATAGACACAGACAAACACACACAGATAGATACACACACACACACAGAAAGACACACACACAGGTAGACACACAAAAAGCACATAGAAGTATTAGACACTAATCAGCAGCTTCCCTGATACGCGAGTTTGTTACACACAGGCGCCAAGATGTCTGATAATAATGGCGATTGAGGATGATCTCC
Source organism: Pseudophryne corroboree (assembly GCF_028390025.1). Taxonomy (NCBI): domain Eukaryota; kingdom Metazoa; phylum Chordata; class Amphibia; order Anura; family Myobatrachidae; genus Pseudophryne; species Pseudophryne corroboree. The sequence goes on from NC_086455.1 coordinate 155,857,073, forward strand.
GTCGCTGTGTAAAGTCTATGGAATGAGCAGCGTTAACGCAAATTATTCACAGATCTGCAGCCGATACATTTACCGGATTATTTATTTATGATCCAGACTCTGTGTCTGTAGCTCCTGACGTACCCGTGTGTTCTCCACACGTCCCCGGCTAACGCAAATAAACCAATCACTGGCTGCACCATGTCAGGTGCTGGGTACAGGTCTGTCAGTGTGCCCACCACTGCGCAGCCGTCTCACCACAGAGGTGACTCCACTTAGCATTAAGGGGGTAATTCCGAGATGATCGTAGCTGTGCTAAACTTAGCACAGCTATGATCATTCACACTGACATGCTGGGGGACGCTCAGCACAGGGCATGTCATTGCCCCCCCCCCCTTGCTGGCAGAAGTGCAAAGGGATCGCACAGCGGCGATGCCTTTGCACTTCAAGAGTAGCTCCCGGCCAGCGCAGCTTTAGCGTGCTGGCCGGGAGCTACTCATCGCTCCCCGGCCCGCAGCGGCTGCGTGTGATGTCACGCAGCCACTGCAGCCCGCCCCCCGTTCGGTCCGGCCACGCCTGCGTTGGCCGGACCGCGCCTACGAAATGGCGGCCAAACTCCGCCATTCTGCCACGCCCTGCGACCGCCTCTGCCTGTCAATCAGGCAGAGGCGATCGTAACAGTCCGACGGGCTTCGGCCGTCTGGTATGCGCCGGCACACTATGACGCCAGCGCATGCACAGTTCTGACCCGATCGCACCGCTGCGATAAACTGCAGCGTGCGATCGGATCAGAATGACCCCCTAAATTCCATGTTCTCTAACAGATGCTCTGCACCCTTCATGCATTATGTAATATATCATACAGGATATCAATATTCTGCAAGCCTTACAGGAAAATCACTAAATTACTATAAACAAATCGTTTTGGACCAATAGGAATAAATGAGCTAGTTATTTTCGATTTTGCATTTAATCTTTTATAGGTGATTTTGAAAGGGATTTCCAAAACCGTACACAAGATCACCGCTCAAAATCTAACAACATCAAATTCCATTTCAAATTCAAAGCAAAATCGAATATTAGTGAATGAGGGATTTTGATGATTTAGAAGTACGCTCGATTCAAATTTAGTTGACTTAAATTGACCATAATATTGAATCCAAAATCGAACATTAGTAAATGTACCCCTAGAAATCTTAACAAACTTTGGCCTGTTTGGGGTACTTGAGGACAGGGGTGTATCTAGAGGTCCGGGCGCCCCTGGCAAAGTAAGGGGCTGGCACCCCCCCTACACACATTTGGAATAATGTGCGAGTATTGGAAATGGGGCATGGTCTTGTGGGGGAAGGGTGTGGACACAATAGTACTTCCAATTGAAATTATGCCACACAGTAGTGTCCTTCATTCACATTACACCGCACAGTAGTGTCTCGTATTCACGTTACACCATCCCTCCCCCCTAACCCACCTTTCCTACATCCTGACCTTAACCCGCTTCCCCCCCCCCCCCAAAAGCCTCTTCGGTGGTGCCTAACCCTAACCCACCCTTCCTAATCCCCCTCCCTGCAGACTAACCCTACCACCCCCGCAGCCTAATCCTAACCCTCCCACGTGGCTTGCCAGTGAAGACTTTGTCACCAACTCGATCCGGGTTTTGGCATTCTGCATTGCTATCTATTTTGGGATGCCAGCATCAGCATTCCGAGCAGTTTCGGGATGCTGGCGTCAGCTTTCCAACCGCCGGGATGCCAAACACCGGCATCTTGACTGCATCCCGAATGAAATGCTAATGAGATGCAGTGAGATGAGCCTCAAATGGACCCAGCCATTAACCAAACACCATTATGTGGATGGTAGAAGTGCTTCCTGTTAGAAAAAACATCAGGGTGCCATCACTTCCAAGATAAACTGATAATTATACAGTTAGCTGATATACATTTTCTTGAACCTGGCCTGGAAATAGGTAAGATTTGTATTTTTTTTATTACACTCAACAAGTTAAAGTTTTCGCTTACTCACTACTTACTTACATCTAACATGAAAATCGTGTAGTTTTCCAGGTAATACACAGTCCCTTCTCCCAAACACTGACACTTTTTTTATTATCTTCAACAGCAAATAGATCTATAGCACTGTGCTATATAACAATTGCTGTGTACCTGGTGAGAATGTGTTACTGCCGGCGCGGCGCCGGTGTCCGTCAGCACCGCACTGCACTAGTGATCAGACTAGTGTCCGGCAGCACCGCACTTGTAATCAGACTCACAATAAACTACAGTTCCCAGCAGCCCTTGCTGCCAGGAGCTCCCAGCAACAAGGGCTGCTGGGAGCTGTAGATTATTTTGAGTCTGATTACAAGTGCGGTGCTGCCGGATACCGGCGCCGCTCCAGCAGTAACAGACTCTCACCAGGTACAGTCTGACAGTACTGCTTTTCTATCTTTGGCCGTGGGTGGCACAGCCAGGCGGCGCCCCCTCCTTGCCTGGCACCCCTGGCGAGTGCCATCCTGGCCAATAGGTAGATACACCCCTGCTTGAGGATTTTCGTTGGAATCCCCCGCAGTAGGACAATAGTGAGACACATCCAATGGTCCTAGTAAAAGTATAGTATGTGATATAAATCGGCATTGTGCCCACAGTTCCACACAGTAACCTGAGAAGAAGACACAGAGTGGTGTCTTTTAATTTTAGTGTTTTTGTTTTTTATGTAGGTTGCTACAAATTGTATATTATTATATATTATTGCACCAGGATTTCATTAACAGGGTAGGAGTTCTTCTAGGTAACGGAGGTTTACAGTTAGCCTTTGATTGGTTAACTTCACAGTAGGCTCAGACTGAGGCTAATAATAGGGCTCTATATAACAGTTAGGATTAAAGACTATTCTTTCATGTGACCTCATGTTACCCATAAGATGTCACCTCAAAAGAGATCAGAAGGAGCTAGACACTGGAGACCACCGTTAGTTAATGCAAGAAGGTCTCTGATCTTTCTAGGTCATAGAGGTCACACGGTGTCATGGTGGGCCCCTGTCCGCTTGATAAAGGAACCCTGATTATACAGAAGCGAGGGCATTGCAGCGTGTTATTATAGCACGCAATGGGGATACGTTCATACTGCAGCCTGTGTATCACATGGACATAAATCTTACACGTCACTGAACATGTCCAGTATGATTTCATGCAATTTACTTTGAAATTTTGCATTAATGTAATTTAATTCACTATATTTCCCACATCCGTTCCGTTGCCAGCCCGCTTTAATGAGCGCTGAAAATCCTGGCTGTGTCCTGGTTGGTGCACTGAGAAAATGTTATTTTATCCTCATTACCCCGAGTTTTGTTACACAGGAACAGGTGGGCAGGCCTCGGCAACATGACATATAACTCTCTCCATCATCCCCATACACCATCTGCAGGCTTGGTCACCTATTCAAATGCATTTCTCAACCTTGCGGCTGCTCTGAATAAATTCTCAGAAAACAGGAAATAATGAAGCATATGGAATGCCAGGTGGTACAGAAAAACCCTCCCCAGTCTTAGCACAGAGACCGGTCTTTCGGGACACTAACTAACTGTAAAACCTGGCAATGATTGTCCCTGTACATTATCTTATCTGACTACGGCTAACGCAAGAAGACAACAAACAAAACGCCTCCTGAAAAGTTGATCTCCTGTAGAAAGCGGCGTCTCTCCCACCAAACACGAGGTGGACGGCACAACGCCATCTAGTGGACAGGTATATTAATGATTGAAAAATGATGCATTAGCAAAATTACAGGTTACAGTTATGCAGCTCTGAACAGAGAATATTTGCCATTCATATCAGTCCCTACCCCATTAGAGTCTACAGTCACATTTACTTAACACTCAGGGCGGGATGGCTCAAACTGTAAAACACGGCAAAACGTAAGAAAATGGCCGCAGTACATATGGAACTCCAAATGTATTAAAAAGGTCCATAGCAAATATAGAATCCGAAATAGAATCAGCTTTACCGGCCAGGTATACTTGCGTATACTGGGAATTTGGCTTCAGATTGCTATACAACAGTCAAGCGGGTAACCATAGGCGGATCCGGGGGGGGGGGGGGGGGGCACTCGGTGTTGCGGCCCCAATCCCCCCCCCCCCTCCCCTTTCCCGTCATTTCTGGCTTCTTCTTCTTTTTCAAAAGTAGAACAGCAGCAGCACTACTGCTATTTCCGTCAGTCAGATTTGATAAAAGAGCACTAGGACCCGCCGCGGCTGTAATAACAGGTCCATGTGGTAACCAATGGGGAGGCCTCCTGCTCGTACTGCAACCTACCACCCCCACTGCCAGACGGCCAAAGTCCAGCCCAGGCGTGGGATTCAAATGCCAGCATCGATTAAGACTGTTACTTATGATGGTGCAGAAGGCTTCATTAGCCCTCACTGCACCGCAGTTACCCAGCGCTTCCTCCTTCACTTCCTTTACCACCATGCTAGGTGCAGTCACACTCAGCCTCAGCTGTGAGAAGGCGGCCCGTGTGATTGTGACAGGGCTGTCCTGCAGATGTCTTATGCTGTGTGATTGTGACAGGGCTGTCCTGCAGATGTCTTATGCTGTGTGATTGTGACAGGGCTGTCCTGCAGATGTCTTATGCTGTGTGAGTGTGACAGGGCTGTCCTGCAGATGTCTTATGCTGTGTGAATGTGACAGGGCTGTCCTGCAGATGTCTTATGCTGTGTGACAGTGACAGGGCTGTCCTGCAGATGTCTTATGCTGTGTGACTGTGACAGGACTGTCCTGCAGATGTCTTATGCTGTGTGATTGTGACAGGGCTGTCCTGCAGATGTCTTATGCTGTGTGACTGTGACAGGGCTGTCCTGCAGATGTCTTATGCTGTGTGAGTGTGACAGGGCTGTCCTGCAGATGTCTTATGCTGTGTGACTGTGACAGGGCTGTCCTGCAGATGTCTTATGCTGTGTGATGTGACAGGGCTGTCCTGCAGATGTGTTATGCTGTGTGACTGTGACAGGGCTGTCCTGCAGATGTCTTATGCTGTGTGATTGTGACAGGGCTGTCCTGCAGATGTCTTATGCTGTGTGATTGTGACAGGGCTGTCCTGCAGATGTCTTATGCTGTGTGATTGTGACAGGGCTGTCCTGCAGATGTCTTATGCTGTGTGACTGTGACAGGGCTGTCCTGCAGATGTCTTATGCTGTGTGACTGTGACAGGGCTGTCCTGCAGATGTCTTATGCTGTGTGATTGTGACAGGGCTGTCCTGCAGATGTCTTATGCTGTGTGATTGTGACAGGGCTGTCCTGCAGATGTCTTATGCTGTGTGATTGTGACAGAGCTGTCCTGCAGATGTCTTATGCTGTGTGATTGTGACAGGGCTGTCCTGCAGATGTCTTATGCTGTGTGATGTGACAGGGCTGTCCTGCAGATGTCTTATGCTGTGTGACTGTGACAGGGCTGTCCTGCAGATGTCTTATGCTGTGTGACTGTGACAGGGCTGTCCTGCAGATGTCTTATGCTGTGTGACTGTGACAGGGCTGTCCTGCAGATGTCTTATGCTGTGTGATGTGACAGGGCTGTCCTGCAGATGTCTTATGCTGTGTGATTGTGACAGGGCTGTCCTGCAGATGTCTTATGCTGTGTGACAGTGACAGGGCTGTCCTGCAGATGTCTTATGCTGTGTGACTGTGACAGGGCTGTCCTGCAGATGTCTTATGCTGTGTGAGTGTGACAGGGCTGTCCTGCAGATGTCTTATGCTGTGTGATTGTGACAGGGCTGTCCTGCAGATGTCTTATGCTGTGTGATTGTGACAGGGCTGTCCTGCAGATGTCTTATGCTGTGTGATTGTGACAGGGCTGTCCTGCAGATGTCTTATGCTGTGTGAGTGTGACAGGGCTGTCCTGCAGATGTCTTATGCTGTGTGATTGTGACAGGGCTGTCCTGCAGATGTCTTATGCTGTGTGAGTGTGACAGGGCTGTCCTGCAGATGTCTTATGCTGCTTGTTGGAGATCCAGCTGGCTGCTTCTGCTAATCAGAGGTGGGCAGTTCCTGTCCTGCAGTCTGAGTCTCAGTGCAGTGCCCAAAACAAGGTATGCTGCACCTTCCACCACCAACTAAACACTATAGTAATTATATTATGCTGGGGTGCCTTCCAGGCTCCCATAACTAATGGAACAGGTGACCAATATTTCAAGGCCCAATCAGCCTTTTCATCAACATTGGCAATAAACCAGCAGGGATGCGCTCCTACAGCCAATCATTACCTGACGGTGTATTCTGTGAGGCCACACCCCCTGTGATACCACACCCCTTATCTGGGAGCACGCGTGCCTTAGGTGCATGTAAATATAACTATTACCGTTCACCCCTCATGGTGCCCCCCCCCCCCTTTCATTTTCTTCTGGATCCGCCCCTGTAGGTAACAGATAAGCAGGTGGGGGGAAGGGGGTGGATGGGGGAGGGCAAGTAAAGTCAGACAGATAGGAATACCGTAGGGACACAAGTTAGTTACATGTATGTCTAGTCAGTCAATGGTGGTCATTCCGAGTTGTTCGCTCGTTATTTTTTTCTTGCAACGGAGCGATATGCAGTTAGGTATTTTACTCACGGCATTACGAGGTTTTTTCTTCGTTCTGGTGATCGTAATGTGATTGACAGGAAGTGGGTGTTTCTGGGCGGAGACTGGCCGTTTTATGGGTGTGTGCGAAAAAATGCTACCATTTCTGGGAAAACGCAGGAGTGGCTGGAGAAACGGAGGAGTGTCTGGGCGAACGCTGGGTGTGTTTGTGACGTCAAACCAGAAACGACAAGCACTGAAATGATCGCAGATGCCGAGTAAGTGTGGAGCTACTCAGAAACTGCTAAGAACTGTCTATTCGCAATTTTGAGAATCCTTCGTTCGCAATTTTACTATGCTAAGATTCACTCCCAGTAGGCGGCGGCTTAGCGTGTGCAATGCTGCTAAAAGCAGCTTGCGAGCGAACAACTCGGAATGAGGGCCAATGTTCAGGAGTTCAGCAGGCGGACCGCTTGGGGAAAGAAACCTTTGAGGCTTCTGGCAGACCCGGCGGGGATGGCCCTGTAACGAGGGCCAACCCCACCGGGTCCACCAGAAGCCTCAAACTACATAGTAAGTACCTGCAGCCCTGCAAGCCCCATAGGATTTTATTTGGCTGCGATGTGCACATACTGTATGCAACATAACTGTCCAGAGCTTGTGCCCCAGACGCAAAGCCATGTGTAGATGGCATTTGCCTATGGAAGACAATGGGCTTCATTTTACAAGGTCCATCTCCAAACCCTGAACCTTGATCATGCGCGCAAAGGTGCTGTTACGATCAGGACAGACGGTCTCAGAAGTGTGGCAGAAAAATGATGGGTGTTCCTGGATGGCACACGCAAAAATAGCAGTTCTGTCTGTGGGTGCGGCCCGTGTTGCAGACATGTCAATGCAATCTCAAACGCAGAGCCGCCGGCATAAGAGGCTGTGGTCAGGGGGAGACACTGCACCTGCCATAAGCCAGAACAGTACTTTTGCCCAGATTTATCAAGCCTTGGAGAGTGGTAAATAGCACGGTGATAAAGAACCAACTAATCAGCCGCTGGTTGTCATTTTTCAAACCCAGTCTGTGACATGGCAGTTAGGAGATGATTGGTTGGTACTTTATCACCGTACAATGTATCACTCTCCAAGGGCAGATAAATGAGCCCCTTTAACCTACCAGGTATTTTTTTGAGTTTGGGATTAAACGAAAGTATATGGGGAAAAGCCACACGTGCTGCAAGGACATACAAACTCCACACAAATCTAACCCTGATCAGCAATCAAGGTACAAATGCTAAACACTGTCCCACCATGATTCCTGAAGGTTGTACATTCATGGTATGTATACAATGCATTATGCAAGGATAGGACTAGCCTGCCGCAGCCTCTGTCAGTACATTTATAGAAAGAAAGATATATGTGTAAGCCCAGTGTTTTCCTGTCAGTAATAAAAAGTGTACAGCACTGAAACATGTTACGTTTCACACTGATACAATCAGATACATTTTTCTGTACACATTTTTAGCAAATCTGTGATTCCTGGTGGAGTCTCCACATCTACACTCACTGTCGTTACCGGGTGCTTCACGCAGGCTGTGTAAGAAGTGTGTATTAGCTATGTGTAGTCACAGCTGAGGTGCAGAGACACCAATACTACTTATATATGACTTATTAGGTCTTATTATATCAGGGGATTCTGTCACCTGCACGCATGGCTGGGTTATTATTACACATCCTGTAACTCCGGTGCCGGATTCTTTTACCTGGAAAGATCTTGTAGCTGGGAAGAAACATATCTTATACTAGATGGTCCAGTCACGTTATTATGATCACCTCCTACATGTGACGTCAGCCGTGTAGCCCTGAAGTAGTCACGTGTTGTGCGCTGGCTTGGTGGGTATATAAGGTGTGCGATAGGCCGTCTGCACACATATCACTCGTTGCTGGCTTGGTGGGTATATAAGGTGTGTGATAGGCCGTCTGCACACATATCACTCGTTGCTGGCTTGGTGGGTATATAAGGTGTGCGATAGGCCGTCTGCACGCATATCACTCGTTGCTGGCTTGGTGGGTATATAAGGTGTGTGATAGGCCGTCTGCACACATATCACTCGTTGCTGGCTTGGTGGGTATATAAGGTGTGCGATAGGCCGTCTGCACACATATCACTCATTGCTGGCTTGGTGGGTATATAAGGTGTGCGATAGGCCGTCTGCACACATATAACTCGTTGCTGGCTTGGTGGGTATATAAGGTGTGGGATAGGCCGTCTGCACACATATCACTCGTTGCTGGCTTGGTGGGTATATAAGGTGTGGGATAGGCCGTCTGCACACATATCACTCATTGCTGGCTTGGTGGGTATATAAGGTGTGCGATAGGCCGTCTGCACACATATCACTGGTTGCTGGCTTGGTGGGTATATAAGGTGTGTGATAGGCCGTCTGCACACATATCACGTGCTGCTGGCTTGGTGGGTATATAAGGTGTGTGATAGGCCGTTTCTGACTTGATCGTTATATAAGGTGTGCGATAGGCCGTCTGCACGCATATCACTCGTTGCTGGCTTGGTGGGTATATAAGGTGTGTGATAGGCCGTCTGCACACATATCACTCGTTGCTGGCTTGGTGGGAGTATAAGGTGTGCGATAGGCCGTCTGCACACATATCACTCGTTGCTGGCTTGGTGGGTATATAAGGTGTGCGATAGGCCATCTGCACACATATCACTCATTGCTGGCTTGGTGGGTATATCAGGTGTGTGATAGGCAGTCTGCACACATATCACTCGTTGCTGGCTTGGTTGGTATATAAGGTGTGCGATAGGCTGTCTGCACACATATCACTGGTTGCTGGCTTGGTGGGTATATAAGGTGTGTGATAGGTCGTCTGCACACATATCACTCGTTGCTGGCTTGGTGGGTATATAAGGTGTGTGATAGGCCGTCTGCACACATATAACTCGTTGCTGGCTTGGTGGGTATATAAGGTGTGGGATAGGCCGTCTGCACACATATCACTCGTTGCTGGCTTGGTGGGTATATAAGGTGTGTGATAGGCCGTCTGCACACATATCACTCGTTGCTGGCTTGGTGGGTATATAAGGTATGCGATAGGCCGTTTCTGGCTTGGTGGGTATATAAGGTGTACGATAGGCCGTCTGCACACATATCACTCGTTGCTGGCTTGGTGGGTATATAAGGTATGCGATAGGCCGTTTCTGGCTTGGTGGGTATATAAGGTGTGCGATAGGCCATCTGCACACATATCACTCGTTGCTGGCTTGGTGGGTATATAAGGTGTGTGATAGGCCGTCTGCACACATATCACTCGTTGCTGGCTTGGTGGGTATATAAGGTGTGTGATAGGCCGTCTGCACACATATCACTCATTGCTGGCTTGGTGGGTATATAAGGTGTGGGATAGGCCGTCTGCACACATATCACTCGTTGCTGGCTTGGTGGGTATATAAGGTGTGGGATAGGCAGTCTGCACACATATCACTCGCTGCTGGCTTGGTGGGTATATAAGGTGTGCGATAGGCCGTTTCTGGCTTGGTGGGTATATAAGGTGTGTGATAGGCCGTATGCACGCATATCGCTCGTTTCTGGCTTGGTGGGTATATAAGGTGTGCGATAGGCCGTCTGCACGCATATATGTGTGCTGGCTTGGTCAGTTGTATAACCTTCGTTATGGTGATGTGCTCTGTGCTTAGCAGTATTACAGGCAGAGATACAAGTGCAATAGCCTAAGGCATCCGGTACCCTTAATCAGGTTTAGGATGGTGAGTGCCATGTTCCTCCGCAGAGCAGTCATTCTGAAGACCATCATCCGACCCCCCCAGCACCCTTCCACAATTTGGTTGTAAAATGGGAACCTTCAAAAGAATTTCTCAAAATTCAAAAAGATGAATCTCACATAGTGGATGTCAAACACCAGCACGGCGATTCATAAACAGCATTAAAATATTCCTTACTGAAATAAGAAGAAAAAAATTGGATTTTTCTTTTTCTTTTTTTAAAGCTCATTGATACATAGCAAATGTGAGCTTACTGGTGAAAGTAACATAGTAACATAGTATCTGAGGTTGAAAAAAAGACAATTGTCTATCAAGTTCAACCTGTTAGTGATCTCCTACACTGTAATATTTATTAGACTCATTTTAACTGTGGTGAATGTTTAGCTGTTATTTCACCTCCTCCTTTTTTAAAATTTTATTTAATTTTATTTTTATTATTACTATAGTGCATGATTTACCCACCATAACCCTGTATATCCTTATCCATTAGGAATTTATCTAGCCCGTTCTTAAAGGTAGTGATCGAGTCCACTATTACTACTCTCTCAGGCAGGGAATTCCGAATATGTATTGTCCTTACTGTGAAGAAACCTTTCCATCTCTGTTGGCAAAATCTCTCCTCTAACCTAAACGGGTGTCCACGTGTCCTTTGTGATGATCTTACCAAAAACAAATCCCCCGCTAGCTCTGTGTATTGTCTTCTTATATATTTGTAAATGTTAATCATGTCCCATCTTAATTTCCTTTTTTCCAGTGTAAACATGCCTAGCCTAGCAAGCCTTTCCTCGTGTTATAGCGTATCCATCCCCTTAATCAATTTGGTTGCCCATCTCTGAACCTTTTCTAGTTCCTTCCTGGATATCCTTTTTGTAGTATGGTGCCCAAAATTGTGTGCAGTATTCGAGATGTGGAATCACTAGTGATTTATATAATGGGAGTATAACACTATTATCCCTTGCATCAATTCCCCGCTTTACGAATGCTGATTCCAATTTAAATAAGTCGTTCTGCAGGGTAAATACTGGCTGCTTTGCATGTAGCCCACAAATGTTAGCTTTATTTTTACACTGCATTTTAGATTTCAGTTTGAACACAGGGCTTAATTCAGACCTGATCGCAACAGCAAAGTATCTAATGGGCGAAACCATGTGCACTGCAGGTGGGGCAGATGTAACATGTGCAGAGAGAGTTAGATTTGAGTGGGGTGTGTTCAAACTGAAATCTAAATTGCAGTGTAAAAATAAAGCAGCCAGTATTTACACTGCACAGAAACAAAATAACCCACCCAAATCTAACTCTCTCTGCACATGTTATATCTGCCCCACCTGCAGTGCACATGGTTTTGCCCAATAGAGAAAGATTTTATTTTTGCAATCAGGTCTGAATTAGGCACACACCCCACACAAATCTAATACCCTTTTTCCACTGCTACAACCCGGGAATCCAACACGGCTAGCTTGCAGGGTTGGTCTCGGGAAGGACCTGAGTTAAGGGCAGTGTAAACGGGTAAGCCGGGTCATGTGACCCAGCTCCCGTTTGCATCAAGGGGAGATCCATAGGGACGCTGATTTTCCTAGATCCTGCAGTGATGACACTGAACCATTTTTCTTGTTGGGATCAGTGCTCTAATAAAGCCGCAACACTGATGGATAAAACTGTCCATCTCACTTTATGCAGATTACAAATACATTATCATAGTGGCAAACAGCACACATACAGGAAGAATAATTTCATGCATTTAGTACATATTTCTACACTGACTGTATGGCTAATAATGCTGTATGGCCATGTTTATCTTTGCATTCATTTGCATAGAATTTGCATCTAATTCAGGATACAGTTGGGAAAAATCTGGCGCTATCTGGAACATTGTTATTTTTTGCCATTCTTGTTTTATTTGTGTTTTTGCATTTATTATACTCTTACATACCATATTTCCCTTTTTAAACGTTGCCTGATTATCTCTCTGTTATCTTTGAATATTTATATTGGCAGATACATTTTTTAAATATGACTTTATCTGATTCCCATCAAATTCATCTCTCTTATAAAATTGAGCGAGCAACTGCGGTGCTTCAGACCTCTCCTTAATTACAGGTAGTGGATTCCAATATATTACTGTAGTGCTGTGTATTAGATTTCCTATAAATCTCCCACCTGGTGCAGCGCCACAGAATACGTTGTCCATCTGAATGAGGCTCAAACATGTACGATTTCTGCAGAACTCAGGAATATTTTCAGTGTAATAAGGGGAAGGTAAAATTGTGCACGGACGCTGGGTCTTATTCAGGTTTGTTAGCAACCCAAAAAAGCACACTAACGGGCAAAATCATGCTTCACTGCAGGTGGGGCAGAAGTAACATGTGCGGAGAGAGTTAGATTTGAAATATGAAATTTGTAATACCTATAATGATGAGTCTGTGTATAATCGTTGCATACAGGTTATAGAAGATGGCCAAATAGGGGACCCCAGTCCTAAGGCCCAGGGCCACTCCAGACTTGTAGAGGAGATATGGGCCCGTGTGTAATAGGCTGCCAGTTGTTGCAGGAACCACCTGCAATTTACCCCCAAAGACTTACAGCGGCAGAGAGTTATAAGGCAAAACCAGGTTTTTTTCCCCCAACATTTTTTTTATGTGATGTAGTATACGCCCGGGCAGCACAGTCCATGCCGCAAAGAACAACCTGAGCTCAATTCCAGGAACAGAAGGATGCTGAGAGCTGCAGGTGTTACTGTCGTCCTGGCAGCTCCGGGCCACTTGGATTTATCCTATAAAATAATAACAACCAGTTGGGTAATGAGGTAAGTGGTGAGAACGAGAAGCCGGGAGCAAGACACGTACTGGGCACCTATTCAGATGCATTTACTGAGGTTTACCCGGATATACATGCAGAATTGTCTCAAAGCCAGTTCTTATTTCTTTATAAATGTCAAGCAAAAAAGTGATACACTTCTTTCAAAGGGAAATTCCAGACCTTAAGTCTGATATACAGTATAGGAGGACCAGGTCCAGGAATGGGACTTGTGGTAAATTTGCTGCACTGCACATGGGGGGTAATTCCAAGCTGATCGCAGCAGGAATTTTGTTAGCAGTTGGGCAAAACCATGTGCACTGCAGGGGGGGGGGCAGATATAACATGTGCAGGAAGAGTTAGATTTGGGTGGGTTATTTTATTTCTGTGCAGGGTAAATACTGGCTGCTTTATTTTTACACTGCAATTTAGATTGCAGACTGAACACACCCCACCCAAATCTAACTCTCTCTGCACATGTTACATCTCCCCCACCTGCAGTGCACATGGTTTTGCCCAATTGCTAAAAAAAATCCTGCTGCGATCAACTTGGAATTATCCCCTATGATGTAGTATTATTATTAGCGTTGGTATATAGGGGGTCATTCTGAGTTGATTGCTAGCTGCCGTTGTCCGCTGCGTAGCGATCAGTGAAAAAAATGCCTAATCTGCGCATGCGTATGGTCCGCAATGCGCACGCGCGTCGTACGGGTACATAGTCCATTGTGGTTTTGCACTGGTTCTAGCGACGATTCCAATCGCACAGATGGCCGCAAGGTGATTGACAGAAAGTGGGCATTTCTGGGTGTCAACTGACCGTTTTTAGGGAGTGCTTAGAAAAACACCGGCGTGTCGGGGAAAATGCAGGCGTGTCTGGGAAAATGCAGGCGTAGCTGGGCGTTCGCTGGGCCGGTGTGTGACGTCAAAAGCCGTTCCTCTCGTTAGAATCAACGCACAGGATAAGTAACTACAGGGCTGGTCTTGTTTTGCACAAAAAGATTTTGCAGGCGCTCTGCTGCACAGGCGTTCGCACTTCTGCAAAGCGAAAATACACTCCCCAGAGGGCGGCGACTATGTGTTTGCATGGCTGCTAAAAACTGCTAGCGAGAGAACAACTCGGAATGACCCCCATCATGTGACTGAAATACGTATTTGCAGTTGCACATATCTTGTATTTGTGGTTCCATTGTGTTTACGATCAGTACATGAAGAGCCCCCAGGCCCCTTGGAGGCAAGGATGGGACCAGCATTTGGAGGGCATGCTGGTCCTTGTAGTGCCATTTGGAGGATCTAGGGGTGACTCCAGGTGAGTTGGCTCTCAATTTAGATATATTTCTGTACATGTTATTTGCCTTTATATATATATATATATATATATATATATATATATAGAGAGAGAGAGAGAGAGAGAGAGAGTTAAAGTCGCAGTGAGGTACATGTGACTCAAAATACTGATGCAGAATATATGGCCGATTTTTGCCTTCAACTCTAACTCAGGCTGAGTATCCCTAATTGCTCTAAGGTAGGGCCAGCAAAATATGGTAAGCGCAGTAAGTGCACAATGAGGGTGATCAAATCCGAACTGCGCAAGCGTATGTATCACAATGTGCAAAGCGGATCGCCGGTCACCGCCCATCACCGCACACGCTGCACCCATTTTCTAAATACTCACCCCTCCGGAGTCCCGCGGCGACGTCCACGGTGGTATTAAAACTCTGCATGCGCAGTAGAGAAATCTCAGGGAAAAAGGCAGCCACGCCATTTTCCCAGGAGGTCTGCGCATGCGCAGTAGAGTCTGAGCGCTTTAGTGCTCAGACCCTCAGCGCTGCCGGCAGAGAGGAAGGGGCCCGAAAGGAGGAGGCTTAACCCGGGCCTCCTCCTCTCTTAAAGTGCCCCTGTATCGAACCCTCCCTTCCCACAGCCTAACCCTAATCTACTTCCTTAGCGCCTAACCTTGACCTCCTCCCACCCCCTTCTTGGGGTGCCTAAACCTAACCCCTCCTACCGCACAGCCTAACTCTCCCCCTTAGTGCCCAAACCTAACCACTTCCCCAGTGGTGCCTAACCCTAACCCGCCCTCCAGCCTAACCCTAACCTCCCCTCCAACCTAACCCTCCCTCCAGCCTAACCCTAACCTCCCCTCCAGCCTAACCCTAACCTCCCCTCCAGCCTAACCCTAACCTCCCCTCCAGCCTAACCCTAACCCGCCCTCCAGCCTAACCCTAACCTCCCCTTCAGCCTAACCCTAATCTCCCCTCCAGCCTAACCCTAACCTCCCCTCCAGCCTAACCCTAACCTCCCCTCCAGCCTAACCCTAACCCGCCCTCCAGCCTAACCCTAACCTCCCCTTCAGCCTAACCCTAACCTCCCCTTCAGCCTAACCCTAATCTCCCCTCCAGCCTAACCCTAACCTCCCCTCCAGCCTAACCCTAACCTCCCCTTCAGCCTAACCCTAACCTCCCCTCCAGCCTAACCCTAACCCGCCCTCCAGCCTAACCCTAACCCGCCCTCCAGCCTAACCCTAACCTCCCCTCCAGCCTAACCCTAATCTCCCCTCCAGCCTAACCCGCCCTCCAGCCTAACCCTAACCTCCCCTTCAGCCTAACCCTAACCTCCCCTCCAGCCTAACCCTAACCCGCCCTCCAGCCTAACCCTAACCCGCCCTCCAGCCTAACCCTAACCTCCCCTCCAGCCTAACCCTAATCTCCCCTCCAGCCTAACCCGCCCTCCAGCCTAACCCTAACCTCCCCTCCAGCCTAACCCTAACCTTCCCTCCAGCCTAACCCTAACCTCCCCTCCAGCCTAAAACTATACTTGCAGGGTGGCACCTAAACCTAAAAAAAACCCACCCCCGGTCCTAGCCCTAACTCGCTTAATAGACTTACGGTCTGGATACCAGCTGTTTCTTGACTACGACGGGATTCCGGCGTAAGCAGTCTGACGGGTGTCTGACTCCAATGTCGGTATTCCGACTGCCAGGATCCCAACAGCCGGCAACTGAACCACATCCCCTCCCAGCACCCCAAATGTGTTATACAAACACTGTAGTGTACCCAGTTCTTATGCCACACAGTGCCCCCATTCACATATGCCACAGTGCCCCCCACGCTGGGGATGTAGGGAGCACCTACATCAATGAAGTACATTATGGGGGGTATTCAATTGTTTGAAAAGTCAGTTGGGTGTCTGTTTTTTCCTATCTAATAGACAGGAAAAAACAGACACCCAACCGACTTTTCAAACAATTGAATCTCCCCCTATGAGGCACTCTTAATAATCCCATACCACTGAGCCTCTGGCCTTACTTATTGTAGCGGCATATGCCTAGAATACAGCACAGTTACGTAATACGTGCTACGGACTGCGCATTGCTGTATAATCCCAGTCTATCAGTCGTTGACGGTGACACTCGACAAGGACACATCTCCATTAAAAGTATCATTATTTTCCGCTTGCAACAAAATAACAAGATGTTTCGGCATATAACGAGACCTGACACAGATGTTAGGACACGAGATATGAATATATTTATACGGCTATTCCTATGTATCTCTGAGAACGGAGGAAAAGTAATTTGACAGAGGACCTCGGCGGAGGTAGAGACAAGTGTGGGGAGAGGTTGTATCAGCCTCTTCTCTGCTATCCCTCTGTAATGTACATCAATCCCAGCCTGTTATTAATTCTTCCAGGAGAGGCCAGTGCAGCCGCACACCTCCGTCACAGCAGGAACACATTTACATTTGCTCTGGGAAAATAAGATAGGACCCAGAGGGAGAATTCAATCTACATCTCTCCTCTCATCCCAGCTCTGAGATGTCTCTCTATCGCTGTTACCGGCCAATATTCTGGTGCCAGCAGCTCTCACAGTCTCTGGCTAATAGAATGCTCAGCTGAGATTACATTATAAATGGAATGTTTTATTTAAAGATGTAACACTGGTTACGAGGTTTTTTTCCAATTTACTTGTCATTAATTGTTGCGGCATCTCTGTCTGCGCTGGAATTGGACGCAGCAGAAGCTAGTTGAGGACAGATCATCTTATTTGAAGCTAAGAGATGAGATGCTAATGCATTTCCTCTGCAGATAAGGGGGAAGAAATAGCATTTTTATTCCATTTTTTATTATTATTCATGCATTTTGACTCTTTCACAGAACTTCACCTAAGAAGCAAGCTGGGATTGCTTCTTGCGTTTCAGTTGCTTGTGGTCGGTTAATTGCTGTGCAATCGGGGTCATTCCGACCTGTTCGCACGCTGCGGTTCATTGTTGCAGTGCAAACAGGTCGGAACTGCGCATGCCCGGCACCCGCAATGCGCACGTGCATCGTTGCCCGGCGACAGCCATCGCCGTGTAATGAGCAGAAGGAAGAAAGTGATCGCTAGCGTGATCGCAAGAGGCGTTCCGGGGCGGATACTCACCGTTTTCTGGGCGTGGAGATCCGAATGCAGGCATGTCTAGGCGCTTGGAGGACGGTTGTCTGGCGTCAATTCCGGGACCTTCATCGCTGGATCCATCGCACAGGGTAAGTAACTGCAGGGCTGGTCTTGTTCTGCACAAAACTTTTTTAGCATAGCAGGGCTGTACAAGCGATCGCAGCCCTGCTATGCTAAAATACACTCCCCCATAGGTGACGTCTAGTTGATCGCACGAGCAGCAAAAAGTTGCTACGTGCGATCAACTCGGAATGACCCCCAATGGTCGCACTGAAGAACATGTTACAATTTCAGAAACAATTCTATTTTAAAATGTTGCTTTCAAACAGCAAAAATAAAAAAAGCATTAGAAATTACAATGAACAAGTACGGATTTTAAATAAATCCAAGGATGTTGGTAATTGAAAGAGTAATAAAAGATTTGTGGAAAAAATGGACCCCATATTGCAAATGGACCATGGGGGGAATGTAATAGGGTGTGAGAAACAGAAAGTGAGAGATTTGGGGAGAGTTCTTCTGTTGTTTTTATTTTTTTAAAGTGGCAATCATTTACAATGCAAAACCAGGTTGATTTTCCCATGTAAATGAGTGCCACTTTAAAAAAACAAAAACAGAACTGTTCCAAAATCTCTTACTTTCTCTTTCTCACACTCTATTACATTCCCCCTCATGAGGCAACTGAATGCGTAACACCGTAGGAGACATGTACAGGCTTTGGAGAAAGTTGCTTGAACCAACCAATCAGCTTCTGACATTTTAAATTCTGCGCATAATAAGTGACAGTTGGAAGCTTATTAATGGCTTGTGCAACTTCTTCACTTTATCTCTATCCAAGACCTTATACATCTCCCCCTGTGTATTGCAGTGTGTGTTGGCTGTATGTGCGTGCCACAGCCTCCAGTACACTCTATGGGGTAAATTTACTAAGGTGGGAGTTTTTTTAGAATTGCTGATGTTGCTCGTAGCAACCAATCAGATTCAACATTTATCTAGCTGCTTCTAGAACATAATAGATAGAATCGGATTGGTTGCTATGGGCAACATCACCAGTTCAAAAAAAAACATTCCACCTTAGTAAATTTACCCCAGCGTATCAAAATAAATGTATGTGATTTGCATCGTTCTATGGGGGTCATTCTGAGTTGATCGCTCGCTGCCGATTTTCGCAGCGCAGCGATCAGGTGAAAAAACGGCATTTCTGTGCATGCGTATGCCCCGCAATGCGCACGCGTGACGTACGGGTACAAAGCCCTTTGTGGTTGTGCTCAGGTTCTAGTGAAGTTTTTCTTCGCACTGGCGGCTGCTAGAAGATTGACAGGAAGGGGGCGTTACTGGGTGTCAACTGACCGTTTTCAGGGAGTGTTTGCAAAAACGCAGGCGTGCCCCCCAAAAAATGCAGGTGTGGCTGAGGGTTCGCTGGGCGGGTGTATGACGTCAAATCCGCACACGAATAGGCTGAAGTGATCGTAAGCACTGAGTAGGTTCAGAGCTACTCTGAAACTGCAAAAACTGTTTTTGCAGAGCTCGGCTGCACAGGCGTTCGCACTTCTGCTAAGCTAAAATACACTCCCCAGTGGGCGGCGGCATAGCGTTTGTACGGCTGCTAAAAACTGCTAGCGAGCGATCAACTCGGAATGACCCCCAAAATATTACCGATGATGCTCCTATAGGAGCTGATGCAGCAGAGCTGTTTTTCATATTGTTGCACTTCTCAACTTTTTTGCTACTAATCCTACATCAAACCCACCATCATTACCCTAGTTTGTGCTAATGGGGTCTATGGGGGTAATTCCAAGTTGATCGCAGCAGGAATTTTTTAGCAGTTGGGCAAAACCTTGTGCACTGCAGGGGTGTAGTACGGGTGACCGGCGGTCTCCTGACCGCCGGTCACCTTACCGACGCCGGGATCCCGGCAGCATACCGACGCCGGGATCCCGGCGGGGAGGGGCGAGTGCAGCAAGCCCCTTGCGGACTCGCTGCGCTCGTCACGCTGCGGGCTCGGTGGCGACCTGCGGTCGCCACGGGTTCTATTCCCACTCTATGGGTGTCGTGGACACCCACGAGTGGAAATAGTCCCTGTTGGTCGGCATGCCGACCATCGGGATAGTGAGCCGTCGGGCTCACGGAGGAGGTCATGTGACTGTCGGTCAGCCGACCGGCGGTCACATGACTACCACCCCACTGCAGGGGTGGCAGATATAACATGTGCAGAAAGAGTTAGATTTGGGTGGGTTATTTTGTTTCTGTGCAGGGTAAATACTGGCTGCTTTATTTTTACACTGCAAATTAGATTGCAGATTGAACACACCCCACCCAAATCTAACTCTCTCTGCACATGTTAAATCTGCCTCCCCTGCAGTGCACATGGGCCCTCATTCCGAGTTGTTCGCTCGGTAAAAATCTTCGCATCGCAGCGATTTTCCGCTTAATGCGCATGCGCAATGTCCGCACTGCGACTGCGCCAAGTAAATTTGCTATGCACTTAGTAATTTTACTCACGGCTTTTTCATCGGTCTGGCGATCGTAATGTGATTGACAGGAAATGGGTGTTACTGGGCGGAAACAGGCCGTTTTATGGGCGTGTGGGAAAAAACGCTACCGTTTCCGGAAAAAACGCAGGAGTGGCCGGAGAAACGGAGGAGTGTCTGGGCGAACGCTGGGAGTGTTTGTGACGTCAAACCAGGAACGACAAGCACTGAACTGATCGCAGTTGCCGAGTAAGTCTGAAGCTACTCAGAAACTGCTACGAGGTGTGTAATCGCAATATTGCGAATACTTCGTTCGCAATTTTAAGATGCTAAGATTCACTCCCAGTAGGCGGCGGCTTAGCGTGAGCAACTCTGCTAAAATCGCCTTGCGAGCGAACAACTCGGAATGACCTCCATGGTTTTGCCCAACTGCTAAAAAAATTTCCTGCTGCGATCAACTTGGAATTACCCCCTTTGTTCTAAGTCTTGGAAAGAGATAAAGTGAAGAGAGATAAAATACCAACCAATCAGCGCCTGTCATTTTTCCAACACAGCCAGTAACATGACAGGAGCTGGTTGGCCGACACTTTATCTCCATCCACTTCATCTCTTTCCAAGGCTTAGTACATAGACCCCATAGCATAAGCAAACGCTGGGAGGGGTTTCTGGTTGCCTGGAAAACCCCTTAACTCTCACCAAGTGGCTCAAATTATGACAGTATCAAGGGTATATAATATGATTGCTAAAGCTACCGCCACATCATGCAGTTTAAGGGACAGAGCAGAGCTGCTACACATGCCCAGAGGTAGCAGCTTCTTCTACCAAGTTTGCTTTGTGTGTGGATCTGAGTCCTCAATCAGTGCACTGGACAAAAGAGCAGCTGCCAGGAAGAAGAGACAGGAGCCTTACCATGTGGTGAAAGAATGTGTGCTTAGAAAGTGCAGTACTGGGTCTATTATGTTTGTGTATTTATTTATTTATTATATTATGTTTAACCTTTTCCTGACCACTTATTAAAATATTTTTGGCACAGCCTACACAATAGACAATCAATAGTGTTAAATATTAATACTGTATTCCATGTTCCGCAGAGTGGGAGATTGTGGATTGCATTTGGAAACCACCCTCTAAAAATCCTGCGTTTGTCACTGCGTAGACCCCTTTGTCTTATATATCCCATCAATGTATGTGTATATATAAATCAGTACCATGTTTTCTGCATGGAGCCCCCTGTAACATAAAGAATACATTGCATAAAGTATCACCATATGCTGCCATGTCCCTTTTTTCCTCTGATTTACAATAAAGGACAGTGATGAAATAAAGTAAAGCTTTTCCATGAAAGAAAATCTCTTTATTGACGATTATAATCCCCCAGTTTCCTATTTGTCACGGAGAAAGCAGCGTCTCGGGCCTGTTTGTCATTCAGGACTGACCGGTACACAGAAGCATTTCTCATTACACACAGCTGACATGCAGCTTTATCTGGCAGACCCTGCACTGTCTCTGGGAGCAGGACTCCGCTTAATGACTTCTTCTGGGGGTCCCCGGAGTTCGGAGGTCAGCTGAAAGAGATCTGCGATGTTCTGATTGACAGTGATACCTCTGAAGGTGACCAGGTGACAGCGCGCCGCACACAAAACTATTTATCCACAAAATGGAAAAAATAACCCGTTTATACAGTAGTTTAAAAAAAAAAGAGTATATATATATATATATATATATATATATATATATATATATATACAGACATAATGGAAAAGAATCTGTTGTAATATATGCTACAACATGATTCTATATTATATGCATTCTGTTTTAGTTTCTTTTAATTTTTAAATATCATCTTCAAACCTCACACAACAAACATGTTCACTTGCAAGAAACATCAATCACTTCTTCCCAGTGCTACAGTGATTAAATATAAATATACATGTTACATGTTGTGTCTGTGATGTGTAGCTGTTGCTGTAATGTCAATAAGTATCACCCTCCTTCCTGTAAGTCTCTTCATCTTCAAAGTCTGATTTCTCCATCCTCTCTGCAGGCCTGACGCTGCGTCACTTATCTGCAGGATTCAGCCACAGCGGCTAATTGCTACACGGTTTATTAAATGTAGAATAATCATCTTTATTCCTATATTTCATGGAACATCAAAATGCTGAGAGTATCCCATCTGGGGCCTGCAACGCTACCGCACCGCTCATCTCTGCGGACCGACTTCATTGTAAGCAAACACGGGGTGTATATAGGTAATCTTTATCTGTGACATGGGGGTCATTCTGAGTTGATCGCTAGCTGGCGTTCGCAGCGCAGGGCTCAGGCTAAAAATCGGCATTTCTGCACATGCTTATGCACCATAATGCGCAGGCGCGTCGTACGGGTACAAAGAGCATCGTGGGTTTGCACACAGTCTAACGAAGATTCCAGTTGCACGGCCGAATGCAGGAAGATTGACATGAAGCGTGACGTGGGCGTTTCTGGGTGGCAACTGACCGTTTTCAGCGAGTGCTTAGAAAAAATGCAGGCGTATCTGGAAAAACGCAGGCATGGCTGAGCGTTCGCTGGGTGGGTGGGTGTGTGACGTCAAAAGCCGTCCCTCCGTCGTTAGAATCATCGCACAGGATAAGTAACTACAGGGCTGGTCTTGTTTTGCACAAAAAGATTTTGCAGGCGCTCTGCTGCACAAGCGTTCGCACTTCTGCAAAGCAAAAATACACTCCCCGGTGGGCGGCGACAATGCGTTTGCACGGCTGCTAAAAACTGCTAGCGAGCGATCAACTTGGAATGACCCCCATGGTTTTATGCAGTGCAAAAGAAGGAAAGGGTGCCCGAAGGTAAGTATTGGGGTGACGGTTAGGGTTAGGGTAGGGGACGGGTAAAATAATGACTGCATCCCATGCCGGCATTCTAATTGTCGGGATGCCGGCGTCGGTCATGTGACCACCGGCATCCCAACCGCCAGGCTCCTGTATCACATCCGTGCAAAACATATATCTCCTATATAATGCAAATTTTATATTTCTTTAAATAATCAGGATAGTCTGCTTAATATTACACAGAAATTACTAATTAATTATGGCATATTAAAACAACAGCTGCAGTGTCCCAATACTTTTCTGAGCTATTTATGGCTTTGTTGAAGGTCAAACGAGTCAGGAAAACTACAAAGCAGGAACCCGACTGCAACACAGAATAGATTCCAGCCCCAATACATCTAATTGTAGTTATAATTGCATACATCAAGTAGTGTTCATTCTAGCACCCTGCACCTTTCAAAATCCATGCAGTTCCTCTATCCTGCCTGGGGTGTCACTCTCTGCTATGGTGCTTCTCAGAACACTCTGGTCTGTATCTCAGCACTGAAATACAGACCAGAGTGTGCTGAGAAGCACCAGAGCAGAGAGTGACACCCCAGGCAGGAAAGAGGAACTGCACATGTTTTGAAAGGTGCAGGGTGCTAGAATGAACACTACATCAAGGTATTAACTCTGATAACAGGAGGCCATACTTAAATGGAGAACAGCACCTCCCATAGGTTTCGATGGTGCGACTGTTGGTTGAGTGTAAGGACGCACCAATTGTAATTACTACGAGAATGGACGCTGACATTGGGGTCTCAGTCCCTGCACATTCGATACGTGGATGTACACAATGGAAGAACTCCGTAGCACCAAAAAGTCGCAGATGGGCGACCGCCAATAGAAACATCTGCGGCCAAGTCCACGTCCACCACTCAATACGGCCCATCGTCCTCTAACATGAAAGGCTTGGGGGCGAATTCAATTTCATGGTAAAAAATGCAAATTTACGGCAAAAGGCGAAACGTGCCTATTCAATTGTCCGTGAAAACAGTTTTGCTGTAATTTTACAGCAAACTTCAATTCTCCTACTCTGAGTAGGTGATAAACTTGGGGAAAATATCTATTTTAAGATAATAATGTTGGTTCGGAAACCCTTGGACACCCCCTGGATTGGCTAATTAGGCACTTAGAAGTTTTCAACTGTTTTTAATTTGCCAATAATGACGTGTCATTAACGGCTAAAAAGTGCAAAATGGTGGATATTGGGGTACAAGGTATGTGACAGGTATATTGTGGTGCTTTATTAGTGAGACAAGTGTTTTTTAGACTTGCAGGTGAGAGCAATCAGTCTGTTTCCACTTTTTTTAAAAAAAGTCCCCTAAAATGACTCAAATATATACTTATACCCATTTTTATGTACTCCAAATTTAAGGAGAGCACTTATTTTGCTGAAAAAATAGCTTTCTATCATTTTTTTACATGAAAAAAATGCATATACCATAACAGCCATTTGACCAAATTTTTAAGTACCAGAAATTCTTTTTATTATAACCAATAATAAACTTCTATACTGTAATCCGATGTTTTTGGAGGAGTACAA
Organism: Pseudophryne corroboree; assembly: GCF_028390025.1. Lineage (NCBI taxonomy): Eukaryota > Metazoa > Chordata > Amphibia > Anura > Myobatrachidae > Pseudophryne > Pseudophryne corroboree. The sequence continues at coordinate 155,881,472 of NC_086455.1, forward strand.
GCAAATTTACCCATGATTCACTTTCGGCACCAATGTTCACAATAATCCCATTTTTAGTTGAATACGCACATCGCGGGAGCACACATGCGGTAATTTTGCCGAAAAAAAGACAAGACTGCTGTGAAAACGGCAATCGGTGTAAATCACCTTGATTTAGCTGCTAATTGAATTCACCCCCTGCTGTGCCCCAACCTCCCTCCACTCCTCCTAAAACACCTTTGTCTCACCACATAAACTGGCATAAAGATTAGTTAGGGAAAGTCGGGTCCCTAAGTGCCACTGTGCCCTAGTCGGGAGTTTGGGTTGCCTAACGCAGTGGCTCTCAACCTCGGAATCTCAAGTACCCCCAACAGTTCATGTTTTCCAGGTCTCCTCACAGGATTGCAAGTGAAATCATTTGCTCCACCTGTGGGTCTTTTATAATGTGTCAGTGAGTAATGAATACACCTGTTTAACTGCTAGATGACCTAGAAAACAGGAACTGTTGGGGGTACTTGAGGACGAGATTGAGAGCCACTGGCCTAATGGATGATCCGGCTGTGATGGGATGGCCAATGAGAACAGATAACAGTTCTCTAGACGTCATCATTTCTCTGTAAGAGGCTTATTACTGACAATGAATGTGAGAAACTTTCCCTGGGTCATGTGCTTGGTGTCTGGACTGCGCCTGTTGATTTCATTTCAGACTAACACTTTTGAATATAGATTATTCGCTTATTATCACTGTTCTGTGCATGGCTCCCGGACACTGCTATCACTCGGTGTTATGCAGCTGGCGGAGGGGAGATGATAGGGGAAATTGGCTCTCTAGGAAGACAGCTCAGAGAGAACATGTCTATTGACTGCTATAGAGATTAATAGAGAGATGGATAAACTGTGCTGCCCGCGGCTCAGACAAGATGATTGCGTCCTCTAAAAGACGGCAGGACACCTAGAACCTCTGACCCCTATAGTCTCTGAGAAGTTGGACTCCAGGTTCCAAAATCACAAAATACAATTTTATTTATTCTCTTTCGAAGCCAATGTAGCCGTTTTCCCCATTACTGCAATATTACTTTTCTCTATAAATGTGACATTGGTTCTCTATAGTGTAGGAGGGATTTCTCACACATTCCATTTGTAAATATACTCGTATGATAGGAAATAATTAGCGGGCAGCCTATTATGGAGTGTGATTATTTATATTAAATACCCCTGATGCGTTTCGGGTTTAGCGGAACAATTTCACAAAGGTGTGACTACAGGTGTATTAATTTCTGGGGGGGCTTGGGAAGGCGGCAGCGCCATCTTTCCAGTGATAGTGACATGAACATGACCTATGTGCAGGAATAGCAATGGCTCTGTAAGAGTGCAGGTGTGTGCTATTACCTGTGGCAGCGACATCTCGCTGAGACATGGGGGTCATTCCGAGTTGATCGCTCGCTGCCGATTTTCGCAGCGCAGCGATCAGGTAAAAAGAGGGCAAAACTGCGCATGCGTATGCACCGCAATGCACAGGCGCGTCATACGGGTACAAAGAGGATCGATGCTGGGCGATGGATTTAGCGAAGATTCCATTCGCTCAGCCGATTGCAAGGTGATTATCAGAAAGAGGGCGATTGTGGGTGTCAACTGACCGTTTTCTGGGAGTGTTTGGAAAAACGCAGGCGTGTCCAGGCGTTTGCAGGGCGGGTGTCTGACGACAATTCTGGCACCAAAAAGACTGAAGTGATCGCAAGGGCTGGGTAAGTCCACAGCTCCTCTGAAACTGCACAAAATGTTTTTGCTCGGCTGCAAAGGCGTTCGCACACTTGCAAAGCGAAAATACACTCCCCCGTGGGCGGCGACTATGCGTTTGCACGGCTGCTAAAAGTGGCTAGTGAGCGATCAACTCGGAATGACCCCCTTGGTACCGCCAGCAGAACACGAGGCCATATGCATCACAAAACCTGCACCCATTGCAGATACCTCACGGGAAGGGGGTGGGGAGTGGCAGGGGCATATGGGTCAATGCTTGGAAAGTGATAAGGTGGAGAGAGATAAAGCACCAACCAACCAGCTACTGTCATTTTTTAAACACAGCCTGTAACATGCCAGTTAGGAGCTGATTGGCTGGTACTTTACCTCTCTCCCCACTTTATCTCTCTCCAAGAGATGATGCATATGCCTCTGGGTGTGAAGTTGCATTCTTTAATTTCAACTTGTACTTCTTAATTGCAAGGACGTAAGGGAATCTGCATAAAATGATTAGACTAACTTCAGCCCTACCCCCCCCCCCCCCCCAAGAAATAAAAATATACAAATATATCATTTATTTAGCGCTGCATTTTGCTCTTGTGTAAAAGCTCTCCTTGAGGCTTTTATGTAACTTTTGTTTTTATTCCTATTAGCAGTGGAACGGAAAGCCAGCTTACGCATGCGAGGACTGGCCCTGCACAGTGGTCAGTAACGCTTACATCTCTGTACCAGTATTCACCAGGACTGTTACATAGGGTGGTCTTCAGGTTGCCGAATGTCAGGTTCCCGGCGCACAGTGTACCGGCGCCGTAATCCTGACACCCGGCATACCGACAGATATTCTCCCTCGTGGGGGTCCACAACCCCCCCTGGAGGGAGAATAAATAGCGTGGAGCGCGTAGCACACCACCGTGCCCGCAGCGTGGTGAGCGCAGCGAGCTTGCAAGGGCCTCATTTGCGCTCGCCACGCTGTCGGTATGCCGGCGGTAGAGTTCCCGGCTGCCGCAGAAAAAAGGACCTATAGGTAGAATTGCGGGTGAACCACCCCCTATCTGTAGGTTTTGTTTGATAACTGTAACCATCACCAGGATACGCTTGCACCAGCCTTTACTTGGTGTAAAGGATATGCCGCCTAATTTACTTTACCGCCCAACTCTCTGTAACCCACAGTTGCGTTTACACACCAAAGGCCGTCTTTTCGTAGGGGCTCACTGGGCACTTTTTTCTAAGGGCCCCAGGTTTCTAAGGGCCATAGACTGATAGCTGAGGGTCTCCTCTTTTCAGGGTTACCAGACTTTTGAAAATCGGCCCTGGGGAACCGGAGATATCTGACTTCAAAGCACTGGTCCCCATCCAAGCCTGTTAATTGCTCTTCCCAGCCAGATATCTTGGGTTCTGTCTGACGTAGAGTTTTTCTGAGGGTATAATACAAAGGCTGGGACTCTCCCCTTTTGGTGGACACTGGCAACTTGTCTCTACTATGCCCAGAACTGGCAGCTTGTCTCTTCTATGCCTTCAAGCAGCTGGTCCCTGCTCCAGCTCCACATGCCTAATATGCAGTTTAATATTTCCGTTGGTGGATTGTTCTGGCTCCTGAACTCTGATCCCCAAATCCCCAGTACCTCCTGAAAGGTGTCCCCAGTACCTCCTGAAAGGTGTCCCCAGTACCACCTGAAAGGTGTCCCAGTACCTCCTGAAAGGTGTCCCCAGTACCTCCTGAATGGTGTCCCCAGTACCTCCTGAAAGGTGTCCCCAGTACCACCTGAATGGTGGAACTCTTGTGTTTTACTCCATTTAAAGCTTAGAAATGTATTTTCAGGAACTTGCAATATCTGCAGTCAAGCAAGCTGCCCTCTCACCAGAAAATGATGAAAAATAAGCCCACTCTACTATCCACCCCTCCCCTGCATAGTAAACACCCCCTACCACCCTGGAAGTCATGTAACGGGGCCCCTTCATTCACCCCAATGCCCCCTTCTACAGTTTAGTGTTTTCCCTCCTGCCCCATCTGTGCAGTAAAGGAATAATTAGCAGAAATTACTGCTCCAGGTCCTACATGCTGAGCGGAAGATAGAACACCCCCTACCACCCGCGGGTCATTAAAGCTGCATCTGATAGCACCCCCGCCCCTACTGCTGGAGGATGGGTAGGGGGCACAGTGCATTGCTGTGCCCTGGGGCCTACACTGCCGTTAAAACGGCCCTGTACACATCTTTACATTTACACCTACTTTTGCAGTAATGAAGTACACTATCCAGGGCATTCATTGTAAAGGTAATGCAGGTGATATCACAGGAACTCCTGCTTACCTTTCACTCCTGATCTGGCCCTCTGTTTCCATACCATAATACGAGGCCCTAAATTCATCAAGCTCTAATAATACTACAGCTTTCTTGACAGCAGGAACCTTCTCCATCCTCAGATAGCTCTAACGTACCGGTGAAAGGAACCGCGGGGACAGACGGTCTTCGAATCAGCTGTCCCATCCAATAATTTGCAAAGTACATTTTATTGGGAAAAATGTATTGTTACTCAGTAACTGGGGTGTTTACGCCGTTTACTCCCAGTATATAATATACAATGTAAAAGGTACAGTAAATGTCAATAAACACAGTTATATGTTGTCCGTGGTGGTAATCCCTTCACCAACAACCATAATAGATAAATATATATTTTTTTAAGAACAACAAAGCGGCACTGAAACACAGAATATCGCCAATACATTTGGTAATTGAGGCCTAGGGGTACATTTAATAAAGGTCAATTTTATTTGATTTTTATCAATTTAAAATAGATCAAAATCAATTTTGAACGGACTTTTAGTAGACTTCCCCCCCCCTTCCCTTCCAGGCTGACCTAGGGTATTTGGTTCTGGCATGTACAAGAATCAAACAGGAGAAAACTGGATGCAGGGAATTAAGGATAGATGAAAAAGAAAAACATGTGTTTAAGATGACAGTGTATAAAGTAAAGCAGTGGTGTCCGTGGTATACAGCCTGCTGTTTTATACAGGACCCTATTTGGTGATAATAACTCTTCATCTCATATTCTCATATTGTTGCAACAATGTAAGGACTACGTTGTGGCTGCTGTAAAGCTTCATTGTAACAAATGTGGAGAGGATAGAGGGCTCCGATCATCTATTAAACCTGAAATGATACATGACATCTGAAATCTCCAGTTCACAAGTATATATGTTAGAATCACAAGTATATAGGTGAGAATCACAAGTATATAGCTTAGAATCACAAATATATAGGTGAGAATAACAAGTATATAGTTTAGAAGCATCTTTAAAATGAGCTTTTAGCCACCAGAAAGCAGCAATCAGCTTATTTTTAATTGTGGATGTAATTTTCCTTTCAAATGATGTCAATGATTTACATGTTCCCCGTGCAGAGAAAATGGTGAGAGCTCAGTATGGGCCTTATTCAGACCTGATTGCAACAGCAAACTTTTTCTCTAATGGGCAAAACCATGGGGGTAATTCAGACCTGATCGATGGGCTGCATTTTTTGATGCTCTGCGATCAGATAGTCGCCGCCTGCAGGGGGAGGGTGAATTTGCTGTGCAAGTGTGCGTTCGGATGTGTAGCAGAGCTGCACAAACTGATTTTGTGCAGTCTCTACACAGCCCAGGACTTACTCAGCCGCTGCGATTGCTTCTTGCTGATCGGGACCGGAGCTAACGTCAGACACCCTCCCTTCTAACACTTTGACATGCCTGAGTTTGTCCGGACACAAATGGCCATAAATGGCCTCTTCCTGTGAATCACCTTGCGAACGCCGTGCGTTCGGATTTTTTGCACTATCCCGTCGCTGACTGGCAATACCCGATGCTGCAGTCCGTTGCGTCTTCGCATTGCGGTGAATATGCATGCGCAGTTCAGATCTGATCACACACTGTGCGAAAACGCACAGCAGCGATCAGGTCTGAATTACCCCCCATGTGCACTGCAGGTGGGGCAGATGTAACATGTGCAGAGAGAGTTAGATTTGGGTGGGGTGTGTTCAAACTGAAATCTAAATTGCAGTGTAAACATAAAGCAGCCAGTATTTACCCTCACAGAAACAACATAACCCACCCAAATCTAACTCTCTCTGCACATGTTACACCTGCCCCACCTGCAGCGCACATGGTTTTGCCCATTAGAGAAAGATTTTGCTTTTGCGATCAGGTCTGAATTAGGCCCCATGTGACGTGTAACTCTGTATATATATATATATATATATATATATATATATATATATATATATATATATATATATTATAGAGCATTTTAAGATTAACATGGCAAAATAACTTTAACTCTGTAACACACACTTATATAGTATATCTGTAATACTGAATGAATATGACTAAGGTCCCTCCCTCACCATACTACGTTGAGTACATATCGGATCTATAGCGTTGCCTACAGATATACATCCCTCATTTGGTAACACACACAGGCAGGAGGATCAATTATCTGATAAATGGATGTGAAGTGTTGCACAAAAAGGCTTTCAATACAATAATGAATGGCCCCCAAACAGCCCATCAATCCTACACGTGTATGGATAATCTCACATCTTAAATCAGTGACATTTGCAGATCTTACTTTAAACTCTGTGGAATTACAGTAATAGTAATACTGTATGTGAAAAGACCTCAGCAATATCCCCATCTAAAAATAACAGGAATTGGATGTACAGTAAACAGGAATATCTGCAACAGCCTGGACACCTGTCCATTCTCACTCGGGTCAGTGACTTTCACTGAGACGTGGCAGCATGTGCTGAGCAACATGTATTTTATGAATTCTCCCATAGCTGGTACACATTTAATATGATCAGTGAATTGTGTAGATACATTACTGTCTATGTCAGTTACTTATATAGCACCCGCATATTCTGTTGCGATTTACAATTGAATATCAAATGTGAATCTTTATTCCTACACTGTATAGGCCAGTGATAGCACATTACGCCACTACTCGTCCTGTGTGACAAGCCAATACAGGTGTGCACCATCGGTGCCTACCCTGCTGCACCCACCTCCGGGAGTTGGCAGTGTGATCGGCTAATGGGGGCGTGGCCAGCAGCAATGTGGGCTGTCTGGGGGCGCAGCCGGGTGGAAGTGGGCAGTCCGGGGTAATGGCATCACAATCGTGTTTGAAGACACCTCACCAAAATCTCTCTGCACGTTACATCTGCCCCACCTGCAGTGCGCATGGTTTTGCCCAGTTGTTTGGCTATTTTTTGTCTGCTTTACTTACAAATATGAGCCAGGCCCTGAGTCCAGCTCTGTGTGTGCATTGCTGCAGTTACTCCATACTTGGATTTTGCCCACTCATTGATGCGTATGAAAGAACTCTGTAAATGGAATCCCTGATTATCCACGCTGTCATCTCCTGCGCTGTCCGTTCCCATACAGCGAATTCAGCACTTACAGTGGGGAAAAGCAGCATTTTTCCTTTACTGAATTATTGCTCTTAGTGAAACTAACTACAACACAACAAGATTGATTGAAGTGTGTTTTCCTGAAAGACTGATTACATACAGCCCCAGAGGAGGAATGCTGAACTTTCATATTCTTCAGTGTCCGCATGCCTTCAGGCCACCTATTGATTTGTGTGACCGCTGCCGGAGAACAGGAATATTGTCTGAAAACACATTCTTTATGTTAGTTTTCTTCTCCTCTGCCTTGGGGCGTACAAATTCTGAAAACATTGTGCGCTCTTACAAAGTATGAGAGCAGAGCTAAAGTCTCCGTTACTCCTGACGCACGATGGCGAGGTGGTGACGGAACATCGGTTCTATAACACGTTTCTATGAGCATTTGAATAGGGAATAATGCATCTGAATCTGATTTGGTCGCATCTGCGATTGTTTTTCTGTGCGGCTGCGTCTTTGGCCATGCGCTAAACCTATCCCGCGCACTGTTAGCGTCTGTGTCGCCATCATTCGTCTCTGATTCTCTGCCGTCCACAGAGAATGTGTAAATCATCCGTCAGAATAGGAGTCAGATTACCGTGGGACCACTACAAAGACACAACAACATTTTAATACACACCCGGAAGAGGCGCATGACACTCCCCTGTAATTGCTATGGAAATTAGCTTTACCGTGAGACACAGTACTCCCCGCCCGGGTGCCGCCCATTTCATGTTAACCTGTTGCTACTAGCAACTGCACATGGACGGGGACACATGTAACTTCTCACTGCTTATTTGACGCATGGGCAAACCAAAATCGCAGGTAGGGCCGTCTTTTCGTATGGGCTCTATGGCCAGTTGCCCAAGGGCCGTAGGAGTATAAGGGCCCTAGGCTGATAGCTGAGTTTCCCCTTTTTCCAGGGGTACCATTTTTTAAGGGATAGAGGAATAAAATCCCATCTAACAACACATCCCACATGTGTTGCGGATAACAGCTAGAGGATGGCGAGTGCAAGCAACGTGACCATCATCAGGTGTAATGATGTAGCCGGTCGCTATCCTTCGGTCTGTAGATATTACAGGCGTTTAGGTCATTCAGAGGCCTTAGCTTTTTTGTGGAAGAATGTGCCAGGCAAACATATCAAGTATTATATCAGCTTTGTCACCCTAGGCAATGCGTCTGCTCCACCAGCCCCCCAAGTCTGGGAGCTCTCAGGCGATGGTTACCTTTGTAGATTCTCTTCATAAAATATGTACTTTCCGGAAAACATTTCCCTCTTGCTGCCGTCCTCGCTCTAATCCGTACACTTAATGCTACATTCATATTACTTGTGTTCTAGAAAGCTTCCTGTTCTTAATGATGGACTAAACCGGTGAAGCTCGCTGGAAACCTTGGTAGTAAATGAAGGCAATTTCTTGCAGCATGTTTTGAATAGTAGAAAGTCATATGGGGACCCATTTACCAGTTGGTAGTCCAAGGGGGAATGCGATTGTTTGAAAAGTCAGTTGGGTGTCTGTTTTTTCCTGTCTATTAGAAAACACACACCCAACTGACTTTTCAAACAATTGAATACCACCCAAAATGTCAGCAATCAGAATGTTGACATGGACAAAATGTATGACTGTTGACAGTGTATATTAGTGTTAGCTTGAGGGTTAGGGTTATCACGATATATCGTCTGTTCGACCGAACGGACGATATATCACCCAGGGTGCACCCAGCATTAGGCTGACGTTTCAATGCCACGTAACCACCTCCCCCATTGTGCGGTGCTGCAATGGACGGACAGTTGCCCGGCCCGAGACTCTCCTGCAGGGGGTGTAATGAAAGTAAACACATATGATACACACTATTAGTCTCTATATTACCTCATCACTCCAAACCATCTGCTAAAAAGATTATGATTGGACGACCATTAGCAGAAATATCAGAGAGAGAGTTGGTTTATCGAAGATATCTGCGGTGGTTTCCCCATTTTCGACCATAAAAGCAGCCCCCATAGGTTTCTTGAATTGAATTGCTACGATGGGCGCCATCTAGTAGCCGCCGGTGCACCATAGAGCTGAGTAGAAAGCGTTGGCCTTTTATTATATAGACGATGCATTATATCAATGGTACAATTCTTTAAAGTCACAAGGTGAGGTTTCACACACAGCTACTACAGTATTATGTAACCCTTAATTGTCTGTGTACTGTTAGTTTTGAGAAATGCCTCTTGGCCATCAGTGCCACATGCAGGCATTCCACTGAGTCACATCATGTTTTAGCAGACATGCTGGAGCCACACTGGGATTAAATCTAGAGAGAGCAGGTAACTTTGCACTTTAAAATCATACTACATTGTAACGTGCAGAGAGAGCAGGACCGGCGTTAGGGTGTTCAGTGCCAACCTGCAAACTCTTTATTTGCATCCTCGTAGGGATGACCATTGACCATCGATGATTCAAAATCATCGGCGGTTTATGGCCGATGAAGAATACTTTTGCCGTTGATGGGGGAGACCCAGATGGTATAAGGCAAGGCATAACCAAATTATTTTCTTTTTTAAATGAGGTGCCAGTCCCCGGGCATAGCCCCGCCCTGACATCCACAAAGCTCCACCCCATGTTCTGATTGGCCCACGGCCTAGTCAGTGAAAGAATAGGGTTGACCATCAGTTATGGAACCATCCCTACATCCTCCTACAAATAGGTACTCTTGACATGTCTCTTTCCAATGTTTCATACTTTGAAATGTGCTAGGACGACACAAAGGATGCTGGCTGGATAGACAGAATGGACTTCAGGCTTCCCTCTGCTGCCAGACTCAGGATCACCACCTTTCATCCCAGCCCAGGGTTGATGAAGGCTTCCCCTTGGGGAACAGAGTCTTCAACTAGAGCTGCAGGAGACTTGGGAAAAGGACAACCCATTAGAGTGTTACTCAAAACCCACACCAAGACAAGATTAAAAAAAAAAAAACACTGGGGCTTGTTAAAGTCACACACCATTAGGATTAGGGAGACTATGTAGATGTTATTTTATTCTAATATATTGTTTCTTTAATAATACTTATAATATGCTAATCACTATTAATTGATTCCTGTATGTCAACTACGCAGGAAAAGAACATCACATAATTCACAATCATAGTGCATTATTTCTCTGCGCTGTTGCTATACAAGATTCAATGTATGGTGATTAGCATATAGTATGTATTATAAATGAAAAATGTATATATATATATATATATATATATATAAAAAAAAAGTCATATAGTTTCCCTAATCCTAATAGTTTAAACTAAAGTGACATATATCAAGTCTAAGATTCACAAATAATCTAGTAGAGGAGAGGAGGCTGGTCGCCAGAGAGCGCAGATCAGGGGAGGGGACCCTGGGGGGGATCGGTATCTGTTCAGATGGTCGACATTGACATGGTCGACACATGAAAATGGTCGACACATGAAAAGGTCGACATGAGTTTTTTTACTTTTCTTCTTTTGGGGAACTTTTCTATACTTTACGATCCACGTGGACTACGATTGGAACGGTAATCTGTGCCGAGCGAAGCGGTAGCGGAGCGAAGGCACCATGCCCGAAGCATAGCGAAGCGAGCCATGCGAGGGGACGCAGTGCACTAATTGGGGTTCCCAGTCACTTTACGCAAAAAACGACACCAAAAAAAGTTAAAAAACGCATGTCGACTTTTCATGTGTCGACCTTGCATGTCGACCATTTTCATGTGTCGACAATGTGTCCATGTTGACCATGTCAATGTCGACCAATAGTGGTCGACCTAATGACTGTCGACCATAACATGGTCAACCATTCATACCAGAACCGGGGGGATCAGTGAATGACAGGTGTGGCAGTATAGCTAGCAGTGGATTGGCAGCTCCTGATACAGTGTGGAAGGTGCCTCTGCAGCCTAAAGCACTGCCCACCTGCCAACCCTGAGATGTTAGATACATACTTGCCTACCTGACCCTCTCCATGAGGGAGAAAATGCTCTGTTCCTGGACTTTCCTGGTAATGTATGATTGCCATCACCTGTGGCGAGCTAGTTAATTGATAAGAAAGGTGTTTCACCACAGGTGATGGCAATCATACATTACCAGGAAAGCCCAGGAACAGAGCATTTTCTCCCTCATGGAGAGGGTCAGGTAGGCAAGCATGGTTAGATGTGGGATAGGTGTGTCCAAACTCAGATCTAAATTGCAGTGTTAAAATAAAGCTGTCCAATATTTATGGGTACATGCAAAAGCAGCCAGTATTTACTCTACATGCAGGATATAATACATGTGTTTGCTTCCCTTGCATTGCAGCATGGCTTGACAGATGCACAGTTACTTGCTCTTTTTTGCTTTATTCCCACCTCAGAATCAGGCTCTATGGGGGCCATTTATCATTGTGTATGTGTGCCCATATGTTATCCCCATCACAAATATTAAGTATCCCCTGAATGTATGACAGAGTGACAGTAGCAGATATCTTCCATACCTGCTGCGATCCCTCCATACCCGCCGGCAGCCACGTCCCTCATAGGTTTCTAGCGGGGGACGCGATGCTGCCAGATTTCCCAACATCTGGAATGCAAAGCATTCCCGATATCATCCCCCGCCGCAGCTACTGCCATCTGCAGATGGCGGTACCCCATTGTAGCCTATAGGTTGCCCTGGAACCATCAGCCAGGAATGGCCACTGTGCATGTGTGGTAAGCGGGATTGCGCATACGCAGAAGCCTGGGCCGCCCTTATAGCAAATCACAGGGACAGCTGCGTGTGCCGGGTGATACATTCCCCCAATGTGACTGCATTCTGCAATGCCGTCTTGGGCGCTAATATCATGCTCAGATCACATGACAAGTGCAATCTATGATAAATGGCCCCTATGAATGTTGACATGACAACTTGTTCCCACAAGAAAGAGAGGAGCAATGCATAGTGTCGCATCGATAACGGGTGGATGGAACAGAGCAGAGGCGGAACTACCGGCAGTGCAAGCAGTGCGTTGCACTGGGGCCCGCCTCTGTCCAGGGGCCCAAGCATGTAATGAGTCAAACTGACTCATTACATGCCGCTGTGCGCTGCGGGCAACCGCTGCCCGCAGCGCACAGCCGCCCGGAGAGGAGAGGAGCAGCGGCACTGACGGGGGAAGGAGGAGGAGGGAGGTGAAGGAGGGAGCCGCAGCAGCGCTTTGTTACTGGTGGAGGCGCTGCTGCTGCTGCCCCTCTGCTTCACTATAGGCTGTCTTCCGAGAACAGCCTATAGGGAAGCAGAGGGGCAGCAGCAGCAGCGCCTCCACCAGTAAAAAAGCGCTGCTGCGGCTCCCTTCTTCACCTCCGTCCTCCACTTCCTCTACTGCCCGGGAATCGTCTGACGCGGCTGCACCGAGGAGCCTGAGCCGGCGGAGAGGGTAAGTATAATTCTTCTTTCTTTCTTTTTCTCTTTTTCTTTCTCTTTCTTTTTTTCTTGGGCCTGCCTGCTGCTATGTGTAAAAAATGGGGGACTGCCTGCCGCTATGTGTAAAAAGGGGAATCAGCCTGCCGCAATGTGTAAAAAGGGGGGACTGCCTGACGTAATGTGTAAAAAGGGGGAATCAGCCTGCCGCAATGTGTAAAAAGGGGGGACTGCCTGACGTAATGTGTAAAAAGGGGGAATCAGCCTGCCGCAATGTGTAAAAAGGGGGGACTGCCTGATGTAATGTGTAAAAAGGGGGAATCAGCCTGCCGCAATGTGTAAAAAGGGGGGACTGCCTGACGTAATGTGTAAAAAGGGGAAATCAGCCTGCCGCAATGTGTAAAAAGGGGGGACTGCCTGACGTAATGTGTAAAAAGGGGGAATCAGCCTGCCGCAATGTGTAAAAAGGGGGGACTGCCTGACGTAATGTGTAAAAAGGGGGAATCAGCCTGCCGCAATGTGTAAAAATGGGGGACTGCCTGCCGCTATGTGTAAAAAGGGGTAATCTGCCTGCCGCTATGTGTAAAAAAAGGTAATCTGCCTGCCGCAATGTGTAAAAATGGGGAATCTGCCTGCCGTAATGTGTAAAAATGGGGACGCTGTCTGCCGTAATGTGTAACAAGGGCACGCTGTCTGCCGTAATGTGTAAAAAGGGGACGCTGTCTGCCGTTATGTGTAAAAAGGGGATGCTGTCTGCCGTAATGTGTAACAAGGGCACGCTGTCTGCCGTTATGTGTAAAAAGTGTACGCTGTCTGCCGCTATGTGTAACAAGGGCACGCGGTCTGCCGTTATGTGTAAAAAGTGCACGCTGTCTGCTGTTATGTGTAAAAATGGCACGCTGTCTGCCGTTATGTGTAAAAAGTGCACGCTGTCTGCCGTTATGTGTAAAAAGGGCACGCTGTCTGCCGTAATGTGTAAAAAGAGGAATCTGTCCGCTGTAAGGTGTAAAAGGGTCTCTACCTGGTGTAGTGGTGCTACTGTGCGGCGTAATTTGAATAATGGAGACTACTGTGTACCGTTTTATGAATTGGTATTATTTTGCGGCCACACCCCTTCCCCACGAAGCCACGCCACTATGTATTTTTGCACGCGCCTACGGCACGCACTGCCCCTGTTTAGCATGCAGGGGTGGGGCTCCGATGCCGTTTCTTGCACACAGTGCTAAAATGTCTAGTTACGGCACTGTTGCTAGGTATCCATTTCTCTGGCCCTGAGCAGGTCCCCCTCACCAGATCCTCTCCAGGGGTGAGGGGGTGGACTTGGATGGGATGTGTGTGGGGGGGGGGCCAAAGCATTTTGTCGCACCTGGGCCCACCGCTCGCTAGTTCCGCCACTGGAACAGAGCAATGTTCTGCAGATGCTCACGTCAGTAATGTAACTGCAGAATATATCACTATGTACCTGTCAGGGGGTAGATGGGACAGAATAATGTTCTGCAGATCCCTAGATATGTTAGTAATATAATAATCTGCTGACTATATCACTGTATACTATCTGTCAGGAGGTAGATGGGATAGAGCAATGTTCTGCAGATCCCTAGAGAGGTCAGTAATGTGATCATCTGCAGAATGTATCACCATACCTCCCAACTGTCTCGATTTCAGCGGGACAGTCCCGCTAATTGGACACTGTCCCACTGTCCCTCCCGCAGGTCGCAGTGTCCCGTGGGAGGGGGGGGGGGGGGGGGGCAGTTGGGAGAGGCAGTGATCACCACTGCTCTGCTTTGTAAAGCAGCCGGTGATCACTGAATAGATGGCATGCAAAAGAAGGGGAGTCGGGGGCTGTCCAGCAGCTCATGGAGTGCTGAGCATGCTCCCAAAATGATGAAAACGAGGGTTGTGGCAATCGGTCACGCCTCTTACCTAAAGATCACGCCCCTCTACCTGAAGCCCCACCCTCTTTCAGACGCCCCTTCGACACGGAGTGTCCCTATTCAGAAGGGACAGAAGTTGGGAGTTAGGTATCACTATGCACCTGTCAGGGGGTAAATGGGACAGAGCAATGTTCTGCAGATCACTAGAGAGGTAATTCATGCAATAATCTGCAGAATATATCAATATGTATCTGTCAGGGGGTAGATGAACAGAGCAATGTTCTGCAGATCACTAGAGAGGTCAGTAATGTAGTAATATGCAGAATATATCACTCTGTACCTGTCAGGGGGTAGATGAACAGAGCAATGTTCTGCAGATCACTAGAGAGGTCAGTAATATAAAAATCTACATAATATATTACTATGTCTCTGTCACGGATAGATGGGACAGAGCAATGCTCTGCAGTTCACTAGAGAGGCTAGTAATGTAATAATCTGCAGAATTTATCACTATGTACTGTATCTGTCAGGGGGTAGATGGGACAGAGCAATGTTCTGCAGATCTCTAGAGAGATCAGTAATGTAATAATCTACATAATATACCACTATGTCTCTGTCACAGATAGATGGGAGAGAGCAATGCTCTGCAGTTCACTAGAGAGGTCAGTAATGTAATAATCTGCAGAATATATAACTATGTATCTGTCAGGGGTTAAACAGGACAGATCAATGTTCTGCAGATCACTAGAGAGGTCAGTAATGTAATAATCTGCAGAATTTATTTATTACTAGTTATTTATATAGCGCACACATATTCCGCAGAGCTTTACAGAGAATGAATCACTCTGTATCTATCAGGGGTAGATGGGACAGAGCAATGTTCTGCAGTGCAGATCACTAGCGAGATCAGTAATGTAATAATCTGCAGAATATATCACTCTGTATCTGTCAGGGGGTAGATGAACAGAGCAATGTTCTGCAGATCAGAGAGGTCAGTAATGTACTATGTAGTAATCTGCAGAATGTATCACTCTATTCCTGTCACGGGTAGATGGGACAGAGCAATGCTCTGCAGATCACTAGAGACTCAGTAATGTAATAATCTGCAGAATACATCAGTATAAATCTGTTGGGGTGGATAGAATGTT
The DNA here is from genome assembly GCF_028390025.1 of Pseudophryne corroboree. Classification (NCBI taxonomy): domain Eukaryota; kingdom Metazoa; phylum Chordata; class Amphibia; order Anura; family Myobatrachidae; genus Pseudophryne; species Pseudophryne corroboree. The sequence continues at coordinate 155,897,006 of NC_086455.1, forward strand.
GCTTTCCTCACAACTGGCCTTTACGATCACACAGTGTGTCACTTGGCGTGTATGACTTGTATCACCTACACATAGAACATTTCAGCGTGTTCTGTGTGTAACAATTTCATGTCTCCTGTAACTGCGTATTATCTGCCTGCAGAGCGCCGGCCTGACTCACAGTTTTACATATTACCCTGGTGAATTTGGTCGCCCGCCTAAATATCTGAGCAAAGACTTGGCTGCGGTTAACAAGAGCTAATTAGGACATTTTAAAACCTTTTTTTAAATAACAAGCTGAGCTCTCCGCTCCCGCTGTCCGGCCACATCACGTTACACATGCTAATTGCGCTCTTTTTAATGTTTGAAAAGTCACATCCTGCACCAAGTGTAACTCTGCAAAGCTGGATATAAAGAACGCAGCCGCCTCTCCCCATTATCGGAGGGTCTCTTAGCAAAACATCCTCCGCAGCAGCCACAGGTGTCGGCCTCAAGTGTGTTACATCTGACACTTTGCTTCTTCCAAATCCAGCCTTTTACTGTGAGACATATGAAGTATCGCAGGTTACTAAACTAGTGCTGGGTAATGATTGAGGCTCTTAGCGTAACACAGGAAAGGGTTTACGGTTTGGAGCGTTAACAAATGTCTCCCGACAACAAATTAGAGACTCAAAATCCACATGTGAAGGGAGCGAAACCATAGACTGTAAGGATAAGTGCTGGTTTATAGCGCACTCTGCAGAGTAATCATTTGTACTGACAATAAAACGATATGTATCACTCTTCTTGCTGAACAGAAGCAGCGCAGAGCAACTAAACCCGTCTAAAGGACTTGAATGGGGGTCCAAAATCCGCATTGTTCCCCTGGGTGTAGCTATAATAGAAACAGGGTGTAGAGCCCCCAGATGAGCTGATAACAGGGTCAGTGCACTATAAAAAATAAACTGATCCGGTTCTATAACATGATTTGGGGCACTAGAGTGTGGCGTGCTATGGTTGTTATATGTAAGTTATGTGACGTAGAGCCTAATTCAGAGTTGATCGTAGCCGTGCAACAGCTTCCTTGACATGTGGGGGGACGACCAGCACAGGGAAAGTCCGCCCCGCATGTCAGGTCCTACCCCGTCGCACAAGTACAAAAGCATCCCACAGCGGCGATGCTTTTGTACCTGAAGAGTAGCTCCCTACCAGCGCAGCTTCTGCATACTGGCAGGGAGCTACTCGTCGCTGTTCAGGTCGCAGCGGCTGCATGTGATGTCATGCAGCCATCACGGACTGCCCCCCCCCAACGGTCCAGGCATGCCTGCGTTGCCCGGACCGCGCCCCCTAAACGGCGGCCAAACGCCGCTGGCCCGTCCCCTCCCACCCAGAGACCGCATCTGCCTGTTAATCAGGCAGAGGTGATCGCAGGGCTGAGACAGCCGTCGGCTATCTGGCATGCGCAGGTCAGACCAGATCACTGCTGTGCGAAAACTCACAGCAGCGATCAGGTCTGAAATAGTCCCGTAGTTGTGGGGAGTTGATGCTGAATATCAAGGGCAGTTTAAGAGAGGAGGGGGCCCCTGTGCAAACTCTGTGTGGGCCCCCTCCTTTCTGCGACTCAGTAGACATTGCTAATGTGCAGGTCTCTAGAAACATAGCGCTCACCATGTTCCCGGTAACTAACCTCTACTGCTCATGTGCGGGTCTCTGGAAACATGGCACCCAGAATGTTCCCAGTGACTAACCTCTACTGTTCATATGCAGGTCTCTGGAAACATGGCGCTTACCATGTTCCCGGTGACTAACCTCTATTGCTCATGTGCAGGTCTCTAGAAACATAGCGCTCACCATGTTCCCGGTGACTAACCTCTACTGCTCATGTGCGGGTCTCTGGAAACATGGCACCCAGAATGTTCCCGGTGACTAACCTCTACTGTTCATATGCAGGTCTCTAGAAACATAGCGCTCACCATGTTCCCGGTGACTAACCTCTATTGCTCATGTGCAGGTCTCTAGAAACATAGCGCTCACCATGTTCCCGGTGACTAACCTCTACTGCTCATGTGCAGGTCTCTGGAAACATGGCGCTTACCATGTTCCCGGTGACTAACCTCTACTGTTCATATGCAGGTCTCTGGAAACATGGCGCTCACCATGTTCCCGGTGACTAACCTCTATTGCTCATGTGCAGGTCTCTAGAAACATAGCACCCAGCATGTTCCCAGTGACTAACCTCTACTGTTCATATGAAGGTCTCTGGAAACATGGCGCTTACCATGTTCCCGGTGACTAACCTCTATTGCTCATGTGCAGGTCTCTAGAAACATAGCGCTCACCATGTTCCGGGTGACTAACCTCTACTGCTCATGTGCAGGTCTCTGGAAACATGGCGCTTACCATGTTCCCGGTGACTAACCTCTATTGCTCATGTGCAGGTCTCTAGAAACATAGCGCTCACCATGTTCCCGGTGACTAACCTCTACTGCTCATGTGCAGGTCTCTGGAAACATGGCGCTTACCATGTTCCCGGTGACTAACCTCTACTGTTCATATGCAGGTCTCTGGAAACATGGCGCTCACCATGTTCCCGGTGACTAACCTCTACTGCTCATGTGCAGGTCTCTGGAAACATGGCGCTTACCATGTTCCCGGTGACTAACCTCTACTGTTCATATGCAGGTCTCTGGAAACATGGCGCTCACCATGTTCCCGGTGACTAACCTCTATTGCTCATGTGCGGGTCTCTGGAAACATGGCACCCAGCATGTTCCCAGTGACTAACCTCTATTGCTCATATGCAGGTCTCTGGAAACATGGCGCTTACCATGTTCCCGGTGACTAACCTCTACTGTTCATATGCAGGTCTCTGGAAACATGGCGCCCACCATGTTCCCAGTGACTAACCTCTACTGTTCATATGCAGGTCTCTGGAAACATGGCGCTTACCATGTTCCCGGTGACTAACCTCTACTGTTCATATGCAGGTCTCTGGAAACATGGCGCCCACCATGTTCCCGGTGACTAACCTCTACTGTTCATGTGCTGGTTTCTGGAAACATGGCGCTCACCATGTTCCCAGTGACTAACCTCTACTGTTCATATGCAGGTCTATGGAAACATGGCGCTTACCATGTTCCCGGTGACTAACCTCTACTGTTCATATGCAGGTCTCTGGAAACATGGCGCCCACCATGTTCCCAGTGACTAACCTCTACTGTTCATATGCAGGTCTCTGGAAACATGGCACCCTGCATGTTCCCGGTGACTAACCTCTATTGCTCATGTGCGGGTCTCTGGAAACATGGCGCTTACCATGTTCCCGGTGACTAACCTCTACTGTTCATGTGCTGGTTTCTGGAAACATAGCGCTTACCATGTTCCCGGTGACTAACCTCTATTGCTCATGTGCGGGTCTCTGGAAACATGGCGCCCACCATGTTCCCTGCAACAAGTCTCTACTGCGCATGCGGTGAATCTCATCATCGTGGCCCCACCCCCTGTCTCACAATACCTGTGATCTCAGCATCGTGTAGCAGGGGCGGTCCGTGATGGTGCCATTTTGCAGACACACCCAATGCTCTTCCTCTAACCAGCAAAACCCCTCTCTGCCACTCCCCCAGTACACTGCACCACGCCCCCCACCATGCCGAGCTGGCAGCCAGAATATCGGCAAGTACGCTGTAGGAGACATGTACTAAGCCTTGGAGAGAGATAAAGTGGAGAGATACAAAGCACCAGCCAATCAGCTCCTAACTACCATGTCACAGGCTGGGTTTGAAAAATGACAGGAGCTGATTGGCTGGCACTTTATCTCCATCTAAGGCTTAGTAAATAGACCCCTTTATCTCTCTCCAAGTCTTAGGGGTCTATATACTAAGCTTTGGATGGAGATAAAGTGGGTGGAGATAAAGTACCAGCCAATCAGCTCCTAACTGCCATGCCACAGGCTGTGTTTGAAAAATGACAGTTAGGAGCTGATTGGCTGGTACTTTATCAACGTCTACTTTATCTCCATCCAAAGCTTAGTAAATAGACCCCTTAGTATTGTACATCTGCCCCTTTGTGGTCTATATACCAACCAGCTCCTAACTGTCATTTTTCAAACACAGCCTGTAACATGACAGTTAGGGGCTGATTGGCTGGTCCTTTATGTCTGCTTTAGACCTAGGCTTAATACATAGACCTCTTTGGCCTGAACAAAGTATTTCCATTTATTAATGGGATTATCTGGGGATAAACCTCATTTTGCACCCACTGATGCCCCGGACAATATTGTCCAACTGTTTTACTTTTATTATTATTTTTATTTTAAATTGCAATCCAATTCTTCGGAGATTGTCCGGGCGACGTGCGTCTCCGTTATATTCCTGCATTACGGCACCACAATACATCTCACTATAATCTGTTTGCCGTGCGGAGGAAGAAGTGACAGCCCCTGTAATGAGGATGTTTTCCGCGTATATATCTCCTAATTTTACCAGTTATGTCCGCTAGATAACCGCCACAACGATGATTACTCTTTCTCAGCAGCAGCCGCGATCCTCATATAGCTAATAATGCCTGCTCGTCATTCTTCTGATCATGTAAACAATTAATTACATTCTCTCCCCAATACGCAGCAGGAGACAAATTCAGAGATTTAAAAAAAAAAAATTTTGGTTGTGAGCTAAAATAAAAATGAGGGTAGTGCGAGGCGGGTGTACGCGGCGGGGACTGACAGGCTTGTCATAAACACATTCATTAATCATGGTTAAGTCGTGGATGCTTCTTGCCATCCTGTCTGTAGGGTTTGTATATTTAGCTTGGAATAATGGATTCCTCTAAGAGCAGACTCGGGGGGGAATCGGAGGCCCCTCTATTGACTTTCTGTAATAAAACATCTACCTCTCCTCCACTCCTACTGAGGAGAAATATTCTGCTTTAATGCACTGAGCCTCTCAGGTAATTAAGGAATACTTCAACAGCAGAGAGTTTCAGCTTAATTGAAAAGAGGGAAAAAAAAGAAGAAGAAGAGGCGGAAGGTGGCGAGGGAGGTCGGAGAATATAGGTCAGGGAGACGAGGAGAGAGCAGGGACCGGCGCATTTAATCAGCTTTGTGATGAGAGTCGCTCTGCTTCATTACCGTCATAAACACTCACATTCCATATGCGCGGTAACCTGGTGGATATGTATTTCTGTTCGTTACAATGATTGGCGCTGCGTCACAGTGAGAATAATCAACAGTGGAAGACGATATGTGTGATATATGTGTAAGGTGGGTGTGTATCAGGACACCGGGATCCCGGCCGCAGAATGAGGGGGGGTCTGCGTACGCCATGCTTCGGGCTCGGTGGCATGTTTTGTTCCATATGCACCTTGCAGTGTGCCCGTCCTCTTTTGTTTGGCTACTAGTCACTTCCATCATCAGGTGCACTTGCAGCTGCCCCAGATAAGTGCAGCAGAGTATATGCCTGAAAAACACAGCTATTTTCACTTATGTCCATTCCCGTCGTGGCATCCAAAATTCTTCATAAGCTCCGTATTTATGCACCGCCGTTCACATAACTACATCCCGTGTAACAGGGCCGGAATAAGCCTTGGGGGTGCCTGGGGCACCTAAGACGGGGGGGCCTGGTGGAGGGGGGGGCGCGTATATTAGATTGTGCATATATGACTGGTGTCACCTGTGTTAAACTATTTAATTTATAAAAAAGTGTTTCAACACAGGTGATTGCAATCTTAATTTAAGATGGAAGTCCAGCATTTTGTCCATCCCGGAATGGGTCATGGTGGATTGTGTATATTAAATTTAAACCAATGGTGTATATTAGATTTAAGCAAATAGTTTAATAATGTCTGGGTACTGTTTATAGCTCCGCCTAATTGAAAGATAACTAGTTTATAAACTATACTTACAACGAAGGCAACTTAAACAACCTTAAAATGCACATAGGAAAATTAGATCTATAATTTATCTTGTCACATACAAGAATAGCAGTATCCTCTGTACTACTTGCACACTGGGACAGGACGCAGGAGGACTCTGTTTTGTGTGTCTCTGTCTAGACCCTCATTAGATAGCAGGTTACACAGAACCCAGACTCCCAGACAGGGAGGAGGAGAAGCTGGGATCCCTGTGTCACTTACAACACTCTCCCCCCTCCTATCTCTACTCCAGTCAGTATCTCAGTGTGCTCTGGCTTGGGGGGGCCCCTGACAAAGGGGGGCCTGGGCTAAAGTATTCCCTGCATCCATCCCCCTTAATCTGGCTATGCCGTGTAAACTGTATATGAATAAGGCAATAGTCATCCTCGTACACTCAATTCCTACAGCAAAAGCCACACGTGTATGCAGATCAGGGGCAGACTGGCCATCTGACTCTAATGGCAAATGCCAGATGGGCCAGTCCAAATGCTTGAAGACCTGGCTGAGCAGTCCGGCTCTCGGTTTCCTGCTCGGCCGGCATGCTGAGAGGAAGCTAATACTGATTAATTACTTTTTATTGTATGTTGGATTGCTGTTTGCACCTGCTTTGTATGTGGGCTGGACACTAGGGGCAGGGTGTACCAACCTCTTTAGGTACATCCCTGACACTAATCGCATATTTACTAACATGTGGGATTAGTAGCACAAAGGGCATCTCTCACAATAAGTTCTTCCCTTTGCAAAGCATTAATTTAACGCCCGGCCAGTCTCTAAGTATCTGCGTACACATAGGGGGTCATTCCGAGTTGATCGCATATAGCAACTTTTTGCTGCTCGTGCGATCAACCTGACGCCGCCTATGGGGGAGTGTATTTAAGCATAGCAGGGCTGCAAACGCTTGTGCAACCCTGCTATGCTAAAAAAGTTTCACGCAAAACAAGACCCGGGCTGCAGTTACTCACCCAGTGCGACGGATCCAGCGATGAAGGTCCCGGTCCCGACGTCAGACATCCGCCCTCCAAACGCCTGGATCCGCCTGTGTTGGACTCACCACGCCTGGAAAACGGTGAGTATCCACCGCGGAACGCCTACAGCCTGTCAGTCTTCTTGCGATCGCCGCTGCGTTAACATTTCTCATTGGCGGCAGCGTTGCCCGGCGACGATCGTCGACAGGCAACGATGCGCGTGAGCAATGCGGCCACCGCGCATGCGCATTTCCGACCCGTTCGCACCGCGGCGAAGAACCGCTGCGTGCGAATGGGTCGGAATGACCCCCATTATCCAAATAGCTTTAAGCAGGCGCAGTTTAGCTGAAAGCCAGCTCAATTTTAAGACAAAATAAATATAAATATGGTAAAAAATATATATTTTTTTTTTTTCAAAACAATTTTTATTTCAGTTGAAGCCTAATAAAGAGAATCTCACATTAAAGTACATCAAAGTATACAATCATTTGAGGGTATAGTAGAAATGTCCGTTCATCAAACAATGAAGATAAGGCAACAGTGTGAATCAATATAGGAATCAGTATATATATATATAGCATAGTCACAGAAAAGATTCCCTCAGGTAATGAAAATAGATTGTTTGAGCCCGGATCCATGCCCACACCAACACCCGCATCCACTCCATACTTACCGACTTCTGGGCTGCTCTTTCCGGGAGAGAGCAGCCCGTCGGCTCAGCAGGGGGGGCTGGCAGTCAGGTGACGCGCAAGGGGGCGGGGCGGAGGCGGAATGGGGGCGGGCCAGAGGCGGAACGGGGCGGAACGGAGGCGGAACGGGGCGTGGCTTCTGGATTGCGTCATTTAAGCCACGCCTCCTGCGGTGTAATGCCGCGATTACCGGCATTATACAGCAGAGGGCGTGGTTACGATGACGCGATTCAACAAGAATCGCGTCATCGCCTGCCCGGACCGCCCACTTTACTCGTTAAGTGGGCGGCGGGCAGGGGGTGACCCTCGTAAATCGGGAGACTTGCCTGCTCTTCCGGGGGGCCGGGAGGGTCATCCATTTTTCGGGAGCCTCCCGGCCATTCCGGGAGGGTAGGCAAGTATGATCCACTCCCTCTCAGTGCAAAGCAGTATGACCCCCCCCCTTCCCCCCAAATGGGTTTGGTGGAATAAAAACTAATCAGTACCAAATGAAATTGGGGGGTCCTGTCCATGAACTCTAGTTTCGTCCCATAAAGTGTTGTGAAAACATCTCCACACCCGTTCCTTTAATGGGCGAGATAGAGTTTCTATGTAACTTTCCCATGTCTCAAAAAATTTCATGGTAAACCGTTCCTTTTGTAAAGAGGCTTCCAGCCACTCCATTCTGAAAATATCAAAAATCTTCCCTGAGAAAAGGGATATTGACGGGGCCGAGGGCTGTAACCACATCTGTAAGATACATTTTTTAGCTGCTGCGGAAATTATCATTAACACTTTTTTAACACCTTGTGCCATCCTAAGACCCTCCGGTAGTATACCAAATATTGTCCACTCAGGGGTAAGCGGTAAATAGTTAACTAAGTGTTGGGTAGTGTATCTCCATATCTGGACCCAGAATCTCTGGATTATGGGGCATCCCCACAGGCAGTGAAACAGCTCAGCCCGTTGTGTACCACATCTAGGGCATGAAGAGTCTTCTAACAATCCCATCAGGTGTCTACGGTGTGGTGACAGGTACGTTCTATGCCAGACATTCAAGAAGAGTTCGACATAGGACGCAGCAGGTATTCATTTAATGGATAGCTCAAAGGTCCTCAACAGTTTTGTCATAGTAAAAGACGGGAAATAGTCTCTCCACTGTGCCAGTCCCGTCGTCATGTCATCATATTGTAGAGGCGTGTGCAAGAATGAATCATGAATAGAGATTGCCCTGGAAGAGGGGTTCATATTTAATAATAGTTTATCAAATGGGTTGTCATAGTCCTGCGGGGATAGCAGCCTAGAAGTAACAGCCACATAATGTTGAGCTTGTAAGTACGCTAAGGGAAACCTATTCAATATCGGAAAGAGTGTCGCTGCCTGTGCAAACGTAAGCGGTTTTCGCAACTCGCTATGTGTCATTTGACGTATGGACGTAATACCGTGCTTTTCCCAGAGAGTGAAAGGATGGCCTGCGTTTCCGTTCTGGAAACCGGGGTTGCGGACTAGGGGAAGGAAAAGGGACACATGTGGGTTTAAGGAGCATTTGCGCCGTAAGAAGTGCCAAACTCTCCAAGTGGACATTAGCAGTGGGTTCGCGCTAACCGGAGTGGGTATCTCTCCTTCATGCAAATGCAGGAAAGAAATAATACTACCACCATTTCGGAAGCCAGTTTCCAAGGTCGTATTGGAGTACAGATTTCCACCATGTAGCCAATCTCTCAAGTAACGTAAGTGGGAGGCATAACTATATTCCAATACATTGGGGAGATTTACACCTCCATTGTGTCTACGCTGCTGCAGTTTCACCAAACTAATACGCGCTCGCTTACCGTTCCAAATGAAAGTACGTATTATTTTATTAATTTCCGTCGTAGTACTCCTAGACAGTAAAATAGGAAGGGATTGCAGTGGGTATAAAAGTCTAGGGAATAAAATCATTTTTACCAAGTTCACTCTGCCCAGGTACCAAATTTTAAGATGTTTCCAACGTTCTGTATCATCCCTCATACTGCGCACAATTTGTTTCAGATTAAGACTGTACAAGTTGTTCAAATTTTTTGGGATCTGTACCCCTAGATAAGTAATTGCTTTGGTTGCCCAAGTAACTGGGGTCTCCCAGAACCAAGCCGGGCATGCATAACCCGGCTTTAAATACAGGGCCGTGGACTTTTCAAAGTTGGCTTCGAACCCCGACACCAGCCCAAATTCTCTGATACGTTCCATCAGCGGTCCCAGGGCCCTCCTTGGTTCTGACAAAAATAAGAGGACGTCGTCTGCAAATGCCGATATCTTTACCTCTGCCACGCCAACGCTGATGCCCCTGAATTGGGATGAACTCTGGAGGACCCGCAACATGGGATCCAACGCTAAGTTGAAAAGCAAAGGCGAAAGTGGGCAACCCTGTCTTGTCCCTCTGGTGACCTCAATGTTGTCCCCCTTAGTCCCATTAATTAATAATGAAGTGTACGGTCGGATATAGAAATTTTTTATTAAGGATTGAAATGTCCGTCCAAAGCCCCTTCTTTCTAATATGTCGTAGAGATAGGGCCAAGAGACCATATCAAATGCTTTAGTCGCATCTAGGCTCAGAAGCATATTCGGAGTGTCAGTCTGGAGGTTCGCCGCCACCACCGCAGCTATGGCAGTGCAAATCCCCTTCACCGAATGTCTGCCCTTGGTGAAACCCAGTTGATGGTCCGTGAGTATAGACGCTAAAAAGGATTGGAGTCTGTCCGCCATTATCTTAGCCAAAATTTTGAAATCAACGTTCAAAAGTGTGATGGGTCGGTAAGAGGATGGTAGGGAATGATCTTTATTAGGTTTCGGTATAAGGGTTGTAAAAGCCTGGTTGAAAGTGGGGTATAAAGGAGACTCTAATTGAATATGTCTGTATAAGGCATGTAATGCCGGGACTGCATCGTGATGCAAGAGTTTATAATATTCAATAGAGTAGCCATCTGGTCCTGGCGCCTTGTTTAAGTGCATAGAGGAGATGGCTTTAGCAATCTCCTCCTCTGTGATCGCCCTCTCTAAATCTTCCCGTTGTAGGGGTGTTATACAAGGAAGATTTGCCTCGTCTAGCAGTTTGACCGACAAAGCCGGATCATGTGAGGTCGGTTTGTAAAGCTGACGAAAATAGTCCTGGAACGTCCGCACAACGTCCGCATTTTGAGTGTGTAAGACATCAGTGCGATTGTCACGTATCATAGAAATGTGGCCACGTCGCTTAAAGCTTTTAGTCATGTTTGCTAGTAAAGTCCCCGTTTTGTTTCCCCAGCGAAAATATTTTTGTGTAGTGTAGTCAAGTTTCTGCTGAGCTTGTGCTACTAAAAAACTATCATACAGGCGACGAGAGTCAACATAGGCGCTGTGAGTGAGGGAATTAGGATTTGCGATATACTCTGCTAAGTGTGACTGCATCGTGTGCAACAGGTCATCATGCTGCGCCTTATTTACCCGATTTCTGTTCGCTACATATGACATAATGTGCCCCCGCATCACCGCTTTGGACGTTTCCCAAAACAAGACAGAGTTGTCCCAGTGCTCCAGATTATCATCCGAAAACTCCGCCCATTTCAATTTGAGAAACCGTTTGAACTGTTCCGAGTGATAAAGGTATGAGGGGAATCGCCAGAAGAGAGGGCGTGAGCCCATGGAGCGAGCGCTAAGCGTAACCGACACCGGTGCGTGGTCAGAAACAGCAATGTCTCCCACCCGGGCATCCGTAGTGTGCGAGAGCAGAGGCGTGGACAGCAGTATATAATCTATGCGGGAGGAGGACCCATGGACCGCCGAGTGAAACGAGTAAGACCTGTCAGTGGGATTAAACAACCTCCATGGATCAACTAAGGAGTGATCCGCTAGTAATCGAGAAATCTGACCCCACTGGGGGGCCATTCGGTTAATTGGAGTTGGGCTTTTATCAACCGAAGGGTCCGAGATTGTATTGAAATCACCGCCTATAATAAGTTTGTGATTGCTTCTACTATGAAGAAGTTGCGAAATACGTTGGTAAAAAGCCGGTTGTTCAGTATTGGGAGCATACAGATTGAGCAGAGTGAACTTAGCGTCATATATTTGAACGTCCATGAGGATATAACGGCCCTCCGGGTCTAGGTCCGTGTGCAAGATAGTGTAGGGAAGGCGTCGGGCAAAAACTAGCGTCACTCCGCGTGATTTGGTGCGGTATGGCGCAGAGATACAGTCACCCACCCACCCATCACGTAGTGTGGAATCTTCCCCCCTCTTCCAATGCGTCTCCTGAATATAGACAATATCAGGCTTGAGTTTTTTAAGGGCGGAGGTCACTTTTTTGCGTTTTATTGGGGTGTTGAGACCCCCCACATTCCATGAGGTGATCGTGATGGAACAGGGCAGTTGGTGGAGAGAGCCACGTGGCCCAGGACCATAAGTCGTCATCCTATACCAGTCAGTGGATGCGTACAAACTTGAGTATATCTAACAAATGCGGGGTCATCCCTGTCCCAGCAAGCAGGGTGAACCGCAAGGGTGCATAGTAGGCATGGATCCGGGCCCAATACATAAAGTGAGACCGTATACAATGGGTATAACCAAGAAATAGTCAGCTTCAACAGAAAATTTTCACAATTTTTCCCTTCCAAACAAACAAGGCGCCAGCCCCTGAAGTTCATTTCAGGAGGTAGCAAGCATAAACATAAGCATAACCAAACATAAAAAATAAACTTTTTTATAGATTTTTTTTTTTGCAATTGAATATGGTTTGTCCCTATAACTGTACAAAATAGGAACTTTCCCCGCCCAATAATATGCCCCCTTGTCTCATCGACTATTCCAATTCTTTAAAGCAAGACAGTAAAATAAATGGATAATGAAAATAAATATCCGATTTTAATAACTTTAAAAGTGACCTTCATTTAATACAATTCGGGTAAATTTACTAAGATGGGAGTTCTGTTTAAGATGGGATGTTACCCCTAGCAAACAATCAGAGTCCAGGTATTATCTTCTAGAAGGTGCTAGATAAATGAGAAGTAGAATCTGATTGGTTGCTATGGGCAACATTCCATCTTAAATAGAACTCCCATCTTAGTAAATTTACCTCACTGACTGTTTTTTATAAAATGGGACATGTATCATTACTTACAACAGCGGTAAATTTGCCCTTATGGGATTGGGCAATAGACAATACAATAGGTAACAGATATAAAGACAATACAACAGGTAACGGATATAAAGACAATACAATAGGTAACGGATATAAAGTAAAAAATAAAATTAAAATAAAAGACTATAGAAAATATTGAAATCATTAGCAGTTCTCCAGCCCCAATAATTGCTTGGAAACACAGACTCGTTCTGTAAGTATCACTTCATTGACTACTCTATGCCACTTCACCTCTTCTGAGAGCCGTGACGTATGCCAGTTGGCCTCCAGCCCAAAGATTCACATGAGATCTGCCTCCTAATCCCCACTTTGTGTTTTCCTCGCTGCTCAGAAATGAGAACAGGGATGGTTCCCTCTCCTGAGTCCGGCAGACAGTGCTCTTGATGGTCTTCCAGCATGTTGCTCCTGAATCTGAGCTGTTTAAGAGCCCATTGAGGACCAGACTCAAAGCCAAGCTACACACCAACAGCACTGATTGTATAATACAGTCACAGAGACACCTAATTACTGGCTGCAGCTGCACCCGTGTCATTGGCTAATATCAACGTATTCATTTCCTAAGCAACATTAGCAAACATCTCATTGTTTTCACCACAGGAGTGCGATTGTCTCTTAGGCCTGTGGAATGGGGTGGTGAGGAGGGGGGGGGGGGGGGTGACGGGGACTGTGAGTGGCGTGCAGGGACAGTGTGATCTACTGTAATGTGTAAATTGGGGACACTTGCCTGCCGCACTGTGTAAATTGGGGACTCTTGCCTGGCGCACTGTGTAAAATGGGGACTCTTGCCTGCCGTAATGTGTAAAATGGGGATACTTGCCTGCGTAATGTGTAAAACGGGGACTCTTGCCTGCCGTAATGTATAAAATGGGGACTCTTGCCTGCCGTACTGTGTAAATTGGGGACACTTGCCTGCCGTACTGTATAAAATGGGGACTCTTGCCTGCCGTACTGTGTAAAATGGGGACTCTTGCCTGTCGCAATGTGTAAAATGGGGACACGTGCCTGCCGTAATATGTAAAATGGGGACACGTGCCTGCTGTAATGTGTAAAATGGGGACACTTGCCTGCCGTAATGTGTAAAATGGGGACACGTGCCTGCCGTAATATGTAAAATGGGGACACGTGCCTGCTGTAATGTGTAAAATGGGGACACGTGCCTGCCGCAATGTGTAAAATGGGGACTCTTGCCTGCCGCACTGTGTAAAATGGGGACTCTTGCCTGCGTAATGTGTAAAATGGGGACACGTGCCTGCCGCGATGTGTAAAATGGGGACTCTTGCCTGCCGCACTGTGTAAAATGGGGACTCTTGCCTGCGTAATGTATAAAATGGGGACTCTTGCCTGCCGTACTGTGTAAATTGGGGACACTTGCCTGCCGTACTGTATAAAATGGGGACTCTTGCCTGCCGTACTGTGTAAAATGGGGACTCTTGCCTGTCGCAATGTGTAAAATGGGGACACGTGCCTGCCGTAATATGTAAAATGGGGACACGTGCCTGCTGTAATGTGTAAAATGGGGACACGTGCCTGCCGCAATGTGTAAAATGGGGACACGTGCCTGCTGTAATGTGTAAAATGGGGACACGTGCCTGCCGCAATGTGTAAAATGGGGACTCTTGCCTGCGTAATGTGTAAAATGGGGACACGTGCCTGCCGCAATGTGTAAAATGGGGACTCTTGCCTGCGTAATGTGTAAAATGGGGACACGTGCCTGCCGCGATGTGTAAAATGGGGACTCTTGCCTGCCGCACTGTGTAAAATGGGGACTCTTGCCTGCGTAATGTATAAAATGGGGACTCTTGCCTGCCGTACTGTGTAAATTGGGGACACTTGCCTGCCGTACTGTATAAAATGGGGACTCTTGCCTGCCGTACTGTGTAAAATGGGGACTCTTGCCTGTCGCAATGTGTAAAATGGGGACACGTGCCTGCCGTAATATGTAAAATGGGGACACGTGCCTGCTGTAATGTGTAAAATGGGGACACGTGCCTGCCGCAATGTGTAAAATGGGGACTCTTGCCTGCGTAATGTGTAAAATGGGGACACGTGCCTGCCGCAATGTGTAAAATGGGGACTCTTGCCTGCCGCAATGTGTAAAATGTAGAGATGAGCGCCTGAAATTTTTCGGGTTTTGTGTTTTGGTTTTGGGTTCGGTTCCGCGGCCGTGTTTTGGGTTCGAACGCGTTTTGGCAAAACCTCACCGAATTTTTTTTGTCGGATTCGGGTGTGTTTTGGATTCGGGTGTTTTTTTCAAAAAACACTAAAAAACAGCTTAAATCATAGAATTTGGGGGTCATTTTGATCCCAAAGTATTATTAACCTCAAAAACCATAATTTACACTCATTTTCAGTCTATTCTGAATACCTCACACCTCACAATATTATTTTTAGTCCTAAAATTTGCACCGAGGTCGCTGTGTGAGTAAGATAAGCGACCCTAGTGGCCGACACAAACACCGGGCCCATCTAGGAGTGGCACTGCAGTGTCACGCAGGATGTCCCTTCCAAAAAACCCTCCCCAAACAGCACATGACGCAAAGAAAAAAAGAGGCGCAATGAGGTAGCTGTGTGAGTAAGATTAGCGACCCTAGTGGCCGACACAAACACCGGGCCCATCTAGGAGTGGCACTGCAGTGTCACGCAGGATGGCCCTTCCAAAAAACCCTCCCCAAACAGCACATGACGCAAAGAAAAAAAGAGGCGCAATGAGGTAGCTGTGTGAGTAAGATTAGCGACCCTAGTGGCCGACACAAACACCGGGCCCATCTAGGAGTGGCACTGCAGTGTCACGCAGGATGTCCCTTCCAAAAAACCCTCCCCAAACAGCACATGACGCAAAGAAAAAAAGAGGCGCAATGAGGTAGCTGTGTGAGTAAGATTAGCGACCCTAGTGGCCGACACAAACACCGGGCCCATCTAGGAGTGGCACTGCAGTGTCACGCAGGATGTCCCTTCCAAAAAACCCTCCCCAAACAGCACATGACGCAAAGAAAAAAAGAGGCGCAATGAGGTAGCTGACTGTGTGAGTAAGATTAGCGACCCTAGTGGCCGACACAAACACCGGGCCCATCTAGGAGTGGCACTGCAGTGTCACGCAGGATGTCCCTTCCAAAAAACCCTCCCCAATCAGCACATGATGCAAAGAAAAAGAAAAGAAAAAAGAGGTGCAAGATGGAATTGTCCTTGGGCCCTCCCACCCACCCTTATGTTGTATAAACAAAACAGGACATGCACACTTTAACCAACCCATCATTTCAGTGACAGGGTCTGCCACACGACTGTGACTGATATGACGGGTTGGTTTGGACCCCCCCCAAAAAAGAAGCAATTAATCTCTCCTTGCACAAACTGGCTCTACAGAGGCAAGATGTCCACCTCATCTTCACCCTCCGATATATCACTGTGTACATCCCCCTCCTCACAGATTATCAATTCGTCCCCACTGGAATCCACCATCTCAGCTCCCTGTGTACTTTGTGGAGGCAATTGCTGCTGGTCAATGTCTCCGCGGAGGAATTGATTATAATTCATTTTAATGAACATCATCTTCTCCACATTTTCTGGATGTAACCTCGTACGCCGATTGCTGACAAGGTGAGCGGCGGCACTAAACACTCTTTCGGAGTACACACTTGTGGGAGGGCAACTTAGGTAGAATAAAGCCAGTTTGTGCAAGGGCCTCCAAATTGCCTGTTTTTCCTGCCAGTATAAGTACGGACTGTGTGACGTGCCTACTTGGATGCGGTCACTCATATAATCCTCCACCATTCTATCAATGTTGAGAGAATCATATGCAGTGACAGTAGACGACATGTCCGTAATCGTTGTCAGGTCCTTCAGTCCGGACCAGATGTCAGCATCAGCAGTCGCTCCAGACTGCCCTGCATCACCGCCAGCGGGTGGGCTCGGAATTCTGAGCCTTTTCCTCGCACCCCCAGTTGCGGGAGAATGTGAAGGAGGAGATGTTGACAGGTCGCGTTCCGCTTGACTTGACAATTTTGTCACCAGCAGGTCTTTCAACCCCAGCAGACTTGTGTCTGCCGGAAAGAGAGATCCAAGGTAGGCTTTAAATCTAGGATCGAGCACGGTGGCCAAAATGTAGTGCTCTGATTTCAACAGATTGACCACCCGTGAATCCTTGTTAAGCGAATTAAGGGCTGCATCCACAAGTCCCACATGCCTAGCGGATTCGCTCCCTTTTAGCTCCTTCTTCAATGCCTCCAGCTTCTTCTGCAAAAGCCTGATGAGGGGAATGACCTGACTCAGGCTGGCAGTGTCTGAACTGACTTCACGTGTGGCAAGTTCAAAGGGCATCAGAACCTTGCACAACGTTGAAATCATTCTCCACTGCACTTGAGACAGGTGCATTCCACCTCCTATATCGTGCTCAATTGTATAGGCTTGAATGGCCTTTTGCTGCTCCTCCAACCTCTGAAGCATATAGAGGGTTGAATTCCACCTCGTTACCACTTCTTGCTTCAGATGATGGCAGGGCAGGTTCAGTAGTTTTTGGTGGTGCTCCAGTCTTCTGTACGTGGTGCCTGTACGCCGAAAGTGTCCCGCAATTCTTCTGGCCACCGACAGCATCTCTTGCACGCCCCTGTCGTTTTTAAAAAAATTCTGCACCACCAAATTCAAGGTATGTGCAAAACATGGGACGTGCTGGAATTTGCCCATATTTAATGCACACACAATATTGCTGGCGTTGTCCGATGCCACAAATCCACAGGAGAGTCCAATTGGGGTAAGCCATTCCGCGATGATCTTCCTCAGTTGCCGTAAGAGGTTTTCAGCTGTGTGCGTATTCTGGAAACCGGTGATACAAAGCGTAGCCTGCCTAGGAAAGAGTTGGCGTTTGCGAGATGCTGCTACTGGTGCCGCCGCTGCTGTTCTTGCGGCGGGAGTCCATACATCTACCCAGTGGGCTGTCACAGTCATATAGTCCTGACCCTGCCCTGCTCCACTTGTCCACATGTCCGTGGTTAAGTGGACATTGGGTACAACTGCATTTTTTAGGACACTGGTGAGTCTTTTTCTGACGTCCGTGTACATTCTCGGTATCGCCTGCCTAGAGAAGTGGAACCTAGATGGTATTTGGTAACGGGGGCACACTGCCTCAATAAATTGTCTAGTTCCCTGTGAACTAACGGCGGATACCGGACGCACGTCTAACACCAACATAGTTGTCAAGGCCTCAGTTATCCGCTTTGCAGTAGGATGACTGCTGTGATATTTCATCTTCCTCGCAAAGGACTGTTGAACAGTCAATTGCTTACTGGAAGTAGTACAAGTGGGCTTACGACTTCCCCTCTGGGATGACCATCGACTCCCAGCGGCAACAACAGCAGCGCCAGCAGCAGTAGGCGTTACACGCAAGGATGCATCGGAGGAATCCCAGGCAGGAGAGGACTCGTCAGAATTGCCAGTGACATGGCCTGCAGGACTATTGGCATTCCTGGGGAAGGAGGAAATTGACACTGAGGGAGTTGGTGGGGTGGTTTGCGTGAGCTTGGTTACAAGAGGAAGGGATTTACTGGTCAGTGGACTGCTTCCGCTGTCACCCAAAGTTTTTGAACTTGTCACTGACTTATTATGAATGCGCTGCAGGTGACGTATAAGGGAGGATGTTCCGAGGTGGTTAACGTCCTTACCCCTACTTATTACAGCTTGACAAAGGGAACACACGGCTTGACACCTGTTGTCCGCATTTCTGGTGAAATACCTCCACACCGAAGAGCTGATTTTTTTGGTATTTTCACCTGGCATGTCAACGGCCATATTCCTCCCACGGACAACAGGTGTCTCCCCGGGTGCCTGACTTAAACAAACCACCTCACCATCAGAATCCTCCTGGTCAATTTCCTCCCCAGCGCCAGCAACACCCATATCCTCCTCATCCTGGTGTACTTCAACACTGACATCTTCAATCTGACTATCAGGAACTGGACTGCGGGTGCTCCTTCCAGCACTTGCAGGGGGCGTGCAAATGGTGGAAGGCGCATGCTCTTCACGTCCAGTGTTGGGAAGGTCAGGCATCGCAACCGACACAATTGGACTCTCCTTGTGGATTTGGGATTTCGAAGAATGCACAGTTCTTTGCTGTGCTGCTTTTGCCAGCTTGAGTCTTTTCATTTTTCTAGCGAGAGGCTGAGTGCTTCCATCCTCATGTGAAGCTGAACCACTAGCCATGAACATAGGCCAGGGCCTCAGCCGTTCCTTGCCACTCCGTGTGGTAAATGGCATATTGGCAAGTTTACGCTTCTCCTCCGACAATTTTATTTTAGGTTTTGGAGTCCTTTTTTTTCTGATATTTGGTGTTTTGGATTTGACATGCTCTGTACTATGACATTGGGCATCGGCCTTGGCAGACGACGTTGCTGGCATTTCATCGTCTCGGCCATGACTAGTGGCAGCAGCTTCAGCACGAGGTGGAAGTGGATCTTGATCTTTCCCTAATTTTGGAACCTCAACATTTTTGTTCTCCATATTTTAATAGGCACAACTAAAAGGCACCTCAGGTAAACAATGGAGATGGATACTAGTATACAATTATGGACTGCCTGCCGACTGCAGACACAGAGGTAGCCACAGCCGTGAACTACCGTACTGTACTGTGTCTGCAGCTAATATAGACTGGTTGATAAAGAGAAGATGTCTATGTAACTATGTATGTATAAAGAAGACTGAAAAAAATCCACGGTTAGGTGGTATACAATTATGGACGGACTGCCTGCCGAGTGCAGACACAGAGGTAGCCACAGCCGTGAACTACCGTACTGTACTGTGTCTGCAGCTAATATAGACTGGTTGATAAAGAGAAGATGTCTATGTAACTATGTATGTATAAAGAAGAATGAAAAAAAACCACGGTTAGGTGGTATACAATTATGGACGGACTGCCTGCCGAGTGCAGACACAGAGGTAGCCACAGCCGTGAACTACCGTACTGTACTGTGTCTGCAGCTAATATAGACTGGTTGATAAAGAGAAGATGTCTATGTAACTATGTATGTATAAAGAAGAATGAAAAAAATCCACGGTTAGGTGGTATTACAATTATGGACGGACTGCCTGCCGAGTGCAGAGACACATAGGTAGCCACAGCCGTGAACTACCGTACTGTGTCTGCTGCGACTGGATGATAAATGATATAAAAAATATATATATATCACTACTGCAGCCGGACAGGTATATATTATATATTATATAATGACGGACCTGCTGGACACTGTCTGTCAGCAGAATGAGTTTTATTTTTATAGAATAAAAAAAAAAAAAACACACAAGTGAAGTCACACGACGAGTGTTTAACTTTTTCAGGCAATCACAATATAAGTATACTACTAACTATACTGGTGGTCAGTGTGGTCAGGTCACTGGTCAGTCACACTGGCAGTGGCACTCCTGCAGCAAAAGTGTGCACTGTTTAATTTTAATATAATATGTACTCCAGGCTCCTGCTATAACCTATAACTGGCACTGCAGTAGTGCTCCCCAGTCTCCCCCACAATTATAAGCTGTGTGAGCTGAGCAGTCAGACAGATATATAATATATATAGATGATGCAGCACACTGGCCTGAGCCTGAGCAGTGCACACAGATATGGTATGTGACTGACTGAGTCACTGTGTGTATCGCTTTTTTCAGGCAGAGAACGGATATATTAAATAAACTGTACAGGGTTAGGTGCGCCAGATGGACAATAATCTATTTGTGTAGGAGAAATGATGTGGTGATAATGATACTCAGACTAGATGTTATAGCTAATACGAATATTTCTTTATTTATACCAAAAAGATGTGGGGGTGGGGGGGGTTTGAGCGGGATTTAGGTATTGATGGGAGAGGGGAGTGAACACGAATAGATACACTTAACGTGTATAGGGGATTATCTGTGGGTACCGGATAAAATAAATTGTTTTTGTTGCTGTAACTTTAGTGGGGGGCACTCAGATCGGTGGCGTCCCACCTCTGTAGTGCCTTGAGTCTCGTTATGCTGTCCAGAGCCTAATACAGGTGTTTGTGTTAAGTCAAAAAACTGTAAAATTGGTAGAAGCAAAAAATGGTGGGGGTCCCCCCGGAGGGTCGGTGCGGCAAGGGATCCCAGTGGTCGCTAATTTGTCAGGTAAATAGGGCTCCGGACATACCGTCCTCCCCTAGGCTCTGACAGTACGTGGTGTCGTTCTCCTGAGCGCACCGCGACTGTCTGTGCCTGTCGGGGAAGTGGTCACCGTCTTGGAGAGGGAGAAAGACAGCTGCTTCTAGCCCTGCTGGGCTATCTGCCGTGTCTTTTCCTCTCCTACAGAGTCCCTTACCTTGTCCTCGTAGCTCCGTCTCGTTCCCACTTGCCGGCGGCCTGCTCCGGTCTCCTTCGGCGGCGTTGTCCTCCTCTTGCTTCCGGGTTGTCCTGATCACGTGATCGGGTTGCGAGGTCGCGAGGTCGCGGCGTTCTTGGTCCGTGAGGCGACTGCTCCCCCTCGTCCGTCTTGGCTCCTCTATTTCTTAAGGCTCTGTTTGAGAGTTAAAGTTGATGGTTGTAATAAATGGAAATGGTGGTGTACTTCCAATGCGTATCGGCCAGTGTTGGCCTTCGTCAGGGAACCCCTGACGAAGGCCAACACTGGCCGATACGCGTTGGAAGTACACCACCATTTCCATTTATTACAACCATCAACTTTAACTCTCAAACAGAGCCTTAAGAAATAGAGGAGCCAAGACGGACGAGGGGGAGCAGTCGCCTCACGGACCAAGAACGCCGCGACCTCGCGACCTCGCAACCCGATCACGTGATCAGGACAACCCGGAAGCAAGAGGAGGACAACGCCGCCGAAGGAGACCGGAGCAGGCCGCCGGCAAGTGGGAACGAGACGGAGCTACGAGGACAAGGTAAGGGACTCTGTAGGAGAGGAAAAGACACGGCAGATAGCCCAGCAGGGCTAGAAGCAGCTGTCTTTCTCCCTCTCCAAGACGGTGACCACTTCCCCGACAGGCACAGACAGTCGCGGTGCGCTCAGGAGAACGACACCACGTACTGTCAGAGCCTAGGGGAGGACGGTATGTCCGGAGCCCTATTTACCTGACAAATTAGCGACCACTGGGATCCCTTGCCGCACCGACCCTCCGGGGGGACCCCCACCATTTTTTGCTTCTACCAATTTTACAGTTTTTTGACTTAACACAAACACCTGTATTAGGCTCTGGACAGCATAACGAGACTCAAGGCACTACAGAGGTGGGACGCCACCGATCTGAGTGCCCCCCACTAAAGTTACAGCAACAAAAACAATTTATTTTATCCGGTACCCACAGATAATCCCCTATACACGTTAAGTGTATCTATTCGTGTTCACTCCCCTCTCCCATCAATACCTAAATCCCGCTCAAACCCCCCCCACCCCCACATCTTTTTGGTATAAATAAAGAAATATTCGTATTAGCTATAACATCTAGTCTGAGTATCATTATCACCACATCATTTCTCCTACACAAATAGATTATTGTCCATCTGGCGCACCTAACCCTGTACTGTACTATATTCCTATAGAAGTTTGAGGCACTTCGAAAAACAGGTAGCAGCCTTAGGACAATCTAAATACGCAAATACATGAGCACTGGAGTACCTTCTTTTCTAAAACGATATTAAATAAACTGCACTGTGTGTCTGGTGGTCACTCACTATATAATATATTATGTACTCCTGGCTCCTGCTATAACCTATAACTGGCACTGCAGTAGTGCTCCCCAGTCTCCCCCACAATTATAAGCTGTGTGAGCTGAGCAGTCAGACAGATATATATAATATTATATATAGATAATAGATGATGCAGCACACTGGCCTGAGCCTGAGCAGTGCACACAGATATGGTATGTGACTGACTGAGTCACTGTGTGTATCGCTTTTTTCAGGCAGAGAACGGATATATTAAATAAACTGCACTGTGTGTCTGGTGGTCACTCACTATATAATATATTATGTACTCCTGGCTCCTGCTATAACCTATAACTGGCACTGCAGTAGTGCTCCCCAGTCTCCCCCACAATTATAAGCTGTGTGAGCTGAGCAGTCAGACAGATATATATAATATTATATATAGATAATAGATGATGCAGCACACTGGCCTGAGCCTGAGCAGTGCACACAGATATGGTATGTGACTGACTGAGTCACTGTGTGTATCGCTTTTTTCAGGCAGAGAACGGATATATTAAATAAACTGCACTGTGTGTCTGGTGGTCACTCACTATATAATATATTATGTACTCCTGGCTCCTGCTATAACCTATAACTGGCACTGCAGTAGTGCTCCCCAGTCTCCCCCACAATTATAAGCTGTGTGAGCTGAGCAGTCAGACAGATATATATAATATTATATATAGATAATAGATGATGCAGCACACTGGCCTGAGCCTGAGCAGTGCACACAGATATGGTATGTGACTGAGTCACTGTGTGCTGTGTATCGCTTTTTTCAGGCAGAGAACGGATTATAAAGTAAACTGCACTGTCCTCACTAGTAAACTCTCTCCACTCAGTCTCTACACTTCTACAGTAACAGTACTCCTCCTAGTCAGCTCCAGTAAATCTCTCTCAGTCTCTTATAATCTAAATGGAGAGGACGCCAGCCACGTCCTCTCCCTATCAATCTCAATGCACGTGTGAAAATGGCGGCGACGCGCGGCTCCTTATATAGAATCCGAGTCTCGCGATAGAATCCGAGCCTCGCGAGAATCCGACAGCGTCATGATGACGTTCGGGCGCGCTCGGGTTAACCGAGCAAGGCGGGAAGATCCGAGTCGCTCGGACCCGTGAAAAAAAACATGAAGTTCTGGCGGGTTCGGATTCAGAGAAACCGAACCCGCTCATCTCTAGTAAAATGGGGACTCTTGCCTGCTGCAATGTGTAAAATGGGGACTTTTTTTCTCCCTGTGGTGGCCGTGATGATATCAGATGAGGCCACGCCCATTTTAATGCGGCCACACACCCCTTGTCAGGAGCACACGCGCCTTAGGCGCGCGCATGTTTTTTTTTTTATATCTATGGGGGGGGGGCATTTTTTTATGTAAGTGGGGGGGGGAGGCGCATTTTGAAATCTCGCACTGGGAGCCAAATTGGCTAGAAACAGCCCTGAGTGGGAGTTTCTGGGTGGCAACTGACCGTTTTCTGGGAGTGTTAGGAAAAACGCAGGCGTGGCCGGGGGTTTGCTGTGCGGGTATCTGACGTCATTACCGTGTCATTCGTTGCAGCAATCATCGCACAGGATAAGTAACTACAGGGCTGCTCTTGTTCTGCATAAAATGTGTTTGCAGGCGTTCTGCTGCACAGGCATTCGCTTTCCTGCAAAGCGAAAATACACTCCCCCGTGGACGGCGACTATGCGTTTGCACGGCTGCTAGAAACTGCCAGCGAGCGATCAACTCGGAATGACCCCCTTTAAACATGGTACTGTGATAGGATGCCACCTTTGCAATGAGACGGTTCGTGACATTTTATCACTGCTGGATATTCCACAGTCAACTGTAAGTGATATTATTAGAAAGTGGAAACGTTTAGGAACACCAGCAACTCAGCCACGAAGCAGAAGACCACGAAAAATCACAAAGCGGGGTCTTCAACTGCTAAGGAGCATGGTGTGTAAAAGTTATATATATATTAATAAAGACAGAATTTGCATTTCCATTTGTGAGTAGTAGTTGTTGAATGTGACATGTATAAGCTGCCACAGGGGTATGTAGGAGACGGCAGTTCCCTACCACGCAAAGAAGTGATAGATATAAGTATAACACTGGCGCATAAGTGAGAGAAGTAATGACGAGTCCGGACTCTGCTGCTAATTTGAATTAAAAAAATAAGTATTTATCTTAAAACATAAAAAACTTGCCGTTTAAAATACACAGAGGGTCATTCAGATCTGACCGCTGCGCTGCGCTTTTTGCTGCCCTGCAATCAGATAGTCGCCGCCTACAGGGAGAGTGTTTTTTTGCTGTGCAGGTGTGCGATCACATGTGTAGCCCAGGACTTACTCTTCCAGTGTGATGAGAACAGGCTGATTGGGACCGGAGCTTAAGTCACACACCCTCCCTGAAAACGCCTGAGCCCACCTGCGTTTTTCCAGACACTCCCTGAAAATGGTAAATTGCCACCCACAAACGGCCTCTTCCTGTCAATCTCCTTGCGAACGCCCGTGCGAATGGATCCTTTGCACCATCCCGTTGCAGGGCGCCAATGCCCGTTGTAGCTATGCGACGTGCCGGCGCAGTGTGGCTCATATGCATGCGCAGTTCGGATCTGATTGCCCGCTGTGAGAAAATGCAACCCAGCGATCAAATCTGAATGACCCCCACAGTCAGGTAGTGCGACAAAAAAAATTACTTATATCAAATAGTGTATACACACTGGTATCAATATGTACTCATGACATTTTTTTTTTTAAATAAATAGAAAATAGAAATAAAAATAAAAATCAGGAGTGTTATTACAAATTACACAAAAAAGAGGGTTATTTCCACTTCTGATTTAACAGTGTGCAGTCACGGTAGATGCTAGATCCAAGTGGCCTAAAGGACCTATGATGTCAGGGTGAGGAGCCACATCACCCGCGGGAGGAGCTAGGCTAGCGGGATAGTTCCTCTACTGTCCACGCCACCAACTACTACCTTTAGTAATCCGGTGGCGAGAGAAGCGTACCACCGAGCTCAAAGCATAGCAAGCGAAGCGAGCCTGCGAGGGTACATTTCAGGTACCCTGATCGGCCGTGGCTCCTCCCCCTGGCGACGTTGCTCCGTCCCTGGTGACGTCAGAGTTCCCATACCCAACTTGGATTTAGCACCAACCTCAGAGGTGGGTGCTCCGCAGCTGAATTTGCTACAGCTGATGGTTGGGCGGGCTGTGCTCCTACAGTACTTGCTCCCAATGCACGTTTCCTCCTGCAGGGCCGGTGCTGACTCCTGTCAGTGAAATGGTTTGTCGTTCCTCGGCAGCTGCTGCACCGGCAGTGGCAAGGGACAGACACAGTGGGAATCGCCGGTGCAGCGCTACCACGAGGCCGGACCAGGTGACAGGGTAGGGCGGGGGAGGTTGATGCAGCCGGCGTAATTTAAGATGATTTGGGGGCTTTCATTTAATAAAAATTGTATTTGTGTGCTTGATCCGCCGGGCCCCTCTGACCCTCGGGGCTCAGCACAGATGTCCCCTTTGACCCCCCCCCCCTGTCGCCGGGCCTGGGTAGTTTATCTCTCTCCACTTTATCTCTATCCAAGACTTAGGACATAGATCCCATAATATCGATAACACCTGAGCAGCATCCTTAGAGTTAAACACGTGCCTCCATTAGATGACGGATAAATAATGTTGATTATTCCATCATTCCTCCTGCCTCCACATACACAGCTGTACCGCAGCATATGTCTGATTTACACAACAGGTGGGGTGTTACACGGTGCAGAGATCTGCGTACACCGGGGACTGTCATAGACCGATCTGCTCATCCATTGCCTGGCATTACGTGTGGACAGCAGAGCTGCATCCCTAAATGTTCCTAATTTCCGTTTGTCTGGTTATTAGGAATTCTCAATGGAAATACAGATAAATGTTATCCTTGGTGGATAGGGGTGACGTTATAACTGGACAGACCCAGGACAAATACGTCTGGGTAGATGGAAGTTTGTGGAATAATCTGTTTTATTCTCAGGGTAAATCCTGGGGGGATGTAAAACGCGCTGTCCTGTAATTAATTACCACCTTTCAGTTGTGTATAGATATTTATTGTATAAGATATGTTCTGCGGCGCAACATCTGCAGCTATTCTTACAGATAATTAGTATTTAAATACCACCTGCTGCTTCGTACCACGGACGCAGCTATTTAGTAAGCTGAACCAATTTCTAAAATAATACGATCTATATTTTCACTCGAAGCATCGTTGAGTCTGATCATGATCTATTTTCATAAAACAATGGTTCCTAGCTGTTGTGTATCTTCTTCTTCTACCTGGCTATAAATTACTGGTAGCATAGTAAAACGCCATCACAGAGTGGTAAATACTGCCTCTTTATTTTACGCTTCCACGCAATAAAAAAAAAATAG
Source organism: Pseudophryne corroboree (assembly GCF_028390025.1). Classification (NCBI taxonomy): domain Eukaryota; kingdom Metazoa; phylum Chordata; class Amphibia; order Anura; family Myobatrachidae; genus Pseudophryne; species Pseudophryne corroboree. The sequence goes on from NC_086455.1 coordinate 155,923,735, forward strand.
AAGTTTAATAAGTCATTTTAGTAAAGTGACAGGGAATGTTTCATTACAGGTAACATTTGTCAATATCAATAAGAAGAAGATGAATCTACAATTTGCTTTCAACACCACAATCTCCGCTCATCAGAGTTACAGCAGCCTGATATAAAACAGGAAGACTTTACTATCAGCGCTAACAATTATATACTGCAAATCTGTGTATGTAGCAAATAAACTAGATGGCGTTTTGTCATATTTTGATATGACAAAACATTTAAACTTGCAGCCCATGTAAGGGACCCCAATTTTGGCAAGTCCCTGAACTAGCCTATATGCCCAGTACACCATTACATTGCAGATATATATACTCACCTCCCAGATACAGAGGCAAACGTCTATACAGGGCTGGCTTGTAAACCACACCCAGCTAGCCTAGGACTTTTATAGCCTTAGCTGCAAGCTGTCATGATAGAACTAGGCAAAAATATTCCCACACTCAGTTTTACCCATATTGGGGGTAATTCCAAGTTGATCGCAGCAGGATTTTTGTTAGCAATTGGGCAAAACCATGTGCACTGCAGGGGAGGCAGATATAACATGTGCAGAGAGAGTTAGATTTGGGTGTGGTTAGAGATGAGCGGGTTCGGTTCCTCGGAATCCGAACCCCCCCGAACTTCAGCCTTTTTACACGGGTCCGAGGCAGACTCGGATCTTCCCGCCTTGCTCGGTTAACCCGAGCGCGCCCGAACGTCATCATCCCGCTGTCGGATTCTCGCGAGGCTCGGATTCTATCGCGAGACTCGGATTCTATATAAGGAGCCGCGCGTCGCCGCCATTTTCACACGTGCATTGAGATTGATAGGGAGAGGACGTGGCTGGCGTCCTCTCCGTTTATAGAGAAGAGAGTAGAGAGTTAGAGACACTATTTACTAATTTTGGGGAGCATATTAGGACTGGAGTACTACTACTTGCTGATAGTGTGACCAGTGACCATTGACCACCAGTTTAATTAATCCGTTCTCTGCCTGAAAAAAAACGATACACAGTGTGACACAGTCACATACCATATCTGTGCTCAGCCTCAGTGTGCTGCATCATCATATGTAATACTGTATATCTGACTGTGCTGAGTGCTCACTGCTCACACAGCTTAATTGTGGGGGAGACTGGGGAGCAGTTAGAGCAGGAGTACATAAATAATATATTTTAAGTACAGTGCACACTTTTGCTGCCAGAGTGCCACACTGCCAGTGTGACTGACCAGTGACCACACTGACCACCAGTATATTGTGATTGTCTGCTTAGGACGGAGTACTACTTGCTGATAGTGTGACCAGTGACCAGTGACCACCACCAGTTTAATTAATCCGTTCTCTGCCTGAAAAAAAACGATACACAGTGTGACACAGTCACATACCATATCTGTGCTCAGCCCAGTGTGCTGCATCATATGTAATACTGTATATCATTATCTGACTGTGCTGAGTGCTCACTGCTCACACAGCTTAATTGTGGGGGAGACTGGGGAGCAGTTATTATAGCAGGAGTACATATTTTAAGTACAGTGCACACTTTTGCTGCCAGAGTGCCACTGCCAGTGTGACTGACCAGTGACCACTGACCACCAGTATATTGTGATTGTCTGCTGACCACCAGTATATTGTGATTGTCTGCCTGAAAAAGTTAAACACTCGTCGTGTGGTGTTTTTATAAACGCATTCTGCAGACAGTGTCCAGCAGGTCCGTCATTACATAATATATACCTGTCCGGCTGCAGTACTAGTGTGATATATATATATTTTAATTTTATCTCATTATCATCCAGTCTATATTAGCAGCAGACACAGTACGGTAGTCCACGGCTGTAGCTACCTCTGTGTCGGCAGTCGCTCGTCCATCCATAATTGTATACCACCTACCCGTGGTTTTTTTTTTTTTCTATCTTCTTGATACTAGTAGCTTACTTTAGGAGTCTGCAGTGCTGACAGACAGTGTCCAGCAGGTCCGTCATTACATAATATATACCTGTCCGGCTGCAGTACTAGTGTGATATATATATATATTTTAATTTTATCTCATTATCATCCAGTCTATATTAGCAGCAGACACAGTACGGTAGTCCACGGCTGTAGCTACCTCTGTGTCGGCAGTCGCTCGTCCATCCATAATTGTATACCACCTACCCGTGGTTTTTTTTTTTTTTTCTATCTTCTTGATACTAGTAGCTTACTTTAGGAGTCTGCAGTGCTGACAGACAGTGTCCAGCAGGTCCGTCATTACATAATATATACCTGTCCGGCTGCAGTACTAGTGTGATATATATATATATTTTAATTTTATCTCATTATCATCCAGTCTATATTAGCAGCAGACACAGTACGGTAGTCCACGGCTGTAGCTACCTCTGTGTCGGCAGTCGCTCGTCATCCATAAGTATACTAGTATCCATCCATCTCCATTGTTTACCTGAGGTGCCTTTTAGTTGTGCCTATTAAAATATGGAGAACAAAAATGTTGAGGTTCCAAAAATAGGGAAAGATCAAGATCCACTTCCACCTCGTGCTGAAGCTGCTGCCACTAGTCAGTAGTCATGGCCGAGACGATGAAATTCCATCAACGTCGTCTGCCAAGGCCGATGCCCAATGTCATAGTACAGAGCATGTAAAATCCAAAACACCAAATATCAGTAAAAAAAGGACTCAAAAATCTAAAATAAAATTGTCGGAGGAGAAGCGTAAACTTGCCAATATGCCATTTACCACACGGAGTGGCAAGGAACGGCTGAGGCCCTGGCCTATGTTCATGGCTAGTGGTTCAGCTTCACATGAGGATGGAAGCACTCAGCCTCTCGCTAGAAAAATGAAAAGACTCAAGCTGGCAAAAGCACAGCAAAGAACTGTGCGTTCTTCGAAATCACAAATCCACAAGGAGAGTCCAATTGTGTCGTTTGCGATGCCTGACCTTCCCAACACTGGACGTGAAGAGCATGCGCCTTCCACCATTTGCACGCCCCCTGCAAGTGCTGGAAGGAGCACCCGCAGTCCAGTTCCTGATAGTCAGATTGAAGATGTCAGTGTTGAAGTACACCAGGATGAGGAGGATATGGGTGTTGCTGGCGCTGGGGAGGAAATTGACCAGGAGGATTCTGATGGTGAGGTGGTTTGTTTAAGTCAGGCACCCGGGGAGACACCTGTTGTCCGTGGGAGGAATAGGGCCATTGACATGCCTGGTGAAAATACCAAAAAAATCAGCTCTTCGGTGTGGAAGTATTTCAACAGAAATGCGGACAACATTTGTCAAGCCGTGTGTTGCCTTTGTCAAGCTGTAATAAGTAGGGGTAAGGACGTTAACCACCTTGGAACATCCTCCCTTATACGTCACCTGCAGCGCATTCATCATAAGTCAGTGACAAGTTCAAAAACTTTGGGCGACAGTGGAAGCAGTCCACTGACCAGTAAATCCCTTCCTCTTGTAACCAAGCTCACGCAAACCACCCCACCAACTCCCTCAGTGTCAATTTCCTCCTTCCCCAGGAATGCCAATAGTCCTGCAGGCCATGTCACTGGCAATTATGACGAGTCCTCTCCTGCCTGGGATTCCTCCGATGCATCCTTGCGTGTAACGCCTACTGCTGCTGGCGCTGCTGTTGTTGCTGCTGGGAGTCGATGGTCATCCCAGAGGGGAAGTCGTACTCGTAAGCCCACTTTTACTACTTCCACCAAGCAATTGACTGTCCAACAGTCCTTTGCGAGGAAGATGAAATATCACAGCAGTCATCCTGCTGCAAAGCGGATAACTGAGGCCTTGGCATCCTGGGCGGTGAGAAACGTGGTTCCGGTATCCATCATTACTGCAGAGGCAACTAGAGACTTGTTGGAGGTACTGTGTCCCCGGTACCAAATACCATCTAGGTTCCATTTCTCTAGGCAGGCGATACCGAAAATGTACACAGACCTCAGAAAAAGACTTACCAGTGTCCTAAAAAATGCAGTTGTACCCAATGTCCACTTAACCACGGACATGTGGACAAGTGGAGCAGGGAAGGCTCAGGACTATATGACTGTGACAGCCCACTGGGTAGATGTATGGACTCCCGCCGCAAGAACAGCAGCGGCGGCACCAGTAGCAGCATCTCGCAAACGCCAACTCTTTCCTAGGCAGGCTACGCTTTGTATCACCGCTTTCCAGAATACGCACACAGCTAAAAACCTCTTACGGCAACTGAGGAAGATCATCGCAGAATGGCTTACCCCAATTGGACTCTCCTGTGGATTTGTGGCATCGGACAACGCCAGCAATATTGTGTGTGCATTAAATATGGGCAAATTCCAGCACGTCCCATGTTTTGCACATACCTTGAATTTGGTGGTGCAGAATTATTTAAAAAACGAGAGGGGCGTGCAAGAGATGCTGTCGGTGGCCAGAAGAATTGCGGGACACTTTCGGCGTACAGGCACCACGTACAGAAGACTGGAGCACCACCAAAAACGCCTGAACCTGCCCTGCCATCATCTGAAGCAAGAAGTGGTAACGAGGTGGAATTCAACCCTCTATATGCTTCAGAGGTTGGAGGAGCAGCAAAAGGCCATTCAAGCCTATACAACTGAGCACGATATAGGAGGTGGAATGCACCTGTCTCAAGCGCAGTGGAGAATGATTTCAACGTTGTGCAAGGTTCTGCAACCTTTTGAACTTGCCACACGTGAAGTCAGTTCAGACACTGCCAGCCTGAGTCTGGTCATTCCCCTCATCAGGCTTTTGCAGAAGAAGCTGGAGACATTGAAGGAGGAGCTAACACAGAGCGATTCCGCTAGGCATGTGGGACTTGTGGATGGAGCCCTTAATTCGCTTAACAAGGATTCACGGGTGGTCAATCTGTTGAAATCAGAGCACTACATTTTGGCCACCGTGCTCGATCCTAGATTTAAAACCTACCTTGGATCTCTCTTTCCGGCAGACACAAGTCTGCTGGGGTTCAAAGAACTGCTGGTGACAAAATTGTCAAGTCAAGCGGAACGCGACCTGTCAACATCTCCTCCTTCACATTCTCCCGCAACTGGGGGTGCGAGGAAAAGGCTCAGAATTCCGAGCCCACCCGCTGGCGGTGATGCAGGGCAGTCTGGAGCGACTGCTGATGCTGACATCTGGTCCGGACTGAAGGACCTGACAACGATTACGGACATGTCGTCTACTGTCACTGCATATGATTCTCTCCCCATTGAAAGAATGGTGGAGGATTATATGAGTGACCGCATCCAAGTAGGCACGTCAGACAGTCCGTACTTATACTGGCAGGAAAAAGAGGCAATTTGGAGGCCCTTGCACAAACTGGCTTTATTCTACCTAAGTTGCCCTCCCACAAGTGTGTACTCCGAAAGAGTGTTTAGTGCCGCCGCTCACCTTGTCAGCAATCGGCGTACGAGGTTACATCCAGAAAATGTGGAGAAGATGATGTTCATTAAAATGAATTATAATCAATTCCTCCGTGGAGACATTGACCAGCAGCAATTGCCTCCACAAAGTACACAGGGAGCTGAGATGGTGGATTCCAGTGGGGACGAATTGATAATCTGTGAGGAGGGGGATGTACACGGTGATATATCGGAGGATGATGATGAGGTGGACATCTTGCCTCTGTAGAGCCAGTTTGTGCAAGGAGAGATTAATTGCTTCTTTTTTGGGGGGGGTCCAAACCAACCCGTCATTTCAGTCACAGTCGTGTGGCAGACCCTGTCACTGAAATGATGGGTTGGTTAAAGTGTGCATGTCCTGTTTATACAACATAAGGGTGGGTGGGAGGGCCCAAGGACAATTCCATCTTGCACCTCTTTTTTCTTTCATTTTTCTTTGCGTCATGTGCTGTTTGGGGGGTGTTTTTTGGAAGGGCCATCCTGCGTGACACTGCAGTGCCACTCCTAGATGGGCCAGGTGTTTGTGTCGGCCACTAGGGTCGCTTAGCTTACTCACACAGCTACCTCATTGCGCCTCTTTTTTTCTTTGCGTCATGTGCTGTTTGGGGAGTGTTGTTTGGAAGGGCCATCCTGCGTGACACTGCAGTGCCACTCCTAGATGGGCCAGGTGTTTGTGTCGGCCACTAGGGTCGCTTAGCTTACTCACACAGCTACCTCATTGCGCCTCTTTTTTTCTTTGCGTCATGTGCTGTTTGGGGAGTGTTTTTTGGAAGGGCCATCCTGCGTGATACTGCAGTGCCACTCCTAGATGGGCCAGGTGTTTGTGTCGGCCACTTGGGTCGCTTAGCTTAGCCATCCAGCGACCTCGGTGCAAATTTTAGGACTAAAAATAATATTGTGAGGTGTGAGGTGTTCAGAATAGACTGAAAATGAGTGGAAATTATGGTTATTGAGGTTAATAATACTTTGGGATCAAAATGAACCCCAAATTCTATGATTTAAGCTGTTTTTTAGGGTTTTTTGAAAAAAACACCCGAATCCAAAACACACCCGAATCCGACAAAAAAAATTCGGTGAGGTTTTGCCAAAACGCGTTCGAACCCAAAACACGGCCGCGGAACCGAACACAAAACCAAAACACAAAACCCGAAAAATTTCCGGTGCTCATCACTAGGTGTGGTGTGTTCAATCTGCAATCTAATTTGCAGTGTAAAAATAAAGCAGCTAGTATTTACCCTGCACAGAAATAAAATAACCCACCCAAATCTAACTCTCTCTGCAAATGTTATATCTGCCCCCCCTGCAGTGCACATGGTTTTGCCCAATTGCTATCAAAAATCCTGCTGCGATCAACTTGGAATTACCCCCATTGTACATAGTACCAGCTGTGTGGCAATATTAATGCTATATACAGTATGTATGCTAAACAGAAAGGCTTTTGCTATCAGTACGTACAATAATATACTGCGTGCATGTACTATAGCATATAAAATAGATGGGGTTATTGTCATATTTTGAGAGAAAAAAAAATATGACAAAAACCCCTCTATTTTACTTGCAAAATACAAAGAGATTTGCATTATATTACTGTTAGCGCTAATAACAAAAGTCTTTCTGTTTTATATACATATATGGCATTACCATGCAGCTAGTACCATGTATAATACCAGTAAATGAGTTTGAGCATATATCTTTTCTGTTTATAAGCCTGGTATCACGACTCTGGATGCTGGGGACCATTAGCTGATCTTGCTACGGGATTTTTACCCCGGGCGCCGCCTACTAGTGGTGCCCTCCGGTGCTGTGCTGTCACTGCTGTGTGGTGTGCAATGATGTCATCGTGCACAGCACAGCATTGTGGGACCGGCACATAGACGCTAGGGGTCATAATTGACCTTTAGTGTCTATGCTGTGCTATGGGAGAGACGTCATGACGTCTCTCCCATAGATCTGAGGAGCGGCGCCGGTGGCCATGAACGGAGGTCAGCAGCGGTTGGGAATCAGGAGTGGAGATGGTGAGTATTCATTTATTTCATTTTATTAAATTTTTTGTAAGCGCCACAACTCTACTGGGGGCTCAAACAGGGGCACAACTCTACTGGGGGCACAAATGGGGGCACAACTCTACTGGGGGCAATACTACTGGGGGCAAAAATGGGGGCACAACTCTACTGGGGGCACAAACGGGGGCACAACTCTACTGGGGGCACAAATGGGGGCACAACTCTACTGGGGGCACAAACGGGGGCACAACTCTACTGGGGGCACAAATGGGGGCACAACTCTACTGGGGGCAATACTACTGGGGGCACAAATGGGGGCACAACTCTACTGGGGGCACAACTCTACTGGGGGCACAAACGGGGGCACAACTCTACTGGGGGCACAAATCGTGGCACAACTTTACTGGGGGCAATACTACTGGGGGCACAAATGGGGGCACAACTCTACTGGGGGCACAAATGGGGGCACAACTCTACTGGGGGCACAAATGGTGGCACAACTCTACTGGGGGCAATACTACTGGGGGCACAAACGGGGGCAATACTACTGGGGGCACAAATGGGGGCACAACTCTGCTGGGGGCACAAACGGGGGCACAACTCCACTGGGGGCACAAATGGGGGCACAGCTCTACTGGGGGCAATACTACTGGGGGCACAAATGGGGGCACAACTCTACTTGGGGCACAAATGGGGGCACAACTCTACTGGGGGCACAAATGGGGGCACAACTCTACCCTGGGCACAAATGGGGGCACAACTCTACTGTGGGCACAAATGGGGGCACAACTCTACTGGGGGCAATATTACTGGGGGCACAAATGGGGGCACAACTTTACAGGGGGCATAACTGACCACGCCCCTTTATGAAGGCACGCCCCTATTTTCGCCTGGGCCACCACAAAGGCTAGAACCGGCCTTGCTGGGGACTCTCCTCTTTCCTCTATGTAACTCATACTTACCTACTCTCCTGGATCTTGCGGGAGACAGATAATTTTTGGGGTTGTCCCCCACAGACCCGGAAGAGTGGGCAGCCCTCCCACATCTCGCCCACTTCCTAGTGAAGTGGGTAGAATCAGGAGTTTAATGCAAACAATTCAGGGGTCTTCGAGGTGGAGGCAGGGCCTAGTGAAACTGTTCTATGTAAAGAGTAACATTCTGGCCCATCCCCTATGCAAAGTTATGCCATACTTACCGACATTGTATTTCTCCTCTCCAGGAGAAGCCCGGAGAGGAGACGCTGCAGGTGTCTTCGGGGGCGGGGGCGGACTGTGACATCACTAAGCCCCGCCCCCGCACCGGGAAAGGCCCGATTTGCGGGTCTGCGGGAAGGGGGTGGGGCTAAAATGATGCAGGAGGTTATCTCTCCATCCTGCTCGCATCACTAGGGTGCGAGCAGGATGCGGGAGACCTGCCCACTCTTCCAGGGGTGCGGGGGGCTACCACAAAAAACGGGAGCCTCCCGCAGCTTCCGGGAGAGTAGGTAAGAATGAGTTATGCCAACCTCAGTTAGGGGGTGGAGCTTAATATCATGCCTCGCTTGGCCCCACAGCCTGTCACCACCCACCTGCATCTCCTCCCAGAGGAGTAGGTAAGGTTGATGTAACTCTCAGCCTGTGGCTTCCTGTATCAGTGTGACAGCAGCCTCACATCACTGCTCTGTGCTGCTGGGGACCCTGCTCCTTCCACTATGTAACTCTCAGTCTGTGGCTTCCTGTATCAGTGTGAAAGCAGCCTCACATCACTGCTCTGTGCTGCTGGAGACCCTGCTCCTTCCACTATGTAACTCTCAGTCTGTGGCTCTCTGTATCAGTGTAACAGCAGCCTCACATCACTGCTCTGTGCTGCTGGGGACCCTGCTCCTTCCACTATGTAACTCTCAGTCTGTGGCTTCCTGTATCAGTGTGACAGCAGCCTCACATCACTGCTCTGTGCTGCTGGGGACCCTGCTCCTTCCACTATGTAACTCTCAGTCTGTGGCTTCCTGTATCAGTGTGACAGCAGCCTCACATCACTGCTCTGTGCTGCTGGGGACCCTGCTCCTTCCACTATGTAACTCTCAGTCTGTGGCTTCCTGCATCAGTGTGACAGCAGCCTCACATCACTGCTCTGTGCTGCTGGGGACCCTGCTCCTTCCACTATGTAACTCTCAGTCTGTGGCTTCCTGTATCAGTGTGACAGCAACCTAATATCACTGCTCTGTGTTGCTGGGGACCCTGCTCCTCCCACTATGTAACTCTCTCAATCTGTGGCTTCCTATATCAGTGTGACAGCAGCCTCACATCACTGCTCTGTGCTGCTGGGGACCCTGCTCCTTCCACTATGTAACACTCAGTCTGTGGCTTCCTGGATCAGTGTGACAGCAGCCTCACATCACTGCTCTGTGCTGCTGGGGACCCTGCTCCTTCCACTATGTAACTCTCAGTCTGTGGCTTCCTGTATCAGTGTGACAGCAGCCTCACATCACTGCTCTGTGCTGCTGGGGACCCTGCTCCTTCCACTATGTAACTCTCAGTCTGTGGCTTCCTGTATCAGTGTGACAGCAGCCTCATATCACTGCTCTGTGCTGCTGGGGACCCTGCTCCTCTCACTATGTAACTCTCAGTCTCTGGCTCCCTGTATCAGTGTGACAGCAGCCTCACATCACTGTTCTGTGCTGCTGGGGACCCTGCTCCTCCCACTATGTAACTCTCAGCCTGTGGATTCCTGTATCAGTGTGACAGCAGCCTCACATCACTGCTTTGTGCTGCTGGGGACCCTGCTCCTTCCACTATGTAACTCTCAGCCTGTGGCTTCCTGTATCAGTGTGACAGCAGCCTCACATCACTGATCTGTGCTGCTGGGGACCCTGCTCCTTCCACTATGTAACTCTCAGTCTGTGGCTTCCTGTATCAGTGTGACAGCAGCCTCATCTCACTACTCTGTGCTGCTGGATACCCTGCTCGTTCCACTATGTAACGCTCAGTCTGTGGCTTCCTGTATCAGTGTGACAGCAGCCTCACATCACTGCTCTGTGCTGCTGGGGACCCTGCTCCTTCCACTATGTAGCTCTCAGTCTGTGGCTTCCTGTATTAGTGTGACCGCAGCCTCACATCACTGCTCTGTGCTGCTGGGGACCCTGCTCCTTCCAATATGTAACTCTCAGTCTGTGACTTCCTGTATCAGTGTGACAGCAGTCTCACATCACTGCTCTGTGCTGCTGGGGACCCTGCTCCTCCCACTATGTAACTCTCAGTCTGTGGCTTCCTGTATCAGTGTGACAGCAGCCTCACATCACTGCTCTGTGCTGCTGGTGACCCTGCTTCTCCCACTATGTAACTCTCAGTCTGTGACTTCCTGTATCAGTGTGACAGCAGCCTCACATCACTGCTCTGTGCTGCTGGGGACCCTGCTCCTCACACTATGTAACTCTCAGTCTGTGACTTCCTGTATCAGTGTGACAGCAGCCTCACATCACTGCTCTGTGCTGCTGGGGTCCCTGCTCCTTCCACTATGTAACTCTCAGTCTGTGGCTTCCTGTATCAGTGTGACAGCAGCCTCACATCACTGCTCTGTGCTGCTGGGGACCCTGCTCCTTCCACTATGTAACTCTAAGTCTGTGACTTCCTGTATCAGTGTGACAGCAGCCTCACATCACTGCTCTGTGCTGCTGATGACCCTGCTTCTCCCACTATGTAACTCTCAGTCTGTGACTTCCTGTATCAGTGTGACAGCAGCCTCACATCACTGCTCTGTGCTGCTGGGGACCCTGCTCCTCACACTATGTAACTCTCAGTCTGTGACTTCCTGTATCAGTGTGACAGCAGCCTCACATCACTGCTCTGTGCTGCTGGGGTCCCTGCTCCTTCCACTATGTAACTCTCAGTCTGTGGCTTCCTGTATCAGTGTGACAGCAGCCTCACATCACTGCTCTGTGCTGCTGGGGACCCTGCTCCTTCCACTATGTAACTCTAAGTCTGTGACTTCCTGTATCAGTGTGACAGCAGCCTCACATCACTGCTCTGTGCTGCTGGGGACCCTGCTCCTCCACTATGTAACTCTCAGTCTGTGGCTTCCTGTATCAGTGCGACCGCAGCCTCACATCACTGCTCTGTGCTGCTGGGGACCCTGCTCCTCACACTATGTAACTCTCAGTCTGTGACTTCCTGTATGGAGGATGATATATATCGCTGCTTACCATGGTGATAAGTAATTACATATTTTAATGTATCTGTCACTCTGGGTCCCATCGTCCCATGTTGCTGGACTGTTCACAAGCTTACTCTGCTGCACTGGGCATGCATCTACCTGCACAACAGAGAGTCCTCCACCAACATCTAACCCCACCCAGAGCCGGATTTAGGAGACAGGCCGCTACTAGGCACAATGATATTGCCTGCTCCCCCCCCCCCCCCCACCCCATCCCAGCACAATGATATCATCCACCAAACATCCAACTCCCCCCTGTTATTCCTCCCTACCCGCCTGTCCGTCAGTCCTCCATCCACTGTTGCTCTGATGCAGGGGGGCAGGGGCTGCTCTGCCGCTGTTCTGATGCTGGTGGGGTGTGTGGAAACTGTCATGCCACTCCTATAATGTGGTGGAGGAAATGCTGTGCCGCTCCACTGATGTGGGGGAAGGGGCAGGGTCGGCTGTAGACCTTGTAGCTAGGGTTACTACCTCATCCCTTTAATTCTGGACACATATTAATTACACAGGTTCTGTGGCTGGCTAACTTCAAGACTCCATTTCACCTGGTTTTAATCAGCCACAGAACCTGTGTAATTAATATGTGTCCAGAATTAAAGGGATGGGGGTGGCAACCCTACTTGTTTCCCAGGGCAAATGTTTCCTTTGGTGACCCCCCCCCCCCCCCCTCCCCACTGAAAACAGGGACAGTGCGTGCCGAAGGTCTTCTGTCACCAACTCGGGGCACCCAACAAGTGTCCTGAGGTACCCCAAGGTGGCACGGCACACAGTTTGAGAACCACTGCCTTTTACACATTGCCCCAAGTAGAGCCTCTTATACACGTTACACCAGGTATAGCACCATATACACACTACACCAGGTAGAGCCCATACACATTGTGCCAGGTAGCCCCTAATACACATTGCACCATAAGAGAGAGAGAGATTGAGTGTGAGTGTGTGTGTGTTTGAGTGAGTGTGCGTGTGTCACTCACCACCATCCGTGCCAGCTCCTGTCCCTCGTCTCCAGGCTCTTCCAACGACAAGTGAGTAGCTGCAGGGAGTGCGTCCAGTGGGATGCAAGCGGACAGGGGAGAGTGATGCGATCGAGGAGGCTGGCGGGGTGGGATGCGGGCAGCAGAAATAGCGCTGTCAGGGTGACTACCCGCCCCGCTAGCCCCGCCGCACATAGAACCGCCACAAGCAGTGCGGAGGACTGCTATGCTGCTCCTCTGGTTTGGGGTGAGGGGATGGGGAACTGCTGTGCTGTCCCCAGCAGGTGCGCCTATAGGCGGCCCTTACCCCACTCCTGCAGGACACTGCTGGCTATGAGTGGGAACAGTCCAAGAAGTGGGACTGCCCTGCCAGGCGTGGGACAGTCAAGGAGTATGCTATAGTGTTATAAACATCCAATTAATAAAGGGCGTGAGCGTTACCACCAACCACGTTTTAGTGTTGTACAGTATATTTGTACTGGGAGGATTTCTGTCTCTGGACCCTCCAGCAATAGAGGGGTTAATAACGTGTAACTCATTGCAGCGGCTGCCGGGTGTCTCTTTAGCTCACAGCACGAAGCTCACCATCAGCCAGCGCTAATTGACTGATAAATTGCTTTTAACACTCCAGATGAACACAGCTCAGTTTGCCCTTCAGCTCATCAATGGTTTCTACTGTCTTTAAGTGTCTCCTCTCCCCCGGCACCCCTCCACCTCGCCCAACAGACAGCTTTCACGTAGACAAGCGACTTGTTACCTGTAATGTAACATTGTAACTTCCACACCTAAAACTTTCACTCTGTAATCTGAGCTACACTGAAGGGCGCACGCTGCGTCTGACTGCAAGGACTGAGACGCTCTCTTTGTGCATCCTTATGCACTACCGTGGGACGCACCATCGAAACATGCATCTGTGCTAGGGGCAGATTCTCCATCGGGGTATGGCCTCCAATGTTAGCGATTAAGCGGCTGAGTACGCAAACAGCTCAGCGTCACACCCATAACACGCCCCTACGGTGGTGCATTCTCCGTGCAGCGGATTAGCCTCCTCCCAGTCACCGCCTAACAATGTCCAATACATCTCTGGGAATGTGCAGCTCTGTCGGTCCTGCGTCGCTGTGCGCACACATTGTCGAGCTGCCCCAACAGTACTTGTCTCGGCCTTATAGGGGCCTGTTCATCACTGTGCCCTGTCAGCCCCTCATTACTTTGGTATCACTTGGCAGTGGCTGATACCAAATTATCGAAGCAATTCGGTTTTGCTCCAGTGTGAGGACAGGCAGTATGCCGTCCCAGCTGCAATCCCGTAAACAGTGGCTGTGCGGAGATCTGCAAACGTCACAGCCGCTTGTTTTTGTGGTCAGATGCAACCATCGGACGCACATCGGTCGATCTTTCTGAGTAACCTATGGTTGTGCAGAATAGCCGCAGAAAGTAAAACACTGGAGCCATTTTTACTGCATATGAGACACGCCTGCGTTTGAGTGGCCGTGCCACTTCCTGACTATCAATTACTTTGCAATTAATTCCACACTGCGACCGCCATCGTAATACCATTGCGGCACATGGCATAATTGGGGTCATGGCCAAGCGCCCCCCAAACCCTGCCCTTTATATACTGTATAATATTTTCTGTGAGACTACGCGCCGCACCGGGGATTGTGCCGTTTGCCCCTTAGCCAGGGGGCAATCAGTATCTTACCTGGCTCCAGAAGCGGTGCCGTCCTCCTCGGCGGTGACATCTTCCAAGTGATATTTGGGAAGATGGCACATGTGTACTAGAGAGCAAAGGGCGGGATTCAGTAAGGATCGAATAAGTGATCCCTACTGCATTTCTCCAACGTTAGGTCCGTTCTGCGCATGTGCAAAACGGGTCCTGCAATTGCGGCGCAGGTGTACGAATGGCTCTGCCTGATTGACAGGCAGAGGCGTTTACAGGGAGGGGTTGGGGGCGGCCGGGAAAAAGGGGATATGTCGCCCCCATTTTCCGGGACTGGTGAGGCCAAGGACTGCGTCGCAAAACAAAGTTTCCTTGGCCTCACAAGCCACCTGCGACAGCAAGGCTGAGAAAGCTGAAGCTTACTCAGCCTGCCGCCACAGATGAGCATCGTGAGCAGTGGAATGCACCTCATACTTGCCTACTTTTGAATAAGCAGGGATAGTGTGAAAGTAACACATATAAGCGCGGGCGCGTACCGCTACATCTGAGAGACGTGTAATGAAAATGACTGACATCCAAATGTAAATGAGCCCCAAAGTTAGTACGATCTACTTGTTGAAGAAAAGACACTGATATTTTGCAGGATTTGTTCGTGTAGTGGGTGGGATGTACTAAACGGAAAATGCGGTAAACGCCCGTTTATCACATTTTCGGAATGTACTATACCCCAGCTGCCGGGTCAGCGCCACGGAGGTGTTAGCCAGCTTTTGCTGGCGATACCCCATAGAAGCCTACGGGCTTCTGGCCCTCATCCGAGTTGATCGCTCGCTGACGATTTTCGCAGCACAGCGATCAGGTGAAAAAACGGCATTTATGCGCATACGCATGGTACGCAGCGTGCATGCGCTAAGTACTTTCACACAAAACTTTGTAGTTTTACACAAGCTCGAGCGACGCTTTTCAGTCTCTCGAGTGTTCGTTGTTTGATTGACAGGAAGTGGGTGTTTGTGGGCGGCAACTCAGCGTTTTCCGGGCAGGCTTGTCAGGCAAAAACGCAGGCGTGCCTGGGGAAACGGGGGAGTGGCTGGCCGAACGCAGGGCGTGTATGTGACGTCAAAGAAGGAACTAAACTGACTGAGGTGATCGCAAGGTAGGAGTAGGTCTGGAGCTGCTCAGAAACTGCATGAAAATTTTTACGCGCACTTCTGCTAACCTTTCGTTCGCACTTCTGCTAAGCTAAGATACACTCCCAGAGGGCGGCGGCCTAGCGTGTGCACTGCTGCTAAAAGCAGCTAGCAAGCGATCAACTCGGAATGAGGGCCTCTCTCCGCAGTGCTGCTCGAGGGAGCCGATTGGATCCTTCCCAGCATTCCCTGTGCCCGCCCCCGTCACCCTGCGCATGCGCAGACTGACTCCCGGGGCCGAATCCCAGAAGTCAGGCAGCCACTGGGGATCGCGGAGGACAGCTCTTATCGGAAGATCTGTCCTCCGCAATGTAAGTACATATGCAATCAGCATTGTGTCGTTGGGCGGCGATGGGCAGCGATGTACATTGATACATCCCACCCACTGTGTTTTACAAGAGGGTCCATATACTGTAAGTGGCCACGAGAAACCTAATTTAAAACGCATGTAGCCATAGGGATCATTGTGCCTTATAACCAATGCAGGGACATGGCACTGATGAGCCCATTTGAATGTATATATCTCTGATTTCTGATTTTCCCCCAAGAATGTAATAGCTACATAATGGGGGTAAGGTGCAATCAGGGAGATTGCTGGTCTATTCAGGGAGTCAGGGAGATCGCTGCTATTTCAGGGAGTCTCCTGCAGAATGAGGGAGGGTAGGCAACTATGAATGCACCTCCTCCTGTATTTGTATTGCTAAGAACTGCAAGTGCCAGCTCTGCATTCGCAATCCTTAATGAATCAGGCCCATAGTCTCTTCCACTCAGAGCTGGATTAAGGCTATGAGGGGCCTGGGGTATTTATGACACGGGGGCCCTAAGGTCTAAAATTGCCCAAAAGCACCCCCCGTGCCCCTCCTTAATCCAGCTCTGGGTATGGCGACCTCCACTATAGAAAGATCGATGCAGCACTCTCCGGTCCGGTATAGAATATACAGTATTTATATATATATATATATATATATATATATACACATATATATATATACATATATATATAAAACATATGACCAAGAATAATATTAAAATATAGCCAGCCTTACATTTTTCGTTATGCTGCTGGCAGGCAGCACTGTGCATTTGTAGACTGACAGCTGTCTTCTCTCGGTCTCTCCTCCAAGGAAGCAGACACAGCCAGAGCCTCCGTGCCTCCACTCGTCGCTAAGAATCTCTCCTCCTTCTTCAGTGTAGCCTGCGGCACGACAATGACTGAGCCGCAGGCTTGCTGAGCCGGACAGCAATTGGACAGCAGAGCCGTCGCTCAGCTGCCCTGACTACAGCTAAACTACTGCGCCGATGTTTGACAGGGCAGCGGGGAGCTGGGACTCGTGAGCGTAGCACCGCAGATCGGATTGAAGAGAGATCTGATCTGTGGCGGGGGGCCCTTTTAGATAGGGGGTCCCGGGGTACATACCCCCAGCTCCCCCCCTTAATCCGGCTCTGCTTCCACTGTGTGGCACCATTTTCCCGAAGATGTCACTGGGAAGTTGGTGATGCTGAGAAGAGGGAGGAGACACACTTGCTGGAGCCAGGTAAGTACACTCGGGGGTGTGGTCCCAGGTAATTAGCACATGACCCCCACCCCTCCCGCCCCACCGTTCTCAGTAGCACTTACTGAATCTGCTGTTCTATATAAATTGCTACAGTACTTCTCTCTTTTACACTTTCAATGTGACAACTTTACTGTAACGCTGAGAGCTGCGGAGTGAGCTGCATAATGAAATTTCTTAGTAATTAGCGACCACACATTGTGCATCCTGTGTAAGTGTACAATGTAAGACATTAACATATTTGTGTAGGTGATTTGCTGCATAATATAATTTATACTTTAGAACTAAATTTTGAAATGCTTTGTTTCTATCACTGTGATTTATAATTGCTTTCCCAAATAAATGAATGAAAAATAACTTTAAAAAGTGGATTTATTTGACATATTAGAGGCTGCATGTCACAGAGCAGTCGCTGAGGTGTTCTGTGATTAATGGAGCTTTTAGCATAAATAAAATTCCGATTATCCATAATATGTATCACAGCGAGAGCTAATTCAGCTATGAATGAAGGAAGCGAGATAACATTAAATATAACATTTCACTGGGTTGTTCATTGCGTCTCACAAACAGGAGCAGGAGACTTGGGGGTGGGGGGGGGATTCAGACCTGATTGTGCAGTGCGTTTTCGCACAACGGGCGATCAGTAATAGACTGCGCAATGTGCATGCGGGTTGGCCAACAACATCGGGAATCGCCGGTCAGTGACAGGATGATGCGAAAATTTCGATCGCACGGGCGTTCGCAAGGTGATTGACAGGAAGAGGCCTGTTGTGGGTGGTAACTGACCGTTTATTGGGAGTGTCTGGAAAAACGCAGGAGTGTCCAAGCGTTTTCAGGACGGGTGTGTGACGTCAGCTCCGGCCCCGATCAGCCTGTTCTCATCGCACTGTAGGAGTAAGTCCCGGGCTGCGCACACACTACACACAGTGGATTTTCACAGTCGTTCGATAATCGGCCGCTGTGCGAATTTGTACAACCGCGATCAGGAATTAGGCCCATTATTTACAGGCACTTGGTATGCCGTCAGGGACTATGTCGATCGCCGAACGCAAACAGCGCAAACTGAACTGTTTAACGTAAAGCGCTTCTACAGTATATTCCCCCGGTTATGGCCCTCATTCCGAGTTGATCGCTCGCTAGCTACTTTTAGCAGCCGTACAAACGCATAGTCGCTGCCCACGGGGGAGTGTATTTTCGCTTTGCAGGAGTGCGAACGCCCGTGCAGCCAAGCGCAGCAAACACATTTTATGCAAAACAAGACCAGCCCTGTAGTTACTTATTCTGTGCGATGATTGCTGCGACGAATGACACGGTAATGACGTCAGATACCCGCCCAGCAAACGCCCGGCCACGCCTGCCTTTTCCTAAACACTCCCAGAAAACGGTCAGTTGCCACCCAGAAACTCCCACTTCCTGTCAATCCCTTTGCGTCCGCCAGTGCTACGGAAAGCGTCGCTAGAACCTGTGCAAAACCACGATGCTCCTTGTACCGGTACACCGCGGGTGCGCATTGCGGTGCATACGCATGCGCAGTTTTACCTTTTTTTAAATAATCGCTACACAGCGAACAACGGCAGCTAGCGATCAACTCGGAATGAGGGCCTATATGTGGAGTATCCGCAATAAGAACAGAAAAGAGAAGGAGAGAAAAGAGAGACTCAGTAAACAGCAAAAAATTTACAATACTTAGAAAAAAATCCTCTTAAACCCTCAGGACTTTAATATTCATTGCAATACTGCACCTGACACTGGCTATGACACCATGACGAGCACTGAATATTTTGCTTGGATGACTGGTGTGTTTGGGCTGTGCCAGAGAAAACGTCTGGTCTCCTGCTATACGCCAGGAACGCTGCAAGCCCTGATCGCGTGTCTTATATGGCATTATGTAAGCGCTGAGATATGTTGGTTTTTGCTTAATTGGAGAACTTATCTTTCTCTGCAGTCAGTGCGCAGACTGGAATACTTGCAGTAAATGTGAAGAAATGAAGATTAGAGACAGAAAGGTAAACATTGTTTTACATAAAGCATTTAGCACCCTGGATCCTGTCACCCCCGGAAGTCAGGTGTTAAACAGCATTGTGGGTACAGTACAGGGATCATTAGGGCCCACTGGACGTCAGTCACAGGGTGAAAATTGAGAAATAGTGGAAATCGGGCCTGCCTTCATTGAAAATGTCCTGCTCATTGTCAGGGGTTTTGCTCATTGTCAGGGGACTCCCCTTTCCAGCTGTCACCACGGGTCTGCGGTCCTTTTGTGCCTGCCCCCATTAAAAAGTCCCTCCCAAAATGGCCACTGCCTCCTCTAGCATCCTTAATAACTGTCTCCTCTGAGGAGACAGTTATTAAGGATGGTAGAGGAGGCAGCGGCCATATTGGGAGGGACATTTTCAATGGGGGCAGGTGCAACGGGACCTCAGACAAGTATCTCCAGGTCTAGGAAGTGGAGTAGCAATAGCCCCCGCAGACCCCCAGCACCCAATAGCCACCCAGCGCCTCCAAACCACTGCAGGGTTTGCGGGGGCTATTGCAATGCCACTGCATTAGGGTTATAGACTGAATAACAAGAAAACACATCTGACGACATTCTAGCAATGTTGACATAACATAATCTTAGACATGCTAGCTGTTGACATGGTCAGTGTTGACATTGTGCCCATTATGGCATTCTCATGTCGACATGATGCAATCCCCCTTAAATTTGATGTCAATAAGGCCATCTTTCCTGTCAGTCTTTGGAAAGATGGCGCCACCACAGGCGCTAGCTTCTGCACATGGTCATATTTCCGAATACATCACCGGCATGCTAACATCACTGGGCACAGACATGGACACCCACGACTGGGAATAGTCCCTGCTAGTTGGCATGCTGACTGGCAGGATTTAAAGGGGTTCGGGATGTAGCCGTCGGTAATGTGAGACCGCCGACACATAACTGCATCCCTATTCTGAAATGTTCAGGTTTCATCTTCTAGAGCCATTACAGAGTAATAGGAAGTCTCAAGAAAAGATATGAATTTTCCTCCAGGGATCAATAGAATATGTAATTGCCTGACAATATGGACTCGTCTCTCAGTAGACAATTCGCTGGTTAGAGCTTCTAACACCTGAAGATCAGATTTACATATCAAACAGAAAGGGAAAGAGAGACGCCGACACTGCGACTCTTGCGCTGACGCCTCTTTGCAGAGCAGTGTTAACTAAAGGCTTCTCCAGAACACTGATCTGAGAGGCCGGGGGGATACTCTGGGCTAGATACATCAGCTTGGTAAGAGATAAAGTGGATGGACATAAAGTATCAGCCAATCAGCTCTGGACTGCCATGTTACAGGCTGTGTTTGAAAAATGACAGTTAGGAGCTGGTTAGCTGGTACTTTTTCTCTCTTATGCCCAAATATATTAAGCCGTAACAAGAGATAAAGTGGAGACGGATAAAGAGAGATAAATAAGTGACGAGCCAATCAGCTCCTATCTGTCATTTTTCAAACACAGCCTGAAACATGGCAGTTAGGAAGCGGATTGGCTGGTACTTTATCTCTCTTTGGGGGACATGTACTAATCAGTGATAAAAGTGGAGAAGTGAGCCAGTGGAGAAGTTGCCCATGGCAACCAATCAGCTGCTCAGTATATGTTTTTAGTATGCAAATTATAAATGTTACGTCAATGCTGATTGGTTGCCATGGACAACTTCTCCACTGGCTCACTTCTCCACTTTTATCACTGCTTAGTGCATGTCCCCCATAATCCATCTCCACTTTATCTCATGTTAAAGCTTAATACATTTGGTCCTTCATTTTATCACTCTCCAAGCGATGATGCATCTAGCCCAGAGGAAGTGAAGTGGCAGTTGGAGGGAGAGCGGAGCCGCTGCACCCAGTCTCTGCCAATTGGAGAATCCCTGCACAGCCTTCCTGATCTGCCTGTCACAGGAGCTGTCCAGTGAGCTAGAGGTGCTGAATATTCCTGCCAGGAAGGGAAAGAGGATGGCCCTCATTCCGAGTTGATCGGTCGCAAGGCGATTTTAGCAGAGTTACACACGCTAAGCCGCCGCCTACTGGGAGTGAATCTTAGCTTCTTAAAATTGCGACCGATGTTTTCGCAATATTGCGATTACTAACTACTTAGCAGTTTCAGAGTAGCTCCAGACTTACTCTGCCTGTGCGATCATTTCAGTGCTTGTCGTTCCTGGTTGACGTCACAAACACACCCAGCGTTCGCCCAGGCACTCCCACCGTTTCCCCGGCCACTCCTGCGTTTTTTCCGGAAACGGTAGCGTTTTCAGCCACACGCCCCTGAAACGCCGTGTTTCCGCCCAGTAACACCCATTTCCTGTCAATCACATTACGATCGCTGGAGCGAAGAAAAAGCCGTGAGTAAAAATACTTTCATCATAGTAAAGTTACTTGGCGCAGTCGCAGTGCGAACATTGCGCATGCGTACTAAGCGGATTTTCACTGCGATGCGATGAAAAATACCGAGCGAACAACTCGGAATGAGGGCCGATATCCGTAGTGCGGAGTATTGCTACTATCATTTCTACCCCTCTGGTTACATTAATTAGTGACTTACTGTATTCAGATGGAGATTTACAAATATCACAGGGATATGCCTTAGTAGTTGATGGTAAATAAATACAGCCATAACACCAGAGGCGCCGACAGCCTTGCTGTGTCCTGGTAATGGGGGGGTGGGGGGGGGGGAGACTACGCGCACCGCACTGGGGGGGCATCAGTCCCACTGGTGTATTTACAATGGGAGCAGTGTGAGCGGTGCACATGGGCCCCCAAGGTCTGGGGGGGGGGGGGCACACCACTCACGCTGCATACATTATGCACCCTTGGTGTGGCGCCATTTTCCCGGTATTTTGCACATGCGCAGTAGCAAGATCACTGGGAAAATCGCTGCCACGCCATTTTCTCAGAGATCTGCACATACGTGTAGACTCTGGAACAGCACTAGGGTCCCTAGTGCCCAGAGATAATCGCTGCCGCTGACTAGAGAGGAGTCCAGACGGACTGATTACATGCGTATACATAGTGACACACAAACACACATACATGTATACTGTCACACACATACGTACAGTCACACACATATACTCCTACATATAAACAGTCGCAAATACACATACAGTACACTCAGTCTCATGCATTCCTACATAGTCACACACATACATACAGTCACATACATACATAGTCACACACATACATATAGTCACACGCACATACATATAGATAATGTCCTTGTCCCTCCTCCCTCTTACCTTATGGCTTACACCATCACTTGGCACAGTCACTGTCTGCTGCTGCAGCTGCTCCTTCCACCTCCCCTCCTCTGTCCCATGCTGCTGGCACCGACAGGATACAAACAGTTCTGTATAGCCACGCCCCCTTACGCAGACTCCACCCCTGCCTTCCCCCGCGCAAGCGAATGGTGTGCTCATGCAGCAGACAAGTGTTTGTGAAGGCATACAATGGGTAGGGGGGCACTGATTAGATAATTTGCTAATGACATGGTTCTCCGGTAGGAGCTAACCAAGTTTGAAAAGGGGATCATCGTAGGCTGCGCGATGTCATGTTTCCAGGGCAACACTGGTCTGGTATACAGAAAATTCGGTATCGCGGACGGACTGACCAGCTCAGAGTCCAGATCTAAACCCCACTGAGAAACTCTGGGATGAATTGGAACGACGGGTGCTTTCTAGACTGACTTGCCCTTCTTCAGTGTCACAGTTAGTCACTGCACTTATGGCGGAATGGCAAAACCCACCGCCTGCTGTTGTCCAGGAACTTGTGGATAGTTTGCCATGAAGGTGTCTGCAGTAATCACTCCACGTGGTGGCCCTACGCAGTACTGACATCAATAACATCTCACTGATCTATGGGGGTCATTCCGAGTTGATCGCACGCTGCAACTTTTTGAGTGTATTTTAGCTTAGCAAGTGTGCAAAAGCCTGTGCAGGGGAGCTGGGCAAAAAAGTTTTGTGTAGTTTCTGAGTAGCTGAAATTGACGTCATCCACCCGCCCTGCAAACGCCTGGACACGCCTGCATTTTCCTCACCATTCCCAGAAAACGGTCAGTTGCCACCCAGGAACGCCTTCCTGATGTCAATCTTCTTGTGTTTGCTGCTGCGAACGCTTTCCTCGTTGATCTTGTCGCTCCTTGACGGCGGCCACCGCCGGGCAACGACACACCCATGCGCATGCGCAGTTCGGACCCGTTCGCACGGCTGCGAAAAAAGTAGTGTGCGAACTGGTCCCCCTATATGCTGTCAGTGTCCGATCCCTTTTGTCTACATAGGTTATATATACTGTACAGTATATTACTTAATTGTCCCCGGAAAACCGACTCCTTGCAGTTTGTACATATCATTTACATATTGCAGAATTGTTTTTCTTTTGCTCAGAAAAGAAGGCAGATTTTAATGATGTTTCCTAAGACATCAGGAAGCGGCGGAGAAGGGTTTCGGTATAAATGAGGAGGGGGCCATTTCCGCATGGGAAACTTTTTTCACTATAAACATCTGAACTGGATTTAATTACAGTCAGACTAACTAAAATAAGAGCTGGGTGATCTGACAGCTGTGTATAAGACGCGTCTCTTCCTGACGGCTAGAAGAATGTTTTATTCAAGTGCAGACAATTAAGAACAACTGCCCTGATTATTACCCTGCGCGTTCTATTTGTGTCACGCATTTACAAGGAAAGTGGGTTTTATTTGCCTTCTTGCAAACAGCATTGATGGAAATAATAAAAAACCTTACTGTGGGCAGTGACTGGACGGGAACAGGATTGGAGTTGGAAAATGAATTAGGGGCAAGAGAAACATGAGAGAGGTTATGTACTAAGAATCTGTATTATAGATAAAGGTCACAAGCGGCGGAGAAACACCGGCCGCACCTCCAGTAACACAGAATGTGGTGACTGTTAGCAATGGATGATGATCAGAGAGAGGGAGAGAGACAGCTACACACGTGGGGTATATTTACTAAGGTCCCGATTTTGACCGAGATGCCGTTTTTTCTTCAAAGTGTCATCTCGGTAATTTACTAAACTCAAATCACGGCAGTGATGAGGGCATTCGTAATTTTTTGGAAGTCCAAGAAAATAATTACGAATGAATACACCATCGGTCAAAACGCGGCTGTTTAAGTATGAATCTCGGTAATTTACTAAGAAGTGCAAAGCAAAAAAAAAAAAAACACTGCCGTGAAAAATTACAACTCGTAAAAAAGTGCTAAAAAAAAACAGACCTGCTTTTTTTTTCCGTGATTGGATAGGCATGCACGGATCCATGAGATCCGTGCATGTATATCAGTGGGAAGGGGTGGGAAAGTGGTTATTTTCGGGGAAAAAATTGCGTGGGGTCCCCCCTCCTGAGCATAACCAGCCTCGGGCTCTTTGAGCCGACCCTGGTTGCAGAAATATGGGGGGGAAAATGACAGGGGTTCCCCCATATTTAAGCAACCAGCATCGGGCTCTGCGCCTGGTCCTGGTTCCAAAAATACGGGGGACAAAAAGAGTAGGGGTCCCCCTTATTTCTAAAACCAGCACCGGGCTCCACTAGCTGGACAGATAATGCCACAGCCGGGGGTCACTTTTATATAGTGCCCTGCAGCCGTGGCATCAAAAATCCAACTAGTCACCCCTGGCCGGGGTACCCTGGGGGAGTGGGGACCCCTTCAATCAAGGGGTCCCCCCCCCCAGCCACCCAAGGGCCAGGGGTGAAGCCCGAGGCTGTCCCCCCCATCCAATTGGCTGCGGATGGGGGGCTGATAGCCTTTTGTGAAAATGAAAAGATATTGTTTTTAGTAGCAGTACTACAAGGCCCAGCAAGCCTCCCCCGCATGCTGGTACTTGGAGAACCACAAGTACCAGCATGCGGCGGAAAAACGGGCCCGCTGGTACCTGTAGTACTACTACTAAAAAAATACCCCAAAAAAGACAAGACACACACACCTTGAAAGTAAAGATTTATTACATACATCCACACAAACATACAAACATACTTACCTATGGCCCCACGCAGGTCGGTCCTCTTCTCCAGTAGAATCCAAGGGGTACCTGTTGAATAAATTATACTCACCAGCTCCAGGGTCCCAGGCTCCTCGTAGCATCCATTTGTAATCCACGTACTTGAATAAAATAAAAAAACGGACACCCGAGCCTATGCGCTCCATTGTAACCAATGGTGGGAACTTTCTGCTCAGCGGTGAGGTCACTTTCGGTCAACCGCAGGGCAGAAAGTTCCCACCATTGGTTACAATGGAGCGCATAGGCGCTACATTGTAACACTGCCGTGTGCCGCCTGTCAGTCAGTACAGGAGCACACAGCCGATCAGGAGGGTGCTACAACGTGGCGCTCCCTGATTGGCTGAAGAAACCCACTTAGACAGAAGTCACAGTGGGTTTCTGGCAGTCGGGGAAAGGGGACCCATGTGCAAACATGGGTCCCCTTTCAGTGCTTGGCTCGGGTGTCCGTTTTTTTATTTTATTCAAGTACGTGGATTACAAATGGATGCTACGAGGAGCCTGGGACCCTGGAGCTGGTGTGTATAATTTATTCAACAGGTACCCCTTGGATTCTACTGGAGAAGAGGACCGACCTGCGTGGGGCCATAGGTAAGTATGTTTGTATGTTTGTGTGGATGTATGTAATAAATCTTTACTTTCAAGGTGTGTGTGTCTTGTCTTTTTTGGGGTATTTTTTTAGTAGTAGTACTACAGGTACCAGCGGGCCCGTTTTTCCGCCGCATGCTGGTACTTGTGGTTCTCCAAGTACCAGCATGCGGGGGAGGCTTGCTGGGCCTTGTAGTACTGCTACTAAAAACAATATCTTTTCATTTTCACAAAAGGCTATCAGCCCCCCATCCGCAGCCAATTGGATGGGGGGGACAGCCTCGGGCTTCACCCCTGGCCCTTGGGTGGCTGGGGGGGGGACCCCTTGATTGAAGGGGTCCCCACTCCCCCAGGGTACCCCGGCCAGGGGTGACTAGTTGGATTTTTGATGCCACGGCCACAGGGCACTATATAAAAGTGACCCCCGGCTGTGGCATTATCTGTCCAGCTAGTGGAGCCCGGTGCTGGTTTTAGAAATACGGGGGACCCCTACTCTTTTTGTCCCCCGTATTTTTGGAACCAGGACCAGGCGCAGAGCCCGATGCTGGTTGCTTAAATATGGGGGAACCCCTGTCATTTTTTCCCCCATATTTCTGCAACCAGGGTCGGCACAAAGAGCCCGAGGCTGGTTATGCTTAGGAGGGGGGACCCCACGCATTTTTTTTCTCCGTTTTACAGTGTTTATTTAAAAAAAAAAAAAAATGAACCCCAGCACGGATCACACAGATCCGGCCGAGATTCATTTTGAAAAAGTCGGCAGTGTTTTGCTAATCACTGCCGTAAAAAAGGTAAAAAAAACACGAATGACATCGACATCTGAACAAATGAAAAATCCGAATACGACAGCTTAGTAAATTAGTCGTAATAAATTCAAAAAGTTGCAGTTTTACACTTTCGATGTCATTCGTGATTGAACTTTGACCTTTTTCCGAAAATTACGAATGTTAGTAAATATACCCCATGGAGAGAGAGAGAAACAGGCATAAGGAGAGAAGACAGGGACTACTTACCCGATCAGCCATCCCCCCTCCTGACATGTCAGGAGCTTAGTGATATGGAGACTATAGAGCAGTGTTTCCCAACCGCGGTCCTCAAGGCACACTAACAGTACTGGTTTTAGTGATATCCAGGCTTGAACACAGGTGACTTAATTAGTACCTCAGTTATTTTGATTTAACCATCTGTGCTGAAGCCTGGATATCACTAAAACCTGCACTGTTGGTGTGCCTTGAGGACCGCGGTTGGGAATGCCTGCTATAGAGTATAGACAGAGGAATTACTAACTAAGGGGTACATTTACTAAGCAGTGATAAGAACGGAGAAGTGAGCCAGTGGAGAAATTTCCCCATCAACCAATCAGCAGCTCTGTATCATTTTATAGTATGCAAATTATAGATGTTACTTCAGTGATGATTGGTTGCCATGGGCAACTTCTCCACTGGCTCACTTCTCCGCTCTTATCACTGCTTAGTAAATGTACCCCTTACACTCTAAGGGCCAGTAAGTCAGACAGTAATGATTCTGGCACCCGCAGAAGGAGACTTCATAGCGCTGCCACACAGTGTCGCCGCGAAGCTGAGTACAGTCAGGTCTTTATTTCACCATCGTTCTTGTGCCATACATAGTGGTGCTCTGATTCATTTTACCCTAATTTAGTGTCTGTGTCACTCTGCATCCAAAGTCTCTCATATAGCGATATATTAGATTTACCAGAGGCCGACTTTGGCACTCATTTGTTTAGAATAATGGACAGCTGCCAGCGTGGCTGCTGCAAGATGCTCCAACAGTAGAAGGTGATAAATTGCTTTGTTAAGTATGCTCCTTGTTTGTCTTATGGGAAACCCAAGGCCTTCTGTTGCCCGCCGCTTTGGGGAAATTACGTTCTTTCCTATTTTGCCCTCAAAACACTTTTTGGTTATTACCTTCGTAGGTAGTGGCGTCACAAGGGGGGTGCGGCCCGCTCCCGGGTGTCACCCGCTGAGGGGTGACACCAAAATGCCGGCTCCTGCACAGTGACAGGAGCCGAGTGCTGCACTGTTACATTATGTGCAGCACTCTGCTCCTGTCCCTGTGTAAGAGCCAGCATTGCAGGGACAGCACTCCCTGGGAGCCAGCCCTCACCTCCCAAACCCCCCAAGTGACAAAAAAGGGTGTTGGGACGCAAAGCCCCACCCCTTCCCACAAAGCCCCACCCATTTTTGGCCCTTCAATGGTCAAAAGACGGGTGCCACCCACAAAGCCCCGCCCTTTCCCGCAAAGTCCTTCCCCCTTTTTATAGCCGCCGCACTGGGTGTCCAGGAGGTGAGTGACGCCTCTGTTCGTAGGGTTCACTCAAAAGCACTTGTCCCTGTCATGATTCGTTTTTCAGCAATGTATATACGTTATAGGTTTTTATTAATTTCATACGGAACTTTGATTTGGCCGGCAGGCATCATTCAGCCGGAAGAAAATAACAGTTGGGAGGTGTACGACAGGCAACGTGGTTGGGTTTCATAGGGATGAGGTGGAATCATTTGTGCAAGCGGCTATTTAAGGCTGAGTAGGCAATGGGCACCGGGAGAAAGTGGTGAGACACTTATGGGGTAACGATTTAGGCAAATGTAAGGGTATTGAGATTATCACCGCAATGAAAGCTGATCGTCAGATGTTTTCTACACATTGGCCGAGGATTGAAATTGTTTGGTCGGAAATCATTCCCAGGAGCAGGATTGAAGGCGGTGCAGTCTTGGAGTGAGTAAGAACATAGGCGTCACTCTGCACTACTCCCTTCACGCGGGAGGCGCGACCACCTGAAAAGGGGGAGTGTCCTAATAAAAGGGGCTTGGCCTCACAGGGATTTACATTCCATTACTCTGGGGGCGTGTCTAGCATCCCCGGAGACTGGCTATGTGTGTGCCGGTTCTTCCTGTGCGACAAGAGCTGGGTGCTGCAGAAGAATATCCCACTGCAGCACCCGGCTCTTGTTACTGCAGAAGAGTGGGCACTTTGATGTCACCCCTCCGAGGGTGACACCAGGATGCGGGCCGCAACCCCAGCACCCTGCTTGGGATGCCACTGAGTAAGAAGGAAGTGGAATGCAGCCATATTCCTTTTTGTGGTGGCCGGTGGTGGACAGGTCATCAAGAACCCTAGATTAAGGTAAGAGTGAGAAATCCTTTACAGGCCCGATGGAACCACTTGATGGAAATGGGCCTGGGAATGTTTATAGAGGACATCTGTTCCTGACTATAATAAGGTCTTAAGGGTTGCAGACCTTGGTACATCCAATCAGGCATTAGCGACAAGCATCTCATAGTGACAAAATAATTGTTTCAGGGTATTTCCCCTTGAAAAATGGCAAGGTTAACAACAGGGGTGACCTGGTCACCATCTCCAGGAGGTGCCAGTGCTAAGCCAATTAAAGGTGAGTGGTACCGCTCAACAGAATGTTTTCTCTGTCCAATTTAATAAATTAAATATCAATATGAGGCTGTTGCCAAGAGTACATAGTGCTTTTCTCCCAACTCTTAAATAAAAATTCTAATTCATCAATAAATTCAGCTGTGACTTCTTTAATAGCAATTCCGTTGTCTGAGTCGTTATTTATATAGCGTATGGGTTATAAGCTAAGGTGATGGAAATAATAAAACACTGGGTGACTTAAAGTAGACTGAGACTTCATTAAGTCTGAGGCTATGTACTGTAAGTGACCGGGATTTTTTATGGAAAGGACCTGACTAGCTGGTTAGATTGCATTGCAGGGTTGGGAAGGGCGGGCTCTGGGGATAGGTAAGGATTTTGCTGAGCAGCAGGGCAGCCAGTTTATAGAAAAAGGTAGAGTATCCTTACCGAGGGGTTACATAAGGTGAGGAAGAGCAGGTCATCTTCATCTTTGTTCTAGTGACCTTGTGGAGATAACCTTTTAATATGTTGATTCATGTGATGCTTATGCTGCTTTAATTTCATTTGAATATTATTTTCTGGCGTATTTCCTTCCAATAGCTGAGGCGCATCCCGACGAGAAGCGGCACTTCTCAACGGCTGATAGTGGCACAAAAAAGAAGTTGGCCGGCATTTACCCCGGGAAAACAGCAAAATTGTCGCCACCTCACGGGGGGACCTGTGACAGTACCATTGTCCCCTCACTCTCTGGGCACACGTAATGCAGACAGTCCCGGTGTCCTCTCACTCTCAGGACACCTGTAATCCAGACAGCCCAAACCCTGAGGCTTGGCCAATTCTCTTGGAGGGGAAGACTCTGCAGAAGTGAGCGGTGTGTGCAAGGAGCAGATTGTGTGGAGGTAAGCTCCAGCTGAGTGTCACACAGGGGGGTTTCTCCCCGGGGAAGAATCTCCCACAGGGAGAAAGCTTCCTGAATATGGAAGGTGTCTGGAGCACTGGAAGTACTACTACAGTACACCTTGGAGCCACAGGGGTCCCGGCCTTTAGACCCTGAGGAGAATGTGCCAGCATCCCTGGGAGAGACAGAGGCTGTGGAGACATATGAGAATTACACTATTAAAGAACTACAGCGAGAAAACCTATCTCTGAACCATAAAATAGCTAGTAAAAAGAAGAAAAGAAACTCATGCTATAAATGGGAGAGGGTGATTGCGAAAAAAAGAGCAATTTGTACTAACATCTGCCCTTACAAGGGATTAAGCTCAATTTACATTGAAGCAGTTACAGGAGAAAAACAAAGCAAAAAGTGAATTACTTGCTATTTCCTGTGAGGCTGCAGTGAAAGATGCTCAAGAAATGGAGGTCTGTCACTTGCACAAAGTTCTCTTGCAGAGGTACCAGAGGCTTCTCCCCAAAATTCAGCTGTGATGCAGGCAGGAAAGGGTGCACAGGACACTGATGTGGCAGGTGCAGCAGTAATTTTCTGCTGACCTTACTGGGCCGATACCCATGATGTGTGAACCTTCCACTGCTGGTGCAGTAGATGAAAGTGAAGGTCTGGAAGTGGAGCGTTCTGGCTTCCAGATAAGAATGGATATATTTGGTGCAGAAATCTTGTTGGCAGTGAGGGCGAAAAAGGGCACTGAGGCAGGCACCTCTGGGGTGATATTGGGTGAAGCAGGTGTCTGGCACTGGATGGCAAACCAGGGGTTAATGCTCAAGAAGTGCAGTCTCTTTCTTCCACAGGTACAGAACAGCAGCACCTGCAAACAGCACAAGGAATGCCAATTTTGGATAAGAATGAAAGGTTATTTGGTGAACAACAGATCATTGAAACTGTTTATGGACAAATGTTGTGGTCTGAAAGAGCAAAAGTTGCAGCTCAGTTATTGCATACGGAGCAAGTAAGAATGAATAAGGGGTCTAGGGAAGGTAACGCAATGTCTGTACAATGTGTTAATGTCCCTGTGAATGTCAATAAGCAACTAGTCCCAGGTATTCTTTCTTATGCAAACATGGTTAAAGCCAAGCCACATATAAGCATTAGTATTCCCCAAATAATTGTGGGATCAGATCAGGTGGGGAGAAGGGGAAATTGTATTCAATGTAAATGGCTAGGGAAAAGGTGAAGCACCTTCCAAAGAAGTTTTCCTGCAAATTATCTTCAGTTTGGGGTTCCATGCAATTGACCTGTACGCCTGTATCCATCCAGTGAAAACTGCAGATTTTGATCTGATTTTTATTACATATCAGGGACTTCAAGCCTTTTGGAAAAAAGGCGTATGGGTCAGCTAAGCCATAAGATGCATATATAGAAGTGCTTGTTGCAAAACAGGATAAGGCGAGGGTGATTATTTTAGTGATTAATAAATCCATTCCTGTGCAATATAAAAAATACTGGTTAAAAAGATTTTGTGATGTGGAATCAGATTTGACAAAGGTTGGCTTTACCATGGTAGTGTGGGGAAAAGTGTGAGCTGCAATGGGGGTATTAAGGAATACAGACAGGGTTTTTACACACATACCTTCTGCAGCCTATATTGGTAGCGATTGCATACAATGTTTTTACCAGGGACAACCAAGAACATGTTTTCGTTGTGGTGATTTCCACTACTTAAGTAGTGACTGTACAGTGACTAAATGTACTTTATGTGGTAAACCGGGACATAGTTCCAAGTGTAACAATGTTATGTATAATCTGTGCGGGGAGGAAAGATGGTCAGAAGATGACATTTCAGTGGGTAATAGGTAAGGAAGCAGAAGGTCAGGAGTGATAATGTCGATATTATCTTACACCATAAAGCTATACCTTTAAACACACTCTTACCATGGAGCCGCTGCGGCCGCTATACTTAAGATACACGCTACGCACTTTGTACGCTATTTGCGTACAGAGTCCCGTATGTTGTACGGACTTAGCGTACACACGCCGCGCTGGGGGTACAAAGTATGCACAGCGCGCGCACACACTTTTGATAAACTTTAAACCTTATTAGTAATGTAATGCAATGATGTTATACCTTAAACCTTACGCAGCGCTGACGGTATAAAGTACCCGCAGTGCGTACACCTTATCAATACACTCTTAAACCTTATACAGTTAAATACGCTTTAAACCCTAGCAGGGAAATGAGGACACAACACCGATATGTAGTTAACCGCTGGGTTCTAACACCACAGTGGATTATTTGAAAGGGGATAACAATACAAATTATACACTACAAGGCTAACAAGGTAAATCTACAACAGAATAATGGCTACAGTCAATGTACATACGTGAGAATATTCGCTTGCGCAACCTGGACCAGTCCTCCGCTCATCAGGTAGATAGCGTTCAGAGTCTTCTGACCGGCCAGGCAGCAATGGGCTTTTTATACACAACTTCCATAAACAATACAATAGTTACTGTAATCTCATTGTCCATTGGACACATAGATGCATCTTTACATTACAGGAGAGGTCATAGGTTGATTTGAAAAGGTGGGCGATGTCTTTCCCAACTGCTCTTGTGGGTGGTCTCCTCTGGATTCCCGCCGCATACATAATATACAGTAAATACAGTTTATATCTATATTCTACTTCTACACATAACTATACGCAGGAACATGCGATCTTCCTCTAACCAACACCGGAATGTTACCCTTAAAATACCCTACAGCTGGATACTAGACATCACCTTATAACCTTAGTCTGTCCCTTCCTATCATGCAAAGGCGAATCCCTTAGTCCTGGAACCATTTAAACTGTTGATACTTGCTGATGTGGTGCATGGGAGCTATGTGTAAAATGTGTACTATTTGGGTTAAATATGTAATGTTCTGATAACCCTCTATGCGCTCACAAACTCCGCCGTAAATACCCATACCACACGCAGGAACGTGGGAGCGACCATACGCAAATTGCGGATATGTGCACGCACGGCGGAACAATTGCACGCGCAGCGGGCATGTGTGTGTGGTTAGTACATGATGTATGCATTACAATATTTTTCGACTTTGACAGGAGGGAAATCAGAAAATTGTGAATAGGAAAGTAACATCTGTTGTGGTAGTGGAACATTCTACAGTAGGAAACCAAAAAGTTATTTTCAAGAAGTAAAGAAAAGTAGTAAGAAAAAGAGAAAGGGGGTGGAAGCACAAGTGAGTTTAAGTAACCGGTTTGACATTTTTACTTCAGAGGAGGAAAATGAAGGGGAAATTGTTAGGAACGGGGGAGAGCCCTTTTTAGTCCCCAGGTGAATAGATGCAAAGCAAGATAAGGTAGGGGTGGTGCAGGGGAAAAAGAGTACGGAAAAGAAAAATAATATTGGAAAGAAAAAGGCAACTGAAATGTATTCTGATTTGGAAGTCCAGGATAGTCTAGAATGAGACCCAGGTGGCACAGAGCTAGTTAAAAAAAAGTGTGGAAAGTATGGAAGAAGGAAGTGACCTTAAGTGAAGTGGAGTTACAGTAAGTTACATAGTTACATAGTCAGTGAGGTTGAAAAGAGGCAAACTGCCCATCGGGTTCAACCTGTATTCTGCATTAATCTATTCATATTATATGTGTATGCTGAAGTAATGGTTTAGTACCAAATGAAAACCATGATTCTTACCACTCCCAGATAATATAATGTCAATATGTTAATTGCTATAGCCCTGGATAGATTTACCAGTTAGGAATTTGTCCAATCCGAATACATTTACAGAATCTGCCATTATTACCCTCTCCGGCAGGGAGTTCCAAATCTTTATTGCCCTTACCGTGAAGAACCCTTTCCTATGTTGTGTACAGAAATTCCTCTCCTCTTACCTAAGCGAGTGCCCACGCGTCGTATGTAGAGTTCTTTTAATAAACAAATCCGCTGCTAGCTCCTTGTAATTACCCTTTACATATTTGAAGATATGAATAATGTCTCCTCTTAGTCGCCTCTTTTCTAGTGTATACATATTTAACCTAGCAAGCCTTTCCTCGTACTGCAGAGACTCTAACCCTTTTATCAGTTTAGTAGCTCTTCTTTGAACTCTTTCTAGTTCCCTGATATCTTTTTTATAATACGGTGCCCAGAACTGAAAACAATATTCCAGGTGCGGACATACCAATGATTTGTACAGGGTCAGGATTACATCCTTGCCCCGTTTAATGCACGCAAGCACTTTACTTGCCTTCTTTGCTGCACTTTGCCTTTGTGTACTGTTATTAAGCCTATTACCTATGAGCACCCCCAAATCTTTTCCACCACAGTTACCCCTATATTTTCCCCATCCAGAGTGTAGGACTCATGTGTGGTTTTTTTTCCAAAATGCATAACTTTGCATTTGTCTATATAAGTGGTGGGGGGAATAATCTGATTGTTTCTCAGAGTGATAGCTTAGAATCATCTGGTTCAGTAATTGGCCCAAGTATTCCGCTGGAAGATAAGGTATTGGGTGATCAGTGCCTTATAATTAAGGGGGACATTTACTAAGCAGTAATAAGGGCAGAGAAGTGAGCCAGTGGAGAAGTTGCCCATGGCAACCAATCAGCACTGAAGTAACATGTATAATTTGCATACTATAAAATGATACAGAGCTGCTGATTGGTTGATGGGGCAATTTCTCCACTGGCTCACTTCTCAGCTCTTATCACTGCTTAGTAAATGTCCCCCTAAGTCTG
The DNA here is from genome assembly GCF_028390025.1 of Pseudophryne corroboree. Lineage (NCBI taxonomy): Eukaryota > Metazoa > Chordata > Amphibia > Anura > Myobatrachidae > Pseudophryne > Pseudophryne corroboree. The sequence goes on from NC_086455.1 coordinate 155,958,317, forward strand.
CTTGTGAACCACCAGAACCTGGACCCCCTCCTAGTGAGAACTCTGGGAAAATGGTTTAAGAAAGTGACTAGTCAGAATGCTGGATCCTCTAGGAGTCTCTCAACAAGGATTGTTAAGGAAAAGTGGTCAGTCTCAGTTAATCCTATTAAAGATCAAGATAAACATGGACCCATCTGTAGGTGTATGATTTTAGATATCCTCCTGAGGGGACATGACCTGAGGCTCATTAATATCTACTGGCCACGGTCAAAATGGGACAGGAAATGTCTCTTCAGTGAGATAAAACCATTTATTTTTACGGCTCAGCAGATTGTCTTTGGTGGTGATTTCAACACCGTTTTTAGCCCAAAAGACAGGGGAGGTTCAAAGACAGCCCTGGGCTATGACTCTGATTCTTTAGTTAGTATGATTAGACAAGCAGGTCTGGTGGATGTGCGCGTTCATCATTCTACAGACCTCGCGGGTTACACTTTTTTTTTGTGGTAGTCATAGGTCTCAGATAGGGGTCTACTACTATATCCTGGCTGTCGGGATCCCGGCGCACAGCATAAGAGGCTCCAGAATCCCGACCGCCGGAATGCCGGCAGCGGGCAGAGCGCAAAAGAGGCCCTTGTGGGCACAGTGACACGCTATTTATTCTCCCTCCAGGGGTGTCGTGGACACCCCGAGAGGGAGAATAGTTGTCGGTATCCCGGCGCCGGTATAATGAGCGCCGGGATATCAAATGTTTCCCCTCAGATAGGTTTTTTGTTAAGGAGACCGTGAAAACTTTGCCTCCAGAAGTCAAGCCAGTAGAGTTCTCCGATCACATTTTTCTCTCTGTCATTTTGAATGCCTCAGAAGGGGTGGGGCATGTGGTGACTGAATTCTGAGCTCCTAAAGGTGGAAAAGGTTAAACTATCCCTTAGAGGCTTCTTTCAATCTCAGGAAACACCTTTGAAGACTGAAGCGAGTCGATCTGAGTGGTGGGAAGAAATAAAAAAGAGAATTCGGAGATTCTTCAGAAGGTTGGTAGCTAAAAAGAACTTGATAAAGCGAAATATCTACCAGAGTTTGAGAAAGAAAACTTTTGAGGTGAGCTCTGGAGTAAATCAGGGTTGTCCCCTGAGCCCCCTCTTGAATGTACTTATGATTGACCCATAAGAAGGGTAGAGAACAGTAATTTGGGAGGGGAGCAGCTGGTCCCAGAGTTCTCTGTTAAGGTGGTGGCTTACGCAGATGATGTCACAGTGGTTCTGTCATCGGTGGCAGAGGCACGTGACATGGAAGAGCTCATCTGTGAATACTCTGTAGCTTTGTGCTCTAGGGTAAACCAAGAGAAATGGGAAGCTTTCTGGATGGGAGAGGAAGAGGAAGAATTTTTCCTTCCGGACAGTCTCCCCCGGGCTCAGATAAAGATTCTAGGTATTCATTTTGGCCATGGCGATTATGCCACTCTAAATTGGGTGAGGTGTCTGGAGAATGCTGCCAAGAAAGTAGACTGCTGGAAAAGATGTAAATTCTCTTTCAGGGAAAGAGTGGACTTGTGCAAAACTTACCTGATCCCATTACTTTTATATGCCAGCTATGTATGCTTTTTGCCTCAATATTTATTGGTCAGGGTGAACTCCTTGTTTTTCATTTTATTTTGGGGAAACAGGATGAATCTAATCAAGAGAGATATTACTTACAAGTCCAGTAAAGACAGAGGGACTGGCATGGCCAACCATGTTGTCTTTTTTGTTAAACCTTTTTAAAACATAATCTTGGGAGTTTATTGTTAGAAACTCCTCCTCGATGGGTAAGTGTATTTGAGGTCTGGGTGTCCCCCTTCCTCAAACTTTGGTTAGATGGTGGGCAAGTGTAGAAACCTTAAATTCAAAAAGGGCATCTTCTGATCTATGTAGTCCAGAGCTTGAAGGTGACAAAGCGTTGGGGTCTGGAAGTGGGGACGTGGATTTTGTGAACCCACTTTCATGTTCCACCGTCACTAAGGGATTGCCCGAGTGATGTCGCTTCTGCTGGTTTGGCTCTCATAAATTCAGAGAGGATACCGTTGAAGTTTAGAGACATTGCTTGGCTTTCTTTCCATGAGAAGCTTTACATGAAGGGGGACATGAGTTGGAGAAATGCCAATGACTGTAGTTGTCCATGGGAGGAATGTCTAGGGAAGGTGGAGATGATGGACCATTTCTTGATCAAGTGTCCCTTTAATGTAACAGTTTACAAGAGAGTTTCAGGAGCTTTGGGTATCCCATGCCTTTTCGGGGCTTAGTTAACCAGAGTGGGCTTGTGGAGCATTCAAAAGATATGGTGTATTTAATTTGACTACGATTTATTTTGTCACGTTAGTAGTTACATATCACACATGAATGGCACAGCGTCAGGTTTCCTTAAAGAATAAAATCCTTCCTTGTGAAGTGGTGGTGGATTTGATTCTACACGAGGTGGAGACTGGAGAGGATGATGGCTCTAGACAGGAAAAAGGGTGGATGCTGTCAGGTAATCCATTTGGTGGAGCCACCTGAAACCCCCTTGAGTGGGTGGCAGAAATCCTGTTTCTAGGTCTAGCTGGAACTTTTTTCTATCTTTTCACATCCCGTTGATTTTGGTGATATGGTTATTTGATGGAACAGAGAGAGTTATATTTGGGTGGGTTGTATTGTTTCTGTGCAGGGTAAATACTGGCTGCTTTATTTTTACACTGCAATTTAGATTTCAGTTTGAATACACCCCACCTGAATCTAACTCTCTCTGCACATGTTACATCTGCCCCATCTGCAGTGCAACATGGTTTTGCCCAATTGCACATTTTTTTAGTTTGCTAACAAACCTGAATAACCCCCTAAGCTTTGCTTAGTTTTCCTTTGCAAAATATGTAAATAGTGGGGTGATATACTGTATATAGTGATCGTGTATATATTTCTTTACAGTCCCGGTGTCCCCTCACTCTCAGGACACATGTAATACAGACAATCCCGGTGTCCCCTCACTCTTAGGACACGTGTGTAATACAGACAGTCCCGGTGTCCCCTCACTCTCAGGACACATGTAATACAGACAGTCCTGGCTTCCCCTCACTCTCAGGACACGTAATACAGACAGTCCCGGTGTCCCCTCACTCTCAGGATACATGTAATACAGACAGTCCTGGCTTCCCCTCACTCTCAGGACACGTAATACAGACAGTCCCGGTGTCCCCTCACTCTCAGGACATGTGTAATACAGACAGTCCCTGTGTCCACTTACTCTCAGCACACATGTAATACAGACAGTCCTGGTGTCCACTCACTCTCAGCACACATGTAATACAGATAGTCCTGGTGTCCCCTCACTCTCAGGACACATGTAATACAGACAGTCCTGGTGTCCCCTCACTCTCAGGACACATGTAATACAGATAGTCCTGGTGTCCCCTCACTCTCAGGACACATGTAATACAGACAGTCCTGGTTTCCACTCACTCTCAGGACACGTAATACAGACAGTCCCGGTGTCCCTCACTCTCAGGACACGTGTAATACAGACAGTCCTGGTGTCCACTCACTCTCAGCACACATGTAATACAGATAGTCCCGGTGTCCCCTCACTCTCAGCACACGTGTAATACAGACAGTCCTGGTGTCCCCTCACTCTCAGGACACGTGTAATACAGATAGTCCCGGTGTCCCCTCACTCTCAGGACACATGTAATACAGACAGTCCCGGTGTCCCCTCACTCTCAGGACACGTGTAATACAGATAGTCCCGGGGTCCCCTCACTCTCAGGACACATGTATTACAGACAGTCCCGGTGTCCCCTCACTCTCAGGACACATGTAATACAGACAGTCCCGGTGTCCCCTCACTCTCAGGACACATGTAATACAGACAGTCCCGGTGTCCCTCACTCTCAGGACACATGTAATACAGACAGTTCTGGTGTTCCCTCACTCTCAGGACACGTGTAATACAGACAGTCCCGGTGTCCCCTCACTCTCAGGACACATGTAATACAGACAGTCCCGGTGTCCCCTCACTCTCAGGACACGTGTAATACAGACAGTCCCGGTGTCCCCTCACTCTCAGGACACGTGTAATACAGACAGTCCCGGTGTCCCCTCACTCTCAGGACACGTGTAATACAGACAGTCCCGGTGTCCCCTCACTCTTAGGACACGTGTGTAATACAGACAGTCCCGGTGTCCCCTCACTCTCAGGTAACATGTAATACAGACAGTCCCGGTGTCCCCTCACTCTTAGGACACGTGTGTAATACAGACAGTCCCGGTGTCCCCTCACTCTCAGGTAACATGTAATACAGACAGTCCCGGTGTCCCCTCACTCTCAGGACACATGTAACACAGACAGTCCCGGTGTCCCCCCACTCTCAGGACACATGTAATACAGTCCCGGTGTCCCCTCACTCTCAGGACACGTGTAATACAGACAGTTCCGGTGTCCCCTCACTCTCAGGACACATGTAATACAGACAATCCCGGTGTCCCCTCACTCTCAGGACACGTGTAATACAGACAGTCCCGGTGTCCCCTCACTCTCAGGACACGTGTAATACAGACAGTCCCGGTGTCCCCTCACTCTCAGGACACGTGTAATACAGACAGTCCCGGTGTCCCCTCACTCTTAGGACACGTGTGTAATACAGACAGTCCCGGTGTCCCCTCACTCTCAGGTAACATGTAATACAGACAGTCCCGGTGTCCCCTCACTCTTAGGACACGTGTGTAATACAGACAGTCCCGGTGTCCCCTCACTCTCAGGTAACATGTAATACAGACAGTCCCGGTGTCCCCTCACTCTCAGGACACATGTAGCACAGTCAGTCCCGGTGTCCCCCCACTCTCAGGACACATGTAATACAGTCCCGGTGTCCCCTCACTCTCAGGTAACATGTAATACAGACAGTCCCGGTGTCCCCTCACTCTGAGGACACATGTAATACAGACAGTCCCTGTGTCCCCTCACTCTCATCATCCCTGATGTACAATGGGAGGGCCCCCCAGAAGTGTTGGTGCAAAACCCAATGCATTTCCCAGTAGAGCTTGGTACATGGGAATAGAAAATGAAGATATTTCATTTATACCTTATACGATAAATCAATAAGACATCTCCTGCTCAGACCTGCAGAAAACTAGGTAATAGATTTATTTTCTGTTCACACATAAAATAGTTTATTTATTGGGAATAAACTGTCTGAATTCAGAGAGCCAGGTACCAGTGTAATCTGTGCTATGTAATTGACATAAATATAAGGCATTAGCTTTTCCCTGGTGACAGTGACGGCCTGTCATAAAGCGGGTTACAGGTTTATGGTGACCCAGAATCTGGGAAGAGACAGGTACACTGGTAATACAGACAGAGTCAGGCGTGTACTTTCCTGTCAGGTATCACTGTGTAAATAAGCGCCATCAGGTTACAATAACAGGTTCCAGGATATTCATCAGGACACAGCCCAGATAGTTATATCCTCCGAAAGAACATCTTAGATGTCTGACGAGCGCCGAGAGGACGAGTTATCCCGGACCTTTAAACAAAGATGAATAAAGAATCTTTTGGCTCCGTGGAAAGCTGGGATCACCATGGAAACAACTCAGAATAATTTGGAAAGCGAGGAAAATTAGTTATAAAATGATACAATGTCCAAAGCACATAACTACTCTCTCTTATAGGTGTAGTATGGTGATAGAAACATCTGATATATCCCACAACCGGGTCCCGGAGAAGGGCGAATGGCTGACCCCAAGACAACTCCAGAGGTGACGCAGCTCAATAATGTCTAGTGCTGACTGTAGGGCTGATAGTGCTCTGTACACCGGGCAAGGAGGTATACAAAGCATCTATTGTAGGAGGGGGGGGTGTATCAAGCCTTGGAGACACGTGGGGGAGGTGTACTACGCCTTGGAGAGAGATAAAGTACCAGGCAATCAGCTCCTAACTGCCATGTTACAGGCTGTGTTTGAAAAATAACAGTTATGAGCTGATTGGCTGCTACTTTATCACCCTCCACTTCATCACTTTTCAAGGCTTAGTACATCTGGCCCTATAGTGGAGTAGTTCCCCACAGCAACCAACTAGACTGTGCTAGATAAATGACAGATGTTAATTGGGTGCCGTCGTCAGCTTCTCCATTTGATCTCACTTCCATGATAAATCTCCCCATGTAGGACATACAACTTATGTGCATCTAATTCCAGAGTGCTACCTGTGAATGGGAATGCACTGGATACAGTTGCAGTATATACAGTATATATAAATGTTTTCTTCCAAAGCAAAGAGCGGCACGAGGGGGTGGCAGCTTGCGGGATAAGAGGCTGAATACAGAGCAGGGCAGATTTAGAATACTGCGATAGGTTTCCAAGCATATGGAAATGTCTCTCCTAATATAATACATACATCTCATTACTGCTATCACCACCTTCCCCACGTTTTCCTTTCTCAGCATAGAAAATAATAAACTTTTAATTGTAAATAAAAATCTTCTGCAGACGTCAAAAGCTGTTCCAATCAACCCTGCATCAGTGATTCATATTTTTGAGTGAAAAGCAGAAATAATTACCCCGAACCAGTTCTCTGTACCCTCAGATTGCTCATTAATAGGTTCTAAAACTATTTTCATTCCATGTGAATAACTTTCAGCCTTGGAAGGTCCTGAATTCACTTTTCAAGACTCTGGGAATCCACCTAAATGTTTTGCCTTGAAGTGTAATTTGTGGTGAGATCCTCCTTCTGGGGCAGCAAACAGCGTTGCACGGCCAATGGTAGCACTAGCGGAAGCATGTCTCCTCCGACACATTCTCGCATCCGCTGCAGGGAGCAAATTCATACGAGTTATCTCTCCAGACGCTCTGCCTGCTCCCTGCCGTCTCTGTGACTCTATAGGGGTAGTTATCAAAGCTTGGAGAGATATAAAATTGTGAAAGATAAAGCATATCTCCCAACATCCACTGGAGGCAAATTGGGACCCGAAAAGGGGGGTAGTCTGTGAGAAAGGGGGCGTGGCTTCACGGGGACACTGCTATCACGGGCCACGCCTCCCATTTTAGTCACAGTGGGGGCATGGCTAGAGCTCAGTGAGCTTCTGGCCGTGCCCCCAGTCTCTCTGCCTCCTGGGAATGGACGCTGCGCACAGCATCTATTCATCACTGCTCTGCATCACTGCTCTGCACTAAGCAGAGCAGCGAGTGACAGGAGCCTCCCAACTGCCCCCCCCCCCCCCCCCCACACCACCACCATTACCACCACCACCGTGGGACACTGCGGCCCGTGGGAGGGACGGCGGGACAATCCCCCAAAAAACGGGACTGTCCCACGAAAATCTGGCCAGTTGGGAGGTATGGATAAAGTACCAGCCAATCAGCTTTACAGGCTGTGTTAGGAGTTTATCGTTTGTTGCTTTGGGGTCTATTCATGAAGCAGTGAAAAGAGTGGAGAAGTGAGTCTGTGGAGAAGTTGCCCATGGCAACCAATCAGCTGCTCCGTACAATTGTGTAGTATGCAAATTATAAATGTTACTTCAATGCTGATTGGTTGCCATGGGCAACATCTCCACTAGCTCACTTCTCCACACTTTTCACTACTTCATGAATAGACCCCTTTGTCTCTCACAAGTTTATCTCTCTCCAAACTTTGATACCCCTCTATGTAATTATTCCAGGGCTGCAGCGATAACTATATATACAGTATTAATGTCTTTTAGAAAGCTTTTTTCTCAAAGTTTCTTGTGTTTGCTACATCTAGTATACCGATAGTGCCGGCAAATTACTTAACAAAAAGCTAACATACAGCATCCAATTGGCCGCAGAGTTATGACTATTTACAACCACTAGGGGGCGCCCTGTATATCTCCCTCTCTGGTAGGCTAGAGGTGATCCCAATGCCAAGATCCATACCCTAAATGGAGTAATCACTTTACTTCTTGCTGACTTAGGTTAATACGTTCCCCCAGAAAAAAAAAATCCTTATTGCTGAAAATGTGGCGATAAGGACTCTTTATTTTCCAGTCTTGTAAGTCGGCAATGATAACCACTGCGCAACCATGCTGCTGCCCATAGCTTGCAGTTATTATATTGCCCTCTAAATATTATCTGTGACATGGCTGCATGTGATTTGTATGTATATTCCCACATCCCAACCACCGGTCCTGACAAAAGAAATAACATTGGTGGGAGTGCTGGGTATCGGGGCCCAATATTTGGGGTTGAGGGGGTCACAGTTACTAATTTGGGGAGTATTCACTACTAATGCCTAGGGTAGTACCAGCAGGAACTGTAACCATGGTTACAGGAGATGATTAACAGAATACAGCAGAGAATGAATAAGAGTGTCAGCTCTTGGGGTCCTGTGGGGACGCTCTGGCCTTTTGCAAAATTTCGAAAAATAGAAATAAATCAAATGAGCCGAATACATCTGAGAGCTGATCAGCATCCCTGCGTTATTCCCATGTAATTATACATCCAGAAAATCTCTGGGAAATATCCCTAATTCCAGATAACACTACACTCGGATTAACCCCTCATGGGCCAGCACTGCGAATTGTGTTGCACATCAGGGGGGGATCGGCGCATCCTTTTATCTGTACAAAGTGCCTACTGATAACAGGTTGTTTATTCCATGCCCGCGTCGCAGCAGGCGTTTGTTCCACTAGGAATAAAAGCTAGGTTGCCACAAAGTGATTGCACAGCCCTGACTGCATTTCCAGTGGGAAAGTGAACTCTTGAAGCGACAGCTCAAGAAACAGCATAACCACACTGCCCCCTAGTGCACGCGTCTGAAACTACAGCTTATCACCAACGCTCCTCTTCTTGTGGGAATCTTCAGCCACTCAGCAGTGGTCGGATGTTATTATCACAGTTACTCAGAGGGCATTAAACAGTGACTGACGGAAAAGGCAGCATTGTGCGTGTAATAAATTCCAGCACTGGTGATTCTGGATGGCACTGGGCACAGATTTACGTTTGTGTTTATCGGCCGCCCTATTTCAGCGTCCAGTTCCCCCATCCCATCTGTATAAAAGACACAAATGGGAAAAGTCATAATAATTAATAATTTAGATTAATAATACTGGAAATAATAGTTCAGAGTATTGCAGACTGTTTATAATCATCTGAATAATACATTACTATTTACATAATGATTCAACTACAAAAACAGATTTACATAGTGAGCAGATTACTCCCCTATACCAAGGCCTGGTTGCTGTATACCAGTTATCCTAGGAGCCACATGCTAAGTGCCAAGAGGGGGATGGGGGAGTTTCAAGTACGCGTACGCAGGCTTGCCGTGGGGGGGGGGGGTATGGCGGTGCCAGATATTAATAAGTACGTTCGCCATCACCAGACATGCTGAGACCTGTAGTTCCATAACAGCTGCAGAGGTGCCTAAGCTTGCATTGCTTAAATAGACAAGAGATATATATTTTTTCAGAGTAGGGTTTGTGTCTCGGGGGGTGCAAGCTGGCATTGCCAGGCCGGATCTTGGGGGGGGGAGGGGTGAAGGGGGCGACCCCCCCCCCTAAAACAGTCATAACCACGCCCACTTTTGAGCAGTTCTCCGGGGAGAGCCTGAGGAAGAACGATGTGCTGCAGCTTATACCACAGCAGCACAGAGGAGCCAGGAGAGCAAGAGTTACAGAGCATTTGCCCCTCACTTGCTTTTGTGTGGGTACTAGGGCTAATAAATACAATTACCCCATAGAACAATCACAAAGCTCTATCTCAGTCTCACTCAAAAAGTTCAGTCAGAATTGAGAGAGGAGGAGTTAAGATTGCAGATGGGAGGAGTTGGGACTGTAGAGGGAGGAGTCAAGATTAAACAGTAAACCGCCCCCCCCTAAAGAAAAGTCTAGATCCGTCCCTGGCCGGGGGCCCCCTCTCACCTCTGGGCCTAGTAGTGGCCCACTTCAGATCGTATATCATCTCCTGCACTGTGAGTTAATAATAAAAGAACAAGGCAGAGGATGCATTTGGTTTTTACTAAAAAAGGTCATTACAGTATGTCCTTTAGTGAAATCAGTCTGATTTAAGAAGTGAGATGATGGTTTTATGGTATTTCAGCGCTTGGCGTCAGATAGCAGGGCAGGTTTTATTATATTCCCTGTAAGAATCATTTATGACCATCGTAATGCATTGATTCAGTATATGGAGAGGTCACACTGCAGAATTACAGTATGTAGAGGCCTTTGATGGGCTTAGTGCTAGAAAGAGAAACGTTTTGCCCGGGCACTGCCATCCATTCTGCCCTGTGGATGCCAGAGTCCCCCCCCCTCAATAATACATCATAAAGTGGAAAGTTTAGAGTAACATCAGTACGTAGTTTCACACTTTTTTTTTATTGTAAACCATAATGCTTTAGTAATTGTTATTGTAGTTTTAGCATCCCATATACACGGTACCAATCTGTAGCACAAAGAGCTTGCACTCTATCTCCTGGGTATAGGCCGAGGAAAAGCAGACACTTGGTGCAGGATCAGTGCTCTAGGTCTATTGCTCATTATGGAGAGATAAAAATAAATCTTTGGCGGCTGATAAACACAGTTGCAATCCCCATCGTCTCTCCCACAAGGAGACTGACAGTAATTAATATTAAATCACTTTAGACGTGCTCAGTTTATTCGGCTTGCGCAGAACGTGCATGTTTAAAGGATTATCTGCATAATATTCACGTCTGAAAGGTCGCTGTTACCCAGAGCTACAGCGGGTCTGTGTATCCTTCAGTGGCGCCAATGTCACATTAACCACTTCATCTCCAAACTTCAATAAAACCCTTCAGAAAATGTTACAGGTTTAGGGGTATATTTATCAAACAGTGATAACCCCTGTTGCCTGTGTTTTTGCTTCTCCCTACTTATCAGATGGGAAACTGCAGAGAAATCACTGGCCACTCTCCCTCGACGTCTGTTCCCAGGATAAGGGCAGATTTTGTGCAATTGGATTCATTTCTATCACTATAAACCGAGCATTGGATAAAGAGGGGGCAGGGGTTCTCAACCTTAACCCCCCAGTGTATCTCCCAACAGGTCATGTTCTGAGGATTTCTCCCTGATGGAGCAGGTGGGATAATTACTGACCCAGCAACATAGACTTATCTCCTGTGCATGCATGATGAAAGACATCCAGAAAACATGACCTGTTTGTTGAGGGTACTTGAGGAAGCTTGTAAGGTCATCAGCAAAAGTTAAACAAGTTACTGTCAGCAATTGACGATGGGATCTATTCATGAATCGGTGAAAAGAGTGGAGAAGTGAGCCAGTGGAGAAGTTGTCCATAGCAACCAATCAGCTGCTATGTATAATTGAAAATGCACTTGACAAATGTTACTTAAAAGCTGATTGGTGAAAGTACTGCTTTTATGGGGGGGTGTCCAGAGAGTCAGGAGACTGCACTACGCCATGTTGGCTCAGCTATTCAGTGTTCCACCCAGATTCCAATTTCTATCAGGGACTGAAGTATAGGGTGTTATGCGCCCTACACACTGGGCAATATCACTGCAAGATATGAACGATCTCGTTCATTAATGAACGAGATAACGTTCATATCTGTCAGTGTGGAGGCACCAGCGATGAACGATGCGCGGCCCCGCGCTCGTTCATCGCTGATGCCCCGCCGGCTGTGCATGCAGGCCAATATCGACGAGATCATCCATATTTGCCTGCACGTCTACGGAGCCGGGTGATGGGGGGAGTGAAGAAACTTCACTCCCCCCGTCACTGCCCCCCCGCCGGGTCGCCCGTCTGCCGTATCGGCGGTCGGGCAGCTTGGCGGCACATCGCCGAGTCTGTAGGGCCCATAAGACAGGTTTCTTTTTCCGGGTTGTCTTGTTGGTGCAGTCCTGCAACTTTTACTTAAACTTTCCCTTTTCTTATTCTATCGTAGCTTTCTTGTTTTGCATTTTGGCAGAAATCTACATCACTAAGCTAAGATCTGCCTCTACATTGTCCCGAAATATGATGTACACTATTCTTCCTGGGTCCAACAGCCAGAGCCGGCCCTAACCAATATGATGCCCTAGGCAAGATTTTGACTGATGCCCCCTAGCACCACCGCTGGTTCCGCCTCTGACCTTGCACCTCTTTCCCAGCACCATCACCCCTCACCCATAGCAGTCCTTATTTTGGTGTTTGTACCCCCTATATTTTAAATAGGAGCAGTTCGCACATTTGGCGCTCAGCCCAAAAAGGGGTGTGTTTTTGCTGACAAAGGGTATGGCACACAATAGTAACCCAAATTCCAATTACGCCACACAGTACTGCAACTTTATTCACATTTGATCATGCGATAGTGTCCATAATTCACATTACATCACACAGTAGTATCACTTTACCTTATATACGTTACTCCTCACAGTAGAGCCCCTTATTCACATTACATCACACTGAATTGCTCCTTAATCACATTACACCACACCCTATTGCTCTTTATTCACATTAGACCACACAGTAGTGCCCTTTCTATACGCAACGCCACAGTAGAGCACCTTGTACACAATGCCACAGAGTAATGCCTTACACATATGAGATAAATTATTAATGTCCTTATAAACATAGTACGCCTTACACATTATGACAACCTTTATCAATGCACTTTTACACATACTGTAATGTCCCTCACACATATGTTGCACATTATTAATGCATTTTTACATGACACACATAATGCTCCTAACTCATATTCCGAACACTACTGCACAACCAACCCACTCACATGCACACAGCACTCACACTGCCACTAACACTGTGACCTCTGCCTCTGCTTGGATACAGATGTGTCCTCATAAATCTTGCCTCAATGCTAACGTTGGGCACCTTTTTTTTAATGAAAATGCATCTTATTTGCATTGCTATGTGGCTAGGATGCACAAGCAGCTTCTGCTGATTAAACTGATATGCAGCATGCCTATATACTGTGTGAGACTGTGGCTGTATCTGCATATGAAATGCTACACACAGAATATAGGCATGCCGCATATCATTTTAATCAGCTGAAGCTGCTGATGCCCCAAGGCATATCAAATGCCCTAGGCAATTGCCTAGTTTGCCTATGCCTAGGGCCGGCTCTGCCAACAGCATAGGCTCCATTTGTAAGACTGTTTGACCCCCTGTTTGACCCCATGGCTACACCCCTGGTTATAATGGCTAAGGCTTTTTTCTACATTTGCCCCTTAACCAAATAGTAAATGAATATAAAGAAATGAATGTATGAATTGTCCTCTCTCTGTGTCAGGTCGTACTATAAGCAGACTGTTTATACTACAGTATATGTGATAATATGATTAACATCAAGGAACATTGATATATCAGTACAACATAAGAGGTTGGGGGTCTCCACAAGCCCCTTCCCATGTTGTCACCCTAATGGGTGGGCTCCCAATACGCTCTACGGGCCCCTAATACGTTCATCTTCCATCAGACTAAATACAGCGGACGGTTTATTACACAAACAGATATATTCCACGCCGATGTAATTTAATCTGAGTCACTGTTGCACAGTTTTATTCTTTACACCTATAAAAAAAAAAAAACTTGCACTTTGAAGCTAATTTGTTACTATCCATTTGCTTTTTAAGACAATGTGCTGATGCGCGGCTCTTTTCAGCAGTTAATCATTATAAGATGTTCGTATAATGGCTTCTAAGAGTGATTATGTAGGAACCTCAGCTATAATGATTTTAATTAGGAAACGGGGACGAGGGAGGTACAGATCACAGCACGCTAGCAAGTTTAAGATGTGTTAACATTTGTGAAACCCAAACTTCCCAAATTTGTCCGCCGAGTCTCCTTAATTCCAGCTCTTGTGCCAGTCTGTAGCTTAATTGTATTATCGTCCTTTAATCTATGTTCTGTGGGTCGTTCTGAGCCAGAATGCTCGTCTCCTCTTCTGCACAAACACTGTGTAAGCATACACACAGAGTGGTGCCTGGCGGGCTGGTTACACTGCATCAGTGCCACTTATAGGACTCATAGAAACGTGGCCTGGCATCATGTCTCCCAGTAATGGCTTATAAAGCAGAATATGCTCGCACTATGGGGGTTAATCCGAGTTGATCGCACGTAGCAACTTTTTGCTGCTCGTGCGATCAACTAGATGCCGCCTATGGGGGAGTGTATTTTAGCATAGCAGGGCTGCGATCGCTTGTGCAGCCCTGCTGTGCTAAAAAAGTTTTGTGTAAAACAAGACCAGCCCTAGACATACTTACCCGGTGCGCTGATTTCAGCGATGCAGGTCCCGGAATTGACGTCAGACATCCGCCCTCCAAACGCCTGGACACGCCTGCGTTCGCCGAACCACTCCCGGAAAACGGTCAGTTGACGCCCCGGAATGCCTTCCTCCTGTCAATCTTCTTGTGGTCGCCGCTGCGACTGTTTTCTTCGTAAGCGGCATCGCTGCCTGGAGACGCCCGTCGCCGGGCGACGACACACCTGCACAATTCAGCCGCCGCGCATGCGCAGTTTCGACCCGATCGCACCGCTGCGAACAAATGCAGCGTGCGATCGGGTCGGAGTGACCCCCTAATACACACTGCAAGTGTTACTAAATAATAAATGATTGCCTTCATGCCGTATTTCCTTTATACCTAGTGCACATATATATATATAATGTCCATACAAACAAAGCATGTTCTGTACATGAAACACTCTACAAATCTAACCATTGCAGAGGGGCAATACAATAATAGCTGAGGTACAGCACCACCTACTGGACACATGTAATACAGCACCTCTTATGTTTCGACTTGATCTTTTCTAATTATTTCTACTGTTGAGTTTTAAATATTTAAACCCCTTCCCCAAAAAGGGGTAATGCGGCTCCTGAACACAGTTTATTTTTAATACAGGTTGAGTATCCCTTATCCAAAATGCTTGGGACCAGAGGTATTTTGGATATCGGATTTTTCCGTATTTTGGAATAATTGCATTCCATAAAGAGATTTCATGGTGATGGGACCTAAGTCTAAGCACAGAATGCATTTATGTCACATATACACCTTATACACACAGCCTGAAGGTAGTTTTAGACAATATTTTTTATAACTTTGTGCATTAAACAAAGTGTGTGTACATTCACACAATTCATTTATGTTTCATATACACCTTATACACACTGCCTGAAGGTCATTTAATACAAGATTTTTAATAACTTTGTGTATTAAACAAAGTTTATGTACATTGAGCCATCAAAAAACAAAGGTTTCACTATCTCAGTCTCACTCAAAAAAGTCCGTATTTCGGAATATTCCGTATTTCGGAATATTTGGATATGGGATACTCAACCTGTATACATTTTATTTTTGTATGAACAAAATATCAGCGATGAGGAGCCCCAGCCTCCTCTCATGTCCTTATATGCTATCCCAGAGACCCCATAATGATCTTATATAGTATGTGAGCCTAGAGCCGCCCCAATGTCCTTATATGCTATCCCAGAGACCCCATAATGAATTTATATAGTATGTGAGCCTAGAGCCACCACCCCCCATGTCCTTATATGCTATCCCAGAGACCCCATAATGAATTTATATAGTATGTGAGCCCAGAGCCGCCCTCTCATGTCCTTATATGCTATCCCAGAGACCCCATAATGATCTTATATAGTATGTGAGCCCAGAGCCTCCCTCATGTCCTTATATGCTAGCCCAGAGACCCCATAATGATCTTATATAGTATGTGAGCCCAGAACCGCCCCCATGTCCTTATATGCTATCCCAGAGACCCCATAATGAATTTATATAGTATGTGAGCCTAGAGCCCCCCATGTCCTTATATGCTATCCCAGAGACCCCATAATGATCTTATATAGTATGTGAGCCTAGAGCCGCCCCAATGTCCTTATATGCTATCCCAGAGACCCCATAATGAATTTATATAGTATGTGAGCCTAGAGCCACCACCCCCATGTCCTTATATGCTATCCCAGAGACCCCATAATGAATTTATATAGTATGTGAGCCTAGAGCCGCCCCGCAATGTCCTTATATGCTATCCCAGAGACCCCATAATGATCTTATATAGTATGTGAGCCTAGAGCCGCCCCCATGTCCTTATATGCTAGCCCAGAGACCCCATAATGATCTTATATAGTATGTGAGCCCAGAACCGCCCCCATGTCCTTATATGCTATCCCAGAGACCCCATAATGAATTTATATAGTATGTGAGCCTAGAGCCCCCCATGTCCTTATATGCTATCCCAGAGACCCCATAATGCATTTATATAGTATGTGAGCCTAGAGCCTCCCCCCATGTCCTTATATGCTATCCCGGAGACCCCATAATGCATTTATATAGTATGTGAGCCTAGAACCGCCCCCCCATGTCCTTATATGCTATCACAGAGACCCCATAATGATCTTATATAGTATGTGAGCCCAGAACCGCCCCCCCATGTCCTTATATGCTATCCCAGAGACCCCATAATGCATTTATATAGTATGTGAGCCTAAAGCCACCCCCCCATGTCCTTATATGCTATCCCAGAGACCACATAATGAACTTATATAGTATGTGAGCCTAGAGCCGCCCCCCCATGTCCTTATATGCTATCCCAGAGACCCCATAATGATCTTATATAGTATGTGAGCCCAGAGCCTCCCCCCCAAGTCCTTATATGCTATCCCAGAGACCCCATAATGATCTTATATAGTATGTGAGCCCAGAGCCTCCCCCCCATGTCCTTATATGCTATCCCAGAGACCCCATAATGATCTTATATAGTATGTGAGCCTAGAGCCTCCCTCATGTCCTTATATGCTATCCCAGAGACCCCATAATGATCTTATATAGTATGTGAGCCTAGAGCTGCCCCCCATGTCCTTATATGCTATCCCAGAGACCCCATAATGAATTTATATAGTATGTGAGCCTAGAGCCACCCCCCCATGTCCTTATATGCTATCCCAGAGACCCCATAATGATCTTATATAGTATGTGAGCCTAGAGCCTCCCCCCCATGTCCTTATATGCTATCCCAGAGACCCCATAATGATCTTATATAGTATGTGAGCCTAGAGCCTCCCCCCCATGTCCTTATATGCTATCCCAGAGACCCCATAATGAACTTATATAGTATGTGAGCCTAGAGCCTCCCCCCCATGTCCTTGTATGCTATCCCAGAGACCCCATAATGATCTTATATAGTATGTGAGCCTAGAGCCTCCCCCCCATGTCCTTATATGCTATCCCAGAGACCCCATAATGAATTTATATAGTATGTGAGCCTACAGCCGCCCCCCCATGTCCTTATATGCTATCCCAGAGACCCCATAATGATCTTATATAGTATGTGAGCCTAGAGCCTCCCCCCCATGTCCTTATATGCTATCCCAGAGACCCCATAATGAACTTATATAGTATGTGAGCCTAGAGCCACCCCCCCATGTCCTTATATGCTATCCCAGAGACCCCATAATGAATTTATATAGTATGTGAGCCTAGAGCCGCCCCCCATGTCCTTATATGCTATCCCAGAGACCCCATAATGATCTTATATAGTATGTGAGCCTAGAGCCTCCCCCCATGTCATTATATGCTATCCCAGAGACCCCATAATGAATTTATATAGTATGTGAGCCTAGAGCCTCCCCCCCATGTCATTATATGCTATCCCAGAGACCCCATAATGAATTTATATAGTATGTGAGCCTAGAGCCGCCCCCCCCCCCCCCCATGTCATTATATGCCAGCAAAAGAGCCCCCATTATGAACTTATATTCTAGCCCAGAGCTCCCCCTCCCCATATTACTTTCCTCAGTGAAAACATTCTCTGGTCAAACATCTCTGTCTCTGGTTCCTATGGTCAGTCCACCCATCATCCACCACTGACTCCAGTGACTGCTGAGCTGGAGAGGAAGGGTGGACTGGAGACTATATTGTTGAGAGGTCTTGCATGACAGTGACATGCTGTGCCAAGCATTTTCCACCGCCGGACTCTAGACAGAGGTGTCCGGAGGTCCAAATGAATCCCAGACAAGTGCGGCTTGTAGTAGAGGAGGGGCCACATTTGTCCTGCAGGCTGTAGTCTGGCCACCACTAGAATAGACAGTGCTAATTTATATAAATGCAAATTAGACCCCCCCAAAAATGGTGTTGGTACCCCAGAGTCTTGCTATAGAAAAAGCACCGGTTATAGAGGCCTACATCTACGTGAAAGACGTAACATTGGTTAATAAGGGTTCATGGACCTGTGCTGGCATCCAGTGCTACTGCCAGGTCGTCTCCGGGAATAATGCTTTCCAACCTTAGATAACTGCGCACGGACCAGGAGCAGCGAGCCCAGGGGGAAACTACCAGATAAAATGTTCATTTACTGTACACAATAATTATATATAAAGTGAAAATAGACTCCAGTGCTTATTTCCTGTGGGTCTCTCTTCTGCTCATGGCCTGTGTGATTCTCTTCTAATCACTGTGTCTGACATCCGCAGAGCTAGCCGGTATGGCAGGATGAATGTGGTGGCGGGCCGAGCTCTCTATCAGTGTACCAGTAGCCGTGGTACCTGTGTTCAAAGAGGGGGGGGGCACTTTCTTCCTGCCTCACCAATCACTATACATGTGGTTATCCGACCCTCCAGTCCTACCCCTTTTCACTCTCGACTCCCACTCTCCCACCCCTTGTCACCGATGCCCCTTGCTTTTCGACCCCATGCTGCCAATGCTACCCCGCCCATTGAGAGCATGTCACTGATGCCCCTTGCTCTTCCACCCCTTGTCACCAATGCCCCACCTACCCTTGATACCAATGCCCCCCCTCCCTCCCTCTTCTTGGCACCAATGTCCAACTCCTCCCTCACCCCTCGTCCATATCTCAAATACCTACCTCTTGTTACTTATGCCCAATGCCATCCCATCCCACGTTACCGGTGTTCTCCACTCTTCTGCCTCATATCACCATTGCCCCCCCTGCCCATATCCCTTATACCCTCCTACCCACAAATCACTGACCTCCGACACAATCCAATTCCTTGTCACAGATTCCCCACAGCCTCCCAGCTCTTTTGACTATTTTCCCCCTTATCACAGATGCCCCTCATCTTCCCATCCCATGTCACCGATGCACCACTACCAGCCTTAACCTTGTCAATGATGCCCCTCGCCATACGCACCCCTCATCCACATAATATGCCCCTTGTCTTGTTCCCACTCCACACCTTTCTTTCACTGACCCCACTCACCTATTTCTTCCCCTATATTGTTTAAGAACGTAATATGTAAAGGAATTCTACGTACAGTATATATAGGAGTGTGCAGATATTCACCTGTCATTCCGGAAAGACCAATGTCTTCTCAATCATCTTCATCCTTCATTCTGAGTGCTCACGTCATTACTTCTTAATTATTTTGCTTTTAGTGACAGTATAGGCCAATTAGACTTTATAAAAAAAACTGACATTTAAATGTAATGTTAAATGATTTTTTTTTTTTTACATATGGGATTTGTTTAAAAAGATTTTAAATGCTTTTAAATCAATTAGGAAAAGCGGCGTATGTCGAGATTCATGTTTTATTGCAGTGAAATGATTTCTATATGGAGAGGCGCTTTTGCGAGCAGTCGTTATGATGTCATCACTTGCTGCATAATAGAAAGCAGCTGCAGTCTGACTGTGTTTAAAATGTTTTATTGTACGCGCCAATAAAATGGGAAATAAAGATGGTTACGGAGAATCGCAGTAATGTAGCAATACAGATAACTACTTTAAAGTGTAACTACACCTAAAATGTAATCTGACCGAATATCCTCCTCATGGCAGCTAGCAGTAGTGCGGGTATCTCGTGCCAGGCACAGACTGGCAGGCTTCACCCCTGGCAGTGCTGCAGTGCTTCACGTCCTGCGGCTGACAAGTGATAAAAGGGGAGATTTAAACAGCACTGTGTCCGTTACATCATTATTTGAATCCATTATAGCTACGGCGCCACAAATTCTGCAGACTGCTTACAAATCAAAAGGTTCCGAATAAACATATAAAAACCCCAAAAACAGAACGCTGGCAAGCAGAAGCAAGCACAAATTGTGCAAGCTTATTGGACAATCATAACAAACACGCAAAAAGGAAATATACATGAAGACATAAGAAGTCCATTAAGGTAGACAATGGATGAGACACGAGACAATCTGCACAGCGCAGGAACCGGACTAAAATGAGCCGTCTACATCTTACCAAAACGTCATTCCATCCCACGCCCCTGATATGGGAAGAGAGCTGCATAATTATAACATTTAGGGGGACATTTACTAAGCAGTGATAAGAGCAGAGAAGTGAGCCAGTGGAGAAATTGCCCGTGGCAACCACTCAGCACTGACGTAACATCTATAATTTGCATACTATAAAATTATATAGAGCTGCTGATTGGTTAATGGGGCCACTTCTCCACTGGCTCACTTCTCCGCTCTTATCACTGCTTAGTAATTGTCCCCCTTAGTCACAAAACTAGAGGTCTGCCTTATACTGTATGTTAGCTTCCAGACTGGAGGTATGCTGTATATACTGGCTACCAGACTGGAGGTCTGCCATATATACTAGCTGTATATACTAACGTAACGCCCCTGGGTTGGCAGATGTGTTTTAGTGGTTGGAAGAGGTATCACAGATGTTCAGTCGCTATATGACAGACCCTTCCTTAAGATGTTTTTCCCTGTACCTTGTCATTGTGCCTTGCTCCATGAGGTAGGATAGATTGATACACAACAGTAATGTACTGACAGTAGTTTCTTTTATTGAGCCGCAAAAAATTCTGGATTAAAGATGGTGATTAGTTACTTGGCAAAATTGGTCAATCACAATTATAATGGTGCATTACATTTGACTACAGCTCACAATGCACTGGAACATTCAATAATTCAATGGCTCAATCAATCTAATCACAGATATGCGCATATTCCAAGAAAAAGAAGATAATAATGAAAACAATGAGGAACTAGATTAAGAATACTGTTTCAATAGCAATTACTACTTTTCTAGCTGTCCCTAAAGAGAATGTCTTAGTCTTCACTAGCAATTTTATGTTGGAGCTCTTAGATCCGACAGTGCCACAGTATTGTAATGCGGGGTATGATGTCACTGTTCTTGTTGCACATGGGATGGAGCTCCTACAAGCATCACAGTGTTGCAATGGGGTAATGACAGTTATAACATTATCAATCCTGGGTTTTATCAGTAGAAATGTCAATGCGTTTCAGAATGATAAAAGGATGTAATTAGGGAAGGTATCTTAGGATCGGTAACAGTGCAGCTTTCTCTGTAGTAATTATTCTTTGGACAAATATCCCAGTCTTCACTTCTTAAAGCAACTGAATATTCCTTGGACAAATAACTCAGTCTTTACTCCTTAAGGCAAATCAATGTCTCTCTCAAGCTCTTCTTATAAATGATATCTCTGTTCAGGGCACTGTATTTAATCAGGGGCTAGTCTGTGGGATGTTTTAGTAAGGGCCTGTTATCACCCCTCCTCTCCATGTGGTAGTGAGCAATATGTGCAACAAATGGACAATTGGGCCTAGCTCTCGCCCACTTGCAGTCCACAACACAAACAGTCTCTGTGTACTCACTCTGAGGGGGAGATGTACTAAGCTTTGAAAACTGATAAATTTCACTGTGATACAGTACCAGCAAATCAGCTCCTAACAGTCATTTTTCAAACCCAGCTTGTGTCATGGCAGTTAGGAGCTGGTTGTTGGGTACTTTATCATTGTGAAATGTATCACTTTTCAGGGCTTAGTACATCTCCACCTGAACCGCTCCAGTAGTTCCGCTCAGTGTCTGGGCCTGTCTCAGTGGTTTTCAGCTTCACATGATGGCCGTGGCGTCTATACCTCCACATAGCCCTGGCGGTGTCCGGTCCCTGGCTGCGATGTCTCATGCTCACTCTCCCAGTTATTTGCACTCCCGGGAGCACCCCGCTGCTTCAGCTCTGTAACGCTGCTCTCCATCGCCCTGCGTGAGCACCTGGTTTGCTCTGTCTCTGCTTCTCCCACTCTGCTCCTCACAGTGCATCCAACTCCTACAATGGCTCCTCTACAACTCCCCCTTCTTCCCACAAGGCTCCGCTTGATCTCTCACTCGCTGTCCAATCAGCACTTGCCACCTCACCAGTACAGGACCCGTGACCTGACTCTGGTTGTCCTTATCACCTGCTGTCCAGCATGACACTCTCCAAGCTGCAAACACTGTCTTCATGCTTTTAAAGGGGCACACACATAATTTTATAGGGTGCCACACTAGCCACCAGACTGGAGGTCTGATATATATTCTAGCTTCCAGACTGGAGGTCTGCTGTATATACTAGCCACCAGCTGGAGGATCTGCCCTTCATACTAACCACCAGACTGCAGGTTTGCAGTATATACTAGCCACTAGACTAGAGGTCTACCATATATACTAGCCACTAGACTAGAGGTCTACCATATATACTAGCCAGAGCCGTTTCTAGCGACGCACATGGGGCACCTCCCGCAAAATCTGCCTGCTGCTGTTACCACTCCCCATACTCCCACCCATAGCACTATGTTCGGGGGGGTGGAGTTTTGCGAATGACTTGATTGCGTCGTGACATTACAATGCAACTGTGTCATTTCCCATAAGTCCGTCCCTCGAGGTGAGTGCTATGGGCTGGAGGAGAGAGAGCCGGTAACAGCAGGGACTGGAGGAGCCACTGGCACTAACGAGCAAGTGCTAGTGGCTACTCCAGTCCCTGGAGGATCACACCCAGCACATGAGATCCTGGCAACGAGCATTAAACACCCCTGGCAGGGACAAGGAGCATGACACACAGAGCATGAAACCCTTGGCAACGAGCTAAACCCCTGGCAATGAGCATAACACCCAGCGCATGAAACCCCTGGCAACGAGCATGACACCCAGCACATGAAACCTCTGGCAACGAGCATGAAACCCAGCACATGAAACCCCTGGCAATGAGCATGACACCCAGCACATGAAACCCCTGGCAATGAGCAGGACACCCAGCACGTGAAACCCCTGGCAATGAGCATAACACCCAGCACATGAAACCCCTGGCAATGAGCATGACACCCAGCACATGAAACCCCTGGCAATGAGCAGGACACCCAGCACATGAAACCCCTGGCAATGAGCATGACATCCAGCGCATGAAACCCCTGGCAATGAGCATGACACCCAGCACATGAAACCCCTGGCAATGAGCATAAAACCCAGCGTGGGAAACCCCTGGCAATGAGCAGGTAATTTAAAAGTAATTAGAATCTTTACTGCAGGGCATAATGTATCATAGGCATTGCGGTGTATGGCATAATATGGTGCAGGGGGCATAATGTGGTGCAAGGGGTATTACTGTGTGGGGCTTGATATGTGGATTATTTTTCTTTCCTGTGGTGGCCGGGGTCTGAGACTGAAGGTATACTGTATACACTAGCCACCAGAACGGAGGTCTGCCATATATGCTAGCTTCCAGACTGGAGGTATGCTGTATACACTAGCCACCAGAACGGAGGTCTGCCATATATGCTAGCTTCCAGACTGGAGGTATGCTGTATACACTAGCCACCAGAACGAAGGTCTGCCATATATGCTAGCTTCCAGAATAGAAGCATGCTGTTTACACTAACCACCAGAATGGAGGTCTGCCATATATCCTAGCTTCCAGACTGGAGGTATGCTGTATACACTAGCCACCAGAATGGAGGTCTGCCATATATGCTAGCTTCCAGACTGGAAGTATGCTGTATACACTAGCCACCAGAACGGAGGTCTGCCATATATGCTAGCTTCCAGACTGCAGGTATGCTGTATACACTAGCCACCAGACTGGAGG
The DNA here is from genome assembly GCF_028390025.1 of Pseudophryne corroboree. NCBI lineage: Eukaryota > Metazoa > Chordata > Amphibia > Anura > Myobatrachidae > Pseudophryne > Pseudophryne corroboree. The sequence goes on from NC_086455.1 coordinate 155,982,071, forward strand.
TCTGCCATATATGCTAGCTCCAGACTGGAGGTATGCTGTATACACTAACCACCAGAACGGAGGTCTGCCATATATGCTAGTTTCCAGACTGGAGGTCTGTGGTATACACTAGCCACCAGAACGGAGGTCTGCCATATACGCTAGCTTCCAAATTGAAGGTCTGTTGCAGGGCTGGCTCTAGGCACGTGCCACCTGAACAGCCATTCAAGGGTGCCAAACTATGTAGGCTCTCTGTTTCCCCACCGCCAATTCCCCTCTGCCTGCACTGCTTACTGTTAGCTGCCGTTACCCCACACAGCGCGCCCCACTGAGCCCCTGGCGGTGCTTGCCTTTACAGTATACTGTACACACATGACTACACTGAGTGACAGACTTGGGCTGGGCGGCTCGTGCCTTACAAAAAGAGAGTTGGCATGTGACGTCACATACTGTCCTTGCCCGCCATGAGCGGTTTAAGAGAGAAGGGGACCCGTGTGCAGCCTCCGTTGCCGGCCCCCTCCTCTACAGCAGCAAGTAGACTCTGGCATAATGGCAGAATCTACTGCGTATGCGCAGGTCTCCGAGAACATGTCGCCCACGCCTTGTTCCCGGGGGACATCTCCAGTGTGCATGCACTGGCTGAGGACTATCCAGTGGATAACAAAATCTCACAGGCAATGAATTATTATACCTGCACCATACATCATACGTATCTCTCCAGAACCCTGCACCGGCACCGGAAATCTGTTGCAGGCCAAAGTCTACTCTGCAACTGTACCGAAGAGGGGGAGAGCCCGCATGGAGACTACACACAGGCTCCACCCTCTCTTAATGCGCCCCTGCACCATAATACCGGAGTGCTCATTGGAGGATGGGGAACTTCTTCATCACTAAAGACCTAATTCAGAGGCGGACACAAAGTGTTTGCAATGCCAATGTTTGCGCCCGTGTCGCACTGCGCATGAAACCCAATGGTCTTGTGATGGCTTTTGCAATGTGATTTTGTAGGCAAATGATTGATTGTTTGTGGGAGGGGGGGTGAATCAAGCGCAGTCAGGTCTCGACCGTTTCAGGGGTGTGGATCAGCCTGTAACTGCGTCTTCATGCACGGTTGTAAAGCAGCGTACATTGGTGGTCATTCCGAGTTGTTCACTCGCTAGCAGTTTTTAGCAGCCATGCAAACGCCATGCAAACGCCCTCTGGGAGTGTATTTTAGCTTAGCAGAAGTGGGAACGAAAGGATCGCAGAGCGACTACAAAGTTTGTGCAGTTTTAGAGTAGCTCAATACCTACTCAGCGCTTGCGATGACTTCAGACTGTTCAGTTCCTGTTTTGACATCACTAACATGCCCTGCGTTCGCCCAGCCACGCCTGCGTTTTTCCTGGCACGCCTGCATTTTTTCGAACACTCCCTGAAAAAGGTCAGTTGACACCCAGAAACGCCCTCTTCCTGTCAATCACTCTGTGGTCAGCAGTGCGACTGAAAAGCTTCGCTAGACCCTGTGTGAAACTACATAGTTCGTTGTAATAGTACATCGCGCGTGCGCATTGCGCCGCATACGCATGCGCAGAAGTGCAGCTTTTTAGCCTCATCGCTGCACAGCGAACAAATGCAGCTAGCAATCAACTCGGAATGACCACCATTTTGAACTACCAATAGGATTGCTCAGAAATCCAATGGTGAGAATGATGTGTGATTGATGTAACGTCTTTGTATACAAGCGGCAGAGACGCCATCTGTACAAATACCACAGCTGCGCCATTAGCCTATTTTCACACAACCGCTGCATCCGATTGAGGCCCTAATTGAATACTTGCCGCTCCAGCACTCTCGGAGACATTTGTGTTAAAACTGCTGTAAAATTAAATCCGAACAAGGACTTTCTTTGTAGTGTACAGTACACTAGGATCACCACTAGTGGGGTACAATGGCATTACTGTATTCTCAGTATAAATACCCGCGTCACATGGTGTACTGAGGCTACATGTATGAGGTCACATCTGTATCTCCCCTGCAGACTGTGGTGCAATTGGCCTGAGGACTAACACTGCTGTTGAATTTTAAGTGCTTGGAAAAGATGGTTGGAGAGGAGAAAAAGGGTTTCTCTCACGGATGATGGTCCCTGGAAGACTGTAATGATGTGTACTGGCTGAGCTGCGGCTGGAAGGACAGAAAGAAGAGGGTTATAGGATGTGATATGAATGGAGGCAAGTGAGGAGGAGGGTGAGAGGGAGAGATTCATGGTTGTGGTGGGGTACAGACAAGATTTAGCCAGGAAAGATCATGGGGCAGATTTATTAAGCCTGGTGAAGTGATAAAGTGGAAGGTGATAAAGCACCAGCCAATCAGCTCCTAACTTCCATTTTTCAAACCCAGCCTGTAACATGGAAGTTAGGATCTGATTGGCTGGTCCTTTATCACCTTCCACTTTATCACTTCACCGAGCTTAATAAATCTGCCCCTGAATAACTGAGAACAGGTGTAACTGATTGTGCACACAATTCCATACACACCTTCTCTGACCATAGCCCGTGTGTGTGACATCACTCATTTGCAGCAAAGTCACCAACCTACTATACAGCTACAAGGTAGGTATGAGATATCAATGGTCCATTTTCAAAACCACAGCTAACCCTTCACTCCAAAGGATGGGCTCATAGCTTCTTCTGACAGCCAGTTAGGAAGAGCTGCTCCACTTTCCCCATGCATGCCTCCACCATAAAAAAGGAAGAAAAAAAAGGGGTCGGCTGCGCTTATGGTGTTTTACAAATAGGTATAAATCATGGAGAGTTGACAGATTTATATATAAAACAGGTTTATTATGATATAAAATACATCAACAAATCATGTGTAACCTAATAAATGAATAGCTGTACTCTGAGACACCGTTATGTAAACACACAGTATCAATCAAGCTCTATGTATAATGTTCCCCTGATTCAGGGTTTCGGATTGTTACTTGTTATCAATTGTAACCAAGATGAAACTTGAATAGTAACACTTAAACTCTGCAATAAATTGTGACTAAGAGATGGATAAAGACAAAAAAAGTTTTTTTCCTCCAATGATCGGAAGCAGAAAAGCAAGGGCCCAGCGAAAAGATAAAAATAAAAATGTATTATACAATATACAGTTTTTACCTCTCCTGTGGGCTGGTGCTACCGAGCGTCCTCGGTGCAGTCCTATATTAAGCCCACCGTATGCTGTTTAGGGAGAGAGATTTGGTGAAGAGATGTTTATCCCAGTTTGCTGTTGGATAAGTGAGTCCCGGATGCAGGATGATTACTTGTGTTTTGCCTAGGGCTGGTGGAAATCCTTTAGGTGCCCTGAGCATAGGTATTAGCACATCTTCCAGAGCATCAAAGGAACACACGCTGCTGCCGCTAATTGCGGTGGAGACTCACAGGTGAAATGCCGGTCGGATCTGCCGCACCGACATGCACAAGGATGAAGCGCTGTCCCGTGTCCAAGGAGCTGTTTAAATAGTGCTGGCTGGCGTTACCAGATGTAGCTGTATGGCGGTGATGCGGGCTGTAGTTTTCCCACTGCCGGGGAACAGCTATCGGAGCTCGCAATGTCCCGCGGCTCGTATCAGCCGTCAGACGCCGTTCAGAAGTGGCAGTATGGCCGCCGTGCAGGCTGAATAGCTCTCCGTGGAGGGCTGAGTTTCTTGGAGCTGTGGAGCTGTGGTACAGGTGAATCAGAGACAGAAAAAGAGGAGGAGACTAACGCGTTTCGTCACGATTAACGTGACTTTTTCAAAGGAATATCTCCTCCACTGAGTACATCCTATATATAGCATTGATAAACATACTGCCATGTGTGGCTGATAAGAACTAATTAAAACTCTATTAGAAAAGTCAACTCTCCAATTATTTAACACTTGAGTATCTATCAGTGTATTGGTCTAGGAAATTTCAATATACATATATGCGTAAATATATATAAAAATTAAAAAAAAAAAAAAAAAAAGAGATCTACAAACAATAAAAATATTTTTATCATAAATTTACAGTTAAATTCATATTAAATAGATAAGTCTTATATGTTCCATGTCAGGTAATATGAGTGAGACATCTGTGTGCAGCCTGCTGTGAGGGGCACAATGTCATTACCAAGAGGATCTGTTTTACACGTATCCCGAGTGGGAAGCAATGGAGCATTAAACATATCTGTTGGTATTTTAAAGTGTCTGAGCAGAGCCCAGGAATACAGAATACTCATGAATTATGCAGCCACAGCTTATTGGGAATTTGTCACTGTCGTATGGATGGATTCAGAGCTTCCAAAGCATTAGGGGGGAAACAACCAAACACTTTTGATTTTTACTCTCTCATGGGGCTAAGCAACTAATGTTGAGGTTTTTCTGTATCTAAAACTCCAAAGACCCAGAGAGGAGAACGATTGAGATTTATATGTTATAATACCAGGGCCGCAACTAGGGGGGGGACTAAGGGGGCATGCGCCCTGGCTGCAGAATTTGAGGGGGTGTCGGTGAGTTACAGAGGAGCAGGGTTTTTGTTTTTAGCGGCAGTGCTGCTCCAGTAAAGCAGCAGACGGCTCCCCGGGTGAACCACCTGACCCACCTGTATGCATACAGAGTACCTGGGATCTCTTCTATGCCGGCTACTGTCTTAAATTCTCTCTTGCCATGCGGTGCTGCGACTAGTGTGCGGTGCTCCATGCTAGCTATAGAAGCCAGCTGTTGTTGCTGTGTTTTTAAGCAGGCTATGATCCCGGCTACCTGCCCAGCCGATATCAAGCTGCCGCCTACACATCATTGAGAGGATACGCTGTAGTGTTTTTGTTTGTTTTTTTGGGGGGAAAGGGGGGTGCGGCAAATTATCGCCTTGCCACGGGTGACGAAAATCCTAGTTTCGGCCCTGATAATACCTGACCTTCGGCCTGCCTGGTGAGTCAGTCGCTGCAACTGCCCTAATTATCTGCAAAACAATATTTCAAGGGTAATTACATTGTCTGAATAATTTAAATATTCTACTCCACACTCTTACCTGAATGCACCCCTGATTAAATTAGGTATCCACAAAGGAGGACCCCAAAGCTTACTACTTATCAACAAGCAGCCATTGGCAACAACCCAGGGCCGGTTCTCAGCCTTTTTGCGCCCCGGGCGGGTAGTATGGGCGTGGCTTCATACAGGGGGCGTGGTCAGTTACGCCCCCTGTACAGTAGTAGCGCCGCTGAAATGCTACCGCACAGCAAAGGTCCTCTCCACGAAGGGAAACTAGACGCAGAGCGTCTAGTTCCCTCCGAAGAGAGGACCTTTGCTGTGCGGTGCGCGATGACGTCATCGCGCACCGCACAGTAAAGGTCCTCTCCACGAAAGGAAACTAGACGCTACGCGTCTAGTTCCCTGACGCCCTTCACAGCGGGACGCAGCAGCAGCGGGACACAGCGGGGGGGCACAGCACTGCAGTAGCGGATCTTGCCATGGTGCGGCGCCCTCCGGACGGCGACGGTGCCCTCCAGAAGGTGGCGCCTCAGGCAAAAGTCCTGCTTGCCCGTGGCAAGATCCGCTACTGCAACAACCTCTCCTTCCTTTTGTGGAGCCAGGCTCCTGCTCTCCTGCTCAGAAGAGGAGGTGTCCAAGCAGGGAACTTCTACACTTTGTAAGGGGGATGGGATGTTAAACAGTAAAAATTATACTTAGGGGATTATTCAATTGAAGTCTGATTCTCTCTGATGGAGAAGATCCAACAGATCACTATTCAAAGCGAGCCATTTCCGCTCGTTTCCCCCTCCCATTCTGACCATTAATTTCCACCCTCTCTTAAGTGCAAAAATGATTGGTCAAAAATTGCCTGTTTTCAACAGCAGTGGGGTCGAAATCACATGGATGAGCAAAGATTCTGCTCATTCATGTGTTTTTCGACTTGTCGTAATTTCCGACAGGGCGGAAGAGCGGCAACTGCAATTGAGTATTGAAGTGTCGGAAAGTTCCAATTATCGGTGGAAAGTGCCATCTTCCCGCCGCCTTAGAGGGAAATTTACTAAATGGTGGATAACAAAGGGTTTAGAAACTATTGGGATTCGTTGCAGATTGATGGTGGGTTCTAAAGCTAAAATACAGAGTTTACTAAAGGTCAGTTTTACCTTTAAACAGGACCCATTGTCCATTTCTGCCAGTTATACACCAATATTTGGCTACAATTCTGCCAATAATAGAGCTGTGCTGATAGGTAAGAGCAAGGGAACTGCCAGACACTGACCAAATGCAATCTGATCAAGGGATCCACTTGCTGTAAGGTGAGATCATGCAAGACACCACAATATCATAAACATTTGCAAAGCTGTAGAGGAGCACACTACCAGATTAATCCAGACATCTGAACCAATAATACAAATGTTTGCTCTGTCACGCATCTATTGGTTTTGTATGCCTCATTATTGGTGGCCAGGAGTCTACTGGGATGACAGAGGTGTGAAAAGCCAGGAGTAACGGCCATATCCCATGTCACCTGGAGGATTAAACACACCACAACACATTTTATAGCTATACACTTAACAACATTACAAACAAGTGGCATAGAGTATGTAAAGCAAGCCTTGTTACACATAATCACCAGCTCAAACTCTGGTATCCAGCAACAACACTTATTATGCACATTTTTGCATCACAGACCACTTGACCATTCATGGAATATTCATGATTCCTGTTAATAAACACCTTTATCCACTGCCTAGGTTGTCTCAGATCAATATATGCATGCATTATTTAGTTCTCAGGACATTAGGGAATCCTGATAGTCTTAGGGGACCCTTCTTCAGTCCATAACACTGTTAAGAGCACCAAGGTCAGGAGATGCAAAAACATGTAGGCCACATATCAGCTTATGCAGCCCAGGTACTGTGTGGGAATGGCCGGTATCAGGCTACAGCTGTTGTGTAAGCTGACCTTTGAATCTGGCAAAGCATTTAAATATAAGCACCCTTGGAAAAATCTGGGGCTGTGTAGCATCTGAGGGATCTCCACTTCATGTTCCTGGTGCTTCTTATCCTGGTTCCTTCTGAAATGTTGATGATAAACAACAGCAACTACAGGGACATTATTCAGGAAATTTCAAGATGTGAACAAAGCCACACGATTGTGTACAATTTCCTAAGCATCATAAACAGTTGCTAATTGGCTGTATTTTCAATCAATCTTACCTGACAGATGCAGGTATTTTTTTTGGGTGGTTTTGCAGCAGTTTTGATGTGGTTTTGTTAAGGATTGTAAATCTGTGGATTCTATACTTACAGTATAAGCTCCAAGAAATTGATGTTTGTCCGATGATCAATTGTGGTTTATAGTTATGTGCCAGTTTTTGCTTAGTAAATCTGAAGATTACCACATCAAAACTACAGATGTACGAGGACCCCATGTTTTGGTTCTACTTCATCATGTTTTGTATTTGGTTCGGATTTGGGTCCTAATTCAGATCTGATCGCTGGGCTGCGTTTTTTGCAGCCCTGCGATCAGATAGTCGCCGCCAACAGGGGGAGGGTAAACTGCTGTGCAAGTGTGTGATCGCTCGTTAGCAGAGCTGCACAAAAATTAGTTTGCCCAGTCTCTGCACAGCCCAGGACTTACTCAGCCACTGCGATGGGAATCTGCTGATCGGGGCCGGAGCTGACGTCAGACACCCTCCCAGAAAACACCTGATCCTGCCTGCGTTTTTGGCAAACTCCTGGAAAACGGTCAGTTGCCACCCAAAAACGGCCTCTTCCTGTCAATCTCCTTGCAAACGCCCGTGCGTTTGAATTTTTCACACCATCCCGTCACTAGACACCGTTGCCTGTCAGTGTTGTGTGACACACCGGCGCATAGCGGTGCATATGCATGCGCAGTTCAGATCTGCTCGCCCGCTATGCAAAAACGCACAGCAGCGATCAGATCTGAATTACCCCCTTGGTTTTTGGTTCGGTTAAAAAAACGCTAATCACTGATAAATATTGATTTAAAAAAAAAACAGCTAACATAGTGCAATTTTTGCAATTCAAAACCAAAAATTCAGATTTAAAATCGGAAGTCCGTATCGTGTTAAGATCAGAACCGGGACTCTTTGGATTGGATCGGAATTCCTCTGGAGATCAGGAACATGTTTTGGTTCGGTTCGGATCCACAAAATTCAGGTGGATTCGGATTTCTGGAGAACTGAACCACACATCGAAGCTGCCATGAATTCAGACCCTTTGCTTATAAATATAGCCCTAGAATAATAATTTACTTAGTGTTGTAGGTAATAGGGGTTGAAAATGCATCAGAGAGGCTACAGTGTTGTTTTTTGCACACTGGCATTAACACTAACCTCCTAGCATTATAATGGTACAAAAGATTGTGCGATTTACTATTGTACAATGCTCTTGTAGCGACACCATGGATAAAACACACATAAAACTTTAAACTTTTTTATTGTAACATTGGTAAAAGGAAACTGTATTTAAAATCAAAACCACAAACATTTTTTTTATCCATGGTAAAGTCCATTTAAGGCAGAATTACAATTAGGTTAATAATGTACAAATAACTTTGAATGAAACTTATATGCTCACCCTCAGTAACTATGTAACATACTGTAGCAGCAATTTTATGGCAGCGCTGCCAAAGCAGAATTAACGTCTGGTACGGTTCTCAAGCAGAATATTTGCTGTTTAGGTCAAAGTCCCTTCTACAGATCCTCTTCAAGGTCGGAAATATCATTATCTTGTTCTCAAAGCCATTGTTTAGATTTCTTTCAGCGACTATAAATAAAGAGCTAATGTATTTCTAATGGCAAGTCGGACAGTCTACAGGGTCCAGAGAAGTGGCTTCACCTCCAGGTTCTCCCATTATCTGGATTAATTATCAAATGTGGACAGATATCGTTAGAAAGATTAGAAAATTAGATGTATTATCTGAAATTTAGAGGACTCCGAGATAGGAATAGTACTCAGGAGTGTGATCCGTGGATTTGCTAAAAAAAAAAAACCTAGCAATAATAAATGATGGGTATGTGATATCACAGAACGTGTTTTAATGACTATTACGTGACTATTATTCCCCCCCCCTTCCCTAAGGACTAGTCCTAACAATGCCTAATGGCCAGATATACAGAACATTACAGTACGGTAATGAACAGTTCTCACAAGTTAAGCCCAGTACCCACGGGCCGATGCTGGAGAGATGTGTGCTGAGCGAACCGCGATGTGTGCTGAGCGTGCGGGGGGAGACGGGGGGGGCGCTTATTTCACTTAGCGGGTGAAGTGAGCGACCCGCTAGATTGGCCTGCATGCAGGCCAATCTAGCAGCAGCGATAGCGATGTGGAACTGAGCGTTTTCCGGGAGTGTGCTAAAAAACACAGGCGTGCCAGGTAAAAACGCGGGAGTGTCTGGAGAAGCGGGGGAGTGGCTGGCCGAACGCAGGGCGTGTTTGTGACGTCAAACCAGGAACTAAACGGACTGAGGTGATCGCATTCTAGGAGTAGGTCTGGAGCTACTCAGAAACTGCAAGAAAATATTTAGTAGCAGTTCTGCTAATCTTTCGTTCGCTATTCTCCTAAACTAAGATACACTCCCAGTAGGCGGCGGCCTAGCGTGTGCAATACTGCTAAAAGCAGCTAGCGAGCGAACAACTCGGAATGAGGGCCCATATTGGAAATCAGTGTGCCAAAAACCATAGGAATCAGCCATCAAATTGCAGACAGACTTCAATTACTCCAATTTTGCAGACCTGTGTTATTTAGGCTATAAATGAGGCTAAAAGAGACAGTCACAGTAGCTGTTGGTATTGGTGTGTGTACAGGGCAGTCGAGAGCCGGGCTGGGCCCGGGTACTTTTAAAGGGGCGTGGCCTAATCACAGGAGGTGTGGTCATGTACCCTTAGAAAAAAATACTGAAAAAAATTGTATTTTAAGCACCGCCATGGCCACACTGCAGCCCAGTACACAGCAGAGTGTACTGGGCTGAGGAGAAGAGCTGCAGCTACTGCTGCCAGGTAAGGGAGCAGGGCCTGGGACCCTGCTGGACCCTCACTGGGCCCCTCCATCAGACCTGGGCCTGGGTATTTTGTACCCTCCCCCCCCCCCCATCGACACCACTGTGTGTGTAAGCAATTCCGCATTCTCACATAAGACGACGTATGCTTCCTTCTTTAGTTTAGGAACTTACCTACAACATGCGGTAGCTACTGTATGTTACTTTTGGCCTCAGTCTCTGTGAGCGCTATTCTCCTGGTCACTGGTGGTGTTTGCAGCTGAGTAAGTAGAAGGTATAAGGATGCAAGATCACAGCTTTCCCTAACATGACACGGTGTGCCAGAGGTAAGTCACTGGGGCAATCGTCAGTAAGTGAGACCCAGTTCCACCCTGAGAATAATCCTTTTTCTTCCACCTCAGGATTTCCTCTCTTCTGCGTTTGCAACTGATTCTCGCACTTCTTTTCTGCTATCTTGTCTCCTCTCTTACATGGACCTTCTGCCTCTGTTGTATAGATTTACTGGCGAGTCTTGCAATATACGCCTGGTTTTGCATTCAATATTATTGCAGTTTTAATTAAGGGTCAAAGCCGCTGAGAAGTTCCTATGGACCTATAAGTCTGTTCTCTAGGTCAGCACAGCTTTCCTTATCTTCAATCTTATTACATAATCGTCTATTACCAAATGAATAACCAGCACCAGAGTTACAGTACTTGTGGTTGGCACTAAATCAAATACTGTTGTTTCCCCTTTAAAAACCTGATAGTAATCTACTTCCCTGCCTCAGTCCAAATGTAAAGATCATTTAATGAATGTAACTTTAGCGTCAGGTACACTAATGAATCCAATACTATCAATATAAATTGTGTCGTTGAGTCCATGTGTAATACGTGAGCGTACCTGGAGTTTCCTGTCTGTCCGATTGCGGCTGCTCTGGTCGACCTGTTCCCGGGTACGGCTCCTCCCGGATGGTTGGCGTAAAACACCTGTATAGGACTAGGGCAGAAGGACAGGGATACCCCAGTACGGACAACACCCCCCAAAGTGTGTAAGGATTACTACGGTAGGATGCAATAATACAGATTTATTGAAAACAAGAATGGGTACTACCCTGGTTAAGAGATGAGCGGGTTCGGTTTCTCTGAATCCGAACCCGCACGAACTTCATGTTTTTTTTCACGGGTCCGAGCGACTCGGATCTTCCCGCCTTGCTCGGTTAACCCGAGCGCGCCCGAACGTCATCATGACGCTGTCGGATTCTCGCGAGACTCGGATTCTATATAAGGAGCCGCGCGTCGCCGCCATTTTCACACGTGCATTGAGATTGATAGGGAGAGGACGTGGCTGGCGTCCTCTCCATTTAGATTAGGAGAGAGAGAGAGAGATTGACCTGAGGCTGATACTGTAGAAGAGAGTGCAGAGTTTAGTGACTGACCACAGTGACCACCAGCAGTGCAGTTGTTTTATTTAATATATCCGTTCTCTGCCTGAAAAAAACGGTACACACAGTGACTCAGTCACATACCATATCTGTGTGCACTGCTCAGCCCAGTGTGCTGCATGCCTGCATCATCTATGTATATATTATATATCTGACTGTGCTCAGCTCACACAGCTTATAATTGTGGGGGAGACTGGGGAGCACTGCAGTGCCAGTTATAGGTTATAGCAGGAGCCAGGAGTACAAGACAGTCACATACCATATCTGTGTGCACTGCTCAGCCCAGTGTGCTGCATCATCTATGTATATATTATATATCTGACTGTGCTCAGCTCACACAGCTTATAATTGTGGGGGAGACTGGGGAGCACTGCAGTGCCAGTTATAGGTTATAGCAGGAGCCAGGAGTACATATTATATTAAAATTAAACAGTGCACACTTTTGCTGCAGGAGTGCCACTGCCAGTGTGACTGACCAGTGACCTGACCACACTGACCACCAGTATAGTTAGTAGTATACTATATTGTGATTGCCTGAAAAAGTTAAACACTCGTCGTGTGACTTCACTTGTGTGGTGTTTTTTTTTTTATTCTATAAAAAACTCATTCTGCTGACAGACAGTGTCCAGCAGGTCCGTCATTATATAATATATATACCTGTCCGGCTGCAGTAGTGATATATATATATTTTTTATATCATTATTTATCATCCAGTCGCAGCAGACACAGTACGGTAGTTCACGGCTGTAGCTACCTCTGTGTCGGCACTCGGCAGTCCATCCATAATTGTATACCACCTACCCGTGGTTTTTTTTTCTTTCTTCTTTATACATACATACTACTACATCTCTTTATCAACCAGTCTATATTAGCAGCAGACACAGTACAGTACGGTAGTTCACGGCTGTGGCTACCTCTGTGTCGGCACTCGGCAGTCCGTCCATAATTGTATACCACCTAACCGTGGTTTTTTTTTCTTTCTTCTTTATACATACATACTACGACATCTCTTTATCAACCAGTCTATATTAGCAGCAGACACAGTACAGTACGGTAGTTCACGGCTGTGGCTACCTCTGTGTCGGCACTCGGCAGTCCGTCCATAATTGTATACCACCTACCCGTGGTTTTTTTTTCTTTCTTCTTCATACATACATACTACGACATCTCTTTATCAACCAGTCTATATTAGCAGCAGACACAGTACAGTACGGTAGTTCACGGCTGTGGCTACCTCTGTGTCGGCACTCGGCAGTCCGTCCATAATTGTATACCACCTAACCGTGGTTTTTTTTTCTTTCTTCTTCATACATACATACTACGACATCTCTTTATCAACCAGTCTATATTAGCAGCAGACACAGTACGGTAGTTCACGGCTGTAGCTACCTCTGTGTCGGCACTCGGCAGTCCGTCCATAATTGTATACTAGTATCCATCCATCTCCATTGTTTACCTGAGGTGCCTTTTAGTTGTGCCTATTAAAATATGGAGAACAAAAATGTTGAGGTTCCAAAATTAGGGAAAGATCAAGATCCACTTCCACCTCGTGCTGAAGCTGCTGCCACTAGTCATGGCCGAGACGATGAAATGCCAGCAACGTCGTCTGCCAAGGCCGATGCCCAATGTCATAGTACAGAGCATGTCAAATCCAAAACACCAAATATCAGTAAAAAAAGGACTCCAAAACCTAAAATAAAATTGTCGGAGGAGAAGCGTAAACTTGCCAATATGCCATTTACCACACGGAGTGGCAAGGAACGGCTGAGGCCCTGGCCTATGTTCATGGCTAGTGGTTCAGCTTCACATGAGGATGGAGGCACTCAGCCTCTCGCTAGAAAAATGAAAAGACTCAAGCTGGCAAAAGCAGTAGCACCGCAAAGAACTGTGCGTTCTTCGAAATCCCAAATCCACAAGGAGAGTCCAATTGTGTCGGTTGCGATGCCTGACCTTCCCAACACTGGACGTGAAGAGCATGCGCCTTCCACCATTTGCACGCCCCCTGCAAGTGCTGGAAGGAGCACCCGCAGTCCAGTTCCTGATAGTCAGATTGAAGATGTCAGTGTTGAAGTACACCAGGATGAGGAGGATATGGGTGTTGCTGGCGCTGGGGAGGAAATTGACCAGGAGGATTCTGATGGTGAGGTGGTTTGTTTAAGTCAGGCACCCGGGGAGACACCTGTTGTCCGTGGGAGGAATATGGCCGTTGACATGCCTGGTGAAAATACCAAAAAAATCAGCTCTTCGGTGTGGAACTATTTCAACAGAAATGCGGACAACAGGTGTCAAGCCGTGTGTTCCCTTTGTCAAGCTGTAATAAGTAGGGGTAAGGACGTTAACCACCTCGGAACATCCTCCCTTATACGTCACCTGCAGCGCATTCATAATAAGTCAGTGACAAGTTCAAAAACTTTGGGTGACAGCGGAAGCAGTCCACTGACCAGTAAATCCCTTCCTCTTGTAACCAAGCTCACGCAAACCACCCCACCAACTCCCTCAGTGTCAATTTCCTCCTTCCCCAGGAATGCCAATAGTCCTGCAGGAAATGTCACTGGCAATTCTGACGAGTCCTCTCCTGCCTGGGATTCCTCCGATGCATCCTTGCGTGTAACGCCTACTGCTGCTGGCGCTGCTGTTGTTGCTGCTGGGAGTCGATGGTCATCCCAGAGGGGAAGTCGTAAGCCCACTTGTATTACTTCCAGTAAGCAATTGACTGTTCAACAGTCCTTTGCGAGGAAGATGAAATATCACAGCAGTCATCCTGCTGCAAAGCGGATAACTGAGGCCTTGACAACTATGTTGGTGTTAGACGTGCGTCCGGTATCCGCCGTTAGTTCACAGGGAACTAGACAATTTATTGAGGCAGTGTGCCCCCGTTACCAAATACCATCTAGGTTCCACTTCTCTAGGCAGGCGATACCGAGAATGTACACGGACCTCAGAAAAAGACTCACCAGTGTCCTAAAAAATGCAGTTGTACCCAATGTCCACTTAACCACGGACATGTGGACAAGTGGAGCAGGGCAGGGTCAGGACTATATGACTGTGACAGCCCACTGGGTAGATGTATGGACTCCCGCCGCAAGAACAGCAGCGGCGGCACCAGTAGCAGCATCTCGCAAACGCCAACTCTTTCCTAGGCAGGCTACGCTTTGTATCACCGGTTTCCAGAATACGCACACAGCTGAAAACCTCTTACGGCAACTGAGGAAGATCATCGCGGAATGGCTTACCCCAATTGGACTCTCCTGTGGATTTGTGGCATCGGACAACGCCAGCAATATTGTGTGTGCATTAAATATGGGCAAATTCCAGCACGTCCCATGTTTTGCACATACCTTGAATTTGGTGGTGCAGAATTATTTAAAAAACGACAGGGGCGTGCAAGAGATGCTGTCGGTGGCCAGAAAAATTGCGGGACACTTTCGGCGTACAGGCACCACGTACAGAAGACTGGAGCACCACCAAAAACTACTGAACCTGCCCTGCCATCATCTGAAGCAAGAAGTGGTAACGAGGTGGAATTCAACCCTCTATATGCTTCAGAGGTTGGAGGAGCAGCAAAAGGCCATTCAAGCCTATACAATTGAGCACGATATAGGAGGTGGAATGCACCTGTCTCAAGCGCAGTGGAGAATGATTTCAACGTTGTGCAAGGTTCTGATGCCCTTTGAACTTGCCACACGTGAAGTCAGTTCAGACACTGCCAGCCTGAGTCAGGTCATTCCCCTCATCAGGCTTTTGCAGAAGAAGCTGGAGACATTGAAGGAGGAGCTAACACGGAGCGATTCCGCTAGGCATGTGGGACTTGTGGATGGAGCCCTTAATTCGCTTAACAAGGATTCACGGGTGGTCAATCTGTTGAAATCAGAGCACTACATTTTGGCCACCGTGCTCGATCCTAGATTTAAAGCCTACCTTGGATCTCTCTTTCCGGCAGACACAAGTCTGCTGGGGTTGAAAGACCTGCTGGTGAGAAAATTGTCAAGTCAAGCGGAACGTGACCTGTCAACATCTCCTCCTTCACATTCTCCCGCAACTGGGGGTGCGAGGAAAAGGCTCAGAATTCCGAGCCCACCCGCTGGCGGTGATGCAGGGCAGTCTGGAGCGACTGCTGATGCTGACATCTGGTCCGGACTGAAGGACCTGACAACGATTACGGACATGTCGTCTACTGTCACTGCATATGATTCTCTCACCATTGAAAGAATGGTGGAGGATTATATGAGTGACCGCATCCAAGTAGGCACGTCACACAGTCCATACTTATACTGGCAGGAAAAAGAGGCAATTTGGAGGCCATTGCACAAACTGGCTTTATTCTACCTAAGTTGCCCTCCCACAAGTGTGTACTCCGAAAGAGTGTTTAGTGCCGCCGCTCACCTTGTCAGCAATCGGCGTACGAGGTTACATCCAGAAAATGTGGAGAAGATGATGTTCATTAAAATGAATTATAATCAATTCCTCCGCGGAGACATTGACCAGCAGCAATTGCCTCCACAAAGTACACAGGGAGCTGAGATGGTGGATTCCAGTGGGGACGAATTGATAATCTGTGAGGAGGGGGATGTACACAGTGATATATCGGAGGGTGATGATGAGGTGGACATCTTGCCTCTGTAGAGCCAGTTTGTGCAAGGAGAGATTAATTGCTTCTTTTTTGGGGGGGGTCCAAACCAACCCGTCATATCAGTCACAGTCGTGTGGCAGACCCTGTCACTGAAATGATGGGTTGGTTAAAGTGTGCATGTCCTGTTTTGTTTATACAACATAAGGGTGGGTGGGAGGGCCCAAGGACAATTCCATCTTGCACCTCTTTTTTCTTTTATTTTTCTTTGCGTCATGTGCTGTTTGGGGAGGGTTTTTTGGAAGGGACATCCTGCGTGACACTGCAGTGCCACTCCTAAATGGGCCCGGTGTTTGTGTCGGCCACTAGGGTCGCTAATCTTACTCACACAGTCAGCTACCTCATTGCGCCTCTTTTTTTCTTTGCGTCATGTGCTGATTGGGGAGGGTTTTTTGGAAGGGACATCCTGCGTGACACTGCAGTGCCACTCCTAAATGGGCCCGGTGTTTGTGTCGGCCACTAGGGTCGCTAATCTTACTCACACAGTCAGCTACCTCATTGCGCCTCTTTTTTTCTTTGCGTCATGTGCTGATTGGGGAGGGTTTTTTGGAAGGGACATCCTGCGTGACACTGCAGTGCCACTCCTAAATGGGCCCGGTGTTTGTGTCGGCCACTAGGGTCGCTAATCTTACTCACACAGTCAGCTACCTCATTGCGCCTCTTTTTTTCTTTGCGTCATGTGCTGATTGGGGAGGGTTTTTTGGAAGGGACATCCTGCGTGACACTGCAGTGCCACTCCTAGATGGGCCAGGTGTTTGTGTCGGCCACTAGTGTCGCTTAGCTTAGTCATCCAGCGACCTTGGTGCAAATTTTAGGACTAAAAATAATATTGTGAGGTGTGAGGTATTCAGAATAGACTGAAAATGAGTGGAAATTATGGTTTTTGAGGTTAATAATAATATGGGATCAAAATGACCCCCAAATTCTATGATTTAAGCTGTTTTTTAGTGTTTTTTTAAAAAAACACCCGAATCCAAAACACACCCGAATCCGACAAAAAAAAATTCGGTGAGGTTTTGCCAAAATGCGGTCGAACCCAAAACACGGCCGCGGAACCGAACCCAAAACCAAAACACAAAACCCGAAAAATTTCAGGCGCTCATCTGGCCTGGTTAAGTGACTTGGATTCGCTGGTGGGTAAACTCAGTACAATCCAATAAGGCACATTATCTCATATTACATTAGTGATATATTGGACACTTTTTCAACATCAACTTGAACACTTTTCTTACATCAACAGACACGGTATCACATTAGAAATTACCAATGCAAGAGATCACATTTGAAATACGAATGTAAGAGAATTTCAACATTAAATTAATGAGCCACTGGGTGGCGCTATGAATTCCTATCAGAGTCTCTGACCCTATATAATGTCCTGAACGTCCAGGTATGAGTCCACGTAAGGCACGTGGTAACTCCAAAGGAATGTAGGGGTTAGGGATGATACGGGATTAAATGTTTAGTGACCAGGCATCAGTGGTAACGGGGGGGGGGGAGTTTGCACAATGGATGGGTTGGTGCCGCATATCCGGGTCTTAGTGTGGTTTTCCGGGGGTGAGTGGACAGGGCTGTCTCTAGGAGATCCTGACTAATACAGGGGGCTCAGCATGGAGAGCAGGTACCTGGTTCTGGGGTCCAGACGTGGTTCTCCCTGAATCGCAGTCGGCTCCTGCCGCGGCTGCAGCAGCACTTATCCCCTCTTTTCTCTGTCAGCGCTCGCGCTGACTCCAAGTCTGCTCTCCCCGGTCCCCGGCTGCCAGCTCTTTTCCGGTGGCCAGCGGCCAGCTACAGCGTGTATCCTCTCCCCGGCGGCCGGGCGGGACGTTGCTCCTCAGCTCCTCTCTCGCGTTGTCCTCCGTCTCCTGGCAACGCAGCGGCGGGTCGCACCTTCCTTCCTGTCGGTGCAGCGATGGATGGCGGTCCCCGTCCCTCCTTCCGTGCAGCGGTGGTACGCGCTCCGTCTCTCGGTGGCGGCTCCGTCCGGCTCTTCTCTCCCGCACTCTCCTCTTCGGCGCCAGTCCCGCCTCCTCTTCTCCCGCTCTCTGGACCGCCAATCACTCCGAGTCTCCAACTTTTCTAACCCTGGGTCCTAGTGCAGGTAATCGTCCGGACTGCTGTGGTTGCCTAGCAACCGGACGGTCTATTAACCCCTGCAGGGACAGCAGCTGCAGTTGTGGTTAGCAGGGTTCAGGGGGGGGGGGGGGGGGGGGGGGGCAGATACTGGGCATCACACATGTGTTGCTACAAGAATAAGCAGTAGAATTCAGGGAGCTTGTCTATTCTCCAAGGAGACGGTCGGGGACTCACGGACATTCAAGAGTCTCCTGGGCATTCCACATGCCTAGGCAATTATGCCTTTGACTGGTGTATACCTATTACCCATCTTTAAAGATCTATTTCAATCACACTTCCTTGGACACGCCCTTACTGCACACCGCCAACACTTACTCAACCCTTCCTGTTACCCACCTATCCAGTGTAGGAATTCGTAAGTTTAGAATGCTTCAAAATCTGGATACAGGTAATGATACATGAATAATCTGGAAGCACGTGTAGTAATTAAGGGGATGATTCAGATGTGTTCGCTGGGCTGCTAATTTTGCTGTCCTGCGTTCAGATAGCCACTGCCCAAGGGGAGTGTATATTTGCCCGTGCAATTGTGCGTTCGCATTGCTACAAATATCCCTCAGTCAGCAGACAGCTGCAAATCCATTCGCACCTCACTCACCATTGAATTATTTTTCCACCGTGTGCAGTCCAGGACCTACTCCTACAGAACAAGCTGATCGAGGCCGGAGCTGACGTTCCACACCCTCCCTGAAAACGCTTGGGAACGCCCGCGTTTTCCCTGACACTCTCAGAAAACGGTCAGTTACCACCCACGAACGGCCTCTTCCTGTCAATCAGCTTGCGAATAGCTGTGCGATTTACATTTTTGCACCAATCTGTCGCTATTCTGCGATGCCTGTTGCTGTTTGGTGACGCACGTGCGGATTGCGGTGCATGCGCAGTCTATCAATAATCAGCCGCTGGGTGAAAACGCACAGCGGCGATCGGGTCTGAATCGGGCCCTACGTACATACAGTATTAATGTGTAAACAAAACAGACATACGCCCAGCTCTTTACAAGCCGTACAGTCTCTACATGATGACACATCTGCATTATGTATGAGAAACGTGCTAGCGGCAGTACAAAGAACAATTGCAGTGACCAGGAGCAGAGGTAGAGTACAGGAGGGATTGAGAAGACTGTATATATAGCTGAGTCTATCTCTGGGTTATACAATATGTCTGTGTTATAGGAAAACTGATAATATTAGATGAGTATCTATGCTTTTTAGTAACACACTAACAGTAATGCTGAATATTATTTTACGCGACAGGGAAACAAATATTTTCAATAACCCCATAACCCCATTCGTCATTTGGAAAACAGCAGTAACTAGACTTTTTGGTGCCCTGTGTCAGAAAGAGAATTGGCGCAGAGGTCTCAGTTGCATCTGAAAAGTATGACCAAATTGAGCAGCCTCCATTTTATATTGCTATTCTAAGAGGCATAGATGAGACCAGCATTTGGAGGACATGCTGGTTATTGCAGTGCCATTTGGAGGACCTAGGGGTGGCTCCAGCTGAGTTCGCTCTCAACTTAGATATATATTTTTTTTGTATGATCTATTATCATGTAGCATATCATGTAGCATAACAATAAGCAATTAATTATATGACCCAGAGAGGGTGCTATTATCGTGAAGCGTTGTGGACCAGAGAAACCTTGATGCGGCCTGGTGACTTAATCATATTTTTGCAAATATATGTAACTAAGATCTCAGAATTTTCTATTATCATGTAGTGTTGAGGTTTTATTGCTGATGCTTTTTGGTGTGCTGGGGGAATTTTTTTAAAAATCTTTTTCTTGTCTAGAATAAAGCCTCCCTTTCATGCACCTGAAAAGTATTAATAGATGGATTGAACAGTTACCATTATATATGGATATCACTTCTTACAGGAACTTTGATTTCTACTACCTGTGCCCTGTGACGTATACAGTACATTTGTGTTTATGTTGTATCCAAAGCTTCCTTAGTCCATGTTAAATTTCGAGTCTCATTCGACACTTGAGCCCAGATATGACATTAATTTAACAGACTAATCTAAGGCTGTAAAAAGCCTGACTGAAGGTAATGCAAGTCGTTCTCATTAATAATCTCCCCTTCTAATTAATGAATAAGCCCTCATTACAGCGACTCTGACAATCTCATCTCCTGACTAAGGAATTTGATGAGAGCATTAAAAATGCGTCTGCAGATCTCAGCCTGATTTACTGACAGTATATATTCCAAAATAGCCAATAAAAATGACTCAAATCTGTTGAGTTTGTTACAGTGTAACGGTAATTGCTAGAAATGTGCGTATTGATACGGCGTTTGTAAATTCAACAAAAAATAAAGCTGAAGCAAATTACACTGCGGCCTGGCAGGACGGCTGATTTTTAAAGTGGCCATTAGCATCTGCATGGGAACAGACCGGACGACGCTGGACACCAGCAGAAATGTCCTCTCACGCTGAACGCCTGCTCGTCTCTTTCAAGGGTACGCCGCTCTTCCAGCTGTTGGGAAGTGAATGTAATGTGATTTCTCACTGATGTGGGAGCAGAGGCATTGAACAATGACTGTAATCACACACTGACAGCGGCCAAATGAATCACATTCCTCTTCCCACTCCCAAGGCTGGAATCTCACTAACTCACCAAGGAACCCTCTTACGGTGCAGGGAGCTTAGTATGTCTCTGCCGAGAGCAGTTATCTTACTATCCGGACCTGTTCACCTACAATACACGGCCAAACCTATGTGCTATTGCGGTTTCATGCCTGCAGTATGATGCCGCACCACTGTATTGTTTTACTGTACTGTTTTGCAGCCTGCTGCAAAATGTGTTGCTTTATGTTTGGTCTTCGGTTCAGTAAAAATATTTGGCAGCATGCTGATCACAGCTTCTGGTCTCCATGTCTGTTTGTATGAGTGCGCACATGCATGGACACTACACATGGCTGCGGGGATTTGTCTTCATTAAGCCACTAGTGATGTTTTGGGTAGGGCCAAGCTCACAGTCAGTGTTCCAACCCTTCCCAAAGGCACACCAAACTCTACAAGCCATTTTCTGATGGAGCTCGCTTTGTCACATTGAGACAGGAAAGGGACTTCTCCAAACTGTTTCCAGGACATAATTCACTAAAATGTCATTGTGTCCTGTAGAAGTAAGATTTCCCTTCACTGGAACGAAGGAGCCCCGGCCAAACCATGAACACATAGCACCAGACCATTACTCGTCTTCAACTAAAAATTATGGCAAGATGTGTTCTCCTGCCATCCACCAAACCCAGATTCACCCTCTAGACTAACAATGTGGAAGCCTAATGTATCACTCCAGAGAGAGTGTTTCAAGAGTTCAGTGGCGGTGTGCTATGTTTTATGTGGGCCTACACAATATCCACTGGTGTGTACAGTACTCTGCTCACCCTCAAGGGTGCACACACATAAGGAGTAGGACGTGTTACAAACCCCAGCTTTGATCATACATCCATAGAGACAAATTGGATCTCTATTAATGATAGTGAAAAAATGCTTAGTAATGCTGAATAGCACTATTCCTCTCAATGGGGTTACTACCTAGCCCACACGGTAAGAATTACCCATTGCAATGAATGGGAAACGTACCAAAATGACATGAATGTCAGTGCCTTCAGGCAACCGATCCCCTAATAACACTATATATATATATATATATATATATATATATATATATATATATATCCACCACCTCTAACCTTTACCCAACGGAATGTGTTCAGTTGCCTGGAGTAGAAGAAGTGGGAGAGTTTTAACTGTTTCCCATTGTCTAGGTTTCATTGGAAAACAGATCAGAATTTGCATTCTAGAATCTTCCAATCTTCCACAAATTGCAGAATATCCAAGTCTTCTACATGAGGCAATGACAGGTGCTCACTTCTATCCCCGGCCTCTTTAAGGGAGACTTGTTGGCTTTTAAAAAGACTAAGTATAGAAAAGTAAAAGACGACTATAAGGAATCTAGGGTATATCCTTGGGTGTTCTCCCCGACTGTACGTCGACCTTGGAGAAACGGACAGGGTTTTAGAAAACGGGTGGAGGCCCAGTTTACAGATATTGACTCCTTGACATCTCAAAGTGACTCTGATCATTCGACACACTATAAGAATTCCGCGTCTTTTTTAGGCGAAAGGGCAAATACCAGAAGCCTATTAAAGGGGAACAGGAATTCAAAAAACCCTGTAGGCGAGGGGGGAGGAAACATAAAAGCAGCAAAAAATCCCAAAGGGGGCAGGAGATAACAGTAATTTATCATCTTACACACCCTCTGCATTGGAAATGACTGTTCTGTCTAAAGGTCTGTCATATGTACAGACATATCGTCAGAACAGATTTGATTGTGAAGTTGAACTTTACAAGTTTCAACGACAACTACGTTTAAAAGATTTCTTTTATAGAAAGGGTGAAGATACTAGACAACAGTCCACGTTCAGGGGCAAAAGTACATTTGATCCCCCAGCACACAATGCCTCAATAGAAACATTTATGAGGTTGGTACGTAATGAGACACTAACCTCCATTCAAAAAGGGAGGATGTGTTTCTCTAATATGTCTAAACCTGAGGCTGAAGCAATCAGGGGTCTGCGTGACAACCCTGACCTCATCATACGCCCCGCTGATAAGGGTGGGGCCACTGTGTTGATGAACCGTCTTGATTACATTAATGAGGTATTACGTCAATTATCTGATTTGGACTGCTATAAGCTCCTCCCTTTTGATCCAACAGAGCGCTTTAAAAGGGAAATTGACTCAATTATCCATATGGGTTTGTCCAATAATTGGATTGATGAATCCACGGTTAATTTCCTTATACAGGAGTTTCCCAAGATCCCATTAATCTATACTTTACCGAAAGTACATAAGTCACTCGAAAAACCGCCAGGGAGGCCTATCATCTCGGCACGGGGGTCTTTAAGCCAGCCAGTCTCCCAATACATTGATTTCCATTTACAACCGGTAGTTCAAGCTACCCCCTACTACATAAAGGATACCACTGACTTTCTCTGCAAATTGAATACCATTGGTACACTGACCTCTGAATGTATGCTGGTGACTCTAGATGTCACCAGTTTATACACCAATATTGGGCATACAGAAGGAATTTCTGCTGTCAAGGAATGTTTGAGCCACAGTCCACAGTATGCAGGTCCCCCTATGGAATTTCTTTTGTTGTTGATGGAGGTGGTGCTCCATAAAAATTATTTTTTGTTCAACAACTCTTTCTATTTACAACTTAAAGGCACAGCGATGGGGTCCAACATGGCCCCATCGTATGCCAATTTATTATGCATCAGTATGAAAAGCAAAACATCATGGGGGACGCATTGTTCTCGGGATACATTAAATTTTATGTACGATATATTGATGATCTTTTCATATTGTGGTCTGGTGGCGAAAACATGCTAATTGATTTTGTTAACAAACTTAATAACTTGCTGGGGTCTATCAGATTCACTAGTAATTATGATCATTCAGAGATAAACTTTCTTGATGTTTCTGTACGATTATGCAATGGGGTACTGTCAACAGGAATCTACAGGAAGCCCACTGACAAAAACTCTCTCTTACTTGCATCCAGCTTCCATCCACCAGCCTTAAAAAAGGGACTACCTTTCTCTCAATTAGTTCGTGTGACAAGAATTACCTCTAATCATGAGGAATTACCTGATGCTCTTGCAGCGATGGGTGACAAATTCATTGATAGAGGATACGACAACACTGAAGTACAACAGGCAATAGACAGATGTGTGCAACTATCACGTGATGAATTACTACAGCCACGGGTTAAGCTTGAACCAGAGCGTATGGTTTTTGCCAGCACGTATTCCATCTCCTCTGGCAATGCTCGTCAGTCAATTCGCAAACATTGGCATATATTGCAATCAGATCCTGTGATGCAGAATTACTGCAACAAGCCACCATTATTCTGCTATAAGCGGAGCCGTAACCTGAAAGAAAAAGTGACCTTCTCTGACATTAGCCCACGTGTGGGTAGGGGAGCAAACTGGCTACAACTCCAAACTGGTGCCTATAAATGTCCTGGCTGTGTCAATTGTAACTACATGCTGACTGGTAAAAGCTGTTGTCATCCCATGAGGGGAACACGTTATCCTTTGCGTTACCGGATGACATGTGAAACTAAATTTGTGACCTATATGATAACCTGTCCTTGCAAGAAGGTTTACATAGGGAAAACCATACGTATGCTAAAAGAGAGAATTGGAATGCATAGATCATCGATTAATAAGGCCTACCAGAAGGTGGATGGGAATACGCCACCTGTTGCAAGGTACTATGTTGCACATGGACACAAACTGAGTGATTTTGCGTACATGCCGATCGACCATGTTCCACCCTTGCGAAGGGGAGGTGACAGACATAAATTACTGTTACAGCAAGAGTGTCGATGGATATACCATATGGATGCAATGGTACCCCATGGTTTAAATGAGGAATTTTCCTTCAGTCCTTTCCTCTAAGCAGGTTCTGATAGGCCCCGTATAGGATATATAGAGTATGCCCTGTTTTTGCTTTTGGTTATTGATGGTATAGTTACCTCCTGTTTTTGCTTATACATTTTTGTTTATTGTGTCTTGTGGGATCAATTTGTCACTGCATAGTTTTGGTATTCATAATATGATGCTAATTGAGATATATATAACAGTCCAAAATTGACTTGCAAACAATACTCTGCAGTGTCAATAGATCCCTAGATTCATTTGTATTATTGTTGTGTTGTTTTTCATTTCTTTACTGTGTATAGCATCATTGCCTGGTGACCTGGACCCGCTGGCAGTGTTGCCGGGGACGTTGTCGCTGGCCGCGCCTCCCGGACCTTGACTTCCACACAAGTGACGCGCTGTTTGTGTTTCACGGGCCGGAACTTCCGGTCACGTGGTGCGCGGCGTGCGTTCCAACGATGGATGTCTCCGGGAAGGGGGAGCGTGGTGTGGCCGGACCCGGGACTGCACGTGATTACAGGTGCCAACGATGAGCTTGATTAGGTGAGCATAAATAATGCACTCCTATGAGGCAGCATTTTGCACAGCACTTTGACACTTTAGCAACAGGCACTATGGCACCTTAACTGGTATTCCCCTGAGGAAGGAGCACCGAAAACGGCTGTTTGGGACTTTGCCAGTCTGCATTTGCCTTGCATACGATGAGTATTTGCTGAATCCAGATATTTGTGCTTTACTGCTATATGAAGTGAATAGCTGGTTGAATAACATGTCTGCTACATGAAGTAAAAGTTGATTGAATATTTAGCAGTGTGCTGGTTCTGTCTACACCCTGGCTGGAAAGTTTTGGATGGACATGTGTTGCTATAACATTCATTTTTGACCGGTCACCTGCATCATTATACTTGAGAGTGTCAGCGCGGCTTCCCGGGACTTTGTTCTGTGATTTGTCTATATATATATATATATATATAAACACAAGAATGGTATCAAGTTGCGCTCGGGATATGAAAAAGCAGCACCTCTAGAAGAATCCCTCGTCAGCAAGGATTCACAAATGATAAATACATACAGAATCTGAGGGCGCTAGTGACTTATTGCAGACAATCAATATAGTTTAAAATTTATTCTTAAAATACAATGTATGTCTCTACTTCATCTTTTCAAATAACATTGTTATCATACAGGATGGATACAACATCAACAGATTTCAATATACACCAAACAAGTTTTGGCTCAATTACAATACCCAATTCAAATATATACCAATCAGGTTTTAATCAGATGTAGAACCCCTACATCTGATTAAAACCTGATTGGTATATATTTGAATTGGGTATTGTAATTGAGCCAAAACTTGTTTGTTGTATATTGAAATCTGTTGATGTTGTATCCATCCTGTATGATAACAATGTTATTTGAAAAGATGAAGTAGAGACATACATTGTATTTTAAGAATAAATTTTAAACTATATTGATTGTCTGCAATAAGTCACTAGCGCCCTCAGATTCTGTATGTATATATATATATATATATATCCACCACCTCTAACCTTTACCCAACGGAACGTGTTCAGTTGCCTGGAGTAGAAGAAGTGGGAGAGTTTTAACTGTTTCCCATTGTCTAGGTTTCATTGGAAAACAGATCAGAATTTGCATTCTAGAATCTTCCAATCTTCCACAAATTGCAGAATATCCAAGTCTTCTACATGAGGCAATGACAGGTGTGGAGGCTCACTTCTATCCCCGGCCTCTAAGCCTCTGAGCCACGTCCTGTCTGCAAACCATTTGTTTTACTGCATTGTTTTTATTTCCTGATGTTGACGCAAGATCGTTTATCGGGTTAAGGGGGAGCAGAGTCTCTGTGCTGGATGTCTGAGACAATGTAACACTCTGTTCTATCTGATAAGTCTGAGAGATAGGGCAGCGCACTCCGGAGTCTTCCCTCATTTAGATGTAAATTCGAAAGTTGTGTCCGGGCTGTGCTTAAACCTCATGGGACTGTTACGTACGCCATTAAATGGACCTTATTGATTAAGTAATTAATAGATAGTGACATCCCAGCAGTGACACAAAGCTGAACAGCTGGCTCAAGCAGACAAAGAGTAATGAAATTCCATTGCTTTCCGGGGGCTGGAGACACAAACGACGGAGCGAGACCAGAAGGATCTTTAAATGCTGCTCCACTTTCTTCCTCTTTTGTCCTCCATATCCGGCGTTATCCAGAGACGCGTCACCGAGCTTCCCAGAACTATTACAGCAAAATGATATCAAGATCTGGGTTCAAAGTCGCATCACACGTCTTATGTCAGTTTTAATTAGGATTATACGCACCTCGATAACTTCTCCACATCAGCGCGGAATTCATTTGTGCGAGGGAGAAGAAAGCCGAGGGTTATTTCTCATTATAAATCTGAAATGAAGGCAGACTTACAGAACTCCCAATCAGTAATTTAATTCATGTGTAACTTTTGAGGTTTCCTGGTTTGTAGCTCGAAAGTCATTTGAGTTCTATTGCAGTACTTACTGTACGTAATTAAAAAATCTGGCTCCACCCACTGGCAGTATCACATGACTCAAGAGGGGGACCTAAATCCTTAGGCAATAGGATCGTCTCATCTCTAAACCCGGTCATTCATTGTATCTTTATATTTCCCTAATCACAATAGGCATAGCCAGATTAAGGGGGGGTCGCAGGGCATATAGTACCCCGGTCCCCCAGCCAGAGCACACTGACATCGCTAGCTTTCTCTCTCATGCAGTCACAGAACCAGACTGCTAGCAAGGTAGTATCCATTGCAGGCCTAGTATAAGGTTTTATGGGCTACCAATTGAGCTTTCCAACCAGAGGAGAGATAGGAGGGTGGAGAGAGCCAGTGCCGTAACTAGCCATTTTAGCGCTGTGTGCAAGAAACGACAGTGGCGCCCCCCCCCCCATGTAAGACAGGGGCAGTGCGCGCCGCAGTCGCGCGCAAAATTTATAGGGGCGTGGCTTCACGGGGAAGGGGCGTGGCCACAAAATAACAGCAATTCATACTACGGTGCACAGTAGTCTACATTATTCAAATTACGCTGCACAGTAGCGCCACTACACCAGGTAGAGCCCCTTTTATACATTACAGCAGACAGCGTCCCCCTTTTTACACATTGCGGCAGCCAGTCCCCCTCTTTACACATTGCGGCAGCCAGGCCCCCTCTTTACACATTGTGGCAGCCAGGCACCCTTTTTACACATTGCGGCAGCCAGACCCCTTTTTATACATTGTGGCAGCCAGTCCCCCTTTTTACACATTGCGGCAGCCAGTCCCCCTCTTTACACATTGCGGCAGCCAGGCCCCCTCTTTACACATTGCGGCAGCCAGGCACCCTTTTTACACATTGCGGCAGCCAGACCCCTTTTTATACATTGTGGCAGCCAGTCCCCCTTTTTACACATTGCGGCAGCCAGTCCCCCTCTTTACACATTGCGGCAGCCAGGCCCCCTCTTTACACATTGCGGCAGCCAGGCACCCTTTTTACACATTGCGGCAGCCAGACCCCTTTTTATACATTGTGGCAACCAGTCCCCCTTTTTACACATTGCGGCAGCCAGGACCCCATTTTACACATTGCGGCAGCCAGGACCCCATTTTACACATTGCGGCAGCCAGGACCCCCCCTTTTTACACATTACGGCAGCCAGTCCCCCTCTTTACACATTGCGGCAGCCAGGCACCCTTTTTACACATTGCGGCAGCCAGGCACCCTTTTTACACATTGCGGCAGCCAGACCCCCTTTTTATACATTGTGGCAGCCAGTCCCCCTTTTTACACATTGCGGCAGCCAGGCCCCCTTTTTACACATTGCGGCAGCCAGTCCCCGTTTTTACACATTGCGGCAGCCAGGACCCCATTTTACACATTGCGGCAGCCAGGGCCCCTTTTTACACATTGCGGCAGCCAGACCCCCTTTTTATACATTGCGGCAGCCAGGACCCCTTTTTACACATTGCGGCAGACGGTGTCCCCCTGAGAGAGAGAGAGAAAGGGAGAGAGAAAGAGAGAGAGAGAGAGAGAGAGACATACTTACCTTCTCCCCGCTGACAGGCTCCTCGTGCAGCTCCCTCTCGGTGCAGGCTGTGTGAGGTGAGAAGGAGGAGGAGGGAGGGGGAGCAGGGAGCCGCAGCAGCGCAATTTGATTGGTAGTAAGCGCCGCTGCAGCATCCCCCTCTCCTTCTGTATTGGTTGCCTGGCGCTGCTGTGGATGCTGGGATGAAGGAACCGCATCCCAGCATCCATAGCAGCGCCGGGCAGCCAATACAGAAGGAGAGGGGGATGCTGCAGCGGCGCTTACTACCAATCAAATAGCGCTGCTGCGGCTCACTGCTCCCCCTCTCTCCTCCTTCTTGAACCCGGCGCTGGTCTCTCTCCTCCAGCGCGGCGCACGGCGCACACAGAGGCGGCATGTAATGAGTCAATTTGACTCATTACATGCCGCTGGCGGTTGCTCCCCCAGGGCAACTGCGCTGTGTGCCAAGCCCCCTTGGCACACACGTAGTTACGGCCCTGGAGAGAGCTGTAAGTGACACAGGGATCCCATCTTCTCCTCCCTGCCTGGGTGTCTGAGTTCTGTGTAATATGTTATCTAATGAGAGTCTAGAGAAAGAGAGAGACACACACACAGAGTCCTCCTGAGTCCCGTCCCAGTGTGTAAGTAGTACAGAGGCTGCTGCTATTCTTGCATGTGACAAGATAAATGATAGATTTTTTTCCTATGTGTAGTCTAAGGTTGTTTAAGTTGTCTTTGTTCCACTACAAGAAAACTTTATAAAATAGTTGTCTCTCAATTAGGTGGAGCTATAAACAGTACCCAGGCATTATTCAACTATTAGTTTAAATCTAATATACCCCATTGAATTAACTGTAATATACACAATCCATACAGCCTATCATGACCCAGTCCTGGAGAGATAACATGCTATAGTAGTAAGTTATGATTGCAATCACCTGTGTTGAAACACCTTTCTTATCTATTAAATAGTTCAACACAGGTGACGCCAATCATATTAAAAAGGAAGTCCAGGTAGAGAGCATTTTGTCCCTTCTGGAATGGGTCATGTTGGGGGTATGCACAATCTACTATACTCCCCTGCCTTCCACCGGGGGTCCCCTTGTCTTAAGTGCCCCGGGTACCCCCAAGGCTTAATCCGACCCTGACAATAGGGACAGCAATATGCTTTTTATAGGACTGTACTTATTCTCTATATAGCTGTTACTGGGTCTTATCCCAGAGTTTACAGATCAGTAGACTGCCATCCTTTTTGTCTATATCTTACACACTCTTTACCTCTGGCCCCATCATGGTGCCCCTATAGCTTGGGGGCATTTGGTGTAGTGTCTTATGCTGATTAAGAGTTAAATGGGAGCAAGCTTTTGTGTCAAATGGAGAAGCACCATAAACACCAATTAATCAAAGAGGAAATGTCATATTTCCAGTGAAAATGGCTTCTTTCTGCTCCACCGTATGATAAGAAATGGCAATGTTATTATTTCTGGAAATCCCTTTAGTACTAAGTATCGCTATTGCAGATGTTTTCACACACTGTAAACATGCATTTGCACACTTGCACGGCGCAGGTTTTCACTCTATATGGGCGGCGGCTATCTGATCACAGCCCTCTGCAAAATCACAGCGGAGCGATCAGGTTTGAATTAGGTCCTATCTCTTTACCATTATAATTTATTTACTAACATATACTCTACTGATATTTACTTTAAGATTTTTGTTGGTTTTTTTTATTTAAACTTTTTTTTTTTTTAATTAGTACTGGAATTTGATGCTTAAACTGGGCACCCAGCAAGCTCGGTAAATGAGAACAGGGACCTGTCACAGATTGTATTACTCAGGTGCCACAACTGTAAAGTATTGTTAAATAACAGCAAAAAGTAATTTATTTTTGACCCCATAAGTAGATAGGCCCCAAAGTTTTCTCCTAACCTGTGCAGAAGAGAAACGTACATTTGTGTCTAGGATACGCCTGGGCTGCATACAATTAAATAGAGATAGATTTGGAAGATTAGGAATGGATACTATTATTAAAATGCCTAAGGATCCAACCCGGAAAGCTGCACGATCAGACATTAAACCTTGTGTTCTATTTGAGCCCTTGTTACTTGAACTGCAATAATAAATAAATTAGAAAGAACAGAACTATTTCTAAATAAGCGGTGTGATTGTCACACTCGGAAAGTATTGGTTCCTCACTTGCGAAGAATAAATTGCCCATTTCTGTAAAAACATTGGGGTCAGTAGAGTTAGGTTCTATCTGTTCCACTAATTACATCTTCATAATTACTTTGCAACATGAAGGGTTTAGCAGGTAGATCCATGTACCGTTAAGTGGTGTAATTATCAATGCAGATGTACAATGGGCTATTTATCTTACAATCACAGTCATTTTCCCGCAGCCAAACTGCAAATTATCTGATAACATTTTGGAGAATAATTATTGTTGGGAGAACGCGGTTTACTTTCATCATCTTGGCCAGCACCGTGTGAGCAGGTGACACAATGTGAAGAAAGTTTCCCTCGTCCAAGGTGATGTTAAAGTCACCTCACTCGTCCTGTGCTGAGTGTAATGAGGATTATCACTGCTTCACCTGGCATTCCCCTGGAGGCTGGAACGAAGTTAATGGAATCCAGGAGAAATGGACTCTGGGGATTTGTGTCATTGAAAGTTTCACAATGAACCCAAGATTCTGTCTTAAAGTGATCACCATCTAGATTACCACTGTGATAGGAGACGATAATGGTGTAGGACGTTTGGTTATTGGTCGTGAATGTTACATATGTATTGTACTGTATATATGTGCTTCAGCTCTGTTAATTACTTTTGAATAAACAGTAAGTCTGTAGGGAATTCCTTTATTATTGGTATGCACTGGACAAAGTAGGAATGCTTTAACATTATAGGGAGCAAAAACTTAGACTGTATAAAGTAAAATGAATATATGGATATAAACCTCAAAATATCATATAACTCTAAGTATGGAGTATATTGTCCATGTATAAACCTCACACTATCAGTATTACTCTAAGCAGGGAGTATAGTGTGCATGTATAAACCTCACTATATCAGTATAACTCTTAGTAGGGAGTAGAGTGTCCATGTATAAGTCTCACACTATCAGTATAACTCTTAGTAGGGAGTAGAGTGTCCATGTATAAGTCTCACACTATCAGTATAACTCTTAGTAGGGAGTAGAGTGTCCATGTATAAGTCTCACACTATCAGTATAACTCTTAGTAGGGAGTAGAGTGTCCATGTATAAACCTCACACTATCAGTATAACTCTTAGAAGGGAGTAGATTGTCCATGTATAAACCTCACAATGTCAGTATAACTCTTAGTAGGGAGTAGAGTGTACATGTATTAACCTCACACTATCAGTATAACTCTTAGTAGGGAGTAGATTGTCGATGTATAAGTCTCACAATATCAATATAACTCTTAGTAGGGAGTATAGTGTCCATGTATAAGTCTCACACTATCAGTATAACTCTTAGTAGGGAGTAGATTGTCCGTATATAAACTTCACCATCTCAGTACAGTTGTTAGTAGGGTGTAGATTGTCCTATTCTTTATAAGATGACTTTCCTGTTATGGAAGACCATAGGTGTAAAATCACAGCCATTAAAGTTCAAGTTAGTGATAATCAATGGCAACCCTATGCGTTTCATCTGTAGTGACTTCTTCAGAGAAGAATGGCATCAGTGGGATGGAGGTGTTTTAATCACATTGCCAATCAGTTAACCAATCGTAGTTTTGGATAAACTATACAAAAAAAAACACAATGCAGAATGCATCTGTATATGGTCTATAGTTATGTGCACTAAGCAGGGGCAATGCTGTTGAAAGCCTAATGTTAATATTAAATAGAACAGGAAAGTGTTACTGCTGCTTCCTAATTATTTGTTACTCTGTGTTCTAGAGACCTCTGCTCTCATATACATACATGAAATACAGCAGATATCTTGCTGTGTGTAAGTGGAAGTGGTGGACAATCTTGATCCAAACCATACTGATTTATAATTCAAGAGTAAAAGTTGTTAATGTGAATTTCTTTGCATTCTATGAAATATTGAATTCAGAAACTTTATATAAAATTTATACAATCAACGGACGTTGGGTGCATCATAAAAATGCTTAGTTCAAAAGTAGAGCAACATGTTAACTTAAAATATTTAGTTAAATGGAACAAAATGCCCACTGAAACTTTCCATATGCTAAGCGAGGCTTACGGGGCAGATTGTACGGTATGTCACGTGCACGTGTGTTTGAGTGGCACAAAAGATGCAGTGATGGCCGTGAGGATGTGGAAGATGATGAACATCCCAGAATGCCTTGCACATCACAAACAACAGTAAAAGTGGGGGGGGGGATTTGAAAATTGACCGTCAACTCACCATTTCTGCTGTCATTCAGATACTAACACCAACAAAGAAACTGTGAGGCAAGTTTTGCATCAAGATGTTAACATGACAAAAGTTTGTGCGAAGATGGTTCCAATTCACTGCAGAGCAGAAAGAAAAACAATAGTTAATTTGTACAGACATTTTCAAACAAATTGAAGTGGATTCACATTTTTTAAAGTTACCCGTGAAGAAACAAGGATCTTCTAGTATGGTCCTAAGACAAAACACCAGTCCATGCACTGGAAAACCCCATCATCACCAAGAATGAAGATAGCACGTCAGAGCAAATCCAAACTCAAAGCCATGTTAATTGTTTTCTTTGATATCAAGGGTGTTATTTTGGCAGACTGGGTACCAGAAGGCGCAACAGTGAATCAACATTACTACAAACATGTTCTAGCAACTTTGCAGGAAAGAATCAAAAGAAAGTGGCCGGAGTTGTGGAAAGATGGTTTTATCCTCCATCAGGACAACGCACCAGCCCACACAGCTCTCCCTATGAAGCAGTATTTGGCCTAGAAACAGATTGCAGTGCTAGAACACCCTCCACACTCACCAGACCTAGCACTGTGTGACTTCTTTCTTTTCCCTACAGTCAGACCTGTACCCAAGGAAACCCGTTCTGCATCAGTTACTGAGGGAAAGGAGAAACGACGGAGCTGGTGAGACAGCTGACAGATAATGAGCTACAGCGCGGGTTTGACCAGTGGAAAATAATAATGCAGCAGTGTGTGGATACTGAAGGAGAGTACATAGAAGGGGAATGGAGTTAAAATGTACTTAATCTGATTAAATGTAAATTATAGCATCAGTCTCATTTATTAGTAGTGACGCCTCTTACGCATATATATTCCACAGCGATTTACAGAGAGTATTTAGCCACTTGCATTATTCCCTGATACAGCGGAGCTTACACTCTGTATTTCCCTACCACATGTGCACACACATACACTAGGGTTAATTTACGAGTATGTCTTTGGCTTGTGGAATTAAACCAACACACACCCAGGGAGAACCTATAAACTCCACTTATATATCCATGGTGGGAATTGAAGTCAAGACCTCAGTGCTGTGAGGCAGTAAAGGTATCTGCTATGCCAATGGTGTTGCCTGTTTTAGGTCACCTTTCCAGTTAGTAATTAAAGTCTAAAATCCTTCAGTGTATTCTGTCACTCAAATTCCTCCCAAGTAATGAGTTAACACATCTAAATTAGTACATTAATCTCATCGTTATATTGTAGAAATTCCCTGTATGGTTGACATTAAATAAGAAATTAAGTGAGCTCAAAGTTTACATTCTATCCCATTGGGACAAGTGTTTTCTGTTCCATGAATCCCTTTTTGCTTTATAAACCTATAGGCCCTAAAAACCTAAAACCTTACAAAACATAATGACACACACAGGAAATTGCTCTAAAAATGGTTAGCTATTTACAGTATTTGAAAGATGTATTAAGAATATATGGTGTCAAGAAAGGATGCCAGTTATCACTGCATCCCAACAGTGCACCAACACAAAAGCACAGTCATGCATCATGGGCAGAGTGCGCCCTATGGGTGCTTCCAACACAAAACACTCAACCTTGCAACACAACAAGTCACATGGAAAGGTGTAATGCTGCTTCCCGGTGGGCTATTTCAGACTTCAATCAAGATGAGTGCACCCAAAGCAAATCTACTGCACCCCAAGCTGAATGACGTTCTTTCCTGCACTCACGAAATAGCCAGCTACTAATAAACCAAAACCGAGAGGGGAAGGGGGAGTAAATTATTCACAAAGATGCTGATAACCTTTGACCTAGCCCTTATATACCTACACTAATAATACAATCTGTGACCGGATGGTCCTGCACGAAAGCCCTCACCGCTTTGCCCCTAGTCACAGAATGGAGTTTAGGTCACATGGGACCTGGCCAATTAGGGGATTCCTGCTTACCGTCAATAACTGCCTGTTACTGACTCCACCCACTGTGCAGTGGGCGGGTACTACGCTGCCACCACCAGTCTCCTCCCTGCCGTGGTGTCTGGAACCACGGTTCTGCTCTGTATGCGTCGACACACGGTTTTACCACCCCTGTGTAGTGTTGACGAATCCCCAATCGTCGCTTGCCTAAGCACAGCTTGGTAGCAGGCGGAAGGCGGAGCTTGGAGACGCTTGGTGTACCCTGGACAGCCGGAAAACTGAGCTAGGTTACGCCTAGCCCTGCAGGTCACAAGATGAAGCAGTCATCTTGAAGTAGAAGATATTTATTTGCCAAAAATAGTTCTGAAAAGAACTCAGCAATACAGCAGAGTGAAAATGGTATAATACACCTGGAGGCTCACAGGCCTCCTCTTTTTATAAAGTAAAACAACACTGCATCTAAGGGGTTAGTCCCCCCCTGAGTCCTTTCCATCCAATCAGGATATCTTACAAAATATAAATAAAGGCTATAAAAGTGCATGAAGCAATTTCCTCCTTCCTGTCACACATAAAGTTTAGTGTCATTTAAACTCCATTCTTTACCACCTGGCAGTTTACACTTCGCCTTTGATACATTTATCACATAGCTTCAAAATACGGTTTGTATTTGATTTCCCAAACAAATTTTCCTCATCCTTTTCCTGCATATACCATTCAGGATTTGTATATCTCTCAAACCAGCCACATAAATTAATATAGGTTCCAAACCCATACCAATCCATACCACTTTACATATGAAATAAGGAAATCCCCCGTGATTAACGCCTTTGTCTAAGGAACTCACACTCCCTGCATTTACCTGCCGGGCACTGTCCAACATCAAAAAGGTTTTGTCATTCACCCGATCTGCTAGGAGAGGGCAATTAACATCCCACTTCCTAGTCACAGAAGGTAGGGGATCCTTATTCAGTCACATATAGTAAGTGCATGTTTCCCTTCCAAAATTCATGTGACCACATCTTAAATATAAATACATTTAAACATGCAATCCTACAGCTGTGCACAGAGCACATATGACAGAGCTACATATGACATGTTAAAACACATCATTAAACATATTTTTAATCAGTCCGCGCCTGGCGCCGTAAGTACATTTAACAGTGGTGCCAAGCATCTATTGTCCTTAAAATGGTGCAGGGCACTTAAGGGTTAACCCCTTACGTGACGTGGCCACCATTAACCATGTGGCCATCAGGGTCTCTGGCCACACGACCCCTAAAACCTAACTGGCTAAAAATAACCCACGGGACCCCACACAATGCAACCATTGCCTTGTGGTTTAACCCACGACAAACATAGTCTGCCTTCCGTTCTTCCTTCGATTAAGGGCTTTGTTATAGTCATCTACCGTGCAATTGTTCTGTATTAATCGTACACAGTGTTTGATGTCCGGCACTTTTGTTGGTTTCCGCTGGAGCTAGAGGACAGGACACTAATTTCTGTTTCACGATGGGAGCTTTTCTGAAAGTGACCGGTTTATCAGGACATAACAGAGGCAGGGCATAGCCTTCTAGTACAACTTGCCAACGTCTGCAAATGATTGAATTTATTAACCTGGCAAAGTCAGAGCGCTGCATGATGAATGGCAGAGAAAATTATTGGTATCTCTGATTACTATGTCTTTTGTACTTCCAAAAGCAATTCCCTGTCCATTTTTCTGCAGAGACATTATGGGGTACTGCTGTGTCAAGGATTGTTCCTACTTAGTTTTTGGAAACTTACTGTATGTGATATACAAGGTTATTTGGTGACCAGACAATAACTACTAAGGTGGTACAGTATAGGGAAAAGGTGATGATGTCATCGTTCAGCCACCTCCTCGCCCTATCGCCATCGTAGCCCGAATGTGTTTCCAGTAGAGAGATACAGTTGGTACAAGGATCCCTGATTTTTTAGCTGCTTCGTTTTGGGTAGATTCTCATTTTATGTACTGTAGCCATTTTCTCGGTGACCTGTGTATGCGTACTAGACTCTGGGACAGCGCTAGGGTCTCCCAGTGACCCTAATGCCCAGATTCTCTGCGCTGCCGGCTAGAGGGGAGGGGGCTCAGGTGGAAACTGTACACGGCCCCCTCCTCACAATGTGGATAATGAAGTATATGGAAAACTGTTAAATCAAAGCGCTATAAACAATTATAGCACCTATAAGCCCCATCTAACAAACTATTCTAGTGACCTATGAAATACAGAGAGCATACCAGTAACCTCTACACAATACACAGAGCATTACAGTAACCGATATTCAATACAAGAACCATTCTAGTTATCTACATATACAATACAGGGAACATTCTAGAAACAGATATATAATATTGGGACAATTCTTGAAACTGACATGCAATATAGGGGTTGTCCTAGTGACCTTGATTCATCAAAAATAATATGACTAATAAATGTGTTTAGCGATATAAACCATTTCCTCACACAGAATCTATATTTAGCCTACAGAATAGAGAGTAGAAGCATTACAGAAACGGGTGACCACATATAAAGCAGTGGTAGGTGCAAGGTGATAACGCAGCAGCCAATCAGCTCCAATATGTAAATTAACAGATAGGAGCTGATTGGCTGGTGCGTTATCACCTTCCACTTATCACTGCTTTATCACTTCTCCAGGCTTAATATATCTGACCCTATTTTAGTAAAACAAAAAAAGGTTAATAAATCTGCCCCACTGTGCTGTACATGACAATATGCCACAAGACAATAATAAAGATTAGACAGCGCCCGCTTTTCTGTTTGTTGTAGAATTTCAGTCAGGACCATTTGGGGAGGCTGCGCAGTGAGAAATAGGTGTAATGGACCCACTGATGTTGTGAATTGCAGACGCTGCCTGTCCGGGATTGCTAACCCTCTAGGCTTTGGACAGACATTCTGATTTTCAGACTGTCGAGAGCATTCCAGGACTGGGTGGCTTGTGGGCACTGCGGTTCTGTGGGGACTAATGCTACACCACTGCCTGGACCTGGAGATACAGTACTTGTCTGCGGTCCTGTCACGCCTGCCCTATTGAAAATGTACCTCCCAAAATAGCAGCCACCTCAGAGGAGACAGCTATTAAGGAGAAGGTTGCGGCCAATTTGGGGTATCTGTGCACTTCCTGGTATATGCACACTCTATAGTACTAAGCACTGTTAATTAGAATAATTAGAATAAACTCTGCAATCTAACTTAGAGCAAAATTGAGGTTCTTAGCATAAGTTTTGGCCAAAAACATGGGTCCACCAACAAACATCCAGGTGATCTTTTCTGGTGGGCCCCTTACACTAAGGTTCAGGTCCAGGGCACCGGACCCCCCCCCCCCCCCCCCCCCAAATCAGCAGTGGCCAACCACGCAAAGACATCACACTAGTGAGAGGTTAAAGTGTTAATAAGAGTAACATAAGTAAAAAGCACACGCTATGTGTCAGGAGTGTTACATTGGTGAGAACTAATAATTAAAATGTTTAAGGGTGTTACACAGGTAGAAGATTAGGTAGCATCTTAGTGTTAGGGACCCGTCACATGAGGTCACCTGGTCACGGATAGTGGGGCCCATAGTGCCTCAAATGTGTTCTATGTTAGATTGCAGAGTTTATTATAATGATTCTGATTAGCAGTTCTAAGTACTATAGTGTGTGCCTCTGCATTTTTTTTCTTCTGTGTGGAACTACAAGTCTCAGGATGAAGCACCTCTTAATATGTTCGGAAGTAGGGTGTGCAGTCCAAGGTCCCCCCTTCCCCCTCACACACACATGCTTCCAGGTATAAACTAACACATTGACATAAATATATTTGTATTTTGCATGTTGTAACAAAATGGCATTACTAAAAAAAAAAAGTAGGATTGAAAAGAAAAAGTACATTATATATATATATATATATATATATATATATATATATATATATTATACTTTTTCTTTTCAATATATATATATATATATATATATATATATAGTCTATGGAAGTGAGGGATGCTACTTAAAGTACCTTTATTACATTTGTGCAGGTGAGAAACAGATAAATAGACTTATCCAATCTCCTCAACTAAAATGATCCTGCGAGATAGTTCTCTCATTCCGCCACCTCTGGTAATAAGAAAGGAATTAGATTTCCTGCGGCTGCTGAGCGAGAGACGGCCGTAAGAAGACTCAGAGTAAACTTGAACTTCAGGCAGGATTAAAAATTCATCAGCGACTCAGACAATAAACTCGATGCAACAAGCTAGGCCCTGCCATCTAATGGCCACACTTAGCTGTAATGTTTCCCGCTCTCCGGCAGAACTCACAAACCAAACTCATTGCTTATTCATTGGCAAATATGGTTTTGTTGCTGATAATCTCACCGGCTTCCCGAGGACCGAGCTGTGCTATATCACAGGCTCATTATAATATGACCACCGTATGGTCTGTGCCCTATAGACAGGGGCGGACTGGGAGCCTGGGAAATTTATGAAAGCAGCCCTAATGGGGGCGGGGTCTGTTGTGGGGGTGTGGTCTGTTAAGGGGGCAGTATTCATCCTCATAGGGTCTGATTGAGTTGGATGCAGTTGCAGGCTTCCTTGCGTCTTTTGCTGCAGTTGCATCTGTGACTTTATGCTACTGAAGCTACAATTCAGTTCCTTAGTGTACATCCGTGCATCCAAATATGCAAAGACTGAGATGACCACTCTGTATACAGGTGCTGCAATCATACTTTGTGCATCTTTAGTCGCCACTACTGGCAGCACCATTGAAGCTTTCATCAGCCCTCTGCTAGTGCAATTCAACGTCTCTATACGCAACCACTAACAGCAACCCTCCCACACTATGTTACATCTGCATCGAATTAGCCAACCCCCTTTAACCACACAGGAATGACCAACACATTTCTAATACACTTCTTGGTGCGTTCATCTGACTCTGTATGTTATGATCTGGGGAGTATATCAGGACTGAGTGTTGATAGAAATGATCTGGGGAATGTATCTGGATAGAGTGTTGCACAAACCCAGCTATCCTCAAGTCTCCTGCGTACTAAGGGGGTCAATCCGAGTTGATCGCTAGCTGCCGTTGTTTGCTGTGTAGCGATCAGTGAGAAAAATGGCTAATCTGCGCATATGTATGAACCACAATGTGCACGCGTGTCGTACGGGTGCAAAGTCCATTGTGGTTTTGCACTGGTTCTAGCGACGATTCCATTCGCACAGACAGCCGCAAGGTGATTGACAGAAAGTGGGCGTTTCAACTGACCGTTTTAAGGGAGTGCATAGAAAAATGCAGGCATGTCGGGGAAAACGCAGGAGTGGCTGGGCGTTCACTGGGCAGGTGTGTGGCTTCAAAAGCCGTCCCTCTGTCGTTAGAATCATCGCACAGGATAAGTAAGTACAGGGCTGGTCTTGTTTTGCACAAAAAGATTTTGCAGGCGCTCTGCTGCACAGGCGTTCGCACTTCTGCAAAGCGAAAATACACTTCCCAGTGGGCGGCGACAATGCGTTTGCACGGCTGCTAAAAACTGCTAGCGAGCGATCAACTCGGAATGATCCCCTAAAGCAGGGGTGGCCAAACAGTCGATCGCGATCGACTGGTCGATCGCGGACATGCGACCAGTCGACCGTGATCCGCTGCCCATCCACCCAAAGCCGCGACTCTCCTGCCTGCCGTCCTGCCCCTCAGTCTGGTCTCCGGCAGTGACGGCGGAGTGTATAGCTCAAATCAGGTGCCGGTTCGTTAGCCAATCAGAGCTCGTGAACAGGCGCCTGATTTGAGCCATACACGCTGCCGTCACTGCCGGAGACCAGACTAAGGGGCAGGACGGCAGGCAGGAGAAGCGCGCGCTGCGCTCTCCACACAGCACCGTGAGCACTATGGGGGCATATCTGGCAATGTGGGGCATATGTGGCACTGTGGGGGCATATCTGGCACTGCGGGCACATGGCACAGTGGCGGCATATGTGGCAATGTGGGGCATATGTGGCACTGTGGGGTCATATCTGGCACTGTGGGGGCATATCTGGCACTGCGGGCACATGGCACTGTGGGGGCATATCTGTAATCTGGCACTGTGGGGGCATATCTGGCACTGTGGGGGCATATCTGGCACTATGGGGGCATATCTGGCACTGCGGGCACATGGCACTGTGAGGGCATATCTGTAATCTGGCACTGTGGGGGCATATCTAGCAGTGTGGGCATATGGCACTGTGGGGGCATATCTGTATCTGGCACTGTGGGGGCATATCTGGCACTGTGGGCATATGGCACTGTGGGGGCATATGTGTATCTGGCACTGTGGGGGCATATGTGTTTGAGGTTTTTACCTGTGGGGGCCAATGTGTTATTTCATGCGAGACAGTCATTACACTCTGTGCAGCAAGGCTACGTCCCTTTTTTTGTTATACCACGCCCACTTTTTGTTATACCACACCCACTTTTTTGTTATACCACGCCCCTTTTCTGTGTGCGCCTGCAGCACGCGCTATTATTCCTCCTAGGTAGATCACAAAAGCTTTTTCACTTTCAAAGTAGATCGCCGACTCCAAAAGTCTGGCCGCCCATGCCCTAAAGCTTCACCGTAAGCAGCCGCCTTTCCCAGGTGGAGTAAGTCCACCCAGTACTCAGATGCCCCCAGGACTTAATATGGACAAGGAAACTATTGGTGTCTGGGCAAGTGCAAGAAAATATGCTGGGGTTGACACTCACCTGGCATGGCGTGGGTTAAAGCTGGACAGACGGGCACACACTAGACTAGATAAAGCTGGACTGGCAGGTACTGGTGATAGCAGGAGTATAACACACAGTGGGATCAGGACTGGATAAGACACATCAACTGGTACATAAATGACAAGCAATGCTCCAAACCCACAGTAGTTGCTACTGACAACCACAGAAGTGTTTAAGAATTGAATACAGAGAGGGAAAGCAGAACACTCATACAAACAACACAGAATGCTCCAGACCAGTGGATGTTACTCCTGGCAACCACAGTACCAACACAAAACAGCAGTGTAGAAGATAGACAAGGACGGACTGAGACAAGGGATTGGTCTAAGAAGGACAGGCTGATAGGGCTGAGACTATGTACACGGTGAGACAGGCCTGAGAGAGACTGTAGTGGAATGGAACTGACAGTCTCTCACAAGAACCACACAATGCACTCACATAAACACATAAAACAGGGACAAAGAAGAATTCTGCAGAACTATAGCTAAGAAGCAGTGTTCCAACAGGACTGGGACTTGATACTGAGGACCAAAGGCTCCCGCAGCAACCCAATTCTATGACCAGCATGGTGTAATGGGCAGACTGGGAATATAAAGGGAGCACTAACCAATGACAGGGTTCAATACAGACAAGCCCCCTTTAATTATGAAATCAGTGCAACTGAGCTGCTGCACATCCACCAGGCTCCTGACTTTAACAAGAAACCACATGCTGGAGTAAAGTAACAAGGCAATTAAACTGACAAAACAGAGCTGCAGACAGCACACGTAACACTGTACTGCAACTCTGTACGGGTATGGGTCGTGGAGTCGACACACATTATGTCGACACGCATTGTATCGTCCACCAAAGGTCGACATGCACTAGGTCGACAGGGTCGTTAGGTCGACATGGTGGGGAGACACTTCTGTGACATCACGCGCAGAGGAGGCTCCGCGGCTCAGAGAGTATGCGGCGCAGGGAGGGCTATGAAAGCCTTTC
Source organism: Pseudophryne corroboree (assembly GCF_028390025.1). NCBI lineage: Eukaryota > Metazoa > Chordata > Amphibia > Anura > Myobatrachidae > Pseudophryne > Pseudophryne corroboree. Next base: position 156,024,743 of record NC_086455.1, read on the forward strand.
CGCTGCGCCGCTTTCATGCATCTATGCTAGTGGCCACAGCAGCTTTTATTCCACCTGTGCCGCGGCTAGAGAGTGGCGATTGTTGATGCCAGAGGGGGCAGGCGGACTGGCAGCAGGACATAGGACGCTGCAGTAAAAGCATTTTTTTCCCCCTATCTACAGCGCAGAGACTTGCTGCAGATGCAGTGGCATACCCTCCAGCTGTACCTTTCTGGCAGGTACAGTACCTTTTTTCTATGGGCTGTACCGATTTTTGGCTCTCCAAACTTCCATTGAAAGTATAGGAAAAGGGTCCGGCCACGCCACTTTACCCGTGGCCACGCCCCCTTTTCGAATTTGTAGCTTTATGTGTAAATTGTTGGAGGGTGTGTTGCTGCAGATGCAGTGGGCCTATTTTGGGGTGTGGACCTGGAGCTGCAGCTCCATCAGCCCCATTGTTAATCCTGCTCTGGAAACACACAGCTGCCAAAGGGCAGAGCCTCCCATTGGATGTAACCTGTGTGGGAGGGCATGTCTCGCCCAATCAGCTGTGGACTGGGTGTGATAGACCTGCTGCTAACCCAATGAGAGCTCCCAGCCAAACCTAGCATTATACACACAGGCACAGAGTCACAGATCTGGGCTATTATATAGGAGATAGATAGATAGATAGATAGATAGATAGATAGATAGATAGATAGATAGATAGATAGATAGATAGATAGATAGATAGATAGATACCAGAGGAAAGGAGAGTGACGATCTTTGGACTGAAGTGTATTTGCATATATTGCACTTTAAGGCACCCCTGCATCTTCCAGAAGTCTCCAGATGCTGGCACGGAGCACTTTCCAATTTGCACTTTTCAGCAAATAGCACTTTTGCATCATAGCACTTCTGCACCTTTGTGATGGAACCGAGTGGACCAATAATACAAGACCAATAATACAACATGAGGAATTGGGACTTGGCAATATTGATCTCCCCCGCTGGGGGACACTTTTACTTTTCAGATATGAAAATTGAGAGAATTTTATACAAAGAGAATTTCTTAAGTACTGTGGGTGTGTCACGATCCGGGTATCTGGCCGCCATTTCTTACCTATCAGATGCCTCCTAAGGCTGGCTCAGCGCTCCAGGACCGGATCCCATCTGTTATCCTGATGTGCACATTCCCGCATCCTCTCCTGTCTCTCTGGACGCAGTCACAGTAACACCTTATACATCTGGCATGGCGTCTCCCGCGGCCTCCGCCGCCGTCCCTGAGCTTCTGCATTCAGAGTGGCGATTACGTCAGCCGCGGCCTCCGCTGTGTCCGCGTGGTCGGATGTGCATCTGTCAGCCTGGCGTCTCCTATCTCCGGTGGCCGGCGCCGCCATTACTGTTTTCCAGACCACATGGTTTACAATCCAAACTTCCCTCCAAGTGTCTGCATGGGCGCAGCCATCTTGGATTCTGTCAGCTGATCTTTCCTACCAATCCGTTGTCAGTATTATTAATTTGCATAATTGCCTAGCCAATGCCTTCCTTGCTGCAGGTATAAATAGGTTGTGCCTGAGCAAGGAAGGCGTCAGTGCTTTGGTTGTCAAACCTAGTTCCAGTTTGTCTCTCTTCTGTGAATGTCTTCCAGGTTCCAGCTCCTGTCTCCAGACTTCTGCTATAGAGACCCGCACCAGCATTCCATCTGCGGTGTAGCCTGACTCTCCGATCCATTCTGGACTCACCTGTTTCCAGCTACAACATCACCTGCTTCCAGCTCAGCTTCCAGCAGTGTACAGCTTCTCTTAAAGGGCCGGTGTCCTTTCTGCAGTTTACCACTCTCCACCGGTATTATTATTTCTCCGCTCTCAAATTCTACATTTCATCTACATTGCATCGCTCTCAAGCTTTATTTATTATTTAACTGGTTCCAGCCAGTATCCACTCCGTGCCAACACCTGTCTGGTTCTAACCAGTACCCACAGCAGCATTTTATCTACAGCAGTCCAGCTTTCCCTGGAACACCAGCTGGTACGACCCTGGGCTTTCCTCATTGCTACAGTTGAGCCTGGTAAGGACTTTCCAACTTGCAGATAATAAGAACTGTCTCATACCACCAGAGCTCTGTGGCCCCTGCCACCCTGTAGTACCCAGGAACTGTATTATTATTTCTCTGCTGATTTTTATGTTACTTTTTACTGCTACTGTGATGCATGGAGTTTGTCATAAATAAATATCATTGACTTTTACTCAAGTTGTCGTGGTCACGCCTTCGGGCGGTTTCTCTTCATGTTACTTACATGTCCAGGGGTCTGATACAACCTCCCAGGTTCCGGTACATCTCAGCCCCTACAACTGAGGCTGCCTTCCGTCAGCTCAGGCCCTCAGTTGTGACAGTAAGCACTGACCAAATGAATCCAGCCGGAGACCAGGATCAAGCGGCCAGGCCGATGCAAGAACTGGCAGCCCGACTTGAACATCAGGAGGCTGCACAGGGCCACATCATCCGCTGTCTCCAGGATTTCTCTACTCGGCTGGATGGGATTCAGACAACTCTCCGTGGATCAGGCGCATCTGGGGCGTCAACCACAGTGACTCCAACTATAACCCCACCCACCTTACCCGTTTCTGCTCCACGTCTTCATCTTCCAACGCCAGCAAAATTTGACGGATCTCCAAGATTCTGCAGGGGATTTCTCAACCAGTGTGAGATTCAGTTTGAGCTACAACCTGGCAATTTTCCCAGTGACCGTACAAAAATTGCCTACATTATCTCACTTCTCAGTGGCTCAGCCCTTGACTGGGCATCACCATTATGGGAGAGGTCCGACACCCTGCTATCTTCTTACACTGCATTCGTGTCAACATTCAGGCGCATCTTCGACGAGCCAGGCCGGGTAACTTCAGCTTCGTCTGAGATTCTCCGTTTACGCGAGGGATCACATACTGTAGGACAATATCTTATACAGTTCCAGATCCTGGCATCTGAACTGGCATGGAACGACGAGGCCCTGTATGCTGCATTCTGGCATGGTTTATCCGAGCGTATTAAAGATGAGTTAGCTACCAGAGACTTACCCTCCAAGTTAGATGAGCTAATCTCACTTTGTACAAAAGTTGACTTACGTTTCAGAGAGAGAGCAACTGAGCGTGGAAGATCATCTGCTCCAAAATCTTCTGCTCCTCCTCCTCGCCAACTGTCACCAACTAAAGATGAACCCATGCAAATTGTCCGTTCCCGTTTAACTCCTGCTGAGCGCCGAAGACGTCTCTCTGAGTCTCTCTGTCTGTATTGTGCAGCCCCGTCTCACACTATTCATGCCTGTCCCAAACGTCCGGGAAACTTCAAATCCTAGCTCGCCAAGGAGAGGGCCGGCTAGGAGTAATGATCTCCTCTCCATCTCCTCAAGATTGTAATCTCCCAGTCTCGCTTCAAGTTGCTCAACGTTATCAGAACGTCATTGCCCTCCTGGATTCCGGAGCAGCTGGGAACTTTATTACCGAAGCCTATGTTAAACGGTGGTCCCTACCCACCGAGAGACTTCCTTCCTCCTTTTCCTTAACTGCCGTGGATGGCAGTAACATTTTTGATACAGTTATTGCTCTAAGGACTCTACCAGTTCGTCTGAGAGTGGGAGTTCTTCATTCCGAACTTATTTCACTTTTAGTGATTCCAAGAGCCACACATCCTGTGGTCCTGGGCCTTCCATGGCTCCGTCTTCACAATCCTACAATTGATTGGACGACTACGCAAATCCTGGCATGGGGTCCCTCCTGTGCTGAGACATGTTTGTTTAAAGTGTTGCCTGTCTGTCCTTCCTCCCCCAGGTCGTCTGATGTTCCACCTCCTCCATATCAAGATTTCACGGATGTGTTCAGTAAAGCTTCTGCTGATATCCTTCCTCCTCATAGAGAATGGGACTGCCCGATTGATCTCGTTCCAGGGAAGGTTCCACCTCGAGGCCGAACTTATCCGTTGTCTCTGCCCGAGACGCATTCTATGGAGGAATACATTAAAGAGAACCTAGCAAAGGGGTTCATTCGACCTTCTTCTTCTCCAGCCGGCGCAGGCTTCTTTTTTGTAAAAAAGAAAGATGGTGGTCTGCGGCCGTGCATCGACTACAGAGGTTTGAACGACATTACCATCAAGAACCGCTATCCTTTACCCCTGATTACTGAGCTCTTTGACAGAGTTAGCGGAGCTACCATCCTTACAATGCTGGACTTGAGAGGTGCATACAATCTCATCCGGATCCGTGAGGGTGACGAGTGGAAGACCGCATTTAACACCCGTGACGGACATTATGAGTACCTCGTCATGCCCTTCGGATTGAGCAATGCTCCAGCTGTCTTCCAGCATTTCGTCAATGAGATCTTCAGAGACATTCTATACCGTCATGTCGTGGTCTATCTAGATGATATCCTCATTTTTGCCAACAATTTAGAGGAACATCGTTTTTGGGTAAAGGAGGTTCTGTCCCGTCTCCGTGTCAACCATCTCTATTGCAAATTAGAGAAATGCGTCTTTGAAGTCAAGTCCATTCCGTTTCTAGGGTACATTGTGTCCGGTTCCGGACTAGAGATGGATCTTGAGAAACTACAAGCAATCCAGAATTGGCCGGTACCCTTAACCCTCAAAGGGGTCCAGAGGTTCTTAGGGTTCGCCAATTATTACCGAAAATTTATACGAGACTTTTCCACCATTGTGGCGCCTATTACTGCTTTCACCAAGAAGGGTGCTAACCCGTCCAAGTGGTCTGAAGAAGCCATGCAAGCTTTTCATCTTTTAAAACAGAGGTTCATCTCTGCGCCTGTCCTGAAACAGCCTGACATCGACTCTCCTTTCATCCTAGAGGTGGATGCCTCCTCCGTTGGAGTAGGAGCGGTGTTATCTCAGAGGGCTAAAGATGGTCATTTACATCCTTGCAGTTTCTTCTCACGGAAGTTCTCCCCAGCGGAGCGCAACTATGCCATTGGCGACCAGGAGTTGCTAGCCATCAAGCTCGCTCTAGAGGAGTGGAGATATCTGTTGGAGGGAGCTTCTCATTCAATCACCATCCTTACAGACCACAAGAACCTTCTATATCTGAAAGGCGCACAATGTCTCAACCCTCGTCAGGCCAGATGGGCACTTTTCTTTTCCAGGTTCGACTTTAAACTCCAGTTCTGTCCGGGCTCTCAGAATCGCAAGGCCGATGCCCTTTCCCGCTCATGGGAGCAAGAAAATGAGTCAGAGTCTTCAGACAAGCATCCTATTATAAGTCCGTTGGCATTCTCCACGGTAGGGATGGACTCTACGCCCCCATCGGGGAAAAGTTTTGTGAAGCCGATACTAAGGAAGAAGCTCATGCATTGGGCCCATGCTTCCCGCTTTGCCGGACATACAGGTATCCAAAAAACCCTGGAGTTTATCTCTAGGTCCTATTGGTGGCCAACTCTGAAAAAGGACGTTTTGGAGTTTATTGCACCTTGCCCAAAGTGTGCTCAACATAAAGTATCCCGCCAGTCGCCTGCGGGGCAACTGGTTCCACTATCTGTTCCCCGTCGACCATGGACCCATTTGTCGATGGATTTTATTACAGATTTGCCCATGTGCAACAAGTTTAATACCGTCTGGGTGGTAGTTGACCGGTTCACCAAGATGGCACACTTCATTCCTCTCACCGGTCTTCCGTCAGCTTCCAAGTTGGCTCAAGTATTCATACAAGAGATCTTTCGACTCCACGGTCTTCCAGAAGAAATTATCTCAGATCGAGGAGTTCAATTCACAGCCAAATTCTGGCGAAGTTTATGTCAAGCCCTCCAAGTCAAGCTAAAGTTTTCCACGGCTTACCATCCTCAGACCAATGGTCAAACTGACAGGGTGAATCAGGACTTGGAGTCCTTCCTCCGCATCTATGTGTCCTCCTCTCAAGATGACTGGGTTCAATTACTTCCCTGGGCCGAGTTCTGTCATAACAACCAGTATCATTCTTCATCTTCTTCAACACCATTCTTCACCAACTTTGGATTCCACCCTAAAGTCCCTGAGTTCCAACCGCTTCCAGCAACTTCTGTTCCCGCAGTGGATATCACCTTGCATCAGTTTGCCAATATCTGGAAGAGCGTACGATCAGCTCTGCTCAAGGCATCGTTCAGGTACAAGAAGTTTGCGGATAAGAAGCGTCGAGCAGTTCCTGCTCTCAAGGTGGGTGATCGGGTATGGTTATCCACGAAGAATTTGAGGTTAAGAGTTCCCAGTATGAAGTTTGCACCTCGCTACATCGGTCCTTTTAAAATTGATCAAGTCATCAATCCTGTTGCTTACAGACTCCAGTTGCCTCCCTTCTTAAAGATACCCAGGACATTCCATGTTTCCCTGTTGAAACCGCTAATCTTGAATCGGTTTCATTCCTCACTTCCTCCAACTCCGAAAGTCCAAACTCAACGAGGCGTTGAGTATGAAGTAGCCAAGATCCTGGACTCACGTCACCGTTACGGTCAACTTCAGTATCTTATTGACTGGAAGGGTTATGGCCCTGAGGAACGTTCATGGACCAATGCTTCTGATGTCCATGCTCCTGCCTTGGTCCGGAGATTCCATTCCAAGTTTCCTCAAAAGCCAAAGAAGTGTCCTGGGGCCACTCCTAAAGGGGGGGTTGCTGTCACGATCCGGGTATCTGGACGCCATTTCTTACCTATCAGATGCCTCCTAAGGCTGGCTCAGCGCTCCAGGACCGGATCCCATCTGTTATCCTGATGTGCACATTCCCGCATCCTCTCCTGTCTCTCTGGACGCAGTCACAGTAACACCTTATACATCTGGCATGGCGTCTCCCGCGGCCTCCGCCGCCGTCCCTGAGCTTCTGCATTCAGAGTGGCGATTACGTCAGCCGCGGCCTCCGCTGTGTCCGCGTGGTCGGATGTGCATCTGTCAGCCTGGCGTCTCCTATCTCCGGTGGCCGGCGCCGCCATTACTGTTTTCCAGACCACATGGTTTACAATCCAAACTTCCCTCCAAGTGTCTGCATGGGCGCAGCCATCTTGGATTCTGTCAGCTGATCTTTCCTACCAATCCGTTGTCAGTATTATTAATTTGCATAATTGCCTAGCCAATGCCTTCCTTGCTGCAGGTATAAATAGGTTGTGCCTGAGCAAGGAAGGCGTCAGTGCTTTGGTTGTCAAACCTAGTTCCAGTTTGTCTCTCTTCTGTGAATGTCTTCCAGGTTCCAGCTCCTGTCTCCAGACTTCTGCTATAGAGACCCGCACCAGCATTCCATCTGCGGTGTAGCCTGACTCTCCGATCCATTCTGGACTCACCTGTTTCCAGCTACAACATCACCTGCTTCCAGCTCAGCTTCCAGCAGTGTACAGCTTCTCTTAAAGGGCCGGTGTCCTTTCTGCAGTTTACCACTCTCCACCGGTATTATTATTTCTCCGCTCTCAAATTCTACATTTCATCTACATTGCATCGCTCTCAAGCTTTATTTATTATTTAACTGGTTCCAGCCAGTATCCACTCCGTGCCAACACCTGTCTGGTTCTAACCAGTACCCACAGCAGCATTTTATCTACAGCAGTCCAGCTTTCCCTGGAACACCAGCTGGTACGACCCTGGGCTTTCCTCATTGCTACAGTTGAGCCTGGTAAGGACTTTCCAACTTGCAGATAATAAGAACTGTCTCATACCACCAGAGCTCTGTGGCCCCTGCCACCCTGTAGTACCCAGGAACTGTATTATTATTTCTCTGCTGATTTTTATGTTACTTTTTACTGCTACTGTGATGCATGGAGTTTGTCATAAATAAATATCATTAACTTTTACTCAAGTTGTCGTGGTCACGCCTTCGGGCGGTTTCTCTTCATGTTACTTACATGTCCAGGGGTCTGATACAACCTCCCAGGTTCCGGTACATCTCAGCCCCTACAACTGAGGCTGCCTTCCGTCAGCTCAGGCCCTCAGTTGTGACAGGGTGATAGATCAATACAACAGCTCTTTTTGAATTTTTTATCCGTAAAAAAAACGTGAGGTGGATTTTTATATGCACGTCGTAACCCTCTCCGAATACTACAGGGAGAACAAAATTCCAAGGGGGTTTCGTATTCGTAATTCACCAACTATTGGGCGCAACAATGTTGACTTCTGCAGGAAATGGGCAGCGATTCTGAACCGTGCCTCCTTTGACCTAATACTGTTGGTGGTAGAAGAGGCCACCAGGGAATTGGGTATAATTAGAGAAAAATTAAGGGATTTTGAAACATCACATCTACATAAGTTCAAGGAGGATGAGACAGAAGACTGGCTAACAAAATTACAAGCGCAGGTCGACAAATACCGCAATGACCTGATACAGTTTAAACGCAACAAATTGGCTACAGTAAACAAAGACTACGAGGATAAAAGAGTTTATCGCTGGGCAAACAACCAATCAACAAGTCGGAGGTCTCAACGTCAGCGCTTTCAAAGGAAAAATAGGTTCCCGTTGGAAAGCAAGTCCTCTGCTGAGATGCTACCATTCAATAGTGATTTAGATGAAGTACCTACACATTCAAAAAACTCGGCTGCACGTCGTCCACCTCCCAGAGTCACTACATGGGGCAAAAAGGACACCGCAAAAGAACCCGTACTAGGCACGGCCGGCAATCCGTGAGGCAGAAAAGGGGCGAGCTCAAAAACCAAAAATGTATTTACAACTTATCAAAACGTACACTTACATTGGATGAGGAGGCTGTTTTAAGACATCGTTTAAGCTTTGTGCCCACTAACTACTATAACCCTTTTCAAAGCAAAGTTAACTTATGCAGGTTTAATCAACAACTGCGTTTAAAGCAGTATTTTGAAAATAACCAAAAAATCTTTACTGAAAACTCCATTACTGATAAGGATTATAGGTTTAAGTCTAAAACCCTCTTCGATCCAGTGTCCAATAATACATCGATGAAAAGTTTCAATAAAGTTTTGTCGGGAACTATCAAGGACCTCCGTACTAAAGAACCACCTAGAAACACTAACTTATCCACTAAGGAACGAAAAGCGTTACGGGACTTGTCTGCATATACGGACATAGTAATCCGCCTTGCCGATAAGGGGGGCGGTATTGTTATCTTAGACATCAATGATTACATTATTGAAGCCAATAAACAACTTGCAGATCCGAATGTATATAAAAAACGAACTATGAATCCTACAGATACCTTCATTAAAGAATTGAGAGAGACATTTAAACAGGTAGAGGAACAACATTTAATCACGCCACAGGTCCAAGCATCATTATTGGATGAATTTCCTGTAACACCAGTGTTTTACTTAATACCTAAATTGCACAAGAATAGTACAACTCCCCCGGGGAGACCTATCATCTCAGCTCGGGGGTCGTTGTACTATGAGGTATCAAAATACCTTAATTACTATCTACAACCGGTAGTTCAAACTCAGCCTACATATTTACAAGATACCACTATGTTTTTAAATGAACTATCTAAATTGACCCATCTGCCAGCAGACATATTTCTCTGCACGGTAGATGTGGTCAGTTTATATACTAATATACCACATTCAAGGGGCATAGTGGCCACAAAAAGGCTCCTTACTAATAATTGTAAATACAGAGCACCTGATCTATCTTTATTTTTAGAACTCCTTAAATTAGTCTTGACTCGTAATTATTTCATTTTTAATGGAGAATACTTTCTCCAGCTACAAGGGTGTGCGATGGGGGCATGCATGGCCCCCATGTATGCGAACTCCTTTATTTTCGATGTTGAACAAAATTTATTCTTCATCAATAATGGGTATTCATTAAAAACTTGCGCATATAAACGCTTTATTGATGATGTGTTTATTTTGTGGAGTGGTAGTGAGAAAGAATTCATCAGCATGATGGAACAAATTAATCAACAAGATGACAATATCAAATACACGTTTAACATCAGCAATACTGAGATTAATTTTCTTGAAATAAGGATTAGTTGTACTAAAGGAAAACTTTCAACGACACTGTACACAAAACCCAAAGATGGCAATTAATTATTGCAGGCATATAGTAACCACCCGGTATCTCTCAAGAGGTCTACCATACTCACAACTTTTGAGAGTGAGAAGAATTTGTGACACGGTGGAAGAAAAGAAGAAACATATAATTATCATGATAAACAAATGCTTACAACGCGTCTACAGTAAATCTGATTTAATAAAAGCTAAAACCAAAGCGCAAAACACAAGCAGGGAAGTATTATTACGAAAGACCAATAAAACAGAAAGGAATAAGGAAATTGTCTTGATTAATCAATTCTCCCCGATGAGTAATGAATTTACCAAGACAGCCAAACGTCATTGGACCCTTATAAATAAAGATCGTGATCTGCCACTACTAAAAAGATTGTAAAGCAGCCACGCCCCCATGTGCCTATAATGCTGCCACCTCCCGGAGGAGGTGGCAGCAAGGTAGGCAACTATGGGTTAACAAGATGGGAATTTAAACACTTTTTACGGAAGACTTATATAAATGCAAAGTTCTTTCTCAGTAAGAAAATCACTTACTTACCCTGAATCCTTCATTCTAGCTAGGAATAAAAAAATAAAAAAATAGATTTACATTTTCATGTTTATTTCAATTCACTCTGCAGGACAATTTGACATTTTTAAAGGTAATAAAACAGTAAACCCATGTTTCCCTGGCAAGATTGATATTTTTTTTATTCCCTTCTGTTGTTTGGGAGAAAATAAATATTTCCAAATGCAAATAATCCCACTGTCTGAGAATAGGCTAGATCTAAAGTATCTCTGAGCTGGGAAAAGATGGAAAACATTCTGAGCACTGCACCGTAAAATGATCCCTTTCTCTTCTGACCTCACTAAGGACCGGCGTGATCCTGATTGACAGACTTATTCTTATATAGGCTTGTTCTCTATTGACAGGATTATACAAGGAAGAGAGAAGCTAAGAGCCTTTCCCCTGCAGAAGTCATTTTTAAATTTGCATCCTTTGTATAACATTTGTGTAAAAGGATGTGCTATAACTGTATTGAGGATAATAGTGAGTCAAATATGCTAATGACCATTACAAAAAACTATGGTAAACTAATCACATTAATTAACAATCCACAAAAGTAGTTTGATAGAAGAGCAGGAGCAGCAACCAAGTACTAGTCCTGTGGCTGCATGCCAGTCATGATGATACTAATACTTCTATTAAAGCCGGAGATCAAGGGCATAGAGGGTTTAAGAAAGGGCACCTGATATCAAATAATATTTCCCAATACAGGGAAAGTTTACTGCTGCAAAACATAAAATTGCCAACATGCCACATACCACATGCAGTGGCAAGAAAAGGCTAATATTTTTGCGATTAGTGGCTCTAGAACTGCTGTCAGTATGGCATCTTCTTTTGTAACCTCACATGATGATGCAACACCTTCTCACTCAGAGTCTAGAAGAAGTGTCAAATGTAAAACATCCAAATCAGTGCAGAAACAAACCACTAAAGCTGAAGAACAAACTGTGTGTTTAGAAACGTCAAAAGGAGAGTCCAAGGTCATCCATGTTAGCTATGTGTGAGTCTGATTTTTCTGATACTGTACTCCTTGAGAAGCCTCCTTTCAGAATTTTTGTACCCTCTGCAAATGTGGGGATGAGCAGCACAAATATAGAGCCTAATTCAGAGGTGATCACTGCAATGGCACCGATCGCACTCTGAAGTGCCTTGGCGGACTAGCCCTGTGATGGGTGTCCCCCCACATGTCAGAGAATCTGATCATAGATGTGCTAATTTTAGCACATCTATGATCAGCTCTGAGTCACCCCCATAGATAGTGACATAGAAATTGAGACATCACTGTGGAAGTGAAACAGGATTTGTGTAGCTAAGATGTGTCAAAAACGCGGCAAAGCACATATTTTTTATGGCCCCACAATACTAATGTAAAACAAGTGGAATACGGCACAAACTTTCCACATGCATGCGCCTTCTCAAACAGGAAGCAGGAGCATCACACCATAGGTGCCAATAACATCACGCTGGCTGCTGGGAAGAGACACCGCACACCACTGCATACACTACCATCAGAGTCACATGACAAGTGCGCACATCTCAATGTAAAAGCAAGAGCAGTGCACTAGTAACATCATGCTGGCTGCCAGGGAGAGACGCCGCACACCACTGCAAACCAACATTGAGATGGAGAGCCCGCCCACTGCAGTCCGTACCCCAGACATGGCAGCCTCACCACGAACAAAGTGGCAACTTGCTCCAACCATGATGGCTTTAAAACAGTGGAGTCTGCAGACAGAGGTAACTATCACCACACCATTATGTTATATTACCTGGAAGGGTGGTTATTATTATTAGCACCCCCTTAACACATTTATTAATCCTTCTGGTCTTTTAATCACACCTTCACTAGTATTTTCATTTTTGTATATAGATTTTGCTTTCTTTTTATTAACATGTGCTGACACTTTGCCGGTTTGTGGGGATTTGCACCCCAGGCCCAGACCTAGAGTTAGGGACCACCAGTATCACAGGAGCCTTTTCAGGGCTGGTGGCTTATCATATATTTGCAAATGTATGTAACTAAAATCTCTGGATTTCTATTATATATATAGGTTTTCAAGTCTTGGTACAGGTACAGCTCGGTGTGCTGGGGAACACCGGGGGTTAATCCTCAATGTATTTCTTATCATGGGACGCCATACAGAGCTCCACAGGGGAGAACTTCATACATCACAGTACTCCACAGAGTTCCACAGAGAAGAACATCTTACATGATGTTTGCGCTGGAAGAGTTTGGTAATTAATAAATTAGTTTTGGTAATCAAAACTGTGCTGATTCCAGGGACCCTTCAGTTTTCTGAGAAGGGTGGGTGGATGAGAAAATGACAAAAAAAAACAGTACAACCGCCTACTAACTCCATTCCAAATGTAAGTGCTGGTTTCTGGCCAGAACATTTTGTCATGCACTTCTGCTAAAACCGCTTTAAGCTTTCTTTTCCCACACACACGCTGATGGGATTATTGATCTCAAGCCGCTATCCACTTGCAATTTGCTTTGCAAACCATTTGCAATCGAGAAAGAGAAGATCTGTGCAAGGGCCTGTTAATTATAGAGACCCATCTCAAGCAGACTGATTAGCCACAGGAAGGGGTGATCACAGCCTGGATTCATCCCTCCCTAGCCATATCTCTCACTGACACTATGGTGAGGAAGCAGAGCGTTGTGCTAAAATCTTGAATAGCAGCAACACATAAAGATGCTACAACGCTGGGGAACAATATCACATTTCACATCTGTTATATACCTATTAACCATTCATCCAAACGAAGTTAACTGAGCAGGGGGTATATTTACTAAAATTCGTATTGTACGCCTCATTTACTATGCTGTCGTATTCTGCATTTTCGTTTTTTCCGATGTCGATGTCATTCGGATTTTCGGCCAGTGTTTACGGGTGTGAACAGTAAAACACTGCCGACATTAACACAATGAATCTCGGCCGGATCGGTGAGATCCGTGCAGGGCTTCATTGTGCACCTTTAAAAAAAAAATAAAGTGTTAAAAAATCAGGAAAAAATTTGCATGGGGTCCCCCCTCCTAAGCAAAACCAGCCTCGGGCTCTTTGAGTCGGTCCTGGTTGTAAAAATATGGGGGGAAAATTGACTGGGGACCCCCATATTTGAACAACCAGCACCGGGCTCTGCGCCTGGTCCTGGTGCCAAAAATACGGGGGACAAAAAGCGTAGGGGTCCCCCGTATTTTTAACACCAGCACCGGGCTCCACTAGTCAGAGAGATAATGCCACAGCCGGGGGACACTTTTATATAGGTCCCTGCGACCCTGGCATTAAATCACTAACTAGTCACCCCTGGCCAGGGTACCCTGGAGGAGTGGGGACCCCTTAAATCAAGGGGTCCCCCCCTCCAGCCACCCAAGGGCCAGGGGTGAAGCCCGAGGCTGTCCCTCCCATCCAAGGGCGGCGGATGGGGGGCTGATAGCCAAGTGTAAAAATAAGAATATTGTTTTTTGTAGCAGTCCTGCAAGTCCCAGCAAGCCTCCCCCGCAAGCTGGTACTTGGAGAACCACAAGTACCAGCATGCGGTGGAAATACGGGCCCGCTGGTACCTGTAGTATTACTACAAAAAATATCCAACAAAAAACAGAACACACACACCGTGACAGTAAAACTTTATTACATACATGCACACCTACATACACACATACTTACCTATGTTCACACGAGGCTCGGTCCACTTCTCCATGTAGAATTCACGGGGTACCTGTGAATAAAATTATACTCACACAATCCAGTGTAGCTTCTGTCCTCTTTGTAATCCACGAACTTGGCAAAAAAACAAACCGGAAAACCCGACCACGCACTGAAAGGGGTCCCATGTTTACACATGGGACCCCTTTCCCCGAATGCCGTGACCCCTCATGACTCCTGTCACAGAGGGTCCCTTCAGCCAATCAGGGAGCGCCACGTCGTGGCACTCTCCTGATTGGCTGTGCGCTCCTGAGCTGTCAGTCAGGCAGCGCACGGCAGAGATACAATGTAGCGCCTATGCACTACATTGTATCCAATGGTGGGAACTTTGCGGTCAGCGGTTGAGGTTACTTGCGGTCAACCACTGACCGCAAAGTTCCAACCATTGGAAACAATGTAGCGCCTATGCGCTACATTGTATCTCTGCCGTGCGCTGCCTGACTGACAGCTCAGGAGCCAATCAGGAGAGTGCCATGATGTGGCGCTCCCTGATTGGCTGAAGGGACCCTCTTTGACAGGAGTCACGGGGGGTCCCGCCAGTCGGGGAAAGGGCCCTTTCAGTGCGTGGTTCGGGTTTTCCGGTTTGTTTTTTTGCCAAGTACGTGGATTACAAAGAGGACAGAAGCTACACTGGATTGTGTGAGTATAATTTTATTCACAGGTACCCCGTGGATTCTACATGGAGAAGTGGACCGAGCCTCGTGTGAACATAGGTAAGTATGGGTGTATGTAGGTGTGCATGTATGTAAGAAAGTTTTATTGTCACGGTGTGTGCGTTCTGTTTTTGTTGGATTTTTTTTTTTTTAGTACTACAGGTACCAGCGGGCCCGTTTTTCCACCGCATGCTGGTACTTGTGGTTCCCCAAGTACCAGCTTGCGGGGGAGGCTTGCTGGGACTTGTAGTACTGCTACAAAAAACAATATTCTTATTTTTACACTTGGCTATCAGCCCCCCATCTGCCGCCCTTGGATGGGGGGGACAGCCTCGGGCTTCACCCCTGGCCCTTGGGTGGCTGGAGGGGGGGACCCCTTGATTTAAGGGGTCCCCACTCCTCCAGGGTACCCAGGCCAGGGGTGACTAGTTAGTGATTTAATGCCAGGGCCGCAGGGACCTATATAAAAGTGTCCCCCGGCTGTGGCATTATCTCTCTGACTAGTGGAGCCCGGTGCTGGTGTTAAAAATACGGGGGACCCCTACGCTTTTTGTCCCCCGTATTTTTGGCACCAGGACCAGGCGCAGAGCCCGGTGCTGGTTGTTCAAATATGGGGAATCCCCAGTCAATTTTTCCCCCATATTTTTACAACCAGGACCGGCTCAAAGAGCCCAGGCTGGTTATGCTTAGGAGGGGGGACCCCACGCAATTTTTTTTTCCTGATTTTTAACCCTTTCACACCCCTTCCCACTGATAAACATCTATCAGAATACTGTAAAAAAAAGCAGGTCTATTTTAAAACTGCTATTTTTTACGATTTGTATTTTTTCACGGCATTGTTTGGCTATTGCCGTCAGTGTTTGTGAAGTAGAATTTTTAGTAAATTACCGAGTTGTATCAAATAACAGGCGTATTTGATCGATGGTGTATTCATTCGTATTTTTTTTCTTTGACTTCCAAAAAAATACGAATGCCCTCATCACTGCCGAGATTTTAGTATAGTAAATTCCCGAGATGACACTTTGACGAAACAACACCAGATCGGTCACAATCGGGAGCTTAGTAAATATACCCCTTGGAGTTGGATGAATTTGGTGTGGAATAAAAAAGTCACACAGCTCTTTATGGGGGTCATTCCGAGTTGATCGCACGATGCCGATTTTCGCAGCGATCAGGTTAAAAAATGGAAAAACTGCGCATGCGTATGCACCGCAATGCACATGCGCGTTGTACGGGTACAAGCAGCATCGTTGCTGTGCAATGCTTCTAGCAACGAATCCATTCGCACAGCCGATCGCAAGGAGATTGACAGGAAGAGGGCATTTATGGGTGTCAACTGACCGTTTTCTGGGAGTGGTAGGGAAAACGCAGGCGTGTCCAAGCGTTTGCAGGGCGGGTGTCTAACGTCAATTCCGGGACCTCCGTCGCTGGAATCATCGCACAGGATAAGTAACTACAGGGCTGGTCTTGTTTTGCACAAAATTGTTTTTGTACCGCTCGGCTGCACAGGCGATCGCACACTTGCAAAGCGAAAATATACTCCTCCGTGGGCGGCGACTATGCGTTTGCATGGCTGCTAAAAGTAGCTAACGAGCAATCAACTTGGAATGAAGGGCCTATAAGCTTAATGTTTTTTTACCCCCATCATAGCAACTGAGGTTCATGGAGACATAATATAGAGTCTCTGTCTTACCGTTGCTGGACTGAAAGCGGACGACCGGCCACGTGTAAAGAGCAGGCCAGCCTGTGAAATATTTAGAACATTGATTGACTCTTAGGAATTCAATTAAACCCTGTTACATCCCGCATGAACCTGTGACTGATATTGATTGCAGACAATATACATTTAGTTCAACATATCAATAATTGAAGTGTATCTATTTTAGTCACCCATTAGGAAATAATAATTAATAGTAGTATCCTAATAGGCTGGATATTATCTTCACGACGAGCAGATATATTTCTGCAATGAGAAGCTGCAATTCTCTCTGCATGTTTATCTGCTGGAAGGGAAGATCTATGGCTGGTATAAAAACACGGGGGCCTTTTACATCAAGGGTTCACTAAGATTCAACGGAGATAGCAATGATTGCATCTTTACATGGACGGATGCGAAACATTATTCTATTATCACGATCTCAGGATCCATGAAAAAATTCTATATTATTAAGCATTTTTTAGTAGTCAAATTTTTTTTAAATATTGGTATCTGTACTGTAAAAGGTTTGTTAAAAGCAAAAGTGCCAGAAAAAACGGGGCTGGGGGACGGGGGAGGAATGGGCCCGCATGCCCCTCCCCAACCATATCCGACACTGGCCTGATGTAAAGGGGCCCATACATCAACAATCTATCAACACAATGGGGGTAATTCAGACCTTAACGCTGCTGTGCGTTTTCGCACAGCGGGCAATTGTTCTGTACTGCACATGCGTATGCACCACAATGCGCCGGCGCGTCGGACAACTGCATCGGGCATCTGTGCATAGCGACGGGATGGTGCGAAAAAAGCGATCGCACAGGCGGTTGCAAGGTGACTGACAGGGAGAGGCTGTTTGTGGGTGGCAACTGACCGTTTTGTAGGAGTGTCTGGGAAAACGCAGGAGGGACCAGGCGTTTGGAGGGAGGGTTTCTGACGTCATCGCAGCGGCTGAGTATGTCCTGGGCTGCGCAGAGACTGCACAAACTGATGTTTGTGCTGCTCTGCTACAAATGCAAACACACACCTGCACACAAAATATACCCTCCCACTGGAGGCGGTGACTACCTGATCTCAGGGATGCAAAAAACACACCCTAGCGATCAGGTCTGAAGTAGAGATGAGTGGGTTCGGTTTTCTGAGAACTGAACCCCCCCAACTTTACGTCCCAAGCCCGGATCCGAGCCTGGCACGGGACTCCCCCCCCCCCCAGACTCGGAAACCAGAACGAGGCAAAACGTCATTATCCCGCTGTCGGATTCTCGCGGGTTTTGGATTCCATATAAGGAGCCGCGCGTCACTGCTGCTGTTGCTGCTGGGAGTCAATCGTCATCCCAGAGGGGAAGTCGGAAGACCACTTGTACTACTTCAACTAAGCAAATGATTGTCCAACAGTCCTTTGTGAGGATGAAATATGACAGCAGTCATCCTGTTACAAGTCGGATAACTAAGGACTTGACAGCTATGTTGGTGTTAGACGTGCATCCGGTATCCGCCATTAGTGCAGTGGGACTGCAGTGCCACTCCTAGATGGGCCAGGTATTTGTGCCGCACACTTGTGTCGCTTAGCTTGGTCATACAGCTACCTCGGTGCAACTTTTAGGCCTAAAAACAATATTGTGAGGTGTTCAGAATAGTCTGGAAATGAGTGGAAATGAATGTTATTGAGGTTCATAATACCGTAGGATCAAAATTACCCCCAAATTCTGTGACTTTAGCTATTTTTATGTTTTTTTCAAAAATCATCCAGATCCAAAACCAAAATCCGAAAGTGTGGTTTTGGCAAAACCAATCCAGATCCAAAACACGAGCGGGGATCCAGACCCAAAACCAAAACACAAAAAGTGCCCACCACACATCTCTAGTCTGAATTACCTCCAATGGTCCAATAAAAATCTAGCATGTTAGAAATCCTTGATTCCCTGTCCTCCTGCAGATTTCCAACTTTGGAATATGCCTCCTTGCCGGTCAAAATAATGTAGTCGCTATTATTATTTGTAACTCTAGAACATTTCAGTTACTCGATTCAAAATTTGACAGAGAGAGACAATATCTCCTCCTGATGGGCTCAGTAGAAGCCGAAGGCCACCACACTTTGACGTTAGCGAATCTCTATATCCCTAAATCCAGGTGAGCCTTTTGGACTCGAGTTGCAGGAACTACCTATATTGGTAGGTGGAGTTTGCAATACCATGCTTTAAGATGACCTCGATAGAGTAAGTCCTAGACACACAATACCTTCTAAAAGTACCTCAAGAGCATTGGATAAGCATATGACAGGGAAGGGTCTGTTTGACTCCTTGAGATTTTCTGATCCTATGACTAAGGACTATTGTATATTAGCAAAAGAAAGTTATATTCCTGCTTTGATATGATACTGGGTACTGTACATGCAGTAGTTGCTGATTCAGCTCCTGTAAAAGATGGCTATTCGTCCTAACACCTGGTCTGACCATTATATGAGGGATGTTCAATAAGTTTCCAGATGCACAAAAAGTATTACATTTACAAAGTGAATAAAAAATCTTTTAAAACCATTCACCAGAGGAGTCTGGGCAAAGTTGCATGCGCTCAAACCACTTGGTGAAGCAGCTGGACCAGTCCAAAGCAGGTATGTCTTCTATATGCTGGATGAAGGTCTCCACCATAGCTTGCAGTGACTCAAAACAAATTTCATGCATTTTGCGATTGATTTGTGGTAACACAAAGAAGTTGCAGGGGGCCGGGTCTGGACAGTATGGCGTATGACAAAGCTCCTGGACACGTTCATGGGCCAGAAAATCCACCACTCTTCTGGACTTCTGGATGGGTGCATTGTTGTGATGGGGAGCGTGAGTTATTGGGTGGCTCCCGGAAATGGTTTCCAGCACTTGTGTAAGACACAGGAGCACCATGCGTCCTTCCGCACGTGCAAGCAGACAAGCATGGGTGCCCCTGTAAGTGGTACAGGCGGCGCAAGAGCATTGCTGCTCCAAGTGATGGATAAGCGTGGCGAAAGTGGAAGAGTGCAGATCACCAGACAGGCGATGTAACGCTCTCCTGCAACGGCACATTGACCAATAAATAATACATGCTGCCAATATGTGGGTCCACTTCACCGCGATTTGGGGGTGAAGCAGGTCTACACAAATAACGACAACCGGCTGCATGTTAATGCATCTATCCTTTAACTCTCTCGAAGCTTTTATACATCATTCCTTGTGTTATATTCATCAAAGGGCAAAAAGCCCTGCAGCCGACAGAAACGGGTGTTTTTACTAGTGAATAAGTTTTGTCCTTTACATCGAGGCCAGCCGTAGCTTCACCGCAGGGAAACCTATATAATAAGCATCAGAACAGTTCTTGTACTGCTGAAATACATTATCACCAGCTCAGAGTGTCAGAGACAAAAATATTTACTAAGGTCCCGATTTTGACCGAGATGGTGTTTTTTCTTCAAAGTGTCATCTCGGGAATTTACTAAACTCAAATCACGGCAGTGATGAGGGCATTCGTATTATTTTGGAAGTCCTAGGAAAAAATGACGAATCAATACACCATCGGTCAAATACGCCTGGAATTTGGTAGAAATCGGTCATTTACTAAAAAGTGCAAATCACAAACACTGCCGACAATAGCCAAACTCTGCCGTGATAAAATACAAATCGTGAAAAAGTGCTAAAAAAAACCAGACCTGCTTTTTTTTACCGTGTTCGGATAGGCATGCACGGATCCATGAGATCCGTGCATGTTTTTCAGTGGGAAGGGGTGGGAAAGTGTTAATTTAAAAAAAAAAATGCGTGGGGTCCCCCCTCCTAAGCAAAACCAGCCTCGGGCTCTTTGAGCCGGCCCTGGTTGAAAAAATATGGGGGGAAAAGTGACAGGGGTTCCCCCATATTTAAACAATCAGCACCGGGCTCTGTGCCTGGTCCTGGTTCCAAAAATACGGGGGACAAAAAGCGTAGGGGTCCCCCGTATTTCTGAAACCAGCACCGGGCTCCACTAGCCAGAACCATAATGCCACAGCCGGGGGACACTTTTATATTGGTCCCTGCGGCCCTGGCATTACATACCCAACTAGTCACCCCTGGCCGGGGTACCCTGGAGGAGTGGGGACCCCTTCAATCAAGGGGTCCCCCCCTCCAGCCACCCAAGGGCCAGGGGTGTAACCAATGGTGGGAACTTTGTGGTCAGCGGTGAGGTTACTTTCGGTCCACCGCTGACCACAAAGTTCCCACCTTTGGTTACAATGGAGCGCATAGGCGCTACATTGTAACACTGCCGTGTGCTGGCTGACATACACTACAGGAGCACACAGCCAATCAGGAGGGTGCCACAACGTGGCGCTCCCTGATTGGCTGATGAAACCCTCTTAGACAGAAGTCAGGGGGGGTTCCTGGCAGTCGGGGAAAGGGGTCCCATGTGAAAACATGGGGCCCCTTTCAGTGCGTGGTCGGGTGTCCGTTTTTTATTTTGCAAAGTACGTGGATTACAAATAGAAAAGAAGAGGACCGATCTACACTGGATTATGTGAGTATAATTTTTCCAACAGGTACCCCATGGATTCTACATGGAGAAGAGGACCGACCCTCGTGTGAACATAGGTAAGTATGTGTGTATGGAGGTGTGGATGTATGTATTAAACTTTTACTTTCAAGGTGTGTGCCTTCTGTTTTTATTGGGGTATTTTTTTAGTAGTAGTACTACAGGTACCAGCGGGCCCGGTTTTCCACCGCATGCTGGTACTTGTGGTTCTCCAAGTACCAGCTTGCGGGGGAGGCTTGCTGGGACTTGTAGTACTGCTACTAAAAACAATATTCATTTTTTGACAAAAAGGCTATCAGCCCCCCATCCGCAGCCCTTGGATGGGGGGGACAGCCTCGGGCTTCACCCCTGGCCCTTGGGTGGCTGGAGGGGGGGACCCCTTGATTGAAGGGGTTCCCACTCCTCCAGGGTACCCCGGCCAGGGGTGACTAGTTGGGTATGTAATGCCAGGGCCGCAGGGACCAATAAAAAAGTGTCCCCCGGCTGTGGCATTATGTATCTGGCTAGTGGAGCCCGGTGCTGGTTTCAGAAATACGGGGGACCCCTACGCTTTTTTCCCCCCGTATTTTTGGAACCAGGACCAGGCGCAGAGCCCGGTGCTGGTTGTTTAAATATGGGGGAACCCATATCATTTTTTCCCCCATATTTTTTCAAACAGGACCGGCTCAAAGAACCCGAGGCTGGTTTTGCTTAGGAGGGGGGACCCCACGCATTTTTTTTAAAGATTTTAACAATGATTTGTATTTTAATAAAGGTGCACAATGAAGCCCAGCACGGATCTCACAGATCCGGCCGAGATTCATTGTGTTAAAGTCGGCAGTGTTTTACAAGTCACTCACGTAAAACACTGCAAAAAAATACGAATGACATTGACATCGGTAAATACGAAAATGCAGAATACGACAGCTTAGTAAATTAGTCGTAATAAATTCAAAAAGTTGCAACTTTACACTTTCGATGTCATTCGTGATTGAACTTTAACCTCAATCGGGAAAATACGATTTTTAGTTAATATATACCCCAAAATGTTTTATTCTCTGAAAAAAAGAAGTCATCATTGTACAATTATTTAATGTTTTTTTTTTAAATATTTAAAACTATGTTTTAGCAAGATATATTATTTTTCTATTCTTTTTAGTAATCGAGCTGAAAGGCCAAGCCAGTTCTAGAGATGAGCGGGTTCGGTTCCCTGAGAACCGAACCCCCCCCCCTCCCCATCCTCCCATGAACATCCCGTTCCGAGCCCAGATCCGAGTACGGCTCGGGACTTCCCATCAGACTCGGAAACCAGAGCGAGGCAAAATGTCACCATCCCGCTGTCAGATTCTCGCCGGTTTGGGATCCCATATAAACAGCCGGGCATTGCCTCCATTTTCACTCCGGACTTGGAGTGTGAGGGAGAAAGACCTCTGTCTCTCTCTGTGGGTGGTGGTGTTGGGTGGGGCTAGGGGTGCTGCTGCAATCACTGTGGTGTACCTGTGCTGTGTTAGGGGTGCTGTCCTGGCTGTCACTGGCTGTCCTGGCTGTCACTGGTGTTTCATGTGCTGTTACGGCCGGGTGCTGCAGCTGTACATGGGTGTTGCTGTCCTGGCTGTCACTGTTGTACAGAGTGCATGGGGTACTGTCCTCCTGTAGTATGCTGTAAAATTTAAGAAAGCTGCTAGCCCTGTATGTTGTAAAAATTCAGGGGTGCAGTTGTTAAAAATTAAATGCACACTGCTTCTGTATGCTGTAAAATATTGGGGTGCTGCTGTACAAATAACATTACACTGGCCCTGTATGCTATACAATTTCAAGGGTGCAGTTGTTAAAAATTAAAAGCACACTGCTGTATGCTGTAAAATCTAGGAGTGCTGCTGTTTAAATAACTTTACACTGGCCCTGTATGCTATTAAAATTCTGGGGTACAGTTGTTAAAAATTAAAAGCACCCTGCTGTATGTTGTAAAATATAGGGGTCTTGCTGTTCAAATAACATTACACAGGCCCTGTATGCTATTAAAATTCAGGGGTGCAGTTGTGAAAAATTAAAAGCCCACTGCTGAATGCTGTAAAATATAGGGGTGATGCTGTTCAAATAACATTACACTGGCCCTGTATTTTATAAAATTCAGGAGTGCAGTTGTTAAAAATTAAAAGCACACTGCTGTATGCTGTAAAATATAAGGGTGCTGCTGTTTAAATAACATTACACTGGTCCTGTATGCTATAAAAAAATCAGGGGTGCAGTTGTTAAAAATGAAATGCACACTGCTGTATGCTGTAAAATATAAGGGTGCTGCTGTTTAAATAACATTACACTGGTCCTGTATGCTATAAAAAATCAGGGGTGCAGTTGTTAAAAATGAAATGCACACTGCTGTATGCTGTAAAATATAGGGGTGTTGCTGTTTAAATAACATTACACTGGCCCTGTATGCTATTAAAATTCAGGGGTACAGTTGTTAAAAATTAAACACACACTGTTGTATGCTGTAAAATATAGTGGTGTTGCTGTTCAAATAACATTGCACTGGCCCTGTATTCTATATAATTCAGGGGTGCAGTTGTTAAAAATGAAAAGCACACTGCCGTATGCTGTAAAATATAGGGGTGCTACTGTTTAAATAACATTACACTGGCCCTGTATGCTATTAAAATTCAGGGGTGCAGTTGTGAAAAATTAAAAGCACACTGCTGTATGCTGTCAAATATAAGGGTTCTGCTGATTAAATAACATTGCACTGGCCCTGTATGCTATTAAAATTATGGGGTGCAGTTGTTAAAAATGAAAAGCACACTGCTGTATGCTGTCAAATATAGCAGTGCTGCTGTTTAAATAACATTACACTAGCCCTGTATGCTATTAAAATTCAGGGGCACAGTTGTTAAAAATGAAAGGCACACTGCTGTATGCTGTAAAATATAGGGGTGCTGCTGATTAAATAACATTACACTGGTCTTGTATGCTATTAAAATTCAGGGGTACAGTTGTTAAAAATGAAAGGACACTGCTGTATGCTTTAAAATATAGGGATGTTGCTGTTCAATTAACATTACACTGACCCTGTATGCTATAAAAATTCAGGGGTGCGGTGAATATCAATGTACAATGGTCCTGTCTTGTATGCTGTAATAATTCTAGTGTGCAGTGAAAATCAATGTACACTGGCCCTGTACAATTACAGGGGTGTTGTGAAAATACAGGGGTGCTGGCACTGTCTGCGGTTGCGATGTCTAGGCTTGACCTTCACAACACTGTATGGGAAGAGGATGCTCCTACCACCAATTGCACGCCCTCTGCAAGTGCTGGGAGGAGCACCGCCAGTCCAGTTGCTGATATTGAGATTGAGGATGTCACTGTAGAAGTACACCGATATGAGGAGGATATTGGTGTAGCTGGTGCTGAGGAGGAAGTTGACAATGAGGATTCTGATGGTGATGTGGTTTGTTTGAATAAGGCAACAGTGGAGACAGTTGTTGCCCATAGGATGAAAAAGTTTATTGTCATGCCTTGGCAAAATACCAAAAAAGCCACCTCTTCGGTATGGAATTATTTATCCACAAATCTGGACAACAGGTGTCAAGCCATCTGCTGCCTTTGTCAATCCATAATAAGTAGGGATAAGGACGTTAACCACCTAGGAACATCCTCCCTTATACGTCACCTGCAGCGCATTCATCATAAGTCATTGTCAAGTTCAGAAACTTTGGGTAATAGTGTAAGCAGTCCACTGACACCTAAATGATGTGGTTTGTTTGTTTGTTTGTTTGTTTGTTTGTTTGTTTGAATATTATTTCTCTGTGAGGATGTAGACACTGAAGGTGGGGGGGAGATCTGAAGATGGAGGACGACATCTTGTCACTGTTGAGTCAGTTTGTGCAAGGAGAGATTAATTGCTTCTTTTTTGGTGGGGGCCCAAACAAACCAATCATTTCAGCCACGGTCGTGTGGCAGACCCTGTCGCTGAAATGATTGGTTTGTTAAAGTGTGCATGTCCTGTTTATACAACATAAGGATGGGTGGGAGAGCCAAAGGACAATTCCATCTTGCACATCTTTTCTTTGCCACATCAATCCAGAGGTGCTGCCCTATATGGGGTGCTGCCCCTCTGCTCTATCAGTCCAGGAGTGCTACCCCACTGTCGTTTAAGTCCAGGGGTGCTGTTGCCTGTCTGCTGCGCTGTATAATTCTCCAGGGGTGTTGCCTATGCTATATAAGTCATGGGGTGCTGCTGTACTTGATCCTAGGTTTAAATGAAAGCCTAGAGCAGATATGAAACAAGCTGCAACATGACAAACAGATTTGTGAAAACTAGCTGCAACGGTGGAAATAGAAATTGCCAAAGTGTTTTTAAATAAAGTGGGGAGACACCACATTTGTGGCCAAAGTCAGTGTGACTCAGGAGAGACTGAATCATAATCCAGCATTTTTTTCCCATAATTTACATCAGATCCTCCTATGCGTCTGCGTGCATGCATGTCCGTGCTGTGGCTCAGCTGAGTCTGAGCTGTAACGAGATCATGTAAGCAATCGTTTTACAGTTTGCTTTTTAGATTTCACAGGGACGGGCTTCTATCAGGGTGAGTGTCCCTGCATGAAAATGTGACTAAAGTGCTTCGGGTATGGGACTCAGGGTCGACAGTGTCTAGGTCGACACCTATTGGTCGACAGTAGCTAGGTCGACACTAGAAATAGGTCAACACAGCCATTAGGTCGACGTGAACAAGATTGACATGAAAAAAGGTCGACATGAGTTTTTCATGTTTTTTGGTGTCCTTTTCTTCGCAAAGTCACCGGGAACCCTAATTAGTGCACCGTGTCCTCTTATATGGCTCGCTTTGCTCGCCATGCTTCGGACAAGGTGCCTCGCTCCGCTACCGCTGCGCTCGGCACAGGTTACTATTCCCAATCGAAGTCCACGTGGATCGTAAAGTATGAAAAAGGAAAAAAATTTGAAAAACTCATGTTGACCTTTTTGCATATCGACCTTGTTCAGGTCGACCTGATGGTCGTGTCGACCTATTTCTTATGTCGACCTATTCACTGTCGACCAATGGGTGTCGACCTAAGTGGTGTCGACCCACAGTCCGGACACCATGTGCTTTCCCTTCAGTTACTTCAACCCTTTCCTCCCTCCAACCCCACTCATCTGTTGATCCATCTTCCTGTCCATCGCCCACACAGCACAGCCATATTGTGCTTGGCCACTGTGCCGCTCGTGAATGCCCTCTGGGAATCAGAGCTGTGTTTGGATTGCTCATTGGCACCAGTCCCTAATGCACCCACATCAATATGTTAGTCACCTCTGAATTTTAAAATCTTAAATATATTGTTTCCAGCAGCGTCCATAGAGAAATTTCTCTATGAGGCAGGTGTACTAAGCCTTGGACAGTAATAAAGTGGAGAGAGATAAACTACCATCCAATCAGCTCCTGTCTGTCATTTTTCAAACACAGCCTGTTACAGGACAGTCAGGAGCGTTTCTTGGTGCGGGCAAGCAGTGACTGCGCCCGGGGTGCTGCGGCCTGGGGGCGCGGCCGCAGTCACCGCCGCCTACCCGCACCCCGTCTCTCCCATAGAGAGGAGACGCGAGAGGCCAGAGACAGAGCAGCAGCAGCGGCGGTCGGGAAGCAGGAGCGGGGCAGTGGTAAGTATTGTTGTTTTCTTTTGTGTGTGTATTTGACAGCGACAGGGGGCACAGCAGCAGAGGGCACAACTACAAGGGGCACAGCAGCAGAGGGCACAGCAGCAGAGGGCACAACTACAGGGGACACAACTACTGGGGGCAAAGCAACAGGGGGCACAACT
The DNA here is from genome assembly GCF_028390025.1 of Pseudophryne corroboree. Classification (NCBI taxonomy): domain Eukaryota; kingdom Metazoa; phylum Chordata; class Amphibia; order Anura; family Myobatrachidae; genus Pseudophryne; species Pseudophryne corroboree. Next base: position 156,051,603 of record NC_086455.1, read on the forward strand.
ACTAGGGCAAATCTACTGGGGGCAAAGCAACAGGGTTCACCGCAACAGAGGGCACAACTACTGGGGGCAAAGCAACAAGGGGCACAACTACTGGGGCAAATCTACTGGGGGCAAAGCAACAGGGGGCACAGCAACAGAGGGTACAACTACTGGGGGCAAAGCAACAAACGATGGGGCACAACTAATGGGGGCACAGCTACAGGGGGCAAATCTACTGGGGCAAATCAACTGGGGGGATACAACTACTTGGGGCAAATCTGGGGGCATAACTGTGGCCATGCCCTTCCCCTATGAAGCCACGCCCCTATTTTTTGTCGCGTGCCTCTGGCGCGCATTAACTGTTTCACCGCGCGGGGGGGGGGGGGGCGCCAGTGGAAAGTTTCTCACTGGGCGCCACAAGGTGTAAAACCGACCCTGAGCACAGTTAGGATCTGATTGGTCGGTACCTTATCTCTCTTTATCTCTCTCCACTTTATCACTATCTAAAGCTTAGTCCGCCTGCCCTACAAAGCTCCAGTCCCCACATCTGTCCGGATATTTCACACTGGACCTGAATTCTCCTGGCTTCTGTAGTCTTTAATGCACCGCGGCAAGTGAGTTAATGCCAACTTCATATTCTTCAATGACCTCTAAAGCGCGCTTTACTGGCTGCGCCACTGTCGGAAAGGTTTGCATATTTCTTCCTGAAAAATGAAAGACCATTTCGTAAACCTGAAAGGGAAAGGATTTAATTTAAGTGCAGTTAATTTCTCTTAAATGACTCAAAATCAAGGCATTAATCCTGGGTATTTGAGACATATAAATGGTCCTTCGCCGGCAGGAAGGTCAGAGAAACATTGCCTGCACTATAATACATTGTCTAATGCGCGAGTGTCACAAAATATTAATAGTAAACTGTTAACGCAGGAACAGATGAGCGTGGATAGAGCCAAGCAGGAGCCACCCGTTACTGACAAAAACAGATTTTACCTTCAATTCCCTCTGATTTACATTACACACACGGTGCATGCACAATTATTCTGCAATTCTTATTTTCCCTGTGTTTGTACTCAACACTAGTGTGCATTGATTTTCAATAGTTCTCTATGGGCCCATCTGCCCCCAAGGGCCAATTCTCCCAAAACAATAATTTAAATAAAAAATACATTTAAACACCCTCCCATACAGTGGAGGGTGTACAGGAGGGTGGAGGTAATAAACTCTTGACTGCCTGGACTATTGCTCAATGCCACTCCTTAGACACTGCATGATGGATGCAGCAGGACCTGAGCAGTCAGATTACTTGCTTCTGCCAGTGCATGACCAGCGGGATGATGGGAGCGGGTATAAAGGGCATCACAGTAGGTCGGACTTTGGAGACATATAAATCTATACACCATTTTAATTTGTAGAATGACAAATGCAGGAACATCTCCATTTAATGGATCTGGAAGTTGGGGGACCACTCACGAAGAACCCAACATAAATGATTTGTTCTCAGGCGAGCCCACCTACCCATTTATAAGGGTACTCTTACTAAACCCGCTGGGAAGACTTTCCACTAGGTCCTGGCACATGTCTTCGGGGAGTCCCATTTATCCAGCCAGAAGAGCACCAGTGAGGTTGGGCGCTGATGTTGGAGATCAGTCCTGGCCCACAGGTGTGTGATGGGACAGAGGTCAGGGCTATGTGCGGGAGAGTCAGGTTCTTCCCCAGCAGACTCCTTAAACCATTTTCTGGTGGAGCTTGCTTTCGTGTCATGCTGATAGGACCATAGTGTGCCTCCCAAACTGCTGCCACATAGGTAGAAGCACACAATTCTTTACCATGTCACAGAGGGGTCTATTTACACCCTGGGACAGATGTACGAAGTCTTGGATAGTGATAAATTGGAGAGAGATAAAGCACCAACCAATCAGCCGCTAAAGGTGGGTACACACTATTAGATATATCTGCAGATCAATTGATCTGCAGATATATCTATGTACGGATCGGGCAGTGTGCTGTGCATACACACAGCCCGATCCGTCGGGGGACTGACGTCATGAACTGGGCGGCCGCCCAGTTCACCTGTCAATCACCGCCGGCCGCCGCAGCATGTGTACGGGCGGTCGGACGACCGCCCCGTACACACACAGCGACGCGCCAATATATCGTTAGATATATTGGCTGTTGGCTGTGCTGCGCGGCCGACGCGATACGTCTGTGAACGACGGAGTTCACAGACGTATCGCCCGTACACACCGGCCGACGGTCCCCCAATGTATCGGCCGTTCAAGAGAACGGCCGATACATCGACCAGTGTGTACGGGCCTTAACTGTCATTTTTCAAACACAGCCTGTAACATGACAGGAGCTGATTGACTGATACTCAATCTCCAATGCTTAGTACATCTCACCCAAAGTACTAACCAGCCAGCTTCTTACTGCTATGTTACAGGCTTAGGGGTCTATTTACTAAGCCTTGGAGAGTGATAAAGTGGAGAGAGATAAGAGGAGCATAGTGACTGAATAGGAACAGAGAGGGTTAAACATCTGAGGCTGGACATGGCATTGTGGGTATCAGGTGACAGGACTATCCAATAAGGATACAGGGATGGAAGGGGTAGTTTCAGTCATTAGGGATAGCTGGAGGAGGAGTCAGCCTCTTTCTTCTGGTTGTCCCGCCCTCCCTTCCCTTTTTTGTTGTGTGGGTAGCTTTTGCGTCAGCTGTTTTGGCGGGAGAGGACGGCGGGTTACTGTTTTAGGTCATAGATGGATTTTTTGTTGATTGATTCATATTTGTTTGGTGCGCTCACCTTCGTTGACTGTGTATAATGGCAGGACCACCTAAACGGGGGCAGCGACATCATCCAGACGGTTGGGTAGTCATGGTAGAAGGTTGGGTGGACACCTTTTGTTGTTAGTTTGTTTGCGTAGTATGTTGCAGTTTTGCAGATTGGGGAAAGAGTTTTAGCCGTTCTTTCTTTGTCGCCATTATCTAATCCTTTTCTTTACAGCTAATTAACGTTTATAATTATTTAAATAAATCAGCTAACATTTCTCTGCCAAACCTAAGTATCCGTGTCGTTATTTATGTAAGGTAAAGTGTTTGTGTCATGATTCATGCACAAGGTCATTCATCAGCCGTTAGGATGTTTAAGTACCAGTCGCTATAGGTGGGACTGATGCATTTTTTAATAATTGCAATTTTAGTACAATCTCCCTTTAAGACTTTAAAAAATTTAACTTTCCTTGAAAAGATTGCTCCTAAAATAGGAATTGGGAAATTCTACCTTTGAGTAATGGAAGAATCAAGCTCGACATTTAATTTTCTAGGTTGTCTTGGGCTGACATTCATCCCGGGACATCAAGGGAGGTATATATTGTACATATGATGCATATCTTCATCCCAGCTCCTTTATCTCCCATGTAAGGTCATCCTGAATAGACGTTTGTCACAGCCCAGATCACCGAATCTCACAGCATCTGTCATCTGCCAGCTCAGGAAAGGTCAGAGGAGGAAATCAAAGTGTGGTGGGTGGAGGGGACGCCCCCTTTTCTGAAGCCTCTGTAAACAGCGGACCATGAAATTGTGTGTTCTTTCAGTAAACATTTTTCTATGACTTATTGTGTTTAGTTCCAGTTTATCGCCCAATTTAGGGCTGCTGTGCTGCAGTCTGCTCCTGCCTGGGGAAAGAAACCATATATATTACTTCAGAGTAAGGTCTGAAATTGGATATTGTCATCATTATCCAAACACGGTCTTATTTAGGCTGATTTTATAGGTGATTTGCTGCTTGTATGTGTAACGTTACATAATACATAGATTTTAAAATTGCTCTGAGTCTGTATTCCTGGGACAGCTGAGTAATCCTCAATAACATACAGCTCTGCCAGTCTTCTGGTACTGAAATCCTGGCTCCTGGTACTGACATCCTGTCTCCTGGTACTGAAATCCCGGCTCCTGGTATACTGACATCCAGTCTCCTGGTACTGAAATCCCGGCTCCTGGTATACTGACATCCAGTCTCCTGGTACTGAAATCCCGGCTCCTGGTATACTGACATCCAGTCTCCTGGTACTGAAATCCCGGCTCCTGGTATACTGACATCCAGTCTCCTGGTACTGAAATACTGGCTCCTGGTACTGACATCCAGTCTCCTGGTACTGAAATACCTGCTCCTGGTGCTGACATCCAGTCTCCTGGTACTGAAATCCCGGCTCCTGGTATACTGACATCCAGTCTCCTGGTACTGAAATCCCGGCTCCTGGTATACTGACATCCAGTCTCCTGGTACTGAAATACCTGCTCCTGGTACTGACATCCAGTCTCCTGGTACTGAAATACCTGCTCCTGGTACTGACATCCAGTCTCCTGGTACTGAAATACCGGCTCCTGGTACTGACATCCAGTCTCCTGGTACTGAAATACTGGCTCCTGGTACTGACATCCAGTCTCCTGGTACTGAAATACCTGCTCCTGGTACTGACATCCAGTCTCCTGGTACTGAAATACTGGCTCCTGCTACTGACATCCAGTCTCCTGGTACTGAAATACTGGCTCCTGATACTGACATCCAGTCTCCTGGTACTGAAATACCGGCTCCTGGTACTGACATCCAGTCTCCTGGTACTGAAATACCTGCTCCTGGTACTGACATCCAGTCTCCTGGTACTGAAATACCTGCTCCTGGTACTGACATCCAGTCTCCTGGTACTGAAATACCTGCTCCTGGTACTGACATCCAGTCTCCTGGTACTGAAATACCTGCTCCTGGTACTGACATCCAGTCTCCTGGTACTGAAATACCTGCTCCTGCTACTGACATCCAGTCTCCTGGTACTGAAATACCTGCTCCTGGTACTGACATCCAGTCTCCTGGTACTGAAATACCTGCTCCTGGTACTGACATCCAGTCTCCTGGTACTGAAATACCTGCTCCTGGTACTGACATCCAGTCTCCTGGTACTGAAATACCGGCTCCTGGTACTGACATCCAGTCTCCTGGTACTGAAATACCTGCTCCTGATATACTGACATCCAGTCTCCTGGTACTGAAATACCGGCTCCTGGTACTGACATCCAGTCTCCTGGTACTGAAATACCTGCTCCTGGTACTGACATCCAGTCTCCTGGTACTGAAATACCGGCTCCTGGTACTGACATCCAGTCTTCTGGTACTGAAATACCTGCTCCTGCTACTTACATCCAGTCTCCTGGTACTGACATCCAGTCTCCTGGTACTGAAATACCTGCTCCTGGTACTGAGATCCAGTCTCCTGGTACTGAAATCCTGGCTCCTGCTACTGACATCCAGTCTCCTGGTACTGAAATCCCGGCTCCTGCTACTGACATCCAGTCTCCTGGTACTGAAATCCCGGCTCCTGGTATACTGACAGCAACAGGCGGACGCCGGTGCAAGGTCTCCTGATCCCTGCCTGGCGCCTAGCAACAGGTTGACGCCGGGTGCTGGGAGCCGCCGGACTCCTAGCAACGGGGATGCCGCAGGCAGACGGTGTTCTCCGTTGCCTAGGAGATAGATACATGTAGCAGGACAGCTGCACTTACTTAGTTATTAGGATTCTGATTGGTGGTAACCTGTATTTATGCACTTCCTGCTGACTCCCAAATCGCTGGTGGTAGTTTCCTGTCCCTGTGAGAACCTGTCAGCTCTTGTTAGAATCTGTCAGCTCGTGTGAGGGCCTGTCAGCCTGCCTTACTCCCATGTTCCTGAGACCCTGCCTGACTGATTCCTGATCTGTTCCAGCTAGCTGTGAACTCAGGTTTGGTGTGGTAATCCCACACAGGCACTCCCTTGCCAACATTTCTTTATTGTATTCATCCTGTGCATTGTTGCATTCGCATAGCATTAGTATTTACAGTCTTGTTGTTCATAACACCCTGTGCAAGTACTGAGTTATTGTGTTATACTACGGTATATTCTAACCTGTGCATTGTTGCACTCACATGCATTAAGTTATCTCTCTCCATCTGCAAGTAGTGCAGCGGCATCTAGCTAGGGTTCTGTGTACGTCTCACCGTACTGCAATCTACTCTTGCCCAGCCTTCAATAGTCGCCCTGTCTATATACAAAACCTGCGGGCATCTGAGTACGGGGCGGATCTAATCTGCCCCGGAAAGGCGGCTGCTATAGGCAAAGTTTTTGGCTGCAGGAGGCTAAAAGACTGCTGGGCAGGGGTAATTGCTTGAGCGTCACCAGGAACCATCAGATAGCCTATTGCACACTGTGTCCACGTAACAGTATCACCAGCAACAAATCGTAGCTCCGTGGGTCGTTTTGTTTTCGGATGGATTCAGTGTAAAATCCGACCCAGATTCTGGCGGGCCAGATCCAGGGTTTGACCCAGCAGCTACGGGATCTTACTCTACGTGTGGAAACTCGTAGGACCCAGACTGTCTTGTCACCAGCTCCAAGAGAGTCTAAGCTAAACTTCCGAGGTAGGTTTTCTGGGGACCGTAAACAGTTTGTGAACTTCTGGGAAAGTTGCCAGCTGTATTTCAAGCTCAGGCCTTACTCTACAGGTACGGAGACCCAGCGAGTAGGAATCATAATTAGCCTGTTACAAGGTGACCCACAATCTTGGGCCTTTGGCCTCTCAGCAGATCACCCCAGTCTGTTTTCCGTGGATTCCTTCTTTAAAGCATTGTGAGTCCTCTATGATGACCCAGATCGGGCATCATCCGCGGAGGCCCATCTTCATTCCCTTAAGCAAGGGAGGATTTCTGCTGAGGTTTATGGTACCGAATTTCGCCATAGGGCCAATGACTGTGGTTGGAATGACCTGGCACTTCGTAGTCAGTTCCAGTCGGGACTAACAGAGCAAATTAAGGATTTCCTTGTCCAATATCCTTCCCCGGCCACTCTGGATGCACTTATGGAGTTAAGCCATCAAAGTAGATAGGCGGATCCGGGAACGGAGAATGGAGAAAGAGGCTCCCATACCTACATCTATTTGGACAGTGCCAGAGGTTGTAGGGAATACTGGCGAGCGACACGGTAGATGGATAGATAGATAGATAGATAGATAGATAGATAGATAGATAGATAGATAGATAGATAGATAGATAGATGTGGCGTAGATAGATAGTCAGATAGTTAGATATATGTGGCATGGATAGATAGATAGATAGATAGATAGATAGATAGATAGATAGATAGATAGATAGATAGATAGATGTGGCATGCATAGAGATAGATAGATAGATGATAGATAGATAGATAGATAGATAGATAGATAGATAGATAGATAGATAGATAGATAGATGTGGCGTAGATAGATAGTCAGGTAGATAGATAGATAGAGACGGGATAGATAGATAGATAGATAGATAGATAGATAGATAGATAGATAGATACGGGAGGGATAGATAGATAGATAGATAGATAGATAGATAGATAGATAGATAGATACGGGAGGGATAGATAGATAGATAGATAGATAGATAGATAGATAGATAGATAGATAGATAGATGCTGTAGGTAGATGTTGGTGACCTTGGCAGGACGAGGTGTTATTAGTTTGCTCACTCTCCAGCAGTTACAGCCCAGCATACAGAATACGTTTCTACATATTGGTAGGAGAGGAATCTGTCTCTGTCAGCTGTAAGCAGGGCCCATGAGACCAGCCATGCTCTAGTCTACCTTGAGCCGCCATTTATCATGGCTCCAATCTGATGAGACATGCAGATTACAGACGTCACCTGGGGACGAGGGTGGAGTGATGTTCTGCAGGTGATGAAACTAAGCACAGTGGGCTTCCACTTCTACTACTATGTGCTCCGGTATTAGGACATAAACAGTAATGTCATGTGTCCTGATGTTTTATATGGCCGAATCCAGTGACACTGTCAGGCGGTGATGAGACCATGAGCTACAACGCTGCAGTGCTGTATGTGACAAGACACTGGGTTAATATATATATATATATATATATATATATATATATGGCAAATACCACTGATTTATCACAAAATCTCCTGTCCGATAAAGACTAGGAACTTGAAATTTGGCCAGTAGCTTGCTTTAGTGATGTAGGCAACCACTAAAAAGGGATTTTTCAAAATGCCACCCACAAAAGGGGTTAATAGGGGTGAGATGATTATTGGGATTTCCACCCTCACAGAGGAGAGCTAAAACAGCCCACACAGCCGGGCTATAAAGAATGCATGGTGTCGGCGATACCAAGTCCCATAGGGGGAGGACACAATGCTGTGTTCCTGGACTTCCTTGCCAGTGGCAGTTGCAGAGCAGTACATTATTCAAACTGCACATCAACTGCCACCCCTAATCACTGTCAAACATCACTGGATGTGGCTCACCTATTGAATAATGGACTGCTCTGCAACTGCCACTGGCAAGGAAATCCAGCCTTATGGTTCAGGAGATTTTGTGATGAGTCAGTGGTATTTGCCTTTTATATATATATATAGATTTCAGATATAAGTACTTAACACACCTATTTCCAGTCAGGAGAGGATAGTGTCTCAATTATCAGAGGTTAACCTGTCACTTGAACTAAACATTGCTGAACCTTCCAGAGAGCAATAGGAGGAAAGGAGACATAGATATGTTGACTTTTAAATGCATTAAAGGAAAGCTTGATAGTCAGCAACTGCTTATCTGCTGTGTAAAGGGAACCTACAGCTATCCCAGTGACCTTAAGTGTTGTGCGAAAATCTTTACCTTTTTACCTCAAAGGATGAGCCCTAAGGAGAGCTCCTTCTGTTCAGTTGCTGGTGGTGGTGCCCTTCTTCCTCCTGACTCCTGCTCAGCTACTGGTGGTGGTACTGCTCTTCTTCCTCCTGACTCTTCTGACTCCTTCTGCTCAGCTGCTGGTGGGGGGTGTTCTTCTGCCTCGTGGCTTCTTCTATTCAGCAGCTGGTGGTGCTGCTCTTCTTCCTCCTGACTCCTTCTGTTCAGTTGCTAGTGGTGGTGCTCTTCTGCCTCGTGGCTCCTTCTGCTCAGCTGCTGGTGATTAAGCGTTTCTTTCTCCTGGCTCCTTCTGCTCAGCTGCTGGTGGTACTGTGCTTCTTCATCCTGGCTTCTTCTGTTCAACCTGCTGGTGGTGGACTAAAAACGTAGACGTAGACTAAAAACACCTGACATTTCCATGCACCATCGACACTGCATCCACCTCTCAAGTAGAACAGATGGGCAGTGAAAGGTTTCTATGATACTTTGTTTTCTTAGCAATTTGGCCTTGAGTAGACCAGTGGATTACTAAAGCACTGGGGAAACCAACAAGCATTTAGTAATTTACCCCTGCGTGTTTTCTCTGCAGGTTGGCACGCTGCCCCTGCTCAGGCCTACAGAATGACTTACCTCCACAATGCCCATTAAAATACATTTGTTTTTCACACTTAGAAATGATTATAGTTTGTGCAATACCTGAGAACTGTCCTTAAGAGCATGTGGGGTGATTACTGTACATACAGTGGTTACATGAGAGGCTGCGTCGGGCCAGATCTGTCTGTTGTGTTACAGTACAGATCACATGCAGTGAAGAGATCAGATCACGTTGGGACAATCTTGCGGGTTCCAGTAACTTGTGTAACAGTTATGCTAAGTATTCGTGGTATTCAGTGTTGGACTGGCCCACAGGGGTACAGGGGAAACCACCGGTAGGCCCTACTGCCTGGGGCCCACTTTCCCCCTCTAGGCATCAGGTTCCAGACTGTGCTGTTACTAATCTAGTACATTATCATGCATGCACTACAGTATTTACTATATATATTTATCTAGGGGACCAACCCATGCAAAATGGTTAGGCAAACCAATGTGGCAGCTGGGCACACCCCCTCTAGAGACTGGCCACACCCCTAAACAAGGGCCTTTACCACTGTATTCCCCCGGTGGGCCCTACATGCCCCAGTCCAACACTGGTGGTATTCTATGGTTTTGTAATATTAGAGCAACTGAAATAAGAAATGTGTTTTTTTTTATAATTTTTAGCATCAATTTTATTGTGAAATAGAAAAATTGTAATAAGGATTTATGGATAAATGGAGCACTAAATCTGGTAATGTTTGCTTTACTACTGTAATTGATCCTAATTGTACAGTGCTGCAGCGTATGCTGGTGTTATAGATATAGGGGGTCATTCCGAATTGATCGCTAGCTGCATTCGTTCGCTGTGCAGCGATGAGGCAAAAAATAGGCACTTCTGCGCATGCGTATGCGGCGCAATACGCACGCGCGGCGTATTATTACAACGAACGATGTAGTTTCACACAGGGTCTAGTGAAACATTTTTTCAGTCGCACTGCTGGCCGCAGAGTGATTGACATGAAGAGGGCGTTTCTGGGTGTCAACTGACCATTTTCAGGGAGTGTTCGGAAAAACGCAGGCGTGCCAGGAAAAACACAGGCGTGGCTGGGCGAACGCAGGGCGTATTCGTGACGTCAAAACAGGAACTGAACAGTCTGAAGTGATCGCAAGTGCTGAGTAGGTTTTAAGCTACTCAGAAACTGCACAAAAAAACTTTGTAGCCGCTCTGCGATCTGTTCATTCGCACTTCTGCTAATCTAAAATACACTCCCAGTGAGAGGCGGCATAGCGTTTGCACGGCTGCTAAAAACAGCTTGCGAGCGAACAACTCGGAATGACCACCATAAACGCTAAAAATGATAACAACAGTATAAAACTAAATGTAGAAGCTAGAAGCTTACTTAAACCTTTTTATAATACACAATAAGCAACGTGTGTCAGTAACCTGAGCAGGTAAATGATGCTGATTTGGGCAGATGGGCAATCAGATTATTTTGGCCAATATAAGGTGTACGTTTCCAGCACTTGTTGGGATTCTTTTCTATTAGGCAATGAAAAACAATTTCCAGTTTTTATCTCAAGGTAATGCCACTGTGTGTTTCGGGGGACATCCAGAGATAACAAAAGATAAATGTGAGAGACAACTATAGGCTGCTCCTATCTCCCTATTGCTGTGAATACAGAATATTCCTGAGATAAATTGTGTACATACAATGGGGTATATTTACTAAGCTCCCGATTTTGACCGAGATGCCGTTTTTTCTTCAAAGTGTCATCTCGGTTAATCTCGGTCATTTACTAAACACTAATCACGGCAGTGATGAGGGCATTCGTAATTTTTTGCTAGTTCAGGTAAAAAATTACGAATGAATACACCATCGGTCAAATTACGCCTGTTTAGATATGAATCTCGGTCATTTACTAAGAAGTGCAAAGCAAAAAAACACAAAACACTGCCGTGAAAAATTACAACTCGTAAAAAAGTCCTAAAAAAAAACAGACCTGCTTTTTTTTTCCGTGATTTGAGATGCATGCAGGGATCCATGAGATCCGTGCATGTATATCAGTGGGAAGGGGTGGGAAAGTGCTTATTTTTGCCAAAAAAATTGCGTGGGGTCCCCCCTCCTAAGCATAACCAGCCTCGGGCTCTTTGAGCCGATCCTGGTTGCAGAAATATGGGGAAAAAAATGACAGGGGTTCCCCCATATTTAAGCAACCAGCATCGGGCTCTGCGCCTGGTCCTGGTCCCAAAAATACGGGGGACAAAAAGAGTAGGGGTCCCCCCGTATTTTTAAAACCAGCACCGGGCTCCACTAGCTGGACAGATAATGCCACAGCCGGGGGTCACTTTTATACAGCGCCCTGCGGCCGTGGCATCAAAAATCCAACTAGTCACCCCTGGCCGGGGTACCCTGGGGGAGTGGGAACCCCTTCAATCAAGGGGTCCCGTCCCCCCAGCCACCCAAGGGCCAGGGGTGAAGCCCGAGGCTGTCCCCCCCCATCCAATGGGCTGCGGATGGGAGGGCTGATAGCCTTTGTTGTAAAATAAAAGATATTGTTTTTAGTAGCAGTACTACAAGTCCCAGCAAGCCTCCCCCGCATGCTGGTACTTGGAGAACCACAAGTACCAGCATGCGGCGGAAAAACGGGCCCGCTGGTACCTGTAGTACTACCACTAAAAAAATACCCAAAAAAACACAAGACACACACACCGTGAAAGTAAAGATTTATTACATACATGCACACAAACATACATACATACATACTTACCTTATGTTCTCACGCAGGTCGGTCCTCTTCTCCAGTAGAATCCAAGGGCTACCTGTTGAAGAAATTCTACTCACCAGATCCATGGGTCCAGGCTCCTCGGCAAATCCAGGGTTAATCCACGTACTTGAATAAATAAAAAAAAACGGTGTCCCGACCACGAACTGAAAGGGGACCCATGTTTGCACATGGGTCACCTTCCCACGAATGCCAGAAACCCACTTTGACTTCTGTCTAAGTGGGTTTCTTCAGCCAATCAGGGAGTGCCACGTTGTAGCACTCTCCTGATCAGCTGTGTGCTGCTGTCCTCACTGACAGGCAGCACACGGCAGTGTTACAATGTAGCGCCTATGCGCTCCATTGTAACCAATGCTGGGAACTTTCTGCTCAGCGGTGACGTCACTTTAGGTCAACCGCAGGGCAGAAAGTTCCCATCATTGGTTACAATGTTGCGCATAGGCGCTACATTGTAACACTGCCGTGTGCTGCCTGTCAGTGAGGACAGCAGCACACAGCTGATCAGGAGAGTGCTACAACGTGGCACTCCCTGATTGGCTGAAGAAACCCACTTAGACAGAAGTCAAAGTGGGTTTCTGGCATTCGTGGGAAGGTGACCCATGTGCAAACATGGGTCCCCTTTCAGTTCGTGGTCGGGACACCGTTTTTTTTTATTTATTCAAGTACGTGGATTAACCCTGGATTTGCCGAGGAGCCTGGACCCATGGATCTGGTGAGTAGAATTTCTTCAACAGGTAGCCCTTGGATTCTACTGGAGAAGAGGACCGACCTGCGTGAGAACATAAGGTAAGTATGTATGTATGTGTGTATGTATGTAATAAAATTATACTTTCACGGTGTGTGTGTCTTGTGTTTTTTTGGGTATTTTTTTAGTGGTAGTACTACAGGTACCAGCGGGCCCGTTTTTCCGCCGCATGCTGGTACTTGTGGTTCTCCAAGTACCAGCATGCGGGGGAGGCTTGCTGGGACTTGTAGTACTGCTACTAAAAACAATATCTTTTCATTATCACAAATGGCTATCAGCCTCCCCATCCGCAGCCCATTGGATGGGGGGGGACAGCCTCGGGCTTCACCCCTGGCCCTTGGGTGGCTGGGTGGGGGGGACCCCTTGATTGAAGGGGTCCCCACTCCCCCAGGGTACCCCGGCCAGGGGTGACTAGTTGGATTTTTGATGCCACGGCCGCAGGGCACTGTATAAAAGTGACCCCCGGCTGTGGCATTATCTGTCCAGCTAGTGGAGCCCGGTGCTGGTTTTAAAAATACGGGGGACCCCTACTCTTTTTGTCCCCCGTATTTTTGGAACCAGGACCAGGCGCAGAGCCCGATGCTGGTTGCTTAAATATGGGGGAACCCCTGTCAATTTTTTCCCCATATTTCTGCAACCAGGATCGGCTCAAAGAGCCCGAGGCTGGTTATGCTTAGGAGGGGGGACCCCACGCATTTTTTTTTGTGATTTTACATTGTTTAATTAAAAAAAAAAAAAATAAGAACCCCAGCACGGATCACACAGATCCGGCCGAGATTGATTGTAAAAAAAAACGGCAGTGTTTTGCTAATCACTGCCGTAAAAATAGGTAAAAAAAAACGAATGACATCGACATCGGAAGCAAAGAAAAATACGAATACGACAGCTTAGTAAATCCATCGTAATCAATTCAAAAAGTTGCAGTTTTACACTGTCGATGTCATTCGTGATTGAACTTTGACCTATTTTCGGAAATTACGAATCTTAGTAAATATACCCCAATGTATTAAATCAGGGAGCTGCATTAGAAGTAGTCATAGAGATTTATTGTGCAGGGGAATCCGGTGAAACATTACAAAGTGATAGAAATTACATTTATATTTTCCGCACAGTTAGTATATCCAGCACAGCAATGCTTTCCCGTTCAAGGAAAGGCATACTGCACTCAGACCTAGAGGATCATAAGATGAGCCTCTAATGTCTGGTATTCTGGGTGCACAATAGGGATGGATAGAAAGGGCTACCTGGTCTCAGAGGGACATCATGTACAATAGAGTGATCTGCTACCACTTTAATCTCGGTCTTATTATATTTTCATTTATTCTTTTTATTTTAACAACATTTCTGCAATAGCATCACTAAGATTAAGCAACTGCCTTCTATTTACAACTAGAGATGTGTGTGGACCTCCGTGTTTCGGTTTTATCAAAACCGCCCTCTGAATTTTATTTTTTATTTCTGGATGTGGTAAAACCGATCTCATGTGTGTTTGTTTTGGTTTTGGACCTGAGGTTTTGTTTTTTTAAATTGCTAAAAACAGCTAAAATCATGTCATATGTTTACGGTTTTGTTTACACAGTATTATTAACCTCAATAACATAAATTTTCAGTCAATTTTGACCACCTTACAGCTCACAATATTGAATGGTCATTCCAACCCGTTCTCACGCAGCGGTTCTTCGCTGCGGTGCGAATGGGTCGGAAATGCGCGGCGGACGGATTGCGCTCGTGCGTCGTTGCCTGGCGACACCGCCAGTGAGAAATGTGATCGCAGCGGCGATCGCAAGAAGACGGACAGGCGGGAGGCGTTCCGGGGCAGATACTCACCGTTTTCCGGGCGTGGTGAGTCCAATGCAGGCGTGTCGAGGTGTTTGGAGGGCAGATGTCTGACGTCAGGACAGGAACCTTCATCGCTGGATCCGTCGCACTGGGTGAGTAACTGCAGCCCTGGTCTTGTTTTACTTGAAACTTTTTTAGCATAGCAGGGCTGCACAAGCGATCGCAGCCCTGCTATGCTAAAATACACTCCCCCATAGGCGGCGTCAGGTTGATCGCACGAGCAGCAAAAAGTTGATACGTGCGATCAACTCGGAATGACCCCCATTGTTCACCAACATTGGCCAAAGAGTTGCTGGCTAAACTAAGCAGCAGAGCAGTGGCACAAACATACGGTAGTTATTTCTATTTAAAAATGTGTTGCAAATTAGTGACGTATTAGAGCACAAACCAATAAAAAATGTTTGTCTATGCCAAAAAGACCGTCACCAATGCCCCCTAAAATACAACACATAATGAAAAGAAAAGTGGTGCAAGATGGAATTGTCCTTTTGCCCATCCACCCATCCTCATGCTGTATATTAAAAAGGACAGGCACAGTTTAACAAACCAAGTACTTCAGCGACAGGGGCTGTAGCTTTTGTGGCTGAAGTGCTTGGTTTGTTTGAGAGAACACAAAACAACTTTTTGGGAATGACTACCTCCAATCAGTAATGAGGGGGGTTGGTGATGAGAGTGTTGGCATGGAGATTATATGCGCTGGTCCACACTGCTGGTAGCTGATACTGGACAGCTTGCTATTATTTTACAGTATTTTTAAAAATTTTGATAAATAACTTGCATGAACTCACTGCAAATTATGTAACAGGGAAGAGGTTCATAGATGGTTAACATACCTACCTCTACTTATTTTGGATTCACAAATGTTACAGATGGCTTGGCAAATGTTGTCAGGATTTAGGTAAATATAATTCCAAACACAAGATGTAGCTTTTTTGGTCTTTTACCCAGGCATGACAATGGCCTTTTATGACCACCAAGAACTGCTTCCACTGGTGGCTGACTTACTTTGACACAAACAACATCCTCATCATCAACATCCTCATTAGCGTCAGATACACAAATACCCCCTCATCCTGTTGCACTTCCACAGTAGCATCCTCAATTTCCGTGACACCATCTTTACTTGTACTGCTCATCCTCACATTTGCAGATGGTGCAGAAATAGTGGAAGGAGGCTTCTCTATGAGTACAGTGTCAAATATGTCAGTTCACGCATAGCTAACGTGGACACCTTTAGACTCTCCTCAGGCATTTGTGAATACACGGTTTGTTTTTCATCCTTAGTGTTCTTTTTTTTGGGGGGGGCACTGATTTGTCTGTTTTAAAGGTGACACCTTTACTAGACTCAGAGCAAAATGGTGATGCATCATCATCATCATATGAGGTTACAGAAGAAGATGCTTCAATAATGTGCAGTCATATGTTGGTCCCTGCCTAAAATCAGCTGGGAAGGGGTGGGATGGGTTTCTAGTCAAAACTGAAGCAATATCTTGTGGGCCTCCCGGAGAGAGTGGAGGGCTCCTCCCCAGAATCCTTCCTTGAAACATGGCTTCTCCGTCTATTTCAACGCGATGACTTTGGTCCTCAGTTCTCTGTGGAGAGGGCCCATCGATTAAATGCCAGGGCTCCTCCCCCGGGCGCACCTGCACGCACTTTCATAGCCCGTTTTCTACATTACAGGGACCGGGATGCAGTCCTACGGCTGGCCCGTACACAGGGTCCTTTGAAATTTGACAACCATGATATTGCTGTCTACCCAGACTTTGCCGTGGAAGTCCAGAAGTCGCGTACGCAGTTCCTACAGGTCAAGAGAAAGCTTCGTGATCATCAAATTCAATATGCCATGTTATTTCTGGCACGGTTGAGGGTGGTGTATGATGGCTCCACACACTTCTTCAATACCCCTCAAGAGGCGGAGGCCTGGCTTGAGCGCAGACCCAGGCCCCCTATTTAGGGACTGGTTCTCCCTCAGAGGACGCATTGACTGCTGGGTTCTGTACTCCTTCTAATCCTGTAGCGGGAATGATCTTTATTTCTAGGAGCTGAATGCTAGGATATAGCCTTTTTGTAGAGGCATTAGTTGTCTCTACTCCCTAGGGTTGTTATAGGTTCTCAGCCTTAGTTCAGTTAACGGTTTTTCTGGGATCCAGGCGTGTCTAGTTTGGGATGGATATGCAGGGAGGGGGGGGTTTGGGTTGTTCTGGGTTTGTTCTTTTTTTTGTACATGTATTGTCTTATGTGTCACTGTGCTATTTTTTTTTCTCGAACTGTAATGTGTCCATGATTTCGTTTATGTATGCCTTCTGCTCTCCGTATGCTCCGCCTGTGTGCTGGCGGGGGGTCGTAGTGATCCCTTTGCTTCTTTCCCCTCTACGTTATGGGTTCCTCTCTTTTGCGCGCCTTGCTTGCCTTGGATTTTCTTCTTCTCCTCCCTCTCCGCATTTGCCCCTTGCCCTTTTTCTCCTCCTGTCCTTTCTCTTTTGTATCTATGGCTGCAGGGGTTGATGGACTCCGCATACTCGGCTGGAATGTGAGGGGCCTGAATGACCGCATTAAGCGGGCTCTGGTTTTGTCTCAGGTGAGAAAATATAGGGCAGATATCATATGCCTTTCCTAAACGCATCTAGTTGGTACTAAAACCTTGGCTCTCAGGAAGCCATGGGTGGGTCTCTCCTATCACTCCACCTTCTCTGCTAACTCCAGGGGGGTTTCAGTTTTGGTGCGGAAGTCGGTTAATTTCCACTTGGTTCATAGCCAAATTGACCAATATGGCAGATATGTATTTCTTAGGGCCTATGTTAACCGTTCACTTTTACACATACTTGCTGTCTACGTCCCTCCCCCCTACAATAATGAGGTACTCAGGCAGGCGATGTCGTTTCTTGCTACTTCTCCCTCGGCTCCGGTCCTTTGCATCGGTGACTTCAATAATGTTTTGTATAAAGTCTTAGATAGATGGACTGAACTTCCCCCTTCCCTACCCTCTGCCTCCCCGTCCCCCACTCCATTCGCAAGGTTGATTTCCGAGCTTGGACTCCTGGATATTTGGAGGTTGAGACACCCTAATCAACTCCAATACTCCTGCCACTCGGCCAGCTTTCACTCGTTCTCGAGAATAGACTTGGCCCTCGTCTCCCCTGATCTCACTGCTAGAATACTAGATGTCCAGTACCTTCAGAGGGGAATCTCGGATCACTCACCTGTGCTGGTGGTCCTGGATTCTGTTCCTCCCCGTGGGGCTAAGCTCTGGAAGTTGAATCCCTTTTGGTTGACCTTGCTAACTGACCACGAGGCCTTGCTTAACGAATGGAGTGATTTTGGGGTTCATAATGCGTCCTGTTCTGATCCACTGGTTAAACATGACGCATTTAAAGCTTCACTACGGGGCTCCTTCATACGACAAATAGCTAATGTCAAGAAATCTAGTAGAGAAGAGGAGATGTGCCTGGAGCTTGCCTGTTCCCAATCCGAATCTACTTACCTCACTACTAGGACCCTTGATGATCGGGCAAGCTGGGATTTGGCCAGGAAAGCCTGGTCTGACCACTTGCTTGATAAATCAAAGTGCAAATTACTTTTCTCCCAGCACGCCCTGTATTCACAATCGGACACGGGGGGTAGTTACTTGGCATTTCTGGCTAGGGGAGAGAGAGCGGGGGGTTCCATTCAGCAGGTCTGTGATACTCAGGGCGAAATAGTATATGCCACTCCTGAAATAGCCCAGGTCTTCCAGTCCTTTTATTCCTCGCTGTATGCCTCTAGAGTCACCTATACCCCCACTCAACTACAGCAATATCTTTCAGACATTACCCTGCCACAACTGTCTCAACAATCTGTAGATATTTTGGATGCTAATATTACCCCAGAGGAAGTTGAGGCTGCTATTGCCTCCTTCCCTAACAAAAAGGCCCCGGGTAGCGACGGTATACCGGTTGAAGTTTATAAACAATATCGTGCATACTTTGTCCCCTATCTTTTGACTCTCTTTAATACATTGCTGGAGGGCGCTCGTCTACCTCCCTCTATGTCTGAAGCTATTATCGTGGTGATCCTTAAACCGGGTAAAGACCCTACGGCCCCGGAATCCTACCGCCCGATCTCATTGCTACCTACTGATGTCAAAATTTTGGCC
The DNA here is from genome assembly GCF_028390025.1 of Pseudophryne corroboree. Taxonomy (NCBI): domain Eukaryota; kingdom Metazoa; phylum Chordata; class Amphibia; order Anura; family Myobatrachidae; genus Pseudophryne; species Pseudophryne corroboree. The sequence goes on from NC_086455.1 coordinate 156,070,354, forward strand.
AAAATTCTGGCACTTAGACTCAATAGTGTTATCACTTCGATCATACATGATGACCAGACAGGATTTATGCCAGGCAAGTCCACCCTCCAAAATTTGAGGCGACTGTTCTGTCACCTGCAGATGGGGGACCACCCCGAGTCGGAGGCTGTGGTAGTTTCCTTGGATGCTGCCAAGGCCTTCGACTCTGTGGAGTGGGTGTATTTGTGGGAAGTACTTAGACGGTTTGCTTTTGGCCCCAAATTCATACGCTGGGTACAATTACTCTATTCCTCCCCCGTGGCTCGGATATCTGTCAATGGCTATGTGACCTCCCCGTTTGCTTTGTCCCGTGGTACCAGACAGGGCTGCCCACTCTCCCCTGCCCTTTTTGCCCTGGCTGTAGAGCCATTGGCATGTTTCATCAGAGCGTCCCCTGATGTTAGGGGCATCACCATTGACGGACATGAGGATGTCATTGCATTATATGCCGATGACATGCTCCTGTTCCTCAGAGACCCTGATGCTTCCCTGACCTCCCTTCTGGGTATTGTTGATACATTTGGTCTCTACTCCGGCCTGACTATCAACTGGAATAAGTCTAATGTCTTTCCCATCTCTGGTATTCTTCCTGACCCGTTGCCAGATGTGTCCTCCTTGACCTGGACCCTTCGCTTTCAGTATCTTGGTGTCTGGATCACTCCTAATGTTAAGTCTTTTGTACATCAAAACATTGACCAGGTCACGATGGATCTGAAGCGACGGGTTCATGTATGGAAGAAGCTTCCCCTTACTGTCACGGGTCGCATTAACCTTATTAAGATGGTGATGCAACCGAAGTATCTTTATTTATTGCAGCACTCTCCTACTTATATCCCCAAGAAAATATTCACTAATATTGATAGTGTACTTTCCTCCTTTGTTTGGGGCGACAAAACGCCTAGGGTTGCCCTGAAAGCTCTGGTTAAGGCTAAATCGGATGGAGGTTTGGGCTTTCCCAATCTCCGGGCCTATTATATAGCTGCTCAGCTTGCACACCTGTCTAATTGGATTCTCAACAGGGATAGTCTCACATTTGAGAGATTCTTTGCCGAGTGTGTGGGGTCTCATTTCTCCCCTCTCCAGTTTCTTCTTTCTGCCTCTTCTACTGCTGGTCTTCCTCCTTTACTACGACAATCGCTACTTGTGTGGCGTCAGGCTCACTCCTATTACTCATGGAAGGGCACAGACTCTGACACGCCACTCTGGTTCAATCCAAGATATAGGGAGTTGTTGCAACTCTCACAGGACAACATATGGATTGGGGCAGGCCTTACCACAGTCTTGCAACTATTTGATAATGGTGTTTTCAAGTCTTTCGCACAACTGAAGGAGGAGCTTGAAATATCCAATAGATCCTTTTATCGCTATCTATAGCTCCGCCATGCGGTGCAGGCACAGTTTGGGGCCTCACCCCCGCCCATTTCTGACTCCCCGATTAAAGATATGGTTAGGAATTTAGGTGCAAGACACCAAGTTTCCATTCTATATAGTAGTCTGAATGCACACATCTGTCCGAATATATTTGATCAACTTAAACTCAAATGGGAACAAGACATTGGCCCAATTGCAGACGACCAATGGCTACAGGTGTTGAGCTCACTTAAATACTCCACTCAGTGTATCAAATATCAGCAGGTTTATTTTTATGTTCTGCATAGGACATACAGAACTCCAGTTTCTATGTATAAAGCAGGCCTACGGCCTGATAGTACCTGCCCCAGATGTGGTGCCCTTGAATCTACTTTTTGGCACTTATTATGGCTGTGCCCCACTGTGTATGCCTTTTGGGCAGCAGTTTGGGCGGACGTTCTGCTCACTGAACCTACGCTCCCCCCCCTCTCTCCTGCTATATGTATGTTTGCGCTAGACTTAGAGGAATCCTACTGCCCTGCACTATACAAATATGTTCTTTGCCTGACTACCTTAGCTAAGGTGATTATAGCGCGTAACTGGTTTGCTACCTCTTCCCCCAATGTGTACAACTGGCGAGCCCTAGTAAATGAGGTGTCAGGACACGAGAGGTTTACACATAGATCTAGAGGGACCCTACCCCATTACTTTAGCAAGTGGGATAGGTGGAATACCTCCCGTCTGGCTACAACTGGAGCAATATTCTCTGACTGATTGAGGCTTCGTATTTGAATTTACAATGTTGCCGTGACGCTTATTCCATGTGACACTGTGACACAGATGGTATTAATTACTGTATTTTTTCTGCAATGTGTGTTTTTTTTTTTTTTTTTTTTTCTCTTCTCTTTTTTTCTCCCTCTGTTTTGATTGTTGTTCTGATTTTGTTCTGCATTTAATGTTGTTGTTTTTTTTTTTTTTTTACCTTGTCCTTGTGAAAAACTCTAATAAAAAGTTACACAAGTTAAAAAAAAAAAAAACTGAAGCAATATCAAACTTCATCTGTGCATATATATATACACATAACATGGAATATACAAGGGGAGTGGCTCTGGACTGCACCCTAGTTGCTTGCAATGAGAGGTGCTATATGCTGAGATTAATAGTGCTGCACATAGAGGAATGGGTGCAGATGCACTATGCAATAATTACTATAAATTGAAATATCTATTATAAATAAATATCATAAGAGGTTTGTTTGCAAATATTTGTCCAAAGATATGGGCCTCCCCACTGCATCCAGGTCACCTCTGTTGGGCAACTCCCTAACACTGTGGGGTTCACATCTGAGGCGCAGGGCACCCCCAAATCAGCCCAGCAATAAACCCTCCCAGTGCATCACACTAGTGAAAGATAGCAGTGAAGTGTTATAAAATATTGGCGTGAGGCCCCCTGAACTCTTCTGTTTGGGTTACTCCAGGGCATCACACCTTAACACTTATACTCACATTTTATATAACTACCTTTGTGTGTTTTTTTAACATTGTATTTTTTCACATACTCTATATTCTTATAACACTCTCTACACTAATGGGGGTAATTCAGACCTGATTGCTGGGCAGCGATTTTTGCAGCCCTGCGATTAGATAGTCGCCGCCTACAAGGGGAGTGTATTTTTGCTGTGCCGCTGCGATCACATCAGCCTGTCCAGGACCGGATTTGACGTCAGACTCCCTCCCTGGAAACGCTTGGATACGCCTGTGTTTTTCCAAACACTCCCTGAAAATGGTCAGTTGCCACCCACAAACGCCCTCTTCCTGTCAATCTCCTTGCAATCACAAATGGATCCTTCGCACAAACCCATCGCTGAGCAGCGATCTGCTTTGTAGCCATGCGATGCGCCTGTGCATTGCAGTGCATACGCATGCGCAGTTTGTGTCTGATCGCCCGCTGTGCGGTAACACATACCAGTGATTGTGTCTGAATCGGCCCCTGTGTAACTACCTTTGTATACCTGATAATCTGTAACACTGCACTGCTATATTTCACTAGTGTGATACCCTGGTAGGGTTTTTGGCTAGGCTAGTTCGGAACAAGGGGCTCAGACCAGTGGCACAACTACTGCCTTTGCAGGAGGCCCTATGGGGCTTGAAGGTGATCGGGAGCTCATATCAAAGGCAGTGTTGGCAGTTCCCCCACTTCTAGCACCAACTATTACGCAGCTGCACTGTTCAGAAGCGCAGAGAGGGGGCTGAGGGAGGGCAGACTGCATGACTGGTGTCCCAGTACAAGCTCTGCTATGGGACCGTCAGTTATCCTATGCACTCAGTGTAGGTCTGTGTTTAGGTACCTAAAGATAGATGACATTGCCAGGTCCAGTCCCACCATCTAACTCATGACACCTCCTTATTTATTTGTAACCTCCTGTACAGGATGAATATTGCCAGGTTGAACAGATTTCCTCTATGTGATGTAAGCAAGGGCGTAGCTACCATAGGTGCAGACAGTGCAGCTGCTATGGGGCCCAGAGCTGAGAGGGGCCACCTTCCCTGTCACAGTTACATGTATTATATACAGGGTGTAGCTACCATAGGTGCAGGGAGTGCAGCTGCTATGGGGCCAGAGCTGAGAGGGGCCACCTTCCCTGTCACAGTTACATGTGTTATATACAGAGTGTAACTACCATAGGTGCAGGGAGTGCAGCTGCTATGGGGCCCAGAGCTGAGAGGGGCCCGCCTTCCCTGTCACAGTTACATGTGTTATATACAGGGTGTAGCTACCATAGGTGCAGGGAGTGCAGCTGCTATGGGGCCCAGAGCTGAGAGGGGCCCGCCTTCCCTGTCATAGTTACATGTGTTATATACAGGGTGTAGCTACCATAGGTGCAGGCAGTGCAGCTGCTATGGGGCCAGAGCTGAGAGGGGCCACCTTCCCTGTCACAGTTACATGTGTTATATACAGGGTGTAGCTACCATAGGTGCAGGGAGTGCAGCTGCTATGGGGCCCAGAGCTGAGAGGGGCCACCTTCCCTGTCACAGTTGCATATGTTATATTAATTTTTTGCCATTCGGGGGTACGTAGGGGTCCTTTCAAACATTTCCTTGCCTTCAATATATCTGGGTATGCCCCTGGACTTGCCCAATGTAGTGTGGTATAAAATGAACTGGAGGGCATTTTAATGTTATATAATATGAACCGGGGCACTGTAATGAGGCACAATATGAACGGGGAGCACTATATATAATAATGTGAATTGGGGGCACTGTGCGGCATAATGTGTACTGGCAGCTCTGAAATGTGACATAGGGTGAACTTAAGCACTACTGCGATTCATAAAAGAAACTAGGGCACTACTATGGGGTATAACATTAAATAAGTCACTGCTATGGTTCAGAAAATGACCTAGGGCACTATTATAGGGCATAAAATTAAAAACTGCTGCAGAGAAGTGTCTCTCAAGAAGCATTGGGACGGGGGCCCTTCAAAATGTTGCTATGGGGCCCACAAAGTTCTGGCTACGCCCCTGGATGTAAGGCTTTACACGGGAAATAAAAACAAATTCTACATAACTGGTCTACATATACAGTACAGCAATATCTGCAATGTCATGCGGCATTGGAGCGTTTTGGTGTAATGATTTCAGAACAGCGAAAGTGTTAAGTCGCTGTATAACAGCAGCACCAAGTCAGCTATTTGGGGGCTCATGGAACAGAAGAAGGAGCCAAGAAGTTTGGCTGTAAATATCCCAGCAGATTGTATTGTTCTTCAGTCCCTACTATAACACCCAAACAATGAGTATAAATTACTTTTGCCGTCTCTTTTCTTTGTCGCTTTGTCATAAAACAGAAGCGATGGGCAACTTTCCTGCCAAGTTCTTATCAATAATTAATTAAGTAAAGATGAAATAATGTATTAGAAGGGGACGCGGAGATAGAAATATCAGTGGTGGTTAAATGATACTGTAATAGCCGCAAGCAGACAAAGTGATCTGCATTTTATCATTTCTACGCTTCTCCTCCAGCACAGACACCGCCGGGAGGGCCAGATGGGAGAAGACCTGACTGAAGATTGGGCCTTTGTTTTCCAAAATCTTTAGATCTCTGTAAAATGAAAGAGCCATTAATGGTGTCTACTCAATTTACTGTTTTGTGGAATAAAATATATATTACACTGAAAAAAAAAAACCTTAGTAGATTTAAATGCAACTACAGTATCTGACCTATAGAGTGAGCCGGAGCACCGGTGCTTGGAGATGATGTCATATACGCCGGCAGAAGAAAGACCCGGCAATAAGGTGTGAACACAGTTTCAAGCAGCTGTGATACAGGTTGAAATTGTTTTCAATTATCCAGGAAAGACTCGGATTTTTGGTGTGAAAGGGCTATACATAACTATACTCCCCTACCTCTTATACTTCAGTGTTCTAACTTTCCAATGGGAATTGAATAAAGAAAGAAATATTCCATATTATATAAAATATAATTATTCCAATACTCCTCCTGCTTTATACTCCTAGACTTAATAATCCTCTCCCATAGGCATATTTATTAACTTTTTTTTTAACTAAAATAATGTGAAAAAGGTGTTTTTACACCCTTTTCACATTATTTTAGTTTCAGTTGAACGTACTAAAGAGTTTTTCGTGAATAAAACGCTCCAAACCCTTTCGTTCTCTTGTTTTTAGTAACCACATTGCATTTGCCATACTTATAATGGGAAATGCGATATGGACGAAGTTACGCAAAAAAAAAAAAAATAGTCAAAAAATACCGCAGTGTGCCCTGTGATAATTACACCAGCTTCATCTGATGCTGTAAACTGGCATTCGCCGCAGTCTGCAGCGTCAGATGACAGAGTCACTGTGCAGGAGCCGGAGATCACATGACCAGAGCATCGATCACTGAGTAAGTATGAGAAGGAGGGGGGGTTGCGGCACGGGGAGGGGGGGGGAGTAGTCACGACGGGGGTACTGACCTGCCGGCGGTGGTAATGGCAATGTCTGAAAAATACTCCAATAATACTGCGGAGTGTCATCGCAGGGCAGAGCTTTCTCGCAAGCTCTGTCTCTGCATGCGATAATTGATACATCCATGTGCTGTAATCAATAATCGCATTGCATATTGGGTTGATTTTATCACCTCGCATCCTGGATGGTGATAAATCGCCCCCTTAGTCACTCTTACACACACACACACACACACACACACACACACACACACACAGCTATTTATGTATTAACAATTAATTCCTTACACTATGATGAATGAATGCCCAGTAATGTCTCTGTAAATTGCTACATTTATTACACTTTACATGGCAGCTACAAACCTGGTAATAAGTGTTAGATCTAAGACTACTTGCCTCCTACATGTAGTACAGTAGATAAACATGTTTCCTCGCAGGTATTCAGTTCATTGATTTAGTACTAGAGTAGTCTATCTAATCCTGTCCCTAAATATCCAGATAACTCTTTTGAAATTGGTCTTTAGCAGGCGATTCTATAACCGCCATTTGTCCATATTCTATGCGAGGCTTAATTCATATACTGGGCGGTATTCAAATGATATATCACGCCCAATCTCCTTTCTAAAGTGATCCCCGTAATCGCGCATATCGCGCCTATAGTAATCAGGTTTAGCTGCGTAAAGGGTTGGGTGCCCTCGCTACCCCGGGCGTAGCGAGCTGAAATTATTATACCACGCCCGTCAGGAGAAAATTAACGGGTGTGAAAGGGGGTGAAAAGAATTGAATACCGCCCACTGAGTCTGGGGGAATAGCCTCTCTTTAATACTAACCTGACAGTTTTATTATAACGCCAGCTGATGAGATGAATAGCTACAGTTGATCATGGAAGCCAGCCCATGACACTCCCATGACATGGAACGGTTCTGTGCCATCTCATAATCACCACCCTGAGTGGTCCATCCGATGGACAGTTCAATCCGTATACACTAGCGATCTCCGTCTGTGTGCGTACAGGTGCGCTGTATGCTGAAGTCTGAGATCCATCCACGTTCAGGCCTTTTGTTTCTGCTACAAAAGTGGAATTAAAGATCTGCTTAGACTTAGAGGGTTCCCCCCCCCCCCCCCCCCCCCCTTCCCCAGTAACTACACAGCAGCTGTACTGGGAATTCTGGCTACGAGCAGAGGACAGTTTGCATTTCTCTTCCCCAGGTAAGCTCAGAGCTGCAGAACACTTTCGAAGCGTTACAGTAAATCTCAACACCCCCGGCTCAGACAGGAGAGACAATTACGTGTTTTCATTTTAGTGCATAAACATTGTGATAAAAGTGATATAAAATGAAGAAAACCAGGAATTAGTGTACAATAATCCTCTATGGATCTCTGCGCTGACTGGTTAAATGCCCCCCAGCGAGCGCCTACTCAAATCATTCTAAAGCTTGTCACTTCCGCAGTCCGCATGTATGAAATAAAGCGAAGCTTTAAAGATTACGGCAGAATGAATCCTCGTGTGCGAGTTTAGCAGATTACAGGCACTGCTCAGAAGCCGACAGGAAAGTTTTTGTTTGAAACTAACGAGTCCCAAGTTTTTAGGCAGTGGAATCGTGGAAACATGGCGTCGCACCAGTCACTGCAGAGATCTTTTCCACACTGGAGCAGCAATGCATGTTAGAGTTATGACTGTCTTTATATATCGGTGGTCAGGGGCTGTTTTGTCCTGATTTAGTCTAGGTAAATATTGAGAATTCTGGCCTTAATACAGTCTGAAATGTAGAGGCAGATTCAGAGTTGTACGTTGCTGCAACCGCTTTAGCCACTTTTGCCGTGGTTGTGTCTGCTACGACTTTATGTTAATGTTAGTATCAGCCCATCCCCTGGTGCGCACATCGTGAATGTGCGCACCAGGGGATACCCACTTTTAGCGTCTTCAGATGCTATTTTCGGAAGCACCATCATAACTTGCGCCTGCCCCTTGGTAGGTGCAGATTCTCTGAGTACGTCCTCCAATGTTTGCAGCAAGTTCAGCAACACGCCTGGAGTACTCACATAACACGAACATAGGGTGGACCATCTCTGTGCATCTGAATTGCCACCTCCCAGTCCTCCCCAATATATTCCCAGACTGTGCGTCTCAATTGTAACTGGGACACATGCACTGTGCAACTTTTAAGAAACATATAATTTGACGTCAGATTAGAACCACTTGGCCCATCTAGTCTGCCCATGTACACACACACTTACACACTAGGGTTAAATTTGTTGTTGGTAGTATACTTTTGTATTGTGGGAGGAACCGGATTATCCCGAAGGAAACCCACGCAAGCACGGGGAGAATATACAAACTCCACAGTTAGTGCTGTGGAGGGAATTGAACCCATGACCTCAGTGCTGTGAAGCAGTAATGCTAACCATTGCACCATCCGCACTGCCTAAATTGACCTTGTGCGCACAACTGGGCATTGCATGCAACTCAGAATCAGACCCTTAATTGCAATTTGTAATTTTTTAAAAGTTGCACTTCTATTAGACCTAGTCATCTCTTCAAATCTAGAGCTGTGACTCCCTCCCCTGGCTGTGACTCCCTTCTCTGGCTGACACTCCCTCCCCTTGGCTGTGACTCCATCCCCTTGGCTAAGACTCCCTCCCTGGCTGTGGCTCCATCCATGGCTGTGGCTTCCTCCTATGGCTGTGGCTCCCTCCCTGGCTGTGACTCCCTCCCCTTGGATGTGACTCCCTCCCTGGCTGTGGTTTCCTCCCATGGCTGTGGCTCCCTCCCATGGCTGGTGCTCCCTCCCCTGGCTGTGACTCTCTCCCCTGGCTGTGACTCCCTCCGCTGGATGTGACTCCCTCCACTGGCTGTGACTCCCTCCCATGGCTGTGACTCTCTCCCGTGGCTGTGACTCCCTCCCCTTGGCTATGACTCCCTCCCCTGGCTGTGACTCTCTCCCCTGGCTGTGACTCCCTCCCGTTGGCTATGACTCCCTCCCCTGGCTGTGACTCCCTCCCCTGGCTGTGACTCCCTCCCGTTGGCTATGACTCCCTCCGCTGGATGTGACTCCCCCCCTTTGGATGTGCTTCCATCCCCTTGGATGTGACTCCATCCCCTTGTCATACCAGGCTGAGATGAGACTGGATTGGAACTGTAGGCGTGGCTTCATGGACAGTGCAAAAAATGCTAAACATTGCAGCACACAATGGAAATATATTGGCGTTAATAGCCAGAATGTGCAGCTAATTAGTACCCAAGTGGTTTGGAGCATCTGCAAAATTTCAAATTGTATTGTTTTGTTCTGTTTCATCCATACTTGCCTATTCTCCCGGAATAGCTGGGAGGCTCCTGAAAAAATGTGTGGCACTCCCTGTGACCCGGAAAAGGGGACAAGTCTCTCGCAACTTAGTAGCACCCCCCGCTTACCCCCGCAGTCGTCCACACTTGCCCACAGCGAAAGGAAAAGTGGGCGGGACTATGATGCAATTAGCACCGCTTTGCAATGCCAGTAATATGAACATTGCATAGCAGGGGGCGTGGCAGCGATGACACCTGGCGTCTCCACACCCCCTTTTCCCGAGCCCCGCCCCCTTGTGAGTCGACCTTGCGGGAGCAGCCAGATAGTCGGCCAGTATGGTTTCATCCCTTATACATACATATGCAGGCTTCCCCATCCCCAACTGCGCTTGAATCAGTGTTTATTTCTGAAGAGCGAGGGTTCCGTGCAGTGTAAAGTGACTGATTAAGCACCGCTCCTGCTGTTCTCATATATTTGAATAAATGGGTGTTTTTTTCACATTCGCAACCAATCAGATGCAGTCATCACTATCAACTTTATACTTTTACCAAGGTCAGAGCTGACGCTAGTCAGACCCCACCAGGAGGCTACGTCGGTGGCCATGTTGTCGGTGGCCATGTTGGTCTTAACTTGAGACTACATGCCCAGGTCATGCCCGTACTTACACTGTGACTGCAGGGGCAATTAAGCCCCCTTCAGAACTGGCCTCAGTCCTCTTGTTGCAGAGAGACTCAAGTCATACTTGAGAGAAAAAAATGGCTGTCCAACCCGCAAGCATGCTGCAAAAAACTGACATCCCAAAGTAAAACTTGTATCCATGGAAATCGTCATTGCAGTTAAGTTTGTTTCCATAGTTACAGATGTTTCAAAGTGGTAACAGTTATTCCCATCATATGTGTCACATGGCAGCACCAGAGATTTAGGGCAGAAATATTTTTTCTTTTTTTTAGATATATAGTTTAAGTTTTTCAAAAACTATTGACAACCACATGGTGAATAACAAAAAAACATATCAAACACTGTTCCCGTCTGCAGCTACACAAGCAGAATTGTGAGTATGGAGGCAGATATAAATCATTAATAACATAGGAATAATGGGAGTAGAGACATTGAAGATACATGAGTAAAATGGAATGATGGAAGATGATAAGTGTGTGTGTGTGTGTGTGTGTGTGTGTGTGTGTGTGTGTGTGTGTGTGTGTGTGTGTGTGTGGGGGGGGGGGGGGGGGGGGGGGGTGTCAGTACAAGGCGGGTAGGAAAGACGGATAAGGATCTGCTGTCAGGAAGTACAGCCAGAGGAGGCCTATGTAGTGTCAAGTGTTGGTCTCATGATAAGAGACACAAGGAACAATATTGCAGAGAATTTATAGGGACATTCATGAAGACTAATATACTCCGGATGATAAATATGCCACAGATTCATTGGCCTCATTGACATGCCCAATTAGTGCTTGTGTGCAGGGCCATCTTAAGGGAAAGGCACACTAGGCAGTTGCAAAGGGTCCCACGATTCTAAGGGCCATCGAACAGGGCCAAGCTGGTGCCTCCCAGACTCTTGGGAGCAGGTAGAGAAGGCTGCCCTGCCGCACTGATTGTGAAGTACAGACATCAGAGTGCAGCATTTCTGCCTCCCATCCTGCAGCCAGACAGAGAATGGCTATGAGCTTGCTGATTGGCGGATTGCTGGAGCTGTCCAGCACTCAGAGTGCTGACAGCCATTCACTGTATGGAAGCCTGTGGAGAGACGTCGCAGGACCGCATGAGGGGTAAGTTATGTTTTGTTTTTTATTTAGTCCTGTGAATGGGTGAGTGTATTGCTTTGCCCAGGACCTACAATAATGTTAAGACAGCCCTGTGCACAACTCACAATGACCCCCTTAAAGTACTTAGTTATGAATTAAATAAACTCCTCACTACTCTGCAGTTTCTAAGTAAAATCTTTTGTTTGTGTTTCTTCTTAGAAGATGAAGAGTTTACACTGTCAGCCTGTGGTCAGCGCTCTACTACCACTATCTATATCTCCTACACCCAGCCTCGTCTAATTGCTGTGTGTTCAGAAATGTAAAGCACTGCGGCATATGCTGCCGCTATTTATTTATAATACTGATCGACAGAATTCCCCAATTATGTGCTTTACATTATTCAAAGGTTTGAAAGTTAATTACTGCTATTACCATCGGTAACAGCTCTGAGTGACAGTGAGTGAGGGTGGGGGTATGCGGATTTCACTCACTGGCAGCATCTATCACACCACGTGTATCATCTCCCTGTTCCACAAGACATCTTCACCCAGAGACGCAATCACATCTCCTAAGGAGAAAAATAATGCGATTAAGGTTTTATGTAATTAATGTCTTGGGATGAATCAACTACAGGAAACAGAAAACTGTTCTCTATTTAGAAAAAGCGCTCAAACCCAGAATCACTCAGGATTAGCAATTTTTTATATGTGGATTAAACCAATCACCTGAAGAGCATGTGAGATTAATCACAGATAATAAAGGAATTATTGTAATGCACCTGCTGTTTAATACAGGTCTTCTCACTACACCGCAACTGTATAACACAATCCATCCCACTACACCGCAACTGTATAACACAATCCATCCCACTACACCGCAACTGTATAACACAATCCATCCCACTACACCGCAACTGTATAACACAATTCATCCCACTACACCGCAACTGTATAACACAATTCATCCCACTACACCGCTACTGTATAACACAATCCATCCCACTACACCGCAACTGTATAGCACAATCACCCCACTACACCGCAACTGTATAACACAATCCATCCCACTACACCACAACTGTATAACACAATCCATCCCACTACACCGCAACTGTATAACACAATCCATCCCACTACACCGCTACTGTATAACACAATTCATCCCACTACACCGCTACTGTATAACACAATCCACCCCACTACACCGCAACTGTATAACACAATCCATCCCACTACACCGCAACTATTAAACACAATCCATCCCACTACACCGCTACTGTATAACACAATCCATCCCACTACACCGCTACTGTATAACACAATCCATCCCACTACACCGCAACTGTATAACACAATCCATCCCACTACACCGCTACTGTATAACACAATCCATCCCACTACACCGCAACTGTATAACACAATCCATCCCACTACACCGCTACTGTATAACACAATCCATCCCACTACACCGCAACTGTATAACACAATCCATCCCACTACACCGCAACTGTATAACACAATCCATCCCACTACACAGCAACTGTATAACACAATCCACCCCACTACACCACAACTGTATAACACAATCCATCCCACTACATCGCAACTGTATAGCACAATCACCCCACTACATCGCAACTGTATAGCACAATCCATCCCACTACACCGCAACTGTATAGCACAATCTATCCCACTACACCGCTACTGTATAACACAATCCACCCCACTACACCGCTACTGTATAACACAATCCATCCCACTACACCGCAACTGTATAGCACAATCACCCCACTACACTGCAACTGTATAACACAATCCATCCCACTACACCGCAACTGTATAACACAATCCATTCCACTACACCGCAACTGTATAGCACAATCCATCCCACTACACCGCAACTGTATAACACAGTCCATCCCACTACACCGCTACTGTATAACACAATCCATCCCACTACACCGCAACTGTATAGCACAATCACCCCACTACACCGCTACTGTATAACACAATCCATCCCACTACACCGCAACTGTATAGCACAATCCATCCCACTACATCGCAACTGTATAACACAATCACCCCACTACACCGCAACTGTATAACACAATCCATCCCACTACACCGCAACTGTATAACACAATCTATCCCACTACACCACTACTGTATAACACAATCCACCCCACTACACCGCAACTGTATAACACAATCCATCCCACTACACCGCTACTGTATAACACAATCCATCCCACTACACCGCAACTGTATAGCACAATCACCCCACTACACTGCAACTGTATAACACAATCCATCCCACTACACCACAACTGTATAACACAATCCATCCCACTACACCGCAACTGTATAACACAATCCATCCCACTACATCGCAACTGTATAGCACAATCACCCCACTACACCGCAACTGTATAACACAATCCATCCCACTACACCGCATCTGTATAACACAATCCATCCCACTACACCGCTACTGTATAACACAATCCATCCCACTACACCGCAACTGTATAACACAATCCATCCCACTACACCGTTACTGTATAACACAATCCATACCACTACACCGCAACTGTATAGCACAATCACCCCACTACACCGCAACTGTATAACACAATCCATCCCACTACATCGCAACTGTATAGCACAATCACCCCACTACACTGCAACTGTATAACACAATCCATCCCACTACACCGCATCTGTATAACACAATCCATCCCACTACACCGCTACTGTATAACACAATCCATCCCACTAGACCGCTACTGTATAACACAATCCACCCCACTACACCGCAACTGTATAACACAATCCATCCCACTACACCGCTACTGTATAACACAATCCATCCCACTACACCGCATATGTATAACACAATCACCCCACTACACCGCTACTGTATAACACAATCCATCCCACTACACCGCATCTGTATAACACAATCCATCCCACTACACCACAACTGTATAACACAGTCCATCCCACTACACCGCAACTGTATAGCACAATCACCCCACTACACTGCAACTGTATAACACAATCCATCCCACTACACCGCAACTGTATAACACAATCCATCCCACTACACCGTGTCTGTATAACACAATCACCCCACTACACCGCAACTGTATAACACAATCCATCCCACTACACCGCATCTGTATAACACAATCCATCCCACTACACCGCTACTGTATAACACAATCCATCCCACTACACCGCAACTGTATAACACAATCCATCCCACTGCACCGCTACTGTATAACACAATCCATCCCACTACACTGTTACTGTATAACACAATCCATCCCACTACACCGCTACTGTATAACACAATCCATCCCACTACACCGCTACTGTATAACACAATCCACCCCACTACACCGCAACTGTATAACACAATCCATGCCAATAAACCACTACTGTATAACACAATCCATCCCACTACACCGCAACTGTATAACACAATCCATCCCGCTACACTGCAACTGTATAACACAATCAATCCTACTACATCGCAACTGTATAACACAATCCATCCCACTACACCGCTACTGTATAACACAATCCATGCCACTACACCGCAACTGTATAACACAATCCATCCCACTACACCGCTACTGTATAACACAATCCATCCCACTACACCGCTACTGTATAACTAAATATATATCCCACCACACCGCAACTGTATAACATAATCCATCTCACTACAACGCAACTGTGTAATACAATCCATCCCACTACACCGCTACTGTATAACACAATCAATCCCACTACACCGCAACTGTATAACACAATCTAACCCACTACACTGCTACTGTATAACACAATCTATCCCACTACACTGCTACTGTATAACTAAATATATATCCCACCACACCGCAACTGTATAACATAATCCATCTCACTACAATGCAACTGTGTAATACAATCCATCCCACTACAACGCAACTGTGTAACACAATCCATCCCATTAACCTGCTACTGTATAACACAATCTATCCCACTACACTGCTACAGTATAACACAATCCATCCCACTACACTACTACAGTATAAATAACACAATCCATCCCACTACACTGCTACGGTATCCATCCCACTACACTGCTACTGTATAACTAAATGTATATCCCACTAAACTGCAACTGTATAACACAATCCATCCCACTAACCTGCTACTGTATAACACAATTCATCCCACTACACTGCTACTGTATAACTAAATATACTGTATATCCTACTACACTGCAACTGTATAACACAATTCATCCCACTAACCTGCTACTGTATAACACAATGTATCCCACTACACTGCTACTGTATAACACAATACATCCATCTAAACTGCTACTCTATAACACAATCCATCACACTACACAGCAACTGTGTAACACAATCCATCCCACTAACCTGCTACTGTATAACACAATGCATCCCACTACACTGCTACTGTATAACACAATCCATCCCTCTACACTGCTACTCTATAACACAATCCATCCCACTACACAGCAACTGTGTAACACAATCCATCCCACTAACCTGCTACTGTATAACACAATCTATCCCACTACACTGCAACTGTATAACTCAATCCTTCCCACTTCACTACTACTGTATAACTAAATATACACCGCAATTGTGTAACACAATGTCACAATCCATCCCACTAACCTGCTACTTTATAACACAATCTATCCCACTACACCGCAACTGTGTAACACAATCCATCCCACTACACTGCTACTGTATAACACAATCTATCCCACTACACCGCAACTGTGTAGCACAATCCATCCCACTAACCTGCTATTGTATAACACATTCCATCCCACTACACCGCAACTGTATAACACAATCCATCCCATTACACTGCTATTGTATAACGCAATCCATCCCACTACACTGCTACTGTATAACACAATCCATTCCACTACACTGCTACTGTATAACGCAATCCATCCCACTACACTGCAACTGTATAACACAATCCATCCCACTACACCGCAACTGTATAACACAATCCATCCCACTACACCGCAACTGTATAACACAATCCATTCCACTACACTACAACTGTATAACACAATCCATTCCACTACACTACAACTGTATAACACAATCCATCCCACTACACCGCAACTGTATAACACAATCCATCCCACTACACCGCAACTGTATAACACAATCCATCCCACTACACCGCTACTGTATAACACAATCCATCCCACTACACTGCAACTGTATAACACAATCCATCCCACTACACCGCAACTGTATAACACAATCCATCCCACTACACTGCAACTGTATAACACAATCCATCCCACTACACCGCAACTGTATAACACAATCCATCCCACTACACTACTGGACAAGAGAAAACATTATGCTTTTATACACTGTATGGAGAGATATCATCCATTCTGTATCGTTCCCCTTTAACCACGGCTTCTCCCTCTCTGCTCAGAGTCCATTTATCCAGAGGCATGAATGTAAGTATTTGCTAATAGGTGGATTGATGGACTAATATTCTGTGGAATTAATAATGCACGATGAGCCTTCTAGAGAGTGTCAGATAGATGTACTCAGGCGAAGTACTGTACAGAGCGTCTCAGCTCCCGGAGAATGGCCCTCGTGCTGATGAGAGGAAGGATAAGAGCGCTTAGAGGTACAGAGGTGAGAGACTGCATCTTATTCTCATCTCAGTGCAGCCACTTAACCCTTACTCCAGCACCCGGGACAGCGGGCACACAAGCGCCATATGTGTGCTACTAGAGGGACTGAATTACTCTCATCTACAGCTTTATAGTAAGATCCATTAATAACTATCATTAAACACAATTCCCTCTATACTGACAGAATATATAAGAAAGGCTAGAGAGAGAGAGAGAGAGAGAGGCCCCTACATTTCACAGACAGTCTCCACTAGTTCCGAAAAAATAAAATACCAAGTAAACCGTTGTTTCAAAACCACTATAGCATTACAGCAGTGCCACGGCGGGAGGTCCAGGTACACAACAGGGCGTATTCTTCTGATTCAAAGCAGTGGCACACATGGGGGGGGGGGGGTTCCAAGCACCCAGAAACCCCCCCTCCACCAAAAAAAATATATATATATTTTTTTATTTTATTTTATTTTTTTGCTGCATTTTGCGAGCTGAGTATTATTAATGGCTCCTCTGCAGCCTGCTGTCTTCCTGGTGGCACTTGTAAGTGCTTAATAAAAGTTTACTTTATTTTAATTATAGTACATATATATCCATGTGCATACATATATACTCATGTATACATACATATAAATACACACACATATGATATATATATATATATATATACATACACATGTGTACATATACGTGTACTGTGTATATATATATATATATATATATGTGTGTATGCATGTTTAATATGCTATGTATGTATATATGTATAGGTGTATATGTATAGGTGAGTGTGTGTATATATATATATATATATATATATATATAGGTGTGTGTATATACGGTATATATATGTGTAGATATGTGCATGTATATATATATATCTATATATACAGACACACTAGTTTTACTGAACAAGCATATACTGAGTCACCTCAGTCCCCACCCCCGTGCTTGGCTCCACCCAGTTCTGGAGAAAAAAAAACCCATGCAAATCCTGCGTTTGCCACTGCAAAGGGTGGATGTCTGGGGTTGTACCAGAGAGGTGTAAGAATTCACAGACAGAATTATTCATTGCAATTGAAAATAAGAATTTACTTACCGATAATTCTATTTCTCGGAGTCCGTAGTGGATGCTGGGGTTCCTGAAAGGACCATGGGGGGGTAGCGGCTCCGCAGGAGACAGGGCACAAAAAGTAAAGCTTTAGGATCAGGTGGTGTGCACTGGCTCCTCCCCCTATGACCCTCCTCCAAGCCTCAGTTAGGATACTGTGCCCGGACGAGCGTACACAATAAGGAGGGATTTTGAATCCCGGGTAAGACTCATACCAGCCACACCAATCACACTGTACAACCTGTGATCTGAACCCAGTTAACAGTATGATAACAGCGGAGCCTCTGAAAAGATGGCTCACAACAATAATAACCCGATTTTTGTAACTATGTACAAGTAATGCAGATAATCCGCACTTGGGATGGGCGCCCAGCATCCACTACGGACTCCGAGAAATAGAATTATCGGTAAGTAAATTCTTATTTTCTCTATCGTCCTAGTGGATGCTGGGGTTCCTGAAAGGACCATGGGGATTATACCAAAGCTCCCAAACGGGCGGGAGAGTGCGGATGACTCTGCAGCACCGAAAGAGAGAACTCCAGGTCCTCCTTAGCCAGGGTATCAAATTTGTAGGATTTTACAAACGTGTTTGCCCCTGACTAAATAGCCGCTCGGCAAAGTTGTAAAGCCGAGACCCCTCGGGCAGCCGCCCAAGATGAGCCCACCTTCCTTGTGGAATGGGCATTTACATATTTTGGCTGTGGCAGGCCTGCCACAGAATGTGCAAGCTGAATTGTATTACACATCCAACTAGCAAAAGTCTGCTTAGAAGCAAGAGCACCCAGTTTGTTGGGTGCATACAGGATAACAGCAAGTCAGTTTTCCTGACTCCAGCCGTCCTGGAACCTATACTTTCAGGGCCCTGACAACATCCAGCAACTTGGAGTCCTCCAAGTCCCCAGTAGGCGCAAGGCACCACAATAAGCTGGTTCAGGTGAAACACTGACACCACCTTAGGGAGAGAACTGGGGACGAGTCCGCAGCTCTGCCCTGTCCGAATGGACAAACAGATATGGGCTTTTTTGAGAAAAAAACCCACCAATTTGACACTCGCCTGGCCCAGGCCAGGGCCAAGAGCATGGTCACTTTTCATGTGAGATGCTTCAAATCCACAGATTTGACTGGTTTTAAACCAATGTGATTTGAGGAATCCCAGAACTACGTTGAGATCCCACAGTGCCACTGGAGGCACAAAAGAGGGTTGTATATGCAATACTCCCTTGACAAACTTCTGGACTTCAGGAACTGAAGCCAATTCTTTCTGGAAGAAAATCGACAGGGCCGAAATTTGAACCTTAATGGGCCCCAATTTGAGGCCCATAGACACTCCTGTTTGCAGGAAATGCAGGAATCGACCGAGTTGAAATTTCTTCGTGGGGCCTTCCTGGCCTCACACCACGCAACATATTTTCGCCACATGTGGTGATAATGTTGTGCGGTCACCTCCTTCCTGGCTTTGACCAGGGTAGGAATGACCTCTTCCGGAATGCCTTTTTCCCTTAGGATCCGGCGTTCCACCGCCATGCCGTCAAACGCAGCAGCGGTAAGTCTTGGAACAGACATGGTACTTGCTGAAGCAAGTCCCTTCTTAGCGGCAGAGGCCATAAGTCCTCTGTGAGCATCTCTTGAAGTTCCGGGTACCAAGTCCTTCTTGGCCAATCCGGAGCCATGAGTATAGTTCTTACTCCTCTACGTCTTATAATTCTCAGTACCTTAGGTATGAGAAGCAGAGGAGGGAACACATACACCGACTGGTACACCCACGGTGTTACCAGAACGTCCACAGCTATTGCCTGAGGGTCTCTTGACCTGGCGCAATACCTGTCCCGTTTTTTGTTCAGACGGGACGCCATCATGTCCACCTTTGGTATTTCCCAACGGTTCACAATCATGTGGAAAAACTTCCCGATGAAGTTTCCACTCTCCCGGGTGGAGGTCGTGCCTGCTGAGGAAGTCTGCTTCCCAGTTTCCACTCCCGGAATGAAACACTGCTGACAGTGCTATCACATGATTTTCCGCCCAGCGAAAAGTCCTTGCAGTTTTTGCCATTGCCCTCCTGCTTCTTGTGCCGCCCTGACTGTTTACGTGGGCGACTGCCGTGATGTTTTTCCCACTGGATCAATACCGGCTGACCTTGAAGCAGAGGTCTTGCTAAGCTTAGAGCATTATAAATTTACCCTTAGCTCCAGTATATTTATGTGGAGAAAAGTCTCCAGACTTGATCACACTCCCTGGAAATTTTTTCCTTGTGTGACTGCTCCCCAGCCTCTCGGGCTGGCCTCCGTGGTCACCAGCATCCAATCCTGAATGCCGAATCTGCGGCCCTCTAGAAGATGAGCACTCTGTAACCACCACAGGAGAGACACCCTTGTCCTTGGATATAGGGTTATCCGCTGATGCATCTGAAGATGCGATCCGGACCATTTGTCCAGCAGATCCCACTGAAAAGTTCTTGCGTGAAATCTGCCGAATGGAATTGCTTCGTAGGAAGCCACCATTTTTACCAGGACCCTTGTGCAATGATGCACTGACACTTTTCCTGGTTTTAGGAGGTTCTTGACTAGCTCGGATAACTCCCTGGCTTTCTCTTCCGGGAGAAACACCTTTTTCTGGACTGTGTCCAGAATCATCCCTAGGCACAGCAGACGTGTCGTCAGGATCAGCTGCGATTTTGGAATATTTAGAATCCATCCGTGCTGTTGTAGCAGTATCCGAGATAGTGCTACTCCGACCTCCAACTGTTCCCTGGACTTTGCCCTTATCAGGAGATCGTCCAAGTAAGGGGTAATTAAGATGCCTTTTCTTCGAAGAAGAATCATCATTTCGGCCATTACCTTGGTAAAGACCCGGGGTGCCGTGGACAATCCAAACGGCAGCGTCTGAAACTGACAGTGACAGTTCTATACCACGAACCTGAGGTACCCTTAGTGAGAAGGGCAAATTTGGGACATGGAGGTAAGCATCCCTGATGTCCCGGGACACTATATAGTCCCCTTCTTCCTGGTTCGTTATCACTGCTCTGAGTGACTCCATCTTGATTTGAACCTTTGTAAGTGTTCAAATTTTTTTAGATTTAGAATAGGTCTCACCTAGCCTTCTGGCTTCAGTACCACAATATAGTGTGGAATAATACCCCTTTCCTTGTTGTAGGAGGGGTAATTTGATTATCACCTGCTGGGAATACAGCTTGTGAATTTTTTTCCCATACTGCCTCCTTGTCGGAGGGATACCTTGGTAAAGCAGACTTCAGGAGCCTGCGAGGGGGAAACGTTTCGACATTCCAATCTGTACCCCTGGGATACTACTTGTAGGATCCAGGGGTCCTGTACGGTCCCAGCGTCATGCTGAGAGCTTGGCAGAAGCGGTGGAAGGCTTCTGTTCCTGGGAATGGGCTGCCTGCTGCAGTCTTCTTCCCTTTCCTCTATCCCTGGGCAAATATGACTCTTATAGGGACGAAAGGACTGAGGCTGAAAAGACGGTGTCTTTTTCTGCAGAGATGTGACTTAGGGTAAAAACGGTGGATTTTCCAGCAGTTGCCGTGGCCACCAGGTCCGATGGACCGGCCCCAAATAACTCCTCTTCCTTTATACGGCAATACACCTTTGTGCCGTTTGGAATCTGCATCACCTGACCACTGTCGTGTCCATAAACATCTTCTGGCAGATATGGACATCGCACTTACTCTTGATGCCAGAGTGCAAATATCCCTCTGTGCATCTCGCATATATAGAAATGCATCCTTTAAATGCTCTATAGTCAATAAAATACTGTCCCTGTCAAGGGTATCAATATTTTTAGTCAGGGAATCCGACCAAGCCACCCCAGCTCTGCACATCCAGGCTGAGGCGATCGCTGGTCGCAGTATAACACCAGTATGTGTGTATATACTTTTATATGATATTTTCCAGCCTCCTGTCAGCTGGCTCCTTGAGGACGGCCCTATCTATAGACGGTACCGCCACTTGTTTTGATAAGCGTGTGAGCGCCTTATCCACCCTAAGGGGTGTTTCCCAACGCGCCCTAACTTCTGGCGGGAAAGGGTATACCGCCAATAATTTTCTATCGGGGGGAACCCACGCATCATCACACACTTCATTTAATTTATCTGATTCAGGAAAAACTACAGGTAGTTTTTTCACATCCCACATAATACCCTCTTTTGTGGTACTTGTAGTATCAGAAATATGTAACACCTCCTTCATTGCCCTTAACGTGTGGCCCTAATAAGGAATACGTTTGTTTATTCACCGTCGACACTGGATTCAGTGTCCGTGTCTGTGTCTGTGTCGACCGACTAAGGTAAACGGGCGTTTTAAAACCCCTGACGGTGTTTTTGAGACGTCTGGACCGGTACTAATTGTTTGTCGGCCGTCTCATGTCGTCAACCGACCTTGCAGCGTGTTGACATTATCACGTAATTCCCTAAATAAGCCATCCATTCCGGTGTCGACTCCCTAGAGAGTGACATCACCATTACAGGCAATTGCTCCGCCTCCTCACCAACATCGTCCTCATACATGTCGACACACACGTACCGACACACAGCACACACACAGGGAATGCTCTGATAGAGGACAGGACCCACTAGCCCTTTGGAGAGACAGAGGGAGAGTTTGCCAGCACACACCAAAAAACGCTATAATTATATAGGGACAACCTTATATAAGTGTTTTCCCTTATAGCATCTTTTTATATATTTCCAATGCCAAATTAGTGCCCCCCCTCTCTGTTTTAACCCTGTTTCTGTAGTGCAGTGCAGGGGAGAGCCTGGGAGCCTTCCCTCCAGCCTTTCTGTGAGGGAAAATGGCGCTGTGTGCTGAGGAGATAGGCCCCGCCCCTTTTTCGGTGGGCTCGTCTCCCGCTCTTCAACGGATTCTGGCAGGGGTTAAATATCTCCATATAGCCCCCGGAGGCTATATGTGAGGTATTTTTTGCCAAAAAATAGGTTTACATTGCCTCCCAGGGCGCCCCCCTCCCAGCGCCCTGCACCCTCAGTGACTGCCGTGTGAAGTGTGCTGAGAGCAATGGCGCACAGCTGCAGTGCTGTGCGCTACCTTAAGAAGACTGAGGAGTCTTCTGCCGCCGATTCTGGACCTTCTTCTCTTTTCAGCATCTGCAAGGGGGCCGGCGGCGAGGCTCCGGTGACCATCCAGGCTGTACCTGTGATCGTCCCTCTGGAGCTAATGTCCAGAAGCCAAAGAAGCCAATCCATCCTGCACGCAGGTGAGTTCACTTCTTCTCCCCTAAGTCCCTCGTTGCAGTGATCCTGTTGCCAGCAGGACTCACTGTAAAATAAAAAACCTAAGCTAAACTTTTCTAAGCAGCTCTTTAGGAGAGCCACCTAGATTGCACCCTTCTCGGCCGGGCACAAAAATCTAACTGAGGCTTGGAGGAGGGTCATAGGGGGAGGAGCCAGTGCACACCACCTGATCCTAAAGCTTTACTTTTTGTGCCCTGTCTCCTGCGGAGCCGCTACCCCCCCATGGTCCTTTCAGGAACCCCAGCATCCACTAGGACGATAGAGAAATATGAATTGCATTATGTTACCAATACAGAGGGTACCGGAGAATATGCCCCGATCTCAGCCACGTGCTACGACAGAACCGGCCAGCACTTGCGTCAGGTAATACATGCTATTATGGGGGTGATTCAGACCTGATCTGTGTTGTTCGAATTTGCACAGCGGGCGATTATCGAATGACTGTGCGTGCGTATGTGCCGCAATGCGCAGGTGTGACGCCAAAGAACAACAGAATGGTGCGTATGCAAGGTGATTTACAGGAAGAGGACATTTGTGGGTGCTAATTGGCCGTTTTCTGGGAGTGTCAGGAAAAACGCAGGCGTTCCCAAGCATTTTCAGGGTGGAGGTGTGACATCAGCTTCGGCCCCGATCAGCCTGTTTGTATCGCACTGTAGGAGTAAGTCCTGGGCTACACACACACTGCACAGACTGGAGAAATCATTCGATGGCGAGTGAGTTGTGAACGGATTTGCAGATGTCTGCTGTCTGGTGAAGTTTTCGCACGGCGTACACATGCAATCGCACACTTGCACGGGGCGGGTATTCACTGTCTATGGGCGGCGGCTATCTGATCGCAGACCTCTGCAAAAACACAGAGGAGCGATCAGGTCTGAATTAGGCCCTATATTCAGACCTCACTACTATGGGGCCATGTCTCAGCAATAGGAGAAGGTTTGTTCTAGTCTAGTGACGGTCGCTGCTACTATACCTGTGGCCTGGTGCATTGTGGGGCAGTCATTAATCCCTATGAGGAAAGAGGCATAAGTTTGACCATGCAGCGACACGGATTCGGGCCCATGAAAGTTGTCCCTTTATCCGGCCGCACAACTTCTCTCGGCGGCCAGACAGGGGCAGCTGCGTGAAAATGCGGCACAATAAGACAGAAATGCTCTGAAATTGTAATTGCCTATTTCCCAGAAACTTATTCCTTGTGGAACAAATGAACATATGCCAATGTTTCACAAGCTAAACACTATGTAAATAGCTCCATTCTCTCTCTGTGTACAAAAAGTGAAATTTATCATTCTAGCATAATGTGAACTAAACAGAATAAAAATGTTTTTCTGCTTCCAGTCTGTATCCATCCGGTTTCTGCAGCCTGCTCAGGGGCCCCAACGGTATCCGCACTGTGGAAAACATGTTGGCTATGTAAGTGGATAAAGGGTCTAGCAGAAACAACTTGTGTTTTCATCTGTTTTTCTCTTCTCTCCTTCGGTAACGCGAACAGATTTGCTCCCTGTCTGTCATCCGCATGCCATTTTATTCCAATTTCCACAAGCACCTGCTAATTATCCTGCGAGATTCTGCTAGCAGATGGAGCACTGAAGTTTATTAAATAAACAGCAGAATGACTGTGCCGCGTTTCCTCGGATATAAACAACACAAAACGCTCTCGATTGCTCCTTCCAGGTAAAAGTTTTCAGTAAATAGAAAAGTGAGAGGTAAATTGTCTAAATATGGCCTCTCAGCGTGACCCGCAGACTGCAGGAAGGAGAAGCAATTCGCCCGTCTGACACCCTGTCAGGCTGACATAGACAGCGTTTGGAGAAATTTAAATCCCAGAGACATTCATCCTGCACATCAAAAGTAGTACGAGGTCCAAATGGATTAATGGATAATGGGGGTAATTCAGACCAGATCGCTGGGCTGCTAATTTTGCTGTCCTGTGGTCACATAGTCGCCAGGAAAGATGCGATCGTATAGTGGTTGACATGCGGTGGGCGGTCTGGGGTTGTGACGCGACTTTGGTGGTGGAGTGGTTCAGGAAACGCAGGCGTGTCATGATGTCGCCTATGATGGGAAACATGGCGGTGGTGCATCTGTATACGCAGCCTGGCTGCATACAGTATACAGGGGTCAACCTCACTTTGCTGCTTTTTGCCATGCAATCGCACATTGAATTGTGATCACAATGCTGGGTGGCGCTACACATGCTGGGCGGCTTTGCCCTGTGCTGGGCAGCCCCCAACATGCGATTTTATCAGTAGCAATTTTTTGCAAAAACTGCTACCAACTCTGAATAACCCCCAATCATAGCCAGATTAAGAGGGGGGCACAGGGGATACTGTACCCTGGGCCCCACTTTCTAAGGGGGCCCGACAGCTGGAGCACACTGACATCAGTAGCTCTCCCTCTTGTGCAGCAGCAGAACCAGACATCCAGAATGTGAGCAGGAAAGTATGCAGTGCAGACAGAGAAACAGGAGTATCAGGTTTCATGAGCTACCGACAGAGCTTCCTGCTGAGAGGAGAGATAGAAGGCGGGAGAGAGCTGTAAGTGACCCAGAGATCCCAGCTTCTCCTGCTCCCCGCCTGGGTGTCTGAGTCCTGTGTAACCTGCTATCTAATGAGAACATTTGGGTCTAGAGAGAAACATACACACAGAGTCTTCCTGAGTCCTGTCCCAGTGTGTAAGTAGTACAGAGGCTGCTGCTATTCTAGCAAGTGATAAGATAAAGAGATTTTATGTTTCTATGTGTATTTTAAAGTTGTTTGTCTGTACCACTACAAGAAAACTTTATAAAATAGTCGTCTCTCAATTAGGTGGCGCTATAAACAGTACCCAGGCATTATTACACTATTAGTTTAAAACTAATATACACCATTGGTTTAAATTCAATACACACAATCCATACCTCCCAACAAGATCCATTCCAGGAGGGACAAAATGCTCTCTATCCGGACTTCTGTCTTAATTTATGACTGAAATAACCTGTGTTGTAATACCATTCTTATCAATCAAAAATGGGTCATGTTGGGAGGTATGTACAATCTAATATACACCCACCTTCTCCCCCCCCCCCCCCCACCCTCCTGTCTGATACCCCTTTCACACCGCAGCTTGAACCCAGTAAATTGCCGATTTTTAAGGCTTCCTAAACGGTTCGAGCTGCGATGTGAAAGGGTCACCTTCAATTTACCGTTTTCAAAATACCGGTATTTTGAAACGGTAAAAAAGCAGGGTTCTACCCGTTTCAGACCCGTTTCATTGTGCAGTGTGAAAGGGTCTGAAACGGTATTTGCAAGCCCCAGAAGGTGATAGGCTGTCTCGATGTGTGATGTCACCAAGCAGAAGCAGGAAATAAACATTTAAAATGACAACCACTGTTTTGTATGGGTGAAACGGGTTCAGTTTGAAAGGTACCAAAACGGTAATGAAATGGTAATATACTGGTTACAACATGCGATGTGAAGGGGGTTTAACTGCTCAGACCCGTTTTAAGAACCGTTTAAAGAACCATTTCAAAAGCAGGTTTTGCGATGTGAAAGCAGCATAAGTGACCCCCCGCCAGGCTTAATCCAGCCCTGTCCCCAATGTTCAGAATTCAGAATTCAATGTAATTTCTTATTTATCCAGAAGTAATCAACATCTCAAAACAAAAATGTCCTCTCAAGCCCCAAACGGCTGGTTCATATGAGCGTTGCTTAAAATAAAGTGACATTTAATTGTTATCGGAGACAGGGAATGACACAGGTAATATTATTTTGCTGCTTATTCCACATACAATTGCAGGGTATTATGCAACAGGCATCTCATTTCTTAGACCTTTAGAAACATGTTTTTTGTCAGCTGGATGTTTTGCTAATTAAATTAGTCCCCCAAGCTTGACCTTTTCTGTGGGGTGTAAGGATTGTGGTGTCAGTAATAAACTGCTGATGTCTGGGCCCCATCTGCACACAGGTACCTCGTAATGGACATGAAATTGAGGTTGCTAATTTCAATTAGCAGAAGAAATTGTTACCTTTTTCTGTTTGCTGTTAATACCCAGAGTTTCTGAAGCTGCTGGTAAATATATTCAAGTAGAAATAGGATGTAAATTGGCATCACAGAAAGTGGCGCAGTCGCCTGATCTGAAGATGGAACAAAAGTCTTTGTAATTTGTTTCTTCCATTTTCTTGCTGCAGACCTAACACAATGCAATTATCTGTCAATCCGCTTTTCATTACATTCATGGAGGATGCGATGGGGTGTCAGGCTTTTGTTCCACAACGTACGGATTCATAAACAAAACTGAGCTACAGTAAATACAATCAGAGAGCAGCTGGCGAGACCCTGGAAACGTAACTGTATATACTGTACTGTACAGTACATATATAGCAGAGTCGGTCACTTACCGTTCCAAAGCCAGCCTGCAAATGATCAACTGGGATTACACACAGGAGCACATGCTCATCTGACCCCTTTACAAGTCAATATTCTGCTATTTTACTCTAAGCCCTGCACTGATTACTGCACCTGGGCCCTCATTCCGAGTTGATCGTTCGCTAGTTGTTTTTAGCAGCCGTGCAAACGCATAGTCGCCGCCCACGGGGGAGTGTATCTTCGCTTTGCAAGTGTGCGAACGCCTGTGCAGCCAAGCTCTGCAAAAACATTTTGTGCAGTTTCAGAGTAGGTCTGAACTTACTCAGCCCTTGCGATCACTTCAGTCTTTTTGGTGCCGGAATTGACGTTAGACACCCGCCCTCCAAACGCCCAGACACGCCTGCGTTTTCCCTACCACTCCCAGAAAACGGTCAGTTGCCACCCATCAACGCCCTCTTTCTGTCAATCTTCTTGCGATCGGCTGTGCATATGGATTCTTCGTTAAATCTATAGCTCAGCAACGATACGCATTGTACCCGTACGACGCGCGTGCGCATTGCGGTGCATACGCATGCGCAGTAGAGACCTGATCGCAGCGCAGCGAAAATCGGCAGCGTGCGATTAACTCGTAATGACCCCCCCCCCCCCTGACCCCACCTGAAGGTGGCTGTCTACCTCACCTGAGCACACCTGGAGGTGGCTGACCCCACCTGGAGGAGAATGATAGTCTATTATTATTTATTACCTGTTATTTATATAGCGCACACATATTCTGCATCACTTTACAGAGAATATTTGCCAATTACCAGTGGAGTTTACAATCTACTAGGTAATCGCTCTTCACACCGTCGGGCTATGAAAGCATGGCCGTAACTAGGGGGGGCTAGGGGGGCATGTTACCTGGGCGCCTGATTGGAGATGGCACTGATGCCCCCCTATCTATGCAGCAGCTTTTGAGTTGAAACTGAAAATAAGTCCTTGCTGCCGGAAGCTGTAGTTTACTTTCAGTTTCATCTTTGCAGTGATCTGCAGACCCAGATTAAGAGGGGGCACAGGCAGGGGACAAGTTACCCCAGCCTTCCCCCCACTGCCTTTAATCAAGGCAGTGCACTGCTGCACTTCCTGAGGTCCAAAAAGGGGGCGGGACTAAACGGCACTGTACTGTACACACACAGTGCCTTGCCAGCAGCATAGGAGAATGGAGGGGAAGAGAGCAGCAGCACAGCAAAACAGTGAGTATGACTCAGGGAAGGGCACTGTATGTGTGTGTGACTGCTATATATGTGTATATAAATGTGTACTTGTGTGTGACTGTATGTGAATAGGTGTGTGACTACATATCTGTATGTGTGCTTGTATGTCACTCACTGTATGTATATGTGTCACTGTATATGTATATTTACAGGTGTGTGATTATATGTATGTCTGTGAGTGAGTGAATGTGTGCGTGTATGTTTTTAGGTGTGTGGCAGTATGTATTTGTATAGGTGTGTGATTTCATGTATGTATCAATGTATGAGTTACTATTGTATACCCCTTTTACACCGCCAGCTAGTAACATGGGTTATTGGACATGAGCGTGCATAACCCGTGTTGCTGTGCGGTGTAAAAGGGCCCAGTTGGAATAATCTGGGTCGATTGACCCGGTATTCCAACTCGGGTAGCTTGCAGGGCTGAACACGAGTTCAACCCGGCAAACTGTGCAGAGTAATCGGGAGCCGGGCCGATGCGACCTGGCTCCCGTTCACAGTGTATGTACGGGCAGCGCTTGGAGATCATATGAGGTGGGGAATGGGGGGCGCCAAGTTAATGGCTTGCCACTAGTGACAAAACTCCTGGTTTCGGGCCTGATGAAAGGCTTTCGCTGCGCCGCTTTCATACACATCTATACCGGTGGCCACAGCAGCTTTTGTTCCACCTGCGCCGCGGCTAGGGAGTGGGGATTGTTGATGCTGGAGGGGGCAGGTGGACTGGCAGCAGGACATAGGACACTGCAGTAAAATTATTTTTTTTGTAGCGATTTTTATGTGTAAATTGTTGGAGGGTATGTTGCTACAGATGCAGTGGGTCTGTTTTGGGGTGTGGGCCTGTTTGCCATTGTTAATCCTGCTCTGGTAACACACAGCAGCCAAAGGGCAGAGCCTCCTATTGGATGTAACCTGTGGGGGAGGGCGTTTCTCGCCCTATCAGCTGTGGACTGGGTGTGATAGACCTGCTGCTAACCCAATGAGAGCTCCTAGCCACGCCCAGCATTATACACACAGTCACAGATCTGGGCTATTATATAGGAGATATTCTCTATCACATGTACACACATCTATGCTAGGGTTAAGCTTGTTGGGAGCCAATTAACCTACCAGTATATTTTTGGATTGTGGGAGGAAACCAGAGCACCTAGAGGAAACCCACGCAAGCACGGGGAGAATATACAAACTCCACACAGTCAGGGCCATGATGGGAATCAAACCCATGACCTCAGTGCTGTGAGGCAGTAATGCTAACCATTACACCATCCGAACTGCCCAGCCATTACCTGCAGGAGGCTGATTACCTCACCTGAGCCCCTGGAAAAGGCTAATTACCTCAAGTGACCACACCTATAGGTGGCTGATTACCTCAACTGACTCTAGCTGGAAGAGCCTGATAACCTCACATGACACTACCAGAAGGAGGCTTATTTGCTCAATCAAACCCACTTGCAGATGGCTGATTATTGTGCCTCACTTGACCCAACCTGCAGGAGACTGATTA
Source organism: Pseudophryne corroboree (assembly GCF_028390025.1). Lineage (NCBI taxonomy): Eukaryota > Metazoa > Chordata > Amphibia > Anura > Myobatrachidae > Pseudophryne > Pseudophryne corroboree. Next base: position 156,100,867 of record NC_086455.1, read on the forward strand.
CCTCAATTAACCCATGCTGAAGAAGGTTATTACCTTACTTGACGACACCTAAATGAGGCTTAATGCCCTTGCTTGACCCCACCTTGTGAAGGCTGGCTATCAAATCTGACTATATCTGGAGCATGCTGACCACACCTTAACCCACTTGAATGGGGCTAATTGCCTCACCTTAGAGCTGATTGTCCCTTATCTGACCCGATCTGGAAGAAGCGTTTTATCACACCTGACCCAATCTGCAAGAGGCTATTACTGCACCTAGCCCCAACATGGAGAAGGGTAATTGTTAACACATGACTCCACTTGGAGGATGCAGATTACCTCACCTGACCACTTCTGCAGGATGCCAATTGTACTTGACCGTACCTGAAAGAATCTGATTGATCTGACCACACCGTGAGATGGATGAATATCTCACCTGACTCCAACTGCAGGAAGCTTATTACCTGACCCTATCTGCGGGAGGCCTAATAACTCACCTGACCACATCTGGAAGAGTCAGATTACCTCCCCGAACTCATTTGGAGTAAACAGATTATCTCACCTGACCACACCTGGAGGAGGTTGCTTACCTCACCTGACCCTACAGTGAAGAGACTGATTACCTCATTTGATCTTACCTAGAAGAAACCGATTACTTCACCTTACCCTACCTTGAAGAGACTGATTACCTCACGTGACTCTACATTTTAGAGATTGATTAGCTCACCTGACCATACATTGAAGAGATTGATTACCTCACTTGACCCTGCCTTGATGAGACTGATTACCTTACCTGACCCTACATCGAAGAAACTGATTATTAACCTGTCCCTACCTAATCTGATTACTGTACCTCACCTGATCCTACCTTGAAGAGACTAATTACCTCACTTGGCCCTACCTTAAAGAGAATGATTTCCTCTTCTGACCCAAAGACTGATTAGAGTTCCTCACTTGACCCCAACTAAATGAGGCTGATTACCTTACCTGACTCTACATTGAAGAGACTGATTATCCCACTTCAGGCTACCTTGTAAAAACTGATTACCTCACCTGAACCTACCTTGAAGAGATTGATTGCCACACCTGACCCCACCTAGAGGAGACTGATTACTGTACCTCATCTAACCCTACACTGAAGAAACTGACTACCTCCCTTGACCCTACACTGAAGTGACTGATTACCTCACCTGACCCCAATTAGAGGAGGCTGATTTCCTCACCTGACCCTACCTTGAAGAGACTGATTACCTCACTTGACCCTATCTTGAAGAGACTGATTTCCTCACCTGACCCTACATTGAAGAGATTGATTACCTTATCCGATACTACCTAGAGAAGGTAGATTACATCAATTGACTCTACAGTGAAGAGACTGACTACCTCAACATGACCCTAGCTTGAAGGGACTGATTACCTCAACATGACCCAACCTTGAAGAGACTGAGTACGTCACCTGACCCTACCTTGAAGTAACTGATTTCCTCACCAAACCCTACATTAAAGAGACTTATTACCTCAACTGACCCTACATTGAAGAAACTGATTACCTCATTTGATTCCTCCTCCAAGCACAATTGTGCTGGAGTCCCATTTAAGGCAGTGGACTGTTGGGGTGATAGGGGATCTGAGATATGTAACTTCTCCCAGCCTAACACTGAGAATTCTATCCAATGTCTTCCATCTAAGTGTAGAAGGTAGTAGGGACCCTTACATCGCTCTGTTCTCTGTCCAGTTCACCAGTGAGTAAGGACTCTTACATTTCTCCCTGTGCCCTGTTCACTGCTCTACAAGTAGGAACCCTTGCATCGCACCCTATGCTCCCTCTATTGCACTAGGAGCAGAGATACATTGCTCACTATACCCATCCAGGGCACTAGGATTAGGGACCTTTACGTTGCTCACTATGCCCTGTTCAGTGCACTAGGAGTAGGGACCCTTATTGTTCCCTGGGCAATAGGAGTAGCAACCCTTATTTGAAATAATATCTACTGCTACTTTTTTGGATCTTAGATGAAGGCTCAGCAAAAACAATGCGTGTATATCATTAAACGCCAACATTGATCAATGCCTGCAACTGAGTGGGCAAGACTAGAAAACTTGGCTCTCATTATATCTTTCAGTCCACATCCACAGAAGCTGGGGGGAGGTTGGTTTGTAGAGAGAGGGAACGGTAAACAAGCCGCCAACTTTTCTTCTTCTGAGACAAACTTTCACGCCACGATATGTAACGGGGCAGATGGCAGGTACTGTAGGTGCCCACATCGCATTTAAGTATAATTGCAGTGCCCAGAGTGAAAGGTCATTATTCTTCATCCTTTGAAACTCACAGCGAAGATGTTTACTGAGATCCCAAGAAGAGGCGCATCTGATTTTTAATGGGAACTATTATGTGAGATGATCAGATGAGTGTAAATTGTGTTTTGTTTTCTTGTGCTGCATATTGTGATATTGCTGAGGCGTCTGCATCGTGCGTTACCTTCCGGAGATGTTTCTGTTGTCTGATCCTGAATACATACAGACATTTTTGATCTCCAGAACCTTTTTATCATGGCTGGTTGCAGACTGGGAGTGTTTGTGCTTCTTCAATGCCGGTAACTGTCCTGCGAGAATTATTCATTCTGTGCACAGTGGTGGCAGGTTGGGAGGTTAATTCCAAAGTTCTAGGATGGGGAAAAAAATAAATGTTTAATCGTGTTTTCTGCAATCGGCAAAGTACAAGACGGTCCCAGCCACGATTTGAATACATCTCTTCACACGCCAGGACCTAAGAGGAACAATAACAAACATTCATTTTATTTACTACATTGTCACGTAGTCTTCTATTGCAAAAATGTTTAACAATGTCTGTTTACTGAAACGAAGGACAAAATAGCTGTTTGTTTTGTTGGTACATCACGGAAAAACAGAAGTGTTTATGCAGACCATTGGCCAACGTTGTCCTCAAATCACCAGTCATAGCGGAAGTCCCATTTATATCCTCCATATGGCGTAATGGCTGTGACTCACAAATGGACGCAATCATGATTTTTATGCAGTTGATCGATGCACCCGGCCAATGGTGTTGCAGGCGATCGAATTCCTGTGTCCTACACAGATCACTAATGCAAGCAGGATGCATCTATTACCGTATTAGAGCAATCGCCGCTACTTCCATACAAGCAGCAGAGATTGCACCTCCAACCGCATCCGAATCAGAGCCATGCCGCAATGTTTTCGTGATGGTGATTGCAGAGAGGATAGCGCTGGTTGACTTGTTAATGAATGACTCATCCAACACCTTAGCTGTGTGATGAGTCATTCATTCATATCACTCTCTGGCCAGAGCTAGCAGCTTGCACTGTGCTGTGTGAGTGTAATAATTGGGGTGCGGTTAGCATCCCGGCAGTTGGGATGCCGGCGGTCATGTGACCAACGCCGGAATCCCAACACAGCTCGGAATCCTGGCGCTGGAACACCGACCGCTGAATCCCGAAGATAAGTTTCGGAGTCACTGTTAGGGTTAGGGCCCGGGGGGTGATGGTTAGGGTTAGGCATATGAGGGAGGGGTTAACTGTAGCCACCACCCACCCACCCTGAATCTTAGCACTAGCTCCACCCCCCTGAATCTGAGCCCTAGCTGCCACCAAAGGCAGGTTAGGGTTAGGGGACAAGTGAGGGGTAAAATAATTACCCCTTCCACTGTCGGCATTCTCATTGTTGGGATGCTGGTGTTGGTCATGTGACTGCCGGCATCCTGACCGCCGGTAAATTGTATTACACCCTAATAATTAACTCTTCTGGCGGCTGGCTCCCCTCAGCTGTCAGGGCCTGGGACTCCAGTCCCGGCAGCCCCCCCCCCGCAGATGGTGGCCCTGGTCAGACATAGCAACTGCAGCTGCCATAGTGCTGGAGAAAGTATCGATGGTGTGGTGGCGTATAAGGACACACCAGTCTGTATTACAGAGTGCACGGGTGCTAAAAGTCGTTTTCTCACTCCTGGCACATTCAGCCGCAGGAATATACACCAGCGGCGTTTGTATAAACTCGCAGGCACGTGACCGGCAGTAGCGCTTCTGCGTCTGAGTCAGAATAAGGCCCCTTACAGTGAGCACCATGCAGACATCATTGGATGTTATTTGCGCACAATTCTACATCAGCCCCAACATATACATAAATGCGCAGTGTTTCTGAACTGGGTTACAGGTCAGCTCTGGCAGGAGGCAGGAACTGGTGCAGAAGGAAGGTTTTCCCAACAACAAATCACATCATAATTCTTACTTTCCTAGATTATAAAGTGAGAGTGAGCATCTGGTTCTAGTGGATAACAAGTTTAACAACACATTTTCCTCAGAACGTTTCTCAGCTGTCTGGATAAATGAGAACTTATTAATTTATTTGAAAAAGGCAGCAATATGGTACTTTTGTAAACTACAAACACAACTAATCTGTGCATGTATTCTCTCTTTGTTTCCCTGTGCGTCTCATCTAACGGTAATGGTAGTGATGGCAGTCATTTGATGGGTCAGTTACAGTGGTGGTGTCCTCTGCTGCCATATGTCCAGTGCTGCTGCATAAGTCCAGTCCATTGCAGTGGTGCTGTGTTGTCCTGCATCAGTCCAGTGGTGGTGTTCCTGTGCTGCCATATATGTCCAGTGGTACTATCGTATATATGTCCAGTGATACTGCCGTATATGTCCAGCAGTACTGCCGTATAAATCCAGTGATACTGCCGTATATGTCCAGTGGTACTGGCGTATAAATCCAGTCCAGTGATACTGCCATATATGTCCAGCGATACTGCCGTAAATGTCCAGTGGTACTGCCGTATAATTCCAGTGATACTGCCGTATAATTCCAGTGGTACTGGCGTATAAGTCCAGTGATACAGCCGTATAAATCCAGTCCAGTGGTACTGCCATATAAATCCAGTGGTACTGCCGTATATGTCCAGTGGTACTGCCATATAAATCCAGTGATACTGCCGTATATATGTCCAGTAGTACTGCCATATAAATCCAGTGGTACTGGCGTATAAATCCAGTCCAGTGATACTGCCATATGTTCCAGTTGTACTGCCGTATAAATCCAGTGATACTGCCGTATATATGACCAGTGGTACTGCCATATAATTCCAGTGATACTGCCGTATATATATACCCTGTTGCAAAGCGGATTACTGAGGCCATAACAACTATGCTGGTATTAGACATGCGTCTGGTATCCGCCATTAGTGCAGTGGGACTGCAGTACCACACCTAGATGGGCCAGATGTTTGTGCTGCACACTTGTGTCGCTTAGCTTAGTCATACAGCTACCTCATTGCACCTCTTTTACTTCTTTGCATCATGTGCTGTTTGGGGCCTAGTTTTTTTAAGTGCCATCCTGTTTGCCATTGCAGTGCCACTCCTAGATGGGCCAGGTGTTTGTGACGCACACTTGTGTTGCTTAGCTTAGTCATACAGCTACCTCATTGTACCTCTTTCACTTCTTTGCTTGATGTGCTGTTTGGGGACTATTTTTTTAAGTGCCATCCTGTCTGCCACTGCAGTGCCACTCCTAGATGGGCCAGGTGTTTGTGCCACACACTTATGTTGCTTAGCTTAGTCATACAGCTACCTCATTGCACCTCTTTTACTTCTTTGCATGATGTGCTGTTTGGGGCCTAGTTTTTTTAAGTGCCATCCTGTCTGCCATTGCAGTGCTACTCCTAGATGGGCTAGATGTTTGTGCTGAACACTTGTGTCGCTTAGCTTAGTCATACAGCTACCTCATTGCACCTCTTTTACTTCTTTGCATGATGTTCTATTTGGGGACCATTTTTTTTAAGTGCTATCCTGTCTGCCACTGCAGTGCCACTAAATTTAGCACATCTACGATTAGGTCTGAATCACCCCAAATAGCCAATATCGCAAACACACATTGGCCCTCATTCCGAGTTGATCGGTCGCAAGGCGAATTTAGCAGAGTTACACACGCTAAGCCGCCGCCTACTGGGAGTGAATCTTAGCTTCTTAAAATTGCGACCGATGTATTCGCAATATTGCGATTACTAACTACTTAGCAGTTTCAGAGTAGCTCCAGACTTACTCTGCCTGTGCGATCATTTCAGTGCTTGTCGTTCCTGGTTGACGTCACAAACACACCCAGCGTTCGCCCAGGCACTCCCACCGTTTCTCCGGCCACTCCTGCGTTTTTTCCGGAAACGGTAGCGTTTTCAGCCACACGCCCCTGAAACGCCGTGTTTCCGCCCAGTAACACCCATTTCCTGTCAATCACATTACGATCGCCGGAGCGAAGAAAAAGCCGTGAGTAAAAATACTTTCTTCATAGTAAAGTTACTTGGCGCAGTCGCAGTGCGAACTTTGCGCATGCGTACTAAGCGGATTTTCACTGCGATGCGATGAAAAAGAACGAGCGAACAACTCGGAATGAGGGCCATAGTCAATATCGCATAGTCAAAATCGAAGATAGCCAAAACCTCACTGTATGTATGCACCTTTATGCGTGCTCCCGTGGGGTCGGTATCGCTGGAAAAGAGACTGTGCAGGCAAGTCAATCTTGACTATGGCCCTCATTCCGAGTTGATCGCACCAAACAACTTTTTGCTGCTCGTGCGATCAACTAATCTCTGCCTATGGGGGAGTGTATTTTAGCATAGCAGGGCTGCGATCGCTTGTGCAGCCCTGCTATGCTAAAAAAGTTTAACTCAAAACAAGACCAGCCCTAGACCTACTTACCCTGTGCGACGGATCCAGCATTGTTGGGGCCGGCTTTGACGTCACACCTCCGCCCTCCGTTCGCCTGGACACGCCTGTGTTTTACTTACCACTCCCCGAAAACGGCAGCAAACGGTAAGTTGACGCCCCGGAACGCCCTCTTGCTGTCCATCTTCTTGCGGTCGCCACTGTGACCGCTTTCTTGTCTGTCATTGTCGTTGCCCGGCGACAGAGCAACGACGCATGTTCGCAATGCGCACGCCGTGCATGCGCATTCCAGACCCGTTCGCACCGCAGCGAAGAACGGGTCAGAATGACCCCCTATATTGTGTACTATCTAGTACATAGTATAGTCAAAATCTCATATAGGTCAAAATCTCAAGTAAATATAGTCAATATCTGTGGTTCAGGGCTTCGGGGAGTTCAGGAGATACTGTACAGCAAAGTAAAAATCGAAGATAGTCAAAATCTCACCATGTGTATGCACCTTTAGCGCACAAAAGAAGTTGGACCATTTTCTTGGCGCATTATAGAGTGGGTATGTCGGTGAAAGTTGTTGCGTACACACACACTCAACCGATCACATATTAGGTCAGATACGGAAAGAGAAGCTGCACCTCCCATAGAGTTGGTGGTAGATTTGGCGCCCAAGAATGCACTAATAGATATAACTGCATGTATGGATGCTAAAAGTGCAGCCATTTGTAACCACCGCCCAATTACCCCCCATCACTTTTCCACAACATTTCTGATACCATCTGTGTCAGTAACTACAGCATCTTTGTCCAAACACTAGGCATTATTCAGGATGGTTAGAAAACCAAAAAAGCAACCAACTGGGCAAAACCATGTGCACTGCAGGTGGGGCAGATGTAACATGTGCAGAGAGAGTTAGATTTGGGTGGAGTGTGTTCAAACTGATATCCAAATTGCAGTGTAAAAATAAAGCAGCCGGTATTTACCCTGCACAGAAACAATATAACCAACCTAAATCTAACTCTCTGCACATGTTACATCTCTTTAGTTTGCTAACAAACCTGAATAACCCCCGCTGTGTATAATAGTATGCATGATGAGCTGAGTTCATGTTTACAGCGCTGCGCTCCCTTATATACTGCACAAGATGACAGCGACCAGTAACAGATATTCTTGTTCAAAAAAGTTTGGGCCGCGCTTATCCTCTTTATGGTTAATTTACCGACAAACATATTTATTTCTCTCTCCGTGAGTGGTGCCGAGTGACCTGCGCACCAGACAGCAACAATTAGCAGCTTGTCGAACATTTTTTGCTACATCTTAAATTGGGCATAATTGTGTAATTTTCCTGCTGAGAAAACTCTTTTTTTTTTTTTTTCACTATCACATCAAACGCATAGTGAGGCACGAAGGTCGAACTGGAATTGTTGCTGTAGATTGTACGCTGAAAGGGGAAAAGTGCATTTGTTTAATCCCTGCAAGCCATGTTCATGATCCGACATAACAATGCACAGAGGTGGCTGCTTTCCAGTAAATAAGCTCTAGAGCCTTGTAACTTCAGCAAAAGTCAATTTTATAATTAGCTCATTAAAGCTGGTTGGCCAAGCTCCAGGCTCAGTGGGCAGATGTAACGCACTTAATAAACACAAGCCGTCTCCCACTCTGCGGAGAGAAGGAATGGTCGCTGCTCTGGTGCTGAAACGCGAGGCTTTCTCTTCTTCTGAAGAGCGCCAGACATCCAGGACAGACTGACGACTCGTCTCAGTAAATAGCTCATATATGGGTATTTGGGTAAAGACACAGAATTATTATGAGTGACGGATGGATCCAGGCCTGCTAGCACCCTGAAGAGATTTTTTTAAGCACCCCCCTACCTCTCCCCCCCCCCCCCCCCCCAATGCATCCACCAAAGGTCTGCGCGCTCCTGAGAAAGTGGACGTGGCCTCCTAACTATATATTATGTAATCAAATTATAAATACACACTACACACACAATTGGCAGCCTTACACATAATGCCCACAGTAGTGCTTCTTACACGTAATGCCCTCAGTATAGTGCCAGATACACGTAATGCACCCAGTATAGTGCCAGTTACACATAATGCCCCCCAGGATAGTGGCAGTTACACGTAACGCCCCCAGTGTAGTGCAAGATACATGTAACGCCGCAAGTATAGGGCAGTTACACATAATACCCCCAAGTATAGTACCAGTTACACATAATGCCCCAGTATAGTGCCAACATGGTAGAAAGAATAATAGAGGAGCTCATGACATCCTAACACCACAATTAACCAGGTACAGTTACAACCAAAGAGTCAAATAAATTTATAAAATATGTTTAATATTCACAAATATCCAATAATAATCTTTCACCAATTAAAAAACCAATATATAAATGGTATTAATCGAATTTTACTGATTTACCATGTATAAGTGAAAAAATTAAATAAAAAGACATGTAGATTCTTCTTAGTTGTAATAGAGTCAATTATCTACCTTTTAACATTAGCTATATACTAATACCGTGTAGCCGTAATGGCCGCTAAACCACGTGCACGTGATACGCTCTCCGTACGCTATTTGCGTATGAAGGCCTCGCACGTGGTACGCAAATTACGTACACACGCTACGCTGGGTGTACGGAATACACACAGCGAGCGTACACACAGACAGCAACCTTTATAAACTTTAATCACAGAATATGTTCACACTGTATACCTTGGTACTGTAACACTGTAATAATGTACTGCTTATAGACCTTCTTAACCTTGTTAATATAAAAGCTGCTTGAGCGATTGAGACGCTCCAAATACCCTCAGCAATGTAATAAACACACAATACCTTGCTAAGGTTCCAAAACCTTTACTAACGAGATTTAGTTATGAAAAAAGGGAAAATACAGTTAACATCTTACACACTACAGGCTAACATCAATATCTAACAGAATAACTACACATAAATATACAATAGCGTCACAATCCTAACACTAACAGAGAGAGAGAGAACGTGGCAAAATACAGTCAGAGAATAAGGTAGTCACAGAGAGAACTTACACACTGGGGAATGATCGCTGCGCAGTCCTGGTCACCAGCTCCATAGTTAGTCAGTGATGAAAACCTTTTGTGGAGAGTAGACTAAGCTGGCCCAAACTGGCTGTTCCTTATATACACTGCATACAGTATACTACAAAGGGACCTATATCTCATTGTTCATTGGACACAGGAATCTGTCTTCACATTACAACAAAAGGTCATAGGTTTGTTTGAACAGGTGGGCTGTGACTATTCCAGACTGCTCAGGTGGAAGGGAATCTCAGGATTCCTACCACATGGACAATGAACTGCAAATATAGTAAATGTCCATAAACTTCTTATAGACATAACTATTCGCAGGAGCGATTAATTTCTCTCAAACCAATACCGGATTGTTTCTAATAAAATACTCTTCGGTAAGGTACCAAACACCATCGCTCAGACCCTATCTGACCCTTCGTATCATGCAAAGAGGAATTCCTTTGTTCATGAACCAGTTATACTAAACAAACTTACAGTTATTATTAAGGGGACCATTACCTATAAAACATACTATTCGGATTAACTATGTGACAATTGAGTCGCCCGCCAGACGCACACAAACTCTACCGTAAATGTACATACCACGCGCTTGAGCGCATGTCCGTGGAGGCGCCGTCACGCAACTGCGAATATGCGCACGCACGGGAGAGAATGTGCACGTGCAGCGGGCAAGCGCATGGGGTTAGTACAAGGCATGAGAATAACGATATTTTTCGACTTTGACAGTTGTTACAATGATTCCTATATCAATGTAGCTTACTGAAATGGCTACTATGAAGTTCAAATGTTACAATATGTTGCAGTCTTTAAGAAACGCTGTAGCCACAGCTGCTGGATATACTTCATATGTAAACCACCGTTTGCTGCACGTAGAGATAGCCAACTTTAGTGTAAATGACCAGCATGTATGAATCAGCTGTATGTGTAAGTGATTACCTCTCCATATGGGCTGGTGAACCCGAGCGTCCCCGGGTGAGTCCGAAATATGCCCAAATGGATATAGAGCCGGAGGATGGATGGCGTATATGGAGATGAAAACCACGCTGATTTTGGCTGGATTATCCTGCAAATGCTTCACTGAAGGAAAGCCATGAGAATGTATGAAAAAAGCAGGTATGCGGTAATTGGGTTGAGACCGCCACGTGTGTCCAGCTGAAGTGAGAGTCTCTTCCTGGACCGCCTGGACGTGCACCGTCCGCCGGTGATCAACGGGAGGGAGAATAATATGCGCTGATCACAATAGCCGCACTGGGCTCACGGCTTAATAACGGGTTGAAAGCTGGCTACTTGCTGTTAATGCCTGTAGATGTTTAGGCGATACCGGTTGTATCCCGAAGTGTGCAGGTATTCAGATACAGGTATTCAGTAATGTGGGAGGAGAATTTATAATTGTTAGACACAGGCGCAGCATAAAATTTCTTCCCCTAGTGCCAACATGGGCCTACTGGTATGGCATAGGGACTGCATGCGACTCAGAATCCATCCCACATTAGCTGACGAGGGAATTCCTGGGTATACCGGCTATGTACAGGCAATCGTCATTGTCTGGTATAGCAACACTATAACTATGGACAAAATGGGGTGTATGCATCTGAGTTTCACTGCCGCACATACTCCCAGATTCTGTACATATTCGGATGCATGGATGTACCCCAGGTAAGGACTTTACCCCTCTGTCTTTTAATCCTGCAAAATGGCGCATCGGGGGACTTTTCTGAATCAGGGGTTTGTAGCACATTGCTGAGAATGTTTCCTGTGCAGCTATAACACATGGCCATAATGCTGAACGTAAGCGATACCATAGCAGGCCTGTCCGCCCAGCCTCATGGCTCATCTCACCGTAAGCCACTGTGGTGATGTAAGTGTCGTCACAAGGCGAGAAGAAACCGCTTTCGCTTCTGCAAACGCACGTTTGTGTTAAACTGAATATGGATCCGATTTTTTTAAATAAATGTTTGATGTCGTCGGTGTTTTGCATAAATCAGCACTGTGACAACCCGCTGAGGATCTCGCTATAAGAGTAGTCTTACATTAAAGTGTCAGCACTGGAGGAAAATTCAGCAGGGACAGGAGCGCTGCAAAGTTGCAAGTAAAAATAGTTTATTTATGTCCGAGGCGCCTCACGCCCGGATACTCCGACACCCAACCAGCTCGTATGCATAAGAATAGGTTTATTTATCACCTACAAAGCGGGATGTACTAAAGAAGAAATGCGGTAATAACCCAGAATACTGAGATTCTGCCGCATTTCCAAATGTACTAAAGCCCTGACACTGGTGCTTGGACGCGGAGGGTAATGACAGCTATATCTGGTATTACCCTATAGAAGACAATGGGATTCTTTCCACGTCGCGCAGTGTGAGGAATCCAATTAGATCCCTCCCAGCATGACCCACGGCCAATGCGTTCTTCTGTCAATGTCCAGGGACTGCAGCTCACAGCGATGGACAACACATATCGGCATAGCTGTCCTTCACAATACTTATTGCATACAGTTAGTACATATATGTTTAGTATCAATGCGATGTGTGGTGGGATGTGCATCGCAAGGTTAGTACATCCCGCCCTCACTATTAGATTTGCTTTAAATAAAACATGTCTATGATACAACAAGTATAATTCTCATCGCATATTGATAAAAGTGGCAAAAACATTGTAACAGGGGTAATCCCAGCTAGATTTTCAATAACACTATTGTGCTATTATGCTAGTGCCTCCACCCAAGCCTCAAAGGTTATGTTCCCCAGGAGTAGGCTTGGGACAATCCCCTGAGGTCAGATAATATGCAATAACAATCGGTCTGGCAAGACTCGTGTAACAACAATTATTATTGTAGAAGAATTAATCACGTATTGAAGAAAAAATAAAGTTTTATTTTCTCAGGAACCCTTCTTAGTCCTTGACGCCTTTAAATGAAATCAGAGATTAAACAGAAAAAGGCACAGTAAATGGACAATAACATCCTTTGTCACAGGACTGACTTTTATACACACAAGCATTACGTTTAGTAATTAATCTGTTGCAGACAAACCTTCTATATCTTTGTCCTCTTTCTGACACTGAACCCTCTAGTAACCACTTTGTCCCTTTCCTGATGGTATTTCTCTTACAGTCACTTGCAGAGCTATATGACCTCCATTTTGTAGCTTCTCTATACCTACATCACCTCCCCCAACTCTCCACACTCACACACAGTGGCGGATCCAGGGGAGGGGCACTCGGGCCCATGCCCCCCCTGTCATTTGTGGCAGTTTTTTTTTTTTTAAATCGGCCACAGCTCTCTGCAGCAATCTCCCCTTGATAGAGCCAGCGCTCCCCACTGACAGCCGTCGTACTCACACTGTCAGTCGCCAGTGCTGCGCTGCACCTCCTCCTGCCTCGTAACCAATGGCAACCCGGCGCCCACGTCACGCTGCCGCTCTCTCCTCCTGAACCGCGCGCTGCCGCTCTCTCCTCCTGAACCGCACGCTGCCGCTCTCTCCTCCTGAACCGCGCGCTGCCGCTCTCACCTCCTGTACCCTGCCCGCCTCCTGCACTCACAGTGCGCTCTCACCTGCTGTACCTGCGGTATATGAGCACCGTTAGGAGTCCTGTCCTATGATGCCAGCCAGTGGGGTAAAGCCTTAAGGTATTTTCTAAGTATATGTGATAGGGGGGAGGGGGAGGGGGGGATGTTATTTGATGTATATCTTTTGTGAACCACCTAGATGTGAACCCCTGATGAAGTCCTAACGGACGAAACGCGTTGGTTTCTATGAATTTGTGAACAGGTCACACATGCTTTTTCGTGTTGAAGAATAAGCACTTCACCGAACAACTGAGAACATCATACAATAGATTATTACAAAGAAGTCCATAAGAAGGTGGACGTCGGATCCTTTCTGGGACTGTTTTATCACCTTAGTTTCCCTCCACACTGGGAAAAGAACTTTTATCTCATATACAGTATCACACTATTTTGTGTTATATCTCTTTGTTTCATGTAACAATGTCATCGGTGTGAGGACTACTCAAGTGAAGGAGCATTTGGAGCGCAGAAAGTGAGATTGTACCATTCTTTTTTCTATTTGTCGTTTTCATAGGTTGGGTGACCTATCAGGTACTATCTATTTGCTGCTCCCATTTGCAGCGCCATAGGAGGAAGTTTTTTCTTGTTACCATAAGGATGGATATACCTAACGGGAGTGTAATTCTACTTTATAGGAATACATTCTCAGCAATTCCACGCTTTGCTTGTATTGACATATTTTGGTGAAGCCATTTTTTGGTATGTATTACCACTTTAATTAACCAACTGAGTATCTTCAATATGATCATTCTCATTCAAACGAGATGTTATTCTTACAGTCATCATACAATTTGTTTATCAGTGTACATCCAATGAACTGTCTGGTTATATGATGAAAAGAACAAGTTAATCATTATACTAGTACATCAGTTTCTAATCTGATATCTGAAGTTGATTCGCACAATAGGGTTCTGATTCTTATTTTCTTCTTTTCCAATTTTCTCTTGTTCTCTCCTCCTCCAATGTTCTTCTCATTCTTATTTTTGTATATTTTATATGATTCATTGTCTTTATTTGAGCATTTAAGTTAATATCAAATACTGAAGGGATTTTATAATCAATGCTATTTGATACATATGTGGATTAAAAAAGTGTATTTATCAATGTTATTTTAAGGGATATTATTTGATGTATATCTTCTGTGAACCACCTAGATGTGAACCCCTGATGAAGTCCTAACGGACGAAACGCGTTGGATTTCTACGAATTTGGGTTTCTATGAATTTGTGAACAGGTCACACATGCTTTTTCGTGTTAAAGAATAAGCACTTCACCGAACAACTGAGAACATCATACAATAGATTATTACAAATGAATGTATTACTCAATCAACATGTGTGATCCTTCTATTCATGTTATGGAAGTTTATATGACAATACTGTAATATGTTGTTTTAATAAACAATATTTTTATCATATGAATTAGATATCTGTGGTGGTTAAGCTCCCAAGAGAACCCTTTTCTTTTGTCTATTCTATGTTTAGTACCTCTTCTGACAGGGGGTATTTCTCAGTGGTTTGAGCTTATCAGATATTAGCGCAATTAAGGGGTCTTAATTCCTTTGTATATATATATATATATATATATATATATATATAAAGCCAGATGCTCAGGAACGGCACTCCCAGACATGAAGATAAATCACATGTACAAATGGTAAGTTTTCAAGTAGCGTTTCAGTGACCGTTTATTGTGTAGCGGCACTTTCCTCAGACAACAAACATACAAAAACTGATAGCATTTAAATACGTGTACACCTCCAAAAGACCAATCACCGGGGTCGGTAATCCCCTCCCATCCGGTTACACGTCAGTAATGACCTCACCTCAGTCCACTCCCTGTCACCCACTGCCTGTCACCCACTGCCAGTCACTCTCCATCAACCACTAGCTGTCACCAACTGATAGTCACTCTCCCTGTCACCTACTGCAAGTCACTCTCTCACTCTCTCCCTGTCCTGTGAGGCCACTCCCCTTGTAGTGGGGACACACCCCTTTTCTGCGAGCGAATGCGTTGAAGGCGCACGCAAATGTACTTGCCCCTTCCATGGTGCCCCCCCTATAATTTTCTTCTGGATCCGCCCCTGCTCACACACACACACCCAATATTAGTTTTCTGACAATATAATTTAATAACAGAGCAATTATATTTAAAAATATTTGAGACCTCAAAGTACCCCTTTTATTTTTGTAAAAGTGCCGGTTCTAGCCCTTGTGGAGCCCCGGGCAAAAATAGGGGCGTGGCTTCATACAGGGGCGTGGTCAGTTATGCCCCTGTAGAATTATGACCCCTAGCGTCTATGTGCCAGTCCCACAATGCTGTGCGGTGCGCGATGACGTCATCGTGCACCGCACAGCAAAGGTCCTCTCCACGAAGGGAAACTAGACGGGTAGCGTCTAGTTTCCTTCACAGCACAGCACCGGGGGGCACTGACCAACAGTAGCGGATCTTGCCATGCGGTGGCACCCTCCGGATAGTGGCGGCGCCCCGGGCAAAAATCCTGTGTGCCCGTAGCAAGATCCGCTACTGTTTAAATGTTAACTCAAGTACGGGCTGAGGATGTCCTGAAGCAGTTAATTCAATAGATGATATGGTTATCAGTTAAATTCAGGGCAAACGTTGGTTAGATGCCTATAATCCTGCTAATTAGCTGTATTTTATAAAGCTGGGAGTTTATCTCGGGTCATAGAAAGTTATCATCTGAAATAAGTACAATACATTTCTTAATGCTGGTTGCTGGTAAGATAACTTAAGCCGCTGGTGAGGTATTGTATTGCCTCGTGGAGAAGTAATAGGCCATCTAGTACTTTTAGTGATAATAACCTGTATAACTCCTGTAGTTCTCAGTCTCTAACACTTAAAGAGGGTGGATTCAGGTGATATGAAGCTGATGGCTGTAAGAATATGTATATGAGTCTCCTCCTCTCCCAGTGCTCTCTGATCAAGAACTGTCAGAGGTGCTAAGGCGATGCCAGTTTTGTCATATAGAAACAATGGGGGTAATTCTGAGTTGATCGCAGCAGGAACTTTGGGGGTCATTCCGAGTTGTTCGCTCGTTGACGATTTTCGCTATGCTGCGATTTGTTGCAAATTGCGCATGTGCAAGGCACGCAGGGCGCATGCGCTTAGTTATTTAACACAAAACTTAGCAGTTTTGCTGTGGCTTCTGCGGCGCTTTTCAGTCGCACTGCTGTTCGGTAAATGATTGACAGGAAAGGGGCGTTTCTGGGCGGCAACTCAGCGTTTTCCCGGCGTTTGCAAAAAAAGGCAGGCATGTCAGGGAAAAACGCGGGAGTGTCTGGAGAAACGAGGGAGTGGCTGGCCGAACACAGGGCGTGTTCGTGATGTCAAACCAGGAACTAAACGGACCGTGCTGATCGCAATCTGTGAGTAGGTCTGGAGCTACTCAGAAACTGCAAAGAATTATTTAGTAGCAATTCTGCTAATCTTTCATTCGTTATTCTGCTAAGCTAAGATACACTCCCAGAGGGCGGCGGCCTAGCGTGTGCAATGCTGCTAAAATCAGCTAGCGAGCGAACAACTCGGAATGAGGGCCTTTGTTAGCAGTTGGGCAAAACCATGTGCACTGCAGGGGGGGCAGATATAACATGTGCAGAGAGAGTTAGATTTGGGTGGGGTGTGTTCAATCTGCAATCTAAATTGCAGTGTAAAAATAAAGCAGCCAGTATTTACCCTGCACAGAAACAAAATAGCCCACCCAAATCTAACTCTCTCTGCACATGTTATATCTGCCTCCCCTGTAGTGCACATGGTTTTGCCCAACTGCTAACAAAATTCCTGCTGCGATCAACTCAGAATTACCCCCAATATCCAATAGTATTAACCAAATGATTTAGGGCTGCAGAAAAGCGTGACTTTCCCTGGCAGGCAGCAGTCTTGTATAATTACTAGTTTTACACAGCTGAAAAGCTTGCCTCAGTTGGGGTGAATTGTAGAATCAGCAGTACATTATGGGGTATATTCAATAAGAGTTGGGTCCATTCCGACATGCAGTTGTTGGAATGGACCTGACAACCCCTAATCAAAGAGCGGCCAAATCCGACTGTCGGATTTGGCTGTTCCCGGTTTCCTGACCTGCTGCTGCTGTCAGCGGGTGTGCTGACAGCGGCGGCGGGGGGGAGATGTTTGCAGCGCCAGGGGGGTGATGTCTGCGGCGGTGGGGGGAGCAGCGGGGAGAACAGTGGAGGAGACAAAGCGGATGGGGAAGGAAAGGAGAAGGGTTCTAGTATGAATGGTCGACCATGTTATGGTCGACAGTCATTAGGTCGACCACTATTGGTCGACATTGACATGGTCGACATGGACACATGGTCGACACATGAAAATGGTCGACACGTGAAAGGTTGACACATGAAAAGGTCGACATGAGTTTTTTAACTGTTTTTGGTGTCGTTTTTTGCGTAAAGTGACGGGTAACCCCAATTAGTGCACCGCGTCCCCTCGCATAGTGCCTTCGCTCCACTACCACTTCGCTCGGCACAGATTACCTTTCCAATCGTAGTCCACGTGGATCGTAAAGTATGGAAAAGTTCCCCAAAAGAAAAAAAAGTAAAAAAACGCATGTCGACCTTTTCATGTGTCGACCGTTCATGTGTCGACCATTTTCATGTGTCGACCATGTGTCCATGTCGACCATGTCAATGTCGACCAATAGTGGTCGACCTAATGACTGTCGACCATAACATGGTCGACCATGTGAACGGATACCAAGGAGGAGACGGGGGGACAGCGGCTGCAGTAGCGTAACTGGAGGCTCACGGCAGCGTCCACCCAGCTCCAGCAAGCGGGACCTCGCTTGCTGGAGCCAGGTGCATGCTGCTGCAGGGTTCCTGCTCTCCCTGCTGCTCCCCAATCTGACTTTTTTAAAAGTCGGATTGAGATTGTCGGAAACGGGGCAAAAACCTGTCGGGATTGGCCCCGCTTCTGACAATGCACGCTGAAGCTGCCGATCAGCGTGTATTCCGACAAGTCGGGTTTCCCGACTTGTCAGAAAAAATGGGGCCATAATGAATAGGTCGGAACCTCTTCTGAAAATCTGTCGGAAGCTGCCGTCTTTCCGACAAGACAGCAGCTTACTTCAAATAATACACTTCAAATAATACACTATACAGCATGCATATAAGCTGCATATGACTCTTTGTGCTAGAGGAAGCCTTTTAGTATCTCAGTGAGGGGGGTTCATTTTAACTTAGGATCCTTTCATTGGGAACTGCTCTATCTGTGAATGAACAGTCTGCACAGACAGAGGGATGGTCACAGTCTTGTTGGTAGAAGAGACAGTACTTTGGACTGCTGATAAAACCCTAGCCAGTGTGATTTGTTGTGAGGGACACCTTTAAGATCCTCTCGTCACCTCAGGAATTTCTCTCTGTGGGCAGCCACACTCACAGTCTCTCCTCCAGGCTCAGCCTCACAAACTCCGTCACTGTATACTGGCTCTGGTAATGCTTTTAGGACTGAACAACCCCTACAATCAGGCAGAGAAAGGGTGAAGAGCGGGAGCTCCTCAGCTGGATGCACCTCACTGCTCCCCTGTCAGCTAGCTGTCAGTACAGCCTCCTCAGATAATTTCCCATCCTCCAAATCTGTCCTTTCACTAGTGAGAGATGGTGCGGCCTTTACAGCACAGCCGCCACTATCAGTGCCTCATTATTTTCCTCAGAGCTGTTTATGTCCAGGCTTCCCGCCTAAGGTAAGCCCCACCCACTCTGGCTTTGCTCTGACTGACCTCCTCGATGAGGGGAGGGACTGGCTTTTTTTACTACCCAGGATGTTTGCGCCCAGCTCTCAAACTCCAACAGCTGTTTCATAGCTACAGCTCTCAAGGGGGGCCCCAAAGTCACCAAGTCAGACACCAGCCACACCACATAGTGTCCTCCACTTCACAGGAAAAACACACCCTTTAACACCACAACAATGCCAAACAGATCACACATCTTCATCTGTGTGACAGGACGGTCCCGTACGAAAGCACTCGCCGCTTTCGCGTCCCGTCTCCTGCGCACAGAATGGAGAGTCAGGTCACACTAAGCCTGACCACATAGGGGATTCCCGTTTACAGTCAGTAACCGCCTGTTACTGACTCCACCCACTGCGTTGTGGGCGGGTTTATGCTGCCACCACCAAACTCCTAACCTGCCGTGGCGTTTGGAACCACGGTTCTGCTCTGTATGTGCCGACGCACTGCCTTACCACACCGGTGTGGTGTTGACGAATCCCCACTAGCCACTTGCTAGGCCTCTACCGGTAGCTGGCGGAAGGCGGAACTTGGAGACGTTAGGTGCTTCCCTGGACAGCCGGAGGACGGGGCTATGTTTGGCATAACCCTGTAGGTCACAAGATGACGCGGTCTTCTTGAGGCAAATGGTATTTATTTGCAATAGTTCTAAAGAGGACTCTTCCCTATTGCTAGGGGCAACAGCATACAGCAAGATGTTCCAGCAGAATAAGATGGTACAACTACCAATCTGGAGGCACGCAGGCCTCCTTTTTATGTCAAATTTCCACACAGTACCACAGGGGGTAAGCCCTCCCTGTCTTCTCCAACCAATCAGGATAACTTAGAAAATACAAGTAAATAAATTACATTTCAAAAGGAGATAAGTGCAATAAAACAATATCCTCCTTCCTGTGACACAGACTACGTTTGGTATCAGATTAACATTCACTATTGATAAATTTATCACATAGCTTCAAAATACAAATGTTTCTGTCTCAGTCACATCTCCAGGCAAACCCAGTGCTTGAGATTACAACAGGAAAGGCTACAATACAAACAAACAGTCTTCCTTCCTGCATCTGCCATTCAGGGTTCGTATATCAATTAAATCAGGTACATGAAACAGGTTCCAAGCCCATAGACCCCGTGATTAGCATCTTTACACATCAAAAGGTTTTGTCATTCACACCTCTCTGCTAGGACAGGGCCATTTGTCCACAAACATAAATGCATTTTAAAACCAACACAGCTTACACATTCCTTCTAAGTGCTGGCATTTGCATGCAATATAAATGTGCAATCCTACAACTGTGCCTATTGCATTAAATATAACATTGGTGAAAACACAGTAGTAAATATATTTTTAAATACCCGGTGCCTAGCACCCACACTACATTTAAAGATGGCGCTTAGCACCAGTGCACAGTTTAAAAGAGGCGCCAAGCGCCCTTTGTCCTTGAATATGGCGCCGGTCACTGAGGGTTAACCCCTTCAGTGCCGTGCCGCCATTGTCCACATGGGCTGGGGGTCTCTCCGGCCACAATCTGTATCCCCCAACTCTGTATATTCCTCCTTTCACATATTTACATATATAATATATATATTTTTCTGAATGTAAACTCATATAAGGTGTTACACTCTCCACCTGGTGTGCAGGCAGAAGGGAACCTCAACCCACTGCCTGGACACCATCACAATTAATTCACAAAAGTTTTCTTAGCTTGGCTAAAGGTTGTATTACAATTACACCATATTCATCCTTCACACTTCCTGTGACCACCCAAAATATGGCCAAGTAAACACTATATTTGGATTCATAATCAGCAGCACTTCAGTGGACCCTCCTAGAGTGTCATATGTCAATATCATTGGAGGTCTAATTGTTCTTTGTGGACATAAGGACTCTCCTATGTTGCTTTCACTCCTAATCTATTGGACTCAGACCCTAAACTATCTGAACTCTCTATGCTTTGAGAAGTTTCATACTGAAAGTGCCTAAAGGGTGTCACCGTTGAGGAATCATCAGTATCTTCACCCTCATCTCTTCCAGGAAAACTGGAGTTTGGTGGTTCTATTGAGTCAGTGTTGCCAACTTATAATGGCATATTAAGTGTCTTCGAGATTGGGAGCGGTGCTGCAGCAGTAACCACCTTCTCCTTCAATTTACGAGACATCATCTTCCTCCAAAGAATTTTTATTATGGTGTTGAGTTCCACCGGAGGGGAATCTCGTGTTTTTTTATTTCATGGGTAAACTTAACCTCATGGCCAAGGTGAAGCGAATGCTGCCGGTGAAATGTTTTGATCGGAGCTGATGCATCTTCGGGTCGTATTTTATAAGAGGGTGTTCCTGGAAGCTGCTCAACAATTATCCATGGGTCAGACTTCTACTGGCTACTTAATTTATAGCTGGATGAAGGACTTAAATATCTAATAAGAACCCTGTCACCTGGGAGCAGTACATGTTCACGAACTTTAGAGTCATAATGTACGTTGTTCTTCTTTCCTAGTTTTTTGGCAGTTTGTTTGGCCAATTGATGGACTTCCTGCATATCCTTCCGCAACTGTTCCACATATTTGGTATGGGGTATACTGTGGGATCCTCCTATGGTTATTCCAAAACAGACATCTATAGGAAGACAAGCTTCCCTTCCCAACATTAAGACGTAAGGAGAGTACCCATTGGCTCCATTCTTAGTGCAGTTGTAAGCATGTACCAGCAAACCAACATACCGACTCCACTGAGACATCTTGCTAGAATCCAAGGTGCCCAGCATATTGAGGAGAGTACGAATGAAATGTTCTGGCTGAGGATCTCCTTGGGGATGGTAAGGAGTGGTCCTGGATTTTCTAATACCACATACTTCACACAGTTCTTTTATAAGTTGACTCTCAAACTCTCATCCCTGATCCGAGTGGAGACGTGCTGGTAACCCATAGTGGGTGAAAAACTTCTCTCACAAATTTTTTCCATTGTAATTGCCTTCTGATCTCGAGTCAAATAGGCCTGTAAATAACGAGTGATGTGATCAGTGATTATTAACAAGTGGGACTTTTTCCCATCTTCAGATTCTATAGTCAAGAAGTCTAAGCAAAACAAATCCAGTGGACCATCCAGGTGATATTCATCAAGGTTGCATTCCTGCTGGGTAAGGTCTTTCGAAGAATGCAGCTACCACAAGAATCACAATAGAGAGTAACATCTTCCTCCATCCTGGGCCAGTAAAATCGATCTGCAATTAATGCAAAGGTTTTATCTACCCAAAAATGGCCATGATCATCGTGTAATGACTTTAGGACCATAGAGTGATAATTTCTGGTAATACCAGCTGCTCCTTGGGCCTACCAACTCTAGGGGTCTTCATCTGGTACAATAGGCCTTTACAAATCCTTAATGCCAAGTACTGCCTGCTGAGTAGTCTAGCTCTAGGATGGCGTGTCAGTATCAGTGGTGGTTGTTTGAGACCTTTTTATCTCTTTAGCTCTTATCTCCTGAATATATGGATCCTTACTCTGTTCATCTTTAAGTTAATTGTGGCTTATCCTTTGAAGATCTCCCATCTCCAGCCTTGATAACCAACAGTAGGTTAATGGAAGTGCATCACTTGAGGCTCCTAGGGTATCAACATAGTTTTTTCTTAGTCTCTGAGCTGAGGTCTGATGGCATAATCCTTTTACTTCAGATGCCAGTACCTCAATCCAGTCTTCTTCCTGGGTTTCATCAGGCACTTGCTTTAACCTAGATAAAGTATCAGCATCAATGTTGCGATACCCCGGTCTATATTTCAAGCGAAAATTGTACACAGACTGCAAGCCACCTATGTTTCCGGTAGCATCCAACTTTGCAGTAGTTTGGACGTAAGTGAGGGGATTATTGCCAGTGTGGACCTCAAAGGCCACCCCATACAAGTAGTCATGCAGTTTATCTACCACTGCCCACTTTAAAGCCAGAAATTCCAACTTATGTGCAGGGTACTTCTGCTCACTGGAAGAGAACCCTCGGCTGATGTAAGAAATGGGACGTAATAGAGACGCATGCTGCTGAAACAGTACTCCTCCCAATCATTCAAGTGACGCATCTATATTTAAGATTTAAGGCTGAGATAGATTGGCATAAGCCAAGACGGGTGTGTTTGTCAGACTTTCTTTCAACCCCTGGAATGCCTGTTCACATTGCAGTGTCCATCGCTCTCCAAATTCTTCATTAACCCTGAAAAAGGGACCAAGTTCTTTTTTCCTCTTTCCGGAACAGGACTTTTTTGAAGGGGGATACCCTTTGGTGAGGTCAGTCAAAGGTTTGGCTATCCTGGAAAATTGTGGCACAAAACATCTATAATAACCACAAAATCCCAGAAAGGACTGTAACTCCTTCAACCTGGTTGGTTTAGGCCATTCTTTTACAGCTTCCACTTTGGCAGGATATGCATCAATCCCCTCTCGGTTGACTATATGACTTATATGTCTCACGGTTGTCTGGCAAAACTTGCATTTTTCCAATAACAATTTGAACCCATGTTCTGTTAGACGGTCAAGGACCTTCAGCAACCTTCTGTTGTGCTCTTAAAAGGGTCTTCCCAAATACTATGATATCGTCCAAATATACTACAATGTCTCTCAGATTCAGGGTGGTCATTCCGAGTTGTTCGCTCGGTAATTTTCTTCGCATCGCAGCGATTTTCCACTAACTGCGCATGCGCAATGTTTGCACTGCGACTGCGCCAAGTAAATTTGCTATGCAGTTAGGAATTTTACTCACGGCATTACGAGTTTTTTTCTTCGTTCTGGTGATCGTAATGTGATTGACAGGAAGTGGGTGTTTCTGGGCAGAAACAGGCCGTTTTATGGGAGTGTTTTAAAAAACGCTACCGTTTCTGGGAAAAACGCGGGAGTGGCTGGAGAAACGGAGGAGTGTCTGGGCGAACGCTGGGTGTGTTTGTGACGTCAAACCAGGAACGACAAGCACTGAACTGATCGCACTGGAAGAGTAAGTCTCGAGCTACTCAGAAACTGCACAGAGAAGTCTTTTCGCAATATTGCGAATCTTTCGTTTGCAATTTTGCTAAGCTAAGATTCACTCCCAGTAGGCGGTGGCTTAGCGTGTGCAAAGCTGCTAAAAGCAGCTTGCGAGCGAACAACTCGGAATGAGGGCCCATGTCTCCAACTGCCTTCAATGCGGTAAATGTAGGATGTAAACTTTTCCCCAACATTTTCATAAGTGTGTCTTAGATGGTACTTCATATCATCTACATTCTCCATTGTTTCAAACTCAAGGTCCATAGCTGCTAGATAGTCTCAGAAACTTGTGGCAGGGTCATCTCTCCTGTTAGCATTTATCACTTCCCTGGCAGGCCCTCTTAGGATCTCCACTAATTGCTGTTTCTTTACCGCATCAGCACAATGCCATTCTTCCAATAGTTGATGTACTGTTTCCCTCCATTCCTCATAATTATCTTCTCCTGCTGGTACTGGAAGTATCCCAGAAAAGCTTCTTAGACACCTATAACCCTCCTTCATAATGGATCCTTCTGAATTCATCCACTACAGATTTCATAACAGTCAAGATGGTATCATTCTGTCCTTGATCTGTTTTAGATTGGGCGTTTTGGCTGTCTTTCCTTGTACTATGATCATCCCCTCCATTATGGGAGGCTTCATGACTACTAGCAAGTTCACCTGAAGATCTTATACCCCTCTCCTCTTTTCCTTTAGGCCATATAATATTCCATCTTTCTCCTTCAACATCTTGGGCAGGGATCATGGAAGGGATCATACCTCTTTCCAAGGGTTCCTTGGTAGCTGTTAGAACTGCACTAACTGTTCCCAGTTCTCCTTCCTTAACATCTATGACACGTGGTTCTTTGACTCCAAATAGCTTCCCAACTGCTGATTCAATCTCTGCACTCTGAGCATAATTAAGATCACCTGCTAATGCTAGACAGTGTAGAGGGGGAACACCTTTCTTTTCACATCACTCCAAGATATCCTACCCCTGTAATTTTGCCATATTAAATAAACAGGAAGTATTCTGAGACTAAGTATCTCAGCAGTGCCTCCAAAATCTAAGGGGGGTAATCCCAGCTAGATTTTGAATGACAGTATTGTGCTATTATGCTAGTGCCTCCACCCAAGCCTCAAATGTTATGTTCCCCAGGAGTAGGCTTGGGACAATCCCCTGAGGTCAGATAATATGCAATAACAATCAGTCTAACACTGAACCCTCTAGTAACCACTTTGTCCCTTTCCTGAAGGTATTTCTCTTACGGTCACTTACAGGGCTATATGGACTCCATTTTGTAGCTTCTCTATACCTACAGATGTGTCCACATACATCTTTGCTATATCCCACCATGTATGGCACAGTTTTGCATACCATAGACTCAGACATTTAGCCATGCCTTGTGATTATTCTTAATTTGATTCTTTAATATGTTACTTTATACATATTCTATTATGGCAAACAAAAATGTTAAAATCCATCCATTCGCTACTCGTGAAAAACAGATTAGCTGTGTTTTGCATGTTGTGCCAGATTTAGCAAAATAGCAAAGATGTAAGTGGACACATCTGTACATCGCCTCCCCCATCTCTCCACACTCACACTCACACACCCAATATTAGTTTTCTGACAACATAATTTAACAACAGAGTAATTATATATCAAAAAATTTGAGATCTCGAATGACCGCTTTTATTTTTGTAAGAGTGCACTTTAACTGTTAACTCAACTCCGGGCTAAGGATTTCCTGAAGCAGTTAGTTCAATGGATGATATGGTTATCAGTTAAATTCATGGCAAACATTGGTCAGATGCCTATAATCCTGCTAATTAGCTGTATTTTATAAAGCTGGGAGTTTATCTCGGGTCATAGAAAGTTATCATCTGAAATAAGTACAATACATTTCTTAATGCTGGTTGCTGGTTAGATAACTTAAGCCACTGGTGAGGTATTTTATTGCCTCGTGGAGAAGTAATAGGCCATCCAGTACTTTTAGTGATAATAACATGTATAACTCCTGTAGTTCTCAGTCTCTCTAAAGGGCCCTACACACTTAAAGATTATCTGTCCAATCTGGCTGATTGGAAAGAAAATCTGGCAATGGCTGGGAGCAAATGACAATCAACAATTTGCTACCAAAATCAAGAAAATGGACAAAAACAGTTCAGATAAATTGGTTTAATGAAACAAACTTAACCAATTTGTCTTAAAGTCCATTTTTGTCTGTTTTCCAGTGTTTGAGAGCAAATAGTCAATTGCCATTTGATCCCAGACATTGCCAGATTTTCTTTCCAATCAGCCAGATTGGACAGATAATCTTTTAGTGTGTAGGGCCCTTAACACTTAAAGAGGGTGGATTCAGGTGATATGAAGCGGATGGCTGTAAGAATATGTATATGAGTTTCCTCCTGTCCCAGTGCTCTCTGATCAAGAACTGTCAGGGGTGCTAAGGCGATGCCAGGTTTGTCATATAGAAACAATATCCAATAGTGTTAACCAAATAGTTTAGGGCTGCAGAAAAGGGTGGCTTAACATGACAGGTAGCAGTCTTGTATAATTACTAGTTTTACACAGCTGAAAAGCTTGCCTCAGTCAGGGTGAATTGTAGAATCAGTAGTTCAATATATCATCCCTTATGTGCTATACTTCTTCAAAGAATACACTATACAGCATGCATATAAGCTGCGTATGGCTCTATGTGCTAGAGGAAGCCTTTTAGTATCTCAGTTAGTGAGGGGGTTTCATTTTGACTTAGGATCCTTTCACTGGGAACTGCTCTATCTGTGCATGAACAGTATGCATAGACAGAGGGATTGCTAACATTCTTGTTGGTAGATTAGACAGTAGGTGTTACAACATTATTTTCAAATACTCCCAGAAAATCATATAATATTGGTACAGTCAATAAAGATAGCACCTATCAGCTTCAGCGCTAAGGGAGAGAGATAAAGTGGAGAGAGATAAAGTACCAGCTAATCATCTCCTAAGTGGCATGTTATAGGTTGTGTTTGAAAAATGACAAGCGGGTGCTGATTGCTTGGTACTTTATCTCTGTCCACTTTCACTCTTCAAGACTTAGTACATAGACCCCTTAAATGTTATACTAAACAAATGGTCATCTGTCCAGCTCAGCATCAGCCCCAGAGTACAGTTATCCTGCTCACAGTGTGTTGCACTCAGGAGAGACAGGTGACAGGAGCGATATAGGGGAATAATCAGGAGTCAGATAAAACTGAGATACAATAAGGGGAAAAACATTATGCGGCTAGCTGGAAAAGCAAACGAGTATGTACTATTTAGTTATTATGTCGGCAATTAGAAGGCTGACGTGGTTGAAATGTGTACATACAAAAATGTCAACATTCCCAATGTGTCATGAACACATTATCTCCACATGGTTGTTATGTAACACTGAATGCCGACAGTCACAACGTCTACAGAACATGTTAGTATCAGATGTACAATAGGGTTAGGAATAGAGGTAAGGGGCCCATTTATAAACGAGTGAAAAAACTCGCTGTGGATGATAAAACTCATTGTGTATGATAAATGGTGCTGCAGCCAATCAGCTCCCAACTGTCATTTTTCAAACACATGACAGTTGGGAGCTGGACACATGACAGTTGGGAGCTGGACACATGACAGTTGGGAGCTGGACACATGACAGTTAGAAGCTGGACACATGACAGTTCGGAGCTGATTGGCTGGAGCACCATTTATCATATGCAACAAGTTTTATCATTCACAATGCGTTTCATCACTTGTTGATAAATAGGCCCTTAAATACGGAAGAAGAAAAAAACACTATAATGACATGCCAATATTGCACATGTCGACATATCATCTGTGTTGATATTCTGAATGATTACGTTCCAGTTTGTACCATCATCCGGAAAAGTCAACCTCCAAACCGCCCATACAAAGTGATGGCATACACCAGTGGTTGCCAAACTTTGTGGCACGGCACCCTGGGGCACTTGCAGGGGTGCCACAGGACCAAATACAATTATTTACAGTCATTGTGATAGGTGGATGCCAATCATAAAGATTGTGGACAAAGAGAAGTGCAGCTCAGTCCCCCACCACATAATTCACCATGGGAATGACAGCTCAGGACCGCTCACTAATTTAATAATTTTTGCTGAGTTTCTGAAAAGGAAACTTTTGACCCCTGGGTGCCATGGATAAAATGTTGATACTCTAGGGCGCTGTGATTCAAGAACGTTTGGGAAACACTGGAGTACGCAAGTGGCTCCCAGGAGGTATCCCCCAAACCGCCCACACAAACTGACAGAACACATGGCGGCTGTAACAACCATTTCAGAGGTGCGTCTCCTGTTTGGGCAGATTGCCTCACTGCTTTCTCTAAGGGTTTTATTTCTCATCCATTCATTTCTACAAAAGTAGGTGAAAATTAACATTTTCACCTACATTTGTATACAGTAAGCTGGGCCAGTTCAAAGGCACTCTGCGCCCCGGGCAGGAAAAGGGGCATGGCCTAATACAGGGGGCGTGGCCAGTTACGCCCCCTGTACATTGCTATGCTATGCGTCTAGTTCCCTTCGTGGAGAGGACCTTTGCTGTGCGGTGCGCGATGACGTCATCGCGCACCGCTCAGCAAAGTTACTCTCCACAAAGGGAAACTAGACGCATAGCGTCTAGTTCCCTTCACAGAAGGCGGACGGGGACGGCAGCGGGCAGCGGAGACGGACGGGGGACACAGCGGGCAGCAGTGGCGGATCTTGCCACGGTGCGGCGCCCTCCGGAAGGCGGCGCCCCGGGCAAAAGTCCTGCTTGCCCGTGGCAAGATCCGCTACTGACAGTAAGTATCAATGCCCTTCATTATAAAGTTAACGCAGGAGTTGTCATGGATACAGTATCTCCTGCTTACCTTCCAGCCCCAATCTGGCCCTGCGTCCGCATACACTATAGGGACCTAAATTCATCAAGCTAAGAAAATACTACATATTCAGAGCTTCACCATCTTCAGATGACATTTGTTCCTGCACTCTGCTCCTTCCTATAGAAAGGTCCGAGGTTGCAAAGAGGGACCCAATCCTTCCGTTCCTGTTTGAATTATTCTGCCAATGTTGGGTTCTCTCGGCGCTCGATCACTGACAAGTCGTGGTATCTACTACCTCTTTGGAGGAGGGGGGCTGCCACTTCCCGTGCTGCCTGCAGTAGGAGGAGAGAAGAGCCCTGGCCAGCCCGGTACCGGCACCTGTGCAACAGATCTGGCAGGCAACACAGGACTGAAGCATAGGCAGTGGTGGGACTGCACATGCGCAAAACCCCGGCTTCTATGGACTGCATCAGATGCAGCCCATAGAAGCCAGGTAGGGCTGCACGAAAAGCAGGGAGTGACTTCCCACAGGAAGAATGTCCTCTGCTAATCACAGGCCGTACTGGCAGTCCCAGAATATGGAAACAGTTCCCAATGGTACTACCTGTCCTGCGGGTGATTGGCAGGTGGCACTTCCAATGGGAAGTCACTGGCAGTCACAGTGCAGCCAGTGCAGTCATGGACTACAACCACTGAGGTGGTGCATTTTACTGGGATGGCTGCAGCACATAGGTATAATCTGCCACTGCTGCATAGTAAGACACGGCAGTGCTAAATGTCACCACTACCTAAGTAGTGGTGATAGGAATTGCGGGAACATCTGATTTTTGAACCTGCTTAAATGTTCAACTGCTGTGATTTTATATCCACCAGTCACAGCTAGATAGATACATAGGGGTCTATTCATGAAGCAGTGATAAGAGTGGAGAAGTTGCCCATGGCAACCAATCAGTTGCTCCATACAATTGTATAGTATGCAAATTATAAATGTTACTTCAATGCTGATTGGTTGCCATGGGCAACTTCTCCAATGCCTCATTTTTCCCACACTTTTCACTGCTTCATGAACAGACCCCTTAATTTTGGGGGGGGCCACACGGTCCCTGACAACATGATGAATAAACCCCTAAAATAATTGTTTCCACACATTGTAACATATAACTCTAATACAAGGTTGCTTATTCGCTGCATTCTGTTCTGAATAAACAGTTTCTAGTTTTTGTTGTTGGAGAATTAATTTCCTGCCTGGCATCTGTCGTACAGTTTTTATTATTTGGGATCTGAGATTCGCATCACGCTGGCGCTATGCTGGTATTTATAGGGGCGTTAGACTAGGGTCAGTACAGAGCAGCTATTGTATTCGTTATTAATTTCCTGCACATCTGACTGTAATCTGTGCAAGGGTACAACATCCTGTGGCCAGTCAGATCACTCGGATGTTAACATGTGCGATCTCTGCAGCTGGGCAGCACCCAGTAATTAGGTGCTGGCGACGGGGGCAGAGAGGGAGGACACGGCTGCAGTGCGATCTTTGCAGCTGGGGGTGGAGAAAGGGGTCCGCAGCTGCAGCACAACCTGGCAGCCCCTTCAATAAGATGCCAAGGGGGGGGACACCACTGTAAGGTGACGGTGGGCGGGCATGGACCGCAGAGGACCACTGTGGCATGACCCAGCAATAAGGTGCCGTCAGGGAGGAGGAGGGGGGGAGCGCCACTGTTGCCAGACAGATCTTGGGAGACCCGGCAATAGGAAGAAAAATATCACTTTCCGAAAAGCTGTCTCCAGAAAAGGAGTCGTTTTTTTCAGAAGTGATAAATTTATTATGCTGAGATAGTGAATACTGAAAAAAGTTGTGGCTGAGAATTGGAAACTAAAATTTCTCAGTACACAATTTTTCATGATGAATATGGGCCCTCATTCCGAGTTGATCGCTCGCAAGGCGATTTTAGCAGAGTTACACACGCTAAGCCGCCGCCTACTGGGAGTGAATCTTAGCTTCTTAAAATTGCGACCGATGTATTCGCAATAATGCGATTACTAACTACTTAGCAGTTTCAGAGTAGCTCCAGACTTACTCTGCCTGTGCGATCATTTCAGTGCTTGTCGTTCCTGGTTGACGTCACAAACACACCCAGCGTTCGCCCAGGCACTCCCACCGTTTCTCCGGCCACTCCTGCGTTTTTCCCGGAAACGGTAGCGTTTTCAGCCACACGCCCCTGAAACGCCGTGTTTCCGCCCAGTAACACCCATTTCCTGTCAATCACATTACGCTCGCCGGAGCGAAGAAAAAGCCGTGAGTAAAAATACTATCTTCATTGTTAAATTACTTGGCGCAGTCGCAGTGCGAATATTGCGCATGCGTACTAAGCGGAATTTTACTGCGATGCGATGAAATATACCGAGCGAACGACTCGGAATGAGGGCCATGATCCCTTAAGGTGGTAGGGTGGGAACATAGAGCTGCAGATACAGGGGGTGAGATTGATTCCTGTACTACGTACTGTGCTGCATCGGAAGCATTTTTCATGGGCAGTGGGCTGTATGCCTGAAAAAAGTCCCGACCCCC
Organism: Pseudophryne corroboree; assembly: GCF_028390025.1. Classification (NCBI taxonomy): domain Eukaryota; kingdom Metazoa; phylum Chordata; class Amphibia; order Anura; family Myobatrachidae; genus Pseudophryne; species Pseudophryne corroboree. The sequence goes on from NC_086455.1 coordinate 156,132,309, forward strand.
AGGCTCCAGTGTCAATAAGAAGGTCTGCCGGCAATCCTGCATCTGGTAGTGCTAGCTCTGTGTGCTGCTAGCTCTGGCTGGACAGTTAATTAATGAGTGACTCATCACACACAGTTTAGCAGTGTGATGAGTCACTCATGTTACTCTCCTGCCAGCGCTAGCAGCTTGCGCTAAATTGTGTAAGTGTATAGTTAAACAACTCTGGTGGCGGCTGAGTCTGGTACGGGAGTATTGGCTGTCCCCCCCGATGGCAGCCCTGCTGATGGGCAGAAAGCCAAGTGACCGATACACTAACACAGCACAGTGTGATAGAACAAAAGCTATCATCATTATACCAAGTGATAGACGGAGAACAGGTTTGGACTGGCCAACAGGGGAAGCTCCTGGAGGGCCCCACTGCCTGAGGGCCCACCGCCTTTCTAGAGATCAGGGGCCAAATGTAATGGAGTGCGAGTTTACACAAAAGTGCAAGTTTAGTGATAAACTTGCACATTTTGCAAACTGGACCAATGTAATGGGGAGCGGGATCTTGCAAACACACGTTTCCTGCAATCCCAAAAATCGCGATGGCGTTTACAACTTGCACCTAAAACATTATCAAAAACCCGCCCAAAAATAGATCAGCGGTTGGCTGGCGAGTTCGACAGAAGCATGCACAGATAAGTGTGATCCGTGCATGCTTCTGTCTGTAAAAGTAAAGAAATAGTTAAAAAGTAAGAGGAAAAAAAAAAAAAGACTTGCAGGTCCCCACCAAAAGCATAACCAGCACAGGGATCTTTGAGCTGGTCCTGGTTGCTAAAATACCGGGAACAAATTGACTAGGGTTACTCCGTATTTTAACAAACAGCATTGGGCTCTTGGACCAGTCCTAGTTCCAAAAATACGTGGGGAAAAGGACGTAGTGGTACCCCGTATTTCTGAAACCAGCAACGGGCTCCACTAGTCAAGGAGATAATGCCACAGCCGGGGGGACACATTTATACAGGTCCCTGTGTCCATGGCATTAAATCCTCAACTAGTCAGCCCTGGCTGGGGTTCCCTGGGGGAGTGGGGACCCCCCCCAATAAAGGGGTCCCCCCATCCAGGTACGCAATGGTTAGGGATGAAGTCCGGGTGTGTGGGCTGTCAAAGTTGAAAAATATTGCAGTACACACATCACGTACAAACTACACACAGATGGCCTCCGCGCGTGTACTTGTTCTGCCGTGCGTTCACATATCTGCAATTTGCGTATGATCGCTCCCGCGGTCATGCGCATTAGCGCGTGGTATGAGTATTTACGGTAGAGTTTGTGAACGCATGGAAAGCTATCAAAACACATTACATATTTAATCCAAATAGTGCACAATGTACACATAGTCTCCCCGCACCACATCAGCCAGTTTCAACAGTTTAAATGGTAACAGAACAAAGGGATTCACCTTTACAGGGTAGGAGGGGACAGAACAAGGTTATAAGGTGGTGTTTGGTATCCAGCTGTAGGGTATTTTAAGGGTAACATTCCGGTGTTGGTTCCTGCGGATAGTTATGTGCAGGAGCAGAATATAGATATAAACTCTATTTACTGTACATTATGTATGCGGCGGGAATCCAGAGGAGACCACCCACAAGAGCAGTTGGAACAGACATCGCCCACCTATTCAAAGCGACGTATGACCTCTCCTGTACTGTAAATGACCATCTCTGTGTCCAATGGACAAAGAGATTACAGTATCCATTGTGTTAAGTTTTGTATGAATTGTATAAAGAGAGCCTGCTGCAGGCCTGGTCAGACAAAAGACTCACAAAGTTATCTATTAGATGACCGAGGACCGGACCGGGAAGCGCAGGCGAAAACCAAAAGTATGTACCATTGACTGTAGCCATTATTCTGTTGTATTGTATCGTATTGTTTATATTGTAATCCCCTTTCCATAATAATACGCTGTGGTGTCGGAACCCAGCATTTTAAATAGCAAACCGCTGTCGTGTTTTTCCTTTCCCTGCTAAGGTTTAAAGGTTTATTGCTATCGCTTGCATTGTTGTTAAGGTTTTGCGGTGTATCTCTGGGTGTGTACGCTCTGTGTGTACTTTGTACCGTCAGTGCGGCGTTTGTACGCAAAGTCCGTACACAGTACGGGACTCTGTACGCTAATAGCGTAAAAAGTACGTTGAGTGTGTATTAAGTATAGCGGCCACAGCGGCTCCATGGTAAAGTGTATTTAAAGTGTGTTTAAGGCTTTTCATTCCTGTATATAAATCAGCATTCTCAGGGCGCCACCCCTGGGCTGTGGGTGGTGACATCATAGCTTGTTTATGTAAAATAATAATATATATTTTTATTTATTTATTATTATTTTATTTTTCTGTGGAACTACAAGTCCCAGCAAGCCTCCCCCGCATGCTGGTAGTTGGAGGGCCACAAGTACTAGCATTCAGGGCATTAAAGGGCCCGCTGGTACAGATGGAGCCAGGCTAATCGTGGCTCCGTCTGTGCCTGGACGTGCCCACTAGAATGGGAGAGCATCCCCATTCGGGGCGCGCGCACCCACCCGGATGTAGACACTGACGGAGATGTGGGAATGGGGTGGGGGAGTGTCTCTATGCACTCCCGGCAGGGCTAGGCAGATGGATTGCCTAGTGACGCCGGAAGTGCACGCTTGCAATGGAGCCCCCTCCTATGAGCGCAGCTCCATCTGTACCTGTATTTCCACAGTAACAGAAATATTCAAAAAAACACAGGACACACACACCATGACAGTATAGCTTTATTAAAACATACTCGCACACTCACACACATACACACACCTACACATACTTACCTACAAACCACGCTGCCATTCACATCCACTTGTCCAGTAGAATATATATAGGAAGGGGAATAACACCCCGAAACGTCACGAATAAATTGGCCAATTTGGGTCTTTTTTTTGCACTTTAAAACTTTGGTTGCAAGTCTCTGAGTGCCGCCCATACAAAGGATTTATATATATATATATATATATATATATATATATATAAAGTAGTGGTTTCAAGCGCTACACCACCCACACAGAACAGATGTATATAGTCTTTAGAATTACTTCAAGTTCATATAAATAATCCTTCCGCTCTCCCCTATATTGAGGGTGGCAGCTTTTCCTCCAGGTGAACCGATGTTCCAAGTGGTCCAAAAAACAATGAATCTAGAAAAAATGAGAAATAGCGCCTTCTAGTGCAGTAAATAGGAACCTGGTTTTCGAATACCTTCACCAGTATAATACACCCTTAGAAAAGCATAAGTACCAGTTCAAGTGGACATATCCACTTCTTGTGTCACATAAATCCGGTGGGTAATCGCAACCAGGATGGTTTTCTTCACCATAGAAGAACCTCGTATATCTCCGGTCCCGATTCGTTTGGAGAACTAGAACTGGGGGATTTGGGTTGGGAGGTAGAGGTAGAATGCCACAAATAATATTTTTAAACACAATTTTAATGGTTTACATAAGGTAAAAGATATGCCCGTACATTTATAAAGATAAAAGATAGCTCATCTGATATACTGAATTACTGTATATCAGATAAGCTATCTTTTATCTTTATAAATGTATGGGCATATATTTTACCTTATGTAAACCATTAAAATTGTGTTTAAAAATACTACACTAGTTGTGGCATTCTACCTCTACCTCCCAACCCAAATTACCCAGTTGTAGAGCTACTTTCCCAGGGAACCCCGGCCCGGTGTGACTAGCTCAGGATTTAATGCCATGGCTGCAGGGACCTATATACATGTATCCCCCGGCTGTGGCATTATCTCCTTGACTAGTGGAGCCCGCTGCTGGCCTAAAAAATACGTCCTTTTCCCCCCGTATTTTTGGAACCAGCACCGGTCCAAGAGCCCGATGCCGGTTGTTAAAATACGGGGAAAACCTAGTCATTTTTTCCCCGTAGTTTAGCAACCAGGACCGCCTCAAACAGAAGCATGGACGGATCTCACTGATCTGTGCATGTTTCTGTCAAACTCGTACAGTGTAATGAAACATCATCATTACATTGTGCAAGTGTTTATTTTATCGCACAATGCAATAGCCACGAACTTATAAACTTGCAGGCTATTACATTGAACGAGTTTGGGGACAATCTCGCACCTTCCATTGTGCGAGAAGGCGCAGGTTTTTCCCGCAAAAAAAATTGCACCCCGTTACATCCCGCCGCAGGTTCAGACTGTGCATGTGAATTCTGCATATGTTACATTATACTGCGCAGGACTATGGTGTGATTTCTTTAGTGTATTGCTGTTATTAATCTGGTACGTTATTGATCAAGCACTACCAGTGTTAAATCTATAGATATATTTTTGTTTTTAAAGGGGCGAGACCATGCACTCTCTAATGGTTGGTCAAGCCTTTCTGGTGGCTGTCCACACCCCCTTTGGAGGCTGGCCACACCCCTAAGCATGGGCCCCTACCACTACATTCCCCTGTTGGGCCCCCCATTCCGACACTGAGGGAGAACAAACTACAGTTTACTGTACATAGAGGAGGCTATATCCTCATCCAAGGCTGCATTATCAGATAATATCATCCCCAGTATCATGCTCACACACAGCAGGGAGCCGGGACGGACATTAATAAGAGCTGTTTATGTCTGTAACATGTGGGTTCAGCAATTTTTTACTTCCCCCTGAAGAGATTGTGCCTCGGAGATCTGTGCCGCGTTGCAAATCACCGATAGGAATAAAACTGCACCCGGTCGCTCTGGCACAATCTAGCCGGCCATAAAATGCAAAATAAACTATCCAAACTCAACATTTGTGAAGAATTGTATTAATCCGCTGCCTGGAGGAGAAATACTTTAGAGTCATTTAACAAAGAAAAACATATTAGAATATTTTATGCATGGCGCGTTATGGCTTTATCTCTGGGTCACTTCTGAATACACAGTGTCTTAATTGGATCATTTATAAACAAAGCAGAATGGAAGACAGGGCCCCTTGGCTTCGGTCACAATTGTGCTATATACTGTACCACATGCATGACTCACAGGAGGCATATTCCATTTATCCATTATGGCTTAAATCCTTCCCTTTAGAATGTAAGCTCTCACGAGCAGGGCCCTCTTCCCTCATGCGCTTATCCTCTTACTTAAACCATCCTTGACGACACCTAATCCTGCAGTTTTCTGCCACTCCGATACTTATGTCAGTGTTGTTAACCCTGGACTTGTCCTATATTGTCTTCAACTGTAAGGGGTCTATTTACGAAGCAATGAAAAGACTGGAGAAGTGAACAAGTGGAGAAGGGGCCCATGGCAACCAATCAGCATTGAAGTAACATTTATAATTTGCATACGGAGCAGCTGATTGGTTGCCATGGGCAACTTCTCCACAGGCTCACTTCTCCACACTTTTCACTGCTTCATGAATAGACCCCTAAGTCACTATTGTCCCGGTTTCATTTTTTTTTCTCTGTAATATGGCGCTGCGGATCCCTTGTGGCGCAATATAAATAAAGGATAATTATACACACCGGCAAAACCAAGGGGAGCATAGGGGTGCTGCAGGCCACAAGGACCCTACACCGCTACCCACAGGACACCCTGAGGCAGTAGTGTAACTGCCAGAGGCAATGGAGGGTGGGAGGGTTAGCTAGGGTGCCACCTCTAGACCGTGTGCTGCAATTAGCATTGGAGAAAGTGGCATATCACTAATGGGTACAGAGTGTGTGTCGCACATGGGACCCTGAGTCAAAAGGGAATCACATTGCTCACCATGCACCCACTAACTTGAGGATGGCCATTGATTATCGTTGATCATTATCTGCCGATGGTTAACAGCTGATGACAGATTTTCCATCAATGGCAGAGAACCATCTTGGAGATCTGCACAAAAGAGAAATCACCAGAAAACTGTCATTGGCATCAGATATCAGTATACTCTATCACAGTGCAACGGGGTGGTGCCTGAACAGAGACTGCATATGGGCTTCCTCCTCTCTTAAGTCACCCCTGCATGTGTGGCACCCCAGAACTTGGTGTGTGTGCCCCTTTAAGAACGTGAGAACTTGAGAGAGAGTGAGGAGCCATTACAGCAGGTGCAGCCAGCTTCAAACTCCGTTCCCTGGGTCTGAGTGAGTACTGTTTGAAACTGCCAGCCAGCAAGTGTGCCTTCAGCCTCCGCCACCTGTGTTACAGACCAAACAGTGTTTCATAAGGGTGCAGCCAGCAGCTGCCATATTGTGCCAATTAAGACCCACAGAAAGAGAGCTAAAGAAGGACTGAGTTTATTACAAGTTCAAGAGAAATATTTGTGTTAAAGGACTGAGTTTTGTGCAAACACAGACAGTTTTTGCTGGAAGGACGGAGCTAATTATGCAAAAGTTGATTATGCCCTGTAACTGAAAGAGACTGATTTTGTTCTATACAAAAGCCCCTTATTGTGACATAAGTGCCGTTGTCAGGAGACCCTGCTATTCCTTTACTAGTTCCATCCTTTTTTAAATAAAGAACTGAGTAAAGTTGACAATTTCCATCCCAGGATCCCCTCAGTAACCGTGTGCCCATTCCCCTGTTGACACACTGTGGCACAGCAGGCTTTAACCAGAGCTCCAACGATATTTGCCTGTGAAGATATTTGTTACATTGTCTAGAGAGCACTAGGATTACTGAATATCTTGCTATTATTATTCTTCTTATCATCACATTATAGAATGGAATGCACAGCGTCTGATATTATTTTATTATTCCAATTGTTCTTAATCCTGATTCTAATTCTTCTTCTGTGATTCAAATTGCGTGTTTTTTGCATATCGGATGATCTTTTGTGGTGTGAACTGTAGTGAATTGTATATTCCTGTTTTTCTAGTATGTCAAAGTCTTCTTTTTGTATGTAACACATGTAACTATGACAGGGAAGGTGGCCCCTCTCAGCTCTGGCCCCATAGCAGCTGCACTCCCTGCACCTATGGTAGCTACACCCTGTATATAACACATGTAACTATGACAGGGAAGGTGGCTCCTCTCAGCTCCGAGCCCCATATCAGCTGCACTCCCTGCACCTATGGTAGCAACACCCTGTATATAACACATGTAACTATGACAGGGAAGATAGCCCCTCTCAGCTCTGGGCCCCATAGCAGCTGCACTCCCTGCACCTATGGTAGCTACACCCTGTATATAATACATGTAACTGTGACAGGGAAGGTGGCCCCTCTCAGCTTTGGGCCCCATAGCAGCTGCACTCCCTGCACCTATGGTAGTTACACCCTGGTATATAACACATGTAACTATGACAGGGAAGGTGGCTCCTCTCAGCTCCGAGCCCCATAGCAGCTGCACTCCCTGCACCTATGGTAGCTACAAACTTTTCCTGCATGCAGAATAACACATGTATTGGCACCCCTTGGCCCTCATTCCGAGTTGATCGGTCGCAAGGCGAATTTTGCAGAGTTACACACGCTAAGCCTACGCCTACTGGGAGTGTATCTTAGCATCCTAAAATTGCGACCGATGTATTCGCATTATTGCGATCACAAACTACTTAGCAGTTTTAGAGTAGCTCCACACTTACTCTGCCTGTGCGATCAGTTCAGTGCTTGTCGTTCCTGGATTGACGTCAAAAACACACCCAGCGTTCGCTCAGACACTCCCCCGTTTCTCCGGCCACTCCTGCGTTTTTTCCGGAAACGGTAGCGTTTTCATCCACACGCCCCTAAAACGCCGTGTTTCCGCCCAGTAACACCCATTTCCTGTCAATCACACTACGATCGCCGGAGCGAAGAAAAAGCCGTGAGTAAAAATCCTATCTTCATAGCAAAGTTACTTGGCGCAGTCGCAGTGCGACTATTGCGCATGCGCACTAAGCGAAATTTCACTGCGATGCGATGAAAAATAACGAGCGATCAACTCGGAATGAGGGCCCTTGTATTGCAGAATGGTTTGTTCCATGTGCAAAAATACTTGCTTTTTTATGCTTTATTCCCAACTCAGAGACAGGTCCCAGATGTACAGACATGTTAATTGTTATATATCAAGATATTACTTTGTGTACTGTACTCTCATATTATATTACATTTACAATCTTCCTAATGTATCAGCTTTTAATTCAGCTCTTAACTTTCTGGCTTTGCTGCTTTGTCCTTATTAGAAGTAAATGCATGTTAGAGAATAATAATGTGTATTAGTGAACAGCTGTGCTCTCCTAATTGATATTCAATTTTCATTGCACACCTGTTATGCTTAATGCGTTCCTATCTCATTCTTCCCGTGCTCTATGAGAGCGTGCTTCGTGACGAATGCTGTTTCTAAAGGGCCCTACACATTGAGCGATCCGCCGCCGAGCTGCCCGACGGCGGATACGGCAGACGGGCGACCCGGCGACGGGGAGGGCAGTGACGGGGGGAGTGAAGTTTCTTCACTCCCCCGTCACCTGGCTCCGTAGCAGTGCAGGCAAATATGGACGAGATCTACCATATTGGCCTGCATGCACAGCCGACGGGGGACCAGCGATGAACGAGCGCGGGGCCGCGCATCGTTCATCGTTGCTGCCTCCACACTGAAAGATATGAACGGTATCTCATTCATTAATGAACAAGATCGTTCATATCTTTGAATATTATCACCCAGTGTGTAGGGCCTATAAGACTCGGAGGTTTCATACTCAAGCTGGGACTGGGGCCTCTCCACCTAAAGCAATGCTTGCATCTAATATATAACTGGGGTATTTTATTCTCATTGGCTTACTGTGCTTCCGTTGTGACTCTATGAAATGCACCTACAAGGGGTAATTTGTGTCTCGCTGAAAGCAGTGGGAAAGGTATGACACTGACAGGCCCCCCACCCCCGTCACTGCCCAGGTATGTCTATTGGAAATGCGTGGGTCTATCTTCAAATTGATATGTGCAAATGTATTTGATCATAGCAGGAATCCAGTAAAGATTCTGCAGCTTCATGGGCATCCATTGTCAGATATAGCTAACGCCATCCTAAGATGCTTTTTATTAATTGTTAATTTGCCAGGCCCTTGTCCGCATAGAGGTCTCTGGGGATGGCGGTGACCGGCGAAAAGCACGGTACCGCCGGATGACGTTGAAACATTTGGTAACTTGTGAGAAGTTGATATAAGCCATTCCTTCCAGGGAAAACGCCAGAGGCGGGACATATTTCAGCTTTACAAATAAACCCCTTATACCAGGCATGTCCAAACTGCGGCCCTCCAGCTGTTGAGAAACTACACATCCCAGCATGCCCTGACACAGCTTCAGCATTCTCTGACAGCAAAACTGTGTCAGGGCATGCTGGGATATGTAGTTTCACAACAGCTGGAGGGCCGCAGTTTGGACACGCCTGCCTTAAACCCTTATTGCCAACTCTGAAACAAAGTAAGCCCCATTTCTCTCTAATGACAATACAGAGAAACATCCATCTAGTGCAAGCGATGTTGATTTAATGAGGAGACTGAGGTTTCACCATTGCATTCCACTGCCAGAAATGAATACAAGGGTCTATGTCAGGGGTGGGCAATTATTTCAGCTGGGGGGCCGCTTAACACTTCCAGCGAATATTCGAGGGCCACACACAAAATACTCAAAAAGAGATCCCTTTTTACACATTACGGCAGACAGCGTGCCCTTTTTACACATTACGGCAGACAGCGTCCCCCTTTTTACACATTACGACAGACAGCGTCCCCTTTTTACAGATTACGACAGACAGCATCCCCATTTTTATAATTACGGCAGACAGCGCCCCTGTTTTTATACATTACGGCAGACAGCGCCCCCTTTTTTATACATTACAGCAGACAGCGCTCCCGTTTTTACACATTACGGCAGACAGCGCCCCCGTTTTTACACATTACGCAGACAGCGCCCCCGTTTTTACACATTACGGCAGACAGCGCCCCCGTTTTTACACATTACGGCAGACAGCGCCCCCTTTTTTATACATTACGGCAGACAGCGCCCCCGTTTTTACACATTACGGCAGACAGCGCCCCCGTTTTTACACATTACGGCAGACAGCGCCCCCGTTTTTACACATTAAGGCAGACAGCGCCCCCGTTTTTACACATTACGGCAGACAGCGCCCCCGTTTTTACACATTACGGCAGACAGCGCCCCCGTTTTTACACATTACGGCAGACAGCGCCCCCGTTTTTATACATTACGGCAGACAGTGCCCCCGTTTTTACACATTACGGCAGACAGTGCCCCCGTTTTTACACATTACAGCAGACAGCGCCCCCGTTTTTATACATTACGGCAGACAGCGCCCCCGTTTTTACACATTACGGCAGACAGCGCCCCCGTTTTTACACATTACGGCAGACAGCATCCCCTTTTTACACATTACGGCAGACAGTCCCTACCCCCCTTTCCCCAACCTCCCCTAAACCTATATAGCAGTCCTTACCCTCTGTCGGGCCTCTTGTCATTGCACTCTGGTGGGGCACAGCGGGCCAGGCAGGATCGGTCCGCGGGTCGCATCCGGCCCGCGGGCCGCATGTTGCCCACCCCTAGTCTATGTGATAAGCCTTGGAGAAAGATAAAGTGGAGAGTAATAAAGAACCAGCCAATCAGCTCCTAACTGTCATGTTATGCAGGCTGTGTTTGAAAAATGACAGATAGAAACTGATTTCTCTCCACTATATATCTCTCCATGGCTTAGTACATAGACCCCTGTAATGTGGCAGTTCGATGCCGATTGACTGTTACTTTATCTCTCTCCAAAGTTGGATACATATCCCCTACAGACATGTCACCTCCCGCAACACTGTGCCACGGGAAGGGGTGCACTCCACAATGGTGCCAAGCACTGGCGATTTCCTTTCTGCTGCGTATTGGACACCTATGGTGAAGGGAAGGGCTGACTTTGGTATGTGATCTTTAATGGAAATAAGTTAACGTTCTGGCAGAATATAACGTTAACATCTGATTTTATTCTCGTACAGATACAGCGAGCTCCCTCCGCAACCGATGTAGTGACGCTGGGCCAGCTCTCTCCTTGTACAGGCTGGAAATTTGCATATAAACTTCATCCCTTTCGCTAATTATACAGCGTAAAATACATTCATTTCCCTGCGATTATGAACCTTGCCTGCCAAACACCTGTGCCTGCAACATCCCCTAATTTGTTATTTATTTACTTTTGAAGCAATCTTATTAGCTAAATGAAGCAAGGTCCCTGACGCCACAATAGCGGAGAGTCAATTAGACGAGGTTACGGGCGCTTGTCCTTGGGCTGATACTCAGCGCTGCTTGGATGCTTTTATTGTGGGTTTTGTGTCTTCTGCAGAACTTGTGTCTGAGAGGAGCTGGGAATATGTGGAGTGTATTGGAAGAATAATTTGGATGTGTTACACCCAGACTGTGCCAGGGCTGTCAGCAGCAATCTGCCAGTGACCGGTGTGTGGAGTTGTGCGTCCAAGTTTTGCAGCTGAAGTTGCAGGAAGCCCTCAGAGTGATCTCTATGCAATGTTTACACCAAATTATACTGTAGCTCTCAAGACATTGCTCTTCTCCCCCTGCCAGAGTGCTCCTGTCCATAGCTGGGAAGATAGGGCAGTGCCGGAATTAACCCATTTGTGGAGGGGGGGAAGGGGGGTGGGGGGCAGCTGCCAGCAGTGAAAAAAGGATCCTCTGAATACGAGCATTTGGTTTCAGTAAAGAAAGGCAAATGCCACCTCGTGTGTCCATGGTTTTGGAAGCAATGCTGGCACAAGAGCAATCCCCTCATGGAAAAGAAAGACCGTCTAGAGATGTGGAAGAGTAATTGATGAGAGTGCCTGAGGTTCACTGAGCCTCCCACCTGAACCACAGCTCACAGCAATACTGGTCTAAGTGTCACGTTCCACCAAGTGGTATCATGCAATGGCCAAAACAGATCTTTAGTCATGGCACAAACCCAATAATTCTATTTTTGAATTGGAGGTGATGTGCGAGAAGAGGGTGCAACAGTGCGGCATGTGGCATACTATGTCCCTGGTGAGGTGTCCAGTGATACCCTGCCATCACATTAAAATACCCTTGCAGTGCCATACAGACCTGCCGCTAGTCTGTGCAGCACTGAAAGGGCATACTCCCAACTGTCCTGGAATTGGGACTGTTCCACCTATATCGTAACACTTTGGAAGTATGTTCAGTGCTATTAAGGGGTCTGTTTTTTAGGGTTGGGTATATTTTGTTGACAGTCATAATATAGTGATTACATTTCGAGATAATTAAAATGTCAACAAAACATTCCTGGTGGTCCATTGGTAACTTACTTTTTTAGGGTGTTTGTCAGTTCCTGCAGCGGTGACGTGGTGATGCCTTACAGCTTTGAGGGTAAACCTTAACCTTTCCTCTTCTGCCTAGTCCTAACTACCCCTACTGCAGCCCTACCCTCCCACTAATGCAGAAAACTTACCTTGCCCTCCTGCAACCTATCCCTAACCTACCTTTCTGCAGTCTAACCCTCCATTAGTGCCTTAGGGTGGGATTTATTAAAATACATTGCCGCCCCTTGCCACCTACCGCAGCTATGCTATTTGCATATGTGCTAACATAGGGGGTCATTCCGAGTTGTTCGCTCTGTATTTTTCTTCGCATCGCAGCGATTTTCCGCTAACTGCGCATGCGCAATGTTCGCACTGCGACTGCGCCAAGTAAATTTACTATGTAGTTAGGTTTTTTACTCACGGCATTACAAGGTTTTTTCTTCGTTCTGGTGATCGTAATGTGATTGACAGGAAGTGGGTGTTTCTGGGCGGAAACTGGCCGTTTTATGGGAGTGTGTGAAAAAACGCTACCGTTTCTGGGAAAAACGCGGGAGTGGCTGGAGAAACGGAGGAGTGTCTGGGCGAACGCTGGGTGTGTTTGTGACGTCAAACCAGGAACGACAAGCACTGAACTGATCGCAGATGCCGAGTAAGTTTGAAGCTACTCAGAAACTGCTAAGAAGTGTCTAATCGCAATTTTGCTAATCTTTCGTTCGCAATTTTACTATGCTAAGATTCACTCCCAGTAGGCGGCGGCTTAGCGTGTGCAAAGCTGCTAAAAGCAGCTTGCGAGCGAACAACTCGGAATGACCACCATAGTGATGGAGGACCCCCGCGATACCTGTGAGAAGGTGTGCGTGGGGTCTCAGTCACCTCCCTGAGCTCTCCCTCTCCTCCCTGGCCGGGAAGTAGGCGGCAGGCTGTCCCGTGTGCCTTTTCCTCCTCCTTGCAGCCGGAAGGACCTCCAGCTAGGGATGGCCATCGACCATCGATGATTTGAAATCATCGATGGTCTATGACCGATGATGAATACTTCTAGCATTGAGGGGGGGGGGACCAGATGGTTTCCCACCATCGATGGTTTAGTGCTACCAAATTTTACATTTTTTTTCCCCTCATAGTGTCGGGGCACGGAGCTTTGCCCGCCCCCTGACACCCATGAAGCCATGCCCCCTGGCTCCAATTGGCCCGCATTGCAGTCAACAGTAATGCAGGGGGTGACCATCGATGGGTAAAACCGTCGATGGTTCCTTTACAGATGGTTTTACACCATCGAGGTTATCCATCAATGGTACCATCGATGGTGACCATAGATGGATAATCTACTGATGGCCATCCATACCTCTGGCTGTGGTGCTAGGGGGAGGAGGAGTTTGGCTTCTGGGACCAGGGCTGCCTGGACGGAGGTATTCTGGGGGGAGGGGGGTCGGAGGAGGCGGCACGGGGCGTTGGAGGCGGCCAGATGCGGCGGCCAGTGGTAAGAAGCCCATAGGCTTCTATAGGGTATTGTCATCACCCTCAGCTGCAAAAAACGTGGCGGCCGGTGGTTAGTACATACATCCCACCCTAACTGTCTCCCTAGTGACTAACCCTAACCCCAGTACCTAACCTAACCCTCCTACTATTGCCTAACCTTCCCCCTAGTTCCCAACCCTAACCCTCCCCTCTTGCAGCTTGACCCCAATTTACATTCCCGCAGCCTAATTCACAGTTGATCGCAGCAGCAAATCTGTTAGAAGTGGGCAAAACCATGTGCACTGCAGGTGGGGCAGATGTAACATGTGCAGAGAGAGTTAGATTTGGGTGGGTTATTTTGTTTCTTTGCAGGGTAAATACTGGCTGCTTTACTTCTACACTGCAATTTAGATTTCAGTTTGAACACACCCCACCCAAATCTAACTCTCTCTGCACATGTTACATCTGCCCCACCTGCACTGCACATGGGGGTTCATTCTGAGTTGATCGCTCGCTAGCTAGTCTTAGCAGCCGTGCAAACTCTATGCCGCCGCCCACTGGGGAGTGTATTTTAGCTTAGCAGAAGTGCGAACGCCTGTGCAGCCGAGCTCTGCAAAAACAGTTTGTGCAGTTTCTGAGCAGCTTTGAACCTACTCAGCTCTTGCGATCACTTCAGCCTATTCGTGTCCGGATTTGACGTCATACACCCGCCCAGCGAACGCCCAGCCACGCCTGCATTTTTTCAGACACGCCTGCGTTTTTGCAAACACTCCCTGAAAACGGTCAGTTGACACCCAGAGTATTCAATATGCGAAGCGTCATGCATCCAGCCCTTAGAATCTTAGCGTGATGAATATATTTCAGAATCACAACAAGATCACTGGGTTCCACGTTCTTCCCCAGTAAAGCATCCAGATAACAGAAAATTGCACAACTTAAATTTCTCAGGATTGCTGTCTTCTGCCATCTTCACAAATATCACTGCGGGGGAGCGGCTGGATGGCGATACGAAGATGGAGAGGCCGCTGACAGCTGGCCTCCTGTGTTAATACACTCCTGGTCAGGGGCAGGCTGGGCCAGATGGCAGAGTGACAGACGCCCCCCCTGGCCAGACCTATTGATACCATATTGGCCCTGCCATCTCCCTAGCACCATATTGACCCCGTACCCTCCTTGTGGCATTTTGCCATGAGGGTACGGGCCTAATAACATGGTGCCCACTCTACCAGACATTATAGAAAAAAAACTGTCAGTGGGGATTTTTGGGTACTCAGAAACCCTCCCTGCATGCACCACTAAGTCAGACCCCTACGTTTAGCACGTTGGTTTGTCACAAATCCCCAGGAGAATCTAAGTGGGGTAAGCCATTGGGCAATGATTTCCTACAGTTTCTCTAAGAGGTTGTCAGCGGTGTGCTTATTACAGAAACCGGTGATACACAGCGTAGCCTTCCTAGGAACGAGCTGGCGTTTGTGAGATGCTGCTACTGGTGCCGCTGCTGTTGTTTCTGCGCAAGGCCATACATCTACCCAGTGGGCTGTCACGGTCATATAGTCCTTAGTCTGCCCTGCTACACTTGTCCACATGTCTGTGGTTAAGTGGACATTGGGTACAACCACATTTTTTAGGACACTGAGGACACTTTTTCTGATGTCTCTGTACATTCTCGGTATCGCCTGCCTAGTGAAATGGAATCTAGATGGGATTTGGTACTTCGTACACTACCTCCATCGATTGCCTAAATCCCACTGCACTAATGGCGGATACCGGACGCACGTCTAACACCAACATAGTTGTCAAGGCCTGAGTTATCCGCTTTGCAACCGGATGACTGCTGTCGTATTTCATCCTCCTGGCAAAGGACTGTTGGACGGTCAATTGCTTAGTGAAAGAAAGTTCCAACTTCCTCTCTGGGATGATGAACAACTCCCAGCAGCAACAGCAGCAGTAGGCGTCACAATGCAGGATCCTCCGGAGGAATCCCGGATAGGAGAGGAGTCCGTCATGCCAGTGACATGGCCTGCAGGACTACTTCCGATCCTGACTGAGGAGGAAATTGACGAGGAGGGAGTTGCTGGTGTGGTTTGCAGGCGCTTGGATACAACAGGACAAAGGATTTAGGTGTCCCTGGACTTTTAACGGTCTTATCCCCAGTTACTGAACTTGACAGTGACTTTTTATGAACGCACTGCAGGTGACGTATAAGGGAGGATGTTCCTAGGTGGTTAACGTCCTTACCCCTACTTATTACACCTTTACATAAGGTACATATGGCAAGACAGTAGATGTCCGGATTTGGATAGAAATAATTCCACACTGAAGAGGTGTATTTTTTGGTCTTCTGCCCAGGCATGACAATTGGCTTATTCATCCCACGGACAACAGGTGTCTCCCCGGGTGCCTGATTTAAACAAACCACATCACCAACAGAATCTTCCTCGTCAACTTCCTCCTCAGCACCAGCTACACCCATATCCTCATCCTGGTGTACTTCAACAGTGACGTCTTCAATTTGAATATCAGAAACTGGACTATTGGTGCTACTTCCAGCACTTGCAGAGGGCGTGCAAATGGTGGAAGGAACCACCTCTTCCCGTCCAGTGTTGGAAAGATCAGGCATTGCAACCGCCGACACACTTGGACTCTCATTGGGGATTTGTGATACCATTTTAGAACGCACAGTTCTTTGCTGTGCTTTTGCCAGCTTAACTCTTAATTTTTCTAGCGGGAGGAAGAGGGCTTCCATCGTCATGTGAAGCTGAACCACTAGTCATGAACATAGTGCTCCAAACCCTTTAGTTCACTCCTTTTTAGCAATCAAATTGCATTCCTAATACTTTGGAAATGCAATCTCACCAAATTTACTAAAAAAAAAAAAAAATTGTGAAAGAAATTCACATTGAGCCCTGAGATAATTGTGCCAGCTTCAGCTGGTGTAATCACAGGGGTCATTGCAAGATCCTTACTTCAGCACAGCTTTCTCTGTATGGGTGGGGTCTCTGTATGGGTGGGGTCTCTGTATGGGTGGGGAAGTAGTCGCGGGAGGGGTGGGTTTGCGGTGTCAGCAGTAGCTGCGTATGTGCAGCAGGAAGTCTGATATTTTTTCCCCAAAACACCCTGATAGTGCTGCGGAGGGCATTCCCAGAGACAGAGCTTTCTGGCAAGCTCTGTCCCTGCATGCGATTAATGATACATCCATTCAATATATACAATAATCACATTGCAAGTTTGGACGGTTTTATCACATCCCATCTGCATCTAAGGATGCGGATGGTGATAAATCGGCCGCTAACTGGTTACATTTATCTGTGCTTCACATATTCTAGTGAGAGCAGTGTTTCCGAAACTAAGATACTCGCTGATCCATTCCTATTTGCCCAAAACTATATTTGCTGCTCGGGTACCAGGGGCTAAGCAGGGGAACACAGCCTGTTCCATATTGTATCACTACAAAATATCTCATTATAGAACAGTCCTGTTTCCACGGAGACCGTGATAACTTTCTATTTCCGTTACAGGACAGAACTAAGCTGTGTATTACTATTAACCCTGTGTTACTAACAGCTATAATTAACCCTGGCTCATCTCTACAGGAGACACATACACATACTACAAACTAACAACTTCTGAAAGTAAAACGTTCCATAGAATCTTTTCTCGGTTACTGATAAACTTCTCATCTGTGAGTACCTGTTATGGGATCTGGGCGGTCGGGATCCCCAGCAGTCAAAATACCGACACCGGTATACCGGCACTGCTTGAAATGTCGACCCCAGCATCCCAACTAGGGTCACAAGCCTGGCGTCGGAATCCCGGCATCCGGAAAACAGAAATGACCGTTTGCCAGACTAGGGGGGAAGGGGGCGGGGGGGGGGGAGTAGGGTTAGGGTTAGGCTACGGGGGGTTCTGTGTCAGCAGTGGCTTCTGGGTCCCGGCAGTCATGTGACTGTCAGTTCTACAGGAGTCAATCCCTATCCCTTATTGTCTAACCCTAACCTCCCCCCTGCAGCCTGATACTATCCCTCCGCATAGTGCCTAACCTCCCCTCCCACAGCCTCACCCTAACCTCTCCCTAGTGCCCAACCCTAACCCTCCCCCTAATGCCTAACCCTAACCTTCCCTCCTGCAGACTGACCCTAACCTCTCCCTAGTGCCTAACCCTGACCTTCTGTCTCACAGCCTAACGCCCCCAGTGTTTAATTCTATCCTCACCTCCCGCAGCATGACCCTAACCCTTCCCCTAGTGCCTAACTCTAACCTCTCCCTAGTGCCTAACCCTCCCCCTAGTGCCCAACCCTAACTTCCCCTCATGTAGCCTAACTCTAACCTCCCCCTAGTGCCTAACTTTAACCTCTCCTCCTTCAGCCTAACCCCAATCCTCACCCCAGCACCTAACCCTAATCTCCCCTTCTGCAGCCTGACCCTAACCCTCACCCTAGTGCCCAACGCTAACCCTCCCCCTAGTGCAGTGGTTGCCAACCCTGGTCCTCGAGAGCTACCAACAGTTCACGTTTTCCAGCTCACCTGGCAGGTGCACAGGTGCAGTCATTACTAACTCACATTTTAAAAGATCCACAGGTGGAGCTAATCACTTAACTTGTGATTCTGTGAGGAGACCTGGAGTAAGTGCACTATTGGTAGCTCTTGAGGACCAGGGTTGGCTACCCCTGCCCTAGTGCCTAACCCTAACCTTCCCTCCCGCAGCCTGATACTAACCCTCTCCATAGTGCCTAACCCTAACCTCCACTCCCGCAGCTTGACCCTAACCCTCCCCCTAGTGACTAACCCTTCCCCTAGTGCCTAACCCTAACTTCGCCTCCCGCAGCCTCACCCTAACCTCTCCCTAGTGCCTAACCCTGACCTCCCGTCTCACAGCCTAATGCCCCCTGTGCTTAATTCTATCCTCCCCTCCCGCAGCATGACCCTAACCCTTCCCCTAGTGCCTAACTCTAACCTCTCCTTAGTGCCCAACCCTCCCCCTAGTGTCCAACTCTAACCTCCCCTCATGTTGCCTAACTCAAGAGGCGTAACTAGGGTTTTTAGAGCCCAGGGCAAGATTAGGAATGGCGCCCCCCATAAAAAAATTAGAATATTGAATAAGAAATTGAGTGCGGTGCGCGTCAGAAAAAAATGGGTGTGGTCACATGCCAGAAGGAGTGTGGCCACTGAAAATGGGGCATGACAACATGACACACCACCTGTTTCACATCCCACTGGGAACGTTCTTTTCAATTCAACATGCACCTTACCTGTATAATGGTTTCTCACAATATGGAACCTCTGAAGAACTGTATCCTCTGAGGCAGACGGCGTCTTCAGTCGGTAATCACTATTCATGTAGGAAATCCCATTGTCCAGAAGATGCCTGTTTGTGTAGGAATATTAACAAGGTCAGCATCATGCAGCAGCGGTTCAACAAGACTCACATCCTGTCTCCTGTGTCAGATCTTGCCCCCTCCGTCTCCCAGCCACACCATCATCTCCCTCTCATGTCATCTCAGTCACACCATCACCTACCGCCTGCGTCATCAATCAGCACACCATCACCTCCTCCTGCGTCGTCATTCAGCACACCATCACCTACCCCCTGCGACGTCTCTCAGCACACCATCACCTCCCCCTGCGTCGTCATTCAGCACACCATCACCTCCCCCTGTGTCGTCATTCAGCCCACCATCACCTCCCCCTGCGTCGTCATTCAGCACACAATCACCCCCTGCATCGTCATTCAGCACACAATCACGCCTTCTGTGTCATCATTCAGCACACCTTCACCTCCCCCTGCGTCGTCATTCAGCACACTATCTCCTCCTCCTGCATCGTTATTCAGCACACCTTCACCATTAACATCGCAATGTGGTAGACGAACCCCCTTGCGATGTTGAATGGAGATACTCACTGTCCCGCAAAAATCGGGATAGTTGGGAGGTATGGACTAGCTCCACGGATCAGCTCCTATTCCTGGGGAAAGACTGATTGTGATCACTCCTCCTCGCGGGTCTGAGTGGTAAGGTATCACGTGATGGTCATGCAGGGACGGATCCAGGAGGGGAGCGATCAGCACAAGTGCTACTTCTCCCACTTCATGCAGGGAGAGAGGGGTGTGCTACGGCAGCGTGTGCTGCATGGCCAATCAGACGATATCGTATGCGGCGCTGTGCCGTGTAATGAAGGATGGAACGAGGTATTGTTCCATCGTTCATTAACTAACATAGCCTGTATGGGCAATTTTGCATGGACTGGGGCAAAGGGAATTTGTCCCGTCCATCAGCAAGATTGCCCGTCACTCTAGTGTGTACCTGGCCTTACAGACAGGAGTAAGCATAGCTACTGTAGAAGGTGATATTTTGAAACTTGGTAAAACTACGTTGCACTGTAGGAAATCAAGTGAGGAGGGCGGGGGGGGGGGGGGGGGTTTACAATAAAGTTGCCCAGTTTTGGTGCACTGCATGCAATAGCAGCCAGTACCCTGCAAACAAGCAAAACTGTATTTGCCAGAATTCTGTGGCTTTACCCTATTCCTAACATAAATCCACGAGCAGCTCACTTGTGTGTATAAGGGGCATCTCAGAGCTCTCCTGTCTGATCCCCAAATCTTCTTTTTACACGATTCAAGGAGAAGGATCTGACCAAACGCATAAAACACATTGTAACTACTGGTTGAGGCACAGGTTCTGTCTGGATAAGTGGGTTGCAGAGTAGTCTGTAGTGTCTTCCTCCGGGACCCATCCACTGTCAGTAACTATGTATCATGTAATACGTTTGGTTACAGTATTTTGGATGCCTGCAGCTAACTGTGTTTGGCTTTGGTTCCAGATGCAGTTCAGCATTTTCCCGGCTCGTCACTGGGGCTTATTAAGAGCTGATACACATGAATCAGCAGTGAGATCGCGCCAGCTGCAGGATTCATGGACCAGCAAAGTGCTGAATGGTGAGATACCTAGGAGGGCATTGGAGAATTGTGCAAGTGAGGAGCCTGGCAGCCTGGACTTAATGAGAGCGACGTGGGTACATTTGTAGGACGAGTTACGTCTCATCTATCTCCCTCTGGCTCTACCTGTCTCTGTGCATAGAAATAGATAGATAGATGATAGATAGATAGATAGATAGATAGATAGATAGATAGATAGATAGATAGATAGATAGATAGATAGATAGATAGATAGAAAGACTGGCGTTTCTGTAATGGGTGCAGTGTGTGCGGTGCACACTGGCCCCTGAGTCCAGAGGGAGCCCCCACCGCACACGCTGCACCCATTTTCTAAATACTCACCCCTCCGGAGTCCCGCGGCAACGTCCACGGCAGTATTAAAACTCTGTGAAAATGGCTCAGCGGCCATTTTCGTGGAGTTCTGCGCATGCGCAGTAGAGAAATCTCAGGGAAAATGGCCGCCGCCCCATTTTCCCAGAGATCTGCGCATGTGCAGTAGAGTCTGAGCGCTCTAGTGCTCAGACTCTCAGCGCTGCCGGCAGAGAGGAGGGGGCCCAAACGTAGGAGGCTGCAACCGGGCGTCATCCTTTCTTAAAGCGCCCCTGGATGGATGGATGGATGGATGGATAGATAGATAGATAGATAGATAGATAGATAGATAGATAGATAGATAGATAGATAGATAGATAGATAGATAGATAGATAGATAGATAGATAGATCAGAGGTTCTCAAACTCGGTCCTCGGGGGCACACACAGTGCATGTTTTGCAGGTCTCCTCACAGAATCGCAAGTGAAATAATTAGCTCCACCTGTGGACCTTTTAAAATGTGTCAGTGAGTAATTAATACATCTGTGCACCTGGTGGGTTACCTGCAAAACATGCACTGTGTGTGCCCCCGAGGACTGAGTTTGAGAACCTCTTAGATAGATAGATAGATAGATAGATAGATAGATAGATAGATAGATAGATAGATAGATAGATAGATAGATAGATAGATAGTGCACTCGTAAAAATAGGAACTGGGAAAATTTTATAAAAAGGTTCCACTGACATGACAATCCCGAGTTTTTGCACATGAACACACACCATCCTGGTATTTTTGTCAGTGGAAATGGCTACAAGGCAAAAATCCCGAGTAAAGTGACCTGGGATTTTTACCCTGGTAACAAGCAGGTTTTTGTAGCTGGTCTTTCCAGGGTGAGCTGCAGTGGAAGCGGGTTACCAGGGTCATCCAATCCCAGATACCCCGTTTTACAGCCTGGTGATTAGCTAAAAACCATCCCGAACGCACCGCACACACCCCACTGCCTGCTGTAGGTCTCCGGTTCCACTGCTTGAGGTGCTTGGAGACCGCCCGCTTGCCGCCGGTCTCCATCTGCCCACCCTTTGCAGATTTCTGGAAGCTCGCCACTGGTCTCCATCCACTGTTTGCAGCGTTTGGAGTTGACATCATCTGCAAGCACTGCCAAATATCAGGTGCAGTGAAAATGGCGCCGACCTGTCGACCACGGCGCTGCTGTGGAAACGGGGTAAATCCCGGGTCTGACCCAGATTGGAACCGTGTTCCAAATACCAGGTGGAAAAGCAGTATTAGTGTATGGAATTTTATAGTATTACAATTAAAGTAGCAGAATGGGTAGTGGTACACATAACACCATATACAGAGCCACTTACACCACTAAGGGGGGAATTCAATTTGCCCTGAATGGGAGTTTTTCACAAATTTTTTTTTCAATTACATTTTTCTCCTCCCTATTCAATTAAATCCCATTTTTTCTCCCAAAAATGTTCAGTCTTCGGGCAAAAACACATAGAACCATTATAAGTTCTTGAACCTACGTGTTTTTGCGATCACAGATGCAAAAATGGGGCTGATAAGTGGTGATTATTGGGGATTTTGTTTCACCTGCCTTAGGCACATGAAAACAAATCCCAGATGAATGCTGACTTCCGGGACAATTGATAGCCCTGGGGGTTAATTAAATTACTGTGGCTAATTGAATTCCCCTCTATGAGAATGTGCATGTGTACGGATCGTAGTGCGTAGGCGCGGGGCCAAACTGTGAAAGAATACAGCGACTTTTTGGTCGCTAGGCGTACGCAGGCTGATTGACAGGAGGAGGCCATTTGTGGGTGGTAACTGACCGTTTTCTGGGAGTGTCAGTAAAAACGCAGGCGTTCCCAAGCGTTTTCAGGGCGGGTGTGTGACGTCAGCTCCGGCCCCGATCAGCCCATAAGTCCTGGGCTGCGCACACACTGCACAGGCTGGAAAAATCGTTAGATGGTGAGTGAGTTGCGAACGGATTTGCAGCTAACCGGCGTACGCAGAGATCTTCGCAAGGTGTATGCAGACGTGGAAGGAAGGCGCTCTGTGGCTTATCACATGGGGTAGTGGCTATTGGTGAATTTCCCATTAGGCATATGAGGCACGTGCCTAGGGGTGCCACTATTTGGGGGGGAAGGTGGGGGGCGGCACTTGGATGCTTATTATAGTACTGTCAGTCCAAAATGTTTCAGTAATGGCAAAATATTTGCACTTTACTGCACCACACTCCAAACGGGATGGACATGCTACGCCCCTGTAAGCTTTCCTACTTAGAAAATATGTATACATAATTAAAATAAAATGAACTGTTATATTCTGGGATTTTTTTTTTTATTTTTTTTTTATATTAAACTGGCATTTATCAGATGAGAGCATATAACCAAATAATGAATATAATAAAATGAAGCAGAGGTGGGGTGGGGGGTGGGGGGAGGCAGCCATTGCTGTTGTGCCTAGGAGCACCCTGACCCCTAAATCCGCCCCTGGAAGTGGCGCTATTGTCTAATTGAACCTCTTTAGAAGGTCTGATACATCTTCCCATATTAATGCTATATCTCCTATATAATAGCCCACACCCAGATCTGTCACTCTGTGCCTGTGTGTATAACGCTGGGCGTGGCTAGGAGCTCTTATTGGATTAGCAGCAGGTCTATCACACCCAGTCCACAGCTGATTGGGCGAGAAACACCCTCCCACACAGGTTACATCCAATGGGAGGCTCTGCCCTTTGGCTGCTGTGTGTTCCCAGAGAAGGATTAACACCCCAAAATAGGCCCACTGCATCTGCAGCAACACACCCTCCAACAATTTACACATAAAAATCGCTACAAATTCGAAAAGGGGGCGTGGTCATGGATAAAGTGGCAAGGCCACGCCCCTTTTCCTAAACATTCGATGGAAGTTTGGAGAGCCAGAAATTGGTACAGATCATAAAAAAAGGTCCTGTAGCTGCCAAAAAGGTGCAGCTGGAGGGTATGCCACTGCATCTGCAGCAAGTCTCTGCGCTGTAGATAGGGGGGGGGGAATCCTTTTACTGCAGCGTCCTATGTCCTGCTGCCAGTCCGCCTGCCCCCTCCAGCATCAACAGTCCCCACTCCCTAGCCGCGGCACAGTTGGAACAAAAGCTGCTGCGGCCACCGGCATAGATGTGTATGAAAGCGGCGCAGCGGAAGGCTTTCATAGCCCTCCCTGCGCCGCATACTCTCTGAGCCCCGGAGCCTGCTCTGCGCGTGATGTCACAGAAGTGTCTCCCCACCACAGCCGCGCCCAGATCCCCAGAAGCCCTGACTCCGCAACACAGCACCTGGGCTGCCGGCCTGGAAGCCCCGAGATGGCTAATGTAACGGATAGAGAGGGTGATATCACGGAGGGTAATGTCTGAACGCTGAATCAATGTAAAAGGTGACAGTGCAGTGCAGTGGGTGTGCAGTGTCACTGACACTGGACAGCACTCTCACCTTTTACATTGATTCAGCGAGTCAGTCAGTTCTGCCAGCCAGTCACTATTGTTAGCGCCGGTGTCCCAACGCATCGCATTACAGGGAAGTAGACGCACTAAATAAACTACAGGTCCCAGCAGCCCTTAGCGCAGGAGAATTCTGGCGCTAAGGGCTGCTGGGAGCTGTAGTTTATTGAGTGCATCTTCTTCCCTGTAATACGGCGCGTTGGGACACCGGCGCTAACAATAGTGACTGGCTGATTGGCTGCTGTGCGAGTCTCCAGGAGAGCCACTGCCAAAGGGAGGACAGCAGCTTAGCTGCTTCCAGGAGAAGCAGTAGAAGCATTATCCGCCACTCCCTCACTTGCAGCACCTCCGGGCCCCATCCGCGGAACCCTCACACTCCCCTCCACCACCCACGGTGGCTCTGGAACCCCACCCACAGCACCCCCGCACCCGCCCCTCCCCCATACGCGGCACCACCGTACCTGCCCCTCTCACACCCGCGGCACCCCACAACTGCCCCTCCCCCACCCGCGGTACCCCCGGACCCCTCCCCCATCCGTGTCTCCCCCGCACCCGCCACTCCCCCATCCACAGCACCTACTAGGTGATTCATTGTATCCAGCGCTGTTCACGCCGTTGCAAGGGGCTACGGCCCCTTAACCATCGTACGCCCTTTGTCCGTGCAATATTTAACCTGTCACAAAATTATGATTGGAGGTAGTACTCCAGATAATAAAAATATTGCACGCCGCAAGGGCGTGCAAGGGTTAAGGGGGCATAGCCCCTTACGACGGTGTGAAGAGCGCCCGTAGGGCGCGATGAATCACCTAGTATTATATCATTTGCAATGCAATGCTATTACACAGCCGACTAGACGAATATATACAAACATACAGTAGCATCCATACTTTTTATGCTTACCTAGCGCACTGTGTATTTACAGATGACAAGAATGTAACAGCGCCAGAGTCACGTTAATAACCCACAATTTATTTGAACAATTTTTAAGAGCTGTGGTTTTGACAGATGAAGGGACTCGCTGATAATATACAGATGGAGAGAAATATAAAACCCGTTTAAACACAAACAAAACATTACAATAAAGGCTGAGAAAGACGGATTTGGTTCATGAGAATAAAACGCAGAACCGTGGGCAGGAGAGAGATTTCTGCCGCGACGGCAGCTCCGGAATTATCAATGACTTATGTGCTTTGTTCCTAATGAATACTACTGAAATATGCAATGCGGGATATGGGGAAAGGCTTCCACTTAAATCACTCACATTTGTTTGGTAATGCCAGGCGGACAGAGCTACATTTTTTGTGTGTGTTGTAGCATAAATCAAACATAAATCTAATTTTCCCGCAAAGCTTCATGTGAAGCAGCTGCTGCCAGAGCTCTGAGGATCTGGAAAGATTCAGATATACAGAAGTGGGGTTGTTTATCGGCGGTGTCTGTTTAAGTTATCATTGCGGGAACACAAGCAAAGGAAATCTGCATTGCAGCGATGGTTTATTGTATGTCTGGACTTTTCATGGGGGTGGGGGGAGTGTCATGAAGGGCCCCCACCAGGAACATGCAGTGGTAGGGGCCCATGTTTGGGGGTGTGGCCAGTCCACAGAGGGGGTGTGGCCTGCCAGCTCATTGGTTTGACTAACCATTAGAGAGTGCAATGTCTGGGCCCCTTCATAAATATATACAGTAAATTCAGCTGCTGCATGCATGATAATTTATCAGATTAATAACAGCAATGCACTGTAGAAAAAAAATACACCATAGTCCAGTATAAGGTAACATATGTATAATGTATAATTCAAGTGCACAGTCTGGAACCTGATCGTTAGAGCAGGAGGTGGGCCCCCAGGCAGTGGGGCCCACCGGTGGTTTCCCCTGGACCCCTGTGGGCCAGTCCAAGCCTGGGCCGGGCTGAGGTGTGTGGCCAGTCTCCAGAGTGGCTTACTAACCATTACAGAGAGTATGGTCTGGGAACCTTGATAAATATATATAGTAAATATACTGCTGGTCCACAGGGCAGTAGAGAGGGTGGACGGGCCCAAGTACTTTTCAAGGTGTGTGGCCTAATCACAGGAGGCGTGGCCATGCGCACTTAGAATAATAAATACAGAAAAAAACATACTTTAGGCCTCTCCATGGACACAGTGCAGCCCACGATGAGGAGAAAAGCAGCTGCTGCTGCTGCCAAGTAAGAAAGGTGGGGGGACCCGGGCCAACACTGAGCCCCTCTATCAGGCCGGGGCCTGGGTAATTAGTGCCTGCTCCCCCCCCCCCCCCCCCTTGGCTCCCCTGCTGGTCCATGCAGGATAATAATATGCAGTATAATAACGTATGTACTGTATAATGTATAATTCAAGTGCACAGTCTGGAACCTGATCCCGGCGCTTTACGATGCCGGTGGTCACATGACCGACAACTGGTGTGTAAGTATACTAACCCTTACCCCTCCCTACCCCTAACTCTCCTTTCTCGCAGCCTACCCTAAACCTCCCTTCCTGCTGCCTAACCTTCCCCCTAGTGCCTAACCCTTACTCTCGCCCCCTCCCCGCAGCCTCCCTTCCTGCTGCCTAACCCTTACTCTCCCCCTAGTGCCTAACCCTTACTCTCGCCCCCTCCCCGCAGCCTCCCTTCCTGCTGCCTAACCCTTACTCTCGCCCCCTCCCCGCAGCTTACCCTAACCCTCCCTTCCTGCTGCCTAACCCTAACCCTCCCCATAGTGCCTAACCCTTACTCTCGCCCCCTCCCCGCAGCCTCCCTTCCTGCTGCCTAACCCTAACCCTCCCCCTAGTGCCTAACCCTTACTCTCGCCCCCTCCCCGCAGCCTACCCTAACCCTCCCTTCCGGCTGCCTAACCCTAACCCTCCACCTAGTGCCTAACCCTAACTCCCCCCCCCCCTCCCCGCAGCCTACCCTAACCCTCCCTTCCTGCTGCCTAACCCTAACCCTCCCCCAGTGCCTAACCCAAACTCTACCCCCTCCCCGCAGCCTAAACCTAACTCTCCCATCTTGCAGCCTAACCCTAACCTCACTTCCCATAGCCTAACCCTAACCTCCCCCCCCCCACACACACAGCCTAAATCTAACCATCGGGGTTCTTGCACCTGTCTTCTGACCGCTGGCGTTCCAAGCATTGATATGACCACTACACTACCTCCTGGTGGGTCCTCAGTCCCTTATCCTTGTGGGCCAGTCCATCCCTATGTACACCACAGCTCGAAAGCATCTACTTTGTATATATAATCCCTTTAATTCCTACTTTTACAGATCTTCTTAGAGATGCAGAGGGGAGGTAGTAAAAGAAAAGTACATCACTTGGTGCCACCAATGACCTACTCAAGTGGGTGCGACACAGCATGTAATTATGCTAATTGCATTAATACTCCCCACCTACTGAGTGTTCACTCAGTAACAGAGTTAACCAATAGACACGCTCTGCTAGGAAGTACATCTAGCCAAGGAAGAAGGCAGTAACCACCGACTGACCAGGATGGTACTCACCAGGGGCACCAGTTGAGACAGTGGCTTAGCCACCAACAAATTTTAACCCCTGGGGATCCCGCGGCTGCCCAGCACTCCAGTTCCACAAATTAGCCCTGCCCTGCGGATATGTGGGATTAATCCTTCTCTCATACACTGCAGTTACTGCAAACTCTTTCTGTATTTGCATCTGGGACAAGACAGACGTAAGAGATGAGTGATGGGAGATTCCTGCGACTGAATAATGCAAGACATTGTGACAATGACCGTAGAGAAGCAGATTAATAGATAGAATGTAACAAGTATTCAGCCTATTGTTTGGACTGATAACGCTCCACACTTCCATTGCCGGTAACACAGCACAATTCCGCACAATCAGTCTAACACAAACTGTGCATCAGGAGACCTGGCTTCAGGTAGCAGAACCTGTGTCTCCAGAGGGATGAGCAGGAAAAGGATTTATTTAGACTTTATATTCATTAACTATTACAGAGCAAAAGATGTTTCATACATCTATTTAAAAGGAAGGAGGATAATGACTAACATAGGGGCTAATTCATGTTATACGCAAATGACTACGCAGCTGCGTATTTCTAGGTTACGGAACCGCTACGCATCGCAAGTGAAGATGCTGCCCAGGAAAGGAGATCAATGCCCACCGGTGCCCTCACAAACTCCTGCGCAGTTGCGTACTCATACGCAGCACCGACGCAGTAACGAGGAACATCGACTCCTATGGCTGTCGTGTGGCTATGCAGACTGACTGCGGCAGTTTCTCTATGTGCATGATCGCAGCTGGAGGCAGATACACGCCTCAAAACGACCATCACACCCCTGTATTTCTGCCACTACTCCGTTACATCCCCCATAGGGTTCCTACCTGTCAATCACTCTGTGTATAAAATGTCAGTGCGAGAGCGATCGCAAAGGTACCATGCGCACTGCGATCGCGGCAAATCTGCAGTATGCTGACAATCGCTCCTTTGCAAAAATATCAGCATTGTCTACAATTACGCCTATGATGTGCAAAATTCTGGCAAATCATATTATTATCAATTATGCAATATAAAGTGCAACCATCTGCTTACACGTGAATGTCTCTTCACACCGGTCGTCATAGATGGCTGCTTAACTCATAGTCCGGCTGCTAGTCAGCATCGGAAGCCCCACCCACTGGACCCCACAATTCTTTTATCCTTCACACACTCCAGAACAATCACTTCCAGGTAGTGCAGATGTGTATAGAACCTTTCCTGTAGGAAACAGCAGGGTCCTTAACACTGTCTGCCCTTTGTCCTAGGGTGCGAGTCTTGTTCTGGACATCAGAACGTGGCAAAGTACTCTCTTTGCCACAAATAACGCCCATTTCTCAGTAAGTTACTAAGACCACGGCAGTCTCCTTACTACCTTCTGATAATATTCATTCTTACGTCTCAATTCGCCCGCACTCTCAGTCCATGGGCGTTTGCTGTTTTGGTGCATGCGCGGTCTGCAATTGCATTGTGCTGCATGCGCAGTTTTCATTTGCGTCCAACTGAAAATTAGGCCCATAGTCCTCCCCAGCCCTGAGGTTGAGTGGACCCCGCACACAGAGCCGGCCATAGGCATAGGAAAACTAGGCAATTGCCTAGGGCATTTGATATGCCTAGGGGCATCAGCAGCTTCTGCTGATTAAAATGATATGCGGCATGCCTATATTCTGTGTGTAGCATTTCATATGCAGATACAGCCACAGTCTCACACAGTATATAGGCATGCTGCATATCATTTTAATCAGTAGAAGCTGCTTGTGCATCCTAGCCACGTAGCAATGCAAATAAGATGCATTTTCATAAAAAAAGGTGTGCCCAACGTTAGTATTGAGGCAAGATTTATGAGGACACATCTGTATCCAAGCAGAGGCAGAGGTCACAGTGTTAGTGGCAGGGTGCGTGCTGTGTTCATGTGAGTGGGTTGGTTGTGCAGTAGTGTTTGGAATATGTGTAAGGAGCATTATGTGTGTCATGTAAAAATGCATTAATAATGTGCAACATATGTGTAAGGGGCACTATGTGTGTCATTATGTGTATAAGGGCAATAATAATGTGTGGCATATGTGTAACAGGGTACTACTGTATGTGTGTCATTATGTGTATAAGGGCATTAATAATGTGCGTCATATGTGTAAGGGACATTATGTGTAATAGGGCATTAATAAAGGTTGTTATAATGTGTAAGGCGCATTAAGGCCCTCATTCCGAGTTGTTCGCTCGGTATTTTTCATCGCATCGCAGTGAAAATCCGCTTAGTACGCATGCGCAATGTTCGCACTGCGACTGCGCCAAGTAACTTTACTATGAAGAAAGTATTTTTACTCACGGCTTTTTCTTCGCTCCGGCGATCGTAATGTGATTGACAGGAAATGGGTGTTACTGGGCGGATACACGGCGTTTCAGGGGCGTGTGGCTGAAAACGCTACCGTTTCCGGAAAAAACGCAGGAGTGGCCGGGGAAACGGTGGGAGTGCCTGGGCGAACGCTGGGTGTGTTTGTGACGTCAACCAGGAACGACAAGCACTGAAATGATCGCACAGGCAGAGTAAGTCTGGAGCTACTCTGAAACTGCTAACTCGTTTGTAATCGCAATATTGCGCGTACGTCGGTCGCAATTTTAAGAAGCTAAGATTCACTCCCAGTAGGCGGCGGCTTAGCGTGTGTAACTCTGCTACATTCGCCTTGCGAGCGAACAACTCGGAATGAGGGCCTATGTTTATAAAGACATTAATAAAGTGTCTCATATGTGTAAGGGGCATTACTGTGTGGAATTTGGTGTATAAATGCATTACTAATGTGTGGCATTATGTGTATAAGGTGCTCTACTATGTGGCGTTGCATATAGAAAGGGCACTACTGTGTCATCTAATGTGAATAAAGAGCAATAGAGTGTGGTGTAATGTGAATAAGGAACAATTCAGTGTGATGTAATGTGAATAAGGGGCTCTACTGTGAGGAGTAACGTTTATAAGGTAAAGTGGTACTGCTGTGGGATGTAATATGAATTATGGACACTATCACATGATCAAATGTGAATAAAGTTGCAGTACTGTGTGGCGTAATTGGAATTGGGGTTACTATCGTGTGGCCATGCCCCTTCCAGCAAGAATACGCTCCTTGCTGTGCGCCAAATGTGCGAACTGTTCCTATTTAAAATATAGGGGGTACAAACACCAAAATAAGGACTGCTGTAGGTGAGGGGTGATGGTGCTGGGAAAGAGGTGCAAGATCAGAGGCGGAACCAGTGGTGGTGCTAGGGGGCACCAGCCAAAATTTTGCCTAGGGCATCATATTGGTTAGGGCCGGCTCTGCCCGCACAGGCTGGGAGCCCTGTATAAGCCAAGCGTAAATCCCCTTGTGTCACTTTGTAGACAGGTAGGATGAAACAGCCGATTCAACAATGTCCTCATTTACCTTAGACTCCAGTGTCGGACTGGGGCATGAAGGGCCCACCGGGGGAATGCAGTTATAGGGGCCCATACTTAGGGGTGTGGCCAGCCTACAAAGGGGGTGTGGCCAGCCTCCACAGAGGCTTGAAATACACAATAGTTTAGTGCAGTGTAATGCAACATATCTACCATGTATAATACAAGTGCACAGTCTGGAACCTGCTCCCTAGAGGAGGGAGTGGGGGCACTCAGGCAGTGGGGCCTACCGGTGGTTTCCCTGGTACCCCTGTGGGCCGGTCCGACCCTGTTAGACTCTAATTACATTGCAAAGCACGGGACTTTCAGACAGGCCTCCACCACCAGGGCTTCAGCTTACTAACCCTCTTTGGCAGCGAGGGAGGTGGTGACGGGTGCACAGATGAGTCAACCCTAATGACCACTCCGATGCCAAATAAAACAAGATGCAAAATAAAATCTAGATAGAAAACAATCAATAAACCCATTAATTGTGTTTTTCAGGCGGTAAAGTGCATTGTGCAGATCAGCATTGTCTCTTTGTAATTTATGTTCTGTTGTAATGAGAAAGATCATTGTGCCAGTTACTGGGTGCGTGTCCCGATCGAAGGCGTTTGCAGCAGGCAGAAGATAGCAGCCTGCATAAGATCATTCCAACAAGCTGACACGAGGCACCGAGGGGGGGGCGTTCATTTATACGCCAATGTCACAAATACACCTGGTCAGGGCGGAGGATTTACAGGCTGCAAAGCAAATACATTATCCGCAAGTGTGTGTATCCAGCACAGCGAGGACCTGATTGCAAATAAGCACATGGAACAATCTGCAAGATTTGTCCTTATTGTGTGGAATTAACCTGCGCAGTGGGGGTCATTCCGAGTTGATCACTCGCTAGCAACTTTTTGCAGCGCTGCGATCAGGTTAAAACTCGGCAAAACTGCGCATGCGTGTGCACCGCAATGCGCAGGCGCGTCGTACGGGTACAAAGAGGATCCGTGCTGGCCGATGGATTTAATGAAGAATCCATTCCCACAGCCAATCGCAAGGAGATTGACAGGAAGAGGGCGTTTATGGGTGTCAAGTGACCATTTTCTGGGAGTGTTTGGAAAAACGCAGGCGTGTCCAGGCGTTTGCAGTGCGGGTGTCTGACGTCAATTCCGGGACCGGACAGGCTGAAGTGATCGCGGCGGCTGGGTAAGTCCAGAGCTACTCAGAAACTGCGAAAAACTTTTTTGTGCCGTCGGCTGCACATGCGATTGCACACTTGCAAAGCGAAAATACACTCCCCCATAGGCGGCGACTATCTGATCGCAGCGCAGCAAAAAGTTGCTAACGAGCGATCAACTCGGAGTTACCCCCCATGTCCTGGAGATCCTGCGGTTAAGGTCACAGGAAAACGCTTTGTTCTTTACACGAAGATGTCCTGAAGACTGTATAGTGCTTTACAAGAATTTACCATTTAGAAAAAAGCAGCAAATTTCCCCCAAAGCAAAGAAGGCTGAAGTATATAGTAGTATATAGTAGTATCTACGCCAGGTTTGAGCCAGTCACACGTCCCACTTGGGATCATGGGGGTCATTCCGAGTTGTTCGCTCTGTATTTTTTTCTCGCAACGGAGCGATTAGTTGCTAATGCGCATGCGCAATGCCCGCAGTGCGACTGCGCCAAGTAAATTTGCTATGCAGTTAGGTATTTTACTCACGGCATTACGAGGTTTTTTCTTCGTTCTGGTGATCGTAATGTGATTGACAGGAAGTGGGTGTTTCTGGGCGGAAACTGGCCGTTTTATGGGTGTGTGCAAAAAAACGCTGCCGTTTCTAGGAAAAACGCGGGAGTGGCTGGAGAAACGGGGGAGTGTCTGGGCGAACGCTGGGTGTGTTTGTGACGTCAAACCAGGAATGACAAGCACTGAACTGATCGCAGATGCCGAGTAAGTCTGGAGCTACTCAGAAACTGCTAAGAAGTGTCTATTCGCAATTCTGCTAATCTTTCGTTCGCAATTTTGATAAGCTAAGATTCACTCCCAGTAGGCGGCGGCTTAGCAATTCATGAACAACTGCGATTGTTATTAGGCGTCAAACTACAAAAGGCTCATCAGAATTGCTTAAACATGCTGACAGATGCATAATCTGTGCCCAAGCGACGTAGAGAGCACCAATCAGAGTAAGCAGGGCATCCACAATCTGCCAATCCCACGTGGTTGGCTATTGCTCCCAGCTATCCGCCTTTAATCCATTACTTGTAAATGCCAATGACCATCCGTCTTTCTTGGGCATATATAGGCAGCTTTTTCCTATTTTCCATACATGGCACCCCTTACTGTGCCCAGCCTATATTGCAATGCCCTCATCTACGGAGGCAGAGGCAAGCAGCATAATTATGCAAATCTGGGCACAGATACGGGCACCACTGTTCTGGGCATGTGCAAAATATGCTACGCCAGCTGGCATGGTACTCACACTGCACCACCCACAAACACCTGTGGCACTGTCCTGTCAGGGCATGTCCTACTGAAGCATGCGGTACTGTATCAGAGGGTCTTATTTAAAGCTTTATTACTTTCCATGAGGACCCCAGTAGCGCTGTTGTTATGTTTCTGTGACCCTGGCTGTCTGCGTTCACAGAATGGATGCCCCACACGCTGTTATTCTGCACAATACCCAGATCAATATTATAATGGGTGTCTGTTGGAGGTGTGCAATTTATTTACCCCAGTGCACGGATGGCAGAATATTGCGGGCTATTTTTGGTATTAAGGGGTCTATTTACTAAGCCTTCGATGGAAATCAAGTGGATGGAGATAAAGTACCAGCCAATCAGCTCCTAACTGTCATTTTTCAAGCACAGCCTGTAACATGGCAGTTAGGAGCCGATTGGCTGGTACTTTATCTTCATCCAAGGCTTAGTAAATAGACCCCTTAGTTCTCTATACTGCAGGTACAATCCATAGGAACCCTACGGAAGGTACTTGTTGTTAACATGGTTTCAGACACAAGAGATAGTGCTCCTGACGGTGAACTAGTCGCCCAGGTGATAGGTCAGGGGGGTGGCTACTGTTAGGGGCCCTGGATCAATGGTCTCTGGAGAATTGACACTTTGGGGGAATTCAAATGTTTGAAAAGTCGGTTGGATGTCTGTCTCTTAGATAGGAAAAAACAGACTCCCAACTGACTTTTCAAACAATTGAATTTCCCCCAATGTATGCTAAGAACTGCTTTGAACGATTCTGTTACCTGTGACGTTGTGGTAACTGCTAATGTTCAGTTGTGAATTGCCTACCTGCGGAAAAGGGGTGTAGTATGGGATGCCGGCGGCCGGGCTCCCGGCGACCAGCATACCGGCGCCGGGAGGCCGACCGCCGGCACGCTATTTTATTCTCCCTCTAGGGGGTCGTGGACCCCCACGAGGGAGAAGAAATGTCGGTATGCCGGCTGTCAGGATTCCGGCACCGGTATACTGTGCGCCGGGATCCCGACAGTCGGCATACTGAAGACCACCCGCGGAAAAGCCGTGGAAAATAAACCTGCCGTGTGGAACTTTTACCCGGTGTATGTGATCTTTGTCACAATCTATATAAATAAATTAAAAATAAAATTTAGCTGTGACTTAAAAAAACAGCCTATTTTCTGAACATACACAATTCAAATTCAAACACAACATTTGCGACGCCAATGGGCAAAAGTTCAACTTTCTGTCAGGCACAGTAGAGAACTACTGTACCATCATGGGTCAGATGCACTGGTTACAGGGCCCAGAGGTGAGGGCCCATAGTCACAACACAGGGCCCAGAGGTGAGGGCCCATAGTCACAACACAAGTGTAACAGATATATAGTGCCTGATCCTCAGTCGCACACACTGCTAATGTCAGATGCACGCCTGTATGTCGCACTGCGCATACGTCCAGAGTCGGAGATGCAATTTAGGTGAAACAGGCGATGCACAGTCTCAAAAATGTATTGGACCTTCCTGGGCAGTGGCAGGGAGGTGGCTTAGCAGAAGTGCAGAGATGGCCCATCTATGGGCGCATTGGCGTATATATATAATGGGTGCTGCACCCAATTTTTGAATACTCACCCTCCGGAACCCCACGCCAATGTAAGCAGCGCTGTTAAATCACAGTGAAAATGGGGCAGCAGCAATTTTCACGGCGTTCGGCCCATGCGCAGTAGAGAGATCACTGGGAAAATGGCCATTGCGCCATTTTCCCAGAGATCTGCGCGTGTGCGCTGTAGAGTCTGCGCCCTCTAGTGCTTAGACTAGTGCTTAGATACCTGGGGGTTTATTTACTAATATTCGTGTTTTGACCGTTTTGAAGGGTGTTTGAACTCGAATGGTGTATGGTGCATTTTACTGCAACTTTTTGAATCCTGATACGGTCATTCACTAAGCTGCCGAGTTTTGCACAATCGTTTTACCCGATGTCGATGTGATTCGTAATATCAGGCAGTGTTTTACGGGAGTGATGCGTAAAACGCTGCCTGAAAAAACACAAGGAAACCCGGCCGGATCTGTGAGATCTATGCAGGGCTTCATTGTGTACCTTAAAAAGTTCATTAAAGTCTTTAAAAATCTTGAAAAAATTGCGTGGGGTCCCCCCTCCTAAGCATAACCAGCCTCGGGCTCTTTGAGCCGGTCCTTGTTGTAAAAATATGGGGGGGGAAATGACAGGGGTTCCCCCATATTTCATCAACCAGCACCGGGCTTTGCGCCTGGTCCTGGTTCCAAAAATACGGGGGACAAAAAGCGTAGGGGTCTCACTGATCATCTCACTGATCCGTGCATGGTTATCCAAACTCGACTGGAAAAAGCAGGTCTATTTTTTTGCTGCTTTTTTTAACGAATCGAAAAAAAACAGACCCGCACTTGAGCACTCAGAAACTAACACCCAAATACGAATGAATAGTGAATGGCCGTATTCTATGAAATAACAGCCGCGTTTGACCGATGGTCTATTCATTCGTATTTCGGAAGGCTGTCATTCAAATCATTACGAATAGACCCGACACTGCCGAGATTGGTGCTTAGTAAATTCCCGGATTGGAACTTAGAAAAAAAAACACAAATCGGCCAAACTCGGATTTTTAGTAAATACTGGCCCTGGACTGCTGCTCCTGCAGGTCCTGTACAGAATACCATCGTACGTATAATCAGAGGAGCTAATGGAAATCCAGACAGTTAATAGACTCATACACATTATGCTATGAAGGTAAATGTTTTATCCTGGGTCAGAGCGAGACTCACTATTCATTAGACGGCTTTGCTTGGCTAAATGTTAAAAGTCCCAGAAGGTCAGCGGTGATCCGGTTAGAATCACAGTGACATACTTCTGATTGAGGGATTACCTTGCCTTTGTGTGCTTAAACGAGCTCTCTGCGATTTCACTGCTATTTAGAGGAGCGTTGGCATTTGAGAAAGAAATCAACAAGCCGCAAGACTGGGACTGATGCTGGTGTGCCGATAACCGTTAAATCCGGAGTATTAATGAGAGCTTACAGCTGACACTTCACGTCCCCAGGTGCCACAGCACTCGGCTATGCAGAGAAGACAAGTAATTGCTGGAAATGACAGAGAAGCCGCGTTCCGGGCCATCTGCGGCAAGGCCCCGGATATAATGGAAGGGAACCTGTTACTGAAGTCGCACAACTTCGAGAGAATGAGGATTGTCTGATACTCTCGCAATTTCCCAACTTAGAAATGATTGCGGCTCTCAGACTCTGCCGCCGTGATTAATGGTGAGGAGGATAAACAGGAATAGCGCAAATTGCGGATTCATAGCTGGCGCATTAAAAGGAAATACAGAAGGCATTAAAAGGAGACAGTTTAGGGACGGGAGAGAGAAGACTGATATAGGTAAATGACAAAGTATTGCAATGCGCTGAGTTTCAGGACTTGGTATATGAGTGATGATTAGAATCTCATAGAGAACAAGTGAAGTTGTGCTCACGGACAGGATGGCAGTATATAATGAGAAATATATCCAATATACAGAAACTGTGCTCTGCCGGCGTCTATTCCTGCCCAGTTACAGAGGAGTAATGGTGCGCAGTTTCCCTCCTAGCTCATTTACCTTTGTAAGTATTTCAGAGCCGTTAAAGCTATTTACCATCTTGCTACAAGTTACACGCTGAGGAATAACGCGCTTACATCACGCAGGTGATCCAGACTTATTAGCGGCACGTCGCAAAGTATCAATGTTCGGTACTTTGCGCATGCGCCAGAACCGTACTGCGCATGTTCAGTCAAACGAAGATTGGCAGCAGGCAGTCAATGACTGGCAGTCTGCTGTCATTTGGGCGCTGGGAGGGGGTGGTAGTGGCGTCCTCCAATTCCCAAAACAAAGGAATGGCGCCACCAGCGATGAGGCCAGGATCTCCTTCAGGTGATGGAGATTTCCTGGATATGTGACGGCTGGCTTGCATGGCACAGCGTGGCGAGGGTGTCGCAGGTGACCCGATGCTGCATCCTAGGACGCGAGCCGGATCAGTAATGGAAGTAGGAGGCATCACGCCCCCTACTGCCGCATTACCATATTAACGCTGTCGCCGCTGTTTCCATGTAAGCACCTCCGTCCACATCAAGCCCGTGATGAAGAGATACATGATGCAAGCAGTGTACTTACCTATCCCCAATGCCCCACTAACCCTTCCTTCCCACAGCCTAACCACCTCCCCACACCCGGAGCTTAGCCCTGTCCCTCCCTGATGGTGGCTAAACCTAACCCCCCACCCCACCCCTTCCCACAGCCTAAAACTTACCCCCCCACCCCACCCCACCATGCAGCCTAACCCTAACACCCCCCCCCCCCCCCCACACACACACACACACACACAAGCCTTAAATCATAATTTAACTGATAGCAGCACAAAAAATAAAATAAAAATACAGCCAGCTGCTTCCAGGTTGGCTGATGTCATATAGGAGATAGGGGAGAGAGCGCTTGTTTCTCTCTGTCAGTCTGTCTCTTGTCTTTGTCACGCCGCCACATCTCTCTCCCATGCAGCAGTGCAGCCTGCGCACCCAGCCAATGACTGAGCCACAAGCTGGTACTTAACAAACTATTAGACAGATGAGCCGTCACTCACCCGTCCTGTCCTGCTATGCGGCGCCGCGGCTGTTATAGGTTGCCAGGACAACCTAAAAAGAGCCGGGAGCACAACACAGCGCAGCGCCGCAGTTCGGTAAGAAAGCTCCAATCTGTGGCGGGTGGTGGGGGGCCCATTTAGAAAGGTACTTACCCCCAGGGCCACTCCCCCCCCCCCCCCCCCTCTTTAATCCGGGGCTCTGTGTGTGTGCAAGGGCTGGTATTGCAGAGATATATGGGCAGACACCTACCACACAATATAAACAGCCCAGTTACATACCCAGTGGTGTTGGTTTATTGATAGATAATAATTCAGAAGAGAATGGAAAAAGAATCTGTATGAGGTGCATAAATAATAGTAAAATATAACTTGTTCTGGTTCATGTTATAATTCATAGATGGTAGGATCATATTGCTTAAATCCAAACAGCGAAATTATGGTTTAAAAATACAGTGTGTAAACAAGGAATAAGTGACAATAAAATATATTCACACCCATGTACTGTATGTGTCTCTTGTATGTTGTATGTGTCCTGTATGGTCACAGTGAATATAATTATTAACCAAGTTTCAGATAGATGATCTTAATAAACAACTGTATCAATAATACAATGCTAAACTTATATACTCACTTCAATGAACATGTTGAGAACTGCCTAAGTATAACAGAGAATTAGAAAATAAAATAATTATCTAATCAGATTAACATAACATCAATATTGACATATTACCAGCCGTACTCACTGTTACATGCACACTGGTGATGGAGCTGGGCTTGAGCAGAGTGAGGGTTCACACAGCTCAGCAGTAGTGAGTGTACGTATGCTGTTTCTGGGAAGAGCAAGTCTATGCGATCACTCCTACTTCCCTCTCATCAAAACACCCATACATTGCCGTACGCATCGGTGTCAGGTGCCCACCTCGCCCCATTACTGCTATACAGTGATCAGGACACACCTTCTGACATTAGAACCCCTCTGTCTCAGGGGGGAATTCAGATCTGATCGCTGGGCAGCGATTTTTGCACTGCTGCGATCGGATAGACGCCGCCTACAGAGGGAGTGTATTTTCACTGTGCAAGTGTGCAATCACATGTGTAGCAGAGCTGTACAAACAGATTTTGTGCTGTCTCTGCAGAGCCCAGGACTTACTCAGCCGCTGCGATCACATCAGCCTGTCCGGGGCCGTATTTGACGTCAGACACCCTCCCTTCAAACGCTTGAACACGCCTGCGTTTTTCCAAATGTAATACCCTGGAACTGCAAGCCCAGAGCAACTGTGACACTACAGGTGCCAGCATGGCTGTGTAATATAGAATTGAGCCAGCAGCCTACAGCTTGCAGCACAGAAGGAGTTAACAGCCCAGCTCAAAGCAATACAAATCAGTCTGCAAAATGCAAAGGGCATGACTCACCCATTTGCAGCTCAGAGCGGGAAAACTCAGAGCGGGAAATCCCAGATGGAATGTGTCCCTGGGAATGAAAGTTTATAAAAAGGTTGTCCTGCAGCAGCGCAGCAGTGGGCAGACAGTGAGTAGTGTGTGTTGTCTTTGCAGCCCAGAAGCAGGAAGTGTTAGCAGGAGAAGCACGTGTATTAGCTAGCAGAAGTGTGGTGGATTAGCCAGAAAGCTGTAGTCCCAGTGAGGACTCCCTACATGTGTATGTAGGGAGAGATGCCAGCCACAGCAAGGCACCTGACAGAGGGAGACATCGCAGTGTGAGAGCAGCAGTATTCAGAATCCAGTGAAAGGGTGATGCCAGGAGAAAAGTGTGCTAAAGGTGTGAGTCTCGAGAGGTATCTGGGTGAAGTGGTCAGAAAGCCACGCGGCGTGATTAAAAGCCCCCCATGGACAAGAATCCTCGCTATGTAAAAAAGAGAGAGAGACGGTAACCTGATGTGCAGCACTACTGGTCACAGAATGCCCTGGTACGTACTGATGTTCGCCATATTTATATGCCGCTGCGACTATGTGATGCGCTGGAGGAGGTGCCCTGATATGTGATCCAATGTAACCGTTATGCTTTGTGCTGGAGGAGTGTTCACAAGTTATCCCTGCAATATCCCTGTTTGATGTTAAATAAACTTTATGCTGTTTTTCTGAAATGGCCTGGCGCCCAATTCTTTATGCGCTGCACCGACACCTGTAGTCCACTCCCACAATGCACCTGTAATTAAACTCCTGATTATTCAGGGGACCCTCTGGTATCTGTGCCTGAACCCATGACAAGCCGGGGCAAAGTAAGTGTAATGCACTATACACAGTGACTGCAGTTTTGCATGCCTAGTACCAGTGGGGTTTTACACAAACACTCCCTGAAAACGGTCAGTTACCACCCACAAAATGCCTTCTTCCTGTCAATCTCTTTGCGAACGCCCGTGCAAATGGATCCTTCGCACAATCCCGTCGCTGACCGGCGATCCCCTTTGCAGCCGTCTGTCGCACATGCGCATTGCGGTGCATACGCATGTGCACTTTGGATCTGATCGCCCGCTGT
This sequence comes from Pseudophryne corroboree, assembly GCF_028390025.1. NCBI lineage: Eukaryota > Metazoa > Chordata > Amphibia > Anura > Myobatrachidae > Pseudophryne > Pseudophryne corroboree. The sequence continues at coordinate 156,173,192 of NC_086455.1, forward strand.
GTGAAAATGCGCAGCAGCGGTCAGATCTGAATTGGGCCCTCTAATTCATATTATAAAAAGTAACTGTGTACTAGAGAGAGGTTCTGGACAGCATTTTATTCCAGCTGATTTAAGGCTGGGAATATGGAAAAGTTCTGTTTGTCATTCTACGAATGCGCAGTCAATTGACGGAGTCTCACAGGCGGACGTCTGGTTGTGTTTTCCAGCTGGAATCCAGGCATTCATTCCCACCACAAATGGGAAGCTCAGGCAGCCATGCTTATCACATCATTAGCAGACAGCTCCATCTTCCGTCACCGCTGTGCGGCCTCAGTCCTGCTTGTTCATCTGCAGCTAAATGCCAGCTCTGCGGTCTATTTATCTTCTGTCCTCCGTAGCTGTCACCGGGCCCTCTCATTAATAACACACTGGCGTGAGCCCTCCGTCACTGTTATTAGGATCAATGCTGGGGAGGGCTTTTACGGGTCCATGCGTGGAATGTATGAACGATGGCCGGCGGTTTCTTTGTTCCCTGCAGATCATATATATCCCTGGTATTACAGCTATTGGGGGGTCATTCCGAGTTGATCGCTCGCTAGCTAGTTTTAGCAGCCATGCAACGCTATGCCGCCGCCCACTGGGGAGTGTATTTTAGCTTAGCAGAAGTGCGAACGCCTGTGCAGCCGAGCTCTGCAAAAACATTTTGTGCAGTTTCAAAGTAGCTCTGAACCTTCTCAGCGCTTGCGAAATCTCACCGTGTGTACACACCCTAAGTCACTTTTTTTGTCTTGTTTTGCTTATTTATTTATGTACTCTGTAATTGGGCGCTGCGGATCCCATGTGGCGCCATATAAATAAAGGCTAATAATAATATTAAAGCGGGAACAAACGCAACACATGCAGCTGAAACATTATATATGTCCCAAAATCCATACTACTAGTACTACTAATAATAATAATAATAATAATAATAATTTTATTTATATAGTACTCTTTCTCCAATAGAACTTTAGGTGTACCTTACGCCCGTTTTGCGAATTACTTCTGCCAAATATAAGAGCTCTGTAAAACACATTATTTACACACTGAATGCCTCAGGACAAATCCTTTAGTTTTTTCCCGGACTGCACGGTGTTCCGGCCAGGTATTTGGCCACGCCTCCACTATTTAGAAGTGCGGGGAGGTAGGATAACCAGAATAGGTGCAAAGTGCGAATGTGTAAATTTGGCATCAGAGGCTCCTCCTATCTTTTAAGATGCTCCCCTATTATAAAATGAAAACTTTCTCCTAAAATACTGCTTGGTTTAGATGGGAAGGTAGCCGGCATCCCTACAGTTATAGGGGGCCATTCCAAGTTGATCGCTAGCTGCCGATGTTCGCGGCGTATCGATCATTTAAAAAAACGGCAAAACTACGCATGCGCATGGGGCGCAATGCGCACGCGCGGCATACGGGTACAAAGAGCATTGTTCTTTTGCACTGCTTCTAGCGACGAATCCATTCGCACAGCCGATCGTAAGGAGATTGACAGGAACAGGGCGTTAATGGGTGTCAACTGACTGTTTTCTAGGGATGGTTGGAAAAATGCAGGCGTGTCCAGGCGTTTGCAGGGCGGGTGTCTGACGTCAATTCCGGTACCTTCTTCGCTGCAATCATCGCACAGAATAAGTAACTACAGGGCTGGTCTTGTTCTGCACAAACTGTGTTTGTAGCCGCTCGGCTGCACAGGCGTTCGCACACTTGGAAAGCGAAAATACACTCCCCCGTGGGCGGCGACTATGCGTTTGCACGGCTGCTAAAAGTAGCTAGCATTTTGTGCAAAACAAGACCAGCCCTAGACATACTCTTCGTGTGCGTTGATTCTAACGTTGGAGGGTTGGCTTTTGACGTCACACACCCGCCCAGCGTTCGCCCAGCCACGCTTGCGTTTTTTTAAGCACTCCCTGAAAACGGTCAGTTGACACCCAGAAACGCCCACTTCATGTCAATCTTCTTGCGGCCTCCAGTGCGAATGAAAGCTTCGCTAGAACCTGTGCAAAACCACAAAGGCCTTTGTACCCGTACGTCGCGCGTGCGCATTGCAGTGCATTCGCATGCGGAGAAATATCGATTTTTAGCCTGATCGCTGCGCTGCGAACAACGACAGCTAGCGATCAACTCGGAATGACCCCCTTAGTAAATAACTTCCAGTATGGCCCAAATTTGTTGGGCTCTATTTGTACTTAGTGATTATTTAAGTAATGTGATTTATTCATAAAGTGGAACAGGTCTATAAACAGAAAACCTAATATCCAATCTGCTGGATCTTCTGTGACGATGATAAATACAGGGATAAAATGATAGTGGCTTTGGTTTTGCTCACATGCCATATTAATAAAGACGACGAGACCTCATTTTACCTCCATGTGCACGATCCCTGCACTCGCTGGGACAAATATACATTAATAATGCAAGGAAAATAGACTGCTTGACCTGTTTTACCTCACTCTATGTATCGGGCCCAACATATGACCTCTTTCCCTGCGAAGAGCTGCAGCAGCATCATGCATTAAGCAGCAGACTCCACATTCATTATTGAGCAACAGAGAGTGCAGAACTGTGTAACATAAAGTGTAGATTTAAAGACAAAGAAGGGAAAATTAAGCTAAAGAAATTTGTCAATTTAAAGCGTGACTAAATTATATTTGTATTACCTGCTCCTGTGTTATAGCAACCTTCATTCAGCGGGAAGGCCAGCCTGATCACCCTGAAGCTGGGGTAATCAACACGCAGCCCTCCAGCTGGTGTAGAACTATACATGTCATCCCAGCATGCCCTGCCACAGTTTTGCTATTAGGCACGCTAAAACTAGATATAGGGGGTCATTCCGAGTTGATCGCACGCTGCTGATTTTCGCAGCGCAGTGATCAGGTAAAAAAATGGCAAAACTGCGCATGCGTATGCACTGCAATGCGCACGCGCGTTGTACGGGTACAAACAGCATCGTTGCTGTGCAATGCTTCTTGCGACGATTCCATTTGCACAACCGATCGCAAGGAGATTGACAGGAAGAGGGTGTTTATGGGTATCAACTGAGAGTGGTTGGGAAAATGCAGGCGTGACCAGGCGTTTGCAGGGCGGGTATCTGACGTCAATTCCGGGACCTCCGACGCTAGGATCATCACACAGAATAAGTAACTACAGGGCTGGTCTTATTTTGCACAAAATGTTTTTGTACCGCTCGGCTGCACATGCGATCGCACACTTGCAAAGCGAAAATACACTCCCCAGTGGGCGGCGACTATGCGTTTGCACAGCTGCTAAAAGTAGCTAGCGAGCGATCAACTCGGAATGAGGGCCGTAGCCACTTTCGGCTTTGCCGTGATGCATCCGCATGTCCAGACGAGAGTGGCTGCATTTGTATTGCAGGGTATGCTGGGCTTTGTAGTTGCTCAGTAGATGGAGGGCCCAACATGATCGAGTTTCTCCATATACTGTCCCAACTGTAACAGGCTCCGGATCACTGGTCCCAGTGCGATGGCGGTGATACAGCTGCTGGATTTATAGCAGTAATCGTTTTAAGATTGAAGAACCAGATGTTTCAGCCTTAAAACTAGTTGCCGCTTTAAATGCAGCAGCTACATTATTATTATTAATTACATTTTATTTATAAGGGGCCACATGTGTTTCGCAGCGCCGTACAAAAGGACAGTACAGGGAGACAAAACATAGCATTACAGTAAATAAATAACAGAAATAGAGTACAGGTAACATAGGGAGTAATTCCAAGTTGATCGCAGCAGGAAACTTTTTAGCAGTTGGGCAAAACCATGTGCACTGCAGGGGGGGCAGATATAACATGTGCAGAGAGAGTTAGATTTGGGTGGGTTATTTTGTTTCTGTGCAGGGTAAATACTGGCTGCTTTATTTTTACACTGCAAATTAGATTGCAGATTGAACTCACCACACACAAATCTATCTCTCTCTGCACATGTTATATCTGCCCCCCCATGCAGTGCACATGGTTTTGCCCAACTGCTAACAAAGTTCCTGCTGCGATCAACTTGGAATTACCCCCATTGGGGGTAATTCTGAGTTGATCGCAGCAGCATGTTTGTTAGCAATTGGGCAAAACCATGTGCACTGCAGGGGGGTCAGATGTAACATGTGCAGAGAGAGTTAGATTTGGGTGGGTTGTTTTGTTTCTGTGCAGGGTAAATACTGACTGTTTTATTTGTACACTGCAATTTAGATTTCAGTTTGAATACACCCCACCCAAATCTAACTCTCTCTGCACATGTTACATCTGCTCCTCCTGTAGTGCACATGGTTTTGCCCAACTGCTAACAAAATTGCTGCTGCGATCAACTCAGAATTAGGCCCATTGGGGGTAATTCTGAGTTGATTGCAGCAGGAATTTTGTTAGCAGTTGGGCAAAACCATGTGCACTGCAGGGGAGGCAGATATAACACGTGCAGAGAGAGTTAGATTTGGGTGTGGTGTGTTCAATCTGCAATCTAAATTGCAGTGTAAAAATAAAGCAGGCAGTATATACCCTGCACAGAAACAAAATAACCCACCCAAATCTAACTCTCTCTGCACATGTCATATCTGCCACACCTGAAGCGCACATGGTTTTGCCCAACTGCTAACAAAATTCCTGCTGCGATCAACTCAGAATTACCCCCATTCTCAAGACATAATACAGCTAAGATGTATTTTTTGAAGGAGTGATCATCGTACTACTAGAGGCTGGTGGCCATAGATGGAGATGAGCCTTTACTAGCAGGGTAAAGATGGTCGTTGAGTAGGGGAGAGCTGCGAGTAAAATGTGTCGAGACGAGCACTTATATAACAAGAGGAAAGAGGGCCCTGCTCTGAGGAGCTAACAATCTAGTGGGGAGGGGCGACAGACAGATGGCAAGAGGTGCAGGCAAGTGGGAGGTAGCGTGATGGCAGTATGCAAGCAAAGCTGAGATGTTCACGGCATGAGGCAGGGGGGTGGAGGCGCGGCTTCAGCACTGGGTTATGCAGCGGGAGGGTATGATTTGATGAATAGGTGGGTTTTTAGTGCCCGTTTGAAGCTTTGCAAGGTCGGGGGGAGTCTAATGGAGCGAGGAAGCGCGTTCCACTGAAGGGGAGCAGCACGGGCGTAGTCTTGAACTCGAGCATGGGAAGCAGTGACCAGGGCAGTGGAGAGGCGACGGTCATTGGTCGACCGTAGGGGGCGGGAGGGAGTATGAAGGGAGAGGAGGTTGGAGATGTAGGGAGCAGTGGAATTAGAGATGGCCTTGTATGTGAGGGTGAGGAGTGTAAAGAGGATTCTGTAGGGGAACGGGAGCCAGTGTAGATTTTGTCTAAAGGGAAGTGGCAGATGTGGAGCGACGGGAGAGGAAGATGAGCCTAGCTGCGGAGTTCAGGACAGACTGGAGGGGAGCAAGATGGGAGCAAGTGAGGCCAGTGAGGAAAACATTGCAGTAGTCGAGTCGTGAGATGACCAGTGAGTGGATGATGAGTTTAGTTGCACTCTGGGAGAGATATGGTCTGATGCGAGCAATGTTGCGTAGCTGGAAACAACAGGATTGTGCCAGAGCTTGGATGTGGGGTGCAAAGGAGAGGGAGGAGTCAAGAGTGACGCCCAAGCAGCGGAGTTGGGGAACGGGGGAGATGGTGGTGTTGTCAACAATGATTGAGATATTGGTCGGGGGTGTTGCTCTGGATAACGGTATGGTGTCGGGACCAGCCGGGATTAATATGCTCCCTGCAGTAGAGTTTTGTGGATATTACAAGTCACCCTGGATTTCTGTGACCCATACAGCTTTGCATTTTTATACGTTCAGACGACTCTTCCATGAAATGTAAATTGTCATATGATTTACAGTAAGGAGTGCGTTACTCCATATATACAGTATTGCACAAAGAAAGAGGAAATAAAGCCACAAAATAAATGAAAGACCAGAAAATCATTCTGAGAATTCAGTGCACGTCTGCACGGTAAATAGGGTTCAATAAAGTAAATACAAGTTTCTCTCTGCGATTTGTTGGCGTTGTATAATTACTGCTGCAATAACCTGATAGAGGAGCATGTGACTTGTGAGCGTGCGTAACGAGGAGACCACACCGGCCACTTGTTTGTGTAACCTACTGACATTTGCAAGTCAAGTATCTTAATGATCCGACATGTCAGTAAAAAATATCTTTTTGTAGCTGGTTACTAGAAAATGAGGTAGCGGCTAATGAGTCCATATTTCATCTGCCTGTAGGCGCTGGAAAGTGACAGAGAGGGGAAAACATGGATTGGGAAAGTGAATCATCGCAGTCTCGTATATAGAGCGCGTCCACGTCCTGGGGTCTCAACCAGAGCACAAGCTAAAATAAACTGATCATAATCATGAGGATATAACACCATTATTAATACATGTGTTGCATCCTTATATGTCTCCAGGGGGAAGATAGATTTTATACAGCGTGAATGTACCACTGACATACTGTATATTCTTACATTATTCTAATAATTCACAGAGTATTACATTACTGACCTCTCTGGAGATCTGCAGAACATTGCTCTTTCCTGTCCACCCCCTGACAGATACTTAGTGATATATTCTGCAGATTATTACATTACTGTCCTGTCTGGAGATCTGCAGAACATTGCTCTTTCCTATCCACCCCCTGATAGATACATAGTGATATATTCTGCAGATTATTGCATTACTGTCCTCTCTGGAGATCTACAGAACATTGCTATTTCCTATCCACCACCTGACAGATACATAGTGATACATAGTGACTGTGTTGGGAGAGGTAGAGACCACGGCTATGTACTGGGGGAACTACGGCTATTGCTTGGGGAGGTGGGGGCTATGGCTATGTGCTGGGAGGGGGATGGAGACTAAGACTATATGACCGTGGGGGCATATCTGGCACTGTGGGGGCATATGTGTATCTGGCAACGTGGGGGCATATCATGCCCCATGTGGCATGGCCACACCCATTTTTTGCCATGCGCATGCCTTCGTCATGCGCACACAGTACCACTAAGATTTTTTTTACTTGCACCACTTGGTACTGCGCTGCACTGTACTTCTTTGCACTACTATTTGATTATACTACCTGGCCTTGGGTGGCATTGCGTCCTCAGCCAGGCCAGGTACTGCTGATGTCTCCTCAGTGTTATAAGAATTACTGTGTGGGCATAATGTGTAAAGGGAACTGCTACTGTGTGGGCATAATGTGTATATGGGTTACTACTGTGTAGCGTAATTTGAATTGGGGGAACTATTGTATGGTCATGCCCCACAAGATCATGTCACTTTCTTGCACATGCATCTTCCCTATTTCAAATATGGCGAGCGCCTGTCCCTTACTTTGCCAGGGGCGCCCGGACCCCTAGATACACCCCTGCGTTTGATCAGGGCCAGGCACTAATTTATGACATTAGCAGAACTGTATTAGAGGGGCACTGTGTTATAAAAAATAAAAAAAATAAACCTGTTGTATGTTCAGGCACTGTCTTAAAAAAAATGTAAATATAACTATTGTGTGTTCAGGCACTGTGTTAAAAATGATTTAAATAAACTGCTGTGTGTTCAGGCAATGTCTTCAAAAAACATCATTAGAGTGCCACCATTACTAGGAGCGCTGTGAAGCACTGTGTTGTGTATTCAGGCGCTGTGACTCGATATGGGTCAGTCAATAGAAGAGTAGGAGCAGAAACTTAGTACTAGCGCTGCAGCTGCAGCCAGTCATGATAGTACTTCATAATCTATTACAGGCGTTGCAGGGGACACAAAGTTTAAGAAAGGGCACCTGAAATCTAAACAATATATCACAATGTTAAGGAAAACATCACCTCTAATAATAAAGGGAAGATATACTGCTGAAAAATGTAAAATTGACAGCATGCCATAACACGCAGTGGCAAGGAAAGGTTGTGACCATGGCCTCTGTTTGCGAGTGGTGGTCCTGCTAGTGCTACTGCTGTTTCATGCACTAGAATAATGCCTATTGCAGAAGCCGGGCCAAACGCAGTCAGGCATCTTCTTCTGTAGCCTCATATGATGATGGTGCAACACCTTATCACTCTTGGTCTAGATGAGGTGTCAGCTGTTAAACAGGCAAATCAGTGCAGAAAAAAACACTAAGAGGGTGATTTATCACCATCCGCATCTGAGGCTATGGATGTGATGTGATAATATCGTCCCAATCCGCAATGCGATAATTGATTACATCGCATGGATATATCAATTATTGCATGCAAGGACAGAGCTCAGTCCCTGCGATGCCACACTGCAGCCTTTTTGAGGGTTTTTTTGTTGAAAAATACCCTGAGTATGTGCTGCGCATGCTCCACTGCCATCGCTGCTACCCCCGCTGCCGGGTACCCCCCTTCACCGCTGCACATACTCACTAGCACCCAGCGACTAGTAATTGAAGGACTGCCGGTCTTCGGATCCTCTACCTGCTGTCACCCCTGGTGCTGTAAAGTGAGCTGCCACTTTCCACCGGGGGACGCAGCAGGAGGATCCGAAGACTTGCAGCGCTCCTGGAGCAACAATCAATAACCAATGCGAGGAAATGCCACTATTTTTCCAAGTACATAACCAGTACACAATGTGAGTAACATGCAAACAGGGAGATTGCTAGACTCTGTGCTGGAGTTAGGGAGATTGCTACATAGGCAAACGCAGGTGGGGGGGGTGGGGGGGTTCCGGTTGCCCGGAAACCCCCCTCCTCTTGGCAAGTGGCTCAAATCATGACCACAATAGCAATGGTATATAATACAGTTACTAGTGCTGCCACCACATCATGCAGTTTAAGGGACAGAGCAGAGCTGCTGCACATGCCCAGTGGTAGCAGCTTCTTCTACCAAGTTTGCTGTGTGTGTGGTCCTGATCAGTGCTTTGGACCAGAGAGTAGCTACCGGGAATGAGAGAAAGGAGCCTTACCACGAGGTGGGAGAATGTGTGCTTGGAAAGTGCTGTACTGGTTCTATTATGTTTGTGTATTTATTTATTATGGTATGGTTACATTTTTCCTGACCACTTATTTATATTATTTAAATGTTTGATACCGCCTATACTGTACAGTTTCCAGTATATAAAAAGACCAATGTTTAGGGTTGTTACTATGTTCTTCTAACGCTCACCTAGACTCCTGCACTTACTCCATTGTTCCGCAGAGTGGAAAATTGTGGATTGCATTTGGAAACCCCCCCTCCAGAAATCCTGTGTTTGTCTCTGTCTTACTATTTCAGGGAGATTTGGCAACATGCATTACTTACCTCTCTAATATCCTGCAGAACATTGGCCCTCATTCCGAGTTGATCGCTCGCTAGCAGTTTTTGCAGCCGTGCAAACGCATTGTCGCCGCCCACCGGGGAGTATTTTCGCTTTGCAGAAGTGCGAACGCCTGTGCAGCAGAGCGCCTGCAAAAACATTTTGTGCAAAACAAGACCTGCCCTGTAATTACTCTACGTGTGCGTTGATTCTAACGTTGGAGAGTTGGCTTTTGACGTCACACACCCGCCCAGCGTTCGCACAGCCACGCCTGCGTTTTCCCTGGCACGCCTGCGTTTTTCCAAACACTCCCTGAAAATGGTCAGTTGACACCCAGAAACGCCCCTTTCCTGTCAATCTTCTTGCGGCCGCCAGTGCGAATGAAAATGTCGCTGGAACCTGTACAAAACCACAAAGCTCTTTGTACCCGTACGTCGCGAGTGTGCATTGCGGTGCATACGCATGCGCATATTAGCCATTTTTTACACTGATCGCTGCTCTGCGAACAACAGCAGCTAGCGATAAACTTGTACTGACCCCCACGGTGCACTAATTGGGGTTTCCCGTCACTTTACGAAGAAAACGACACCAAAAAAACTCCAAAAACTCATGTCGACCGTTTCACCTGTCGACCTAGTACATGTCGACCTAATGCCCATGTCGGCCTTCAGTGGTCGACCTAATGACTGTCGACCTAAGTTGAGTCGACCCATACCTGCTCTGTATTATATGTTTGTTGCATGTCATTTTACATAGAAGACAGTCTTAGTCAACTTATAGCCTCCTATGCAAATAAATATTGGATAAATAGCCCATATTGATTATGGCAAGAACTATTATTTAGTTATACAGTTCTTTATATAGCGCACACATATTCTGCAGCTTTTACATACACACACACACACATACACACACACACACTAAGGTTTATTTTTGGTCAGAAGCCAATTAACCTACCTGCGCTGTATGACTTTGACATCTGGGAGGAGACCCACGCAAGTATATGGAGAACATACAAACTCCACACGGTTAGGGCCATGGTGGGAATCGAACACAAAGCATGCATCCCGTAATTATATGTATTTGTGCTGGATGCATTGTTTGGCCGCTGATATTCACACTCATCAGCACCTGGCAATTTGTTTATGTAACAGAGACTGGCCATTTGTCATACCGTGTTCTCAGGTCATATACAAACTAGGGTTTCTGCTGTGAGAAATTGGAGCGCGTCAGCGGAATCCATTCTCCAGCCCTGTCTGTAGTTATTAATACCCTGCAATTCTGGAAGTAAGGATATAGGTAACATAATGTTATTGCCAGCTCAGCGTGTTCACACTGATGGGAGAACTAGAGAAAGGTCTCAGATCTCTAGACCAGTCCTGTGAGACCTGGAAGTACTAATCCACTTTTGGGTTTGAGCACAACAATGGCTAATACCCAATTACTGGAAACTCTTTTTACATGTTACTTACTGTGGACCAGAGATGTTTTTAACACATGCAGCATCCATCTCTCTGGCTAGAGACTTCGGCCCTCATTCCGAGTTGATCGCTCGCTAGCTGCTTTTAGCAGCAGTGCACATGCTAGGCCGCCGCCCTCTGGGAGTGTATCTTAGCTCAGCAGAAGTGCAAACGAAAGATTAGCAGAATTGCGCGTGAAAAATTTCATGCAGTTTCTGAGTAGCTCCAGACCTACTTCTATCTTGCGATGAATGCAGTCTGTTTAGTTCCTGGTTTGACGTCGCAATCACGCCCTGCGTTCGGCCAGCCACTCCCCCGTTTCTCCAGCCACTCCTGCGTTTTTGCCTGGCACGCCTCTCGTTTTTTAGCACACTCCCTGAAAACGCTGAGTTGCCGTCCAGAAACATCCACTTCCTGTCATACTACGAACACTCGAGCGACTGAAAAACGTTGCTCGAGCTTGGGTAAAACTACAAAGTTTTGTGTGAAATTGCTTAGCGCATGCGCAGAATTGCCGTTTTTTCATTTGATCGCTGCGCTGCGAAAAACGTCAGCGAGCGAACAACTCGGAATGAGGGCCTTTGCCATTTCCTGTGTCAGTGCTATTTTTCCAAAGACATCACCAGAAAAGTGGCTTTACCGCAGCAGATGGAGGGGGAGGGGCGGGGGGCGCTGCACAGCACAGTGGATTAGTATGTTCAAGGTTTTAGGGTGAGTGCACAGAACACCTTTGACCCATGTCATTGAGTGCACCACATATTCTCCATCCATTATAGCCACTGTGTGGGTCTAGTCTTCTAAAAGCCACAAAAAGCACAGTCACTCTGGCATAGCTCCCATCTGTCCCGATTTGAGGCCTCCGTCCTGCCCCCCTGATCAGGAAATCGTTGCCCTGCAGAGTAGCAATGCTACGGATTTCAGCAACTGGTGTGCATAGCAATGATTAGCTGCTAGGAGAGGAGGGAGGCGTTAAGGGCAGCCTAACATTTCAAAAGTTCCCACAGGACATGGTGTCAACTGGCAGCCAAGGTGGACGGAACCCCCAAGGGGGTTTGCTTCCTGGTTTCCTCACTTCCTTTCTTCAGACATTCCCGTCATTATCTTAGGTGATTTCAACATCCCAATTGATATACCAACGAAAACCTTCTGCTGCTAAACTCCTTAATCTCACATCATCGCTTGGTCTCTCCCAATGGACCTCCTCACCCTCCCATGTTAGTGGGCACTCACTGGTCTTCACTTACCATTGTGATATTTCTGACTACTCCAACTCCCATTCCCCCTCTCTGATCATCACCTGCTCTCTTTTTACTTATCCCTCTCTACTTCTCCATCTCTGCCTCCTAAGGCCCCCGTCACTGAGCGTAACACTGAAACTATCCACACCATTTCCTTATCCTCCCTGTTCGACTCACTTCTCTTGCCTATTCTCTCACTCTCATGCCCTGTACAAGCCACTTCTCTATACAATATCTCCCTTACTTCTGCTCTTGCTCCGGCAACCACTATTGACTTTCGCAGATCACTACCTCAACCCAGGCATTCCAAACTCACCAGAGGTCTTCAAAAATGTTCACGTACTACTGAGCAACAGTGGAGAAAATCACGCTTTAATGCAGACTTCTGCTGTTTCAAATTTATGCTCTTAGACTCCCGTGCTGCCCTTTCCCTTGCTAAACAGTCATATTTCTAAAACCTCATCTCCACCCAGTCTTCAAACCCTCAGCATCTCTTTGCCACCCTCAACTCCTACCTCTGCCCATCTCTACTTCAACTACTCTCCTCACTTTCTGCCCCTCATTTTGCCACTTACTTTGCATCCAAAATGTTGGCAGAGTGTACTGGGCAATATGGTGCAGTGACGTCAGTCCACACACTAGATGACTTAAACAGTAACGCAGGTTTATTTAGTGAACACAGGTGACTCAGTCAGATGTAACACTATCGGTAATTAGGAGCCCATATCTCACACAAGGTAACAGCATTAGGTAGTGGTACTTATCAGGAGAAGTCTGTGGGGAAGCATGGAGGACTGCACAGCCGTGCAGTCTGACTACCACTTTAGAGAAGATGATGTATGCACTGGAAACACTTTGAGTCTCTGTAACTGAGCTCTGCTCCCGGACTCAGCTCTGCACACTTGCACACCAGGACTCTGCCTCAGTCTCTATGTGTCACACTCTCCTCACACTCTCTCTGAGATGGAGGAACAGGAACTACATCATATAACTCCGCCTCCGAGTGACTCCTGGCACTAGAGGTCTGACACTAGGGGATGCATTCATAGATTGGTACACAGAAGGAGACAGGTACAGAGCGAACCTTATCCTAACACTCCCCCACGCTCAATTCTGTCTTTGGTCACAAGTTTAAAGAACATGACATTTTATCAAACAAATCAATAAAGTCACTCCTGTAACCGAAAAACATAACGTGAAGCAAAAAACAGAAAGAATAAATCAACATTAACCATATTCTAGTCCACATTCCATCAGGAATGCAAGTAGTAAGTGTGATGACAGTCCTTTTGTCAACATGTCGGCAATATTTTCTTCACTTGCAACATATTCCACTTTAATGGACTAGTTTTCCACCAACTCACGACTGAAATGATGTCTTATAGCAGTATGCTTAGACCGTCCATGATGCTTTGTGCTACAAGAAAGATCAATTGCTCCCTTGTTATCACACTTTATGTTGATGATTTCATTGTGGTAAGGAAGACCTAATTCACATAAAGTCTCTCTTATCCAAAGCGCTTCTTTTGAAGTTTCTGTGAGTGCCATGCACTCTGCCTCTGTTGTAGAAAGAGCAACTATGGGTTGCTTCCTACTTGCCCAGCTTACGGCTGTGCCTGCTAGTGCAAACAGGTATCCAGTATAAGAACGTCTGTCATCCTCATCTGATCCCCAGTCGGTGTCACAGAAAACTTTTAAACTGGTATCTGATGATCTTGTAAATTTCAGCTTTAGTGAACTTGTACCTTAGTATTCTCTTTACTACAATCCAGTGTTGTCTCCCAGGATTATTTGCGAACTGTCTTGCCCGACTCACTGCATGTGTGATATCTGGATGTTTTCCAATGCTTGCATACATCAAACTACCAATGTCATTTTGATAAGGGATTTCTTGCATTTCCTCTATCTCCCTTTTTCTGCTTGGTGGCATGGCCTTGACCATCTTTGTACTTTTATCAATGGGAGTACTTACTGGTTTTGCATCTGTCATTCCGTACTTGGAAATTATTGCATACTGTTCAGCTGGTTCCATGTAAATTTCCTCAATCGATTCTCCATTAAGGAATGCGGAATCAAAGTCTAGTTGATATTACGGTAGATCATGTAGTGTAGCAACAGCAATCACTAACCTTAATGTGCTATACCTTGCGACTGGTGAGTAGACCTCTCCGTAATCGATTCCATATTTCTGGGTATATCCCTTGGCAGCAAGGTGGGCTTTGTAACGAGCTACTGTCCCGTCTGCATTCAACTTCTTGCAGAAAACCCACTTGTTCTTAATCATTTTACGGTCACTTGGTCTATCAACCATAGTCCGTGTACTGTTATCATTTAGTGATGACAGTTCTGTATCAATTGCTGACTTCCATTCTGTCCAATCACTGCTTGACTTTGCTTCTTGTATGTTTTCAGGTTCACAGTAAGCTATGTTTGCATACTCCTCACTGTATTTCTTGGCTGGAACACCTTTGTTACTCCTCATGGAACTTCTGTTCTCTGACTTGTTGTCTGCTTTGACACTCTCACATTCAGACACGCTTTCTGCTACCTGTACATCCAGTAATACATTTTGTTGTTGCTCCACTGCTCTAGTTAGTGGTGCTGTCTCGTAGAATACCACATCTCTGGATTTAAGAAGACGTTTAATTACAACATCCCAAAGTCTGTATCCTTTGCTGTCGTTGCAGTATCCAAGCATTATACATTCTATGGATTTTGGATCTAACTTTCTTTCTTTTCTCCTTTGGTATATGTGCAAAAGCTTTGCTCCCGAAGACATGAAGATGACTGACACTTGACTTTTTCCTGTACCATGCCTCCAGTGGGATTTTACCTTTGACGGCCACTGTAGGTGCACAATTTTTTAGGTATACTGCAGTAGATACTGATTCTGCCCAAATCTTCTATTCCAGGCCAGCATCACTTAACATAGTCCATGCTCTCTCAACACTTGTGCGGTTTTCCCGCTCACTCACGCCATTCTGTTCCGGTGTGTAGGCAATTGTTAGCCGATGCTTTATGCCATATTTATTAAGGAATGCAGCTAACACTTTGGGGGTAATTCAGACCTGATCGCTGGGCAGCGATTTTTGCAGCCCTGCGATCAGATAGTCGCCGCCTACAGGGGGAGTGTTTTTTCACTGTGCAAGTGTGCGAATGCATGTGTACCAGAGCCGCACAAACTGGTTTTATGCAGTCTCTGCGCAGCCCAGGACTTACTCAGCCGCTGTGATCACATCAGCCTGTTCAGGACCGGATTTGATGTCAGGATCCCTCCCTGCAAACGCTTGGACACGCCTGCGTTTTTCCAAACACTCCCTGAAAATGGTCAGTTGCCACCCACAAACGCCCTCTTCCTGTCAACCTCCATGCAAACGCCTGTGGAAAATGCCTGTGCGAATGGATCCTTCGCACAAACCCGTTGCTGACCGGCAATCCGCTTTGCAGCTGTCCGTCGCACCTGTGCATTGCAGTGCATACGCATGCGCAGCTGCCTCTGATCGCCCGCTTTACGAGAACGCACAGCAGTGATCAGGTGTGAATTACCCCCTTTGTTATCATACTCTCCACCATTGGCCCTCATTCCGAGTTGTTCGCTCGCTAGCTGCTTTTAGCAGCATTGCACACGCTAGGCCGCCGCCTACTGGGAGTGTATCTTAGTTTAGCAGAATAGCGAACGAAAGATTAGCAGAACTGCTACTAAATAATTCTTTGCAGTTTCTGAGTAGCTCCAGACCTACTCACAGATTGCGATCAGCTCAGTCCGTTTAGTTCCTGGTTTGACGTCACAAACACGCCCTGCGTTCGGCCAGCCACTCCCCCGTTTCTCCAGACACTCTCGCGTTTTTCCCTGACACGCCTGCGTTTTTTAGCACACTCCCGGAAAACGCTCAGTTACCACCCAGAAACGCCCCTTTCCTGTCAATCATTCACCGATCAGCAGTGCGACTGAAATGCACCGCAGGATCCACAGCAAAACTGCTAAGTTTTTAGTTAAATAACTAAGCGCATGCGCCCTGCGTGCCTTGCGCATGCGCAATTATCAACAAATCGCAGCATAGCGAAAATCAGCAACGAGCGAACAACTCGGAATGACCCCCATTGTCTGATCTCAAGATCTTTATTTTCAGACCTGTCTGATTCTCCACCAGGTTTTTGTACTCCACAATTGTGTTGACCACTTCACTCTTCTTGTGTGTCATTCTTGTGGCGTCATGAATGAGTGTCATGAAATACCTGGAGCCACTGATTGATTCTTCCTCCATTGGACCACACACGTCTGTGTGCACTAGAGCTAAGTGTCTCTGCTGTATTAACTGACTGTGGAAATGGGTTGCGAGTTTGCTTGCCTTTTATGCAACTCTCACACATGGGGCTTTCAGCGTTGCTCACGGTGATCCCTGTTACCATTCCATCTAGCAGTTTCTGGACGTTGTCATAACCCAGAAGACCCAAACGTTTGTGCCACAGCTCCATTGACTGTTTTTCCTCAGTAGCCATCATTGCAGTACACTTCTCAGTGTCCAGGACATATAGTTGGTTACACCGGGTTGCTGAAGCAATAACAGTCCCTCTTTTATTCTGCACCATACATTTTCCCTACTGAAATTCCACTTTGTAGCCTTTTTTCTCTAGGATGCTGATAGCAATGAGATTACTTCCTAAATCAGGCACGTACAACACATCTTGTATATCTGTAACAACTGTCTCATCTCCTATTCTTAAATGTACTGTGATTGTCCCAGCTTGTAATGCAGTAAGGGCCTTATTTCCAATCCCTGTAACTGTAGTGGGAACAAACGGTGTTAAAGAATTGAACCAATGCTTATTGCAACTGAAATGTCTAGTGGCCCCCGGGTCCATGTACCAGCAATCCTTCCTGTGGCTGTCTGCTACATTCAGTGCTACACTCGTTTGATTTGTCACGCTGCTTCTGCGCACCACTGGAATTTCTCATTCTGCAATCTGAAGCTTTATGTCCTATCTTGTGACATACAAAACACTAGAATTTGTGCTTTCTGGACTTTGTGCCCTTTGTGATCAAGGCAGAACACTCAGCTATGGTTTCGACAGGCATATGTTCTTGGAACTGCAGCAACTTGGCTCTTACAATCTCCGTTGTCAGTTTAGTGTCATTTGACTCTAATGCAACCACCAAAAAAATCTAATTCTGGCATCAGATTCTGTAACATAGCTATTGCGACTTCTTCCTCGTCCACCTGTGCCCCCACAGATGTGAGCTGCTGAGCTATCGACAATAACTTATCAATGTAATCACTTAATCCTTGCAGGCACTTAGTTTCATTCCATATAGTATGCATCTTAAACTTATCCTTCTCATTAGACCTTTATCTTCATATGCATTTTGCAGGGCTGTCCACATGTCCTTAGCTGACACTTTCCCACTGACTTTTGAATAGACATGCTGCTCCACAGCTAAACCTATCATCCCAATGGCTCTGTCTATGTCATCTGGGTTTGGACTTGCTCCCGGGTCTATAGTAACCTTCCACAACTTTTCCCGCTTATGCTGCATCTCCATGGCAAACTTCCATGTGGCATAGTTCTCTGAACCTTTCAGCTTAGCAAAGTTTGTGCTGTGTCCTGTATTATACATCCTTTTCTGCACTTGTATAAAATGTCACTTTAAACTATGTCACTATAATTATTCAACAGCACTTGTGATGAAACAGCCCCGGTATTGAGGCTGAGAAACGCGTCAAGCATTCCGCCCGGCAATTTGCCCGTCATCCTGTTGACCACTTCCACTAGAATGGTTAATATCCAGCAGCACGTCCCGGACGTTTTTCAACGGTAAATTCACCGCCTGGCACCCTGCACGCCATTCTGCTGACCGCTACAGAGACACAGGACACAAGCTGTCTCTGACGACCTCCCAACAATCACCGAGAGGGAGCGGTCGGGTCTCCACATCCACACCACAGAGAAAGTTTTCACAGTCACCCACAGCTCCGGTCAGACCGTTCTTGGCTTCAGTGTTAGTAAGTGGGTAGCCGGCGCCCACTGCTACCACACAATCAATTGCACTGTCGGAGGCTGGGGTAAGCATAATTAACAGACTGCCAAATAGCGTTCTTGCTTAAAACTGTTATTGTGCCTCATATAATAAATATACAAAACAAATTACCCCCTGCTAAGCCTCTCAAGTTCTGTTTAACATCACCGGAGCATTGGAGGTGCTAATAATCCACATAAAGAATGGAGCAGAACTTTTAACTGTGAACTTTGTCAATTTCCATATTATTGATGGATCTTTATATTTCCAGAATTATCCCATGGACTCTTCTGTCCAGTTAATTCACGTGTGGAGTTTCATACAAAGAAATCTGGTCAATTGCAGAGTGTCACAATATATCATTCCAAACATTAATGGTTATATTGTTTTTAGGAGCATTTCTCTAGTGAGATATATTAAATAGTTACAGTGTTTTGTGCATGTTATTAAGAAGGTTTACATGTTTTTAGGTACAGGATGTCTAGCTTTATCTATTAATACATTCTGAATTTTTAAAATAAATAATAATATCGTTTATGACAGCGCTTCATTGTGTTTGTTATTCAGTTTCTGTTTTTTTGAGGCTCAGCACCTCAATTTGTGAAGCGGCAGTCATTACCGATTAGTTGTCTCATAGCCAGCTTACTAGCGCCCCCTTGTTTTTGTGTTGTTGGCAGAGTGTACTGGGCTCTGTAGCCGAGATCTGCTCCCAGTCTCAGCTCTGTACACTTGTACAAAGGAAGCAAAAAATAAAGGAAGCAAAAAATAGTAAACCACTGCGCTCAACGGCTGCAGTTGCGTAGTACCAAGGTGTCACTCAACACCATACAATGAACCTGAAGAAAAATTGGGGACTACATCAACTGCGCACAATAACCATGGATCTCTATAATGTCTCTAAACATAAAGAAGTGGGTCAGTTCAAGAATTGTTGGGTCTTCTTACGACTTCCTTCTCTTATTCAAATGGGTTGGAGTCCTCTTAGCAAACTTGTTCCATTGTCCCTCAAAAGGAAGAAGACAGGAGAACGGTATCGTGTAATACGTCCCAGACTCAAAAAGGGGAAGTTGTTCTAGGATTTCATAGTTTGGTGAATAAATTTCGTACCGTACTCACGTCTAGAGGGAAGTTTTTTCCACATATAAAGGTTTCTTTATAGGTCCAGACCAATCCTGGCCGAGCAGGTGGATGATCCAGACTTCTTTCGGTTTCTCCCCAAGCGATGACCCAAGGCGGAAAATAAGGGAGAAAGTGGTCGAATTAATAGACCACAATTGTAGTCTATTATCTCAATTGAACTTTATAGACGGAGGAGTTAGCCAGCTTACCGTACTTACACTAAACATGTGTATAAAGGCACATAAAGGTATCTTTAACTGTGATAAAATGTCTGACCATTCACTCAGTGTTGAGAATATCAATGGGTAAGCGTACCCCACTTACGATCTTCCACTTGTTGTCTCTCACGTAGCGGTTTCTTTCTCCACCTCCTTCTCAGAAGGTGGAATTCCACCCTTGGATACGCCCAATCTCGGTATAATAAAATATGTATCAGCCCAACGGTGTGAGGGCTATACACCATTCAAGGACCTTCCAGACTACCGTTATTTAGGTGAGATAATCCGGATCTATCTCATCCTTTTTGATTGTGTTTAACATCTTCTGGGCGGTCTATTAGGATTGACACTACTGTTGTGTCCATTTTAAGAAACCTTTTTGTATAATAAAGTGTTTTTTAACCACACCCCCATCCCTGATACATATTTTATTATACCGAGATTGGGCGTATCCAAGGGTGGAATTCCACCTTCTGAGAAGGAGGTGGAGAAAGAAACCGCTACGTGAGAGACAACAAGTGGAAGATCGTAAGTGGGGTACGCTTACCCATTGATATTCTCAACACTGAGTGAATGGTCAGACATTTTATCACAGTTAAAGATACCTTTATGTGCCTTTATACACATGTTTAGTGTAAGTACGGTAAGCTGGCTAACTCCTCCGTCTATAAAGTTCAATTGAGATAATAGACTACAATTGTGGTCTATTAATTCGACCACTTTCTCCCTTATTTTCCGCCTTGGGTCATCGCTTGGGGAGAAACCGAAAGAAGTCTGGATCATCCACCTGCTCGGCCAGGATTGGTCTGGACCTATAAAGAAACCTTTATATGTGGAAAAAACTTCCCTCTAGACGTGAGTACGGTACGAAATTTATTCACCAAACTATGAAATCCTAGAACAACTTCCCCTTTTTGAGTCTGGGACGTATTACACAATACCGTTCTCCTGTCTTCTTCCTTTTGAGGGACATTGGAACAAGTTTGCTAAGAGGACTCCAACCCATTTGAATAAGAGAAGGAAGTCGTAAGAAGACCCAACAATTCTTGAACTGACCCACTTCTTTATGTTTAGAGACATTATAGAGATCCATGGTTAATGTGCGCAGTTGATGTAGTCCCCAATTTCTGTACACTTGTACACCAGGACTCTGTCTCAGTCTCTGTGTGTCACACTCTCCTCACACTCTCTGAGATGAAGAAATAGGAACTACATCATATAACTGTGCCTCCAAGTGACTCCTCCCATACGTTAGGACATCACATCCCACAACAACACTCCCCCTTTTATCACTGACTACCCCTCCCCATACTTCCTCCCAACTCCGACTTCCTTTTACCCTGTATCTGCAGAGAAAGTCATGGCTCTCATCCAATTCCCCACCACCACCACCACCACCACCAACTCCTAACTTGACCCTATCCCCTCCCACCTCCTCCACTACCTCTCTCCTTCTGGCTGTTCCCATTTTGCCCATCTGCTCAATCTCTCCCCTCTGCATTCAAACATGCCCTTGTCTCCCCTATTCTTAAAAAAACTACTCTCGATCCTTATATTCTTTCCAACTACCGTCCTATCTCTCGCCTCCCTTTTGCTTCCAGACTCCTTAAGCATATTGTCTACAACCGCCTAACTGCCTTTTTCTCCTCCAACTCCCTGCTTAACCCACTTCAGTCTGGCTTCCATCATCTCCCCTCCACTGAAACTGCCCTCACGAAACTCTGCAATGATCTCCATTCCATATCTAAGGGCCACCACTCTGCTTTTTCTCCTTGACCTCTCTGCTGCTTTTGACACTATGGACCACCCTCTCCTCCTACAAATCCTTCACTCCCTTGGTTTGCGTGATACTAACATCTCCTGGCTGTCCTTTTACCTCTCTGACCATTCCTTCTCTGTCTTCTCCCATTACTTAATCTACCCGCCACTTCCTCTAACAGTAGGTAACCCCTAAGGTTCTGTTCTTGAACCTCTCCTGCTCTCTCTCTCTATATGTCCTTTTTAGGTGAGCTTATAAGCTCTTTTGATTATCATCTCTATGCTGATTCTCAAATCTACCTTTCCTCCCCTGACCTCTCCCCCTCTCTCCTCACTCGTATCTCCAACTGTCTCTTTGCTGCCTCTTCTTGGATGTCCCAGTGCTTTCTTAAATGTAACATGTCTAAAATTGAGAAGATCATCTTCCCACTATCCCATATAACCTCACCTCTCACAATTTCATTATCTAATTATGACACTACTATCTTCTCTGGTATTCGTTCACATGGTCGACCATGTTATGGTCGACAGTCATTAGGTCGACCACTATTGGTCGACATTGACATGGTCGACATGGACACATGGTCGACACATGAAAATGGTCGACACGTGAAAGGTCGACACATGAAAAGGTCGACATGAGTTTTTTAACTTTTTTTTTTCTTTTGGGGAACTTTTCCATACTTTACGATCCACATGGACTACGATTGGAACGGTAAAGTGTGCCGAGCGAAGCGGTAGCGGAGCGAAGGCACCATGCCCGAAGCATGGCAAGCGAAGCGAGCCATGCGAGGGGACGCGGTGCACTAATTGGGGTTCCCAGTCACTTTACGCAAAAAACGACACCAAAAAAAGTTAAAAAACTCATGTCGACCTTTTCATATGTCGACCTTTCATGTGTCGACCATTTTCATGTGTCGACCATGTGTCCATGTCGACCATGTCAATGTCGACCAATAGTGGTCGACCTAATGACTGTCGACCATAACATGGTCGACCATTCATACCGGAACCATCTTCTCTTGCCCCCAAGTGCACTGTCTTGGAGTTATCTATGACTCTTCCCTCTCCTTCAAACCACACATTCAGCACCTCTTACAATCCTGCCATTTCCATCTCAAAAATATTTCCAGGATCAGACCCTTTCTCACCCAGGATGCCACTAAGACCCTCATCTACTCATTGGTCATCTCCAGACTGGACTACTGTAATCTCCTCCTAGCTGGCATCCCTGACAAACGCCTCTCTTCACTCCAATCTATCCTCAGTGCTACTGCCTGGCTCATCTTCTTCTCAAAATGTACTACATCCACCTCCCCTCTCTTACAGGCCCCCCACTGGCTCTCCTCCCCTTCAGAATCAAATTCAGGTTCTCAGCAAACATACTGTGGGGCACATATGTATCTAGCACTGTGGGGAAATGTGTATCTGGCACTGTGGGGCATATATGTATCTGGCACTGTGGGGCATATATGTATCTGGCACTGTGGGGCACATATGTATCTAGCACTGTGGGGAAATGTGTACCTGGCACTGTGGGGCATAGATGTATCTGGCACTGTGGGGCATATGTGTATCTGGCACTGGGGACACATATGTATCTAGCACTGTGGGGCATATATGTATCTGGAACTGTGGGAACATATATGTATCTGGCACTGTGGGAACATGTGTATCTGGCACTGTGGGGCATACAGTATATGTATCTGGCACTGTGGGGCATACAGTATATGTATCTGGCACTGTGGGGACATATATGTATCTAGCACTGTGGGGCATATATGTATCTGGAACTGTGGGAACATATATGTATCTGGCACTGTGAGGCATATATGTATCTGGCACTGGGGGCATATATGTATCTGGCACTGTGGGGCATATATGTATCTGGCTGGCACTGGGGGCATATATGTATCTGGTACTGTGGGGCATATATGTATCTGGCACTGTGGGGACATATATGTATCTGGCACTGTGAGGCATATATGTATCTGGCACTGGGGGCATAGATGTATCTGGCACTGTGGGGCATATATGTATCTGGCACTGTGGGGCATATATGTATCTGGCACTGTGGGGCATATATGTATCTGGCTGGCACTGGGGGCATATATGTATCTGGTACTGTGGGGCATATATGTATCTGGCACTGTGGGGACATGTGCATCTGGAACTGGGGGCAAGTGTATCTGGCACTGGGGGCATATGTGTCTGGCACTGGGAGCATATATGTATCTGTCACTGGGGGCACATGTGTCTGGCACTGGGGGCATAAATGTATCTGGCACTGGGGTCATATATGTATCTGGCACTGGGGGCATATATGTATCTGGCACTGGGGGCATAGATGTATCTGGCACTGTGGGGCATATATGTATCTGGCTGGCACTGGGGGCATATATGTATCTGGTACTGTGGGGCATATATGTATCTGGCACTGTGGGGACATGTGCATCTGGCACTGGGGGCAAGTGTATCTGGCACTGGGGGCATATATGTATCTGGTACTGGGGGCACATGTGTCTGGCACTGGGGGCATATATGTATCTGGCACTGGGGGCATATATGTATCTGGTACTAGGGGCACATGTGTCTGGCACTGGGGGCATATATGTATCTGGCACTGGGGGCACATGTGTCTGGCACTGGGGGCATATATGTATCTGGCACTGGGGGCATATATGTATCTGGTACTGGGGGCACATGTGTCTGGCACTGGGGGCATATATGTATCTGGCACTGGGGGCATATATGTATCTGGCACTGTGGGGCATATATGTATCTGGCACTGTGGGGCATATATGTATCTGGCTGGCACTGGGGGCATATATGTATCTGGTACTGTGGGGCATATATGTATCTGGCACTGTGGGGACATATATGTATCTGGCACTGTGAGGCATATATGTATCTGGCACTGGGGGCATAGATGTATCTGGCACTGTGGGGCATATATGTATCTGGCACTGTGGGGCATATATGTATCTGGCACTGTGGGGCATATATGTATCTGGCTGGCACTGGGGGCATATATGTATCTGGTACTGTGGGGCATATATGTATCTGGCACTGTGGGGACATGTGCATCTGGAACTGGGGGCAAGTGTATCTGGCACTGGGGGCATATGTGTCTGGCACTGGGAGCATATATGTATCTGTCACTGGGGGCACATGTGTCTGGCACTGGGGGCATAAATGTATCTGGCACTGGGGTCATATATGTATCTGGCACTGGGGGCATATATGTATCTGGCACTGGGGGCATAGATGTATCTGGCACTGTGGGGCATATATGTATCTGGCTGGCACTGGGGGCATATATGTATCTGGTACTGTGGGGCATATATGTATCTGGCACTGTGGGGACATGTGCATCTGGCACTGGGGGCAAGTGTATCTGGCACTGGGGGCATATATGTATCTGGTACTGGGGGCACATGTGTCTGGCACTGGGGGCATATATGTATCTGGCACTGGGGGCATATATGTATCTGGTACTAGGGGCACATGTGTCTGGCACTGGGGGCATATATGTATCTGGCACTGGGGGCACATGTGTCTGGCACTGGGGGCATATATGTATCTGGCACTGGGGGCATATATGTATCTGGTACTGGGGGCACATGTGTCTGGCACTGGGGGCATATATGTATCTGGCACTGGGGGCATATATGTATCTGGCACTGTGGGGCATATATGTATCTGGCACTGTGGGGCATATATGTATCTGGCTGGCACTGGGGGCATATATGTATCTGGTACTGTGGGGCATATATGTATCTGGCACTGTGGGGACATGTGCATCTGGAACTGGGGGCAAGTGTATCTGGCACTGGGGGCATATGTGTCTGGCACTGGGAGCATATATGTATCTGGCACTGGGGGCACATGTGTCTGGCACTGGGGGCATAAATGTATCTGGCACTGAGGTCATATATGTATCTGGCACTGGGGGCATATATGTATCTGGCACTGGGGGCATAGATGTATCTGGCACTGTGGGGCATATATGTATCTGGCTGGCACTGGGGGCATATATGTATCTGGTACTGTGGGGCATATATGTATCTGGCACTGTGGGGACATGTGCATCTGGCACTGGGGGCAAGTGTATCTGGCACTGGGGGCATATATGTATCTGGTACTGGGGGCACATGTGTCTGGCACTGGGGGCATATATGTATCTGGCACTGGGGGCATATATGTATCTGGTACTGGGGGCACATGTGTCTGGCACTGGGGGCATATATGTATCTGGCACTGGGGGCATATATGTATCTGGTACTGGGGGCACATGTGTCTGGCACTGGGGGCATATATGTATCTGGCACTGGGGGCATATATGTATCTGGCACTGGGGGCATATATGTATCTGGCACTGTGGGGGCACCCATTTTTGGCATTTTTATATGTATGTGGCACTGAACTGGGGCATTATATGTGGCACTGTACAATATGACTAAAAACAGGGTTATGACACAAGGTCATACTCCTATAAATGTTATACCAAAAGGTGTGCACACAAAAATAGGGTGTGGCTTTGTGACAACTAGGCCAAGCCCCCATCTTTGCACGTTCATGATAGTGGCTAACCCTTGACTACAGATCCTTTCGGGGTCTTTGCCTCTGACTGGTCGGCCACCCCTGTCCTAGGGGATGAACAGAATAAGAGACAGGAGGGAATAGTTGGAATTATAGAAATAAATGGATAGAATAAAAGACAGGAGGGGAAGAATATCAGCTAAAAAACTCTAAGCGATAAAATTGGGGGGGCGGGGGGGGGGCACTTCTGTATTAGCCTAGGGTGGCGGGAACCATTAATCAGGTCCTGCAATTCACTGTCAATGTCTGTGTCACTTGTAGAGCTAAGATATATATTATTTCCATGCAGAGGAAAATAAAAGCATCCTCATCAGCTACTACAAATACAGCTGCTGCTGGTTCTGTCTGCGGAGGGAGCGTTACACACATATATCAGTGATCATTACACAGTCCTCATATCTCTAACCGGGAAACAAATCTCACGTTCTGCTTTTCTTATTCTGACTTATTCCCTCCTCTCCCCACTAAGACGAAACACATTACAGGAAGCACAAACTTTCCAGCTCTGCAAATCACCCCCTGGGGGACAATAAACACTGCATCTACTTAATAAATACATGTTGATATTTCAGATGTAATTGCTTCCATTGGGATAGTGAATATATTGGGAGAGCGGGGAGGACATCGTAAGTCATGAGGAATATAAAACACTCCGGCAATAAAATAAAAAAACAGCGAGTCCCAAGTCTTCAGGTCCGTAATGAGTGAGAGCCCCCCATTCATCTTCACACGGGGGGTGCGTTAGGTATGATGGCACCCGAGTGCAGAGTGGAGCTGAGGACACATTTGTTTCTCACTGTTTACTGAAAAGAGTTTTATTACATGTCCCCCACTGTATATCAAGGGCTGCTTTTCCTAATGTTATGGGGGGGGGGTGCAGGGGTGTAAGGGCTTGCAAGAAATCTCTGCACAATTAGGAAACTGAATTATGTGTGTCACTCCTGAAAGAGTGATGGATTGCTATTGGTGGGAGACCTCACCTCCCAGTCACAATATTATCATTTATATGGCAGTATGCCTCCTGTACTGCAGGCTAGCGTCCCATCACTGCACTACGGAGCCTGCTCAGTTATAGCCCTTCTACCACCATACCACAACACACGCCTTCCCATCTAATGCAGGTCTATGGGGCAGATAGTGACCCGCTAACTAACCCTTTAGTTGGTTTACTATCAGCAGATCTGTGTTGCATTGTGCTCACCCAGTGACATCATCACCCAATCACACACTAACCTGCTACATAGACTGCGTGACTGCATTGCGCTCACCCAGTGACATCATCACCCAATCACACACTAACCTGTGTGTGGTAGGATTTGGAATAATTTATGGACACCCCCAAAAGAATCTTTTAGGATATAAAAAGGTAAATGAAAAATCTGAGGGTGATACCCTATATCTCATAAGAGATATATTCAATTGATATCAAACAAGTTGCTGCTGTTTAATTTATAGGTGGATAATTCGCCAAGATATATGTTTTATGTTGTATTGTTTACATGTGGTATACCGGTATTAGGACTCACTTTCTTCCATAT
The DNA here is from genome assembly GCF_028390025.1 of Pseudophryne corroboree. Taxonomy (NCBI): domain Eukaryota; kingdom Metazoa; phylum Chordata; class Amphibia; order Anura; family Myobatrachidae; genus Pseudophryne; species Pseudophryne corroboree. Next base: position 156,200,377 of record NC_086455.1, read on the forward strand.
TTTTAACGTATGAATTGTTCCTCTTTTTAAAAATTGATTATTCATGAAATGTATGCATGTAATATAAGAATTTGTTTTCTTTTAAATAAATCCTTACTTTAAATACAAATCATTATAAGTGCAATATTTGAGTTTTTAGCGCTTGGAGGTTATTTTGTTTATTACATTGCCATTGGGAAACGTGGATTCCCTTCCTCTTTACCCCCATAGCAGCTTGGACATCAGATAGCGTAAAGCGCAGTCCCTTCCTTTGTTTTTGTTTTATTAACCTGCTACATAGACTGTGTGGCTGTACTGTGCTCACTCTGTGACATCACCATCCAATCACACTCTAACCTGCTACATACACTGTGTGACTGCGCTCTCTTTGTGACATCACCATCCAAACACTAATCTGCTATGTAGACTGTGTGACTGTGCTGCGCTCAGTTTGTGACATCAAGCTCCAATCACACACTAACTTGCTACATAGACTGTGTGACTGTGCTGCTGTCTGTGACATCACCATTGAATAACACACTAACCTGCTACATAGACTGTGTGACTGCGTGCACTCTGTGACATCACCATCCAGTCACACACTAACCCAGGGCCGTAACTAGGTGTGTCCGGAGTGTGCCTTGCACACAGCGCACTTGTGGAGGGAGCGCATTGCTGTGCTGCGGGGTCAGCTGGGAGCCAGGAAACTGAATGAATGGAGGAACAAGCAAGCAGAACAGCTCCGGAGCTGTCCCCTTGCCTGCCTGAGCAGCCCCGCCTCCCACTCGACAATCCCAGTCCCAGTCCCAATGCACCTGGTAGCATCTAGTTACCCCTCTCCAGAATGTCCCACTGGCATTCTGGGTGCGGACGCGGTGGTGGGATCGATGGTGCATGGTGTTCTACATGCGGCCGCCCGCCTACCCGCCCACAAGCACCAGCCAGGCGGCTCCTGTCAGCAGCCTGCAGCCTGCCTGAGCCCCGCCACTGAGGAGAAGTCCTGCCAGCTGCCACCCACGCAGTCCTGGATTCCGGCAGCAGCACAGCACTCAGCTAGCCGCCAGCCTCAGCACTGAAGGGAGAGTGCTGATCCCGGTGAGTGCGGATGTTTCTGTCTTCTCTCTCTCTCTCAAATATGGTCTCTGCCAGCCAAATATGCAAACATGGTCTCTACCAGCCTAATTCTTAAAAAGGGGGTCTCTGCCAGCCTAATGTGTTAAAAGGGGTCTCTGCCAGCCTAATGTGTATAAAGGGGGACTCTGCCAGCCTAATGTGTAAAAGGGGATCTCTGCCAGCCTAATGTGTAAAAAGGGGAACTCTGCCAGCCTAATGTTTAAAAAGGGGGACTCTGCCAGCCTAATGTGTAAAAAGGGGGTCTCTGCAGGCTAATGTGTAAAAGGGGTCTCTGGCAGCCTAATGTGTAAAAAGGGGGTCTCTGCCAGCCTAATGTGTAAAAGGGGGGCCTCTGCCAGCCTAATGTGTAAAAAGGGGGTCTCTGCCAGCCTAATGTGTAAAAGGGGGTCTCTGCCAGCCTAATGTGTTAAAAGGGGTCTCTGCCAGCCTAATGTGTAAAAATGGGGACTCTGCCAGCCTAATGTGTAAAAAGAGGGTCTCTGTCAGCCTAATGTTTAAAAAGGGGGACTCTACCAGCCTAATGTGTAAAAGGGGGTCTCTGCCAGCCTAATGTGTTAAAAGGGGTCTCTGCGAGCCTAATGTGTAAAAAAGGGTCTCTGCCAGTCTAATGTGTAAAAAGGGGGTCTCTGCCAGCCTAATGTGTAAAAAGGGGGTTTCTGCCAGCCTAATGTGTAATAAGGGGTCTCTGTCAGCCTAATGTGTAAAAGGGGGTCTCTGCCAGCCTAATGTGTAAAAAGGGGACTCTGGTGCCGTAATGTGTAAAAGGGGACTCTACCTGGCATAATGTGTAAAAGGGAGCGCTACTTACCATAATGTGTGAAAAGGGACTCTACTTGCCGTAATGTGTAAAAGGGATACTACCTAGTGTAATGTGTGTAAGTGGCACCACTGTGCGGCATAATTTGAATAATGGAGACTACTGTACAGCGTAATAGGAATTTGTATTATTTTGTGTCCACGCCCTTTCCCCATGAAGTTATGCCTCTATATTTTTGACGCACACCTACGGTACGCACTGGCCCTGTTTTGTATATGGGGGGGCGCCGATGCTGTTTCTTGCACACAGCGCTAAAATGTCTAGTTACGGCACTGCACTAACCTGTTACATAGACTGTGTGACTGCACTGCCCTCACTCTGTTACATCATACATTGGCTAAGCCACCTACCAAGTTACCTCCTGGGACTGAACACTTAAGGCCCCCATCCACGAGTCCGATTTGGGCAGTTTTCTTCAGATTTTGACGCGTCTGACCGTTAAATCTGAAGAAAATTGTCACAACGGATGGCACTCCCGTGTCAGATATGTCTGAACTACAGATCTCTGAGGCTGCCCCAACTATTTATCTGAATCTGAAGAAATCAGGTGCACATCAGAGTGTTTTTTTTACTTCACATGTATCTGATCAGATTAATCTGAAGTGTCATTTGACTGGCATCTACCTGGCCACTCCCACCCACCACAAGATCTCGGCAGTATCAGACGGCAGCATCAGACCACAGCACAGACAAGTTGAACCGGATTCCTTCGATTTATGTGAAGGGCACACTGTCCATCAATGGTTATTGTTATATACCCACCTGGTAACCCAGCCTACTATATTTAATATCACATCAGATCAATCACATGTAGCATGTGTGCATCAGATATATCGGATGTGATCTGTCGGCACATGATCGATTGCATCAGATATATCTGACGTGATTGTAGTGAAAATTAAAGCCAGGGTCTGATCTGATTGCCGGGAAGCTCACCGGGAGAGTTCAAGAGAAATCTGATGTGATCTACAGTTCAGACAAGTCTGAGTAGTGGATGGCCACCTTAAGATCCACAGACCCTGCGTCTGATTCCGTATTGAATCTCTGTGTGCAATCAGGACACATGCAGTATGCCACCCGGATGCTTGCACAAATTTACAAATGCAGCAAAATGCGCGTGGCATAGAGACTGCATCCTGCTCAAAAACACTGCTCTGTGGTCACTCTGTGACATCATTATCTACTCACTCTGTGACATCACCAGCCAGTCACATGCTAACCTGCTACATAGAAAGTGGCAACAGTGGGTGCTTCATATCTACTGTATCTGATCAGGCACATGCTGAAGATCCTGTCTGCAAGGTAGGTACACAGTAATGATCTGTCATTATTCTCTCTCCTACTGTTGGAATGATGGCAGGGAATCTGAACGAATAAATACACTATGTAGTGTAAATATGGTATAATATAGTACTATAAATATATAATATAATATAAACATACTGTAGTATAAATATATACCCATACCTACTTTGGGTGTGGTTCATAGCGTCGACCACACTTAGGTCGACAGCCACTAGGTCGACCACTATTGGCCGACAGTGACTAAGTCGACACCTAAAATAGGTCTACACAAGCATTAGATCGACACGACAAAAGGTCGACATGAGTTTTTTTTGGGGGTTAGGTGTCGTTTTCTTCGTAGAGTGACTGGGAACCCCAATTAGTGCACTGTGCTTCCTGGCATTCGCTCGCCATGCTTCAGGTTATCGTTCCCAATCATAGTCCATGTGGATCGTAAAGTATGAAAAAGTTTTTTTTTTAATGTAAATTTTTTACAAAAAATTGTGAAAAACTCATGTCGACCTTTCGTTATGTCAACCTAGTACATTTTTAGGCATCGTCTAGGCATCGTAATGATGTTAGGCCAATGGAAGCTTCTTTAGAAGTCAAACACACCTGTCAGTGGAAAGTCTATTGTTTGGTCATTTTTGCCAACGGTTTTTGTTTGATTCTTGGTGAGTTTGGTCAACCGATTGTTAGTAAATGCCCTGTTTCTATAGATACAGTAGCTAGGAAAAAGTATGAATTGTTGGTCTGTCCAATGTCCTAACTTATTCTAAAGAGGGGGGGTTGGTCGGTTTTGACATTAATTATTTTCAATTTGCAATAAGGACCAAAAAACATAATCAGCCAGAAATCGACCTTTTAGTAAATTTACCTCCAAATGTTAATATTAATATCTTCACCTTTCCGATAGTTCCCAATGTGTCTCGAGAAACTGTGAGATCTACTTTGTTTCAGAAAGTTTCTTCTCTGTTCTAAAAATCTAACATTAATTATTCAATCACTCAAACAATGACAACTTAAATGTCAAACTGTAAATTTAATGTGAAACTGCAAAGTATGACGTAGGGGTATATTTTAAGGCTCTTAAAACTAATGTTACAAAGATGATGACTCTCCGTCTTCATTCAATAAGCCTGGAGAATTTGTTAGTCCTGTGATACATACTTGCCCCTACAAACCCCTTTCCACAGAGGATGGGCCTTAGACTGGACACTCAGGGGCAGATTTATTAAGCTTGGTGAAGTGATAAAGTGGAAGGTGATAACGCACCAGCCAATCAGATCCTAACTACCATGTTACAGGCTGGGTTTGAAAAATGACAGTTAGGAGCTGATTGGCTGGTGCTTTATCACCTTCCACTTTATCACTTCACCGAGCCTAATAAATCTGCCCCTCAGAGCCTCAAGGCCTCATCAAAGAGGCAGCTGTTTAGAGAGAGATGGGAGATATAGAGGAGAGGGGGAAAATGGGAGAAAGGGATAGAGAGAAATTGAGGTGACATAGAGACTAGATAGAGTTGGAGGGCGGGAGAGGTACAGTGGAAGTTGTAATGCAATTATATATATGTACTCAGCCCACCTCCATTCAGAATCTGCCCCTCTTGCCCCATCCACTAGTAAAGGGACCCCAGTTTGCCCCCCTTCCCCCGACACACACATCCTTATGAATTCCCCCCTATATATGTTTGAATGGATTATGTGCATCAGTAAGCTGGTTGCATCCACTATTCTATATGTTTTCGAGCGGGGCCTTTGAGTATGCTATAGATTAATGATCTGGTTACATTGCGTATTCAGCTCTGCTCTCATTGTATGGATTGGCACCACTGAGCGCCATTTGTGATGCTCGATCCCATGACCAAAGCTATTAGTTTTCCTTTGTTGTTTAATAAACACTGGGATTTGTTTAACTCCAATAAATCTCCATTTCACAGATTTACATATTCAAAGGCTCCTTATCTATACAAGCCTGTCATTGTTTCAATCCAATTGGCTTGAGAATAATTAATTGTCCTTTGGTAGACACAATCAAAGAGCCGTTAATTGTGTTATTAATAAAGTTAATTGGCTTTGCAGTGTGTGGAGCTGCCTCAATATTTCCTCAATGGGTTTTTTTAACCCATCAGTGGCCCAGTAATCTGCCTTCTTGTATGGTGTTTGATGTAACTCAGTGCCATAGTTGTGAAGGTTCCGCAATGTTTAAGCATCACAAAAAAATATATGGAAAGTAACTAACTTATAACTGTGTATTAGGCTTGTGGAAAGAACCAGTTGTGGGTCAAAATATGATCAACGCATCTCAAATCAAGTCCCAGTGGAATCTACAACACACAGGGATAGTAACCTAGCCTCAATATGGGTGTGGTTCATCAAATCGACAGTGTCTAGGTCGACAATGTTTAGGTCGACCACTATAGGTCGACAGTCACTAGGTCGACATGGATGGAAGGTCGACAGGGTTTCTAGGTCGACATGTGCTAGGTCGAAAGGTCTAAAGGTCGACATGAGGATTTTATTTTTTTTGTGTCGTTTTCTTCGTAGAGTGACCGGGATCCCAAATTAGTGCACCGCGTCCCCTCGCATGGCTCACTTCGCTCGTCATGCTTCGGGCATGGTGCCTTCGCTCCGCTACCGCTTCGCTCGGCACACTGTACCGTTCCAATCGTAGTCCACGTGGATCGTTAAGTATGAAAAAATAAAAAAATTAAAAAAAATGTGAAAAACTCATGTCGACCTTTAGACCTGTCGACCTAGCACATGTCGACCTAGAAACCCTGTTGACCTTCCATCCATGTCGACCTAGTGACTGTCGACCTATAGTGGTCGACCTAAACATTGTCGACCCAGACACTGTCGATCTTCAGACCGGATCCCCCTCAATATGCCAGATGCCGGGTGTGACTGAGGTGTAGTATAGGGGTGTAGTATAGGGTCCCAGAGGTGTAATAATATAGGGTCTTTTCCATAAAATGTTAATATCATTTGCCTCTAATTGCAGCAAAACACCACTCACATTGTACTGAAGAAGCTGGGCTGTGACTATAATCACACAGGAATTGGTTTTACACACGTACAAAGGCGCAGATTTTATTTGTTATTTATTTATTACGCAGCGCTATACAAAGAATATTTGGCCATTCACATCAGTCCCTGCCCCAGTTGAGCTTAAAATCTAAATTCCGTAGCACATTTATACTCACACACATTCATACTAGGGTTAATTTTGTTGGAGCCAATTAACCTACCGGTATATTTTTTGGATTGTGGGAGGAAACCCACACAAGTACGGGGAGAATATACAAACTCCACACAGTTAGGGCCATGGTGGGAATTGAACCCATGACCTCTGTGCTGCGAGGCAGTAATGCTAACCATTACACCATCCGTATGAACAGTGAACAGTAGAAATTTTTTCTTAGTGGTACTGATAGTAAAAATGGTCATGGTCATGTGTCATGAGGGGGTGTGGACACATGAAACTAGGGGAGTGGCTACATGACAATAGGAGCATGGCCACATTATGCCAAACACCGTAATGCCCCTTACACATAATGCCAAACACCGTAATGCAATGCTTAAAGCGGTCCTGGTGAGGTAGTGGTACTCAAACCCCCCCACCCCCACACCCCAGCTCTAAAGGCATTGTGCGCACCGTAGGTGCGCACTGCAAAAAAAAGGGGTGTGGCCTCAAAACAGAAAGGGGCGTGGTCACCCATTAGTATCTCCAGTTTAAATTACGCCGCACAGTAGCACAATCTTATTCACATTACACCACATAGTAATTTCCCTTATTCATGTTATGACACACATTAGTGCCCATTACACACAATGCCCACAGTAGTAGCACCTCTAATACACATAATGCCCACAGAAGTAGCACTCCTAATACACATGACCAGAGCAGTAGCACCAGAGCCGGCCCTAACCAATATGATGCCCTAGGCAAGATTTTGGCTGGTGCCCCCTAGCACCACCGCTGGTTCTGCCTCTGACCTTGCACCTCTTTCCCAGCACCATTAACCCTCACCCATAGCAGTCCATGTACCCCCTATATTTTAAATAGGAACAGTTCGCACATTTGATGCACAGCCCAAAAAGGGGCATCTTCTTGCTGGGAAGGGGCATGGCCACACAATAGTGACCCCAATTCCAATTACGCCACACAGTACTGCAACTTTATATACATTTTATCTTGCGATACTGTCCATAATTCATATTACATCCCACAGTAGTATCACCTTATAAACGTTACTCCTCACAATAGAGCCCCTTATTCACATTACATCACACTGAATTGCTCCTTATTCACATTACACCACACCTTATTGCTCTTTATTCACATTAGACGACACAGTAGTGCACCTTCTATATGCAACGCCACATAGTAGAGCACCTTATACACATAATGCCACACATTAGTAATGCATTTATACACAATTCCACACAGTAATGCCCCTTACACATATGAGACACATTAATGTCCTTATAGACATAATGCACCTTACACATTATGACAACCTTTATTAATGCCCTTTTATACATAGTGTCCCTTACACATATGCCGCACATTATTAATGCCCTTATACACATAATGACACACATAGTGCCCCCTACACATTTGCTGCACATTATTAGTGCTCCTATACACATAATGACACACATACAGTAGTACTCTGTTACACATATGCCGCACATTATTAATGACCTTATACACATAATGACACACATAGTGGCCCTTTACACATATGTTGCACATTATTAATGCATTTTTACATGACACACATAATGCTCCTTACACATATTCCGAACACTACTGCACAACCAACCCACTCACATGCACACAGCACTCACACTTCCACTAACACTGTGACCTCTGCCTCTGCTTGGATACAGATGTGTCCTCATAAATCTTGCATCAATGCTAACGTCGGGCATCTTTTTTTAATGAAAATACATCTTATTTGCATTGCTATGTGGCTAGGATGCACAAGCAGCTTCTGCTGATTAAACTGATATGCAGCATGCCTATATACTGTGTGAGACTGTGGCTGTATCTGCATATGAAATGCTACATACAGAATATAGGCATGCCGCATATCATTTTAATCAGCAGAAGCTGATGATGCCCCTAGGCACATCAAATGCGCTAGGCAATTGCCTAGTTTGCCTATGCCTATGGCCGGCTCTGAGTAGCACCCCTTATACAATGCCCTCAGTAGTAGTGCTCCTTATGCAATGCCCACTGTAGTGGTAGTGCCCACAGTTGTAGTGCCCCTTATGTAAAGCCCATAGTATTGGTTCCCCTTATACAGTGTCCCCAGTAGTAGTGCCCCTTATGTTCCCAGGAGTGATGTTCCTTATTAAGTGCCCCCCTATCCAATGCCCTCATTAGTAGTGCCCCCTGTAGTTATGCCCTAGTGGTAATGCATCTGTACTGGGGCATAACTACAGGGGGCAGCTTAACTGGGGGCATCTGTACTGGGGCATAACTACGGGGTTATGCCCCAGTACAGATGCCCCCAGTAAAGCTGCCCCCTGTAGTTATGCCCCAGTACAGATGCTCCCAGTACAGACACCACCTGTAGTTATGCACCCAGTAGAGATGCCCCCAGTACAAATGCCCCCTGTAGTTATGCACCCAGTACAGATGCCCCAGTACAGATGCACCCAGTACAGATGCCCCCTGTAGTTATGCACCCAGTACAGATGCCCCCTGTAGTTATGCACCCAGTACAGATGCCCCCAGTAGAAGCTGCCCCCAGTACATATGACCCCTGTAGTTATGCTTCCAGTAGAGATACCCCCTGTAGTTATGCCCCAAGTAGAGATACCCCCTGTAGTTTTGCCCCCAGTAGAAGTGCCCTCAGTACAGATGTCCCCAGTACAGATGCCCCCTGTAGTTATGCCCCCAGTACAGATGCCCCCAGTAGAAGCTGCCCCCAGTGCAATTACCCCCTGTAGTTATGCCCCCAGTAGTTATGGACCAGTATAGATGCCCCCAGTAGAAGCTGCCCCCTAGTAGCGCCGCTTCACACACACATAAAAAAAAAACACAATTCTCACCAGCCGCACTCCTGCTTCCGGTCCGGCCGCCCGCTCCTCGGATCTATGGGAGAGTCATCATGACGTCTCTCCCATAGCACCACACAGCCGTAAGCCGGAGCTCAGAAGTGAGCTCCGGGTGCCGCTGAGGGGAAGGTGCCGACGCCCGCTGGTAACAGAACCTCAGTGGGTGCGCAGCATCCCCATGCGGCTCTGGGCTCACATTCTAGGTTAGGCGAGCCGGAGGAGACGGTCCAACTGGAACAGACGGAACGCAGTTCCACCCCGTTCTGGCTCACTTTAACCTCTGCTGTAATGCCCATTACACATTATACCACACACCGCAATGCTTATTACACATTATGCCACACACCCATAATGGCCATTAAACATTATGCCATACACTGTAATGCCTTACATATTGTACCACACACCGTAATGCCTATTACATATTATGCCACACACAGTCGGATAACAGTATAGAAGTTTGTTATTGGTTAAAATAAAAGTATTTCTGATACTTAAATTGGGTCAAATGGCTGTTATATGCAGTTAAAAAAAATTATAGAAAGCTATTTTTTTCTAGCAAAATAAGTGCAAAATTTAAACTTGGGGTACATAAAAATGGGTATAAGTATATATCTGGGTCATTTTAGGGAACTTTTAAAAAAAAAGTGGAAAAAGACTGATTACTCCCACCTGCAAGTCTAAAAACACTTATCATAAAACACCCCAATATAGCTGTCCCTTGTACCCCAATTTCCATAATTTTGCACTTTTTACCCCAAATATAACATGTCACTATTGGCTAATTAAAAATAATTAAAAATCTCTAAGTGCCTAATTAGTCATTCATGGGGGTGTCCCAGGGGTCCTGTGACCAAATGCCTACATTTTTAACTTAAAATAGAGATGTTCCCCAAGTTTATCGCCTGCTCAGAGGTGGTGAATTGAAATTCGAGGTAAAATTACCGCAAATCTGCTTTCACAGACAATTGAATAGACATGTTTCACCATTTGCGGTAAATTAACGTTTTTTGCGGCTAACTGAATTCAGCCCTTAGTCTCACACAGATGTACAAATGAAGCACATCAAATGATCAGTGCAATCTAGCAGGTAGTTTTGTCAGATGTGTTCTTTATGTTCATTTTTGCTGAAGCCACTATGCAAATCTGTCATCTACTACATTAATCTTATTATAATCGTGGGAATATGGGCATATTTTTATAAAATTTATGAAATGGGATGATACTGTAAATGAAAGCCTGATTTATAGAACATTTTTACCCTGGGAGGAGACCCCAGATGTAATCAGTAAGTCTGCATGTGTCAGTGGGGCAGTCTGTGACTTTGGACAAGCCACGTTGTTTCCTTCTGCTACACTTGCTACTTACCAGCCTGATTGGGTGAAACCTGTGCACTAATATTGATGTGCGCTATAAAAAACAGGATAAGAGAAACAGTGGGTTACTGTATTCTACACAGAACAACTCCCAGGGTGCAGTCAGGTTACATAATGTGCTCTACCGAGTTCAGCACCCAGGACAGCGACCAGTGAGTCCTGACTCCATTCTGGGCCTAATTCAGACCTGATCACAGCAGCAAAATCTTTCTCTAATGGGCAAAACCATGGGGGTCATTCCGAGTTGTTCGCTCGTTATTTTATTTTTTCGCAATGGAGCGATTAGTCGCTAATGCGCATGCGCAATGTCCGCAGTGCGACTGCGCCAAGTAAATTTGCTATGCAGTTAGGTATTTTACTTACGGCATTACGAGGTTTTTTCTTCGTTCTGGTGATCGTAATGTGATTGACAGTAAGTGGGTGTTTCTGGGCGGAAACAGGACGTTTTATGGGAGTGTGTGAAAAAACGCAACCGTTTCTGGGAAAAACGCGGGAGTGTCTGGAGAAACGGAGGAGTGTCTGGGCGAACGCTGGGTGTGTTTGTGACGTCAAACCAGGAACGACAAGCACTGAACTGATCGCACTGGAAGAGTAAGTCTCGAGCTACTCAGAAACTGCAAAGAAATTTATATTCGCAATTTTGAGAACCTTTCGTTCGCAATTTTGCTAAGCTAAGATTCACTCCCAGTAGGCGGCGGCTTAGCGTGTGCAATGCTGCTAAAAGCAGCTTGCGAGATAACAACTCGGAATGAGGGCCCATGTGCACTGCAGGTAGAGCAGATGTAACATGTGCAGAGAGAGTTAGATTTGGGTGGGTTAAAGTGTTTCTGCACAGGGTAAATACTGCCTGCTTTATTTTTACACTGCAATTTAGATGTCAGTTTGAAAACATCCCACCCAAATCTAACTCTTTCTGCACATGTTATATCTGCCCCCCCCCCCCCCCCCCCCCCCGCGCTGTGCGCATGGTTTTGCCCATTAGAGAAAAAGTTTGCTGCTGCAATCAGGTCTTTATAAGAAGTCACACAGTGGCACAGACATATAGCAGTATTTTTTATATATCTATATAGTGTGTGTATATATATATATATATATATATATATATATGTATATATATATATACATACACAGTATATGTACTGTATATATATATATATATATATATTTCTTCAGCGGAGTACACTGGGATTACACAAAGAATACATCGGGGTGTAGAGTTGGATCTTGATCCGTGGCACCAACAGGCTAAAGCTTTTACTGTTCCCAGGATGCACTGCACAGCCTCATCTATAACCCTGCCTCCAGGCACTGGAGCTCAGTTTGTAAGTTGGTGTCTGCAGAGTCATTAACAGGTGGGTCTGCGCTAGGCAGCCCTGAAAAGAGATTTTTAAGAAGACTTCAAGGGCCACAGCACCTTATATGTCATTGTGACATACTGTGCTGCGGCTCCATCACCTCTCCAGCAGCGCTGCATACTCCCACGGCCAGGATCCCGGGTACTTGCAGCGGAGGCACACCGGTCATCAGGCACACACCGCTGACGCTCTCCAGGATCGCGTGGCTGCACGTCAGGGAGGAGGTAAGAGGGTCCCCCAGGTGGGGCCCGCCGGTAAATCGCGGTCCAGGTCACGGTCCCAGGATACGGACCGCGCTGCTGGTGTGGACACTGTACTGCACAGGGAACCCACTATATCCACCAGGACAGCGAGCACAGATCGGATTTACTAAAATCCGTTTGTTATAGGCTCCACAGTACCCGGTGGTGAGGACCAGCATAGGGGATAAGGTGCTGACCTGTAGCCCCTCCCCCAGCTCCGGGCGCCATCTACTGCTGGTGTTCCCGCCCTGGAGCTGCATTTCACTCTCCCTCACTCCCTGACAGAGATTTTGGCACCATCTTCACATAGCTGAGCTGATCTCCGGGACTGCCGGGCTCTGTCTCCTCTGTAAAGCCGCCTGTCTCATCAGCGCTGCGCATTTACAGACACTTAAGTATTCTACATGTCATTTTAGACAGTGTTGGTTAAGAACAAGTGTACTGCTATCTGAATATTTGGTACAAGTATTCTGTGATATAACAATACACAGTAAACACTGGATGCATATCTATATTTATACATATCTATCTGTAGTTTTACTAGTCCAGTGCAGTTTTGTTTATCTATAATAACTTCTGCATTGTTCCTGTGACTGAGTGTGCCTGTAGCTGCTGTGTGGATTTCATTCATTCTCGTGTATCACACTACTTGCTATCACTATATTCTTTACCCTGGGGGGCTAGGTGCATCAGGGTCTCATATATATAGTACTACACAGTATATACGGTTTGATATTTTTTACTGTGTATTTCAGTCACCTCATACCGCTTAAATCCTCTGTTGGTGCCCTATATTTACTGTCACATAACACAGGGAGTTATTTGCAGGTATTGTGTTTGCCTGGCTATAATGCACTATTACGCTCTAAGGCTACATTCCCTATAATGTCTGCCACACAGGGCGGGAAATCTGTGGCCGCTTCTGCATCATGCAGTGCTGGCACCATGGATTTACTTGAGGGGTAAGTTTTAACTGCTGGTTCAGGCACTGGATGCCATACACCTCACAGTCAACCCGCAGCACCTGTGGCCAATCAGGACCCACCTTGGGCAGCGTTCTCAAGTATGCTGAATACGCTTGTGACACATCTTACGCCCCCTGTGGGACCTCCTGTGCCATTACAGGCACATATTGTCCCTGTAGTTAATCCAACTTGGGCGGACACTCTATCTGCCCAGTTACAACAACTAAATCAATCTTTGGTTAGACAAAAGTCTACCCCACGCCCCTCTGGTGCCAAGGGGTCATCTAAGCGGGCCATTTCTTCCTCACAAGCCACTAATATTTCGGATAATTCTTCCGATGAGGATGAGGAATATACTGAACCATTAGACCAGTGATTTTCAACCTTTTTTTACTCGTGGCACACTGAACAATATTTTAAAATTGCCAAGGCACACCATCGGTTCCCCACAGAAAAAAAACAAAAATCCACACATACATTGGCCTACACAGAAAAAACAATCACATTGTTCCCCCATAAATCCTTATTCTCCCCACATAAATCCTATTGTTCCCCACAGGAGAAAAAAAATAACAAATATTAGTCCCTACCGGTCAGCTGTCCTCCTCCCTGTCCCTCAGTGGCGGGGGTTGTTCATAGTGGAGTGCTGCGAATAATGAGCAGTGGGCGGTCGGGCAGGTGTGGATGTGCGTGGGCAAGGAAAGCTGTGTATGCAGGCATGAACTGGAATATGTGTATGCAGGTGGGTGTGCTGGCTGGGTGGTGAGACACGGCGGCCGTGACCTATGATATCACACCACCGCGTCTTCAAGGAATACGTCACAGCCGGAACACGACTGATCCTCTAAGAAGAGCCTGGGCCAACAGTTCACTCTGAAGGTGCAGGAAGCTGCTCTGGCTCCGCGGCACACCTTGCAACTGGTCGCGGCACACTAGTGTGCCACGGCACACTGGTTGAAAAAGCCTGCATTAGACACTGATATAGACGCTTCTGATGAGGAATCTACAACCCAGGTTGATGATCCTGACCAAGTGGAGGCTATTAAGCTGATTCTCCAAATAGCTGATGATATCGAGCCCACTACTGCGTCTAAGAAACCTGATAAGTTCAAACGTCAGAAGGTTACTAAAGTAGTCTTACCACATTCTGACCATTTAATTGACATACATTAAGAATCCTGGGTGTCTCCAGGAAATACATTTTCCCTGTCTAAAAAGATGCTAGTTCATTATCCTATCCCAGCGGAGTTGAGTAACAAGTGGGAAACTCCACCGCCGGGGGACTCTCATGTCGCCCGACTTGTGGTGTCATCTACTCTGCAGGTCACCACTGTCACCTCACTGAAGGAACCGACAGATAAGCGTGTGGAGGGTTAGCTGAAGTCTATATACTCCCTTACAGGTGCTGTACATAGACCCACTATGGCAGCCTCCTGGGCTGCGAAAGGAATTGAAGCATGGGCGCCCTGTGAATCCAGTGTACCTTGCAGAAAGAGATTTAACTATGGTAAGTCTACCATAAATCTCCTTATATATATGACACTTATGAAATATGAGCTAATGGGCTACAGACAAGATGTTGACATGTTTAGAATGTTAACAGATAACATGCTGACATAATGCCTACATTTTCAAAATGCCAACATTTTGAATGTTGACACTTGCAATTAGGGTCAGGGTGCAAATGTGTAAGGGTTAGTTTCAGACTAAAATATGAACGTGAGGACAGTCCCAATGGAGAATGATTAATTAAACACACAGAATGGCCATAGCGAGCTGCATTTATGTGACGGAAGAGTGGAAAGTTGAATGGAAGGTTCGGCCATGCAGAGGTAGAAGATTGCACTTTGAGTGTTTCAGGACCATACGCAAACCCAGAGGACACATTCTCCTTTTTCGGGGTGTTGCCACAAAACGGCAAAATGGGCGTGTACCTTTAATGAATTTGGTAAACAATAAAGTGCACTTGTGCAAATACAATACAGTGGAAGGGCTTTTCTTATGCTCATTGTAAATGAATATTACAGTATGTGTAGGCAACAGAGACGCTGTAAGGACCATCCATCATGAAAATCTTACATCTTGCACCAAAAATATAACAACTTTAGTTTACAGTACATACAGTATACTGTAACTTTATATTCTGCAGAACTGATTAAGACATTCGCAAAAAGCACCATTTTCCTTGATAAGGCTTCGGACACAATTGTACATACTGGGGGGTATTCAATTGTTTAAAAAAACAGTTGGGTGTCTGTTTTTTTCCTATCTAATAGACAGGAAAAAACAGACACCCAACCGACTTTTTAAACAATTGAATCCTACTCAAAATCTTTGGTCAAAGTACAAGATGCAAACGTACAGAATGATCCAATTTCCCATTCTGCGCGCAGACACTGTGTGAATGAGCGCGGCCGGTTTTTGGCAGCGAGCGCAGTAGGATTATTACCATAAATTCATGTTATTTTCCTGAACAGAACCAATTTATGGCCGGGAATGAGTGCTTGTGACATCTGTTTAGATGACCTGACATTATATTTATCGCCGCCTCTTAAAATCTTAATAAAAACTAATTGGCTCTATTTATTGTATTTGTTTTTATATCTGTGAATGTAAACCACTCATTTACCCACCCTGGATTCAGGTCTTTTGTTGCTACAAAACCATTTAACATGCTGACATTTTAAAGCTGTTTCATTAGTGTGATAGTAGCGGACGATCATTCTGCAGCCGCAGTAAAGCCGTGGCAATAATGCAAGCTTACAATGGTGCACATGTGGCATATTCGCATCAGTCCGTTTTCTGGCTTTGAGATAATATTGGGGGTCATTCCGAGTTGTTCGCTCGTTATTTTTTTCTCGCAACGGAGCGATTAGTCGCTAATGCGCATGCGCAATGTCCGCAGTGCGACTGCGCCAAGTAAATTTGCTATACAGTTAGGTATTTTACTCACGGCATTACGAGGTTTTTTCTTCGTTCTGGTGATCGTAATGTGATTGACAGGAAGTGGGTGTTTCTGGGCGGAAACTGTCCGTTTTATGGGAGTGTGTGAAAAAAACGCTACCGTTTCTGGGAAAAACGCGGGAGTGGCTGGAGAAACGGAGGAGTGTCTGGGCGAACGCTGGGTGTGTTTATGACGTCAAACCAGGAACGACAAGCACTGAACTGATCGCACTGGCAGAGTAAGTCTCGAGCTACTCAGAAACTGCACAGAGAAGTCTTTTCGCAATATTGCGAATCTTTCGTTCGCAATTTTGATAAGCTAAGATTCACTCCCAGTAGGCGGCGGCTTAGCGTGTGCAAAGCTGCTAAAAGCAGCTTGCGAGCGAACAACTCGGAATGACCCCCATTGATGGATGAATAAAGTGCTGGGTGTTTGTCTCACAGATCTTACAGTTTTTCTGCATTTTTTTATTTTTTTTTTGCATCTTTACACGTCTGTTTTTAATGCTGTAGAGCTGTGCTGTTCCGTTCTCCAGAAATCCAAATCCGCAAGAATTTTATGGCTCCTAACCAAACCAAAACCCGGTCCGGACTTCCCAAGGCTATACGATCCGAACTGAGTCCCGAGTTCGTATCTTCCCGCAGTGCGGAAGTTGGATTTTAAATCCAAATTTCGGGTTTTGTATTGCAAAAATGACATAATTTTAGCTGGTTTTATATATTTGCATCGATACACGATGATAAATTAGAACCAAAACCAAAATACGGCGGTCAGCGCATATTTCTAATTATAATTGCTGCAGACCCAGCACAAAGCCGCACCAGTTACCGCCACCCACAGGAGTGAAGTTATCAGCCGGGAATTGAAGCAGTTGTTGGCGCATTCAAGGTGGATACTTTATTTCCTTCCTCCACGCCCATTGCTACTGTGACAAGGATCCCGTACACCAGGTAAAATTCAAACTGCAGGTTTGTTCTTTCTCCAGCAGTTAGGTTACTCACATGGTTGTAATATCAGTTTACAGCAGGTTACAGGTTAAAGCATAACATTCCATGTTCTGACAATCAGCAAAGGTATAGACTCTAATGGCTCCTAATGTAAACCCAGACCCCCAGCCTATCGCCTGGGCAGCTTGTCCAGCATCAGCATTATCCCTGTGCAGTGGCGTAAGTTTGTCACAGTTTGCCCGGAGGCAAGAAAAATATTGGTGCCCCCTATATATATATATATATATATATATATATATATATATGTGTACAAAAGAAGCTACCAGCGCCACAGATGTAGTATCTAAGGTATATACGACAGTACGGGAAAGATACGTTCCGAAATAATTAACAGAACATAGCCTGGTGGACACTCCCTTCAAAATATTAGGGCGTCAGCTTAAGAACCTCAAAAATATATATAGGCACTGGTATATATGCCTACAAGTTAGAAAATGGTGCAGGGGGATTAGGTATTTGCAAGCGACCAAAGGTGTCTAATCAATAATGTAAAAACAAGGTGCTATAAAAATATATATTTTAATTTTAAAAGACAAAGCACTATAAAGGGGTAATATGTGAAATAATAACAATATTCAAATGCAGCCTAGTCAAGAAATATTAGATTAAAAAAAAGAAGCAAAAGGCTAAGCTAAAAAAGTCAGAGACATATATGCCAAAATTCATAAAAGAGTACATAATACCACGGAAAATCGGGTGTAAAATGCACAGGATAGCCCACCCCTTGATGAAGTCCATGAGGGACGAAACACGTTGGGTGCTACTCTGATTTTAGCTCAACCTCTTAAGATAAGCTACCTCTCCCCCCTTTTTTATGTTTTACCCTGTGCATTTTACACCCGATTTTCTGTGTTTTTATGTACTCTTTTATGAATTTTGGCATATATGTCTCTGACTTTTTTAGCTTAGCCTTTTGCTTCTTTTTTTTATCTAATATTTCTTGACTAGGCTGCATTTGAATATTGTTATTATTTCACATATTACCCCTTTATAGTGCTTTGTCTTTTAAAATTAAATTATATATTTTTATAGCACCTGGATTTTACATTATTGATTAGACACCTTTGGTCGCTTGCAAATACCTCATCCCCCTGCACCATATATATATATATATATATATATATGTATGTAAAAAAATAATAATTCTTTTTTACTTGCATAGCAAGCCTGCCGATTCTAACTATATGAAGCTACTACAAAACCGTTGCAACCAGGCAGATCTATGTAGGGGTCCAGCCACACACTACATAGATCTGCTCAGTCACTCACTGTGCTGATTATTTCTCTGACAATTAATTTGCAAGTGCAGTCATACCCAGGATTAGAACCCACGACCTATTACACTGGAAGCATGCACCCTACTGATGGAGATATCTGCTCTTGCGTAGGCAGTAGGAGAATTTTACTAATTGTCAGAGAAATAACTGCACATAGGTGGTCATTCCGAGTTGATCGCTAGCTGCATTCGTTAGCTGTGCAGCGATGAGGCAAAAAAAATGGCACTTCTGCGTATGCGGCGCAATGCACACGCGCGTTGTACAATTGCAACGGCCGATGTAGTTTCACACAAGGTCTAGCGAAGCTTTTCAGTCGCACTGGTTGCCGCAGAGTGATTGACAGGAAGAGGGCGTTTCTGGGTGTCAACTGACCGTTTTCAGGGAGTGTTCGAAAAAACGCAGGCGTGCCAGGAAAAACGCAGGCGTGGCTGGGCGATAGCAGGGCGTGTTTGTGACGTCAAAACAGGAACTGAACAGTCTGAAGTAATCGCAAGCGCTGAGTAGGTTTTGAGCTACTCTAAAACTGCACAAAAAATAATTTCGTTCGCACTTCTGCTAAGATAAAATACACTCCCAGTGGGAGGCGGCATAGCGTTTGCACGGCTGCTAAAAACAGCTAGCGAGCGAACAACTCGGAATGATCACCATAGTTAGAATTCTCATGCTTCCTTTATAGGAGCAAATAGCTTCATCAGTAACGTGTAGTGACTAGTGGGGAAGTTGGCTACGGAAGAGATACTGGCTGCTGTCAATTAACTTAATTGATTAATGTCACTAAACACACGGAACATGAGGAGAGGTGCCCCCCTTCAAAGCAGGAGCCCGGCGGCAGCTGACTCCATTGCCTCCCAGAGTTCTGCCTTTGTCCCTGTGTACAGACAGCATTCTTAAAGGCAGCTAACAGGTGCTACTACTAAACTTGGCTGCAGTTCATTCCTGACCTCCTGAAAACCTGGACTGGATCCATGTACAACTGCTGTTACATACTAAAACAGGGAAATCCTCCTGTCCCTGCCACACTACATGCAATAGATATATAAATATTTTACTGTTAACATGATTCTCACACACAAGGTCTTAGGAACAGCATCCCTGAGGCAATGACAGTGACTAAAGCTTAGCATACAGTATATGATAAATGTAATAATTAGAGAGATGAAAGCATTTAATAATTGTGATCACAAAAGGATAAATCTCCAGGAGAAATCCCAGTAACTTTATTACAAAATGTGACGGATGGTCTCAGTAATCGGTCCCATGAGCGTGGCATCTAGCAGCCAGCGAGTGACTCTCCAGCAGGACAGGTAAGTGTGATAGAAATATACTGCTGCAGAGCCGCCATCACCATCCTGGCAGGGGAAAAGGAAAAGATCACACCCACTGAGATTTGGTTTCTTTCATTGTGTTGTTTCTTCATCTCCAGTATTTCAGCTTTGTGTCCTGATGGCGGTCAGATGTTTTACTTTACTTCACCAACCAGTAGCGGATCTTGCTATGGGCACACGGGATTTTTGCCTGGGGCGCCGCCTTCCGGAGGGTGCCGCCGTCATCCGGAGGGTGCAGCCGCCATCCGGAGGGTGCAGCCGCCATCCGGAGGGCGCCGCCGCCGTAGCAAGATCCGCTGCTGGTGGTGCCCCCCAGTGCTGTGCTGTCACAGCTGTGCGGTGCACGATGCACCGCACGGCATTGTGGGAGCGGCACATAGACACTAGGGGTCATGATTGACCTCTAGTGTCTATGCTGTGCTATGGGAGAGACGTCATGGCGTCTCTCCCATAGATCAGAGGAGCAGCGCCAGCAGCCAGAGATGGAGGTAAGCAGCAGTCGGGAATCAGGAGCGGGGATGGTGAGTATTAATTCATTTATTTTTAATTTTTTTGTAAGCGGCACAACTCTACAAGGGGCACAAACGAGGGCACAACTCTACGGGGGGCACAAACGGGGGCACAACTCTACAGGGGGCACAAACGAGGGCACAACTCTACAGGGGCATACCTGACCACGCTCCTTTATGAAGCCACGCCCCTATTTTTACCCGAGGCGCCACAAGGGCTAGTGCCGGCCCTGTCACCAACTAACATGTAATTTCCTGCCCAATGTTACAGACAGTGATCATGGGGGAGGTCTGTGAATGCTCCGAGAGAGAGAACATGGAGAGAGGTAAAGTACCAGCCAATCAGCTCCTGTCATTTCTCAAACACAGCCTCTTATACTCCTTTCACATTGCAATGCCAGGTCACACCCGGGAATTGGAAATGGGTTCTTCCCGGGTGCGACCCAGCATTGGACTCTTACACACTGCCTTCCCGACCTGGCAATATGCTGGGTCAGGTTGCCATAGGGGGTGGGGACCATGGCGGCCCGGGAGCTCGAGAGTGACCCCTTTCACCCCGTACAGCACCCCGCGTCGCCCCGCCAATATATCAGGTCGATACCGGGTTATTTGTGCGGTGTGAAAGGGGTAACACATGGCAGTTTGGAGCTGGTTGGCTGGAAATTTATCTCTCTTTGTTTTCTCTCTCTCCAAGGCTTAGCACATATGGACATATTTATTACAGTTAGCATCTTAGGGAATGTGATCATTTTGGCCCAATCCGCACTGTGATAAATGTCTATATCGCAGGGATGTATCAATTATCACATGGAGGAACAGAGCTTACTAGAGAACTCTGTCCCTGCGAATCAGCTTACCACAAAACTATGTCCTAGTCAGTTCTCCTTAGTTGCTCCTCAACCTGCTCTTGGTCATACCCGGGGTTATAGGTCCTCTTCAGTGGTACCATCAACACCTTCACTGTTTCCACTCAGGTTCCAGTCCATGCATAGGAACTTTATCAAGCCACCAAGCTTCCTTCATATGGCCTCTCATTCTACTCCATCCTCAGAGTCCAGTCCGGAAACACAATCTCTTACAGGCATGACAATTATCCAGTTTGGACCTCAGAGACTTATCAACCTTCTAAACAGAGAACAAATAGTAGACAAACAGGGATCAGTTCTTATCTGGATGCACTCATTCCCATTCACATAAATCACAGGTTCTCAAACTCGGTCCTCAGGACCCCACACGGTGCATGTTTTGCAGGTCTCCTCACAGAATCGCAAGTGACATAATTAACTACACCTGTGGACCTTTTAAAATATGTCAGTGAGTAATTAATACACCTGTGCACCTGCTGGGTTACCTGCAAAACATGCACTGTGTGGGGTCCTGAGGACCGAGTTTGAGAACCACTGACATAAATGATGTATAATTGTTTATAAAATCCTTTCCTTTATTTCTGAATATATTTAAAATATTGAAGATACCAATACCCACGTGGAATAAGTATCTTTTATGGATTATCCCACATGTAGTATCATTATGGCCTAAATTTAAGGTCATACAAAGCGAAGTATATAAAATTAATGAAAAGTTGAAAAATGTGATGACAAAAAGTTTTGACAAGGATTTGTCGGTGTGAAAAATAATAAAAAGATTTAAAAAACAAGTCCGTGTGCCGTCTGTAATTTTATGTAGTCTCTGATATTTCTCTTATTGGGGAAAGATCTCCCTCCTTGCAAGTGAAATAAAGTTGATATTATGAGTCACTTAAAATGTGAAATAAAGTGAATATTATTTGCTTAAATGTATCTGTTATTTGTGCAGTTGTATGACATGTTCCTGAAATATTCCTTCAATAGGAAGCCTGTTGCAATCTTCCTCTAAGATCACGGTGTTCTGCTATATCGTCCAATAAATATATTGTTGAATTAAGTTGTTTAAATCATCTTGTGTGCATTATTTTCAAATCAATTATATCTGGAAGATAATTACTTCCTTCTTCAGGCCATCTATAATAATTTGATTATATGCATGTGTATAATTATTGAGCTCTGTTGCCTGAAATCAGCTGGTGATACATATGTTTCTTACTGTGTATTCCAGGGACTAGTATTATTTATACATGTTTCCTTTTATACATGAGACAAAGGGGGTAATTCTGAGTTGATCGCAGCAGGAATTTTGTTAGCAGTTGGGCAAAACCATGTGCACTGCAGGGGAGTCAGATATAACATGTGTTAGATTTGGGTGGGTTATTTTATTTCTGTGCAGGGTAAATACTGGCTGCTTTATTTTTACACTGCAAATTAGATTGCAGATTGAACACACCACACCCAAATCTAACTCTCTCTGCACATGTTAAATCTGCCTCCCCTGCAGTGCCCACTTGTATCACTGGGGGTCATTCCGAGTTGATCACTAGCTGCATTTGTTCACTGTGCAGCGATGAGGCAAAATAAAATGGCACTTCTGCGCATGCGTATGCGGCGCAATGCGCACGCGCAATGTACTATTACAACGGCCGATGTAGCTCCCCACAGGGTCTACCGAAGCTTTTCAATCGCACTGCTGAACGCAGAGTGATTGACATGAAGTGGGCATTTCTGGGTGGCAACAGACCGTTTTCAGGGAGTGTTCGTAAAAACGCAGGCGTGCCAGGAAAAACGCAGGTGTGGCTGGGCGAACGCAGGGTGTGTTTGTGATGTCAAAACAGGAACTGAATGGTCTGAAATGATCGCAAGCGCTTAGTAGGTTTTGAGCTACTGAAACTACACAAAAAAACTTTGCCGCTGCTCTGCGATCCTTTCGTTCGCACTTCTGCTAAGCTAAAATACACTCCCAGTGGGAGGCGGCATAGCGTTTGCACGGCTGCTAAAAACTGCTAGCGAGCGAACAACTCGGAAGGACCACCACTATACAGATGAGTGTGTTCCTTTTTTATGGTTGGATTTTTGCTGGAAGTACAGGTCTATGCACCTCCAATCATCTCTTCCATACAGGATCGGACTGGCCCACAGGGGAACAGGGGAAACCACTGGTGGGCCCCACTGCCTGTGGGCCCTCCTCCTCATCTAGGGATCAGGTTCCAGACTCTATCCTAGTGCACTTGAATTATGCATTATACTTATGTTACATTATACTTCATAAGAATATGGTTTATTATTTATTTACCAAGGGGCACAGAACATGTACTCTGTAATGGTTAGCCAAACATCTGTGGTTGCTTGCCACGCCCCAGTGGAGCCTGGCCACACCCTTAAGCATAGGCCCCTACAACTGCATTCCCCCAGTGGGCCCTTTATGCCCCAGTCTGACACTGCTTACATACACCTGTGTCATAAAATAGAGTGTAAAATAATGAATGACTTCTTGAACACTTATTGCCAGGTCAAAAATATACCCTGCGTACCCTTCATTGAGCACTGCAAGGTGAGACAATGATTTCCTACGTCATTAAGGTCTCTTTTACACCATAGAAAATAGAAACGTACTGTATTATGTTTATAGTAGTTATACTTCTTAAATACTCTCGGGTTGGTAACAGTGCTAATGTGTATTAGTTAGATTTTTCTGTTTTCACGCTGGTATGTGAAGGTCGTCCCTTCAGTAATATAAGACCTGGTATGTTAGGTGCCGTCGGTGCAGTGATCGTCTGTGCCCCGCATTTGATTACACCCCAACAGGCTCAAATGGTTACCAATGCGCAAAGCTAGAGCCTTGAGAAAGCTTTAACATAGAGCAAAATGCGCATTGGAGGTCTTGCCATGCACCGTCTGTACTAAATGATATTTACTATGTAATGTGAGGAATATGATGCTGGTCACTTGTCCCTGCATTCAATGCTACTCGAATGGCTGCACGGTGATTGCCCATACGCTCCTTACATTTTTTTTCGGTTTTACTGATGTTAAGTTCGTTTAACTTACAGGAAAAAGCAATACATAAATACAGAAATGTTCAGGCCGCTGCGACCGCTAATCGTGTGTGTGATAACCCTCTATGAAATGCATACACGTTGCGTAAGAACGCTGTCACACTGTAAACACAAAGTAGCTACACGTGCGGCCGAATATACTTTAAACCCCTAACAGGAAAGGAATGCGACACCAATTGTATATGTTATGTTGTGGTCCAACGCAGCAACAAATGTTTACTTAAAAGGGGGTCACAGAGAAATACAACAATACAAGAGAAAAGCTACAACCAATGGATACATACGTTTGTTCGCCTGCGCCACCCGGATCCGGTCCTCAGTCAATCTGGAAAGATGACCTTCAGAGAATAGACTGAGGTCGGCCAGGAGGCTTGGTTTTTATACAATAGTCCAAAGCATGAAACAAAGGAAACTATAATCTCTTCTTTCATAGGTCAAAGGGCTGGTCATTTACAGTACATGAGGGGTCATAGGTTGGTTTGAGTAGGTGGGCAATGCCTGGTCCAGGTGCACTTGCAGCTGTCCTCCACTGGGTTCCCGCTGAATATCAGGAGTACAGTAAATACAGTGTGATATTAATAATATATTCCTGCGCATAGATATGCACAGGAGCGTGCTACTTTCTGCAAACTGCCATCAGAATATTGCCCTTGAAATACTGTACAACTGGATACCAAACACCACCTCCTAACCTAATTCTGTCCCCTCATATCCTGTAAAGTTGAATCCCTCTGTTGTTATGCCTCTGAAGTAAATGTAACTTGCTGGTGCGGTGTATGTAGACTATGTGTAAATTATGTACTATGTGGATTAAATATCAGATATGTCTTTGTGGCTTTTCCATGCGAATGCGTATGCTACCGTATTTACTCATACCACGCGTTAATACGCAGGACTTCGTGAGCCAATATACGCAACGTGCGGGCATGCGCACGCACGGCAGAACAAGCAAACGCACGGAGGCTACTCTGTGTGGTGTTTGCACGTGATGCATGTGGGTAGAATATTTTTGACTTCGACACCGATGTAACACAAACCGCAAGAACAAAGGATTTGATACACTACATAACTCGAATTACGTGTAAAAAGGTGACGGGTTTTAAACGGTTTATCCGTAGGGAGATGGTAAAAGGTGTCCCCCATTAAAAGGAACTGACATGTAACACATGTACATTTGAAACAACCAAAACATCGCTAAAACCGAAACAAAATTTAAAGAGCGTATGCGCAATCACCGTGCAGCCATTCAAGTAGCATTAAATGCAGGGATAAGTGACCAGCCGGTGGTGCGTCATTTTTGTGAATTTCGCCACCCACATGCTAGTCTCCGCTATAGGATGATTGACACTATTGTTCCCACAATATGTGGGGGTAATAGATCTTTACAACTAATGAGGTGCGAAGCACGCTGGATTTACCGGTTAAACACCATATCACCTAATGGCTTAAATTAAAACATTTCATATTCTAAGCCTGCAGTGATTACGATAATTCACATATAAACTGTCTTTGCATTTTTGGGGATTTTAGTTATTGTTGCCCACACAGTATGTGATATATAGATAGGTCAGACTGTAAGCAATTTTTTCATTACATTGGAAAGTGGTTTACATTATCACTTTTTTGTGGTATTGTTGTAATGCCATACGATTACATATGACTGTTCAATAATGATAATGTATTTGTCCCCTTCTGCATAAATGTGTAGTATATATGCCCGTTTAATAATGATTACGTATTTGCTCCCTTTTGTATAAAGGTGTAGCATTGCGATGTATTTGCAACATTGTATTCTGTTTTGGAAACATTTCTGAGTAGCATTTTGTGTTTTGATACACAGCTCAGTTTTTAATATTCATAACACTTTATGGTGATGGTTTGTTGCCTGCACACATGTCGGTTAAGGATGATGTCAGCAACTCACTCGTTCTGCGGCGTAGGCATCTTTCCCGCCAGACACTTGATAACTTCCCTAGTTGTGTATATGTATAAAAGGTATGCTTTAATGTTTGTCTGTATTTCCTGACGACAATTTGAATAGAAAAATTGAAACGTTGAAAAGCAGGACATTCTCTGTGTGTTTATTTGGATGATACAGCTCGAGTGCCGCACCTTTGGTTTCTATACGATTGTTTCTACCTTTGTTGGACTATATATATATATATATATATATATACACACACACACAATATATATATATGACTTGGCAGCTGTTTCTTAATATTGATACACACGTCAATTATATATATATATATATATATATATATATATATACACACCACACATGTCTAACAAGCTGCGGCACTCGGAGGCTGTACACAATCGTTAAAGTGGAAAAAGTGTATTTAGGTCTTCACAACAATCCCAACGTTTCAGGCCCGTGGCGCCCCTTTGTCAAGGTGATACAAAGTGTGAAGAAACAAAACATAGCTTTATAAAAGAGAAGACCCGCGAACGGGAGATCAGTGGGACCCGGGAACAGGAACAACTTCCGTCCCGTTATCCAGCGTGCAGAGTCATGAAGTGAACGTGATGACCTAAATACACTTTTTCCACTTTAACGATTGTGTACAGCCTCTGAGTGCCGCAGCTTGTTAGATATGTGTGGTATTACAATTTTCCTGATGGCACCGGAGCAATCTTACCATAGCTGAGGGTGAGTGCCGATTCAAGTTTTATATACACTGCTCAAAAAAATAAAGGGAACACTAAAATAAGACATCCTAGATCTGAATGAATGAAATATTCTTATTAAATACTTTGTTCTTTACATAGTTGAATGTGCTGACAACAAACAAAATCACACAAAAATGATCAATGGAAATCAGATTTATTAACCCATGGAGGTCTGGATTTGGAGTCACCCCCAAAATTAAAGTGGAAAAACACACTACAGGCTGATCCAACTTTGATGTAATGTCCTTAAAACAAGTCAAAATGAGGCTCAGTAGTGTGTGTGGCCTCCACGTGCCTGTATGACCTCCCTACAATGCCTGGGCATGCTCCTGATGAGGTGGCGGAGGGTCTCCTGAGGGATCTCCTCCCAGACCTGGACTAAAGCATCCGCCAACTCCTGGACAGTCTGTGGTGCAACAGACTGTGGATAGAGCGAGACATGACGCACAGGGTAAGTTTGTCTGACCCTGGTCTTGTTTTGCAGGAAACTTTTATAGCACAGTAGGGCTGCACAAGCGATCGCAGCCCTGTTATGCTAAAATACACTCCTCCATAGGCGGCGTCAAGTTGATCGCACGAGCAGCAAAAACTTGCTACGTGTGATTAACTCGGAATGAGGGCCCCTACATCCTCTCTGTATATAAATATGAATTGTTATATAGGAAGACAAGTCAATCAGTCCTTATACTCCTATAGGTCACGTACCGTAGTTCATTTCACATATACTTTGTCAGACACATATCTGCATGCATTGTCTTCCCGGGAAAACATGTCTCCTGGTGTATAAAGAGCAATAATCCGCGCACAGGTAATAAATCTCAGATTTCCATTCCCATCATCCCTCAATTTTTCACTTATGTTTTATGACGGTTCGAATTAATTTGAATTAAATTTAATTAGGTTTTAGATTGAGTGCCTGATTTCAGCGCCATCCCTATATTAGCGGTGGTGTTTTATTCTACAATGTATTGTTTGTTTAATTATTATTGGATGAAGCTGAGTACTGGGAGGGAGGGGGTAGCGGGATTTAGGGAGAAAAGTAACTTTGTTCTATCGTTTATTAGCGGGTAAACGAGGGATAATCAGGCGCCGCTCTCATTCTGACTCATTGTAATACTGCTCCTTTCACCCCAGTGAGTTGCTGGTATAGGATCACAATAAGTACCCAGCAAGACAATGATATGGCACACATGGGGTATCAATCTCATAACCTAAATCACAGGTTCTCAAACTCGGTCCTCAAGACTCCACACGGTGCATGTTTTGCAGGTCTCCTCACAGAATCACAAGTGACATAATTAACGCCACCTGTGGACCTTTTAAAATGTGTCAGTGATTAATTAATACACTTGGGCTCCTGCTGGGTTACCTGCAAAACATGCACTGTGTGGGGTCCTGAGGACCGAGTTTGAGAACCACTGACCTAGATTGTGTCCCCCTGAAAAATGACACCCGGTGGCCGTACACGCCTGCATTGTCTACACCAGGCATTCCCAACCACGGTCCTCAGGGCACACTAACAGTGCAGGTTTTAGTGATATCCAGGCTGCAGCACAGATGGTTAAATCAAGATAACTGAGGTGCTAATTAAGGTGGTCATTCCGAGTTGATCGCTAGCTGCATTCGTTCACTGTGCAGCGCTGAGGCAAAAAAAGGCACTTCTGCGTATGCGGCGCAATGCGCACGCACGAAGTACTATTACAACGAACTATGTAGTTTCACACAGGGTCTAGCGAAGCTTTTCAGTCGCACTGCTGGCCACAGAGTGATTGACATGAAGTGGGCGTTTCTGGGTGTCAACTGACCATTTTTCAGGGAGTGATCGAAAAAACGCAGGCGTGCCAGGAAAAACGCAGGCGTGGCTGGGCGAACGCAGGGCGTGTTTGTGACGTCAAAACAGGAATTGAACAGTCTGACGTCATCGCAAGCGCTGAGTAGGTTTTGAGCTACTCTAAAACTGCAGAAAAAAACTTTGTAGCCGCTCTGCGATCCTTTCATTCACACTTCTGCTAAGCTAAAATACACTCCCAGTGGGAGGCGGCATAGCGTTTGCACGGCTGCTATAAACTGCTAGCGAGCGAACAACTCGGATTGACCACCTAAGTCACCTGTGCTGAAGCCTGGATATCACTAATACCTGCACTGTTAGTGTGCCTTGAGGGCCTCCCAACATGACCCTCTCCAGGAGGGACAGAATGCTCTGCTCCTGGACTTCCCTAATAATGTATGATTGCCAGCACCTGTGGTGAAACGCCTTTATTATCCATTTACCTGTTCAACACAGGTGCCGGCAATCATAGAGAAAGAGAAAGTCCAGAAGCAGAGCATTGTGTCCCTCCTGGAGAGGGTCATGTTGGGAGGTATGCAGCAGCAGAGCAGCTCCTCATTCTAGCCTGGAGGGGCGGAGCTTCTAAGTGATTGACAGGCTGGGCCTCCGTGGGGAGAAGGAAAGGACTGAGGAAAGGAATGGGTGGCCACTACACTGCCTGCATGTTCCATATCACTGAATGCAGATACCTGACAGCCAGGAAGTTTCTTCTGACAACCGTCCAAACCTCCCCTCTTCCCTAACAACACACTGCACTGCAATCAGTGACATGGAACATGCAGGCAATGTGGTGGCCACACCTTCCCTCTCTTCCAGTCATGTCCTCCTACTCCGCGATCCCTGCTTCCAGTTCTGTTACAGAGAGCCGGCGCCTTCTGTCCCCAGCGGCACCTGGAGCTCAATCTCCAATCATTCCACCCTCGCTACACCCATGACTGTAGGTCATCCTGTGTGGGTGACAATGATTGGATGTCAGCTGCCGTCTCCCGGTGGTGCGTAGTATGTTGCCCTAAGGATTAAAAGATACATTTTTTAATATGAAGCATTTTACAATATAATCATCAGTGTTTCCCAAATCCAGTCTTCACGTCCCCCAACGGCTCATGTTTTCAGGATTTATTTAATCGTGCACATGTGATTTATGTAGTGCGCTTGACTGGGTCCCAAAACAGGAGTAATTGGAAGGGAATCAGCTGGAGAAACTCTCCCCTTAGATGGACCACTAAAAACTATTAATAATTCAGGGGAAATGGTTATCTGGTGAGGCTTTTACAATGTACTAGACAGAAGGGCGATATCCTGAGACGGGAAGCAATTAGCTTCCCGAGAGACAGGATTCCAGCTGTCGATACACCGACACCAGGATCCTAAAGTAGGTGTCATGATCCGTGCCATATCTCCTTTCTGCCTCTAGGTGTCGCACTCTGCCTCCTGGTCTGTCTAGCAGTTTCCACTCTGTGACCTTGCAGGGTTGATTAGGTGCAGCTGTGATTTGCACCTGGGAAGCTGCTATTTATCCTCTGCTCACAAGCACTCCTATGCCAGTTCATCAAGTATACCTTTGAGACTGCAATGCTGTGGGCTCCAAGCTTATCGCTAATGGTCTACTGAGTAGCTGGCCTGCATTCTCCCAGTACTCTTCTATCCTGCATAACTGACCTGCATTCTCCCAGTGCTCTGCTAACCTGCATTCTCCCAGTACTCTGCTATCCTGCATAGCTAACCTGCATTCTCCCAGTACTCTGCTATCCTGCATAGCTGACCTGCATTCTCCCAGCTCGTCGCTAATGAACTACTGAGTAGCTGGCCTGCATTCTCCAAGTGCTCTACTATCCTGCATAACTGACCTGCATTGTCCCAGCTCTTTGCTAATGGTCTACTCCAGGTAACTCCAAGTAAGAGTAGCTGGCCTGCATTCTACCACCACTCTGGTATCTGCATGTTCACAGCTACTTGCTTGCATAACTCTGGTCTCTTTATCTGTTGATAATACAGTTTATTCCTATGGATCCTGTTATTTTGCATTTACAAATCTTTATACATTCCTTTTTGCCTCTGTATAACCTCATTTCATGTACCTCCTGCGCACGCACACCCAGGGAAGTCTAGTACCCGTGACAGTAGGAAGCAGTACCGGTGTCTAGATACAGACGCCGCTCGGGATGACGGCGTCACATTACCAACAGCCAGCATCCTAACAGTGGGACGCGCTGGCATCCTGCCGCTGGGGGGCGGGTTAAGTTTAGGCAGGAGAAGGGGGGTTAGGATTGGAGGGCAGGGCCAGGAAGGTTAGGGTTAGGGACCAGGGAGGGAGGGTTGGGCATCAAGCGGGGAGGGTTAGGTTTAGGCACCACCGGTAAGGGGGGGTTAGGGTAGGGGGCAGAGGAGGGTTAGGGGCTTCCTGCTGGCATTTCGGGATTATGATGGATGGGATGCCGCTGTCGGTATACTGACAGCCAGCTCCCGTCCATCGGCAAATCATACTGAACCCCCAGAGACATCTGATACCCCTTTCAGACTTACAGTGAAATCCTGGGTTTTTGCCTGTGAACGAGCATCGACGAAGACCCGCAAAAATGCAGTTTCTTGCACATAGCGCTAAAACACCTAGTTACGGCACTGATGTACAGAAACATTAATTCAGGTAAATAAGAAACATTAATACAGGTAAATAAGACAGTTGTTTATAGGGACACAGAACACATAGCGCTAAAACACCTAGTTACGGCACTGATGTACAGAAACATTAATTCAGGTAAATAAGAAACATTAATACAGGTAAATAAGACAGTTGTTTATAGGGACACAGAACACATCTGGGAATTACGATATATGCTGATATGCCTTTTGTACTACAGTATATGGGAATTATGTAGCGAAATGGTATATGGGAGAGCGTGGCAATTTAGGGGACAGTGAGGCCAATACGAAGCAGCAATGTGTTATTTTAAAACCTGTCAGAGTGTATATACAAACTAATAAGTTAAAGTTGCCCGATGGTAGCGAATCCCTTTACTGTGCGGTGTTGGTAAGAAAAGGTCCGCTACTGGCAGCTTCCCCTTACCAGTGGCAGATTTCCCCTATGAGCTGCAGAAATGCATCCCCCAGTTAAATCTGCACTTCAGTGAGCTCAGCTGGGCTAGTTGCAGTCTATGTGACTGCATTGGCTCAGTGGCTTCAATGTGACAGGCAGTGACTTCCTATTGGAAGTCCTACTTGCCAGTCACCCGCAGAACAGATACTCCCATTGGGAGGTGTTTCCTCCCTCTCGGACTGCCAGACCAGCCTGCGACTAGCAGAGAACTGGCTTCCTGTAGGAAGTCACTCCATGCCTGATCATCAGCCCAATCCGGGTACTATGGGCTGCAGCTTATGCAGTCCATAGAAGCCGGGGAGTTTGTGCATGAGCAGTCAAGCCACTTGTGTGCATGCGCCAGTCCTGGCACCTGCCAGATCTATTGCACAGGCACTGGGATCCTCTCCGGCATGAAATCGACAGCCCCCATACCCAAAAAAGGTAGGAGCTGCCACTGGTGATTACATTCAAATACTGTAAATTCTGACTGTACCTCAGGTGATGGGCTGCATTTTGTATGCTGACCATACTCGCCCTTTAAACAGGGACGCTCATGAATTACACAGGTTCTGTGGCTGATTAAAACCAGGTGACATGCAGACTTGAAGTCAGACAGCCACAGAACCTGTGTAATTCATATGTGTCCTAGTTTAAAGGCCTAGTATGGTCAGCCTACATTTTGGATTTCACCTAATGGCAAGGGTTCCCAAACTCTGCCATTACAGTCCAGGTTTTAAGGATATACATGCTTGAGCACAGATGGTTAAATAAAATTGACTGAAATACTAATTAAGGCACCTGTTCTTAAGCATGGATATACTTAAAACTTGGGCTGTTAGGGTGAATTGAGGAGTTTGGAACTTCTGCCTTAGAAGAAGATTGTGTAAATCATAGATTCTAACACTCGGTCCTCCGTGCGTTAAACAGTTCATGTTTTCCAGGTCTCCTCACAAGTGAAATAATTACTGCAGCTCCATTTGTGGGTCTTTATAAATGTGTCGGTGAGTAATGAGAACACCTGTGCACCTTCTAGGTGATCTGGGAAAAGTGATCTCGTTAGGATCCTGAGGACCGAGTTGGAGAACCTGTGGTGTTAATTACAGTGTAACCTTTTCATACCACAAGTCATCTGTATCCTCCATGACAACATTTATCTATTATCTCACGGTGTAAGCGGATCAGTCAGAGGAAAGCATCAATGCACAATAAATAAATGTGATACCATACGTGAGGGATAGAGCGGTTCTGCCTCTAAAATTTATTTTTTAGAAACCAAATGTCAGTGTATCATACAGTTACCAGCAGAGGGCACCAGCGAGCAGCAAAACTTCCCCAAACTCCATACACCTGGGTTTATTAACCCTTTACCCCCGTAGGCTCTAGCAGTCTGAAACTTTAAATTTCATTACAGGGGTCTACTGAGAGTTCAAGGAGTTAATGTTTCGGATGGTGATTGCTGGGAAATGTAACATATCTTGACTCAGTGTTCATAGGCAGAATGCATTCCAATCTGCGGGGCGAGGGTTTATTTAAGGGGAGGCTGAGCAGCCTGAACCAGTGCTTCACTGGACTTCATTTGGGTTAAAGCCCATCTCATCTATTTTCATTTCTGGATGTCACATATGTTTCTGCTGAGTGACTGCCAGCCCGCTGAAAATTACGACGTGGCGGACGAGGTCTGCGCGGGGCTTAGCCCCTCCGAGTTAGACACGGCGAAGATTGAGTTTATTTTTCTACAAGAAATCTGTGATTCTCGAGGATGTGAGAACTGATCATAAAACACTGAGGCCTGTGACTTTAGTGGGGGTTATTACTGGCCCCATATTGTGCACCCCCAACAGTAATGAAGAAATGTGCAAATACGTATGCAGTAATCATGAGACCTTAATGGCTGTGTGCAAGAACGCCTCACAATGTATATACCAATAACAGTGTACAGGGTATCACTCCCCAGTCACAGAACCTTCAGTACATGTCGTTGGTTATAAGTCGTGCCCAACTTTGCAGTTGTTTTTTCTGTCTTCACGTTCTGTTCCCCTCCTCCTGTATATATCGCTCTCATCTCTGTCTCCTGTCCCCCATGTATGTCTCTCTCTCAAATTTCTGTCCCCACTCCCCTCTCTCTTATCTCTGTGCCCCTCTGTCTTTCTCTCATCTCTGCTCCTTCCCTTGTCTCTTATTTCTTTTCCTCTCACCCACCTCTCTCTGTCTCTCATCTCTGTCCCCCCTTCCCTCAGCTATCTTATCTTTGCACCCACACCTGTCTCTCATATCTCGCTTCTACCACCACTTCCACCCTCCAAGCTTGTGTCAGGCACTGAAAGGAGGTCTACACACCTGTACGTCCATACAGCACTGATTGGCTTTCCAGCTCTGACCGTGCGCCTGCCAGATGGGCTTGTTAGCAGATTGTGCGGGGAGATGTATCAAAGCATGGAGTGAGATTAAGTGGAGAGAGATAAAGTACCGGCTTATCAGCTCCTAACTGCCATGTTGCAGGCTGTTTTTTCAAAATGACAGTTAGGAGCTGATTAATTGGTATTTTGGGGCAGATGTATTAAGCCTGGAGAAGTGATAAAGCAGTGATAAGTGTAATGTGATAACGCACCAGCCAATCATTATGGTTTGAAAATTGGCAATTAGTAGCTGATTGGTTACTTATCTCCACAGTGGCGTAACTTGAAATTTTTCTCCCCCAAGCCAAAAAATTCTCTGGTACACACACACACCGCGGGACACTGTGACCCGCAGGTGGCACACCAGGACAGTCCCAGAAAAATGGGACTGTACCGCCAAAATCGGGACCGTTGGGAGGTATGCCATTCCTCCACCATTACTACATGAACCACAATGCACAAATTAAGGGGGACATTTACGAAGCAGTGATAAAAGTGGAGAAGTGAGCCAGTGGAGAAGTTGCCCATGGCAACCAATCAGCACTGAAGTAACATCTATAATTTGCATACTATAAAATTATACAGAGCCACTGATTGGTGGATGGGGCAATTTCTCCACTGGCTCACTTCTGGCTCACTTCTCCGCTCTTATCACTGCCAGTGCTTAGTAAATGTCCCCCTAAGTCCTGGTTCTTTGGCAACTTCTCTGTCATTGGGGGTCATTCCGAGTTGTTCGCTCGGTAAAAATCTTCGCATCGCAGCGATTTTCCGCTTAATGCGCATGCGCAATGTCCGCACTGCGACTGCGCCAAGTAAATTTGCTATGCAGTTAGGAATTTTACTCACAGCTTTTTCATCGTTCTGGCGATCGTAATGTGATTCACAGGAAATGGGTGTTTCTGGGCGGAAACAGGCCGTTTTAAGGGCGTGTGGGAAAAAACGCTACCGTTTCCTGAAAAAACGCAGGAGTGGCTGGAGAAACGGAGGAGTGTCTGGGCAAACGCTGGGAGTGTTTGTGACGTCAAACCAGGAACGACAAGCACTGAAATGATCGCAGATGCCGAGTAAGTCTGAAGCTACTCAGAAACTGCTACGAGGTGTGTAATCGCAATTTTAAGATGCTAAGATTCACTCCCAGTAGGCGGCGGCTTAGCATGAGCAAATCTGCTAAAATCCGCTTGCGAGCGAACAACTCGGAATGACCCCCATTATTTTAGTATACGCTTGAGTATACTACCTTGAACCTGGTTGGCTGCTATGGGCAACTTATCCACTGGTCCACTCCACTCATTTCACTTCCGAGATATAGCTCCGGCTTAATCTTATTGCTGCAAAATATAGAACTATCAATTATTCCCAGAATAACACGTCTTTCAATGCTTCATAAGAATTAATGAATGTCCCTTCATTAAAAAGCTCTCAGTTATGACTCTCTACTGTCAAGACATCAAAAAGTGAATTCTACCCAACCTTGTTATTATTGTGGTAACAATATTTTAAACAAAAATTGCTGAACAAATAGAAATATGATTTATTGATTTTTTTTCTCCCGTAGTTTAATTGCTTATAAAAATAGAAACCCCACTAAAAGTTAAATGTGTATATATAAAAAAAATAAAAAATAACATATATCAGATGCATAAATGACCTTGGTAATAAAAACGCAGGCGTGTCCAAGCGTTTGCAGGGAGGGTGTCTGACGTCAATTCCAGTCCCGGACAGGCTGAAGTGATCGCAGCGGCTGAGTAAGTCCTGGGCTACTCGGAAACTGCACAAAGATTTTTTTTTTTGTACCGCTCGGCTGCACATGCGATCGCACACTTGCAACGCGAAAATACACTCCCCGGTGGGCGGCTATGTGAACGCAGGACTGCAAAAAACAGCTAGCGAGCGATCAGGTCTGAATTACCCCCTAAAGCTCTGCGGTTTTCATATCATGCTACCATAGCAACCACAGTCGCATCCTGCCACGGAAAGTGTTCCAGCGCACTTTGATCCCTAGCTGGAGAGTTGCGAGGCGAGCTGGAGTGTCTGTCACTGGAACCGAGAAAGTAAAAGAAGTATACAGCGGTGTATACTGGCTGTTGTATGAATCCTGCACATGGTGCAAAACATCCTTGAGATATATCATATGGTTACTTTGGGCAATATTAAGGGTTCTGGATGCCCTAGTCTTTTACACTTTACTCTCCGTAATGCTGCTAAGCACAGAGCACATTGCGTATGCGAGCTCAGGGAATCGGCGTTCTTGCTGTGCGTGTGCAGGAAGTAAAGGTCATACAACTGACATGTTAGGTGGGGATATATATCAGGGACGTGTGGTGAGGTAAATGGCTCAGGATGCATTGGCTCGTACGAGAGTTGTATTTACAAACTGTGGGACAGATGTATTTAGCCTGGAGAAGTGAAGAACCAGTGATAATGCACCAACCAATCAGCTCCAATATGTAAATTTACAGTTAGGAGCTGATTGGCTGGTATCACCTTGCACTTATCACTGCTTTATCACTTCTCCAGGCTTAATACATCTGCCCCAATATATGAGCAAAAGGGTTCATGTGAACCTTATACACAGGTGCAGCAGTATACACATGTGAACCTTATACACAGGTGCAGCAGTATATGCATATGGGCATTATACACAGGTGCAGCAGTATATATGCATATGGGCATTATACACAGGTGCAGCAGTATATATACATGTGGGCATTGTACACAGGTGCAGCAGTATATATGCATATGGGCATTATACACAGGTGCAGCAGTATATATACATGTGGGCATTGTACACAGGTGCAGCAGTATATATACATGTGGACATTATACACAGGTGCAGCAGTATGTACATGTGGGCATTGTCCACAGGTGCAGCAGTATATACATGTGGCCGTTATACACATGTGCAGCAGTATATACATGTGGCCGTTATACACATGTGCAGCAGTATATACATGTGGCTGTTATACACAGGTGCAGCGGTATATACATGTGGGCATTATACACAGGTGCAGTGGTATATACATGTGGGCATTATGCACAGGTGCAGCAGTATATACATGTGGGCATTATGCACAGGTGCAGCAGTATATACATGTGGGCATTATACACAGGTGCAGCGGTATATGCATGTGGGCATTATACACAGGTGCAGCAGTATATACATGTGGGCATTATACATAGGTGCAGCAGTAAACACTTCTAGAAATGTGGTGAGTTTTAATCAGAGATGTGAGGAAACGATAGGCAGGTGGTGGAGAGGCAGTGCCTCATCTGTCATAGACTTTTATACTCCAGAATTTTGACTATACAAATGATTAGTATAATGTAAAGAAAAGATATTTCTAATATAGTTTTATATTTTTGCACTGCTGCGAACAGATAGTCACCGCCCATAGGGGAGTGTATTTTCGCTTTGCGAGTGTGCAAAAGAATGTGCAGCCGAGCGGTACAAAAAAATTTTGTGCAGTCTCTGAGTAGCCCAGGACTTACTCAGCCGCTGCGATCACTTCAGTCTTTTTGGTCCCGGAACTAACGTCAGACACCCGCCCTGCAAACGCTTGGACACGCCTGCGTTTTTCCAATCACTCCCAGAAAACGGTCAGTTGACACCCACAAACGCCCTCTTCCTGTCAATCTCCTTGCGATCGGATTCTTCGTAAAACCCATCACACAGCAATGATCCACTTTGTACCCGTGCGCCGCGCCTGCGCATTACGGAGCATGCGCAGTTATGACCTGATCGCAGCGCAGCGAAAAAATCTAGCGTGCGATCAGGTCTGAATGACCCCCCTAATTCTGTACTGTTATTGTATGAGATAAAATATTAGCCTCTCCCCTCCATTACACACAGTGTCCTAATGGGATCTGATACAGGTCGAAAAGCTGAGGCGGCAGTCATTTGAGCTACTGTGACATCATCTCCTACGCGCATTGGCAAAACAAATTTGTAGGCTTTACCGATATTCACTCAGTAACCCTAAGGGATGCTGTAATAAATGATACAACCCCAGGTAACAATATCACTCTTGCACAACTATACCTGTAGCGTGTAACTGTATTCGAGAAGTGGAGAATATTTTGTGTGCTGAAGAGAATGCTTAATTAATGCCATTGGATTAGAAATCATTATTTCAATGACATTGGCACAGATTAAACGGGGACAGCAGAGCCAGGCCTAACCAATATGATGCCCTAGGCAAGATTTTGGCTGGTGCCCCCTAGCACCGCCGCTAGTTCTGCAGGAGATGCCTGGCATGACTCAGCTGGCAGCTCTGCTAACGTCAGGCGTCTTTTGTTTATGCAAATGCATCTTATTTGCATTATTATGTGGCTAGGACGCACAAGCAGCTTCTGCTGATTAAATTGATATGCAGCATGCTTATATTCTGTGTGCGGCTGTGTCTGCATACGAAATGCTACATTACAGTGATTTCCAGGAATACACTGCAACGTAGCATTTCGTATGCAGATACAGCCGCAGTCACACACAGAATATAGGCATGCCACATATCATTTTAATCAACAGAAGCTGCTGGTGCCCCTAAGCATACCAAATGCCCATGGCATTTGCCTATGCCTAAGGCCGGCTCTGGGGGATGGGGTATATAAGAATTTGGGAAGGTAATATCAGACCTATTAGGACATATTAGTTCACATGAAAATGTCATTGGCTTTACAGCAGTCATTGCCTGGAATTTGTTAGGATAATCCACTAATATCTAAAACCGTGTTAGAGCCCATTAGAAATTATAGGCAGATACAGTGCGTGTTGTCTCCAGCACCATTACAAGTGGCGTGAAGTAACAGCGAAGATGCCTATTGCCATAGGCGTGCGCAGCACATTTTATGAGGGGGTGCACTGTTGGAGGGGTGTGTCTAGCACCGCCTTTTGGGCGTGTCTAGCACCATCTATAGACAGTCAGTGTAATATAAAATATCCACCCTTGTACCAATCCTAATAAAGCAGTAACATTGTCAGATGTTGTGGTGTGCACCAAACAAACACTCCTGATGGCACTCACTGCAATTACACTGCTCCTCCTCAGCCTGGTCTGGCTCCCCCTCTCTTTCCCCTGCAAGCTGCAGTCACTCACTGACACTGACAGTCACAGACTAGTTACTGCTGCTGCTGGAAAAACGAGTGACGTGTCAATGTTGCTGCCGGCCGTCTGCCAGTATTGAATTTGTCCTCCTATGAGGAATACTGGCTGCATGCTGCTCCTCATCAGTGGCTGGCGTTGGCTAGAATAGAAGGAAAGAGGAGGGCGTGTGATGGGTGGGCGTGTGAGCAGCATGATGTCATCACGTCACATCACGCAGTTTTGTACATGGAGGTGGAGCCGGGAGTTTGAAAGCCGGTGGCAGTGGCACCCTTGATTAACCCAGGCGTCCGGTCAGTACTGCAGTCCTGACAGGTTGCAACACAGAGGGGACAGTAATCAGCCTGCTCGGCGATCGCTGCATCAGGCATATGAGATCGGATTGTCGGACATTAGGGGGTGCCTGTGCGCACCAGGCACCCCCCCTGCGCACGCCTATGCCTATTGCAGTATTTGCAGCATATACCCTCTGCATCCTTCACCGTCGACCCCTGGTTATGTATCTGACTATTTTGCATGCACCTCGGCTGTAGTAAATCGATAACCCTGAATATTGTATATCACACATCCTATTGTGACCTGATACAGAAGCAGAGACTGCAGTCCGTTAAGCTGCTGCAACATCAAGGGTCTCGGCCCTGCGTATGCGATTACCATTCCACAGCAGTGCATTTCTGCAGAGCAAGTTTTCCTGACTGCCAGTCATTCTGTGCCCGTTACCTGCCCACTGAAGCACCGTCCTCATTTATAGCTTGTCACTGTGTCACCCAGTACATGAAATCGGATACTGCCGGCATTAACCCCATACAGAAAGTTTGGTAAATACAACATCGGTAACTAGGCGATAATGGGTTAAGGATGCAGCAATGTTCTACAGATGGCAGGGAAGAATTATTCCCAATATATGTGCCATCTGACTCTGCCTAGCGCCAGGCTTATAGAGCCGTGTTTTATCACAGAATTGTTTTATCGCTTTATATTGATATAGAACACTTTGCAGCGATTTAGCAGTTTGTATTTCCTTGCGCCGCCAGAAGCAATGTGATATTTCAGGGCCGGTGCATTGAGGCAAAGAACATATTGTTAGATTTAAGCTCTCCAACCCCCTTCTGCGTCTCTTTTCCCCCCTTGCGCCGCGCCTCTTGCATGATACATAGGTCCTCAGGAACAGATCAGACCGGGCTCCGCTGTAAACCAAAAAACATGAATTTAAATGACTGATTTTCGTGCTGTAAGAACAGACAACCTGGGGTATAAAAGATTTTACTTGCATTGTAATGCAGTATGGAAATCTACTGCCTTTTGTTTTGTTTTCTGCTGTTTTTTGGGGGGTTTACATAAAACTAAGTTTAAAGTTATTCAGCTCATCAACTTTCTGCTGAAAGCGGGGGTGTAGCTACCCATTGACCAGGATGGCACTCGCCAGGGACGCCAGTCGAGCAGGGGACGCCGCCCGACGGTGCCAATCTCGGCCAATGGGTGGAATCCCTTAAGCGTGGCATTGCGTCCTCAGCCAGGCCAGGCACTGCTGATGTCTCCTCAGTGTTATAAGAATTGCTGTGTGGGCATAATGTGTAGAGGGAACTGCTTCTGTGTGGGCATGATGTATATAGGGGTTACAACAGTGTAGCGTAATTTGAATTGGGGGAACTATTGTATGGTCATGCCCCTTTCCCACAAGATCATGTCCCTTTTTTGCACATGCACCTTCCCTATTTCAAATATGGGGGGAGCCAGTCCCTTACTTTGCCAGGGGCACTTGGACCCCTAGATACACCCCTGGCTGAAAGTATCAGAAATAGTGTCAAAACCAAGCTCTTGTGCCAGGAGGGCGACGCAATTGTTACATCTAAAAAGCCCGCAATGGCAGGTCCAATTAATGGGAATTATGTAGATGCAATCTGAAAAAGTACATTAGTAATGATTGACTCAATTTTGTAAAGGGTTGGGTATGAAATGGCAGCTGTTGGGATTTAGGGGTCACTGCACAATTTTTTCCCAATGTCTTTCCCAGATTTCTGTTGTGGCATAAGCAGCGCAGACAATATGGCTTCCAGCGTGAAGTATTAGAATGTTTCCCCGTTTGTTTTTCCAATGATGCTGAGTTCTCGCGAAGGGGCATATGTACTGTAAGCCTTGGAGAGATGGAGATAAAGTACCAGCCAATCAGCTCCTGTCATTTGTCAAACACAGCCTGTAACACGGCAGTTAGAATCGCGGCATCTTAGCCACACCCCTTGTTGTATGCCGGTAATATATGCATTGTATAGGGGGCGTGGTAAAATGATGCGCTGTCACCACGCCTTCCATACCGCTTACTTTGAAGTGTCACCCCGCCCCCTTTGCTGCGTCACACACCGGCCCTGGGTGGTGGAATACCGGCCCGATACAAGCTTTCTCAACTCCCTTGGCAAAACTTCACGTTACTGCCCCCAATTACTACTAATACCCACTTCCCCGACCCCTCAGGTGACAGTGTGAAGTTGGCATCTTGTAAGTTCCATAGCTGCCACCATAATAAAGAGCGGGTTCGGTATGATTTACTGTCTGCCGGGGAAGCTGAATGTCAGTATCCCAAGATCGGCATCCTGAGCGGGAGAATACCGGCAGGGGAACATGCGCAATGAAGCCCCTTTGCGCTTGCCATGCTGCGGGATCGGTGGCAAGCTACACTTGGCACAAGTTCTATTTTCCTTCTATGGGTGTCGTGGACACCCATAGAGGGGGAACCACCTACCTCACCTGTATACCGGCGGCGGTATGGTGCCCCTGTCGGGATCCCGGCGTCGGTATTGTGACAGTCGGGAGCCAGACGAGCGGTATGCTAACCGCATACCTAAAGACCAACAGGGACTTTCAGAGACATCCTTAATTTTGTGATAGGCAGACTCAGTGGTGCCCCCCAGATCCTGGTACCCTAGCCAGCTGCCTGATGATAGAGCCAGCCCTGGTAGCACCGCTTGCCCACCCCTTGCTGCATGCAAACTGAGTGCAGATGGAATTTCTGTAAACTTGTTACCAGATTCCGGTTAGAAATAAGATGCAATGTTCATTTATACCATGAGCACCATAGGCAAATGCAGGGGGGAGTTTCTGGTTGCCCGGAAACCCCCCTACTCTTGGCTCAAATTTTGACAATACCAACGGTATATAGGGGGTAATTCCAAGTTGATCGCAGCAGGAATTTAGTTAGCAATTGGGCAAAACCATGTGCACTGCAGGGGAGGCAGATATAACATGTGCAGAGAGAGTTAGATTTGGGTGGGTTATTTGGTTTCTGTGCAGGGTAAATACTGGCTGCTTTATTTTTACACTGCAAATTAGATTGCAGATTGAACACACCATACCCAAATCTAACTCTCTCTGCACATGTTAAATCTGCCTCCCCTGCAGTGCACATGGTTTTGCCCAACTGCTAAAAAATTTCCTGCTGCGATCAACTTGGAATTACCCCCATAATACGATTACTAGAGCTGCTGCCACATCATGCAAGTTAAGAGACAGAGCAGAGCTGCTACACATGCCCAGTGGTATCAGCTTCTTCTATCAAGTTTGCTGTGTGTGGATCTGAGCATCCAATCAGTGCACTGGACCAGAGAGTAGCTACCAGGAAGAAGAGACAGGAGCCTTATGATGTGGGAGAATGTGTGCTTAGAAAGTGTAGTACTGGTTCCACTGTGTTTGCGTATTTATTATAGTATGTTTAACCTTTTTCATGACCACTTATCTTATTTATATTATTTAAATGTTTGATACAATCTATACTATAGACCGTCTATAGTGTTACATGTTAAATTAATACTGTATTCCATGTTCTGCAGAGTGGTAGACTGTGTATTACATTTGGAAACCCCCCTCTAGAAATCCTGCGTTTGCCACTGAGCACCATGGGAGCACCTACATATGGTGTGAGTCAGAGGTAGTGATCCCTACATGACCTACCAGCAACCCTGATGAGGGACTGACAATGAATTCCTCCACTCTGTTACCAGTGAAGCATTCTATCTCCGCTCCCTTTAATAAGAGGCATCATTTCTGCTGTGTAACAATCTCATCTTGAAACGCTGAATATGATGATGAGCCTGGCTGCTGTGTGTAAGCACAGATTCCGGGCGTTTTACAGATGCTAATTACATTGCATCTTTTAATTGAAAAACAACTTTTAGCAATGTCTCATTTGCATTTATGTTGCCAAAAATCCAGGGAAGATAAAACATGT
Source organism: Pseudophryne corroboree (assembly GCF_028390025.1). Lineage (NCBI taxonomy): Eukaryota > Metazoa > Chordata > Amphibia > Anura > Myobatrachidae > Pseudophryne > Pseudophryne corroboree. The sequence goes on from NC_086455.1 coordinate 156,243,884, forward strand.
TTATGATGTTGAGAAAATGCAATTTCTTTTTTTTGTTTTCTTTTTTTTTTTTTTTTTACAAGTATTATCTATAAAATTTAGTTTACAATTGAAAAGTTTAAAGAAATTGATATGTAAGATAGCATACATCTGAAGAAACGGCAAACGCAACTTAATGATGACAAGAGAACAATGCCTGATAACGGGACTCGCCAAAAGTTTCATCATTTTATTTATGTTTTCTTAGAATTTTTAATTCTTACAACTAGTTCCAGAAGCAGGAGCAAGTCCGTAGAATTATCTCAGTAATTAAGATAATAGCACCTGATGGATTGTCCAGAATATGGAAACTACTACTCTGTACCTTAGGGGTACATTTACTAAGCAGTGATAAAAGCGGAGAAGTGAGCCAGTGGAGAAGTTGCCCATGGCAACCAATCAGCACTGATGTAACATCTATAATTTGCATACTATAAAATGATACAGAGCTGCTGATTGGTTGATGGGGAAATTTCTCCACTGGCTCACTTCTCCGCTCTTATCACTGCTTAGTAAATGTCCCCCTTAGTGAGTACTGACACCTTTTTTGTAGAAAGAAGAACCGCCGTACCCAAATGACTTTGCTTAAATTTCAGAGCCCCCATATGCTTCATCTAAAAAGGAAGAAAGACAGAGAGAGAGGTATCCTAAATAGCAGACTAGTGGATGGTTACTGTGTGGAGTTTGTATATTCTCCCTGTACGTGCGTGGTTTTCGTCCGGGTACTCTGGTTTCCTCCCACAATCCAAAAATATACTGGTAGGCTAATCAGACCTAGTTTGTAAGTGTGTGCGTGTACATGGTCAGACTAGATGGGGCAAGTGGTTCTTATCTGCTGTCAAATTCTGTGTTTATGTTTAAATCTCTTGGAAAATGGCCACAGTGCACTGGCATATCTATAATGGCAGCAAGGTTTGCAGTACACACTGGCCCCTGGGTCCATGGGGGCCCACACACTGCACACCCTGCACCCATGCAGCGCAGGCGCCATGATCCCGGAGACCTGCGCAAGCGCAGTAGACTCTGGCACAATGGAGAGTGGGGAAAGGGAAAGTCAGAGGGTGATGGTAAAAGGGAAAGTCAGAGGGTGATGGTGAGAGGCAGAGGTGGTGACAAGCCAATGGTGAGAGGGAGAAGTAGTGGGTGACGAGGAGAGGGGGAAAGGTAAAGACAGAGGGTGATGGTGAGAGGCAGAGGTGGTGACAAACCAATGGCGAGAGGGAGAAGTAGTGGGTGACAAGGAGAGGGGGAAAGGTAAAGACAGAGGGTGATGGTGAGAGGCAGAGGTGGTGACAAGCCAATGGTGAGAGGGAGAAGTAGTGGGTGACAAGGAGAGGGGGAAAGGTAAAGACAGAGGGTAATGGTGAGAGGCAGAGGTGGTGACAAGCCAATGGTGAGAGGGAGAAGTAGTGGGTGACAAGGAGAGGGGGAAAGGTAAAGACAGAGGGTGATGGTGAGAGGCAGAGAGGGTGACAAGCCAATGATGAGAGGGAGAAGTAGTGGGTGACAAGGAGAGGGGGAAAGGTAAAGACAGAGGGTGATGGTGAGAGGCAGAGGTGGTGACAAGCCAATTGTGAAAGGGAGAAGTAGTGGGTGACAGGGAAAGACAGAGGGTGATGGTGAGAGGCAGAGAGGGTGACAAGCCAATGGTGACAGGGAGTAGTGGGTGACAGGAAGAGGGGAAAAGGTAAAGACAGGGGGTGATGGTGAGAAGCAGTGGTTGACAGGTTGATGGTGATTGGGAGAGAGTGGCTAGAAAAGAGTGAAAGGGAGAGACAGAGGGTAATAGTGAGAGGCAGAGGGTGACAGAAAGATGGTAAGATTGACATTCATGGACAGAAAACAACAATATCCTTAATGGCCCAAGGGAGTGTGTTTCATTAACTATATAGGGGGTAATTCTGAGTTGATCGCAGCAAGATTTTTGTTAGCAATTGGGCAAAACCATGGGGGTCATTCCGAGTTGTTCGCTCGTTATTTTTTTCTCGCAAGGGAGCGATTAGTCGCTAATGCGCATGCGCAATGTCCGCAGTGCGACTGCGCCAAGTAAATTTGCTATGCAGTTAGGTATTTTACTCACGGCATTACAAGGTTTTTTCTTCGTTCTGGTGATCGTAATGTGATTGACAGGAAGTGAGTGTTTCTGGGCGGAAACTGGACGTTTTATGGGTGTGTGCGAAAAAACGCTACCGTTTCTGGGAAAAACGCGGGAGTGACTGGAGAAACGGAGGAGTGTCTGGGCGAACGCTGGGTGTGTTTGTGACGTCAAACCAGGAACGACAAGCACTGAACTGATCGCAGATGCCGAGTAAGTGTGGAGCTACTCAGAAACTGCTAAGAAGTGTCTATTCGCAATTTTGCTAATCTTTCGTTCGCAATTTTGATAAGCTAAGATTCACTCCCAGTAGGCGGCGGCTTAGCGTGTGCAAAGCTACTAAAAGCAGCTTGCGAGCGAACAACTCTGAATGAGGGCCCATGCGCACTGCTGGGGAGGCAGATATAACGTGCAGAGACAGTTAGATTTGGGTGTGGTGTGTTCAATCTGCAATCTAAATTGCAGTGTAAAAATAAAGCAGCCAGTATTTACCCTGCACAGAAATAAAATAACCCACCCAAATCTAACTCTCTCTGCACATGTTATATCTGCCTCCCCTGCAGTGCACATGGTTTTGCCCAATTGTTATCAAAAATCCTGCTGCGATCAACTTGGAATTACCCCCATAGTGCGTACACTCTGGGTGATATTACAAGCGATAGCGCTCAGAATGGGGAAAATGAGCAAAATCGCCACGATGGCCTGCCTTTCGTAGCCAGGGGGCTTCCCTTATTTTACTAGGGCCTGCGATATCGCATCGCTGGCGGCCGTTAGCTTGCTGGGCGACCTTGCCCTGTGTTGAGCTCCCCCCAGCGTGCGAGTGCTAGCAGTTGCAGTTTTGCTAACTTAGCAAACTGAGGCTGAATAAGGTCCCTCAGCCACATTTGCATGTATGTATATACAGTACATCTGAATATCGTGGCTGAAGGCACATAAGAAATGTACTCTGACGATGTGTCTGCTATAAAACATCCAGAACAAAAGACGACCTTTGTCTGCAGAGCCTGATGCTCAGGGACACATCTCAGAAAGTACACTCTGAAAATTAATTACTTGCTGAAGGATTTCCATACACAAGCTGAATTAATGTTCGGGCTATTGATATCCCCTCTCTTTTTTTTCTTCATTGTTTGATAAATATCTTGTTCTGCGCAGAAGTGTGGATGCCAAAAACTTGTCAAGTGCAGCAGCTGACCCTGCGGTAACCGGATCCCAGCGAGCCTGTCCCAGGTTGGAATACGGGCCATTGCGCAGTGCGTGCGGCTCAGACCAGGCCACAGCGCAGACAGCATCCTGAGATCTCACTTGTACATCTGACAGGGCTTTTCTATTATGCATTGGAAATCATTAGCATCGTCAATGTTGGCCCGAACCTCCTGTCGCTTGATGTAGGTCATAAGAAACTTGTTTTTCAGCGATTTCCGAGCGTGCTGCCGACTTTCTGTCACACCGAGTCTCTTCTCATTTGTACATTATTGTTCTATTCAAGGGGGGGGGGGGAATAAGAAGAATGTAATAATAAAATGTCCGCTATGAGCTCCGGACCTGCCTGATGCCCTCCGGCGCTCTGCGCCTTTATTATACCGTGACCTCACACACAGACAGGGAAATAGGTTGGTATTTTATTTTGACTTTATACTTTAAAAATAAAATAATTGCAATTAATTCATGCATGAGTAATCAGTGGAAGCGGCGTAGTCTGAATCCAATCAGCGATTTGCTATGAATCTCTTATATGCAGCGAGTGTAATTGTGAAAACCAGAAAAAGAATCTGATATTGTGATAAACGCACAAATGATTAGAGAGACGCTGAGGTGAACGTATGCTGGTTTGCAGAGAGGGGTTTGTGTGTTTCTGCACAGTGGTGGTCATTCCGAGTTGATCGCTAGCTGCATTTGTTCGCAGCGCAGCGATCAGGTTAAAAAATGGCAGTTCTGCGCATGCGTATGCGGTGCAATGCGCACACACGACGTACAGATACAACGAACGATGTAGTTTTTGCACAGGGTCTAGCGATGCATTTCAGTCGCACTGCTGGCCGCAGAGTGATTGACATGAAGGGGGCGTTTCTGGGTGTCAACTGACCGTCTTCAGGGAGTGTTCGGAAAAACGCAGGCGTGCCAGGGAAAACGCAGACGTGGCTGGGCGAGCGCTGGGCGGGTGTGTGACGTCAAATCCGGAACTGAACAATCTGAAGTCATCGCAAGCGCTGAGTAGGTTTTGAGCTACTCTGAAACTACACACACAATTTTTGCAGGCGCTCTGCGATACAACCGTTTGCACTTCTGCTAAGCTAAAATACACTCCCAGTGGGCGGCGGCATAGCGTTTGCACAGCTGCTAAAAACTGCTAGCGAGCGATCAACTCGGAATGACCCCCAGTGTACGCTCTAGAACAGAGTGTCCGCAAGTACGGGTGTCGCAGGGACAGACTGAGCCTCACTCACATATGCACACTGCGAAATCCATGTTTGCATATTTTGCTGCAGCTGTGGCTTTACACTACTGCTCCGTCTGACTGTTGGGGCCCTATGTGAGCAGCTGAGCGTCAGGGGCCGGTTCTAGACTTTGTGGCGCCCAGGGCGAAAGTGTGCTTTGGCAGGAAACTTCAGAAGTTTCCACGCAGCCGCCGTGACCATGCCCCGACATGCCACCATTCGCGCCGCACCGCCCACTGTTCAAGTCGCACCGCCCCCTCCCTGGAAACGGAGCGTTGCCGCGCCGCGACTGCCTCTGCCTGATTGACAGGAAGAGGCGATCGCTTTTTCTGCGGCACCCCCCACAGAAATTGCGGGCGCATGCCCAGGAGGGGCGCTGCGCATGCACCCGTGGAGCCATCGGAAAAATTCCGGTCGGATCGCGATTTGCGATCCAACCCGAATTAGCCCCCATGTGCACTGCAGGGGAGGGGTGGGGAGGGGGGGGGGAGATGTAACATGTGCAGAGAGAGTTAGATTTGGGTGGGGTGTGTTCAATCTGAAATCTAAATTGCAGTGTAACAATAAAGCAGCCAGTATTTACCCTGCACAGAAACAATATAACTCACCCAAATCCTACTCTCTCTGCACATGTTACATCTGCCCTGCCTGCAGTGCACATGGAGGGTGATTCCAAGTTGATCGCAGCAGGAATTTTTTTAGCAGTTGGGCAAAACCATGTGCACTGCAGGAGGGGCAGATATAACATGTGCAGAAAGAGTTAGATTTGGGTGGGTAATTTTGTTTCTGTGCAGGGTAAATACTGGCTGCTTTATTTTTACACTGCAATTTAGATTTGGGTGTGGTGTGTTCAATCTGCACTCTCTCTGCACATGTTAAATCTGCCTCCCCTGCAGTGCACATGGTTTTGCCCAACTGCTAACAAAATTCCTGCCGCGATCAACTTGGAATTACCCCCATGGTTTTGCCCAACTGCTAACAAATTTGCTGCTGCGGTCAGCTCTCGAATTACCCCCCTAGTGCCCAGAGTCTACAGCGGATCCTTCACACGGGCCCCCTCCTCTCATAAGATGCTCCTGGTTGGTGCCCCCCTTCCCCGCCTCAGTTTACATTCACTACCAACACCCCGTACCAGCAGCACCCAGACACACAATTTCTCCATGGGTGCTGAGATGTTGAGGGGGTTACCAGGACCCGTGCTTGTTAGAGCGGCCTGACCGGTCCCAGGTCATCTGCTAAGGGAGGCATGATCCCCCTGTGCGGCTGTCTGTGTGCCCGCTGTGCAGCTGTGAGGAGGAGCGGATGTTAGTGTGTGTGTGTGTTTGGGGGGGGGGGGGGGGGGGGTGCACTCAAGAGGAAGTCTCTCCCCACAGGTGCCAGCTGCTGTGAGAGGGACCTGAGGATCACAATCACCCTCCATGTTCACTTCTACCACCCCAGCAGTATCCAGACAGGGAGAGGGAGGACTAGCGGCAGGCTCCCGCCACGGCACTTTTCCCCTGTCCTGACATCTCCCTCTCCTCCCTGTCATTGTACTTCACTTGGGGGGGGGGGGGGGCGGCGCAGAGTTTTGAGGAATGACGCGTTTGCGTCGTAACATCACGATGAAACGTGTAATTTTGCAAAACTCTGCCTTTAGAGCGGAGTACTATGACAGGGAGGAGGGGGAGCGAGCAGGCAGGCTTTTGCTGGCTGGCGGGGGATGGTGGGAGAGCTCCCGGGAGCTGGCTAGTTGCCAAGGGACGGACACTATGATATTGTTTTTGGGGTGATGAAGTAGGCGTCCTGTGTTAGGTACAGGAGTGCTCCTGGAGTGATGCTTTGGGGTTCATGAGATGCAGGTCTTCCACACTGTTGAAACCGTCTTAATCAGAACAAAGACGTCTTTATGGAGCTTATGGCAAACAGAGAAAGCTCTGTTATATTATTTGGAAATGCAGAGTATCCCCGATGCAGAACTCTTGAGGTTACCCCAAAACCTCACTGCAATTCGGATATGATCTGCCAGCATAGAAAGTTGTAGCACTGTAATTATAGACTGTTGCCAGCCAACATTAAATTGCAAGCTCACGCGTACAAGCAAATCCACTTATGTTCATCTTGTACCTCCCCCTGGCAACTAGCATTACAGACCCCTAGCAACTAGCATTACTCCTGGCAACTAGCAGTACACACCCCTGTCAAAGAGCATGGATCCCAGAGCATGAAACCCCTGGCAACGAGCAAGACACCAAGCCCATTAAACCCATGGCAATGTGCATGACACCCAGTGTATGAAACCCATGGCAATGTGCATGACACCCAGTGTATGAAACCCATGGCAATGTGCATGACACCCAGTGTATGAAACCCATGGCAATGAGCATGACACCCAGCCCATGAAACCCATGGCAATGAGCATGACACCCAGCCCGTGAAACCCCTGGCAACGAGCATGACACCTAGCGCGTGAAACCCCTGGCAACGAGCATGACACCTAGCGTGTGAAACCCCTGGCAACGAGCATGACACCTAGCGTGTGAAACCCCTGGCAACGAGCATGACACCCAGAGCGTGAAACCCCTGGCAACGAGCATGACACCCAGCACGTGAAACTCCTGGCAACGAGCATGACACCCAGCACGTGAAACCCTTGGCAATGAGCAGGTAATTTAAAAGTAATTAGCAGCTTTACTGTAGGGCATAATGTATCACGGGCATTGCGGTGTGTGGCATAATATGGTGCAGGGGGCATTACTGTGTGGGGTTTAATATGGTAGAATTTATTTATTTTCCATGTGGTGGCCGAGGTCTGTTGGTGCAGGGTCAAAAACTGGGGTGTAAGGTAGTCTTTTCCTGCTAGGCTGCACCCATTTTATCGAGGCTACGCCCCTCAGCGGGGGCACGCGCGCCTTAGGCGCACACAAATTTGTGTTTATTTACATCTAAGGGGGGAGGCACATTTTTTTTATGACAATGGGGGGGGGCGCATTTTTAAATCTCGCACTAGGAGCCAAATTGTCTAGAAACAGTCCTGACCCCTTGAATCCCTGCTTATTCCTGCTCTGGGGCACGTAAAGCAGAACTTGGAGCAATGGAGGGGCTGGCACCCAGAGGCAGCTGCCTTCCATTGTCTCCTGTATTTACGCCCCTGGCATTACTCGCCATCTTCCAGTCACATGCCCATACAGTGTCGGCCCACCGGGGTAATGCAGTGGTAGGGGCCCATGCTTAAGGGTGTGGCCAGGCAATAGTGGAGGTGTGGCCAACCACAACAGAGGCCCCGCTAACTGTAAGAGAGTGCATGGGCTGGGCCCATAGTCCTGTGCAGTATAATAAAGTAACATATGTATAATGTATAATTAAAGTGCACTAGGATACAGCCTGGAACCTAATCCCTAGTCTGGGCTTTTTTGGGAGATCCCCATTCTCTTCAAACTGCAGTTTAAGATACCCATTGGTGCCGTCCAAACCAGCCTTCAGAAGTGAAAGGGTTAAAGATAAAGTTATGTCAAATAGCCTCTCAGTGGCTGTAGGTATAGTAGATATATATAATCATCATATTAAGAAGACAGGGGGCGGGAAGTACTAAAGGAAAAATACGGTAAAACCCCCGAAAATGGGGGGTTTTACCGCATTTTCAAATTTACTAAGACCCTACCGCCGGGTTTTCGCCGTCCAGGCAGTGTGGGGACCCCTGGGAGGTGACGGAGACCCCCCACAGACCACCTTACAGGTATCGCGGGGGGCCTCCGTCACCGCATTGCGATATTGATCGCATATGTTAGTACATATGCGATCAACATCGCTGCGGTAAGCGGTGGGGGGACGGCGATGTATCTTAATACATCCCGCCCAGGGTGAGTGAGTGCGACCATTAAGAGGTCTATGCCTCACACTGTGTGCAGTAACAAAATACAGTCCACGTGGCATAGTAATTAGATTGTCAGCTCTTTGGTGCAGGGAACTCCATCCATTACACTGTAATGTCTGAATTTGCTGGTATAACCAATTTGTCCTTTATACTGCGAGGAGCTGAACGCAGCATATGGCACATAATAAACGTGTACAGACATGCTAATGAAAAGCAAACGATGACAGACAACTTCCCCGGCCCCTCCAGAGGCCTAGCGAGCGTCTCTGTGACTATTTGTTCCGTCCAGGTCCTGATCGTGCCGTACACTGTCCTGGAAAGCCGCAGAGTTTATCAATAATACATAAACCGTGGGAATTGACTCCAATTTATGGAGCCGCTGAACAGTAAATCATACAGAAATACGGCCTTATCTGTATAAGTAAACAAGTGAGGATGATCAATCCGCTGGTTGCCGAGGCTTGGGGCCCATAGAGCGATGCCGGTGCCATATAACACTAATTACGCAGAGCTCTGCAGTGCCGGCTCCTCTATAAGAGGCACGCTGTAGTGCCCAGTTCTAGGGGACCAGAGCCGCAGGAATGTGAGACTGGAGTAAACACGTTGTACCTGAAGTGCTTTATACTGACACAGCACAAAGTGATGTCTCTTATTAGGCAAAAAGAGCTCTCCGTGGAATATCGCTGCACAGTAAACATACCTCAACATTGGGGATGCACGCTGATCGCCCTCATTTCTCCTCTTGTGTCTAGCAGTCTACAATTTATTCCATGTTTGTGCACAAAGCACTTAGGGGCCGGGGGTCATTCCAAGTTGATCGTTCACTGCCGTTTTTTGCAGCGCAGAGAACAGGTTACTACTACGCATGCGTATGCACTGCAATGCGCACACGTGTGATACGGGTACAAAGTGGATCGTTGCTGTGCGATGGATTTAACGAAGAATCCATTTGCACAGCCGATCGCAAGGAGATTGACAGGAAGAGGGCGTTTGTGGGTGGCAACTGACCGTTTTCAGGAAGTGTTTGGAAAAATGCAGGCGTGTCCAGGCGTTTGCAGGGCGGGTGTCTGACGTCAATTCCGGGACCAAAAAGACTGAAGTGATCGCAAGGGCTGAGTAAGTCCAGAGCTACTTAGAAACTGCAAAAAACGTTTTCGTCCCGCTCTGCTTAACACGCGTTCGCACACTTGCAAAGCGAAAACACACTCCCCCGTGGGCGGCGACTATGCGTTTGCACGGATGCAAAAAGTAGTTAGCGAGCGATCCACTCGGAATGACCCCCTTAACCTCTTCACTGCTTAAGGTGAAATAGCTGGGTAAAAAAAGTATAAAGTAAACAGTAAGCTTTTATGTTCTTCATCAGGCTGACATCATGCAACACACCAGGGAGCGGCGGAAGCTCGGTTGGCACCCTAGGGTCGCCGATCTCACCCTGGGGTGTTGTTTCTTATTGTAGTGGGCGTGCAGTGAGGGTGGCATACTCTGCTCCTCAGGCTGAGTGTGGCTTACACTGCAGTGCACACTTCATTCTTGTCCAGATTGCTGAGACCTCTCCCCTCTCGGTTAAAGATGAAATCCTCATCAGTCTAGGGTTGGCTATCGATCATCGATGATTTGCCACGGATGAATGATAGTTTTGCCAGTGATAGCAGTTGTTCAGCGGTTCTCCACCACTGATGGCACAGCAATTCATTTATTTTTTGCTGGCGCAGTGGACACTGAGCTTATCCCTGCCACCATCCCTAATTGGCCCTATGTGTAGCACAAGCAGGGAAGTCCATTGATGGGTGAGACCATCACTGGATAATAGTTTCATGACATCAATCCGAAGTACCGATGACACCATCAATGGTTAACCCCACTACATGAGCACATAGAAGCAGGTCTCCCTACACTGGTGACCTCTGCTGGAACCTCCAAGGAATGACAGCTGCTAGAAAGCAAAATAAGAACAAGGATTTCTGTACTAGGCCGTCTCCATGAAAGACACCTTGAACCGAGCTGCTCAATTAAACTTAAAAACAGCTTCCTTCAGGTACAAAGTTGGAGCTTATAGTTCGCAACTATTTGCATTGTCAGAAACGCTAGACACTGACACTATCCCAGACCTCCCAACAATTTGGGACCAGGTGAGTCGGGAGGGTAGTGCACACGCTACACAAAAAGGGGGGCATTGTGCTGTAGTCATGACCAACCCCACTGCTCGTCATGCTGGGGCCACGGCTTCCATTCACCGCTCTGGTGAGAGAGATGCCTTCCAAAGCTTCCCCCAGTGCAGGTCTCTGTGGCCCACGGGTGGGACGATTTGACATTCACCAAAAACCTACTCCGAGATAAGGAGGTCTTACAGTGTTGAACGACTATGATTAAATGAGAAATTATCAGTCGTCAAAATGTTGATTGAGCCAACATTGGTGTCAAAAAATCTTACGAGCTTTCAGCTGTGGTTGTCATCGTAGCTAAACCACCAATTGTGGTCAGTACAGTGGAACGGGAATCTCAGACGTGGGTTTCCTATGAACAATAAATAGTAGCCCCCGGTCCAACACGGTCGTTGCTGCTCTCATATATAAAATGTATTAAGTCTGACGTGTTCCATCAGTAAGGGATGCAGGTAATTATTTTATTGTACTGAGTAGTATATACTATTATAGAAGTGTGCTCAGCAATACAACATAACAGCACATCGCATAGTCAGGAACAGAGCAGAGTCAGAAACCAGAGGCTGACAACAAAGTGAACTGGAAAATGGTCAGGGCAGGCAGCTGACTTGCAAAAGAGTAACCTGGCCAGAGTCAGGGCTGGTAGCACGATAGAGTAGCCAATAAGCAATTGGGGCAGTGGCAGACAGTGGAATGATGAAATATCTGAGGTCACAAGAACAACATGCAGAATAGTCAAAAACTAGCGGGGTCAATCGGGAGCTCGGCTATAACGCAAGCAATATCTGGTATTTCCTGTTGTGTACTTATTATTATGGTACCCTCGAGGTGTTCCTGATCTTATCGGGCTTCATTTATTTTAATTGTTTATTGGAAAGCAACACTTTGTATGTGTTTTTTTTCATATTAAAAAAACCCCATAACAAATGCTGATTTAAAAAAATAAAATAAAATACAAAATGCATATAGTTACTTCAATACGCCTTAGTAAACATATTTTAGCTGTCTTTCCTGCGGCGGTACATTATACATAAGAAGGCGGCTATGTATGCTGCCCAGAGACACAGACTGCGGCCACTGGCAGAGAGGCTGCTGGGAAGGTTTATCTTTGCGTGTCAGTAAATTCCCTGCTTTAATTGCTCCCCTCACACACACCAGCATTGCCTTCCTGGCAGTTTATCAGGAGACAGTCATTTACAGCATAAAGCGTGACGGCTATTTAGGGAATAATAACAAGAAATAAAATATCCTTGAAGTACTTCTGAGGTGCTGTATAGTTTAATACTTTACCATATTAATATTATTTGCCCTCTTAGTGATATAGCACACAGAGGACCTTGGAGGTGGGGTATTTGTACAACAGGGTAATGGAACCTTTCACTTCTCAAATCCTTTCTGTTTTATTCAGATAAAGAGGACACAAAACAAATGTTCCTACCAAATGCTGGAATTGTTATAGAGGGTTAGTGCCGGGGTGTTACCGCTACAAATCGCACCATACAGTGATATTTGCATGCAGCGACTTTCTCTAATAAAAACGGCAAGCTGATTATAAAACGTCACATTGGTTCACATTCACTGTGGAGCAAAAGCCATGTATTGTTTTGTGATGTCATTGGCTCATATAACCCTGTTTTAATCAATCAATCAATGTAGTCATTGATCCTGGCTAACATTGGCCCTCATTCTGAGTTGTTCGCTCGCAAGCTGCTTTTAGCAGCTTTGCACACGCTAAGCCGCCGCCTACTGGGAGTGAATCTTAGCTTATCAAAATTGCGAACGAAAGATTCTCAAAATTGCGACCACACACCTCTTAGCAGTTTCTGAGTAGCTCCACACTTACTCGGCATCTGCGATCAGTTCAGTCAGTTTCGTTCCTGGTTTGATGTCACAAACACACCCAGCGTTCGGCCAGACACTCCTCCGTTTTTCCAGCCACTCCCGCGTTTTTCCCAGAAACGGTAGCGTTTTTTCGCACACACCCATAAAACGGACAGTTTCCGCCCAGAAACACCCACTTCCTGTCAATCACATTACGATTACCAGAACGAAGAAAAAACCTCGTAATGCCGTGAGTAAAAAACCTAACTGCATAGCAAATTTACTTGGCGCAGTCGCACTGCGGACATTGCGCATGCGCATTAGCGACTAATCGCTCCGTTGCGACAAAAAAATAACGAGCGAACAACTCGGAATGACCCCCATTATTTGCAAATGCCAGTTACATAGGCTTAATGCAGCTGCTCTGTTTGAGGGGCGGCACTGACTGGTTGCGGACGGATTTTAGCTTTAGTAACGCTGGTTAGTCGTCATCGCGCTTTTCATTCTGAAAATAAATGCAAAACCAAGAATCTGTTTTGCTGTGTTCGTGAACTTAATGGGGTGGAGACAGCAGCGGATCTTGCTACGGGCACGTAAGATTTTTTTGCCGCCTTCTGGAGGGCGCCGCCGTGGCAAGATCCGCTTCTGGTGGTGCCCCCGGGTGCTGTGCGGTGCAGTGCTGACTGTGTGGTGCGCGATTAAGCCATCGCGCACCCGCACTGCATTATGGGAGCGTCACATAGACACTAGAGGTTATGATTGACCTCTAGTGTCTAGGCGGTGCTATGGGAGAAACGTCATGACATCTCTCCCATAGATCAGAGGAGCGGCGTCGGCGGCCGGACACGGAGGGCAGCAGCGGCCGGGAATCGGGAGCGGGGATGCTGAGTATTAATTATTTTTTTTTGTAAGCGGCACAAACTAGGGGGCACAACTCTACTGGGGGCAATACTACTAGGGGCACAACTCTATTGGGGGTACAAATTAGGGGGAACAACAACTCTACTGGGAGCAATGCTACTGGGGACATAACTGACCACACCCCTTAATGAAGCCACACCCCTATTTCTCTGACGTCCTAGTGGATGCTGGGAACTCCGTAAGGACCATGGGGAATAGCGGCTCCGCAGGAGACAGGGCACATCTAAAGAAAGCTTTAGGATCACCTGGTGTGCACTGGCTCCTCCCCCTATGACCCTCCTCCAAGCCTCAGTTAGATTTTCTGTGCCCGACGAGAAGGGTGCACACTAGGGGCTCTCCTGAGCTCTTTGTGAAAGTTTTAGTTTAGGTTTATTATTTTCAGTGAGACCTGCTGGCAACAGGCTCACTGCATCGAGGGACTAAGGGGAGAAGAAGCGAACTCACCTGCGTGCAGAGTGGATTGGGCTTCTTAGGCTACTGGACATTAGCTCCAGAGGGACGATCACAGGTTCAGCCTGGATGGGTCACCGGAGCCGCGCCGCCGGCCCCCTTACAGAGCCAGAAGAACGAAGAGGTCCGGAAAAATCGGCGGCAGAAGACTTTCCTGTCTTCAGATAAAGGTAGGCGCACAGCACCGCAGCTGTGCGCCATTGCTCTCCGCACACTTCACACTCCGGTCACTGAGGGTGCAGGGCGCTGGGGGGGCAGCGCCCTGAGACGCAATAAATCGATAGAAAACCTTTTATGGCTAAAATAAATGCATCACATATAACTCCTGGGCTATATGGATGCATTTAACCCCTGCCAAAACATACAAGAAAACGGATGATAAGGACGCCGAGAAAGGGGCGGAGCCTATCTCCTCAGCACACTGGCGCCATTTTCCCTCACAGCTCAGTTGGAGGGAAGCTCCCTGGCTCTCCCCTGCAGTCACTACACTACAGAAAGGGGTTAAAAAAGAGAGGGGGGCACAAATTAGGCGCAGTATAAACAATACAGCAGCTATAAAGGGAAAAACACTTATATAAGGTTATCCCTGTATATATATATATATATAGCGCTCTGGTGTGTGCTGGCAAACTCTCCCTCTGTCTCCCCAAAGGGCTAGTGGGGTCCTGTCCTCTATCAGAGCATTCCCTGTGTGTGTGCTGTGTGTCGGTACGTTTGTGTCGACATGTATGAGGAGAAAAATGATGAGGAGACGGAGTAGAGTGTCTGTAATAGTGTTGTCACCCCCTGGGGGGTCGACACCTGAGTGGATGTACTGTTGAAATTGCGTGACAGTGTCAGCTTTGTATAAAAGACAGTGGTTGACATGAGACAGCCGGCTACTCAGCTTGTGCATGTCCAGACGTCTCATACAGGGGCTCTAAAGCGCCCGTTACCTCAGATACAGACGCCGACACGGATACTGACTCCTGTGTCGACGGTGAAGAGACCACCGTGATTTCCAATAGGGCCACACATTGCATGATTGAGGCAATGGAAAAAGTTTACACTCTTCTGATAATATAAATACCACCAAAAAAAAGGGGTATTATGTTTGGTGAGGAAAAACTTCCTGTAGTTTTCCTGAATCTGAGAAATAAAATGAGGTGTGTGATGATGCGTGGGTTTCCCCCCGATAACAATTGATAAATTCTAAAAAGTTATTGGCAGTATACCTTTTCCCGCCAGAGGTTAGGGTGCGTTGGGAAACACCCCCTAGGGGGGATAAGGCGCTCACACGCTTGTAAGAACAAGGG
The DNA here is from genome assembly GCF_028390025.1 of Pseudophryne corroboree. Taxonomy (NCBI): domain Eukaryota; kingdom Metazoa; phylum Chordata; class Amphibia; order Anura; family Myobatrachidae; genus Pseudophryne; species Pseudophryne corroboree. The sequence goes on from NC_086455.1 coordinate 156,258,937, forward strand.
CTCTACCCTCTCTGGAGATGGCCGCCCTTAGGGATCCTGCTGATAGAAAGCAGGAGGGTATCCTAAAATGTATTTACACACATACTGGTGTTATACTGCGACCAGCAATCACCTCAGCCTGGATGTGCAGTGCTGGGTTGGCGTGGTCGGATTCCCTGACTGGAAATTTGATATCCTAGATAAGGACAGTATATTATTGCCTATAGAGCAATTAAAAGATGCATTTCTATATATGCATGATGCACAGCGGAATATTTGCCGACTGGCATCAAGTATAAGTGCGTTGTCCAATTATACCAGTAAAGTGGTCAGGTGATGCGGATTCCAAACGGCATTTGGAAGTATTGCCTTAAAAAAAAAAAAAAAAAAAAAAAAAAGGGGATGTACCCCAGGTCGCCTCTCAAAATAAGACGCCGTATTATCAGGCGCAGTCCTGGTTGGCAAGCGGACAAAAGGGTTCCTCTTTTCTGCTCGTGACAGAGGGAGAGGAAAATGGCTGCAGAGATCAGCCAGTTCCCAGGAACAGAAACCCTTTTCCGCCTCTGCCAAGCTCTCAGTATGACGCTAGGGCTTTACAAGTTCAGGCACGGTGGGGGCCCGTTCTCAATGAATTTCAGTGCGCAGTGGGCTCACTCGCAAGTAGACCCCTGGATCCTTCAGGTAATATTTCAGGGGTACAAATTGGAATTCGAGACGTATTCCCCTCGCCGTTTCCAAAAGTCTGTTTTACCGACGTCTCCCGCTGACAGGGAGGCAGTTTTGGAAGCCATTCACAAGCTGTATTCCCAGCAGGTGATAATTAAGGTACCCCTCCTGCAATAGGGAACGGGGTATTATTCCACACTATTGTGGTACCGAAGCCAGACGGCTCGGTGAGACCGATTTTAAAATCTAAAATCTAAAATCTTTGAACACTTACATACAGAGGTTCAAATTCAAAATTGAGTCACTCAGAGCAGTGATTGCAAACCTGGAAGAAGGGGACTACATGATGTCTCGGGACATCAAGGATGCTTACCTTCATGTCAAAATTTACCCTTCTCACCAAGGGTATCTCAGGTTATGGTACAGAACTGTCACTATCAGTTCAGACGCTGCCGTAGGGATGGTCCACGGCACCCCGGGTCTTTACTGAAGTAATGACCGTAATGATGATATTCCTTCGAAGGAAGGGAATTTTAGTTATCCTTTACTTGGACGATTCCCTGATAAGGGTGAGATCCAGGGAACAGTTGGAGATCGGTGTAGCACTACCTCAGGGAGTGTTGCGACAGCACGATTGGATTCTCAATATTCCAAAATCGCAGCTGGTTCCGACGACTTGCCTTCTGTTCCTAGGGATGATCCTGGACACAGTCCAGAAAGAAGGTGTTTCTCCCGGAGGAGAAAGCCAGGGAGTTATCCGAGCTAGTCAGGAACCTCCTAAAACCGAACCAAGTCTCAGTGCATCAATGCACAAGGGTTCTGGGTAAAAATGGTGGCTTCCTACGAAGCAATCCCATTCGGCAGATTCCACGCAAGACTTTCCAGTGGAACCTACTGGACAAATGGTCCGGGTCGCATCTTCAGATGCTTCAGTGGATAACCCTGTCACCAGGGACAAGGGTATCCCTCCTGTGGTGGTTGCAGAGTGCTCATCTTCTAGAGGGTCGCAGATTCGGCATGCGGGACTGGGTCCTGGTGGCCACGGATGCCAGCCTGCGAGGCTGGGGAGCAGTCACACAGGGAAGGAATATCCAGGGCTTATGGTCAAGCCTGGAGACATCACTTCACATAAATGTCCTGAAGCTAAGGGCCATTTACAATGCTCTAAGCTTAGCAAGACCTCTGCTTCAAGGTCAGCCGGTGTTGATCCAGTCGGACAACATTACGGCAGTCACCCACGTAAACAGACAGGGTGCCACAAGAAGCAGGAGGGCAATGGCAGAAGCTGCAAGGATTCTTCGCGGGGCGAAAAACCATGTGATAGCACTGTCAGCAGTTTTCATTCCGGGAGTGGACAACTGGGAAGCAGTTTTCCTCAGCACGACCTCCACCCGGGAGAGTAAGGACTTCACCCAGAAGTCTTCCACATGATTATAAACCGTTGGGAAAAACTCGACAGGTATTGCGCCACGTCAAGGGACCCTCAGGCAATAGCTGTAGATGCTCTGGTAACACCATGGGTGTACCAATCAGTGTATGGGTTCCCTCCTCTGCCTCTCATACCCAAGGTACTGAGATTGATAAGATGGAGAGGAGTAAGCACTATATTAGTGGCTCCGGATTGGCCAAGAAGGAATTGGTAACCGGAACTTCAAGAGATGCTCACGGAGGATCCGTAGCCTCTACCTCTAAGAAGGGACCTGCTCCAGCAAGGACCTTGTCTGTTACAAGACTTACCGCGGCTGCGTTGACGGCATGGCGGTTGAACGCCGGATCCTGAAGGAAAAAGGCATTCCGGATGAAGTCATCCCTATCCTGATCAAAGCCAGGAAGGATGTAACCGCAAAACATTATCACCGCATTTGGCGAAAATATGTTGCGTGGTGCGAGGCCAGTAAGGCTCGACGGAGGAAATTCAACTGGGTCGATTCCTACATTTCCTGCAAACAGGAGTATCTATGGGCCTGAAATTGGGGTCCATTAAGGTTCAAATTTCGGCTCTGTCAATTTTCTTCCAAAAAAGAACTAGCTTCAGTCCCTGAAGTTCAGACATTTGTTAAAGGGGTACTGCATATACAGCCTCCTTTTGTGCCTTTAGTGGCACTTTTGGGATCTCCAGGTGGTTTTTGGGTTCCAAAAGTCACATTGGTTTGACACACTTAAATCTGTGGAGTTAAAATATCTCACAGAAAAAGTGGTCATGCTGTTGGCTCTGGCCTGGGCCAGGCGCGTGTCAGAATTGGTGGCTTTATCCTGTAAAAGCCCTTATCTGATTTTCCATTCGGACAGGGCGGAATTGAGGACTCGTCCTCAGTTTCTCCCTAAGGTGGTTTCAGCGTTCACCTGAACCAAACCTATTGTGGTGCCTGCGGCTACTAGGGACTTGGAGGACTCCAAGTTGCTAGACGTTGTCAGGACCCGGAAAATATATGTTTCCAGGACGGCTGGAGTCAGGAAATCTGACTCGCTGTTTATCCTCTATGCACCCAACTAGCTGGGTGCTCCTGCTTCTAAGCAGACTATTGCTCGTTGGATTTGTAGTACAATTCAGCTTGCACATTCTATGGCAGGCCTGCCACAGCCAAAAATCTGTAAATGCCCACTCCACAAGGAAGGTGGGCTCCTCTTGGGCAGCTGCCCGAGGGGTCTCGGCTTTACAACTTTGCCGAGCAGTTACTTGGTCAGGAGCAAATACGTTTGTAAAATTCTACAAATTTGATACCCTGGCTGAGGAGGACCGGGAGTTCTCTCATTGGGGGCTGCAGAGTCATCCGCACTCTCCCGCCCGTTTGGGAGCTTTGGTATAATCCCCATGGTCCTTACGGAGTTCCCAGCATCCACTAGGACGTCAGAGAAAATAAGAATTTACTTACCGATAATTCTATTTCTCGTAGTCCGTAGTGGATGCTGGGCGCCCATCCCAAGTGCGGATTGTCTGCAATACTGGTACATAATTATTGTTACCAAAAAATCCGGGTTATTGTTGTAGTGAGCCATCTTTTCGAGAGGCTTCTCTATTATCATGCTGTTAACTGGGTTCAGATCACAAGTTGTACAGTGTGATTGGTGTGACTGGTATGAGTCTTACCCGGGATTCAAAATCCTTCCTTATTGTGTACGCTCGTCCGGGCACAGTATCCTAACTGAGGCTTGGAGGAGGGTCATAGGGGGAGGAGCCAGTGCACACCAGGTGATCCTAAAGCTTTCTTTAGATGTGCCCTGTCTCCTGCGGAGCCGCTATTCCCCATGGTCCTTACGGAGTTCCCAGCATCCACTACGGACTACGAGAAATAGAATTATCGGTAAGTAAATTCTTATTTTTTTCCGCCCGGGGCACCACAAGGGCTAGATTCGGCCCTGGGTGGAGAGTGCAGACGTTAGAGATGTGCGGTTCGGTTTTAAGGAATTCGGACTCGCCCCAATTTAGGGGATCCGAATCTTGGGTTTCTCATTTTGCTTGTAAGTCCCCGCGCGTGATTTCATGTGTCATTATACACAGGAGACTGGTCAAAATTGACTGGAAATGACCGGAAATTAATGCTATTGTTGTTACTAATACTGTAGGAACAAAAACAGGTCCAAATAAAATGATTTTAGCTGTTTTTATCAATTTTCAAGAAATCCAAACCAAAACACTTGACGGTGGTTTTGACAAAATCTAATATCAAATAACAAAATCAAAACACAGAGGGTCCGCACACATCTCTAGCAGATATAGGGGGTAATTCCAAGTTGATTGCTCGCTAGCAGTATTTAGCAGCCGTGTAAACGCTATGCCGCCGCTCACTGGGAGTGTATTTTAGCTTAGCAGAAGTGCGAACGAAAGGATCACAGAGCGGCTACAAAATAATTTTGTGTAGTTTCAGAGTAGCTTCAGACCTACTCAGCGCTTGCGATCACTTCAGACCGTTCAGTTCCTGATTTGACGTCACGAACACGTCCTGCGTTTGCCCAGCCACGCCTACGTTTTTCCTGGCACGCCTGCGTTTTTCCGAACACTCCCTGAAAACGGTCAGTTGACACCCAGAAACGCCCTCTTCCTGTCAATCACTCTGCGGCCAGCAGTGCGACTGAAAAGCTTCGCTAGACCCTATGTAAAACTACATAGTTCGTTGTAATAGTACGTCGCGCGTGCGCATTGCGCTGCATGCGCAGAAGTGCCGAGTTTTTGCCTGACCGCTGCACGGCGAACGAATGCAGCTAGCGAACAACTCGGAATGAACCCCATAGAGGCATATTAAATTATCAGGTTCCAAACCTGATAATTAAAAATTCATATCGCTGCTTTTTGCAATTGATGAGTAACAACAATAACGATACTGGACTAGAGATGTGAACCGGACCATTTTTGCTGGATTTGGATTTGGCTCTGATTCGTCGTCCGTCTTTGTGACTGGTTTTAGATTTGGATTTTATTTAAAAAAAATCTGAAATCACATAATTTGGGCCTGTTTCTGTTCCTAGAGTACTAGTAACCTCAATAACATTAATTTCTAGTCATTTACAGTTAATTTTGACCACCTCACAGATCACAATATTGTATTCACTACTATTGGCCAAAGGCTGCAGCGAGCTGGCTGGTTACTAAGTGACAGAGCAACAGCACAAACACATAGCAGTCTCTAGCACATCTATGAAAGCTTGCCGCAGCGTACTGTGGTACAGTGCGCAGAACAGTACAAACAATAGATCTACAGTACATATATATTTTTTCTTTTTTGAACTCGCCGCTCGGTTCAAACTGTGTGGAAGGTCTTATAGATGCATGTGAACAAAGCGCACTAGAGTAAAGCGCACCACACAGTACAATTTACAGTAGAGTATAGCGCAGCATACAGCAGCGTGCCCTCTATACAGTCACTATACAGAGCTCAGCCACTTGTGAGACTCTGGGCACAGCCAGTATAAGCAGAGTGTAGCTCAGCGTGCAGTGTGCCCCATATACAGTCACTTTATACAGTACAGCCACTTGTGAGACTCTGGGAACAGCACAGACAGTTCAGCAGAGTATAGCGCAGCAAACGGTAGCGTGCATTAGACTGAAATGGTGTCAAGACCCGGCTGTGGCACCTTTATATAGAAGCCAAGTCCCGCAAGAATCTGAACCCGGGAGGATGACATTTGGCCTCGACGTGGGATCAGAGTCCGGCACATCAGGTGTACTCGGATCCCCTGTGTTCAGAAAGTTGTCCGGATTCTAAGGATACCGGACCACTCATCTTTATACTGAAAAAGTGGTATCTAGCCCTGAATGTCATTTTCTTTCATATAAATTGAGCTTCTCATGTTCCTTGCCAAACACAATTCACAGCTATCAAGCAGGCAACTAGCGCGTTTTACCATGCCTGCATAACAACAACATATGCCATGAGATAACCCAGAGCTCATCCCACGGCTCCCAGTACAGACACTCTATACATAGGAAGATAAATAATAATATTCATATTTAGCTGAATCAATAGTGGGGTGTAAAAGTGTCCACGGTAGAGTCACACAGACTGTGAAGGAAATATCTAGCGCTGTCGCTCTGGTAAAAAGCATGAACTAAGAATTCACACCTGGCAGGGACTCAGAATCTAATATAAAGCAGAATTCCCCCAGCCGAAAAGTATGAAAACTCATCTGCAGTTCCTCTCCCAGGTTCTGCAGCCGGAGTTCTGGTTACACGGATTTATTATTAAAAACATAAACTATATGTACAGTATGTGAGTTGTATCACTGTATTCAGCTTGACGCACTGGGAGCGTTTACGGTGACAATTTTACATTCTCTGCACCTGGCAACGGAAAAGGAAATGTCAGGCGGGCACTTGAATGCTGCATACAGCCATTTACATTCAGGCTGAAGTCGTATCCAGGGTGGCAAAGGTTAAACGTACACCTATGGTATTAAGTTCTATAATAAACTTAAGGGAGTGCAGTACATGTTCCGTCTGTTGCAGTAATGTAATATTCACCATGGTGAGTGAGAGCAACGGTTGTGTTATCGGATCTCATGTACATTTGTGTCTGTAATATCATTATACTGATGGGAACAGAGATGTAATGTACAGTGGACACGAATGATCAGCCGGGAATTGGGTAGAAAGTTCATAGTAGAAAGTCTGTGGAGAGTCTTTCTTCCCCTCATAACGTCTAACTTCTGCTTTTACGGTCATGTGATCGCCTAACTTCCAATAATGGACCCAGCTTATTAGATAGTTTTTTTTATTATTAGAGTACAGATGAGGCAGAGGAAAGTATAACCATTGCCCTGGGAAGGGGCCTGGCCGCACAGGGGTGTCTCAGTAGAGAATAAAGTAAATATAAGTCAGACAAATGTGCTATGATTAGTCCTCGGCCATATTGGATACTGACGCCTGCTTCTACTGCATCCTGAGACCTGTGCTGCCCTGCCCCCTGAGTGCAAGACGTCATGATGCTATGCCTGGGAGGTAGGGGGCACCAGTACCGGGAAGTATGGCACTACCAGGAGTTTCATCAGGATACCCTTGGGTGGCTGCACAGGCTGCAAGGTGCATGTTCCTCAGGGCACTGTGAGAGGCACTGCAGCAGTGATACTGGCTGCAGAGTGCCCATCCTGGTCTGCTGCTATCAAGATGCAGCCACCATGGGGCAGCGACGCTCCTGCCACCGGGGCTCTAGGCCCTGTCCAATGGGACTGCTGGCACACCCCTAGTTACAGCCCTACCTGTGACCACCAGAATAGTGGCAAATGCTATTCCGCTCTCCAACTGTCCTGGGTCGAGCCCAATGTCTCCAAACTCCAGCCCCCAGTGCAAACTGGTCCATAGTGAGGGACCATTGGGAATAAGACAACACCATCCAGGAGGTGTTGCATCAACGTTACCATACATACCCAGAATAAGCGGTGATGGTGGAAGAAGCAGTTCCAGATTCCAGGAGCTATGTACTACTGACCAGCCACAACAGGGGAGCTATGTACTACTGTACTGACTGGCCACAACAGGGGAGCTATGTACTACTGTACTGACTGGCCACAACAGGGGAGCTATGTACTACTGTACTGACCGGCCACAACAGGGGAGCTATGTACTACTGTACTGACCGGCCACAACAGGGGAGCTATGTACTACTGTACTGACTGGCCACAACAGGGGAGCTATGTACTATTGTACTGACTGGCCGCAACAGGGGAGCTATGTACTACTGTACTGACTGGCCACGACAGGGAAGCTATGTACTACTGTACTGACTGGCCACAACAGGGGAGCTATGTACTATTGTACTGACTGGCCACGACAGGGGAGCTATGTACTACTGTACTGACTGGCCACGACAGGGAAGCTATGTACTACTGTACTGACTGGCCACAACAGGGGAGCTATGTACTACTGTACTGACTGGCCACAACAGGGGAGCTATGTACTACTGTACTGACTGGCCACAACAGGGGAGCTATGTACTACTGTACTGACTGGCCACAACAGGGGAGCTATGTACTACTGACCAGCCACAACAGGGGAGTTATGTACTACTGTACTGACTGGCCACAACAGGGGAGCTATGTACTACTGTACTGACGGGCCACGACAGGGGAGCTATGTACTACTGTACTGACTGGCCACGACAGGGGAGCTATGTACTACTGTACTGACTGGCCACAAGAAACCTGAATAAGGCCCAGTGCACGTTAGTAATGCAGTTCTGCTTCTCTTGGCTGTATATTATGGGAATAAGACACACATTTTGAACCAAAAAGTTTAAAAAGCAGACAGCCTAATAGTATACTGTACCCCTAGTAGACGGGTCAAGACGCAATCAGCCAATAGGAAGCGGCTGGTCATCATCAGTGCTTATTTTTCAATAAGAGGTCAATAACCAGCGAGATACTTCTGCAGTAAAGTCTGAAACCCGATATATAATGTATGTACTTACCATGGGCATTTGTGCAGTCTGCAATAAACTTGTGGCGGAGTGTGCTTGTCCGTGTCTGCCGTGGTATTAGAAAGATCATCGCCATGTTGTCCCAGGTGGGTAGTAACGCTGTGTGGGCGGACGGTAATTGTCTCCATGCCTCATCCTGTCGCTGCGTGCCTCTGTGTGGGTTGATAGGTCTGAGAGAAATGCTGCTATTAAAGATTTCGCAATTTAAACAGCCAAATAATTAGGCAGGCAGTGAGGAGGCGATGGGTTCTGTACAGGCCCTAGTGAGGTTACCCCATTTATCTCACCTCATTTACCGCCCTCTGTTGTCCTCTTATAACGTGACTTTCCGTGTCCAGGTTTAGGCACGGAATATTCTGCATCCTTCATCTGAGAATTTCCGTCCATCAGGCTCGGGTGACCTCAAGGCTGCTCCTCATTCCGTATTTTGATTGTTCTTTGTCTGACATAATTTCCCCATCTCCCTGTGTTTACCTCTCATGGACACCTTCTATATGAGGGGGCGACCAGAGGCCACAGACTGTTTGTATCCCTTTGATGCCAATTCTAAGTTTCCGAGGCAGATGCAGCTTTGTAGTTAAAAGCCCGTCTTATTGTCATGATTCTATACGATATAAAGACACTTACTCGCTCCCTGTAAATAATGAGGGCTCACCCACAACAGCAGAACACCCGGGTTGTGTGGGATGGATAATGATACCATGGGAGGGTGGCAAACACAGTGCACACACACCGTTACGCAGCAAGAATACAATTCCGAGTGGTGTGCAACAAATAGTTTCTGCAGACATAAATGGAAATACATCGTTTGATTTATTCATTCATTTATTTTTAATATTGGGCATAATTCAGACCTGATCGCTGGGCTGCAAATTTGCAGAGGTCTGCGCTCACATAGTCGCCGCCCATAGAGGGTGAAATCCTGCCCCATGCAAGTGTGCGAATGCATGCATATTCCATACGAAAACTTCGCCAGAGAGTGGACAGCTGGAAATTCCGTTCGCAACTTGCTCACCATCGAATGGGTACCTCCCAACTGTCCCGATTTTCACGGGGCAGTCCCGTTTTTTTGGGACTGTCCTACTGTCCCACCCGCGGGCCGCAGTGTCCTGCGGTGGGGAGGGGGGAGGGGGAGTTGGGAGGCTCCTGTCACTGCCCCTCTGTAATGGTAAAAGGGAGAGTGACTCGCAACTGCGGGTCTGAATCACGCCCCCTTTTTGGCGCACGCACACACCAACATCCCTCTTTATACTTTTCAAAAGATTAGAGGTGTGCAGTGTGTGCGTAGCCCAGGACTTACTCCTACAGTGCGAAACCATCAGGCTGAACGGGGCCGGAGCTGACGTCACACACCCGCCCTGAAAACGCTTACATTATCTGCTTTCATACATACCGGGCTCCTTGTAAGTGACAGATAGTGCTGGTGATACATAGCATTTGGTGCTTACCACCTCTTCCTACAGCTCCCTGTACATAGTACAGTATAAGGCCTGACAGGCGTTACTTGTGCACTTATAGGATGCCATTGCCATCATCAGCAGACGTACAGTATATTGTTCAACAGCAGCGGTACCCTTAAGAATTTGACAGTGGGTACGCCGTACCGCCATCCGCACACATTGCAGCGCACCAGTGCCCCGCCCCGCCATTACTGCTGCTGCCTTGTAGGGAGAGAGTGTTGGAGAAAGGAGAGCGTCCTCTCCTGAACCTCTCCTGCCTAAGTCGTGAGCCAATCAGAGCTCGCGGACTGGCAGCCAATCGGGAGCTGCCACTGCCGGACCACGAGCCCTGATTGGCTCGCGGACCGGTGCCAGATCTAATTAATATACAGGATGCCGCCGCAGCAGGAGGTGCGGAGACCGGACTGAGGGCAGGAGGGGTGCGTGCTCTGCTCTCCTCTCCCCTCCCCAGCAGCAGCTGAAGATAGTGCCAGCCACAAGCAGCAGCAACAACAGTGAGTTGCACTGCTGGGGCATATCTGGCACTGTGGGGGCATATCTGGCACTCTGGGGCATGTGTATCTGGCACTGTGGGAGCATATCTAGCACTGTGGGGCATGTGTATCTGGCACTGTGGGGGCATATCTGGCACTCTGGGGCATGTGTATCTGGCACTGTGGGGGCATATCTAGCACTGTGGGGCATGTGTATCTGGCACTGTGGGGGCATATCTGGCACTGTAGGGGCATATCTGGCACTCTGGGGGCATATGTGTATCTGGCACTGGGGGGGCATATCTGGCACTGAAGGGGCATATCTGGCACTCTGGGGGCATGTGTATCTGACAAAGTGGGGGCATATCTGGAGTGTTTGGGCATATCTGGCACTGTGGGGGCATATGTATATCTGGCACTGTGGGGGCATATCTGGCACTGTGGAGCATATCTGGCACTGTGGGGGCATATGTGTATCTGGCACCGTGGGGCATTTGTGCATCTGGCACGGTGGGGGTGTATCTGGCACTATTGGGGTCATATGTGTATATGCCCCCCCATTATGTGTATCACGCCCCCATTTTAATTGGCCACGCCCCATGTGGCATTTGGTCACACCCATTTTTTGGGCCCGCACGAACACAGTACCTATAACACATTTTTTCTACTTGCACCACTGTTCAACAGAACCATGCAGGGAAGAATGTGTAGCAGACAACTGCCTATGGGGGTCATTCTGTTTAACACAGCGGTGCGATCGGGTCAGAACTGCGCATGCACCGCCGCCGCAGTGCGCTGTCACATGCCAGACGGCCGAAGGCAGTTTGACAGGCAGAGGCGGTCGCGGGGCGGGGGGGGGGGGGCGGAATGGCGGCGTGGCCGGACCGAACGGAGGGGCGGGCCGCTGCGGGCTGGGGAGCGATGAGTAGCTCCCGGCCAGCACGCTAAAGCTGCACTGGTCGGGAGCTACTCTTGAAGTGCCTTTGCACTTCTGCGGGTGGGCTGACACTGACATGCGGGGAGGGTTAGCCCTGTGCTGGGCGTCCCCCCTGCATGTCAGTGTGAATGATTGTAGCCGTGCTAAATTTAGCACACCTGCGATCATCTCGGAATGACCCCCCTATATGCAGCGCTGTACACATGATGGTCCCGCATCATGGCAGCCATGGCCTCTGTACGGCTGCCAATGCTATGCCACACCCCCACAAGTCCCCTGTGTTGCTCCACACACCCCCGCACTATCCCCCACTGTGCCAATCTGGCAGCCCCCTTTTGAAGGATAGTGTAATGGTTAGCATTACTGCCTCATAGCACTGAGGTCATGGGTTCAATTTCCACCATGGCCGTAACTGTGTGGAGTTTGTATAGTCTCCCTTTGCTTGCATGGGTTTCCTCTGGGTACTCCGGTTTCCTTCCACACTACTCATAGGTTGGCTGCTGACAAAAAATTAACCCTAGCGTATACGTGTGATGTAAGTGTTTACATGTACATGTGTTAAGGGCGGATTAGATGGGCCAAGTGGTTCTTCTCTGCCATCAAATTCTGTTTTTTCTATGTCTCTGACACCTGCCAGGTGTAGACGATATGATTCTAAACAGGCGCATTTGTCCTAACATCCAGATCTGCACAGTGCATGTATCCATTCACACACCCTCACTGAGCTCTGCCTGTGCGAGTACGTCCTGTAACACCCAGTGGTGCAAGCAGAAAAAATGTCTTACAGGTACTGTGTGCGCCCGGAAAAAAAATGGGTGTGGCCAAATGCCATATGGGGCATGGCCAGTGGAAATGGGGGCGTGATACACATATGGGGGGGAGATACACATATGACCCTAATAATGCCAGATACACGTTGCCCCACAGTGCCAGATACGCCCCCACACAGTGCCAGATATACATTGCCCCACAGTGCCAGATACACAAATGCCCACAGAGTGCCAGATATACATTGCCTCACAGTGCCAGATACACAAATGCCCCCACAGTGCCATATATGCCCCCAGTGCCAAGTACACATGTCCTCACAGTGCCCACCCTTCCCCTGCTGCTTACCGCGATGCTGTCCTGTGTGTGAGGGGAGGAGAGCGCAGCGTGCGCCTCTCCTCCCCCTCAGTCATCCGTGAGCCAATCAAAGCTCACGGTCCGGCAGCCAACCAGGAGCCTTGGCTGCCGTCCGCGAGCTCTGATTGGCTCACGGGTCGGCTCCGAATGTAAGGTAGACACTGAGGGGCAGAAGAGGCGCCATGTTCGGGCCGCTGACAGCTTTGCAGCTTACGGCACGGCAGAGCGTACATACTATTTTTAGGGGTTTTTTTGTTTCATTTTCGGAGGAGGATTTGTCCATGTGAACTCGGCACCCGGGGCATCTGGATGGGGTGTGGTTCATCAAATCGACAGTATCTAGGTCGACAATGTTTAGGTCGACCACTATAGGTCGACATGGATGGAAGGTCGACATGTGCTAGGTCGACAGGTCTAAAGGTCGACATGAGGATTTTTTTATTTTTTTTTTGTGTCGTTTTCTTCGTAGAGTGACCGGGATCCCAAATTAGTGCACCGCGTTCGCTCGCCATGCTTCGGGCATGGTGCCTTCGCTCCGCTACCGCTTCGCTCGGCACACTTTACCGTTCCAATCGTAGTCCACGTGGATCGTTAAGTATGAAAAAATTTTAAAAAAGAAAAAAAAATTGAAAAACTCATGTCGACCTTTAGACCTGTCGACCTAGCACATGTCGACCTAAAAACCCTGTCGACCTTCCATCCATGTCGACCTAGTGACTGTCGACCTATAGTGGTCGACCTAAACATTGTCAACCTAGACACTGTCGATCTTCAGACCGGATCCCATCTGGATGTCCAAGTGGGCCAGGTGGAGAGTGCACAATGACTATGGTTGCTATGGGTAACATCACCACTTTTTATTTTCAGAACCTTTAGAAAAATGTATCCCTATGTGTGACATGCGGGGAGAATACAGCCTTGGAATGGGTTATATCAACCAGAGTGCTTCAGCAAATAATGACTTATTTCCTCCCCCCCTCACAGTGCGCTCCTGCCCAGCGCTCAGCCATAACGAGGTAGAGAAGAGGGTCACCTGGCTCCTGGGCAATGACAGACTGACTAGCGTCCAACAACTGCTATGGGGGATGGCGATTATTGCTATGTACTGTGGGAGATCTCATTACCTTTCTCAAGCACTAATGTCTGCACCCCTCGAGAAACGGGCGCAGATAAAGACCTCACCTTAATTGCCGTATGCTGGAGCTGAAATAATTGCATTTGGTTGGTTGTTTAGTGCATCTAATAAACTGAACGCTGAATGTAACAGCATCAATGAGCATTAATAAGTGATTGTGGATAATCGTGTCCCATTAATACAGTATGTTAGATATTACTAGTTATTATGATGAAAAGGATGACAGCCACTCGCAACAAGCGTCTCTCATCATCTATACACACAGCGGCTTCTATACACTAGATCAAAACAACTCCAGTGACAAACAATGTAAATGACGGAACTATACAGAGCGCGGCTTTGGTTTATTGCCGAAATCGTCGCGTTTCATATTAACACAATGAAGTTTCTGAATTTACACTTGTTCCTCACTGATCTCATCTATATTGAGCGGTCGTCTCCGCTCTGGTTAGGCATGAGATGTCGGCATTCATAATGTCAACAAGAGACTGTTAACATGGCTTTAATGTCAACATTGACCATGTCAACATTCATCATGTAGACACTGATGAAATGCCAACATATCGTTTCTTTTGGCCCTTTGGTCACTTACCTGGTCCTGGCAGCTGCGGCTTCTGCAGCGTCTGCTTCCAGGTCCCCAGCAGTCATGGCCTGATTCAGAGATGTATACAAAAAGCGACGCAGCTGCGATTCTGTACGCAGCGGTTGTGCACAAATATGCAAATGTTGCAGCCGCCAGGATTTGTACTAACATGCCCACTGGCGCCATCCCCAGATACGCTACTTGTGTATTATTCTACCCCTAGCGCCTAACTCTCCCATCCTGCAGCCTAACCCTGCCACTAGTGCCTAACCCTCCCATCCCAGTCTAACCCTAAACCTCCCATTGTGCAGCCTAACCCTATCCTCCCTAGTGCCTAACCCTAGCAGTCCTGCCCACAGCGTAACCCTATCCTCCCCCCTAGCACCTAACCCTCCCATCCCACAGCATAACCCTATCCTCCCCCTAGTGCCTAACCCTAGTCCTCCTGCCCACAGTCTAACCCTATCCTTCCCTAGCGCTTAACCCTATCCCTCCTGCCCACAGCGTAACCCTATCCCTCCTGCCCACAGCATAACCCTATCCTCCCCCTAGTACCTAACCCTAGCATTCCTGCCCACAGTGTAACCCTATCCTCCCCCTAGTGCCTAACCCTAGCACTCCTGCCCACAGCGTAACCCTATCCTCCCCCTAGCACCTAACCCTCCCATCCCATAGTGTAACCCTATCCTTCCCCTAGTGCCTAACCCTTGCCCTCCTGCCCACAGCATAACCCTATCCACCCCCTAGCGCCTAACCCTAGCCCTCCTGCCCACAGCGTAACCCTATCCACCCCTAGCGCCTAACCCTCCCATCCCACAGCATAACCCTATCCTCCCCCTAGTGCCTAACCCTAGCATTCCTGCCCACAGTGTAACCCTATCCTCCCCCTAGTGCCTAACCCTAGCACTCCTGCCCACAGCGTAACCCTATCCTCCCCCTAGCACCTAACCCTCCCATCCCATAGTGTAACCCTATCCTTCCCCTAGTGCCTAACCCTTGCCCTCCTGCCCACAGCATAACCCTATCCACCCCCTAGCGCCTAACCCTAGCCCTCCTGCCCACAGCGTAACCCTATCCACCCCTAGCGCCTAACCCTCCCATCCCACAGCATAACCCTATCCTCCCCCTAGTACCTAACCCTAGAATTCCTGCCCACAGTGTAACCCTATCCTCCCCCTAGTGCCTAACCCTAGCACTCCTGCCCACAGCGTAACCCTATCCTCCCCCTAGCACCTAACCCTCCCATCCCATAGTGTAACCCTATCCTTCCCCTAGTGCCTAACCCTTGCCCTCCTGCCCACAGCATAACCCTATCCACCCCCTAGCGCCTAACCCTAGCCCTCCTGCCCACAGCGTAACCCTATCCACCCCTAGCGCCTAACCCTCCCATCCCACAGCATAACCCTATCCTCCCCCTAGTGCCTAACCCTAGCATTCCTGCCCACAGTGTAACCCTATCCTCCCCCTAGTGCCTAACCCTAGCACTCCTGCCCACAGCGTAACCCTATCCTCCCCCTAGCACCTAACCCTCCCATCCCATAGTGTAACCCTATCCTTCCCCTAGTGCCTAACCCTTGCCCTCCTGCCCACAGCATAACCCTATCCACCCCCTAGCGCCTAACCCTAGCCCTCCTGCCCACAGCGTAACCCTATCCACCCCTAGCGCCTAACCCTCCCATCCCACAGCATAACCCTATCCTCCCCCTAGTACCTAACCCTAGAATTCCTGCCCACAGTGTAACCCTATCCTCCCCCTAGTGCCTAACCCTAGCACTCCTGCCCACAGCGTAACCCTATCCTCCCCCTAGCACCTAACCCTCCCATCCCATAGTGTAACCCTATCCTTCCCCTAGTGCCTAACCCTTGCCCTCCTGCCCACAGCATAACCCTATCCACCCCCTAGCGCCTAACCCTAGCCCTCCTGCCCACAGCGTAACCCTATCCACCCCTAGCGCCTAACCCTCCCATCCCACAGCATAACCCTATCCTCCCCCTAGTGCCTAACCCTAGTCCTCCTGCCCACAGTCTAACCCTATCCTTCCCTAGTGCCTAACCCTAGCCCTCCTGCCCACAGCGTAACCCTATCCTCCCCGTAGTGCCTAACCCTAGCACTCCTGCCCACAGCGTAACCCTATCCTCCCCCTAGTGCCTAACCCTAGCACTCCTGCCCACAGCGTAACCCGATCCTCCACCTGGTGCCTAACCCTCCCATCCCACAGTGTAACCCTATCCTTCCCTAGCACCTAACACTAGCCCTTCTGCCCACAGCGTAACCCTATCCACCCCTAGCGCCTAACCCTCCCATCCCACAGCATAACCCTATCCTCCCCCTAGTGCCTAACCCTAGCCCTCCTGCCCACAGTCTAACCCTATCCTTCCCTAGCGCCCAACCCTAGCCTTCCTTCCCGCAGCCTAACCCTATCCACACTCTAACACCTAACCCTCCCATCATGCAGCCTAACCATATCCTCCCCCTAGTGCCTAACCCTAACACTCCTGCCTGCAGACTAACCCTATCCACCCCCTAGTGCGTAACCCTAACCCTCCCATTGTGCACCCTAACCTATCCACCCCTAACACCTAGCCCTCCTGCCTGCAGCCTATCCCTATCCACCCCCTAGCATCTAACACTAACTCTCCTGCCTGCAGCCGAACCCTATCCAGCACCTAGCCCTAATCCTCCCGTCATGCAGCCTAACCATATCCCCCCTAGTGCCTTATCCCTAACTCACCTGCCTACAGTCCAACCCTATCCACCCCCTAGCGCCTAACCCTAGCCCTCCCATTCCACAGCCTAACCCTATCCACCCCCTAGCGCATAACCCTCCTGCCCGCAGCTTAACCCTATCCACTCCCTAGCGCCTAACCCTAACACTCCCATTCCAGTCTAGCCTAGGGTGGCCAATCCTAGGTCATGTTTTCAATCCTGGGAATCGGGATACCCAGGATTGGTTCCCTTGCAATGTCCACCGCTGCTGTCCCGCTCTTCCTCGCCCTGCCCAGTCCACATTAGAACATACCCTGATATGACTGGGCAGGAGGGTGGGTCCACATGCTGCAGCATTGTGTTCTGTCGCTGAGGTCTGAGTGGCGGACGGTGTGAAGTCAGTGGTTACGCTGCATAGAAAGCGGTACACCACCCACTGCTGCGCACAGCCAGGAGCAGGGGGAGAGGTGAGCAGAGGGAGCTGGGCAGCGTCTCGGCCTACTGAGGACGCTCAACGCTGCCTGGCATTAAAAAAACAAAGGGGTTACCTAATCAAGAAATCCCTGGGATTGAATCCCGGGCAATTTTTGGCCAAAATCCCAGGATCCTGCCGATCCCGGGATTGGCCACCATAGTCTAACCCTATCCACCCCCTAGTGCCTAACCCTCCCATTCCAGTCTAACCCTATCCACCCCTAGTGCATAACCCTAGCCCTCCAGCCCACAGTCCAACCCTATCCACCCCCTAGCTCCTAGCCCTCCTGCCCGCAGACTAACCCTATCCGCCCCTTAGTGCCTAACCCTCCTGCCCGCAGCCCAACCCTATCCACCCCCTAGCATCTAACCCTCCTGCCCACAGCCTAACCCTATCCACCCCCTAGCATTTGACCCTAACCCTCCCATCATGCAGCCTAACCCTCCCATCATGCAGCCTAACCCTCCCCACCCCCTAGCATCTAACTCTAACTCTCCTGCCCGAAGCCAAATCCTATCCTCCCCTAACACCTAACCTGACAGTGTAAGCCTATCCTCAGCCTAGCACCTAACCCAAGCCATCCCCCTAGCACCTAACTCTAGTTTTCCCGTCCTGCAACTTAACCCTATGCTCCCCCTAGCACCTAACCCTAATGCTCCCACCCAGCAGCCTAACCCTCCCGCCCCGCACCTTAACCCTATTCTCCCCCTAGCACCTAACCCTAATGCTCCCACCCAGCAGCCTAACCCTAACGCTCCCATCCCGCACCTTAACCCTATTCTCCCCCTAGCACCTAACCCTAATGCTCTCACCCAGCAGCCTAACCCTAACGCTCCCATCCCGCACCTTAACCCTATTCTCCCCCTAGCACCTAACCCTAATGCTCCCACCCAGCAGCCTAACCCTCCCGTCCCGCACCTTATCCCTATTATCCCCCTAGCACCTAACCCTCCCATCCCGCACCTTAACCCTATTCTCCCCCTAGCACCTAACCCTAATGCTCCCACCCAGCAGCCTAACCCTAACGCTCCCATCCTGCACCTTAACCCTATTCTCCCCCTAGCACCTAACTCTAATGCTCCCACCCAGCAGCCTAACCCTCCCATCCTGCACCTTAACCCTATTCTCCCCCTAGCACCTAACCCTAACCCTCCTGTGCCGCCACCTAACCCTCCCGTCCCGCACCTTAACCCTATGCTCCCCCTAGCACCAAACCCTCCCATCCCACCACCTAACCCTCCCATCCCGCACCTTAACCCTATTCTCCCCCTTGCACTTAACCCTAATGCTCCTACCCAGCAGCATAACCCTAACGCTCCCATCCCGCACCTTAACCCTATTCTCCCCCTAGCACCTAACCCTAATGCTCCCACCCACCAGCCTAACCCTCCCGTCCCGCACCTTAACCCTATTCTCCCCCTAGCACCTAACCCTCCCATCCCGCCACCTAACCTTAACCCTCCCATCCCGCACCTTAACCCTATTCTCCCCCTAGCACCTAACCCTAACCCTCCTGTGCCGCCACCTAACCCTCCCGTCCCACACCTTAACCCTATGCTCCCCCTAGCACCAAACCCTCCCATCCCACCACCTAACCCTCCCGTCCCGCACCTTAACCCTATTCTCCCCCTAGCACCTAACCCTAACCTTCCCATCCCACCACCTAACCCTAACCCTCCCGTCCAGCACCTTAACCCTATTCTTTGGTTTCAGAGAACCAAACCTCCCCCTGGACTTCACGTTTCCGAGCCAGAATATGAGTCCGGCTCAGGACTTCCCACCAGACTCGGAAACAAGAACGTGGCTAAACGTCATCATCCCGCTGTCGGATTCTCGCAGGTTTTGGATTCCATATAAACAGCCGCGTGTCACCACCATTTTCACTCCAGGTTTGGAGAGTGAGGGAGACAGACCTTTGTCTCTCTGTGGGTGGCGGCGTCGGGTGCGGTCAGTGTGTGCTCTGTAGGGGTGTTCCTGTCACTTTGGTGTCCCTGTTCTGTAGGGGTGCTATCCTGGCTGTCACTGGTGTTTCATGTGCTGCTCGGGGTGCTGCAGCTGTACATGGCTGTTGCTGTCCTGGCTGTCACTGTGTTGTACAGGGGGCAGGGGCACTGTCCTCCTGTATGCTGTAAAAATACAGAGGTGCTGGCTGTAAAAATTCTGGGGTGCAGTGAAAATAAATGTACACTGGCCCTGTCTTGTATGCTGTTAAAACTTCAGGGGTGCTGTTGTTAAAAATAAATGTATACTGATCCTGTATGCTGTAAAAATACAGGGGGCTGCTGTTAAAATAAAAGTACACTGGTCATGTATGCTGTAAAAATACAGGGGTGCTGTTATTTAAATAAAAGTACACTGGTTCTATATGCTGTAAAATTCAGGGGTGCTGCTGTAAAAAAAAGTACACTGACCCTGTATACTGTAAAAATACAAGCGTGCTGTTGTTAAAATAAAAGTACACTGGCCCTGTATGCTGTAATATACAGGGGTGCAGTGAAAATAAATGTACACTATCTTGTATGCTGTAAAATTACAGGGGTGTTATGAAAATACAGGGGTGCTGGCACTGTCCGGTTGCGATGTCTAGGCCTGACCTTCACAACACTGTATGGGAAGAGGATGATCCTACCACCATTTGCACGCTCTCTGCAAGTGCTGGGAGGAGTTACACCAGTCCAGTTGCTGATACTTGATTGAGGATGCCACTGTAGAAGTACACCAGGATGAGGAGGATATTGGTGTAGCTGGTGCTGAGAAGGATGTTGACGATGAGGATTCTGATGGTGATGTGGTTTTCTTGAATAAGGCACCAGTGGAGACAGTTGTTGGCCATGGGATGAAAAGCCCATTGTCATGCCTGGGCAAAATACCAAATAAGCCACCTCTTTGGTGTGGAATTATTTCTCCACAAATCCGGACAACAGGTGTCAAGCCATCTGTTGCCTTTGTCAATCCATAATAAGTAGGGGTAAGGACGTTAACCACCTAGGAACATCCTCCCTTATATGTCACCTGCATCGCATTCATCATAAGTCATTGTCAACTTCAGAACTTTGGGTAATAGCATAAGCAGTCCACTGACACCTAAATTATGTGGTTTCTTTGAATATTATTTCTCTGTGAGGATGAGGATGTAAACACTGAAGGGGGAATCTGAGGATGAGGATGACATCTTGCCTCTGTAGAGCCAGTTTGTGCAAGGAGAGATTAATTGCTTCTTTTTTGGTGGTGGCCCAAACAAACCAATCATTTCTGCCACAGTCGTGTGGCAGACCCTGTTGCTGAAATGATTGGTTTGTTAAAGTGTGCATGTCCTATTTATACAACATAAGGGAGGGTGGGAGGGCCCAAGGACAATTCTGTCTTGCACTTCTTTTCTTTGCCATATCATTCCAGGGGTGCTGCCCTATATGTTGTGCTGCCCCACTGCCATTTAAGTCCAGGGGTGCTGTTGCCTGCCTGCTGTGCTGTGCAATTCTCCAGGCGTGCTGCCTATGCTGTATAAGTCATGGGGTGCTGCCGTATAATTCCAGTGGTGCTGCTGTACTTGATCCTAGGTTTAAATGAAAGCCTAGAGCAGAATATGAAACAAGCTTCAACATCACAAACAGATTTGTAAAAACAAAGCCACAAAAGGTGGAAATGGAAATTGCTATTTTGACAAACTGTTTTTTTAATAAAGTGTGGAGAAACCACATTTGTGGCCAAAGTCAGTGTAACTCAGAGGAGACAGAATCATAATCCAGCACAACTGCCAGAGAGGTAAAAGAGAGATTTTCTGCCGGAGCATTAGAGAGAGGTTCTTCTCAATTATTTCATGTTAGGGACTCACTCAAATGAATGGCTCAAATTAGTCAGCCTTAATTTTGATTTATTATTGATATTCCACATTTAGGGATTATTTATTTACAAGATGCGCATTTGTTGTACAGGGTTCTTTTCCTAAGGGCTGCGTAGGGTTACTGCAAGACCTCGCGGTGTTAGAAGAACAGAGTTTCAGTGATCTTGCATTGCATCAGCTTTCCATTGCACTGCAGCACTAGATGGGCCAGAATCTCCTGTGAGGCACAAACAATTACTGAATAAGGCCCAGTATGGAGTCTCATGGTGGCTTACAGCCAGGAAGATGTCTGGCTTGCCAGGCTGAGGCATGCTGTGCGCACAGGTTAGCATTGCTTCCTCCCACAGTCCTACTTATAGTATGAAATTATTTTTGACTGTAGAGTGGTAAGCTCCACTAGGGCAAGGGCTCAATAATAAAAAAAATCACTGCACAGTCCTGCTTAGTACTGTACCGAACCCACCCGAACTCAACTTGCCCCAGCCAGGGCTGCTGTGGGGGCTCAGGCGGGGCTGCTAAAACATCTAAGGGGCTGCTTGAAAAAAACAAGACACATGTTTGCTCACATGTGTGTAACTGGGAGCTGTGAAAAACGAAAATAAGGCATCTGTCACAAAATATGTAAATAAAAATGCAATAAAAAAAATGGAAAAAAGAAACCCACGAGATTTTCACAAAATAAGTCTCCAGACTCTGTGGATGGGAAAATATCCAATCTTGATCCTGTGGTATACACTTTTTTTTTTTTTTTTTTTTTTTTTGCATCCCAGCATTAAATCTGATATCTAATCCCTCAAATTGAAGAAGGATGTACAAATTTGGAGGCTTTGGCCCCTAGTTTTTCAGTTTGTCCAGTAATGTGGTAATTATATATTTGTTTGGTTGAAGTCCTTTCCATTCCTCAGCAATATGGGAGTGGCGGTGAAAGCCTGTGTGTTGTTCATTATCGTTTTGCCTCTCTAATTTTTAATCACCTTCTTGACACTGTCCTCTTCCTCTTCTCATAATGTGAAAAGTCATCAAATATGGAGGTGTTATGTTTGTAGCTAGCTATGATTCTGAGAACTTGGCGAGCTTTTTCCAGGGGGACCACCTGTCGCTGAAATGATGGGTTTATTAAACTGTGCATGTTCTGTTTAAACAACATGAGGGTGGGTGGGAGGTCCCAAGGACAATTCCATCTTACACCTCTTTTTTTTTTTTCTTTGCATTATGTGCTCTTTGGGGCCTAGTTTTTAAAACTGCCATCCTGTCTGACACTGCAGTGCCACTCCTAGATGGGCCTGGTGTTTGTGCCGCCCACTTGTGTCGCTTAGCTTAGTCATCCAGCGACCTCGGTGAAACCTTTTGGCCTAAAAGCAATATTGTGATGTGTGAGGTGCTCAAAATAGACTGGAAATGAGTGGAAATGAATGTTATTGAGGTTAATAAAACATCCAGATCCAAAACCAAAACCCGAAAGGGTGGTTTTGGCAAAACCAATCCAGATCCAAAACACAAGCGGAGATCTAGATCCACAACCAAAACACAAAACCCGAAAAGTGTCCTCCGCACATCTTTAGTTTGAAGATGTTCTTTGAAAATTAAGAAAACATTTGTTTATTAATGTGATAATGTTGGTTTGCAATTCATTTATTCCACTCATCATATAACCTTCTACAAATTAACGTCCTCTACTTTGTTGCACAAATTAAATTAAATTCAATTAAGAGCGTCCAAACTGCCAAACACCTCATGAATTACTATAATGAGTAAATCAATTAGCCCATTTCTAGTAGTAAGTGAACTTGGGATACAATAAAAAAAAAAAGTAATTAGAATCACAATTGATAACTTAGCCACGGCTAAAGGGCCCTACACAGTGGCCGATCCGCCGCCGAGCTGCCAGACGGCGGATACGGCCGACGAGCGACCCGGCGGTGGGGGTAGGCAGTGACGGGGGGAGTGAAGTTTCTTCACTCCCCCCGTCACGCGGCTCCATTGAAGTGCACGCAAATATGGGCGAGATCGTCCATATTGGCCTGCATGCACAGCCGACGGGGGACCAGCGATGAACGAGCGCCAGGCCGCGCATCGTTCATCGCTGGAGCCTCCACACTGAAAGATATGAACGAGTTCTCGTTCATTTATGAACGAGATCGTTCATATCTTTCAAACAAATCGGCATGTGTGGAGGGCCTTTAACATTCCTGTATTGAGAGATATTTACTTAGGTTGCGTGTCTCTGAAAATATGACATTATGCAAATTATCCCTGTACAACTGTATCCTGTCTAATAACCTTCAATACCATATATAGGGGGATATGAATGAACTATGCAGTGATAAAAGTGGAGAAGTGAGCCAGTGGAGAAGTTGCCATGGCAACAAGTCAGCTGCTCTGGATACGTTTATAGTATGCAAATTATAAATGTTAGGTCAATGCTGATTGGTTGCCATGAACAACTTCTCCACTGGCTCCCTTCTCCACTTTTTTGGTTGCCATGGGCAACTTCTCCAGTGGCTCCCTTCTCCATATTTATCACTGCTTAGTACATCTACCCCATAGTGGCAATATGAAGCTGCTGTAATATCCTGCTCAGTGCCCGGGTGACAGGAGCATTTGCCACCCATCTAGCTGGTTTCTGTAATCCCATTTACACCAAGGTGCCACTCGGTGTGACCCATGTGTGTTGCCACGGTGCGAAAGCCACCTCATGGCGTGGTCACACTACTGTCATTCTACGGCTTTGAAGTAGGCGGCGCAGTGACAAGGACCAGAGATGCCGTAGGTCGTAGTGTTGGCAGGAAGGAGCTCCCTGTTACCATCCCCGTGGCCGATAGTCGTGTTCTGACAGATCTGTATAGAAGAAACATGGGTGTCCAACCCTGATGTCTGTAGTATGGGAGGTACAGACCAGCAGCTGCGGCCATGGGGCCTTACTCAGCTTGCATCTGGCCATATTTTTGCTCAGTTCTGCATGTGTGTGCGGGCCAGCCAATGCAATCACATGATATTGATGCAAACGCCTCTGCCTGATTTGTTGGCGGAGTGTACTGGGCTCTCTGGTGCAGTGGCGTCAGTCCACACACTTAGTGACTTAAACAGTAATGGAGGTTTATTTAGTGTACACAGGCGACTCAGATGTAACACTGATAGCGGTAATCAGGAGCCCATATATCACACAAGGTAACAGCATTAGGTAGTGGTACTTATCAGGAGGTGTCTGTGGCGGTGAGGCATGGAGGACTGCACAGCCGTGCAGTCCGACTCTCACTGTAGAGAAGATGATGCAGCATGCACTGGAAACACTGGGGCTAATTCAGACCTGATCGCTGCTGTGCGTTTTCACACAGCAGCGATCAGGTGTGATCTGCGCATGTGGCGCCAGCGCATGCCAGACAGCCGACGGTTGTCTCAGCCCTGTGATCGCCTCTGTCTGATTAACAGGCAGAGGCGGTTGCTAGGCAGGAGGGGGCGGGCCGGCGGCGTTCGGCCGCCGTTTATGGGGCGCGATCCGGGCAACGCAGGGGTGCCCGGACCGTTGGGGGGGGGGGGGGAGTCGGGCCGCGGCGGAACGTCACACGCAGGCTCTGCGACCCTCACAGTGACAAGTACCTCCTGCCAGCACGCAGGAGCTGCGCCGGCAGGGTGCTACTCTTCCAGTACAAAAGCATCGCCGCTGTGCAATGCTTTTGTACTTGTGTGGGGGGTCGGGCCTGACATGCGGAGCGGACTAGCCCTGTACTGAGTGCCCCCCCGCATGTCTGTGTGACTGACAAGTTTAGCACATCTACGATCAGGTCTGAATTAGGCCCATTGTCTCTGTAGCTGAGATCTGCTCCCAGTCTCAGCTCTGCACACTTGTACACCAGGACTGTCTCTCAGTCTCTGTGTGTCACACTCTCCTCACTCTCTCTCTGAGATGGAGGAACAGGAACTTACATCATATGACTTCGCCTCCGGTGACTCCTGGCACTAGAGGTCTGACACTAGGGGATGCACCCATAGATTGATACACAGAAGGACTCGGGTACAAAGCACACCATATCCTAACATGATTGACAGTCAGAGGCGTGCGTGGGGTGACCGGGGATGGCAACGTGGCATGGGGGGTGGGGTTTAAAAATGGAGACGGGTTTAGGGCAGCCACGTGACATCACACGTGGCCGCTTCTTTGAGGATTTTTCTCTGACAGTGAAAGTCCAGTCATAACATTGTCATGCTTCCATTCCCTAACGCGTTTCATTTTACACTGAACTTTGAGTCGTAAGATGGTTTGAAAATAGAAAGTTCTTAGCACCTTGGCTGACTATAGATATGGGTTGGATTCATGAGTCTGTAAAACCAGCAATTCAATTAGGAAAATTAGTTGTTGGGGTCTTTTTGTTTTTTTACTTAAAAATCACTGCGGCGTGCTGTAAGAAGGAGTTTGTTCATAAACATGTATCCTTGGTTTGTTTCTTCAGGCGACTATTAATGATTTATTAATGATTTATTTGGGGCGTGTTTGGATTTCTGAGTGGCTGTGTTTGGAGCTGGTCTGGGTCCATGAAATGACACATTTATAAAATTGCCATTTGCATTAGGTGCCCATTTTTTAATTATCATGTTTTTGATCCAATAATTCTAATTTCTTATCATGATTCACAGCAATAAGAAATTATCTACTGCACAGGTTCTCAAACTCAGTCCTCAGGACCCCACACAGTGCATGTTTTCCAGGTCTCCTCACAGAATTGCAAGTGAAATAATTAGCACCACCTGTGGACCTTTTAAAATGTGTCTATGAGTAATTAATACACCTGTGCACCTGCTGGGTTACCTGCAAAACATGCACTGTTTGGGGGGCGCTGAGGACCGAGTTTGAGAACCCCTGATCCACTGCAAGCATATATCAAAGAATACATGAAAGTCATGGGGGGTGATTCAGACCTGATCACTGGGCTGCTAAATTTGTTGTCCTGCGATTAGATAGTCGCCGCCCAAGTTTTCCCTATAGATTGTAAGCTTGCGCGCAGGGCCTTCCTACCTCTATGACTATTTGATATTACCCAGTTTTGTTATATCATTGTTTTGTTATATTCCAATTGTAAAGCGCAACGGAATTTGCTGCGCTATATAAGAAACTGTTAATAATAAATAAACAAGTGTGCGATCACGTGTGTACTCCATGCTACAAATGTCTCTCAGTCAGCGGTCAGCTGCAAATCCGTTCGCACCTCATTCACCATCGAATGTTTCTACCAGCCTGTGCAGTGTGTGCGTAGCTCAGGACTTACTCCTACAGTGCGATGAGAACAGGCTGATCGGATCCGGAGCTGACGTCACACACCCGCCCTGAAAACGCTTGGGAACGCCTGCGTTTTTCCCTGACATTCCCAGATAACGGTCAGTTACCACCCACAAACGCCCGCTTCCTGTCAATCAGCATGCGAATGGCTGTGCGCTTGAAATTTTCGCACCAGCCTGTTGCTGTTCGGCAGTGCCTGTTGTTGTTTGGCGACACGCGTGTGCATTGCGGTGCATACACATGCGCAGACTATCAATAATCGCCCGCTGTGCAAAAACGCAAAAAGCAGCAATCAAGTCTGAATCGGGCCCTTGGTTCCTGCAATGCGTAAAAGTGAAGTGATCGCATTAGCACTCCCTTTGCTCTCATTTGCCGGGGGCTGCTGCGCAACTACCCATATGGGGTCTTCCGACCGTGTTTTCTGACTGAAATATAGGGGGACATTTACTAAGCAGTGATAAGAGCGGAGAAGTGAGCCAGTAGAGAAGTTGCCCATGGCAACCAATCAGCACTGAAGTAACATCTATTATTTGCCTACTTTAAAATTATACAGAGCTGCTGATTGGTTGACGGGGCAACTTCTCCACTGGCTCACTTCTCCGCTCTTATCACTTCTTAGTACATGTCCCCCATAGTCTCTGAGTGCCGTGAATGTGAATAACGCTCTGAGGAGCTGACAATTGTAATTCAAGTAAAAAAATGCACAGTCTCTAATTTTTGTAAACACTTCTCAAGACCTCATTAAATCTGTTTTATGTCCTTAATTCTGCCGGCAGCGTTTATTATCTAGAGATCTGAAGCCTCTGCATCAACACTTTGCCCAATCCTGTGCTAATGAATTACGTGTACTGTAAACAGGTTCCGAGCCAGCGCCACGTCCTCTCACTAATGAAACGCCCCACTTATCTCGCACGACGCTAAGCGATGCTCATAAATTTATATGAAGGGTCAGGGAAATGGAGCTGTGAGATAGTGACAGAGCAATATGGAATCGTACATCTGATCACGCCGTACTCTGGGCTATAGTTACAGAGAGCGCAGAGTGAAGTACTCTGTGTTACTAACCTTGAAGTACTCTGTGTTACTAACCTTGCTCACCCCTGTTACTCCTATACTGGCATTTGGGAAATACTCTGTAACAAAAGAAAAAAAAGAGAAGAAAACACAGTAGTGATTAAAATGTTTACTGCCAGTATCTGTTCAACTAATACAGGAGTCCATGCATGTGCGAACAGAAACCTGCGCTGCCCACTGATATTACGCCGGCAGCCACAAGTGTACTCCGTATCGCCACTTGCAGCAGCGCCACGCAAGGTGCCGGAGATCCGTCTGTAACAGGGTTCTCTTCCCTGTACACATGGCTCAGAATCGCACAGAGCCAGGCCCGGCGCTAATCGCTCAGCAAAGGGATGCAGCGCAGAGAGGAGCCAGGAAGGAGAGGCGCTCTCCCTGCTCTGTGTCCCTGTGCCGAGCTGATGTCCGTGCTGGGCTGCTGAGCCTATCCCATTGTAGTGCAGGCAGCTGCGCCGGCAGCTTGAAGTCTCCTCTCCGACACTGTAGATGCTAGATCCAAGTGGCCTGAAGGAACTATGATGTCAGGGGGAGGAGCTACATCACCAGGGGGAGGAGCTAGGCCAGCGGGATAGTTCCTATACGATCCACGCCACCAACAACAACCTTTAGCAACTCGGTGACGAGTGGAGTGAGCCACCGAGCCCAAAGCGTGACGAGCGAAGCAAGCCCGCAAGGGTACATTTCGGGTACCCTGTTCAGCCGTGGCTCCTCCCTCTGGTGATGTGGCTCCGCCCCCTGATATCATAGTTCCTTCAGGCCACTTGGATCTAGCATCTACCGTATTTGTGTAAGCGTCACTGTTATGGGAGCATTATATGTGTAAGGCAAGCGCCACTGCTATGGGGTGTTATATGTGTAAGCGTGACTGCTACAGGGGGCGTTATATGTTTAGTGTCACTGCTACAGGGGGCGGTATATGTGTAAGTGTCACTGTTACGGGGGCGTTATGTTTAGCGTCACTGCTACAGGGGGCATTATATAAACAGTCCTTCTGTATAGAAGAGTTCACTGAATCTCTGGTGCAGTTCAACCTCAAACAGAATAAAACATGAATCATAGCGTAATACTGTTAATTCTTTGTTTTCAAGTTTTCACATTATATTATGTTCGTACCAAATGGTGTGGTCTGTCAATTGCTTGGCAGACTAACTCGCATGGGGGGGGGGGGGGGCAAGTTTCAACCGTGCTGTTGTTGGTAGATTACTGCTATCTCCCCTCTCTGGTTCTGGTTACTCCAATTGGAATGCATATAAGAAAAAACTTTCCATAGTGTAAGACTGTACAGTAGATTTTAATATTAAAAACAAACCTAAAACTGTGCGTACCAGATAAAAAGGTCTACTGGATTACAGGTAGACAATCATGCAATTAAGGATAAAAACAAGTTATCCCAATAAACAGATGGTGAGACTCCTACCGGATGGTTTTGTCCACTATACAAAGTAGACAAATAGGGCTCGATTTGTGGAAGGTCTCAGGCGTCCCTGGATGCTGTCCACACGATCCTACGGTAAGTAGTTCCACCACCTGTGATCCTTTCCTCGCCAACGCATTTCGATACTGTTGTATCTTTTTCAAGGTCTCGAAAAAGATACTACAGTATCGAAACGCACCACTACTGGGAGCATTATGTATAAGCGTCACTACTACTGGGGGCATTATATGTATAAGCAGCACTACTACGTGCGATGTAATGTGAATAAGACTGTGCCATTGTGGTGTAATTTGAAATGGGGATACTATCATGTGGCCATGCCTCTTCCTTGTTAGACCACACCTTTAGCGTCACTGCTACAGTGGGCGTTATATGTGTAAGCGTTACTGATATGGGTTGTTATATGTGTAAGCATCACTGCTACAGTGGGAGTTGTGTGTAAGCATCACTGTTACAGAGGGCGTTGTGTGTGTTAGCGTCACTGCTACAGGCAGCGTTATGTGTGTAAGCATCACTGCTACAGGGTGCGTTGTGTGTGTTAGCGTCACTGCTACAGAGGGTGTTGTGTGTATAAGCGGAACTGCTACAGGAGGCATTGTGTGTATAAGCGGTGCCACTACTGGTAGCATAATGTATAAGCGGTGCCACTACTGGGGGCATTACTTATAAGAGGCGCCACTACTGGGTGCATTATGTGTATAAGCGGTCCCACTACTGGGTGCATTATGTGTATAAGCGGTCCCACTACTGGGTGCATTATGTGTATAAGCGGTCCCACTACTGGGTGCATAATGTGTATAAGCGGTCCCACTACTGGGTGCATTATGTGTATAAGCGGTGCCACTACTGGGTGCATTATGTGTATAAGCGGTGCCACTACTGGGTGCATAATGTGTATAAGCGGTCCCACTACTGGGTGCATTATGTGTTTAAGCGGTGCCACTACTGGGTGCATTATGGCCCTCATACCGAGTTGATCGCTAGCTAGCTGCTTTTAGTAGCAGTGCAAACGCTAAGCTGCCGCCCTCTGGGAGTGTATCTTAGCTTAGCAGAAGTGCAACCAAAAGGTTCGCAGCATTGCTACTAAAAAAAAATTGTGCAGTTTCAGAGTAGCTGCAGACCTACTCCTAGCTAGCGATCACTTCAGTCTGTTTCGTTCCTGTTTTGACGTCACAAACACGCCCTGCGTTCACCCAGCCACTCCCCCGTTACCCCAGCCACTCCTGCGTTTTTAACTGTCACGCCTGCGTTTTTACACACACTCCCCGAAAATGGTCAGTTACCACCCAGAAACACTCACTTTCTGTCAATCACTCTGCGGCCAGCAGTGCGACTGAAAAGTTAGCTAGACCTTGTGTGAAACTGCATCGGCTTTTGTGAAAGTACGACGCACGTGCGCAGTGCGCCCCATACGCATGCGCAGAAATGCAGATTTTTAGCCTGATCGCTGTGCTGTGAACAACGGCAGCTAGCAATCAACTTGGAATGACCCCCTATGTGTATAAGCGACGCCACTACTGGGTGCATTATGTGTATAAGTGGCAGGGTGCAAATTTATAGTTTGCAGGAGGGTGCCGAATAGCCTAGCACCGGCCCTGCACAGAGCATTCAATACATGCACACAAAACCAGTCAATGCCCTCCCCAACTCCTATAAGTCAGGTTGGTTACATGCATCCTGAGCCTCTTGCCCAGTTTGCGACCCTAAAGTCCACACAATGGACATACGCAAAAATGTATAAAAACCTGCTTCTGTGCATACGATACATGGAAAAAGGGATCCCTGCAACTCAAATCAGCCACTCAAACGACAACTGACCACCTACAGGTGCCAGGGTTCATAGTTACACGTTTGGTTTTTAGGGGTTTGGTTTTCACACAGCAGGCGATCAGGTCTGTACTGCGCATGCGTATGCATCGCAATGCGCCGGAGCGTCGGACGACTGCACCAGGCATCGGGGCATAGCGACGGGATGGTGCGAAAAAAGCGATTGCATGGGCGATCGCAAGGTGACTGACAGGCAGAGGCCAGGAAAACGCAAGAGGGACCAGGCGTTTGGAGGGAGGGTTTCTGACGTCCGCTCCGGCCCCGACAATCGCATCGGCTGAGTAAGCCCTGGGCTGAGCAGAGACTGCACAAACTCATCTTTGTGCAACTCTGCTACAAATGCGATCGCACACCTGCACACAGCAAATACACTCCCCCTGTAGGCGGCGACTACCAGATCGCAGGGATGCAAAAAATGCACCCTAGCGATCAGGTTTGAATTACCCCCTTAGAGTCACCGCAAATCAGTTTAATTTGGGGAAGAGGAGGTATGCATCCGCTGTCATAAAGTCAGTTATTACAAGTTCTGCACAGGCACAAACCAAATAGCAGGAGATCAGGCGGCAGAATAAGATGAATTTTCCGTTAAAAAACAAAACAAAAAAAAGCAGAAGTGAAATGCTTCAAAAATATAATACACATTTCCGTCAAATGCTGAGCTAGACACATCTTGGGTCGGGATGCTAGCAGCTTTGCAACAGTAGCAGGGGCGGCTGTATATTATGCAGACCAAAGACAAATACAACTAACTCTACGTGCAGGGCTGTTTCTAGCCAATTTGGCTCCCAGTGCGAGATTTAAAAATGCGCCCCCCCCCCATGACATAAAAAAATGTGCCCCCCCACACACACACCTAGATAAAAAAAAACTTGTGCGCGCACCCGGCAAGGGGCGTGGCCTCTTCTAAATGGGTGTGGCCTCATTTAAATGGGCATGGCTTCGGCTGAAAAGACTACCTCACAATCCAGTTTTTGACCCTGCTCCAACAGATCACGACCACCACAGGAAAAAAAAATTCTACAATATTAAGCCCCACACAGTAATGCCCCCTGCACCATATTATGCCACACACCGCAATGCCCTTGATACATTAAATCCCCACACTACGGCAGGCAAGAGTCCCCATTTCACACATTACGACAGGTGTCCCCATTTTACACATAGAGAGAGAGAGAGAGAGAGAATACTTACAGAGGCGATTACCGCTCTTCGGCCCGCCTCACCAGTCGCTCCTCGCGCCGGCCTTTCCCTCTTCCTAATGTGGATCCCCCTCTGTACTCCGCTTGGGGGGGGGGGTTTCGCAGAGTGACGGGGTTGCATCGTGACGTAACGACGCAACCGCGTCATTCCGTGAAACTCCGCCCCCCGAGCGGGTTACTCGGGGAGAAATAGGAGGGGGAAGTAGGGAGCCACAGTTAGTGCCGCGGCGGGCGCCCAGTGCGGTTGCACTGCTCACCTGCCCCAAGAAACGGCCCTGTCTACGTGAGCTCCCGTAGCTCGTCAGACATAAACCACTGATAGAGGGCACCAGTCAATGCCCTCCCCAATCGCACTATGAAGATATAGATGCCGGGGGGAGCAGCACGGGTCAAAATCTCCAAGCCAAGGTCCGTATGGGAGTCAGGCAGGGGGCCAAGGCCTGCCCAGGAATTACAGCCATGCCCCCAAGATTGCATATCCCCTGTGCACAGTGGGCCCCAGTATTCATATTAGGTTGTTACCATGCCCCCAAGCACTTGATGACGCTCCCCTAGTACTAGGGCCCAACAGATCTCATGACAGCCCTGTCTTCCTGTCTGAAATATAATCAGCAGACTATTGTACTTTAGTGCTGACAATCAAAACTACTTTTCTTTTTACTTTGTTGATACAGTGTGTCAGCATCCAGTCTTACCTCTGGTTCTGGTCCCTGCCGCCTTCCTGTTAGCCGGCTGGTGTGGCTGCGGCGGATAGGAGCTGTGGCAGCGAGGTCCTCCGGTGCGGCTGGCGGGTGTCTGGGGTCTGGGTCCTGGGGAGCGGAGCATGGCAGCCAGAGGAGTCTGTTTCCAAGTGTTCTGTTGCTGGAGTGCGGCGTATGGGAGGCTGAGGCCTGAGGTAGTGGCTGTGTGCTGGTTCCACATGTGTCCTCTGTGCAGGGAGCCACCATGTTGGAGACCAAGCCAAGCCAATAGGTATCCAAGTTTGCATCCAGCCAATCCGGTGCAGTCTCCCCTTATAAAAAGGGGTTGATGCTTAGTCATGGTGCCAGTGCTTCAAGTTACTTGCTGCTGTAAGGTGCTCAAGCACTGTGCTCCCAGGTTAACCCCTGGTATCCTGGTTCTGTTGTGGCCGCCCGGTGGTCGGTTCTGTTATTGCAGTCCTTTGCTCCCAGTCCACCTGCTCTTGCGGTTTAACCGCTGGGTCCTCTATGTGGTAGAGGGTTTCCGTTTGCTGATGGTGCTCACAGCGATCCTCTCTTCAACATCATTCTTCAAGTCGTCTCTTCATTCAGTGTTCTTCGGCATTGTTTACAAATCACAGGTCATCTCTTCTTTCAGTGTCCTTCAGCATCGTTTACAAATCACAAGTCATCTCTTCATTCAGTATTCTTCAGTATCGTTTACAAGTCACGAGCATTTCGTCTTTCAGAATTCACACAGACTTATCTCCTAGTTGTTGTGTATGTTTGATTCTCAGTAAAGCTGAATTAATCTTTCTTCAGTGTATTGTTCTCGTTCACTGTCCTCATTGCCTACCCCTCTACATCTTTGGGCCCAAGTCTTTAATCCATAAGTAAGAACTACATTCAGCCATCTTGTTTCCTTCCTTTGCCAAAAGCTGCTCCCTCAGTCAATTGTCAGTGTCAGATCCTCAACTCAAGCCGAGCGTGACAGTGTTGTCGATGAGGGTAATTCTCGGGACTTGCTTCCCATGAACTATTTTGATCAGTCTGTACAATGGTAGCCAGCAGAGACATAACAGGGGGGCAGAACTATGTCCTGTGTCAGCACTGCACCCTAAACCCATGATGTCATGGCTAGGGGGGCGGAACCACCAGCTGTGGGTGGCTCTGGGGTAGCACTGCTTGCTTCAGGGTGCAGTTCCAGCCACCCTGCAAACCACAGAAAAGTGCTGTGTAAGTTTAAGTGAAGTGGCACGGTGCCCATCTCACTGCAAGTCTACACAGGAAGTGACATCACCACAGCACAGGAAGTGACATCACTATAGCGCAGAAAGCTATAACTGCTTGCATGAGCTTTTTCATTAAATTTCCCACACCAGATAACATTACATAACAATACGTGACATTAGAAAGCTTTTCATTTTAATTCCGTTTTAGATGTGTTACAAGATGCGTTTGAACCGCCACCAAAACCATCTATGTGAATGAGCCCCAAGGTATCTTCTAAAAAAAAAATCAACTTTAAAACTTCCTCATCTAAGAAGTTGGTGGAAGCTTCTTTTATTCCGGATCATTTGGATATGAAGTTTATAATCTGCATTTTATATTGTAGAATAGTGTATTTTAGTTTTAGCAGCCAATGAGATTCTTTTACAATTTGTAATATGTATTAGTCTGATGGAGAATGACAGATATTAGAGTCAGAGGCATTTGTAGAACATTAAATACCAACATCTTTGTTTTGCTTTTGATGACAGTTTACAGACAATAAAGCTGCAAATCACCTAATAACATGATGTAATTTACTGCAAGATGCAAACAGCATATTGTAATATACTGTGAATGGCTGAGCTGTCGTCTCGCTCTTCACCCGACAGCGCAAGCCGGCCACTCCACACCATTACTGCAGTTCCTAAGCCGCAGCCACCCCCTTGTCCCCAAACTTCTCAGTGCGTCGTATAATTTTATGTCATGCAGTAAACAAACACACTGGAGAAATAAACTATGTCCTGCATAAGTCCATTAATAGTAGGTATAGTCCTGATGGCTAACGAGATTGATGACTGCAGACTTTGTAAAAGATAATTACACAGTGATACAAATATCCAGCCGCCGATAAAATGTTATGTGATGTAATATCGGCTGATGACTTGTGAGTGTTGGGAGAAGGTCTTAAAATATCTCGTTATTAATGAATCTCCCTTTCTCTTGTGGAATCCATACCTCTGCAGTAAGCCTGTAACACAGCTGCAAAATGTCCCTAATATTCAGATTTGTCTCAAGTTCCTACTTTCCTTTTCTCTTCTATGATTTCCACATTAATTTTCATGGTAATACTAGTTGATAAGTATCGCGGCGGTACTCGAATTGTTGCAATACCTGTTCTGTTTCCGCTATTCTGTCGAAATCAATAATTACTTTTTTGATAGTCAATTTAATCTTCTTTTTCGTTTTTTATTTTATCAACTTTTTTCATTTTACTGCCCAACCTGCGTAAAAAAAAAAGCCTCATCCACACGAATGCGGCTCCACCGGTAAATAGACGCCCTAGATGTTACCATTTCTGGAAAGAGTATTTCACATGTTTTATAAAATACATTACCTGGTTATCAGATACGACGTCACGAGGAGCAGGTCAGAGAAGGTAAAGGGGAGAGTATTTTGATAAGACAATTGGGATGTAACAAGGAGCGTGCCAGTTTAAACTAGGGTCACTGTGGCATAATGTGAACTGGGGACACTGTGGCATAATGTGACATGGGTGCACTACAAATTGTCATAATGTAAAATGAAGAAACTATTTTGTGGCATAATATGAGCTGGGACAGTGTGGCATACAGTACTGTGCCTTGTATCACCTGCAGGTTGTCGGAGAACCAGATCTCACACCTTGGTTTGGATTTCTTGTCTGCGCTGACACTGTCCGTTTTCATCTCTGGTATTTGCTGTATGACCTCTGCTGCCTCCTGACATCGTTGCTGCATTACTCCTCGTGTATCCTGACTTTGGACCCGATTCAGACCTGATCCCTGTTGTGCGAATTCCGATTATCGATCTACTGCGCATGCGTACGGATTGTAGTGCACACGTGCGAGACCAAACGGCAAAAAGAAAAATCCAGCAATTTTTTTTTTTATCGCTAGGTGTACGCAAGTTGATTGACAGGAAGTGGGCCCATTTACTGGGAGTGTCAGGAAAAACGCAGGCGTTCCCTAGTGTTTTCAGGGAGGGTGTGTAATGTCATCTCCAGCCCCGACACGCTACGCACAGACTGGAAAAATCATTTGATGGTGAGTGAGTTGCGAACGAATTTGCAGCTGACCAGCGTTTGCAGAGATTTTTGCATGGCGTATGCAGACTTGCACGGGGCGGGTTTTCACTATCCTATCACAAACCTCTGCTAAATTCCAGTGACAGTCCCAGGTTTTCAATATGTGTCATTGTACATATATACCTGTATTCATGGACGGACTGTGGCTCCATAACGGTCCTCGCACTTTAATGACCAAGGGGGCGGGCTGCAGCTCACAGGGGCGGGGCCTCACAGCACGCCCCCCATGCCTGTTTATCCAAAGTGGCCAATCAAAGTGCCTCACAGGTGGAGCAGTCCGACCAGCTCCTGTCTCCAAGTGTTGAGCAGCCAAGCAGAGCGTCTGCGTTTGCGTTGCACAGCCAGCCCCGGTCTCATTGTGTGGCCAGACCAGCCCATCAGGCATTCAAATGTTGACCCATTGTACCTGGAAAATCTCCATTTCTTAATACAGTAAGTACTTAAAATGTAAAAACACCTATTATAATTGAATTTAGTAAATAAGACATGAGGGTGATTGCAAACCCTCCGGGGTCCTCGAAAACTGCACGCAGGTGGCGATGTGATTAGCGCCACTCAGAAAAGTGTTGGCAGTATACAACAACTGAATCCCGCACATATTTCATCAGTGCGATTTACAGAGTATGATTCTGGTTTCCTACATGCTAATATTGGAAGACAAAATGCTAATCTGTAATAATATGTACAAAGTTAATTGTAACAACCTATTGAAGTTCGGGCCTGTACGCTCTGATGATGTCCGACAGTGACAGCGAACTCAGCTGGTGACCAATAGGAGATCAACGTGGTGTCTGTAGTCCGCGGCTTTCGCTTTCATCTCTCCCCAAAAACACAGCTCCAGCCGTATACGTCTCAAGCTTTATTATTTCACATTCAAAGGGCTTTTATCCAAAATTACATAACGAAAGCTAAGAACTGTCAAATTCCCCGTGTCTAATTTAGTCCCGCACTTCAAAGGCAAAAAACGTATTAGTAATCAGAGCGGGGAGAAAATCTTCCATTTCTCCTCCTTCTCTCGCCAAGTCCTGTGACTCCGCGTGCTGCGACAAAAGACCCCCTAAGACGTACAGTGTGGCCCATTAATATGCCATTTGGATGATATTAGAGGGACACTGTTGTGAATTGAAAGGACTGTAAATGCCTGCTAAAATGTATCGAAATTTGTTTAGAGGAAGAGAGAGAATGATTTCACATTTAATTCAGAAACATGTTAATGTGCAGGAAACTCGGAACCTTAAAGGCAGAATCGTAGAGAGAAATGCGTAAGCTGGTTATACATATCTGTTTTCAGGAGATAGTGAACCGCGTGGAGCTTTGTCCGTTCACCCAGCTCCCATTGAATGTCCCCCCAAAGTGTATGTTTTGTTGTGCTGTATGGCAGTGAGAGCAGTATAGAAGACGATATGAAGAACAGAGAGCCAGACGGCTTGGGAAGGACATAGGGGGTATGACTGGAGAGAGAAACTCATTTTAGTAAATAGTGAGCGATTTAAGGACACCGGAAAGACTGTACACTTAATATGTGCTGAAGAAAAGCAGTAACTTAGGGTCTAATTCAGACCTAATCGCACAACGTACGATTATTGAATGACTGCGCATGTATATGGATCGTAATGCGCATGCACAAGGCCAAACTGCGAGAAAATCCTTCATTTTTGGGTGGGATTGCTAGGTGAACACAGGCTGATTGTTTGTGGGTGGTAACTGGCAATTTTTTGGGAGTGTCAGGGAAAACACAGGCGTTCCCAAGCGTTTTCAGGACGGGTGTGTGACGTCAGCTCTGGCCCCGATCAGCCTGTTTGTATCGCACTGTAGGAGTAAGTCCTGGGCTACGCACAGACTGGAAAAATCATTAGATGGTGAGTGAGTTGAGAACGGATTTGCAGATGTCCGCTGTCAGGCGAAGTTTTCGCACGGCGCCCACATGCATTTGCACAGTTGGCCCTTAATCACATCACTTATTTCTCTTACGTCCTAGAGGATGCTGGGGACTCCGTAAGGACCATGGGGATAGACAGGCTCCGCAGGAGACATGGGCACTTTAAGAAAGAACTTTAGGTATGGGTGTGCACTGGCTCCTCCCTCTATGCCCCTCCTCCAGACCTCTGTTTACTACTGTGCACAGAGGAGACTGGGTGCATTACAGGGAGCTCTCCTGAGTTTCCTGATAAGAAAGTATATTTGTTAGGTTTTTTATTTTCAGGGAGCCTGCTGGCAACAGACTCCCTGCATCGAGGGACTGAGGAGAGAGAAGCAGACCTACTTAAATGATAGGCTCTGTTTCTTAGGCTACTGGACACCATTAGCTCCAGAGGGATCGGTACGCAGGTCTTGCCCTCGCCGTCCGTCCCAGAGCCACGCCGCCGTCCTCCTCGCAGAGCCGGAAGATAGAAGCCGGGTGAGTATGAGCAGGGCCGGTACAAGGTTTCTCGGCACCCTAGGCAAAAGTTCTGCCTACTGCCCCTTCCCCCTACCTGATCTTCAGGAGAAAGGCATACTGCTGCTCTCCCCCACTCCGTCTGTTGTATGGCTGCTCTCTTCTCCCCATCTCGCCAGTCTGTGTGGTCTCCTGCTGCCCCCCCCCAACCCCACTCTTTTAAATGTCTTCTGTTCTATCCCCTCCACCATCCGTGTGCATGCCAGCTGCTCATCCCGACAGCCGGCATACCGACACTTATTCTCCCTCGTGGGGGTCCACGACCCCCCTGGAGGGAGAATAAAATAGCGTGGCGCTTTTCGCAGCAGTACACACGGTAAGCCGCCGCCCTCTGGGAGTGTATCTAAGCTTAGCAGAATTGCGAACGAAGTATTCGCAATATTGCGAAAAGATTTTTCTGTGCAGTTTCTGAGTAGCTCGAGACTTACTCTTCCAGTGCGATCAGTTCAGTGCTTGTCGTTCCTGGTTTGACGTCACAAACACACCCAGCGTTCGCCCAGACACTCCCCTGTTTCTTCAGCCACTCCCGCGTTTTTCCCAGAAACGGCAGCATTTTTTCACACACTCCCATAAAACGGCCAGTTTCCGCCCAGAAACACCCACTTCCTGTCAATCACACTCCGATCACCAGAACGAAGAAAAAACCTCGTAATGCCGTGAGTAAAATACCAAACTTCTTAGCAAATTTACTTGGTGCAGTCGCAGTGCGAACATTGCGCATGCGCAATTAGCGGAAAATCGCTGCGATGCGAAGAAAATTACCGAGCGAACAACTCGGAATGAGGGCCCTGGTCTCCACAGCTACAGCTGGTAAATCAAATTTTTTGCCTTATATTCCCTCACAGCCTAAGAAAGCGCCACATTATCAAATGCAGTCCTTTCGGTCACAAAGAAACGAGAGTACGAGGTGCCTCTTTTCTTGCCAGAGGTAAAGGCAGAGGAAAAAAGCTGCACAACACAGCTAGTTCCCAGGAACAGAAGTCCTCCCTGGCCTCTACAAAATCCACAGCATGTTGCTGGGGCTCCACTGAGGGAGTCCGCCCCAGTGGGGGCACGTCTTCGAGATTTCAGCCACATCTGGGCAATAGAAATTGTTTCTCAGGGTTACAAGCTGGAATTCGAAGAGGTGCCTCCTCGCCGGTTTTTCAAATCGGCCCTGCCAACTTCTCCCCAAGAAAGGGAGACATGTTTAAATGCAATTCACAAATTGTATCTTCAACAGGTGGTGGTCAAGGTTCCCCTACTCCAACAAGGGAGGGGATATTACTCAACCCTGTTTGTAGTCCCGAAACCGGACGGTTCGGTCAGACCCATTTTAAATTTAAAATCCCTGAACTTATACTTGAAAAGGTTCAAGTTCAAGATGGAATCGCTCAGGGCGGTCATCGCCAGCCTGGAGGGGGGGATTTTATGGTATCTCTAGACATAAAGGATGCATACCTTCATGTTCCCATATATCCACCTCATCAGGCGTACCTGAGATTTGCGGTACAGGATTGTCATTACCAATTTCAGACGTTGCTGTTTGTGCTCTCCAGGGCCCCGAGGATTTTCACCAAGGTAATGGCGGAAATGATGGTGCTCCTGCGCAAGCAGGGTGTCACAATTATCCCGTACTTGGACTATCTCCTCATAAAAGCGAGATCACGAGAGCAGTTACTGAACAGCATGTCACTTTCACTGAAGGTGTTACAGCAACACGGCTGGATTCTCAATATCCCGAAGTCGCAGTTGGTTCCTATGACTCGTCTGACCTTCTTGGGCATGATTCTGGATACGGGCCAGAAAAGGGTCTATCTTCCGATGGAAAAGGCTCAGGAACTCATGACTCTTGGCAGGAACCTATTGAAACCAAAACAGGTGTCAGTGCATCATCGCACTCGAGTCCTGGGAAAGATGGTGGCATCTTACGAGGCCATTCCTTTCGGCAGGTTCCATGCGAGGACCTTCCAATGGCACCTACAGATTCATCAGTGGATCACCCTGTCCCCCAGGGCCAGGGTATCTCTCCTGTGGTGGCTGCAGAGTGCTCACCTTCTAGAAGGCCGCAGGTTCGGTATTCAGGACTGGGTTCTGGTGACCACGGACGCGAGCCTCCGAGGTTGGGGAGCAGTCACACAAGGAAGAAACTTCCAGGGGCTTTGGTCAAGTCAAGAGACTTGTCTTTACATCAACGTCCTGGGGCTGAGGGCCATATACAACGCCCTTCGCCAAGCGGAGACCTTGCTTCGCGACTTACCAATTCTGATCCAGTCAGACAACATCACCGCAGTGGCTCATGTAAACCGCCAGGGCGGCACAAGGAGCAGAGTGGCAATGGGGAAGCCACCAGGATTCTTCGCTGGGCGGAAAATCATGTAAGCTCACTGTCAGCAGTGTTCATTCCGGGAGTGGACAACTGGGAAGCAGACTTCCTCAGCAGACACGACCTGCATCCAGAAGAATGGGGACTTCATCAGGAAGTCTTCGCACAGATTGCAAGTCAGTGGGGCCTGCCCCAGATAGACATGATGGCGTCACGCCTCAACAAAAAGCTGCAGAGGTATTGCGCCAGGTCAAGAGACCCTCAGGCGGTAGCTGTGGACGCTCTAGTGACACCGTGGGTGTTCCAGTCGGTCTACGTGTTTCCTCCTCTTCCTCTCTTCTCAAAGGTGTTGAGAATAATAAGAAAAAGAGGAGTACAGACCATTCTCATTGTTCCAGATTGGCCACGAAGGGCCTGGTATCCGGATCTGCAGGAGATGCTCACAGAAGATCCGTGGCATCTTCCTCTAAGACAGGACCTGTTGCAACAGGTATGTATGTTCCAAGACTTACCGCTGCTGCGTTCGACAGCATGGCGGTTGAACGCCGGATCCTAGCGGAAAAGGGCATTCCGGATGAGGTCATTCCTACTCTGATAAAGGCTAGGAAGGACGTGACAGCTAAACATTATCACCGTATATGGCGAAAATATGTTTCTTGGTGTGAGGCCAGGAATGCTCCTACGGAAGAATTCCATCTGGGCGGTTTTCTTCACTTCCTACAAACGGGAGTGAATTTGGGCCTAAAATTAGGCTCCATTAAGGTTCAGATTTCGGCCTTATCCATCTTCTTTCAAAAAGAATTGGCTTCTCTCCCAGAAGTACAGACCTTTGTAAAGGGAGTGCTGCATATTCAGCCTCCTTTTGTACCTCCGGTGGCGCCTTGGGACCTTAACGTGGTGTTGAGTTTCCTTAAGTCGCACTGGTTTGAACCACTTAAAACGGTGGAGTTAAAATATCTCACTTGGAAGGTGGTCATGTTGTTAGCCTTGGCTTCGGCTAGGTGAGTGTCGGAATTGGCGGCTTTGTCTCATAAAAGCCCCTATCTGGTTTTCCATATGGATAGAGCGGAATTGAGGACCCGTCCTCAATTCTTGCCTAAGGTGGTGTCATCTTTTCATATGAACCAACCTATTGTGGTGCCTGTGGCTACACGAGACTTGGAGGATTCCGAGTCCCTTGATGTGGT
Organism: Pseudophryne corroboree; assembly: GCF_028390025.1. NCBI lineage: Eukaryota > Metazoa > Chordata > Amphibia > Anura > Myobatrachidae > Pseudophryne > Pseudophryne corroboree. The sequence continues at coordinate 156,300,975 of NC_086455.1, forward strand.
GAGGGCTTTGAAAATTTATGTGGCCAGAACGGCTAGAGTCAGAAAAACAGAAGCACTGTTTGTCCTGTATGCAGCCAACAAGGTTGGCGCTCCTGCTTCAAAGCAGACTATTGCTCGTTGGATCTGTAACGCGATTCAGCAGGCGCATGCGATGGCTGGATTGCCGTTGCCAAAATCGGTCAAGGCCCATTCCACTAGGAAGGTGGGCTCGTCTTGGGCGGCTGCCCGAGGGGTCTCGGCACTACAGCTGTGCCGAGCTGCTACTTGGTCGGGTTCAAACACCTTTGCAAAGTTCTATAAGTTTGATACCCTGGCTGAGGAGGACCTCCTGTTTGCTCAATCGGTGCTGCAGAGTCATCCGCACTCTCCCGCCCGTTTGGGAGCTTTGGTATAATCCCCATGGTCCTTACGGAGTCCCCAGCATCCTCTAGGACGTAAGAGAAAATAAGATTTTAAACCTACCGGTAAATCTTTTTCTCGTAGTCCGTAGAGGACGCTGGGCGCCCGTCCCAAGGGCGGACTACTTCTGCAAGACTTGTATATAGTTTTGCTTACATAAGGGTTATTTATAGTTTCATCGGTCTCCGACTGATGCTATGTTGTTTTTCATACTGTTAACTGGTTAGTTTATACACAAGTTATACAGTATGCATGGTGTGGGCTGGTATGAATCTTGGCCCTCATTCCGAGTTGATCGGTCGCAAGGCGAATTTAGCAGAGTTACACACGCTAAGCCGCCGCCTACTGGGAGTGTATCTTAGCATCTTAAAATTGCGACCGATGTATTCGCAATATTGCGATCACAAACTACTTAGCAGTTTTAGAGTAGCTCCACATTTACTCTGCCTGTGCGATCAGTTCAGTGCTTGTCGTTCCTGGTTTGACGTCACAAACACACCCAGCGTTCGCCCAACCACTCCCCCGTTTCTCCGGCCACTCCTGCGTTTTTTCCGGAAACGGTAGCGTTTTCAGCCACACGCCCATAAAACGCCGTGTTTCCGCCCAGTAACACCCATTTCCTGTCAATCACATTACGATCGCCAGAGCGATGAAAAAGCCATGAGTAAAAATACTATCTTCATTGTTAAATTACATGGCGCAGTCGCAGTGCGAATATTGCGCATGCGTACTAAGCGGATTTTCATTGCGATGCGATGAAAAATACCGAGCGAACGACTCGGAATGAGGGCCCTTGCCCTTGGTTTAACAAAAATCCTTTCCTCGTACTGTCCGTCTCCTCTGGGCACAGTTTCTCTAACTGAGGTCTGGAGGAGGGGTATAGAGGGAGGAGCCAGTGCACACCCAAACCTAAAGTCTTTCTTAAAGTGCCCATGTCTCCTGCGGAGCCCGTCTATCCCCATGGTCCTTACGGAGTCCCCAGCATCCTCTACGGACTACGAGAAAAAGATTTACTGGTAGGTTTAAAATCTTATTTTAATGGTCCCCTCTCCTGGCATTGCTCAAACTCTTAGTTACATACACACAAACCAGAAAAAAAAACACACCACGCGGGTGGGTGAAAACATAATGGTCCGGACCCCGGAACGCAGAAGTGGACCAGTTTCCTGCAACAAACTCTGCCATTCTGGAGCCGGTGTCCCATCCAGGGGGGTGCCTGTTACAGCTGTCACCGGGGAGACGGCGAGGGAGAGATTACAGCCTCCCCATATATTCCCGTGATGGGGTAATAACCGGAACGGTTTGTACCATACAGGCAGGCTGTAATCTCTCTCTCCCTGTCTCCCCCATGACAGCTGTAACAGGCACCCCCCTAGACAGGACACCTCCTGACGGGGACGATCACTACAAGCTCCAGAATGGCAGAGTTTGTTGCATATAGACGGACCAGTCCGGCGTTTCAGGGTCCGGACTGTTCCGGTTTTGTACCTAATCCCCATCACGCGTTTTCCCTGATATAAACATGACACACAGGGCCAGATGCATCATCGCTTGGAAAGTGATAAAATGGAGGGTGAAAAAGTACCAGCCAATCAGCTCCTAACTGCCATTTTTCAAACACAGCAAGCATGTGAGATGGCAGTTAGAACCTGATTGGCTAGCACTTTTATTTCTCCATTTTATCATTCTCCAAGCGATGATGCATCTAGCCCACAATCTTCATCCTTTCACACTACTCTCATTCAGTTAGTTCGCATGTTAGTGTCCATTGAGACGTCACCATTATGAATGTTGCCATGGTTACTGTAAAGCACGCGTCCGGATACCGGCAATAGCCAGCAGTAACCCTTTAGTACAGGGATGGGAAACCTTCGGCCCTCCAGCTGTTGTTGAACTGCACATACCAGCATGCCTTGCTACAGTTTTGCTATTTGGCCATGCTAAAACTGTTGCAGGGCATGCTGGGATGTGTAGTTCAACAACAGCTGGAGGGCTATATAAAGCTAAGCCCATACTCCAGCATAAACACCCGCCATACAAAGGGCTTTTTCGGCTTAAATAAATAGACCTGTAGATCTGATAATGAATGCACCCTGGATAAGGTGGATTGGGCAGGTGCTAGGGACTATGCCCAGGACGCTGCATGAACAGGTCAGCGGGAAGGGAAACATTTATCACCATTAAATGAGTCTGGGTTCTTGATAAAACGTTCCTCTGTCTAGTCACCGGATTTCTAAAGGAATTTATTCTGGCACATTATTCTGACAAAGTAATAGCAATAAAGTGACTTGTGCTGGATTCGGAACGGAAATATGTTCTCACAATAAAAAGTTTAAAAAAACAAAAACAGAAAAGAAAAGCAGTTCTGTACGCCGAGATCAGGAATGGCGCCTCGGAAAACACAAATGTTTGAATAATAGGAATTAGCTGCAGGTTTATGGGCTGCAGAGAGGGGAAGTGGAGCAATAAAAGCTCTTTGTGCACCCAGGATGGATTCCGAGCGGCCTCTCAAATTATTATATGGGAAATAAAACTGTGCGCCAGGCCAGAAAGCCTCCAGAAAAGAAAAAACAAACATGATAGCTAAAATAAACTTTTGCTGGTGTTTTATTCTCCAGTCTTTCTGACGGAGTCTGAATAGACAATAAATATCAGGCGCGGTAATATACGAGTATTATTCTTGTGCTGCAGAGCAGAGGATTTGCTCGTAGTTTTACATTTGTACTGTACATAGAAGCAGCTGAAAGTCTGCAACTTTCCCCTCATTGGATGATAATAAAAGCCGCGCTGGAGGATAAAATACATCTTCATCCCAATGCCTGGATTTATACGGGTAGTAAAAGTTGAGACCACTCACTGGGCTCAGATCTCGGCAGGTGAGAGCGTAGAGGGGAGCGGAGGACACGGGTAATTTCCATGTTGCATATAAAACGTCTGGTGAGTATTACTGATATCCTCTGATATCCTTAAAGTGTACCTGTGGTATACGCTCATTCTGATTCGCTGCCAGGCCTCACTGACAAATGGCTGGGCTCTCGCTATGGGGCGGGGAGTCACTACAGCCGCAGCCAGCATGAGATATGGGACTAGAGTAGACAGGTGCAGGGGGAAATAGTACAGAAAATTACCTCTATTCTTGTGTTTCTCATACTCGGTTCTCAAGGAACCCTGACAGTGCTTTCAAGGTATCCTCAGAAATAATTAATACCACCTGTAGATCTATTGTGCTAGTCAATTAACACACCTGTGCTCCAGCTAGATGATCTTTTTAAAACATGCTGCCAGGGTTCCGTGAGGACAGAGCTTGAGGATTCTCTAGGCCAGAGGTTCTCAAACTCGGTCCTCAGGCCCCCACACGGTGCATGTTTTGCAGGTCTCCTCACAGAATCGCAAGTGAAATAATTAGCTCCACCTGTGGACCTTTTAAAATGTGTCAGTGAGTAATTAATACACCTGTGCACCTGCTGGGTTACCTGCAAAACATGTACTGTGTGGGGTCCTGAGGACCGAGTTTGAGAACCTCTGCTCTGGGCCACCTGGTCTCTGTCCTACTTCTTGGGGGTGACCACATAATGGCCTGGCAGGTGCATGAAGGCCTAGAAGGTCCACCAAGCACATATAAAGATGCACACCTACTTTCTAGGGAGATGGTTCCACAAACCAGCGGTATGTAACACTGCTGGGTATGTGGAAACAGTGGCACCCAGAGGGGGGGAATACCTCCCTCCCTGCCATGCACCCACCATGTTAAAATTGCACCCAGCTTTAGAACGCGTGGGGCCGTTTAGCGGCCATGCATTTATTTTATTATATCATTATTATTTTTTTATACTAAAGGGTGCAGTGATGCCCCCTTTTTTAAGCCGCACACCTCCTTTACCGGTGCCTGGCATGGCTCTCTATGCCCCTGTGTGGGGGAAACAAATAATGAATGTATTTGCTCCTCATGGTTTGTCCAGGAAAAAGTTGCACCTTTATTTTTTGTTGCATTGCTCCAAACTTTGCAGAATTCCCAACGCGTGCTAATTCTTACCTGGCACAAAATTGATTTTGCGAACTAATACCCCCTTTCACACCGCACAAATAACCCGGTATCGACCTGGTATATTGCCGGGTCGACGCGGGTCACTGTGCGGTGTGAAAGGGGTCAGTGATGAATTCCCAGGTCTCCTGACCCAGTAATTCAACTTGGGGAATATAGAAGAGTTATTACCGGGTTGAATACCGGGTCAGGTGCAGTGTGAACGCGTTGCCGGGTCGATGTGATCCGGGACTCGTTCACAGCATATGGAGTGGCGGCGTGGAGATGATATTTCCCAGCGCCGCCTCCACCGCCGCCCCCGATGCCGGCATCGTCCTCCACCCGTGATGGCAACCCAACCCAGCATATTGCCGGGCCGGGAAGGACCCGTTTCCAATTCCTGGGTGTGACTCGGCATTGCAATGCGAAAGGTGAATAAGTGGCAGTGCAAAAAAGTCACCAAAAATGTTACCTTTCCACCCCTTATCTCCTATCACTAAACTTGCTTTGCACAATGCGGCAGCCATTTTGCAAATCTACTTATGGCAGTCATTTTGTGAGTTGGGAAATGATAATGTCGTCTGTTCCATTAAATGGGAACACAACTTTATTGGGGGAACTCTGTCTTCCGAATTAATTTGCCGGCTGCATGCATAAGAAGAGGCTCCGCTCACAAAGTGAAACATTTAATGAGTGAAGGACCATATACCGACTTGGCCATATTTCTTCGGATTCCTTTGTCAGCTGGGGCTGCAGACAGAAATCACCAGGAAAATGGCGCGACAGCCATTTTCAATGAGATTTGCACAAGCACAGTAGGGAGGTCTCCGGTAACATAGTCCAGGCGCCGTGTTCCCGGAGGCCTGCGCATACGCTGCCAAGAGGAGAGGGTGCCCGTACGGGGCCTGCACATAGGTGTAACGCAGCGGCATCTGCATCAGACGTTACGTCAGGTGTGGAAGTGTGTATAATTACACCCCAGGATAGCGTAGAGCATACTTGCCTACCTGACCCTCTCCATGAGGGAGAAAATGCTCTGTTCCTGGACTCTCCTGGTAATGTATGATTGCCATCACCTGTGGTGAGCTAGTTAATTGATAAGAAAGGTGTTTCACCACAGGTGATGGCAATCATACATTACCAGGAAAGTCCAGCAACAGAGCATTTTCTCCCTCATGGAGAGGGGCAGGTAGGCAAGTATGGCGTAGAGACAGAACAGCGATGCAGCGTGACTGTATCAGTACGGGAATGGTAAAGTCACATGACAGTCATTACCCAATGTGTACACAATATAATACTTTAATGACAAACACGAAAGAGAATAGTCTGAACAGTTATTACATTTCCCATATAAACTGGCACTAAATACAAAAACAAAACAAAATACAAAGTAAATTAGACACCAACAGCTGCTGTTTCCCCCTATAAGATTGGTATTTGCAATTGGAGCGCTGCAAAAAACACAATCAATTAATGCTGGCCATACATTGTCGAATTATCGTCCTGGTCAACCAGTAATCATCTCATACCCTCCAACATGACCCGCCCCACTAGGTACAAAATGCTCTGTTTCTGGACTTCCCTCTTAATCTATTATTGCAATCACCTGTGAAGAAACAGCTTTCTTATCATTTAACTAGTTCAACACAGGTGATGGAAATCATAAATTAAGAGGGAAGTCCAGGAACAGAGCATACCTAGTGGGGCGGGTCATGTTGGAGGGTTCCGGTATGAATGGTCGACCATGTTATGGTCGACAGTCATTAGGTCGACCACTATTGGTCGACATTGACATGGTCGACATGGACACATGGTCGACACATGAAAGGTCGACATATGAAAAGGTCGACATGAGTTTTTTTAACTTTTTTTTGGTGTCGTTTTTTGCGTAAAGTGACTGGGAACCCCAATTAGTGCACCGCGTCCCCTCGCATGGCTCGCTTCGCTCGCCATGCTTCGGGCATGGTGCCTTCGCTCCGCTACCGCTTCGCTCGGCACACTTTACCATTCCAATCGTAGTCCATGTGGATCGTAAAGTATGGAAAAGTTCCCCAAAAGAAAAAAAAGTTAAACTCATGTCGAACTTTTCATGTGTCGGCCTTTCATGTGTCGACCATTTTCATGTGTCGACCATGTGTCCATGTCGACCATGTCAATGTCGACCAATAGTGGTCGACCTAATGACTGTCGACCATAACATGGTCGACCATGTGAACGGATACCATGTTGGAGGGTCTGTCATCTTATAATATAATATAATAATACCTCCCTGCTCCATTGGTAGGAGAATCCTGCAGGAATCCCCTCAAGTATTCATGTCCGAGAACCCCCCCCATTCTCTCATAAGAGTCGCCGTTATAATAATTGACCGATGTCACACCTGCTGGATAACAGACTACTAAGTTATGTAGTATGAGATTCAGGGGTCTATTTACTAAGCCTGGGATGGAGATGAAGTCACTGGAGATAAAGTACCAGCCAATCGGCTCCTGTCATTTTTCAAACACAGCCTGTGGCATAGCAGTTAGGAGCTGATTGGCTGGTACTTTGGGGAACATTTACTAAGCAGTGATAAGAGCAGAGAAGTGAGCCAGTGGAGAAGTTGCCCATGGCAACCAATCAGCATTGAAGTAACATCTATAATTTGCATACTATAGAATTATACAGAGCTGCTGATTGGTTGATGGGGCAACTTCTCCACTGTCTCACTTCTCCGCTCTTATCACTGCTTAGTAAATGTCCCCCTTTATCTCCAGCGACTTCATCTCCATCCAAGGTTTAGTAAATAGACCCCTCATTTCTAAGATGGTGAAAGTGTTGTGTTCCTCTGAAATCAGGACGCACAACAAGCAGGGACATACAAGCAGCCACACACTCTGCCCTCAGCTACTAAACTGACAAATGCTATAAATACATAGACAGAGTATGGGGCACAAAACGTATTCTGATTTTATTTTTTTTAAAAACAATGTGATTAAGCCTGTCAGGTTATTTATTCATGTAAATCTGTAAAATCAGCTGTCTCGCATTGTGCAGAACACCACAGACAGCCGGCGTATCTGTCAGGAAGAGACCACACGCCCATCCATCAATATTCTGTGATCCCAGCAATCCCGCTAGATCAGTGCTACATTGCCAGTCTGCACGTCTGGTGCACCGTGTGACTGACGTGAGATATTACATGGCGATACAACAGCTAATCTGGAGTAAAAGGATGGCGCCGCGGCCTGTGTATCCGGCTGGGGGGGTGCCCGGGGTGTGGGGGATGCAGCCTTATGCAGAGACTGCATTATTCAGGATTATTCTCTAGTTTTAGCAAAGGCAGCGGAATAATCACTGTGGCATTAACTGAACTTTACAACTGTCAATATTTAATAAAGGGCAGTAATACATCATTATGGGCGTCATACAGATTCCGCGCAGTTACAAGCAAAACAGATATGTTTCCGTAAAGTTCCTGTGCATATACTGACAAGACTTACATTGCATTATCCTGCTACAGCAGTGGCTCTCCACCTCACCCCCACATACTGTATCCCCAACGGGTCACGTTCTGAGGATTATTATTGGCCCAGCAAAACTGACTAAGTCGCTTGTGCATGAATCAGGAATTCCGCAAAACATGGCCTGTTGGTGGCCTGTGCAACAGTATCACCCTTATTCATTATCTCAGTGGTTCCCAAGCTTATGCCCTTATTAATCAATGAGTGATAAATTGCACCAGCCAATCAGCTCCTAACTGTCATTTTTCAAACCCAGCCTGTGACATGGAAGTTAGAAGCTGATTGGCTGGTCATTTATCACTCACAGTGAAATTTATCACTCATTGATAAATAAGGGCATTATTTCCCAAGGTACCCTAACAGTCCAGCTTTAAAGATGTCCATGCTTGTGCAGAGATGGTATAATCAAACTGACTGTGGTACTAATTCAGGGCTGGACTAACAATGGCGGAGATGGAGCTGCAGCTCCAGGCCCCTCAGGAAAATAGTCCCACACCAGTATGACATGTCTGCCCGCCGGGGACAGTGATTACAGGAAGAAAATATTTCCTGTCATCACTATGTCCAGCAGTGCTCAAGAGAGGGGATGGGGGTGCTGCCCCTTGGCGTAAACTACCTGACGCGGCGGCGGTGCAGTACCCATCTGCAGCAACATCACGAATGTGAAGCCATGATGTTGCCTTTATGCATGTGCCAGTGTATTGCTGCCAGTCACAGTCCCAGTATTTTCTGTCACTTACTGTTATTTAACAATTGTGGAAAAACAAGCCCAATCATATAAGAAATGTTTTTAAGCAAAGAAGTAAAATGTTGTTGTAATTAACAATTACTGTTGCCCCCGGTGGATAGGAGTACCTTGTAAGAGAGTAGTCTTGTTTTCATCTTTGAATAGCGTCTCTCTGTGCTTTGAGAAATACCCCCTGCTGATGTCAAACGCATGAGAAATAATCCACTTGTGAACAGTTTCCTTCTTTTCTGGTTTATCATGAGACAAGTGTGTACTATAATGATGGCAACATCATTATTTTGTTTGAGAAGTGTCTTCCACCCCCTGTCCTCCCCTTTTTTAGGTGTTGCAAGTCTTGCCTCTCCCAAAAACATTGTAATAACTAGAAATAATTATCGCTGTAGCAGGGTTTTAGGTGGATACAGCAACTCCACATCAATAGCCACACCCCTGCAGTGCTGGCCACACCCCTGCGGTGCTGGTCACACCCCCACGGTGCTAGTCACAGCCACTGCAGCAGCACACAATAAGCCTTTCATAAATTTCAGCACCAGGTCGATGTGGATCTTAATCTGGTACTAATCGTGTCACCTGAGCTTAACCATGGACATCTTTAACACATGGACTCTTAGGGTACTTTGAGGAGGGAAGAGTTTGAGAGCCACAGCTTTATGTGCATAGCTGTATATTCTGATAAGACATTAGAGAAGCCAGCCATACTGCTAGTCTGATTATCTGACTTCTTGGTGGAGCTGAACAAGCTAAATTACACCATAATACAAAATACTATACAACTGGGGGCTCTCGCATTTACCCCATCCTGGCCGCAAACTGCATGAAAACTCCACGTTATATACTCCTCTCTCCTGTTACTCCTTCCTTCCTTCCTTTCTTCCACAGTGCACCTCTGCTTTTATTCATGTGAATAGGGCAATCACTGGGGAATGGTGCTGTATTGGGAAATGTCTGCCCAATTCCAGCAAGGTTCTGTGTGCTCCAGCTGAGGTGGGGTTTCATATAGGCACCATGCCATCTATCAATATGCCAACCAGTGCCATACGGAGGTATGGGCAAGTGGTGCCATTGTAGAGGGCACATGGCCCTGGTCAGGGTTGGACTGACCCACAGGTGTACAGGGGAAATCCCTTGTGGCCCCCCACTGTTCCAGACCATGCACTTTTGCCACCCCGGAAAAATGGAGTGTGTGCTCCTTTAAGACTGTCTTGCTTGCAGCTCTACAGCAGCAGGAGAATCGTTGGCACAGGAGGAGTTAAGTGTAGCCCATGGTACGGTCACGTGGTCTCGGGGAGGAGAGTTGATTGGACAAGGGCTGCTGGGAGAAGCAAGGCCTGTTGGGAAGAAGAAGGTGGAGCGAGGAGGTGCTGGAAGGCAGGGGAATGCAGAGCGGTAGCTGAGTTCAGGAGACAGCTGCTGGGCGATGAAAGCAGCTCTGCTGAAGGAGAGCGGAGGGGTGTTGCCGTGGAGTCAAGTGCCGGAGAGCAGGCGTTCAGACACCACAGCCAGAGACCAGACACTGCCAGACCTGATGAGAGGCGCGGACCATGTATTCTCTTATGGCTAAGCAAACCAATGTGGTGACTGGCCACACCTCTCTGAAGCTGGCCACACCCCTAAGCATGGGCTCCTACTAGAGATGAGCGGGTTCGGTTTCTCTGAATCCGAACCCGCCAGAACTTCATGTTTTTTTTCACGGGTCCGAGCGACTCGGATCTTCCCGCCTTGCTCGGTTAACCCGAGCGCGCCCGAACGTCATCATGACGCTGTCGGATTCTCGCGAGGCTCGGATTCTATCGCGAGACTCGGATTCTATATAAGGAGCCGCGCGTCGCCGCCATTTTTCACACGTGCATTGAGATTGATAGGGAGAGGACGTGGCTGGCGTCCTCTCCGTTTAGAATAGATTAGAGAGACACTTGATTTACTAATTTTGGGGAGCATTAGGAGTACTCAGTACAGTGCAGAGTTTTGCTGATAGTGACCACCAGTTTTATTTATAATCCGTTCTCTGCCTGAAAAAAGCGATACACAGCACACAGTGACTCAGTCACATACCATATCTGTGTGCACTGCTCAGGCTCAGGCCAGTGTGCTGCATCATCTATTATCTATATATAATATTATATATATCTGTCTGACTGCTCAGCTCACACAGCTTATAATTGTGGGGGAGACTGGGGAGCACTACTGCAGTGCCAGTTATAGGTTATAGCAGGAGCCAGGAGTACATAATATATTATATAGTGAGTGACCACCAGACACACAGTGCAGTTTATTTAATATATCCGTTCTCTGCCTGAAAAAAGCGATACACACAGTGACTCAGTCAGTCACATACCATATCTGTGTGCACTGCTCAGGCTCAGGCCAGTGTGCTGCATCATCTATATATATTATATATCTGTCTGACTGCTCAGCTCACACAGCTTATAATTGTGGGGGAGACTGGGGAGCACTACTGCAGTGCCAGTTATAGGTTATAGCAGGAGCCAGGAGTACATAATATTATATTAAAATTAAACAGTGCACACTTTTGCTGCAGGAGTGCCACTGCCAGTGTGACTAGTGACCAGTGACCTGACCACCAGTATATATAATATTAGTAGTATACTATCTCTTTATCAACCAGTCTATATTAGCAGCAGACACAGTACAGTGCGGTAGTTCACGGCTGTGGCTACCTCTGTGTCGGCACTCGGCAGCCCGTCCATAATTGTATATACCACCTAACCGTGGTTTTTTTTTCTTTCTTTATACATACATACTAGTTACGAGTATACTATCTCTTTATCAACCAGTCTATATTAGCAGCAGACACAGTACAGTGCGGTAGTTCACGGCTGTGGCTACCTCTGTGTCGGCACTCGGCAGCCCGTCCATAATTGTATATACCACCTAACCGTGGTTTTTTTTTCTTTCTTTATACATACATACTAGTTACGAGTATACTATCTCTTTATCAACCAGTCTATATTAGCAGCAGACACAGTACAGTGCGGTAGTTCACGGCTGTGGCTACCTCTGTGTCGGCACTCGGCAGCCCGTCCATAATTGTATATACCACCTAACCGTGGGTTTTTTTTCTTTCTTTATACATACACACTAGTTACGAGTATACTATCTCTTTATCAACCAGTCTATATTAGCAGCAGACACAGTACAGTGCGGTAGTTCACGGCTGTGGCTACCTCTGTGTCGGCACTCGGCAGCCCGTCCATAATTGTATATACCACCTAACCGTGGTTTTTTTTTCTTTCTTTATACATACATACTAGTTACGAGTATACTATCTCTTTATCAACCAGTCTATATATTAGCAGCAGACACAGTACAGTGCGGTAGTTCACGGCTGTGGCTACCTCTGTGTCGGCACTCGGCAGCCCGTCCATAATTGTATATACCACCTAACCGTGGTTTTTTTTTCTTTCTTTATACATACATACTAGTTACGAGTATACTATCTCTTTATCAACCAGTCTATATATTAGCAGCAGACACAGTACAGTGCGGTAGTTCACGGCTGTGGCTACCTCTGTGTCGGCACTCGGCAGCCCGTCCATAATTGTATATACCACCTAACCGTGGTTTTTTTTTCTTTCTTTATACATACATACTAGTTACGAGTATACTATCTCTTTATCAACCAGTCTATATATTAGCAGCAGACACAGTACAGTGCGGTAGTTCACGGCTGTGGCTACCTCTGTGTCGGCACTCGGCAGCCCGTCCATAATTGTATATACCACCTAACCGTGGTTTTTTTTTCTTTCTTTATACATACATACTAGTTACGAGTATACTATCTCTTTATCAACCAGTCTATATTAGCAGCAGACACAGTACAGTGCGGTAGTTCACGGCTGTGGCTACCTCTGTGTCGGCACTCGGCAGCCCGTCCATAATTGTATACTAGTATCCAATCCATCCATCTCCATTGTTTACCTGAGGTGCCTTTTAGTTGTGCCTATTAAAATATGGAGAACAAAAATGTTGAGGTTCCAAAATTAGGGAAAGATCAAGATCCACTTCCACCTCGTGCTGAAGCTGCTGCCACTAGTCAAGGCCGAGACGATGAAATGCCAGCAACGTCGTCTGCCAAGGCCGATGCCCAATGGCATAGTACAGAGCATGTCAAAACCAAAACACCAAATATCAGTAAAAAAAGGACTCCAAAACCTAAAATAAAATTGTCGGAGGAGAAGCGTAAACTTGCCAATATGCCATTTACCACACGGAGTGGCAAGGAACGGCTGAGGCCCTGGCCTATGTTCATGGCTAGTGGTTCAGCTTCACATGAGGATGGAAGCACTCAGCCTCTCGCTAGAAAACTGAAAAGACTCAAGCTGGCAAAAGCACCGCAAAGAACTGTGCGTTCTTTGAAATCCCAAATCCACAAGGAGAGTCCAATTGTGTCGGTTGCGATGCCTGACCTTCCCAACACTGGACGTGAAGAGCATGCGCCTTCCACCATTTGCACACCCCCTGCAAGTGCTGGAAGGAGCACCCGCAGTCCAGTTCCTGATAGTCAGATTGAAGATGTCAGTGTTGAAGTACACCAGGATGAGGAGGATATGGGTGTTGCTGGCGCTGGGGAGGAAATTGACCAGGAGGATTCTGATGGTGAGGTGGTTTGTTTAAGTCAGGCACCCGGGGAGACACCTGTTGTCCGTGGGAGGAATATGGCCGTTGACATGCCAGGTGAAAATACCAAAAAAATCAGCTCTTCGGTGTGGAGGTATTTCACCAGAAATGCGGACAACAGGTGTCAAGCCGTGTGTTCCCTTTGTCAAGCTGTAATAAGTAGGGGTAAGGACGTTAACCACCTCGGAACATCCTCCCTTATACGTCACCTGCAGCGCATTCATAATAAGTCAGTGACAAGTTCAAAAACTTTGGGTGACAGCGGAAGCAGTCCACTGACCAGTAAATCCCTTCCTCTTGTAACCAAGCTCACGCAAACCACCCCACCAACTCCCTCAGTGTCAATTTCCTCCTTCCCCAGGAATGCCAATAGTCCTGCAGGCCATGTCACTGGCAATTCTGACGAGTCCTCTCCTGCCTGGGATTCCTCCGATGCATCCTTGCGTGTAACGCCTACTGCTGCTGGCGCTGCTGTTGTTGCCGCTGGGAGTCGATGGTCATCCCAGAGGGGAAGTCGTAAGCCCACTTGTACTACTTCCAGTAAGCAATTGACTGTTCAACAGTCCTTTGCGAGGAAGATGAAATATCACAGCAGTCATCCTACTGCAAAGCGGATAACTGAGTCCTTGACAACTATGTTGGTGTTAGACGTGCGTCCGGTATCCACCGTTAGTTCACAGGGAACTAGACAATTTATTGAGGCAGTGTGCCCCCGTTACCAAATACCATCTAGGTTCCACTTCTCTAGGCAGGCGATACCGAGAATGTACACGGACGTCAGAAAAAGACTCACCAGTGTCCTAAAAAATGCAGTTGTACCCAATGTCCACTTAACCACGGACATGTGGACAAGTGGGGCAGGGTCAGGACTATATGACTGTGACAGCCCACTGGGTAGATGTATGGACTCCCGCCGCAAGAACAGCAGCGGCGGCACCAGTAGCAGCATCTCGCAAACGCCAACTCTTTCCTAGGCAGGCTACGCTTTGTATCACCGCTTTCCAGAATACGCACACAGCTGAAAACCTCTTACGGCAACTGAGGAAGATCATCGCGGAATGGCTTACCCCAATTGGACTCTCCTGTGGATTTGTGGCATCGGACAACGCCAGCAATATTGTGTGTGCATTAAATATGGGCAAATTCCAGCACGTCCCATGTTTTGCACATACCTTGAATTTGGTGGTGCAGAATTTTTTTAAAAACGACAGGGGCGTGCAAGAGATGCTGTCGGTGGCCAGAAAAATTGCGGGACACTTTCGGCGTACAGGCACCACGTACAGAAGACTGGAGCACCACCAAAAACTACTGAACCTGCCCTGCCATCATCTGAAGCAAGAAGTGGTAACGAGGTGGAATTCAACCCTCTATATGCTTCAGAGGTTGGAGGAGCAGCAAAAGGCCATTCAAGCCTATACAATTGAGCACGATATAGTAGGTGGAATGCACCTGTCTCAAGTGCAGTGGAGAATGATTTCAACGTTGTGCAAGGTTCTGATGCCCTTTGAACTTGCCACACGTGAAGTCAGTTCAGACACTGCCAGCCTGAGTCAGGTCATTCCCCTCATCAGGCTTTTGCAGAAGAAGCTGGAGGCATTGAAGAAGGAGCTAAAAGGGAGCGATTCCGCTAGGCATGTGGGACTTGTGGATGCAGCCCTTAATTCGCTTAACAAGGATTCACGGGTGGTCAATCTGTTGAAATCAGAGCACTACATTTTGGCCACCGTGCTCGATCCTAGATTTAAAGCCTACCTTGGATCTCTCTTTCCGGCAGACACAGGTCTGCTGGGGTTGAAAGACCTGCTGGTGACAAAATTGTCAAGTCAAGCGGAACGCGACCTGTCAACATCTCCTCCTTCACATTCTCCCGCAACTGGGGGTGCGAGGAAAAGGCTCAGAATTCCGAGCCCACCCGCTGGCGGTGATGCAGGGCAGTCTGGAGCGACTGCTGATGCTGACATCTGGTCCGGACTGAAGGACCTGACAACGATTACGGACATGTCGTCTACTGTCACTGCATATGATTCTCTCAACATTGATAGAATGGTGGAGGATTATATGAGTGACCGCATCCAAGTAGGCACGTCACACAGTCCGTACTTATACTGGCAGGAAAAAGAGGCAATTTGGAGGCCCTTGCACAAACTGGCTTTATTCTACCTAAGTTGCCCTCCCACAAGTGTGTACTCCGAAAGAGTGTTTAGTGCCGCCGCTCACCTTGTCAGCAATCGGCGTACGAGGTTACATCCAGAAAATGTGGAGAAGATGATGTTCATTAAAATGAATTATAATCAATTCCTCCGCGGAGACATTGACCAGCAGCAATTGCCTCCACAAAGTACACAGGGAGCTGAGATGGTGGATTCCAGTGGGGACGAATTGATAATCTGTGAGGAGGGGGATGTACACGGTGATATATCGGAGGGTGAAGATGAGGTGGACATCTTGCCTCTGTAGAGCCAGTTTGTGCAAGGAGAGATTAATTGCTTCTTTTTTGGGGGGGGTCCAAACCAACCCGTCATATCAGTCACAGTCGTGTGGCAGACCCTGTCACTGAAATGATGGGTTGGTTAAAGTGTGCATGTCCTGTTTTGTTTATACAACATAAGGGTGGGTGGGAGGGCCCAAGGACAATTCCATCTTGCACCTCTTTTTTCTTTTCTTTTTCTTTGCATCATGTGCTGATTGGGGAGGGTTTTTTGGAAGGGACATCCTGCGTGACACTGCAGTGCCACTCCTAGATGGGCCCGGTGTTTGTGTCGGCCACTAGGGTCGCTAATCTTACTCACACAGTCAGCTACCTCATTGCGCCTCTTTTTTTCTTTGCGTCATGTGCTGTTTGGGGAGGGTTTTTTGGAAGGGACATCCTGCGTGACACTGCAGTGCCACTCCTAGATGGGCCCGGTGTTTGTGTCGGCCACTAGGGTCGCTAATCTTACTCACACAGCTACCTCATTGCGCCTCTTTTTTTCTTTGCGTCATGTGCTGTTTGGGGAGGGTTTTTTGGAAGGGACATCCTGCGTGACACTGCAGTGCCACTCCTAGATGGGCCCGGTGTTTGTGTCGGCCACTAGGGTCGCTTATCTTACTCACACAGCGACCTCGGTGCAAATTTTAGGACTAAAAATAATATTGTGAGGTGTGAGGTATTCAGAATAGACTGAAAATGAGTGGAAATTATGGTTTTTGAGGTTAATAATACTTTGGGATCAAAATGACCCCCAAATTCTATGATTTAAGCTGTTTTTTAGTGTTTTTTGAAAAAAACACCCGAATCCAAAACACACCCGAATCCGACAAAAAAAATTCGGTGAGGTTTTGCCAAAACGCGTTCGAACCCAAAACACGGCCGCAGAACCGAACCCAAAACCAAAACACAAAACCCGAAAAATTTCAGGCGCTCATCTCTAGCTCCTACCACTGCATTCCCTGGTGGGCCCTTCATGCTACAGTGTGACACTGTATGTGATTATTTTAGATATGAGTCCATAAGACCAAGGTTTATACTGTAGCCCATATCGCCAAACACATTTAATTTACCACTGATTAATCTACTATTCAACATAATTAACTAATGCAACATCAAACAACACTGATAACTCAATGGATAATGGCTATATGAGTATGCATACTTTGGCAATAGGAAAGGTGAACAGAGTTTAAAAAAAATGTATGTCTTGCCTGTTTGCTGATTTCTACCTGCAGCCTAGCACAGCTGAAGGCATGTGACTGATCAAAACAGAGTTTCTGAATGTCCCTTGCCTGACAGTATGGGAGGAAGAGGAGTCTAGGGCATATAAGGTCTGCATGGGCCATTTGACTGTGTGACCAACTCTGGAAACTCTGACCAATTCTGGAAACTCTGGCCGGGGGACTAGGGGGTAGGTCTCTGTTAGTGAATGACAGGGCTGTTAACATTTACACTGTAATGGTTACTGGTCTGCGGTCATCCTGACAAAATAAAACCCTGGTGAAGAAATCCAGATTCAGTGTGTGCTTCCACTACACAGCTTGTTCATCCCAATACATTTACCAATTAGTCACTTAAGTTTATGCATTTCAAAAATTCAAAAGACATTCTAATTATGTATTTGCAATAGTTGTTAACGTAATACCAAGAAATATTCATCAGTTATATTGTCCATGATACCAAGATCACTAGGTATAATTATAGTTGTGAGAATCATACAGATTCAAGATACTGAGAGCTGTTGTGCGAAATCTCAATGTGGCCAATTATCGATCGACTGCGCATGTATACGGATCATAGTGCGCACGTGTGAGTCCAAACTGCAGAAGAATTCAGCAGCATTTTTTATCGCTAGGTGAACGCAGGCTGATTGACAGGAAGTGTACGTTTGGGGGTGGTAACTGTCCGTTTTCTGGGAGTGCCATTTTTTACATATACTACTGTCGGTGTGATACTTAATGCCAGTGGTCCGTGAATCAGGCCTTCTATCACTTCGGTAATAGAGGGAACACTGTAAAATCAGAGGGGTTTTCCTGCCAACTGATAGAGGGCCTAATTCAGACTTGATCGCAGCAGCAAATTTGTTAGCAAATGAGCAAAACCATGTGCGCTGCAGGTGGTGCAGAGAGAATTAGATTTGGGTGGGTTATTTTATTTCTGTGCAGGGTAAATACCGGCTGCTTTAATTTTACACTGCAATTTAGATTTCAGTTTGAACACACCCCACCCAAATCTAACTCTCTCTGCACATGTTACATCTGCCCCACCTGCACTGTACATGGGGGGTCATTCCGAGTTGATCGCTCGTTAGCTACTTTTAGCAGCCGTGCAAACGCATAGTGGCCGCCCACGGGGGAGTGTATTTTCGCTTTGCAGGAGTGCGAACGCCTGTGCAGCCACGCGGCAGCAAACACATTTTGTGCAAAACAAGACCAGCCAAGTAGTTACTTATTCTGTGCAATGATTTCTGCGACGAATGACACAGTAATGACGTCAGATACCCGCCCAGCAAATGCCCGGACACGCCTGCGTTTTTCCAAACACTCCCAGGAAACGGTCAGTTGACACCCATAAACGCCCTCTTCCTGTCAATCTCCTTGCGATCGGCTGTGCGACTGAATGTGTCGCTAGAACCTGTGCAAAACCACAATGCTCTATTTTAACTGAACGCTATGCAGCGAACAATGGCAGCTAGCGATCAACTCGGAATGACCCCCATGGTTTTACCCATTAGAGAACAAATTTGCTCCTGCAATCAGATCTGAATTAGACCCAGAGGCCATTATTTCTGCCAATACATTCCTGCCCTTTATGACCAGGGCAATACAATATCGGTTGTGTATTTGTGTTTCTATAATTTGCCATGAAGGTCACATTGAGATGTGAGGTACGAGCCCCTCGCTGTTCCAGGCTCATATGTACGTCTCATCAGTTTTCCAGGAGCTGAACGTCCCTGAGTATCGTGGCTGCAAATAAAACCCATGAGCGGAACTAATATGACAGCAAAATGAATTCCATTTAAATGAACAATACATTTTGAGGCCTTCTGGGGTCAAGGTTGCAGCGAAGAATCTCTTGTTTACAGACGAGTCCCAGAGAGATGCGATAAACTGGCACAGCCTCTGCCCAGCTGATAAAGGGTTTATCCTGTCTCATATGAAGTGACACCAGCTCCATGACAGGTTTACAATGGGAGCTCATTGGTTCTGCGCTGAAGTACATTTCTAGGTTGTAATAATGTTATTTAAATATTCTGTGCTGCAAGGGAGTTGGCTTTTCTAACTACTGTAAATTGTCAGGAAATTCTATTAACTTTCATCTCTCACGAGCAGGGCCCTCTTCCCTCATGTGCTTATCCTTTCTTACTTTAATAATCTTCAACTGCATCAATTCCAGCAGTCTTCTGCCACCTGATACTTATGTCAGTGTCGTCTGCTGATGTAACTATGTTTATTTACCCTGTACTTGTCCTATACTGTCATCAACTGTAAGTTGCTGTTTTCCTGTTTGATTATTCATGTACTCTGTAATTGGGCGCTGCGGAACCCTTGTGGCGCCATATAAATAAAGGATAATAATAATAATAATAATAATAATGTAATAAATCTCATATTACATATCAACTTCAAGTCAACCTTTTCTTAGTAGATATTAAGTGTTTTTGCCTGTACTGAGGTTGATCTTCTGGCATCACTATAACCATACCTCCCAACATTATAGGATACTGGTGCACCCAGATGGAAGATGTTTTGGGGGTGTTGCCACGTGTCTAGCCCCGGTTTCTCACCATACTACTAGGTTGCCACCTTCCTTTCCCGGTAATAAATGGATGGAACCCAACCATTCCCCCAGCCCCACAGGAAACTGTGGCCAGTGAGTGGGAAAGTGAGACGGTGCCGAAAAAGCAGTACTGTCCTGCTGAAATTGGAATAGTTGGGAGCTATAGTATAACAGAAGCCTCACAGCACTGCTCTGTGCTGGTGGGAACCCTGCTCCTCCCACTATGTAACTCTCAGTCTGTGGCTTCCTGTATCACTGTGACAGCAGCTTCACATCACTGCTCTGTGCTGCTGGGGACCCTGCTCCTTCCACTATGTAACTCTCAGTCTGTGGCTTCATCTACCAGTGTGACAGCAGCCTCACATCACTGCTCTGTGCTGCTGAGGACCCTGCTCCTTCCACTATGTAACTCTCAGTCTGTGGCTTCCTGTATCAGTGTGACAGCAGCCTCACATCACTGCTCTGTGCTGCTGGGGACCCTGCTCCTCCCACTATGTAACACTCAGTCTGTGGCTTCCTGTATCAGTGTGACAGCAGCCTCACATCACTGCTCTGTGCTGCTGGGGACCTTGCTCCTTCCACTATGTAACTCTCAGCCTGTGGCTTCCTGTATCAGTGTGACAGCAGCCTCACATCACTACTCTGTGCTGCTGGGGACCCTGCTCCTTCCACTATGTAATTCTCAGCCTGTGGCCTCCTGTATCAGTGTGACAGCAGCCTCACATCACTGCTCTGTGCTGCTGGGTTCCCTGCTCCTTCCACTATGTAACTCTCAGTCTGTGGCTTCCTGTATCAGTGTGACAGCAGCTTCACATCACTGCTTTGTGCTGCTGGGGACCCTGCTCCTTCCACTATGTAACTCTCAGTCTGTGGCTGCCTGTATCAGTGTGACAGCAGCTTCACATCACTGCTCTGTGCTGCTGGGACCCTGCTCCTTCCACTATGTAACTCTCAGTCTGTGGCTTCCTGTATCAGTGTGACAGCAGTCTCACATCACTGCTCTGTGCTGCTGGGGACCCTGCTCCTTCCACTATGTAACTCTCAGTCTGTGGCTTCCTGTATCAGTGTGACCGCAGCCTCACATCACTGCTCTGTGCTGCTGGGGACCCTGCTCCTTCCACTATGTAACTCTCAGTCTGTTGCTTCCTGTACCAGTGTGACAGCAGCCTCACACCACTGCTCTGTGCTGCTGGGGACCCTGCTCCTTCCACTATGTAACTCTCAGTCTGTGGCTTCCTGTATCAGTGTGACAGCAGCCTCATATCACTGCTCTATGCTGCTGGGGACCCTGCTCCTTCCACTATGTAACTCTCAGTCTGTGGCTTCCTGTATCAGTGTGACAGCAGCCTCACATCACTGCTCTCTATGCTGGTGGGGACCCTGCTCTGTGGTATCCATTTTCTTATAGGAGGAAATGGTTATCTGAAAGGGGTTATTATCACTGCTTCATCAGGGCCGTAACTACGTTGTTTGCCAAGTGGGCCTAGCACACAGCGCAGTTGCCCTGAGGGCGCACGGCCAGCGGCATGTGATGAGTCAAATTGACTCATTACATGCCGCCTCTGAAGTCTGCGCCGTGCGCCGCCGCCGCAATGGGGAGGAGAGCTGCAGCGCCGGGCAGCGGAGAAGGAGAAGGAGGGAGGGGGACTGGAGCCGCAGCAGCGCTATTTCATTGGTAGTAAGCGCCACTGCAGCAGTCCCCTCTCCTTCCGTATTGGCTGCCCGGCACTGCTGTGGATGCTGGGATGCGGTTCCTTCATCCCAGCATCCACAGCAGCGCCAGGCAGCCAATACGGAAGGAGAGGGGACAGATGCAGCGGCGCTTACTACCAATGAAATAGCGCTGCTGCGGCTCCAGTCCCCCTCCCTCCTCCTCCTTCTCACCTGCCTGCACCGAGGGAGCTGCACGAGGAGCCTGACTGCCAGAGGGGAGATGGTAAGTATCTCTCTCTCTCTCTCTCGGGGACACCGTCTGCCATAATGTGTAAAAAGGGGGCCCGGCCGCCGCAAAGTGTAAAAAGGGGCCTGGCTGCCGCAATGTGTAAAAAGGGGGACTGGCTGCTGCAATGTGTAAAAAGGGGGACTGGCTGCTGCAATGTGTAAAAAGGGGGACTGCCTGCCGCAATGTGTAAAAAGGGGGACTGGCTGCCGTAATGTGTAAAAAGGGGGATTGGCTGCCGCAATGTGTAAAAAGGGGGACACCATCTGCCGTAATATGTAAAAAGGGGGCCTGGCTGACGCAAAGTGTAAAAAGGGGGACTGGCTGCCGCAATGTGTAAAAACGGGGACACCGTCTACCGTAATGTGTAAAAACGGGGACGCTGTCTGCTATAATGTGTAAAAAGGGGACGCTGTCTGCCGTAATGTAAAAAAAGGGGACGCTGTCTGCTGTAATGTGTAAAAAAGGGGGAAGCTGTCTGCCGTAATGTGTAAAAAAGACGCTGTCTACCGTAATGTGTAAAAAAGGGGACGCTGTCTGCCGTAATGTGTAAAAAGGGGACGCTGTCTGCCGTAATGTGTAAAAAGGGGGACTGTCTGCTGTAATGTGTAAAAAGGGGGATGCTGTCTGCTGTAATGTATAAAAGGGGCTCTACCTGGTGTAGTGGCGCTACTGTGCAGCGTAATTTGAATAATTGAGACTACTGTGCACCGTAGTATGAATTGCTATTATTTTGTGGCCACACCCCTTCCCCGTGAAACCACGCCCCTATCTTACATGGGGGGGGGGTGCCAATGTCATTTCTTGCACACAGCGCTAAAATGCCTAGTTACGGCACTGTGCTTCATAAATACAATCCTAAATGCTACAGGCTGGTTCCATGCAGCCCTGCAGGATGTAACATACATAACATCATCATCATAATAATAATTTTATTTATATAGCGCTTTCCTCCAGCAGTACTCATGAATGGAGAGCACTACAGTATTTCTACAAGGTACTAAGAAATAAAGGCATGTAGTATTATATACTGTACTGTTGTACTGCTATAGCTCTGCTAACTACCTTTATACAATATAAAGAAAAAAAAAGGCATAAGAGAATATAAATGCCAGTATTCTATACTATGCGCCAAGCCTGCACCGATCTGTCCCTTTAAACGCAGCAGCAGGGAACAAGCAGTTTCATTTAGTACCTAAGCACCCGATTAATATTAATGCCTCACCCTGGCATTGCCTGTCACCGACTCTGTTCCTCCATCTGTGTCTGCGAGAGGGGAGTAATACGCTGACTATCGCCACCTATGACCAACAGGAGAGCACGGCAGCCAGCAGTCCACCTCCCACCCACATTTGTTTTAGGACATTTGCCTGAAATTATTAGTAAAGTACTTTTAATAAATGCTGTAAGTAAAATGCATACTTTGGTCCCGACAGAGGGGAGTCGGGCAGGCTGCCAGGCCCCCGGTGCAGTGAGGAAGAGCGCTCATTAATAGACGGGAGCGGCTGTGTGTGGGATTTCATTTCTCCCTCTATCGGTTCTAGTTATATTCTCCCCTTGAACAAACAGAACCATAGTACACGGGCGCTGGCTTGTCGTACACTTAATATGTTTTCTCAGCACGGGGAGATTAGAATATCACTCACACGTTCCTGGCACCGTTGTAGCATTGCTGCAGAACCTGCGTCGGGAGAGGGGGCTGAGGGGGCTCCTGCCAAAACAGATTAACTTTTCCCTTCTTCATCTACCTATGCTTAATGCTCACTGCTTGTTCCAGATATTTCCTCTACTTCGCTGGCAGCTGTTACCTCATGCCCGAGATCTTTCCTTCTAACAAGAGACAGGAGAGAGAGAGAGCAGAATTCTAGCAGTGTAAAAAGGGAACAGGGCCCTGCGCTGCGGTGGTGCAGAGAGGGAAGACAGGAGGGAGAAAGAAAGGCGGCTTTCTATTATACACAGAGGAGGTCATCTACAAAAAGAATCACTATCAAGCGCCGACGCAGATGTCCCCCCTGTGGTGCGCCTTGATTTGCACAAGTGAGTTTGGGTTTCCTCCGGGGGTGCTAGGTTTGTGGAGCAAGAAATGGTCATGTTTGATGAGAAGCAGTTGCATAGTAGAAGGAGGGAGTGGGGGGTGACCCTAGGTGGATACAAAGAAGGCGCCTCTTTTGGGGGAGCAGTTCAAGTTGTGGGATGGGGTTGCCGTGATGCGACAAAGGGGACCCTAATTGCCATAAGCATACAGATATACACCATGGAAGGACTTTGTCGCGGTATTAGTATAAAGACGCAGAGGCCACTGCGACATAAGGCACCCCTTCATTGTTATACCGCTTATTGCTGCGACAATATATATATATATATATTATGCCCTTATCCATGCAATAACAACTGTTCTGATTAATAGACCCCCCAGGAGACCCCTAGATGCTGGTGGCACAGCCCTAATACCCCTAACCAACCAGTCGCACAGTCTCAGCCCGCTCCTAGGCCGTTTTATGGGGGTCATTCCGAGTTGATCGCACGCTGCCGAATTTCGCAGCGCAGCGATCAGGCAAAAAATGGCAAAACTGCGCATGCGTATGTACCGCAATGCGCACGCGTGTCGTACGGGTACAAACAGCATCGTTGCTGTGCAATGCTTCTAGCGACGATTCCATTCGCACAGCCGATCGCAAGGAGATTGACAGGAAGAGGGCGTTTATGGGTGTCAACTGACCGTTTTCTGGGAGTGGTAGGGAAAACGCAGGCGTGGCCGGGCGTTTGCAGGGCGGGTGTCTGACGTCAATTCCGGGACCTCCGTCGCTGGAATCATCGTACAGTATAAGTTACTACAGTGCTGGTCTTATTTTGCACAAAATTGTTTTTGTACCGCTCGGCTGCACAGGCGATCGCACATTTGCAAAGCGAAAATATACTCCTCCGTGGGCGGCGACTATGCATTTGAACGGCTGCTAAAAGTAGCTAGCGAGCCATCAACTCGGAATGAGGGCCTATAGTATATGTGAGCATCAGGCAATGGCTGGGTCACTTATGTTTATCATTTAGGTGGAATTAGGACAGGGATTGGGGCATGGGTTAAAGTATAAAGGGGGGGAATAAAGTAGAAAGGAAAGACAGCTGAATGCTTGTCACTGCAAGGCCTGGTCAGAGGGGCTCTGTGATGCCATAATCAGACAATTACTGCTGTAATGATACAGTCTCAGGGAACCGGGATAGAGCGTGTTCTGTCGTCTCTCTGCTTCAATTTACTGTCATTTCAGCACCGGGCGCCCAGTCCGGCCTTAAATCAGATCCTCTCCCCAAAGACTTCGATGTGCTCTGTGCCCGCTATCCTCACGCCGTCTTAATTATCATTCCTGCTATATCACACTAGCTGTTATCATACCTCCAGAAGCCAATCAGCATTTAAATGGACTTTCTAAATGGAAATCAGCCCGTCATTCTTCTCACCTGATTGTTGCTTTTATAGCCTTAGTTATCCCAATAACCCCAAGTGATATAAGATCAATAATTCTGCCGCGAGTAGTAATAGACGCTCCTCTATTAGGAAGATGTACTAAGCCTCGCAGAGAGATAAAGTGGAGAGAAAGTGCCAGCCAATCGGCACCTGCGTTTGAAAAATGACAGCGAGGGGCTGATTGGTTTGGTACTTTATCTCTCTCCACTTTATCATGCTTAGTGTATCTGCCCCCAGGGGCGGATTGGGAACAAAAAGTGGCCCAGGAAAAATTTGTACTAGTGGCCCCACATGGGCAGTACCAGAGGTGTAGGGTCTAGCCATGGGCCAATGGCAGCAGCACCTTCCCCCCAAGACTTTCCAGATAGTGGGCATGTCCAGCATCAAGGGGGAAGTTAAAAATAAATAAAATAAAATATTATGAGCACATTATATGATACACCTTCAGAATTTAGGAAACTATATCATTCTTTAGAAAGATATTTTCTTGCTTATTACACTAACCATATCCCAATCACTATTAACCATACTTGCCTACCCTCCCGGAAATGGGCGGGAGGCTCCCGAAATTCGGGTGACCCTCCCGGCCCCCCGGAAGAGCAGTCAAGTCTCCCGATTTCAGGGGTCCCGATTTTAGCGAGTAAAGTGGGCGGTCCGGGCAGGCGATGACGCGATTCTTGTTGAATCGCATCATCATAGCCACGCCCCCTGCTTGTATAATGCCGGTAATAGCGGCATTACACAGCGGGGGGCGTGGCTGCTGGGGGGCATGGCTTACATGACGCGTCCAGCAGCCACGCCCCCGTTCCGCCTCTGGTCCGCCCCCATTCTGCCTCTGGTCCGCCCCCTTCAGCACGTCACCACACTGCCCGCCTGCCCTGCTGAGCCAACCAGCTGCTCTCTCCCGGAGAGAGCAGCCCAAAAGTCGGTAAGTATGCTATCCACTCAATCTTATATGTCAGCCAAGCAGGCAGACAGAGCATACACTAGATCATAGGTCTTCAACCTGCCGCCCTCCAGCTGCTGTGGAACTACACATCCCAGCATGCCCTGCCTCAGTTTTAGCATACCTTAATAGCAAAACTGTGGCAGGGCATGCTGGGATGTGTAGTTTCACAGCAGCTGGAGGGCCACAGGTTGAAGACCCATGCACTAGATCATCTGCAATCACAGGCTAAGTGGCAAAGTAATTTTTATATATGCAAATTATTTTGCATCTTATTAATTATGTCTATAAAAAGGACCACATGTCCTCAAACAAAACAGGCCCCACGGGTGCATCGCCCCACCAGGAATCTTCCCTGTAAACCCTATGGCCAATCCGCCTCTGTCTGCCCCTATGTCTCTTTATTCCACTGTGTGCAAGATCCCACTGAATAAAGGTCTAACTTGAAATGAATTATTTAGAAATGGCTCAGCCTCAGTCTGCAGTGTCTGTAATACTCTTCTCAACAGCTTCATAGGAAATGGCTGCGCCGCAATCTATCCCGGACGCCAGCCTATGGCTCAGATCACAGTGAGGTGTAGCACGCGGTCATGGGATAATGTGGCTTTTCGTTCATATGACTGGCGCCATATGTAACTGTCAACTACCATAGAGACTTATATAGAAAGTACGGGTTCTTAATTGTAAATACAGGCCGCTCCATAGCTGTATTATAGTTATCCTATGTATTTATGTACACTGTTTGCCTGCGTCTGTGCCGCATGCTCTATAAATAAAAGGTAAATACCCCCCCATGCCACTAACATTGCTGCTGTCTATAACCACAGACACCTCCCAGCCCCCCACCGCCGGCGTCTGCCCTCCCCCCGCCACCGCTAACACTGTCACTGTCTGTGACCACAGACACAGCTTCCCCCTAACTCAGAATTGCAGCTTCCCGCCGCTGGTGCCTCCCCCCCCCCCCCCTGACCTCTAGCACCCCCCCCCCCCCCGCTCAGAATTGCAGCCCCCCACTGCTGTCTGTAGCCAACTCCCCCCAGGCTCAGAATTGCAGCCCCCCCTATGTCGCCAGCATCTGCCCCCCCCTCCCTCCACCACCAACACAGTCGCTGTCTGTAATCACAGACCCCCCACACACACTCAGAACTGCAGCCCCCCTCCTTCCCACCCCTGCCACCGGGGTGTCCCTCCCCACACACACACCCTCTGCCGCTGTCTGTAACCACGGACCCTACCAACCAACCGACCTCTATATATATATATATATATATATATATATATATATATATATATATATATATATATATTTATTTATTTCTTTCTTGCTTCTATGCTTCTATATTTCAGAATATCTGAGTGATGGAACAATTTACCGAAATGCCCTGGAAATCAGATCGCAGCAGGTTAAATCATCTCAACAGGTGACAGCGAGGAACATACTGCCTAGCGGTATAATTGCGTTGTGATATTGCCACAAATGTTCTATAAATATGTTTTCTTCATCGTTTTCCTTCTCGTCATTTAACATTAACGTTTTATTGATAAGAGTTTTATTTCTACATAAGATCCTTTTTGTGGAAGAGCTCGTTCATAGAAGCAACAATTGTTTTTACTCCACTATAAAACACCTGACTCTCCCACACGTATCCTGCAAAAGAAAGAAGAGATGGAACAATCAGTGAGAATGATAAATGGTTCCACACCCCCAGGAATCCACTGGGAAGTGCTGGCCACCCACTGGGCTCCCAGTGTGAGCGGACATTTCAGCTAATAGCTACCATACTGCTATACTCGTCTCCGGTAATGACACACATGCGAAACGCCACAAATCACAATGTCACCGGCAGAGCGGCACGCTCTTGCAGGACACTAATACCCGTGCCACACACCTCTCATCAGCCAGAGGTTGCAGAGGCTCCGGCCCTATATGTCTCTGACAGCACAAAGACAAGGAATATCATGTATATGTGGATATCTATCTATCTATCTATCTAACCTCCAGTCTGCATCATTCTCATCAGTTGTTCAAATCAATTAATAAACACATCAAAGGTGCTTGTAAGGGATCCTCTAGCATACTGCAATATGTCAGCATAAAAAGACTTACATTGTATCTGATAATAGCAATGCAGAGATCTCAGTTGCATACGTTTGCAAATATATGGAAAGCTACAAGGACACGGCATGGCGTCTCTATTCTGTTGGTCTTACACTATATGATAATAGCACCCCCTCTGGGTCATATATAAATGTATTTCTAAATTGGGTGCTAACTTATTAGAGACACCCAACAGACAGAGGGAGGGGGGGGGGGGGGGAAACCCTCCCCTAAATTTCCCTTCAGCACACTAAAAATTACCTGAACCTATCTGGTAATAGAAATTCAGAGAATTAGCCACACGTTTGCAAACACATATTTAGCTGCTGAGCCCCACTTCACAGCTTCTCCGATATCAGCAGTCCTAACACTACATAATAGCAATGCCCACATAGGGACACCCCAAGATCCCTTAATATGGCACTACAAGGATCAGCATACCCACCAACTGCTAATACCATCCATGCCCTACAGAACAGTGATAAACAGAAAGGAATTTGCTCAGATCAATTTATAAGCCCATCACAGGTGCGTGTGAGGGAGGGATTTATATTCTACCTGATAATAGCAATTCAGAGATCTCTGTGGCGTACATTTGCAAATGTATGCAAAGCCACCAGGTCACGGCAAGGTCTCTCTGTTCTGGTGGTCTTAATCATCCTCTGTTAATCATCAAGGGCAGATTAAGAAAGGAGCGGACCCGTGTGCAGCACCACTATGTCTGTAGGCCTCCGTTGTAAAATTACCTCCAGCTCCGCCATAGGCAATAGACTCTCTAGTGGTAACAGATACCATTAACATTACTCTCACCCCTTAGTGGTAAAACTACCCTGTTGTAGATGTGCCCCTGTACTACTGACCCCTGTAGATTTGCACCCAGTATATGTGCCCGCAGTAGTTTGTCCCCAGTAGATGTGCCCCCAGTAGAGGTGCCCCCTGTAGATTTGCCTCCATTAGATGTGCCCCCAGTAGAGATGCCCCTGTAGTTATGCCCCCTTAGATGTGCCCCCAGTAGAGATGCCCCTGTAGTTATGCCCCCTTAGATGTGCCCCCAGTAGAGATGCCCCCATTAGATGTGCCCCCATTAGCGATGCCCCTGTAGTTATGCCCCCTTAGATGTGCCGCCAGTAGAGATGCCCCCTTGTAGCGCCGCTTACAAACACACAAAAAAAACAATACTCACCAGCCCCGCTTCTGCTTCCCGTCCACTGCTGCCGCTGTTGCTCCATCTCTGGCCGCCGCCGGCTCCTCTCTATGGGTGAGATGTCATGACGTCTCTCCCATAGCGCCATACAGACACTAGTGGTCAATTATGACCTCTAGTGTCTGTCTGTCAATGGAGCCAGCTGCAGCGGGCGCCCACACTGCCCACGGCGCTTGCTGGAGTGCAGGGTGCGGGCCGCAGTGCCCTGGGCGCCCGCCTTCCTTGCCCGTGCCTAGATCGGCTCCTGTGTATATTGGATAGAGGGGTAGCAGTTGATTTACCGACAGACCCAATACCGATGGTCATAATCCCGACAGCCATTGACCGACAGTCAAAATGCCAACCCGGTCAAAATACTGACAATCATTATGCCGCCATGTTCAAAATGCCGACATAGTCAGAATACCAACATTTGAAATGGCGACATGTCAAAATTCCGACATGCGTTTTGTAAGAAATTTTTGCCCCAAAACAGACTTTGGCCCTCATTCCGAGTTGTTCGCTCGCTAGCTGCTTTCAGCAGCTTTGCACACGCTAAGCCGCCGCCTACTGGGAGTGAATCTTAGCTGTGCTGAATTGCGAACGAAAGGTTCGCAGAATTGCGAATAGAATAGCGATTAGAAATTATTTTGCAGTTTCTGAGTAGCTCGAGACTTACTCTGCCACTGCGATCAGTTCAGACAGTTTCGTTCCTGGTTTGACGTCACACACACGCCCAGCGTTCGCCCAGCCACTCCCCCGTTTCTCCAGACACTCCCGCGTTTTTCCCTGAAACTCCTGCGTTTTTTCACACACACCCATAAAACGGTTAGTTTCCGCCCAGAAACACCCACTTCCTGTCAATCACACTCCGGTCACCAGAACGTTAAGCTGTGAGTAAAATACCAAACTTTTGTGCTAATTTACTTGGCGCAGACGCACTGCGAACATTGCGCATGCGCAGTTTGCGCCTTATCGCACCGATGCAAAGAAAAAGAACGAGCGAACAACTCGGAATAAGGTCTGTCAAAGTCAGAAAAATATCATGCTGCACGTTGCCATATATTCACCTTATGCGCTCGCCCGCTGCACATGCACTTTCTCTGGCGTGCGTGCACATATTCGCAGTTGCGTGACGGCGCCCCTATGGGCGTGCGCTTGAACGCATGGTATGTGCATTTACGGTAGAGTTTGTGTGCGTCTAGCGAGCGACACAATCGCTACTTAATAAATCCATATAGCAGGTTTAATAGATAATGTTCCCCTTAATAGTAACAGTAAGTTTGGTTAGTGTAGTTGGTCCCTGGACAAAGGAATTCCTCTTTTTGTTGTACGAAGGGCCAGACAGGGTTTGAGCAGATGTGTTTGGTACCTAACCGAAGAGTATTTTAATAGCAACAATCCGGTGTTGGTTAGGTAAAGATGAATCGCTCCTGCGTATAGTTATGGCCATTAGTAGATTCTGGACATTTCATATATTTTCAGTTCATTATCCATGCGGCGGGAATCCGGCGATTCCCTCCCACCTGAGCAGTTTGTAACAGCCACAGCCCACCTGTTCAAATCCACCTATGACCTTTTGTTGTGATGCGAGGAGACATTCCTGTGTCCAATGAACAATGAGATTATAGGTCCCTTTGTAGTGTACTGTATGCAGTGTATATAAGATCAGCCAGCCTGGGCAGCTCACTCTCACTCCACAAACGGTTTTCATATTGACTAACTTGGAGCTGGTACCAGGAATAGCGCAGCGATCGTTCCCAGTGTGTGTAAGTAATTCTCTGTAATCAACTCGCTCTTTGTTTGTATTGGCCATTCACTCTCTCTCTCTCTCTCTGTTATAGTATAAGATTGTAACGTTATTGTATATTTCTGTCTAGATATTCTGTTAGAATTATTTGTTAGCTTGTAGTGTATGACTTGTAAACTGTTTACCCCTTTTCGATATAACTAAAAGCTTGTTAGTAAAGGTGTTGGAACCTTAGCACGGTATCGTGTGTTCTTTACATTGCAGAGGGTAATAGGAGCGTCTCGATCGCTCAAACAGCTTTAGGATTAACAAGGTTAAGCAGCGTTATATCGCTGCAGTATTTCAGTACAAGGTTTACAGCATAAGAGTATCCTTTCTGTGTGTTACATTCAAGGTTTACTGATTGTCATCCTGTGAGCGTCTGCGCCGTTCGTGATCTCCTCGTGGTCTCGAGCGTCCGCTACGCTGGTAGCGTAGCATTACGGTAGTCGCCCGCCTATAGCGTGCTCGACACCACGCATTAGGCTGTGAGCGAGCGTGCCGCATGTGCGTCTCGATCACGGCCGAGCGTATGCTACGCTAAGCGCGTACCCTTACGGTACCCCATACGCCAATTGCGTACTGAGTCTCTTACCCATATAGTGAAGGTTATAAGGTAATCAAAATCAGCATTATCAGGTCCTATATACTTTATCATCCCAGTGGGCCTGGAGGGGGAATACAATAGTGTGCCAAGCGCAGCGAGTCACTGTGCCCGAAGCATGGTGACCGCACGCAGTACACTAAGACGGTGTCCATGTTGACCAATATCGACATTGATACACACAAAAAACAGAAAAACTCTTGTCGGTTTCTTGACATGTTGGCATTTCAGATGTCAGTATTCTGACAATATCTGCATTGTGAACATGTCTGCATAATAAATGTCAGTATTTTAACTGTAGGTTAATGGCTGTCGGTATTGTGTTCGTCGGTAAATCATACTGAACCCCGAGAGAGCAGCCCTGCAGTATATTTACTGTATGTGTTGTACAACATGGATTCACAGGTTCTTTGTCTCCTATATAATAATAATCTCCTATATCTCTGTGACTGTGTGGCTAATGCTGTGCGTGGCTAGGAGCTCTCATTGGGCTAGCAGCAGGTCTATCACACCCAGTCCACAGCTGATTGGGTGAGAAACGCCCTCCCACCCAGGTTACATCCAATGGGAGGCTCTGCCCTTTGGCTGCTGTGTGTTCCCAGAGCAGGATTAACAATGGGGCTGATGGAGCTGCAGCTCCAGGTCCACATCCCAAAATAGGCCCACTGCATATGCAGCATCATACCCTCCAACATAAAAATCGCTACAAATTCGAAAAGGGGGCGCGATCACGGGTAAAGTGGTGTGGCCACGCCCCTTTCCCTATACTTTCAATGGAAGTTTGGAGAGCCAAAAATTGGTACAGACCATAAAAAAAAAAGGGACTGTACCTGACAAAAAGGTGCAGCTGGAGGGTATGCCACTGCATCTGCAGCAAGTCTCTGCGCTGTAGATAGGGGGGGGGGAATCCTTTTACTGCAGCGTCCTATGTCCTGCTGCCAGTCCGCCTGCCCCCTCCGGCATCAACAGTCCCCACTCCCTAGCCGCGCCGCAGGTGGAACAAAAGCTGCTGCGGCCACCGGCACAGATGTGTATGAAAGCGGCGCAGCGGAAGGCTTTCATAGCCCTCCCTGCGCCGCATACTCTCTCAGCCCCGGAGCCTCCTCTGCATGTGATATCACAGAAGTGCCTCCCAGCCACAGCCGTGCCCAGATCCCCAGAGGCCCTGACTCCGCAATACAGCACCTGGGCTGCCGGCCTGGAAGCCCCGAGATGGCTAATGTAGCGGATAGAGAGGGTGATATCGCGGAGGGTAATGTCTGGACGCTGAATCAATGTAAAAGGTGACATTGCAGTGCAGTGCAGTGGGTGTGCAGTGTCACTGACACTGCACAGCACTCTCACCTTTTACACTGATTCAGCGAGTCAGTCAGTTCTGCCAGCCAGTCACTATTGTTAGCGCCGGTGTCCCAATGCGCCGCATTACAGGGAAGTAGAAGCACTAAATAAACTACAGCTCCCAGCAGCCCTTAGCGCAGGGAGGACAGCAGCTTAGTTGCTTCCAGGAGAAGAAGCAGGAGAAGCTTTACCTGCCCCTCCCCCTCTCGCAGTGCCTCCAGGCCCCATCCGCAGCACCCACACACACCCCTCCACCACCCGCGGTGGCTCCGGACCCCCTCCCCCACCCGCAGCACCCCCACACCTGCCCCTCCACCACCCACGGCACCACCGCACCCACCCCTCCCACACCCGCAGCACCCCCAGACCCTCTCCCCCATCCGTCTCTCCCCCGCACCCGCCACTCCTCCAACCACAGCACCTACTAGGTGATTCATCAGGCCATGCGTGCGCTGTTCACGCCGTTGCAAGGGGCTACGGTCCCTTATCCATCGCATGCCCTTTGTCTGCAATATTTAACCACTCACAAAATTATGATTGGAGGTAATACTCCATATAATATAAATATTGCACGCCACAAGGGCGTGCAAGGGTTAAGGGGGCATAGCCCCTTATGACGGTGTGAAGAGCGCCCGTAGGGCGCGATGAATCACCTAGTTCTGTAAAAACGCTTCTGCTCTGTGGGTTACCAGCTTGACAGATAGGAATTGCCAGTGGGGTTTATTGCCGGCGGTAACCGCATCAGTATATAAGCAGTCAGGTGTCCGAGGTTCTGGCCTGGTGAGAAAGCTTCACAAATCTCAAACCTTAAACCCACACAAGTCTGGCTCAGTAACGCAATTACCTTTACTTCAAACACTGGAGAGAATTGTATTTTGTATTAAAACGTAAAAAAAATATAAAATAAAATAAAACTTTTTTTCTGTTCTACAAAAATAAAACTACTATCGGTCGCCTTTACCAATGACCCTCATTGTGTTCCCACTAAGATGGCGTCCTGCGTTCACCGTGCACCAAACCCCCTCCCAAACGCACACAAAAAGGAGACCCTGGAACATCTAGCTCTCGTTCTACCGCTCAGAATACAGAACACTCGGCAGAGCCTCTAGCAGGTTAATGTAAATGAAGGTCTCCTTCAGTGCTAAGGTCAGCGATGGCCATTCACTGAGCTCCGTCTATAAAATGTGCCCAGGGCTGCTGGCTTCAGATTCCGGCTCTCACAAACACATCCATATTCATTAGGTTTCGCTCGGAATTTGCTAAGAGTGAGGATGAAAAGGGGGGGGTTGATAGCACGCAACAACATGAAACAACTCGTCTTCAAGCGGAGAGAAAACAAACTAATGAGCCCGCAGTTCATGAGGTTTCCCTTTAATGCACATCAGACACCTTCAGCTGCAGCGATGCGCTATTTAGTGTAGCTGGGTCACGCCAGATGAGGCTTTTTCTTCATCTCGTGTGGAGAGGATTGGTGGAGGAGGGTGGGGGGGGTGTACAGTGCAGTGCATCTCGTGGCAGATCCACTCCTAATGAGCTCATTGGATTAAGGCATCCGTTAAACTAAGTTGGAGAGTTTGCTCTGGTGTGTCGGAGTGGCGCTGAGTGGTGTGAGGTGCTGCCGGCCCAGCTGTGGGCGAAGCATCCGCCTAAACATAACAATTTCTCCTGTAAGCCTCAGCGGATGTGGTCATGCTGTAATGTAACTTTACAATGCGGACAGACATAATGCTGACACCACAATATTGGCTGTTATGTCAGCATTGTTGAGGATGTCGGCAACTGCAGAATGTTGAAATGTTCCCAATGTCAACATGTGAAGTGTTGACATTCTGTACACATGGGGAGGTTAGGGTTAGGCACTAGGGTGAGGGTTAGGATGTGGGAGAGGAGGATTAGGGTTAGGCACCAGAGGGAGGGATAAGGTCAGGTACTAGGGGAAGGGTTAGGGATAGGCTGCAGGATGGCAGGTTAGGGTTAGGCACTAGTGTGAGGGGTTAGACACTAGGGTGAGGGGTTAGACACTAGGGTGAGGGGTTAGGCACTAGGGTGAGGGGTTAGGCACTAGGGTGAGGGGTTAGGCACTAGATAAAGTGTTAGGGTTAGGCTACGGGAGGAGAGGGTGAGGCTCAGGCTACGTGATGGGAGTTTAGGGTTAGTCACTAGGGTGAGGGGTTAGACACTAGGGTGAGGGGTTAGACACTAGGGTGAGGGGTTAGACACTAGGGTGAGGGGCTAGACACTAGGGTGCGGGGTTAGGCACTAGATAAAGTGTTAGGGTTAGGCTACGGGAGGAGAGGGTGAGGCTCAGGCTACGTGATGGGAGTTTAGGGTTAGTCACTAGGGTGAGGGGTTAGAAACTAGGGTGAGGGGTTAGACACTAGGGTGAGGGGTTAGACACTAGGGTGAGGGGTTAGACACTAGGGTGAGGGGTTAGACACTAGGGTGAGGGGTTAGACACTAGGGTGAGGGGCTAGACACTAGGGTGAGGGGTTAGGCACTAGATAAAGTGTTAGGGTTAGGCTACGGGAGGAGAGGGTGAGACTCAGGCTACGTGATGGGAGGTTAGGGTTAGTCACTAGGGTGAGGGGTTAGAAACT
This sequence comes from Pseudophryne corroboree, assembly GCF_028390025.1. Lineage (NCBI taxonomy): Eukaryota > Metazoa > Chordata > Amphibia > Anura > Myobatrachidae > Pseudophryne > Pseudophryne corroboree. Next base: position 156,336,488 of record NC_086455.1, read on the forward strand.
AGGGTGAGGGGTTAGACACTAGGGTAAGGGGTTAGACACTAGGGTGAGGGGTTAGGCACTAGATAAAGTGTTAGGGTTAGGCTACGGGAGGAGAGGGTGAGACTCAGGCTACGTGATGGGAGGTTAGGGTTAGACACTAGGGTGAGGGGTTAGACACTAGGGTGAGGGGTTAGGCACTAGGGTGAAGGGTTAGGCACTGGATAAAGTGTTAGGGTTAGGCTACGGGAGGAGAGGGTGAGACTCAGGCTACGTGATTGGAGGTTAGGGTTAGACACTAGGGTGAGGGGTTAGGCACTGGATAAAGTATTAGGGTTAGGCTACGGGAGGAGAGGGTGAGACTCAGGCTACGTGATGGGAGGTTAGGGTTAGACAATAGGGTGAGGGGTTAGACACTAGGATGAGGGGTTAGACACTAGGGTGAGGGGTTAGGCACTGGATAAAGTGTTAGGGTTAGGCTACGGGAGGAGAGGGTGAGACTCATGCTACGTGATGGGAGGTTAGGGTTAGTCACTAGGGTGAGGGGTTAGAAACTAGGGTGAGGGGTTAGACACTAGGGTAAGGGGTTAGACACTAGGGTGAGGGGTTAGGCACTAGATAAAGTGTTAGGGTTAGGCTACGGGAGGAGAGGGTGAGACTCAGGCTACGTGATGGGAGGTTAGGGTTAGACACTAGGGTGAGCGGTTAGACACTAGGGTGAGGGGTTAGGCACTAGGGTGAAGGGTTAGGCACTGGATAAAGTGTTAGGGTGAGGCTACGGGAGGAGAGGGTGAGACTCAGGCTACGTGATTGGAGGTTAGGGTTAGACACTAGGGTGAGGGGTTAGGCACTGGATAAAGTATTAGGTTAGGCTACGGGAGGAGAGGGTGAGACTCAGGCTACGTGATGGGAGGTTAGGGTTAGACAATAGGGTGAGGGGTTAGACACTAGGATGAGGGGTTAGACACTAGGGTGAGGGGTTAGGCACTGGATAAAGTGTTAGGGTTAGGCTACGGGAGGAGAGGGTGAGACTCAGGCTACGTGATGGGAGGTTAGGGTTAGTCACTAGGGTGAGGGGTTAGAAACTAGGGTGAGGGGTTAGACACTAGGGTAAGGGGTTAGACACTAGGGTGAGGGGTTAGGCACTAGATAAAGTGTTAGGGTTAGGCTACGGGAGGAGAGGGTGAGACTCAGGCTACGTGATGGGAGGTTAGGGTTAGACAATAGGGTGAGGGGTTAGACACTAGGATGAGGGGTTAGACACTAGGGTGAGGGGTTAGGCACTGGATAAAGTGTTAGGGTTAGGCTACGGGAGGGGAGGGTGAGACTCAGGCTACGTGATGGGAGGTTAGGGTTAGACAATAGGGTGAGGGTTTAGACACTAGGATGAGGGGTTAGACACTAGGGTGAGGGGTTAGGCACTGGATAAAGTGTTAGGGTTAGGCTACGGGAGGAGAGGGTGAGACTCAGGCTACGTGATGGGAGGTTAGGGTTAGACACTAGGGTGAGGGGTTAGACACTAGGGTGAGGGGTTAGGCACTAGGGTGAAGGGTTAGGCACTGGATAAAGTGTTAGGGTTAGGCTACGGGAGGAGAGGGTGAGACTCAGGCTACGTGATGGGAGGTTAGGGTTAGACACTAGGGTGAGGGGTTAGACACTAGGGTGAAGGGTTAGGCACTGGATAAAGTGTTAGGGTTAGGCTACGGGAGGAGAGGGTGAGACTCAGGCTACGTGATGGGAGGTTAGGGTTAGACAATAGGGTGAGGGGTTAGACACTAGGGTGAGGGGTTAGTCACTAGGGTGAGGGGTTAGAAACTAGGGTGAGGGGTTAGACACTAGGGTAAGGGGTTAGACACTAGGGTGAGGGGTTAGGCACTAGATAAAGTGTTAGGGTTAGGCTACGGGAGGAGAGGGTGAGACTCAGGCTACGTGATGGGAGGTTAGGGTTAGACAATAGGGTGAGGGGTTAGACACTAGGGTGAGGGGTTAGTCACTAGGGTGAGGGGTTAGAAACTAGGGTGAGGGGTTAGACACTAGGGTAAGGGGTTAGACACTAGGGTGAGGGGTTAGGCACTAGATAAAGTGTTAGGGTTAGGCTACGGGAGGAGAGGGTGAGACTCAGGCTACGTGATGGGAGGTTAGGGTTAGACACTAGGGTGAGGGGTTAGGCACTGGATAAAGTGTTAGGGTTAGGCTACGGGAGGAGAGGGTGAGACTCAGGCTACGTGATGGGAGGTTAGGGTTAGACAATAGGGTGAGGGTTTAGACACTAGGATGAGGGGTTAGACACTATGGTGAGGGGTTAGGCACTGGATAAAGTGTTAGGGTTAGGCTACGGGAGGAGAGGGTGAGACTCCGGCTACGTGATGGGAGGTTAGGGTTAGACACTAGGGTGAGGGGTTAGACACTAGGGTGAGGGGTTAGGCACTGGATAAAGTGTTAGGGTTAGGCTACGGGAGGAGAGGGTGAGACTCAGGCTACGTGATGGGAGGTTAGGGTTAGACACTAGGGTGAGGGGTTAGACACTAGGGTGAGGGGTTAGGCACTGGATAAAGTGTTAGGGTTAGGCTACGGGAGGAGAGGGTGAGACTCAGGCTACGTGATGGGAGGTTAGGGTTAGACACTATGGTGAGGGGTTAGGCACTGGATAAAGTGTTAGGATTAGGCTACGGGAGGAGAGGGTGAGACTCAGGCTACGTGATGGGAGGTTAGGGTTAGACAATAGGGTGAGGGGTTAGACACTAGGGTGAGGGGTTAGACACTAGGGTGAGGGTTAGACACTAGGGTGAGGGGTTAGGCACTGGATAAAGTGTTAGGGTTAGGCTACGGGAGGAGAGGGTGAGACTCAGGCTACGTGATGGGAGGTGAGGGGTTAGACACTAGGATGAGGGGTTAGACACTATGGTGAGGGGTTAGGCACTAGATAAAGTGTTAGGGTTAGGCTACGGGAGGAGAGGGTGAGACTCAGGCTACGTGATGGGAGGTTAGGGTTAGACACTAGGGTGAGGGGTTAGGCACTGGATAAAGTGTTAGGGTTAGGCTACGGGAGGAGAGGGTGAGACTCAGGCTACGTGATGGGAGGTTAGGGTTAGTCACTAGGGGAGGGCCCAAAAACAAGGCAAAATGTCATCTTCCCAACGTTGGGTTTTGGGTTCGGGTGCCATTTCAATTTCCCATTGAAGTCTAGCTGTCTGCGAGATCTGTCCTCACAGCTCTCTGCCAATAGCTTCCTACATTCTCGTCCAGCCCAGAGGCTGCTGCAGCCACACACAAGCCGCACACTCACACACTGCTCATGCTAAGAGAGGTGTGTACACTACAGCGCCTGGACCATCATCATCCTCACAGACGCCACCACCAGGGGACCCCTCCCACCTGCTGACACAGTAAGTGCACTATTACCGCTAGGCTACAGACTGTATGTCTACCCACATTGCATCCGACCCACAGTGTAAACCACACTATCTGACCAGCGCTGTATCCAACCTGCACTATAACACACACTGTATCCGACCCGCACTGTATCCAACCCGCACTATAACACACACTGTATCCGACCCGCACTGTATCCAACCCGCACTATAACACAAACTGTATCCGACCCGCACTGTATCCAACCCGCACTATAACCCACACTGTATCCGACCCGCACTGTATCCAACCTGCACTATAACCCACACTGTATCCGACCAGCGCTGTATCCAACCTGCACTATAACCCACACTGTATCCGACCAGCGCTGTATCCAACCTGCACTATAACACACACTGTATCCGACCCGCACTGTATCCAACCCGCACTATAACACAAACTGTATCCGACCCGCACTGTATCCAACCCGCACTATAACCCACACTGTATCCGACCCGCACTGTATCCAACCTGCACTATAACCCACACTGTATCCGACCAGCGCTGCATCCAACCTGCACTATAACCCACACTGTATCCGACCAGCGCTGTATCCAACCCGCACTATAACACACACTGTATCCGACCCGCACTGTATCCAACCCGCACTATAACACAAACTGTATCCGACCCGCACTGTATCCAACCCGCACTATAACTCACACTGTATCCGACCCGCACTGTATCCAACCTGCACTATAACCCACACTGTATCCAACCTGCACTATAACCCACACTGTATCCGACCCGCACTGTATCCAACCTGCACTATAACCCACACTGTATCCGACCCGCACTGTATCCAACCTGCACTATAACCCACACTGTATCTGACCAGCGCTGTAACCCACACTGTATGTGACCTGCACTGTATCTGTCCCGCACTGTAACCCACACTGTATGTGACCTGCACTGTATCTGTCCCGCACTGTAACCCACACTGTATGTGACCTGCACTGTATCTGTCCCGCACTGTAACCCACACTGTATGTGACCTGCACTGTATCTGTCCCGCACTGTAACCCACACTGTATGTGACCTGCACTGTATCTGTCCCGCACTGTAACCCGTACTGTAACCCACACTGTATCTGACCCGCACTGTAACCCACACTGTATGTGACCTGCACTGTATCTGACCCGAACTGTAACCCACACTGTATGTGACCTGCACTGTATCTGACCCGCACTGTAACCCACACTGTATGTGACCTGCACTGTATCTGGCCCACACTGTAACCCGTACTGTAACCCACACTGTATCTGACCCGCACTGTAACCCACACTGTATCTGACCCACACTGTAACCCGTACTGTAACCCACACTGTATCTGACCCGCACTGTAACCCACACTGTATGTGACCTGCACTGTATCTGTCCCGCACTGTAACCCACACTGTATGTGACCTGCACTGTATCTGACCCGCACTGTAACCCACACTGTATGTGACCTGCACTGTATCTGACCCGCACTGTAACCCACACTGAACAGAACGCTGTTTTATGGTTGGGTACATGTTGGGGAGCTGCTGGATGAAGGAGACACTGATTCCCCGATTTAGATAAGGAGCTGGCACTGATCACATGGCTGTGGAGGATATGACGCCAGGACACACTACACTTAGCTGATGCCTGGTGTGCCGCTGGCTGCCACACATTAATCTCTGATCCCCTAGGGGGGAACTGGCTGCCTCAACCAAAAGGCTGATTGATCGGAGCTTTACATGGGCACAGAGTGCCAGTCATCAGTGGCCCAGGGCCCCCAGGAGGGAGGCCCAGATCGAGCACTGAGAGTAGGCATGTGCTGGGGGCATGTGGACTAATGAAGGGGGAATCCGCTTCTGCTGGTACTATTTTAAACACTGTTTAGGGTGTTGGTAACTACTACTACTTTTGAGCCATGATATACCCCGCATGATTCTTAGTAAATTTCTGTGTTGTATTCTTTTCTATTGATAATACTTGTGAGTTGATTTGATTGGTTATTGATAATACATTACTAATTTGTAAAACATTTTTATACAGAAATAACTGCCGTAGTTTGTGCCGCTGCTCTGCTGCTTAGACTAACCAGCCAGCATTTGTCCATTATTGGTGAACAATATTGTGGGCTGTGAGGTTCAAAATTCACTGAAATGGTTGGAAATTGAGGTTAATAATACAGGAAGCGGTTAAGATACCCCCGCTTGAGATCCCGGCGATCACAATGCTGACGCCGGAATACGGACAAGTGGTACAATGGCTTGCCGAAATATCGGCAAGACAGGTTATTATCCCCCTTTGGGTGTCCACAACACCCATAGAGGGAGAATATAACCTGTGGCAAGAGCAGCCAGCCCACAAGGGGCTTTTGAGCGCTCGCTACCGTCATACTACTGACCGGGATGCCGCTGTCAGTAAACTGACAGACGGCATCCTGGTCAGTGGTGATTCATAATGAACACAATAATACTATAGTTACAAAAACAGGCCCAAATCACCAGGGCCGTTTCTTGGGGCAGGCGAGCAGTGCAACCGCACTGGGCGGGGGGCGGAGTTTCACGGAATAACGCATTTGCGTTGTTACGTCACGACACAACCCCATCACTCCGCGAAACTCCCCCCCCCCCCCCCCTCGAGCGGAGTACAGAGGGGGATCCAAGTTAGGAAGAGGGAAAGGCTGACGCGAGGAGCGACTGGTGAGGCGGGCCGAAGAGTGGTAATCGCCTCTGTAAGTATTCTCTCTCTCTCTCTCTCTCTCAATATGTAAAATGGGGACACCTGCCGTATTGTGTGACATGGGGACTCTTGCCTGCCGTAGTGTGGGGATTTAATAAATCAAGGGCATTGCGGTGTGTGGCATAATATGGTGCAGGGGGCATTACTGTGTGGAGCTTAATATGGTAGAATTTTTTTCTCCTGTGGTGGTCGTGATCTGTTGGAGCAGGGTCAAAAACTGGATTGTGAGGTAGTCTTTTCAGACGAGGCCACACCCATTTAGATGAGGCCACGCCCCGTTGCCGGGTGCGCGCAGAAGTTTTTTTTTTATCTAAGTGGGTGTGTGTGGGCGGGGGGGGGGCACATTTTTTTATGTCATGGGTGGCGCATTTTTAAATCTCGCACTGGGAGCCAAATTGGCTAGAAGCAGCCCTGCAAATCACAAATCCAAATCCAAAACACGTGAGGGTAGTTTTGCTAAATTAGTACTAATACCACGGGGTCGGCACACATCTCTAGTTTAGGATTTGGGCTCAAATATGCTAAAAATGCAACGCTGACAACTTGACATTCACAATGTGGAAATTTTTTACCATATCCAAACCAGTGCATGGTCTGACCATGTAATTAGGCCTATGGGGGGTCATTCCGAGTTGATCGCTAGCAGCCGTTGTTCGCTGCGTCGCGATCAATGAAAAAAAATGGCAAATCTGCGCATGCGTATACACCGCAATGCGCAGGCGCGTTGTAAGGGTACAATGAGCATCGTGGATTTGCACAGAGTGTAACGAACATTCCAGTCGCACGGCCGAACGCAGGAAGATTGACATGAACGGGGCGTTTCTGGGTGTCAACTGACCGTTTTCAGGGAGTGCTTAGAAAAACGCAGGTGTGGCAGAAAAAACGCAGGCGTGGCTGGGCGTTTGCTGGGCGGGTGTGTGACGTCAAAAGCCGTCCCTCCGTCGTTAGAATCAGCGCACATGAAGAGTAACTACAGGGCTGGTCTTGTTTTGCACAATAACGATTTTGCAGGCGCTCTGCTGCACAAGCGTTCGCACTTCTGCAAAGCGAAAATACACTCCCCAGAGGGCGGCGACTTTGCGTTTACACGAGCTGCTAAAAACTGCTAGCGAGCGATCAACTCGGAATGTCCCCCTATGGGGGTAATTCTGAGTTGATCGCAGCAGCAAATATGTTAGCAAATGGGCAAAACCATGTGCACTGCAGGGGAGGCAGATATAACATGTGCAGAGAGAGTTAGATTTGGGTGGGGTGTGTTCAAACTGAAATCTAACTTGCAGTGTAAAAATCAAGCAGCCAGTATTTACCCTGCACAGAAACAAAATAACCTACCCAAATCTAACTCTCTCTGCAAATGTTATATCTGCCCCTCCTGCAGTGCACATAGGCCCTCATTCCGAGTTGGTCGCTCGCAAGCGGATTTTAGCAGAATTGCTCATGCTAAGCCGCCGCCTACTGGGAGTGAATCTTAGCATCTTAAAATTGCGAACGAAGTAATCGCAATATTGCGATTACACACCTCGTAGCGGTTTCTGAGTAACTTCAACCTTACTCGGCATCTGCGATCAGTTCAGTGCTTGTCGTTCCTGGTTTGACGTCACAAACACACCCAGCGTTCGCCCAGACACTCCTCCGTTTCTCCGGCCACTCCTGCGTTTTTTCCGGAAACGGTAGCGTTTTTTCCCACACGCCCATAAAACGGCCTGTTTCCGCCCAGTAACACCCATTTCCTGTCAATCACATTACGATCGCCAGAACGATGAAAAAGCCGTGAGTAAAATTCCTAACTACATAGCAAATTTACTTGGCGCAGTCGCAGTGCGGACATTGCGCATGCGCATTAAGCGGAAAATCGCTGCGATGCGAAGATTTTTACCGAGCGAACAACTCGGAATGAGGGCCATGGTTTTGCCCAACTGCTAACAGATTTGCTGCTGCGATCAACTCAGAATTAGGCCCTATGGGGGTCATTCCGAGTTGTTCGCTCGCAAGCTGCTTTTAGCAGCTTTGCACACGCTAAGCCGCCGCCTACTGGGAGTGAATCTTAGCTTATCAAAATTGCGAACGAAAGATTAGCAGAATTGCGAATAGACACTTCTTAGCAGTTTCTGAGTAGCTCCAGACTTACTCGGCATCTGCGATCAGTTCAGTCAGTGTCGTTCCTGGTTTGACGTCACAAACACACCCAGCGTTCGCCCAGACACTCCTCCGTTTCTCCAGCCACTCCCGCGTTTTTCCCAGAAACGGTAGCGTTTTTACACACACACTCATAAAACGGCCAGTTTCCGCCCAGAAACACCCACTTCCTGTCAATCACATTACGATCTCCAGAACGAAGAAAAAACCTCGTAATGCCGTGAGTAAAATACCTAACTGCATAGCAAATTTACTTGGCGCAGTCGCACTGCGGACATTGCGCATGCGCATTAGCAACTAATCGCTCCGTTGCGAGAAAAATATAACAAGCGAACAACTCGGAATGTCCCCCTATATGCGCATCTTTGAGAAAATGTACATGTCCTAGAAACACATAGTTGATTCTGGTATATGTAGATGGGGAATACATTAAATAAAAATAAAAAAGTGAAGTCCCTCACCGCTGGGTGCAGTAACCACCGTTAGCAGCTGGTCAGTAGCGGATCTTGCCACGGGCAAGCAGGACTTTTGCCCGGGGCGCCGCCTTCCAGAGGGCGCCGCACCATGGCAAGATCCGCCACTGCTGTGCCCTTCGCTGCCCGCTGTGTCCCCTGTGAAGGGAACTAGACGCTACGCATCTAGTTTCCCTTCGTGGAGAGGACCTTTTGCTGTGCGGTGCGCGATGACGTCATCGCGCACCGCTCAGCATTTAAGCGGCGCTACTACTGTACAGGGGGCGTAACTGACCACGCCCCCTGTATTATGCCACGCCCCCATTTCCTGCCCGGGGCGCAGAGAGGGCTCGAACCGGCCCTGCAGCTGGTGCTCATGACCTTTTGGGCATCACAATGAGCAACTCTCACAACTCCTCAAGAGGAGTCCAGGGGGTTTATTTACTAAGTGTCTGGTTCTAAACCCTGGCACTTTCCATCGTGTTTATGCCCATATTTTAAAAGACACTGCTTTTAGTAGCAAAACAAGGCTCTTAAAAAGTGAAACGTTGTTCTTTTAAATTTCAGACATCAACAAGATTAGAAGCTCCAGATGCTAGAAAACAACGCTTGGTAAATAAACCCTCGAAAAGAGGATCAAGTGCCCAATTCAAATCCCCATCCACAACTAGATTATCTTCTTGGTAGGAATCGAGGATGTCTAGAGAACGGGTGATGAATGGTGACTGACCCTGGTTTGGGGCATATAAGTTTACAAATGTACATATCTGATTAAACATGGAGCATTTCCATAGAATTTCTCTATCATATCCCAATGGTGACCACCAAGGTGATACAGTAGGCATATGTTTAGCAAAAAGAGGTTGCAACCCCTTTCAATTTATCCATGAATTTGGGGCTGCAGAAGTATGAGGAAAGGGGTACTGATGATTTTTTTAAATGACCATCTAGAATAAAGGGGGAAATTTATCAGCGTTTGGAGAGAGATAAAGTGGAGTGAAATAAAGTACCAACCAATCATCTCCTGTCATATTTTTAAACACAGCCATTAACATAGCAAGTAGGGGCTGATTGGCTGGTACTCTGGGGTATATTTATCAAAGCTTGCAGAGTTATAAAGTGGAGAGAGGTAGGGGCAGATATAATAAGACTTGGGGAGAGATCAAGTGGAAAGAGATAAAGTATGAACCATACTTGCCTACCCTCCCGGATCAGTCAGCAGTCTCCCGAAAATTGGGTGGAGCTCCCAGTCTCCCAGAAATGTGGGCAAGTCTCTTGCATCACCCCTGCAGCTGCTCGCATCTGCCCTTGGCCACCCACAACAAAGCACAAGTGGGCAGTCCAAAGGGACCCAATGATGTAATTCGTGCTGATTTGCACCATCATAGCCCTGCTATACAATAGGGATGTGCACTTGCAATTTTTCGGGTTTTGTCTTTTGGTTTTGGGTTCGGTTCCGCGGCCGTGTTTTGGGTTCGACCGCGTTTTGGCAAAACCTCACCGAATTTTTTTTGTCGGATTCGGGTGTGTTTTGGATTCGGGTGTTTTTTTCAAAAAACCCTAAAAAACAGCTTAAATCATAGAATTTGGGGGTCATTTTGATCCCAAAGTATTATTAACCTCAAAAACCATAATTTCCACTCATTTTCAGTCTATTCTGAATACCTCACACCTCACAATATTATTTTTAGTCCTAAAATTTGCACCGAGGTCGCTGGATGACTAAGCTAAGCGACCCTAGTGGCCGACACAAACACCTGGCCCATCTAGGAGTGTCACGCAGGATGGCCCTTCCAAAAAACACTCCCCAAACAGCACATGACGCAAAGAAGAAAAAAAGAGGCGCAATGAGGTAGCTGTGTGAGTAAGCTAAGCGACCCTAGTGGCCGACACAAACACCTGGCCCATCTAGGAGTGGCACTGCAGTGTCACGCAGGATGGCCCTTCCAAAAAACACTCCCCAAACAGCACATGACGCAAAGAAGAAAAAAAGAGGCGCAATGAGGTAGCTGTGTGAGTAAGCTACGCGACCCTAGTGGCCGACACAAACACCTGGCCCATCTAGGAGTGGCACTGCAGTGTCACGCAGGATGGCCCTTCCAAAAAACACTCCCCAAACAGCACATGACGCAAAGAAGAAAAAAAGAGGCGCAATGAGGTAGCTGTGTGAGTAAGATAAGCGACCCTAGTGGCCGACACAAACACCTGGCCCATCTAGGAGTGGCACTGCAGTGTCACGCAGGATGGCCCTTCCAAAAAACACTCCCCAAACAGCACATGACGCAAAGAAGAAAAAAAGAGGCGCAATGAGGTAGCTGTGTGAGTAAGATAAGCGACCCTAGTGGCCGACACAAACACCTGGCCCATCTAGGAGTGGCACTGCAGTGTCACGCAGGATGGCCCTTCCAAAAAACACTCCCCAAACAGCACATGACGCAAAGAAGAAAAAAAGAGGCGCAATGAGGTAGCTGTGTGAGTAAGATAAGCGACCCTAGTGGCCGACACAAACACCTGGCCCATCTAGGAGTGGCACTGCAGTGTCACGCAGGATGGCCCTTCCAAAAAACACTCCCCAAACAGCACATGACGCAAATAAAAATGAAAGAAAAAAGAGGTGCAAGATGGAATTGTCCTTGGGCCCTCCCACCCACCCTTATGTTGTATAAACAGGACATGCACACTTTAACCAACCCATCATTTCAGTGACAGGGTCTGCCACACGACTGTGACTGAAATGACGGGTTGGTTTGGACCCCCACCGAAAAAGAAGCAATTAATCTCTCCTTGCACAAACTGGCTCTACAGAGGCAAGATGTCCACCTCATCATCATCCTCCGATATATCACCGTGTACATCCCGCTCCTCACAGATTATCAATTCGTCCCCACTGGAATCCACCATCTCAGCTCCCTGTGTACTTTGTGGAGGCAATTGCTGCTGGTCAATGTCTCCACGGAGGAATTGATTATAATTCATTTTAATGAACATCATCTTCTCCGCATTTTCTGGAAGTAACCTCGTACGCAGATTGCTGACAAGGTGAGCGGCGGCACTAAACACTCTTTCGGAGTACACACTTGTGGGAGGGCAACTTAGGTAGAATAAAGCCAGTTTGTGCAAGGGCCTCCAAATTGCCTCTTTTTCCTGCCAGTATAAGTACGGACTGTCTGACGTGCCTACTTGGATGCGGTCACTCATATAATCCTCCACCATTCTTTCAATGGTGAGAGAATCATATGCAGTGACAGTAGACGACATGTCCGTAATCGTTGTCAGGTCCTTCAGTCCGGACCAGATGTCAGCATCAGCACTCGCTCCAGACTGCCCTGCATCACCGCCAGCGGGTGGGCTCGGAATTCTGAGCCTTTTCCTCGCACCCCCAGTTGCGGGAGAATGTGAAGGAGGAGATGTTGACAGGTCGCGTTCCGCTTGACTTGACAATTTTGTCACCAGCAGGTCTTTGAACCCCAGCAGACTTGTGTCTGCCGGAAAGAGAGATCCAAGGAAGTTTTTAAATCTAGGATCGAGCACGGTGGCCAAAATGTAGTGCTCTGATTTCAACAGATTGACCACCCGTGAATCCTTGTTAAGCGAATTAAGGGCTCCATCCACAAGTCCCACATGCCTAGCGGAATCGCTCCCTTTTAGCTCCTCCTTCAATGCCTCCAGCTTCTTCTGCAAAAGCCTGATGAGGGGAATGACCTGACTCAGGCTGGCAGTGTCTGAACTGACTTCACGTGTGGCAAGTTCAAAAGGTTGCAGAACCTTGCAAAACGTTGAAATCATTCTCCACTGCGCTTGAGACAGGTACATTCCACCTCCTATATCGTGCTCAATTGTATAGGCTTGAATGGCCTTTTGCTGCTCCTCCAACCTCTGAAGCATATAGAGGGTTGAATTCCACCTCGTTACCACTTCTTGCTTCAGATGATGGCAGGGCAGGTTCAGGCGTTTTTGGTGGTGCTCCAGTCTTCTGTACGTGGTGCCTGTACGCCGAAAGTGTCCCGCAATTCTTCTGGCCACCGACAGCATCTCTTGCACGCCCCTGTCGTTTTTTTAAAAATTCTGCACCACCAAATTCAAGGTATGTGCAAAACATGGGATGTGCTGGAATTTGCCCATATTTAATGCACACACAATATTGCTGGCGTTGTCCGATGCCACAAATCCACAGGAGAGTCCAATTGGGGTAAGCCATTCCGCGATGATCTTCCTCAGTTGCCGTAAGAGGTTTTCAGCTGTGTGCGTATTCTGGAAACCGGTGATACAAAGCGTAGCCTGCCTAGGAAAGAGTTGGCGTTTGCGAGATGCTGCTACTGGTGCCGCCGCTGCTGTTCTTGCGGCGGGAGTCCATACATCTACCCAGTGGGCTGTCACAGTCATATAGTCCTGACCCTGCCCTGCTCCACTTGTCCACATGTCCGTGGTTAAGTGGACATTGGGTACAACTGCATTTTTTAGGACACTGGTGAGTCTTTTTCTGACGTCCGTGTACATTCTCGGTATCGCCTGCCTAGAGAAGTGGAACCTAGATGGTATTTGGTAACGGGGGCACACTGCCTCAATAAATTGTCTAGTTCCCTGTGAACTAACGGCGGATACCGGACGCACGTCTAACACCAACATAGTTGTCAAGGCCTCAGTTATCCGCTTTGCAACAGGATGACTGCTGTGATATTTCATCTTCCTCGCAAAGGACTGTTGGACAGTCAATTGCTTGGTGGAAGTAGTAAAAGTGGGCTTACGACTTCCCCTCTGGGATGACCATCGACTCCCAGCAGCAACAACAGCAGCGCCAGCAGCAGTAGGCGTTACACACAAGGATGCATCGGAGGAATCCCAGGCAGGAGAGGACTCGTCAGAATTGCCAGTGACATGGCATGCAGGACTATTGGCATTCCTGGGGAAGGAGGAAATTGACACTGAGGGAGTTGGTGGGGTGGTTTGCGTGAGCTTGGTTACAAGAGGAAGGGATTTACTGGTCAGTGGACTGCTTCCGCTGTCGCCCAAAGTTTTTGAACTTGTCACTGACTTATTATGAATGCGCTGCAGGTGACGTATAAGGGAGGATGTTCCGAGGTGGTTAACGTCCTTACCCCTACTTATTACAGCTTGACAAAGGCAACACACGGCTTGACAAATGTTGTCCGCATTTCTGGTGAAATACTTCCACACCGAAGAGCTGATTTTTTTGGTATTTTCACCAGGCATGTCAACGGCCCTATTCCTCCCACGGACAACAGGTGTCTCCCTGGGTGCCTGACTTAAACAAACCACCTCACCATCAGAATCCTCCTTGTCAATTTCCTCCCCAGCGCCAGCAACACCCATATCCTCCTCATCCTGGTGTACTTCAACACTGACATCTTCAATCTGACTATCAGGAACTGGACTGCGGGTGCTCCTTCCAGCACTTGCAGGGGGCGTGCAAATGGTGGAAGGCGCATGCTCTTCACGTCCAGTGTTGGGAAGGTCAGGCATCGCAACCGACACAATTGGACTCTCCTTGTGGATTTGGGATTTCGAAGAACGCACAGTTCTTTGCGGTGCTTTTGCCAGCTTGAGTCTTTTCAGTTTTCTAGTGAGAGGCTGAGTGCTTCCATCCTCATGTGAAGCTGAACCACTAGCCATGAACATAGGCCAGGGCCTCAGCCGTTCCTTGCCACTCCGTGTGGTAAATGGCATATTGGCAAATTTACGCTTCTCCTCCGACAATTTTATTTTAGATTTTGGAGTCCTTTTTTTACTGATATTTGGTGTTTTGGATTTTACATGCTCTGTACTATGACATTGGGCATCGGCCTTGGCAGACGACGTTGCTGGCATTTCATCGTCTCGGCCATGACTAGTGGCAGCAGCTTCAGCACGAGGTGGAAGTGGATCTTGATCTTTCCCTAATTTTGGAACCTCAACATTTTTGTTCTCCATATTTTAATAGGCACAACTAAAAGGCACCTCAGGTAAACAATGGAGATGGATGGATACTAGTATACTTATGGATGGACGAGCGACTGCCGACACAGAGGTAGCTACAGCCGTGGACTACCGCACTGTGTCTGCTGCTAATATAGACTGGATGATAATGAGATGAAATCAATATATATATATATATAATATCACTAGTACTGCAGCCGGACAGGTATATATATTTATTATGTAATGACTGATGACGGACCTGCTGGACACTGTCAGCTCAGCAGCACCGCAGACTGCTACAGTAAGCTACTATAGTAGTATGTATAAAGAAGAAAAAAAAAAAACCACGGGTAGGTGGTATACAATTATGGATGGACCAGCGACTGCCGACACAGAGGTAGCTACAGCCGTGGACTACCGTACTGTGTCTGCTGCTAATATAGACTGGATGATAATGAGATGAAATCAATATATATATATATATATAATATCACTAGTACTGCAGCCGGACAGGTATATATATTTATTATGTAATGACTGATGACGGACCTGCTGGACACTGTCAGCTCAGCAGCACCGCAGACTGCTACAGTAAGCTACTATAGTAGTATGTATAAAGAAGAAAGAAAAAAAAAAAACCACGGGTAGGTGGTATACAATTATGGATGGACCAGCGACTGCCGACACAGAGGTAGCTACAGCCGTGGACTACCGTACTGTGTCTGCTGCTAATATAGACTGGATGATAATGAGATGAAATCAATATATATATATAATATCACTAGTACTGCAGCCGGACAGGTATATATATTTATTATGTAATGACTGATGACGGACCTGCTGGACACAGTCAGCTCAGCAGCACCGCAGACTGCTACAGTAAGCTACTATAGTAGTATGTATAAAGAAGAAAGAAAAAAAAAACCACGGGTAGGTGGTATACAATTATGGATGGACCAGCGACTGCCGACACAGAGGTAGCTACAGCCGTGGACTACCGTACTGTGTCTGCTGCTATATAGACTGGATGATAATGAGATGAAATCAATATATATATATAATATCACTAATACTGCAGCCGGACAGGTATATATATTTATTATGTAATGACTGATGACGGACCTGCTGGACACAGTCAGCTCAGCAGCACCGCAGACTGCTACAGTAAGCTACTATAGTAGTATGTATAAAGAAGAAAGAAAAAGAAAAAAACCACGGGTAGGTGGTATACAATATTATATATATATTATATACAAATATATATATATATATATATATATATATATTAAACTGGTGGTGACTGGTGGTCAGGTCACTGGTCAAACTATCAGCAACTTGCAAGTAGTACTCCTAAGCAGACAATCACAATATATATTATACTGGTGGTCAGTGTGGTCACAATGGCAGTGTGGCACTCTGGCAGCAAAAGTGTGCACTGTACGTTATATGTACTCCTGAGTCCTGCTCTCAGACTCTAACTGCTCCCCACTGTCAGTGTCTCCCCCACAAGTCAGATAATATACAGTCACACTATCTATCACTTCAGCAAGTAATTAGTACTCCTCCTAATGCTCCCCAAAATTACTACTGTGTCTCTCTCTACTGTCTCACTCTCTTCTCTATAAACGGAGAGGACGCCAGCCACGTCCTCTCCCTATGAATCTCAATGCACGTGTGAAAATGGCGGCGACGCGCGGCTCCTTATATAGAATCCGAGTTTCGCGATAGAATCCGAGCCTCGCGAGAATCCGACAGCGGGATGATGACGTTCGGGCGCGCTCGGGTTAACCGAGCAAGGCGGGAAGATCCGAGTCGCTCGGCCCCGTGTAAAAAAACATGAAGTTCGGGCGGGTTCGGATTCCGAGGAACCGAACCCGCTCATCCCTACTATACAATGCCAGTTTTCTGCCTGAATTGATTCTATTGTCCTTCATATTAGGCTGGAGTGATTCTGTCGTCCTTGATATTAGGCTGGAGTGAATCTATTGTCCTTGATATTAGGCTGGAGTGAGTCTATTGTCCTTGATATTGGACTGGAGTGATTCTATTGTCCTTGATATCGGGATGGAGTGATTCTATTGTCCTTGATATCAGTCTGGAATGATTTTATTATCATTGATATTGGGTTGAAGTGATTCTATTGTCCTTGATATCGGGCTCGAGTGATTCTATTGTCCTTGATATCAGTCTGAAATTATTTAATTTTCCTTGACATCTGTCTGGAGTGATTCTATTGTCCTTGATATCAGTCTGGAGTGATTTTATTGTCCTTGATATCAGGCTGGAGTAATTCTATTGTACTCAATATCAAGCTTGGGTGATTCTATTGCCCTGGATCTCTGACTGGAGTGATTCTATTGTCCTTGATATTGTGCTGGTGTGGTTCTATTCTTCTTGATATCGGGCTGTAGTGATTCTATTGTCCTCGATATCAGGCAAGAGTGATTCAGTTGTCTTAAACATCAGGCGGGAGTGATTCTATTGTCTTCAACATCGGGCTGGAGTGATTCTGTTGTCCTCAATATCAGGCTGGAGTGAATCCACTGTCCTTTTAATTGGTCTGGAGTGCTTTCTTTGTGCGTTGTGCTGTTGCCTGTGGTTCACTGAGGTCATGTTCAGAAATAATGTAACTCCCTGGCTTACATATTACTAAATAAACATATAAAAAGTCATATAATCCATGAGCAACATAAGACAATGTAGGTCATAAAGACGTGACTATATTTGCTGTGCTCCATTATATCTGATGAAGGCCCTGGAAGGGGCTCGGGTCTCCAATATAACACAGAACACGTCTGCAGGCCATAATACATCTTGTTGATGCGAGGGAAAGATCTGAGGGCGAGAAACAGATTGAACGGTGAGGTGAATTAACAATGAGATTGATTTCATTTTCCTTTTATTGCCTGAAGGAACCCAGATCAGTGGTGGCACCAGAAAACATGACACATAGAACCAAAGGAGAAGAGCAGGCGCTTTCTGTCACCGCAATCTGTCACAGCAGTCTCATCCCTGTACAGGGACACACACAAGGCCTCTGTTAATTATTTCATGTTGGATTTTTAAATTGCAAATTGCAGTTGTTGAAGCCTCTGGGAAGTGGATGAGTGATGAGGAACATGACAATATATTTTGGAAGCTGTAAACTTTCAATTTGTGCTTTATGAGAGGGTGAGAGCAGCACTCCAGCGTAATGTATTAGTTTGCACCACACCGGTCATTGCACCCTATAAACGCAGCTTCCACCGCGAGGTCCCTCAGCTTCACACTGAAATTGTCAGTTCTACAGCTACTAGAAAAGCTTCATTTATTATGGTATTATGTTATAATGGTTCGGTATATTTAATCAGTGGTTAGAATGGCGGCATGAGAATGTCAACATCAATAATGGTGACATGTTCAAACATAATGACATCGGCCAAGTCGGCACTGAGAATGTTGACGCCAACCCTAATCCTAACCTGGCGGCTGCAGTTTATGTCAGAAGTTGTGGCTAAAGTCGCAAAACTGCGATTACATTGGTAAGAATGTCCCTTACTCTAATGTCGGCATTTCAATTGTTTCTGCATTTATGTTGATATTGTGAACGTGTACCAGCATTTTGCAGATGTCGACATGTAAGCTACTCTTCCAGAAGAGCCGGGAGGCTCTCGAAAATCATGTGGCGCTTCTGGCCACCTGGAGGAGTGGGCAAGTCTCCCTGCGGCAGCCACTACATTCCACCCAGCCGCCCACTTACCTAGTCTGGATGGATAATGTCGTGATTCGAGCTGAATTGCGTCAGCTTTGCCGCAGCCGCTGCTATACAATGTCTGTATTCTCATTACTGTATAGCAGGAATGCCCCCTGTACTGCCTCCTGTAACATGTCACGCCCCACCCACCCCCCTGTCATATCATGCCCGCACAGCCCCCAACTGTAATGACCTTGCTGCCTACTCCTAGGGGGGTGAACCAGAAAGTCGGCAACTATGCATTTCATCAATGCTGACATCGAGGGTTAACGATTAATAGTGGTAAAGGTATTTGTTACAAGAGGATCACTTGGCACGTGTGCAATGGCGGCATCTCCTAATGGGAAGAGACAGGTAAAGATGCTATAATACAATAAACCAGTATGAACGTGGCTGAGGCAAACCAGTGCCCCACACACTCAAATCAGATTTTGTGTAAAGGAATTTAATTGAGTTTCAGAGGGTGAGGAAAGGGCATTTATCGGGGAATGTTCCTGCGTAAGTGGCTTCCATAGATCTTAGTTTGACATTTCATTGAGGGAGACAATGGATGTTCCTTGGGATGACGTTTGGACTTTTCAGACATATTTTGGAGGGTATGCAGCACTGGCACATTGGAGCCCTGAACCTGCCCAACAAAAGTCCATTCAAGATGTACCCGGTTGTGCATCAGTATCGTGTACCCATGGCACCCGGTGCAACCTTCCTCCCCAAGTGTGCATAGGACAGGGCGTGCCCAGCTTGTGGGGCTAGTTAAAGGGAAATAAATATAAACATATGGGGCAGTATCGAATTGGGGCATTGAGGGCTAGTTAAACACCAGAGTAATTCCACAAATAAATAAAGAAAAACTAATTTGTCCCCCTACAGGAAAAAAGAATAATAAACACATTGTCCCCAAGGGAGAAAAAACACATTGGTCCCCACAAGAGAAAATAAAACACATTATCACCACATGGAAAAAAATAAAACACCTTGGCAACCCCACAAAAAATAAATAAAACACATTGGCCACCACAGGAAAAAAAATAAAACACATTTTCCCCACAAAAAAAAAAGCCCCCACATGAAAATATTAAGCATATTATCCCTCGCAGGAAAAAATAAAACACATTGATCCCCAGATTGCAATCCCCAACCCCCACAAAAAGACTTCTGTTGGTACAAAATGCTGTCATGGCTTATATCATAAGCGGGTCCCAGCTGTTGCCCAGCAACCAGGATGCCGTGTCATGGCGGCAGCAGAGGCTTTTGGTGGATACCTAGTAATGGGCACCACACTACACTATGGTCCTGGCTGTTCCTAAGAAGCTGAGATGCTTTAAGCCTTGTCATGGAGCCGCACAGCTGCACTATATTATTGTTTTGTAGGCTGGGCTGGATGGGAGCCATTGATAGGCTCCTGCTCCTGTTATTAATCAGCCAGCCCAGCACCTCACTGCTGGTGATAGCTTTATGCTGCAGGTTTGTTGCTGTGGTGTTTGCTCCCTGGCCCTGCTCTGTGTCCTGAAACCCTAGTCCGCTGCTTGGGGTGGGAACTCCAGACTACTTTCTTGTGTTAACTCTGTCAGTACCTTGTGCTCGAACTCCAGTTTCATATTGGGTACCTCAGCTACTTCTCCATAAACTCTAGTCTCCATCAGCTGAGGCGTGTTGTAATGCAGTACGAGATCTCGGACTGCACTACATCCCGCCGCTGGTCTTAGAAACAACAGTGTCAATTGAGAACTCTGTGCTAAACCAGTGACTACTGTATTTCTATCCTAAGGGGTGCTCCCTGCCTCATCCCTGTACCTGTATGGAACGGATGTATGCTATTGTTATTTTTTTAGCCAACGTATATACAGAATTGTAAAAAAAAAAAAAAAAAATTAAAAAAATTCCCCAGCCACTAATGCAATAACTTTATCTTATTGAACTCGCCAGAGACTCTGCCTGAGGAATGAGATACGAGCTTATTAATGACAGCATAAGCTCACGTTGCAATTTGCATGGCATTATTTTATCTGCAGGGTAATCACTCTGCAATCTATTTAAGGGGCCGCTGGTTT
The DNA here is from genome assembly GCF_028390025.1 of Pseudophryne corroboree. Classification (NCBI taxonomy): domain Eukaryota; kingdom Metazoa; phylum Chordata; class Amphibia; order Anura; family Myobatrachidae; genus Pseudophryne; species Pseudophryne corroboree. Next base: position 156,356,881 of record NC_086455.1, read on the forward strand.
ATTTTAGGAAGCCGCTGCCCACAAGAGCAGCCTAAGCATAAAAAGTCTCCATTACGCCGCCGTCCAAACTTCACAACGAAAATTTCAGCTGTACAATGCCTTTATATCGTTTTCAACTGGAATTCTTAGTAAAACAAACTAGAAAAATTGGGAGGAGGGATTGTAAGAGCGTCTGGGGAATGTACAATATTTGGGTGAGTAAGTAAATACGGTTGCTGCAAAGTCTACATGAAAAGTGAAATATAGTGGGCTGCAATTTACATTAGTTTCAGGAAAACATATGGTCATGAATCATTCCATATACAGAACATTTATATCTGAATATATTTAGTGATACCAGTCTGATGCGGCTGAGTAAATTTGGGAATAATGACGTGCAGTGGTGTCGAGAGAGGGGGGGAGAGGGTACAAATTACTCGGGCCAGGTCTGGTGGAGGGGCCCAGTGAGGGTCCAGTAGGGGCCCAGGCACCCTCCCCCTTCTGCAGCTCTACTCCTCAGCCCAGCACACTGTGTGTACTGGGCTGCAGTGTGGCCATGGAGGTGCTTACAATACAATTTTTTTCAGTATTTTTTTCTAAGGGTACATGACCACACCTCCTGTGATTAGGCCACACCCCTTGAAAAGTACCTGGGCCCAGCCCGGCGCTCGACTGCCCTGATGACATGATATGGCACTGGGCCTGGGGAGGTGGGGGTGGGGGTTGGAGTATGTTTGTCAGCACTCCTCTGTCACTAGCAGCCCCACTCCTTCAGGAACTGTGTGATTGGGTTGTTGTTAATATTGCCATTATTAGGCTTTATTTATGGGTTATAATTAATTGCTAGTGTCCAAAGGTCGCTGAGACTTTCCAAACTATCTCATAAGGGGCCAGATGTACTAAGCCTTGAAAGTGGAGAGAGATAAAGTACCAGCCAATCAGCTCATAACTGCCATGTTATAGGCTGTGTTTGAAAAATGACAGGAGCTGATTGGCTGGTACTTTAACTCTCTCCACTTTATCCATATTCAAGGCTTAGTACATCTGGTCCACTAGAAGCCCGGCGCTGTGTATGGGGAACCTTTCCCAATTTTAGTACAAAGATATAATTGTTCCATGTATACGTGTCCGATAACTCCACTCCAACATATTACTAGTTTTAATGTTGTACAGTGTTTTGGAAATAAAGAGATTACAACGCACGTCACCACTGCTTATGGATTTTATTCCCTGGCTGGAGTTAATAGCCTGAGTGAGTGTGTAACATCATCTCGTACCTGCAGTATAATGCAGTTATAGCCACTTTCATGGGGTCGGGAGGTGGGGTGGGGGGATATTTTCCTGCGGCGAACACAGAATATTGGCAGATTATTTTACAAGTGTCCGGTGACATGATCTCCTGAAGCGCTTTGTCAATCAAGACAAATGGAAATATTGACGGCTTCAAGACCAATTACATCCAAGGAACCAAGTTATTGTATCTTGTACAGAGGACTGTAAGGAGCTCAGTGAAAGTTCTCTATTCCGGAACCCCCCCTATTCTCAGACTATTACTCAGATTTCTATGTACGGTATGCAATAGCCGGTGCTCCAGAAATGAGATTCGCCCTGCAGAGTCATTAATATGTGGCCAGGACGGGCTCTAGCGATAGGTGAACCCCAATATGAGAAAGGTTGTCCAGGTACCAGGTGGTCTTCAGGTATGGAACAAGAGAAACATATCTACAAGCTGGAAGCAAATACACAGGAGCACCTGTCCCATACCTCCCAACATGACCCTCTCCAGGAGGGACAGAATGCTCTGCTCCTGGACCTTCCAATGAATTTATTGTTGCCATCACCTGTGCTGAAACACCTTTCCTATCCATTAACCTGTTCAACACAGGTGATGGTAATCATACATTAAGAGAAAAGTTCAGAAGCAGAGCATTGTGTCCCTCCTGGAGAGGGTCATGTTGGGAGGTATGCCTGTCCTAATGGACGGATGAGTGGCATTGCCCATGATTGCATCCACATGGGACTGAACGGGAGGCCCGGAACAGAGGAAGGAGCTAAATAAGCCATCAAAGAAACACAAGGCTGGGGCTTACATGAGTAGAACTGACTACCGGAAGTTAGACAAGCAGCCACCGGAAGTCGCATCTTCAAGCAGAGACAGAGTCACCAGCCATGATCTGGATTGGGGGAACAACTAATGTTCGCCATGCTGGTGGTGTGAATCTAGTATGGGTGGATGTGGAACAGGGCATTAAGTGCATTTATTGCTAAGAGTCTGGGGTCATGAAATAACTAGAGGGGGCCTTCCATAGAATTCACACCTGCTTCGCTCTATGAATTGCCACACTGGCTCCCTATTCACCATAGAGTGTAAACCCCTCACCCTCATATACAGTGCATCCGGAAAGTATACAGCTTTATTCCAAAATGGATTAAATTAATTTTCCCTCAAAATCCTACACACAATACCCCATAATGACATCGTGAAATCATTTTTGCAAATGTATTAAAAATAAAAAACTAAGAAATCACATGTACATAAGTATTCACAGACTTTGCCATGAAGCTCAAAGTTGAGCTCAGGTGCATCCTGTTTCCACTGATCACCCTTGAGATGCTCCTACAGCTTAATTGGAGTCCACCTGTGGTAAATTAAGTTTATTGGACATGATTTGGAAAGGCACACACCTGTCTATATATGGTCCCACACCTGACAGTGCATGTCTGAGCACAAACCAAGCATGAAGTCAAAGGAGTTGTCTGTAGACCTCTGAGACAGGATTGTCTCGAGGCACATATCTGGGGAAGGGTACAGAAAAATATCTGCTGCTTTGAAGGTCCCAATGAGCACAGTGGTCTCCATCATCCGTAAATGGAAGAAGTTAGGAACCACCAGGATTCTTCCTAGAGCTGGCCTGACGTCTAAACTGAGCGATCGGGGGAGAAGGGCCTAGTCAGGGAGGTGACCAAGAACCCGATAGTCACTCTGTCAGAGCATTCCTCTGTGGAGAGAGTAGAACCTACCAGAAGGACAACCATCTCTGCAGCAATCCACCAATCAGACCTGTATGGTAGAGTGGCCAGACGGAAGCCACTCCTTAGTAAAAAGCACATGGCAGCCCACCTGGAGTTTGCCAAAATGCACCTGAAGGACTCTAAGACCATGAGAAACTAAATTCTCTGGTCTGATGAGACAAAGAATGAACTCTTTGGCATGAATGCCTGGCGTCATGTTTGGAGGAAACCAGGTACCGCTCATCACCAGGCCAATACCATCCCTACAGTGAAGCATGGTGGTGGCAGCATCATTCTGTGGGGATATTTTTCAGCAGCAGGAACTGAGAGACTAGTCAGGATCGAGGGAAAGATGAATGCAGCAATGTACAGTGACGTCCTGGATGAAAACCTGCTCCAGAGCGCCCTTGACCTCAGACTGAGGTGACGGTTCATCTTTCAGCAGGACAACGACCCTAAGCACACAGCCAGGATATCAAAGGAGTGGCTTCAGGACAACTCTGTGAATGTCCTTGAGTGGCCCATCCAGAGCCCAGACTTGAATCCGATTCAACATCTCTGGAGAGATCTGAAAATGGCTGTGCACCGACGCTTCCCATCCAACCTGATGAAGCTTGAGAGGCGCTGCAAAGAGGAATGGGTGAAACTGCCCAAAGATAGGTGTACCAAGCTTATGACATCATATTCAAAAAGTCTTGAGGCTGTAATTGCTGCCAAAGGTGCATCAACAAAGTATTGAGCAAAGGCTGTGAATACTTATGTACATGTGATTTCTTAGTTTTTTATTTTTAGTAAATTTGCAAAAATCTAAAAAAAAAACGTTTTTTCACGTTGTCATTATGGGGTATTGTGTGTAGAATTTTGAGGGGAAAAGGAGAATTTATTCCATTTTGGAATAAGGCTGTAACATAACAAAATGTGGAAAAAGTGAAGCGCTGTGAATACTTTCCAAATGCACTGCATACAGCCCTCCACCCCCTCCTACATCTCCATCTCTGACTGTGGAGGGATCCCCTTTCCCATAGGAAGCAATCTGAAGATGGTGTTGATTACCATAAGCAAACCCTATTTTTATGACATTTTATTATAAAGCGCCACAAGTGGTTCGCAGTGCCAAACCACCACCCGTTATGAATTGCCTCTCTCTCTACCCATACTGAATAAATTCTGCAAGGAACCAGAACTCATAAGCAGACACGGCAACCTGTCTCGCAGGCACCTGAGACTTGTAGTTCACATTTAAGCAGCACTTGTAAAACCTGAGGAATCTTGTCACGTACAAAAAAAAGTGACAGTGGAGCACTGCTGCCATCTGGAGGCAAGATCTGACTATTACACCATAATATTATTTATATACAGCCAATATTTACCAGAGGAGAATGAATAGAGAATGACTGCATCACAGTTAAGATTAAATTATAACAACAACTATAATTTAAAAAAAAAACAACAGCAAGCATCAGGTTATCTGATTAAATTATGTTAAATTTAAAATATAAACACATTTCAGTGTATAATAAAATGTTTTTGCACATATTGCACTCCTGCGCTCTCCCGCAGCTAATGGTGTAACTAGGTTTCCATTCTGCGGTTTAGGAGGCCAATTTTTTTTTGGTTTAGGAAACATAGAAAGACAATCTATGCAAACAGCTGCTGGTAGGGTCCATTGTAGCAGAGTGTAATGAGCAGACAGCTGGCACTTCCAAATTCTCAGGTCATAAAATGCAAAAAAGCAAATTCATTTTTGGGCATTGTGTTGTCTTAATACCATAAGCTCTTGGTATGGAGAAAATGACAATTTTGCTGGGAATTACCTTTGGTTAGATGTAATAGTCTGCCTGAGCTGGCGGATCTGCAAATATTTGCAGTTTGGTCTGTGAAGGCCCTGACTCCGCACATTACAGATCTGAGCTGCGAGATTAATCCCACAATTTATGGAGTTCTCGGAAACCTTCAGCTTTGCATTCAAAATAGAGGCTCGGGGAAGCTGCTTGCAGAGCTGAGTGCCTTGGTGTGCGCAAGTGCGCCTAGCAAAGGACTCTGGTATGCGGAGAAGAATGTCAGAGATTGGGGTGAGGGGAGCAATAGTGTATACACAGGGCCGGTTCTAGACCTTGTGGCGCCAAGGGTGAAAGTTTGCTTTGGCGCCCAGGCAACCCTCCATTGACAGGAAAAACAGGGTTAGAGGCGTGGCTTCATGGGGAAGGGGCAAGGTCAAAATTATGCCCCCTGTAGCTGTGCCCTCAGTAGTTGTGCCCCAAATACTGTGCCCCCTGTAGCTGTGCCCTCAGTAGTTGTGCCCCAAGTAGGGCAGCAGCGTTTGAGAAGCAGGAGCGGGGATGGTGAGTATTTACTTATTTATTTATTTTGGTAAGCGGCGCTACTAGCGGCACAGCTACAGGGGGCATAACTGTGACCATGCCCTTCCCCATAAAGCCACGCCCCTATTTTTTTACGCACCTGAGGTGCGCACTAACCCTGTTTTGCCTGTCGGGAGGGGGGTGCGTCGGGCACCAAAGGAAACTTTCTCCCTGGTCGCCACAAGGTCTAGAACCGGCCCTGCCCCTACAGTGCAGCGTGGTTCTGCTGGAACCCGTAATTTACCACCAGTTCAGTGGAGATATAGGGGAAAGAATCTGCAGACCTCCCTCCATTCCTGGGTGGTCCCTGCGCTCTCCTTACCTTAATTAATATTAATTCCATATGCTGAAGCACATTAACATCTCCCATCTCCCTGCCTGCAGGAATAAAATTCTGATTTATCTGCATGCCGTTAGGACTGCCAGCGTTTAATTGCATGTAGGTTAATTGCTGGCATTCCCGGCTTTATGAAGGGATTCATCCCTATCATTGCTCCAGTAATTAGATTCTAATGGTTCGCTGGCTGTACCTCCCTGTCCTCTGCGAGAAGGTCCGCGTGCCCCAACTGATGCTAAATCATTTGTCACCTGCGCGATTGGCAGTGGGGGCACAGTCTGATATGCACACAGCGCTCACCCTGCTACCAGGATCTCCGGTATAAGCCATCAGACGCATTGTGCATCGTTGGCCAGAGACGTATTGATCAGCCATCACATCCCACACTCCCTGACACTCATCATCTCTCCTTACAGAGAACATTGCTGCTTAGTACAGTATAGCTATCCAGTGATCAGGGAGCGTTTACTCTCCCCTGGCGTCTAATCTACTGTGATTGGTAACTGTGTCCTTTATAATCACAAATATGCAACCAGTTACACCAATCAGTAACTTGCACTGTACCAGCTGTTCCTATAGAACCATTAGTATTCGCCCCTCCTGCTAGGGGCGTTTTATGAGAGGAACGGACCAGCGTGTAGCCTCTGTTGCGGGCGCAGGTCTCCAGAAATATGAAGCCCGCGCCTTCTTCCTGGGGACATCTCCAGTGTGCATGCGCAAATCACTTGGAAATGGCTGCAGCGGCCATTTTCTGAGTGATTTGTGTCCGCATTGCAGGGCCACAGCCACGGGTAAGTATAATATATGGGTGCAGGGTGTGTGGTGTGGGCCCCCCTGGACCCAGCCGCACACACTGAACCATTCTAGAAACACCTATTCCCCTCACTGTAGACACTGTGGTCCTGATACTGGGGCATGAAGGACCCACCGAGGGGGGAAGGGGGTGCAGTGGTAGGAGTCCATGCTTAGGGGTGTGGCCAGCTTCAGAGCTTTGACGTACAAAAAAGTCTAAACATTATTATGTAGCATTACTTTTCCAAATGTCACAAGAGATGGTTGCAGATACACTGAAGTAGTAAAAGTTATGGGATAGCAGTATGTAATGGTAGGGGTAGATTGCGCCACCATACTGTGACGTATTGGAAATGCCCAGACCTGCATCAGTTGTAATCTGACATCTCATGAGCCAGTTTGAACACCAGCTAGGCTGCTCTTGGCAAGGCAACGTGAATTATCAGAGTTTGAAAGGGGTATGATATTGGGTGTCCAACGGATGGGCCATTCCATTTCTGAAGTTGAGCGGGCATTCAACATTCCTTGCTTTACAGTGTCACGTGTCTACCGGGAATACGTCATGGAAGCCATTGCCACCCACTGTGGACAGAGCTGGCCATGGGTGCTTAATGGTCGTGACCAGCGGTTGTATGTAGTAACAGAAGACCCACCAGAGATCCCGTTAACACTATGATACCGGACACAGTGCCTCACCTGACATGGGTTGGGTCTGCTGGTCCGCCTGAAGACGCCATTTGTATGTAGTAACAGAAGAGACCTTCTTTCCCAGATGAATTATTGGGTTAGAATGGCTTATCTTTGATTTTGCCCTTTTTTTATTTTAAAACACTATTTTTTTTAATGGAATCCGGATAACAGTAGACGTAATGAACTGCAGATATATTGCATAAGTCACAGCTTAGGTCAGGGTGAAACACTTAACAATTTCATATCGATTTTGTAACAAAGCTGAATTGCCTGAAGGGAAAGTCGTTATAGTAATAGAAAGGGGGGAGGGGAGGGAAGTACACGGGGTAGAGGTGGATCCAGCTGGATAGCTCAGATCTATTTTACAGCTGGATCTAGTCCTTTGTGAGCTCACCAGGGTGGGCATGGCCTGAGCAATTGATGGGTGAAGGTTGTTGAATTGTGCCCATACCGCCCTGGTTCTGTAGAAGAGCTCCTCTGTACGTGTAGTCATTAGCCCCCCATCGTATATAGCATACCTCCCAACGGGATGCGGTCAAGATCCCGCCGGACGGAATCCTGGCGGTCGGAATACCGACACCGGGATCCCGACCGGCACAATCCTAACATATTCTCCCTCTGTGGGAGTCCACGTTTCTGGGTGTCATCTGACTGTTTTCAGGGAGTGTTCGGAAAAACGCAGGCGTGCCAGTAAAACGCAGGCATGCCAGGGAAAACGCAGGCGTGGCTGGGCGAACGCAGGACGTGTTTGTGACGTCAAATCAGGAACTGAATGGTTTTAAGTGATCGCAAGCGCAGAGTAGGTCTGAAGCTACTCTGAAACTGCACAAAATTATTTTGTAGCCGCACTGCGATCCTTTCGTTCGCACTTCTGCTAAGCTAAAATACACTCCCAGTGGGCAGCGGCATAGCGTTTGCATGGCTGCTAAAAACTGCTAGCGAGCAAACAACTCGGAATGATCACCATGGTTTTGCCCACCTGCTAACAAATTTGCTGCTGCTGCTGCTCTGAATTAGGCCCATAATCTTACTATTCTTCAAAAGAACAGATAGTATTGGGGTACCTGTGTCTTTCAGGTGGCTGCTCTGGGCACAAGCCTAATACATATGGGATATAACGCAGAGCAGGTATATTGGGGACCAGGTTTGGAATTTCTGACAAAAACCTTTGAATTGAAGGGTTAGTACACTGTGTGTGGGTGAAGGAACCTCGCCAACCTACCAGCGATACAGGAGCCTGCACGCTGTCTATGGTCCTCCTCTGGTTCAGTCCTACATCAGTCCCTTCATCTTACCTAGCACTGGGTCCCAGTTAGTCTCATCTGGCAGAGAGAGGCAGAGAGTGACAGTAAGAGGTAACAGGAAGAGGCAGTGGGTGGCAGAGAGAGGCAGAGAGTGACAGTAAGCGATAACAGGAAAAGGCAGTGGGTAGCAGAGAGAGGCAGAGAGTGACAGTAAGAGGTAACAGGAAGAGGCAGTTGGTGGCAGTGAGAGGCAGAGAGTGACAGTAAGAGGTAACAGGAAGAGGCAGTGGGTGGCAGAGAGTGACAGTAAGCGGTAACAGGAAAAGGCAGTGGGTGGCAGAGAGAGGCAGAGAGTGACTGTAAGAGGTAACAGGAAGAGGCAGTGGGTGGCAGAGAGTGACAGTAAGCGGTAACAGGAAAAGGCAGTGGGTGGCAGAGAGAGGCAGAGAGTGACTGTAAGAGGTAACAGGAAGAGGCAGTGGGTGGCAGAGAGTGACAGTAAGCGGTAACAGGAAAAGGCAGTGGGTGGCAGAGAGAGGCAGAGAGTGACAGTAAGCGGTAACAGGAAAAGGCAGTGGGTGGCAGAGAGAGGCAGAGAGTGACAGTAAGCGGTAACAGGAAAAGGCAGTGGGTGGCAGAGAGAGGCAGAGAGTGATAGTAAGCGGTAACAGGAAAAGGCAGTGGGTGGCAGAGAGAGGCAGAGAGTCACAGTAAGAGGTAACAGGAAAAGGCAGTGGGTGGCAGAGAGAGGCAGAGAGTGACAGAAAGCGGTAACAGGAAAAGGCAGTGGGTGGCAGAGAGAGGCAGAGAGTGACAGTAAGAGGTAACAGGAAGAGGCAGTGGGTAGCAGAGAGAGGCAGAGAGTGACAGTAAGAGGTAACAGGAAGAGGCAGTGGGTGGCAGAGAGAGGCAGAGTGTGACAGTAAGAGGTAACAGGAAGAGGCAGTGGGTGACAGGGAGAGGGTGACACGAGTACAATCACACAGTCCTACACACAGTCCTGTGCTGTGTGGAGACCAAGGGAGATGTACCTTGGTGATGGGAAGGAGCACCGGGGTGGCATAGTGATGAAATCAGGTCCCAAGGGGACGCAATTCCCATACAAGGATTCTCAAATAAAGTGTCACATAGATACTAGAGTATATTAATAGTATGATGTCATTGTGGCCCCAACTTGCCCTGCCATAAAGGTACAGCACCGGGGCAGAGGCGGAACTACCATCGGTGAAGCAGGTACATTGCACTGGGGATGAAGGGGCCCACTACTACCCAGAACAGCAATGAGTTTTCCCCTGGGTACAACCGTATTGTGCAAAGTCAGATGACTGGCTTGGGAAGGGAGCATGAGGAACCTGCCTCAGTTAGGCGGGGGTGACCCTGTGCCATCTGAGCCAGACTTATAGGGGAGTCCTGCTGCCGTCAGCCGTGTACTGCCTCTAATTCACAGAGCTATGAATTCTTCCTGGCTCACAGCTGTCTGTGAATTAAAGGCAGCTCACGGCCGGTGTAATTGGCGCTGTCAGAGCCTGCTTGACCGAGTGACGGACTGAGGAAAGCACAGGGGGTGGGGACCCCCACAAACAGGGCAGTGGCTGCTGTGTTCCCACCGTTGGGAACGATGTGTGTGTGCAGGTGTTGATACTGCAAAGTTATATAGGTACACACTAGCGGATGGCTCACACCATGAACAGTCCAGTTACACAACCAGTGGGGTTGGCCTACTGATAGCAGGTACAGCTGTACTCACTGTTACATACACACTGTTACATGGTGATGGAGCGCAGCTGGAGCCAATAGGGGTTTCATGCAGCTCACCAGACGGTGAGTGTATACTGCAAACAGGTAACTATGCATGGATGCTGGAACAGTGCTATGGCAGGTGTTAACCAGATCTTTAATAGGATCTATGGAGAAGACTTCTGTCTACCACCATGTCACTACACAGTCTTATATAGTAAAGAAATAAGATGGCCCCTGCACTTTCTCAATAGTGATGTTGGCAGCCATCTTGGGATATGGCATTAGGCTTCCCTTGAGTACAGGAAGACTGGAGTCTGTGCATTAGCACACTCTTCTTTCAACACCCACCATCACCACGGTACATCTCTCCTGGTCTCCACACAGCACAGGACTGTGTGTAGGACTGTGTGATTGTACTTGTGTCACCCTCTCCCAATCACCCACTGCCTCTTCCTGTTATCTCTTACTGTCACTCTCTGCCTCTCTCTGCCACCCACTGCTTCTCCATGTCATCCTCTGCCTCTCCTTGTCACCCACTGCCATTTCCTGTTACCTCTTACTGTCACTATCTGCTTCTCTCTGCCACCCACTGCCTTTTCCTGTTACCTCTTACTGTCACTATCTGCTTCTCTCTGCCACCCACTGCTTTCCAATGTCATCCTCTGCCTCTCCTTGTCACCCACTGCCTTTTCCTGTTACCTCTTACTGTCACTATCTGCTTCTCTCTGCCACCCACTGCCTTTTCCTGTTACCTCTTACTGTCACTGTATGTCTCTCTCTGCCACCCACTGCTTCCCAATGTCATCCTCTGCCTCTCCCTGTCATCCTCTGCCTCTCTCTGCCACCCACTGCCTTTTCCTGTTACCTCTTACTGTCACTGTATGTCTCTCTCTGCCACCCACTGCTTCCCAATGTCATCCTCTGCCTCTCCCTGTCACCCACTGGTGTGTGGCATATTATGAATTTGGGGTGAGTGAGAGGAAGTGGCCCCAAAGTATATTGTTGCACCTGGGACCACCACTCAGAAGTTCTGCCACTGCATTGGAGCATGGTAGCTGACGCATTTCACTGAGCTGCATACCCCATACCTCTCACCTAGATCTGCTCCCCCTTCGGGATCTCGTGCAGGATCACTGAAAAGTCTGCAAATATGATTGCACACAGAAATGCTACAAGGTATAAGGAGATGTCCTGTGTACACTATTGCTCTAATGCAGGGGTAAGAATCCTGCAGAAAATGAGGTGTGAAATACAGGGAGTCGGAAGTAAATCCCGCAGACTGGCACATTAGATCAGATTAAATAGTTTTCACATGAAATACTTACAAGAAGCACAATCACAGCAATAAGCAGAACGAAAGGAGAGAGATCATTTCTGTCGATCCCTATCTCCTCCGTTATTCCCGAGCTGGCTGCGTCCTCACATCCAGGCTGCCATCAAACCTAAGCATATGTGACACCATACAGATCACATGCGCCATACTTCAGTCATCACAGATCCCTGCTCATGAGATTAAAGTGTTTCACGTTGTATTCAGATAAAAGAAAATCTCATTACTTCCTAACAGCTTCCTACTGCTGCTACCATGGTGCCAGAGGAAGCCAAAATTATAGATAGATAGATAGATAGATAGATAGATAGATAGATAATTAAAGGCAGCACATCGGCAGGGTCTGTACCAAACTGACCTCTTAAAAGCAAATACTAGTCGCATTACGTTATCCTGCACCTTGTCGCAGCGTGGTGTATTTAATCACAGTGTAATGAATTGAGTCTCTGTCGGGTGCCATACTGGTGTTCGTCCACCAGGTGTCACTTTTGAAAACCACCATTGCGCATGTGTGCAGTCTCCGGTGTAAAGTCAAATGATACTCGTAGTTTAAAAACTAATTTTTGGGGGTGATCTCTACATTAATTAGAAATGTGAACTGAGAAAAATATTGGCGCAGCGTTTCCAATGCACACAAAGAAAAGCACAGGTCAGAGTTCTACACAGCTCTCTAAAAGAAAAAAAAACCATTACAATCAGCAATAAAGTCGGGACACACAGCACTATAATAAAAATTTGTACAATGAATTACATCACTATGTCACTGCAGGTGTCAGTTACCTGTCTCCATGGCTCTCTTGGCATAGTGGTATCCCCAATGGTTACCATGTTCATGAGCTAGGGTTCAATTCCCGCAAAGGACACACTTGTATTGTATACTGTATATGTGTAAAACTAAAAAGTAGCAACCAAAGTTTTTTTTAATTTTCCCAAAACAAGCTCTGTCGTGCTTCATATACAGACTCAGACATGCACACAGATATACAGTCAAAAGTAGAAAAAAAACTGTAGATGCTACTTTTTACATAGATATACAATACGAGTATGGCTTTTGAAGTTATGGAAGACATATCTTTATGAGACTAAGTTTACTGTACTTCTTCCCGGGCCTCCCCATTGCTTTAAAAGGCATCCTTCCCCCACCACTAATCCCTCCCTCTGTGAGATATGTGATTTCACTGACTGGGTGTACTGTTTAGTAGACATGGCAACATGGCAAGTAGACTACTGTACGTAAATGAATGGCTCATGGTGGCTTTGAAGGTGTTCCAAAAATCATGGAAGTTATTCTCATTCACACATTCAATGCTATCACTGGCCATGCAGTGCCCGTGTTTCATAATCCATCAGTACAGTGGAAAGTGAAAGGCTAGTCAGATGCTTGGTTGCATAGGGAGAGGAGTCAGTAGCAGGAAAAGAGAAGTAATAATGCCACTGTATAGGTCATTGGTACGGCCCCATCTGGAATACTGTGTCCAGTTCTGGAGACCATATCTCCAGAAGGATATAAATACATTAGAGAGTGTACAAAGAAGGGTAACTATAATGGTGCATGGCCTACATCACACAACATACCCGGAAAGGCTAAAAGATCTTAACATGTATAGTATGGAGGAGAGGAGGGAAAGGGGGGACATGATATATCAAATATATCAAGGGTCTTAACAAAGTTCAGGAGGGAAACATTCTTCAAAGGAAGAGAAGTATTAGAACTCGAGGACATACACTGAGACTGGAAAGGGGGAGGTTCAGGGGAAATTTACGGAAAAATGACTTCACAGAAAGGGTAGTGGATAAGTGGAATAGTCTCCCATCAGAGGTGGTAGATGCTAAGACTGTAGAGCAATTTAAACATGCTTCGGATAGGCATATGAATATCCTTACAAAGAATTAAGGTTCAAAAAGGGTTGAGATTACCTAAAGGATAAAAAAAATGGGCAGACTAGATGGGCCAAGTGGTTCTTATCTGCCGTCACATTCTATGTTTCTATGTAACCCTGTTATCTAGAAGACCACAATCCAGTCGCTCAAATCTGAGGCTTTAATGATCTATGCATTGGCCCACCTGGTTCTAGAATGATGGAAGGTAGTGAAGCTTAGCCACACATCAGCATTTACGCGGGGATAAGACAAATAGTACGCTGGGCAGACTTTGTTTTCCAAAAACATTCAGTATTATGCAGCTCTCCTTTACTTTTCTGCTCCATTTACAGTACATTCATCAACACTAGTGATTTTTAATTGTCGCAATCATCAAACATTCATCAAGGAAGGAACACAAACTGTTATTCATTACTTAATGCATTAATTAGAGGCCTCCAAAGTGACAATTCCTGGAAATAGCTGAAGAGAAACTAATGATGTATTGATAACAGGACTCCATCTAAGTGTTGAGCTGACGGTCGTAGACCACCAGGTATAAAGCAAAACGTTCACAGAAAGTAGTAACAGAGCCATATTCTAGAAAAGTATTTGTGTTGAAGAAAGTTTGGGTCCTAGAACAAAACATCATTTTCCAAGTACATTTCATCATCAATGCATGGAATTTGTACCATGACAATTAAGTTGAATTGAATATACTGTAGGCGTTTCATAGAGAAATGTAGCCGAATCTTACCCAAAAGGACGCTGAGAATGGCGCTATCCGGTGGGCTGTACAATGAGACTTATTGACTAGAATATAGGGGGTCATTCCGAGTTGATCACTTGCTGCCATTTTTCGCAGTGCAGCGAACAGGTTACTACTGCGCATGCGTATGCACCGCAGTGTGCACGCACGTCGTACGGGTACAAAGCGAATCATTGCTGGGCGATGGATTTAACGAAGAATCCATTCGCACAGCCGATTTTCAAGGAGATTGACAGGAAGAGGGCGTTTGTGGGTGTCAACTGACCGTTTTTAGGGAGTGTTTGGAAGAACGCAGGCGTATCCAGGTGTTTGCTGGGCCGGTGTCTGACGTCAATTCCGGGACCAAAAAGACTGAAGTGATCGCAGCGGCTGAGTAAGTTCAGACCTGCTCAGAAACTGCAAAAAACGTTTTCATCCCGCTCAGCTGCACATGCGTTCGAACACTTGCAAAGCGAAGACACACTCCCCTGTGGGCCGCGACTATGCGTTTGCATGGCTGCTAAAAGTAGCTAGCGAGCGATCAACTCGGAATGACCTCCATAGTGACATTACTGAGGCGCTTCGTGACTAGTATTCATTATGCACTGGCAAATTGATGGGGAGCATTTGCATGTATCGATTGGTCCAGCATACACTATGGCCAAGGGCGTAGCTACCATAGGTGCAAGCAGTGCAGCTGCTATGGGGCCCAGAGCTGAGAGGGGCCCACCTTCCCTGTCAAAGTTACGTGTTTTACATACATTTTTCACCATCAGTATATACATAAGGGCCCTTACAACTTTTTCCTTGGTGCCTACAATATATCTAGTTATGCCCTTGGTCCTGATCGTTGTAATGTGGTATAAAATTAACTGAAGGGTATTATAATGTGGCATACTATGAACTGGGGACACTGTCATAATGTGAATTGGGGGTACTGTGTAATTGAAATGTGTACTGGCATAATGTGTACTTGCAGCCCTACAATGTGACATAATGTGAACTAAGGCACTACTATGTCTCAGAAAATCAAATAGGGCACTATTATGGGGCATACAATTAACAACTGCTGTGGAGAGTTGTGTATCTCTAGAAGCATTGGGACAGGGGGCCCTTCAAAATGTTGCTATGGGGCCCCCAAAGTTCTGGCTACGCCCCTGACTATGGCTGCCTGCTCTGTGCGACGTGTAACTTAGGAGGCTACACGTGAGTACAACAGGCCCCAGACCTAACTACGGTTGAAGCCCCTATCTCCTCAGCCCCTCTGGCTGAATTGTTACTTAGTGCCCATTCATCTCTTGGTAGGGTACCGGCCGCATTGCCCTCAGAGACAGCAATAGGACATGTAGCCTTCAAGGGATTGAGTGGGGTCAGCAGAATGTGTGAAAGGAGTAAAATGCCTAGGATAGTCCTCACTTACAAGGTGGGTGATGCATTGTGCAGGCTATCCAAACCACTTTCTTCAGAAGCAGCAGGATAGTTATTTACTAACAGCTACTCACATAGCTCATACAGAGTATTTTAGTCATTCACGTCAGTTCCTGGCACCATGGAGCTTACAATCTATATTCCCTATCACATGTACACACACTCACATATATACACTAGGGTTAACCTTTGTCAGAGGCCAACTAACCTACCAGGATGTTTTTAGAACGTGGTAAGAAACTATAGCACCCGTAGGAAACCCACATAAACATTGGGGGGAACATACAAACCCCACACAAAGGGTGCTATGGTTGGGAATGAAACTACTGACCGCAGTGAGGTGAGGAAACATCTGGACCTCCTTGTATGAATGTTCCCCAAGCAGGGATTCAGTCTGTCTTACAATTCATAGGAACTAGGACATCTCCTGAGTCCTATGCTAAGTCATAAAGGTAGAAGAAACTATAGTGCCATCACAATAGTGCTCATGGGAAGGGACCACAAAGAGCTGATGGTCTATCAGACTTCTCATCTTACTCATGTGTCTTACTGAAGATATCAGGACACCGAGACTGTCATCTCCTGTCCAAGTTGTATCGAACCAACCTTCCTTACCAACAAACTGATTCAGTGGAGAGGACTACTAATCACTAGGAACTAAGGTCTCATGCGACCTCACTTCGAATTGATAGGCTGCACTCTCATGAACTGGTTTAGGGATTAGTCCACTGTGTGTAGGGATCAAGTGCCACTTGGGCTCCCCCAAAACTTGAAGATACAGGTCTTCAGCTAGACAGCCCAACGGCCAGGTCTGTGACCACATGTTGCTCATTCACAGGCCAGACAAAACGACCTGAGCACAGTAAACCCCATTAAGTACGGTGGACCTGTCATCCAGCTGGCCAGCTAGCCTCCATCCTGCACAGACAGGAATGGGCTGCAGTTTAATATTTCCACGTGCTGCAAGTTGCACTATCAGGCACTACTGAGACTGACTCTGGATGACTGGTATGAAACAGAAACATATGTATATTCTTGTATATTCATATGTATTTCATAAAATGCACTGAGCAGCTAAAACACACAAGTTAGGAGGAACACCAATGAGCAGTTAGGCTGCTGTCTTAGGCTGGGTACACACTGTAAGATGTTGGGCTGTTGTGCTATCGCAAACGATATCTCGTAAGTGGATACACACTGGCCCTCATTCCGAGTTGTTCGCTCGCTAGCTGTTTTTAGCAGCCGTGCAAACGCTATGCCGCCTCCCACTGGGAGTGTATTTTAGCTTAGCAGAAGTGCGAACGAAAGGATCGCAGAGCGGCTACAAAATAATTTTGTGCAGTTTCAGAGTAGCTCCAGACCTACTCAGCGCTTGCGATCACTTCAGACTGTGCAGTTCCTGTTTTGACATCACGAACACGCCCTGCGTTCGCCCAGCCACACCTGCATTTTTTCCTGGCATGCCTGCGTTTTTTCGAACACTCCCTGAAAACGGTCAGTTGACACCCAGAAACGCCCACTTCCTGTCAATCACTCTGCGGCCAGCAGTGCGACTGAAAAGCTTCGCTAGACCTTGTGTGAAACTACATTGTTCTTTGTAATAGTACGACGTGCGTGCGCATTGTGCCGCATACGCAGAAGTACCTTTTTTTTGCCTGATCGCTGCACTGCGAACGAAAGCAGCTAGCCATCAACTCGGAATGACCACCACTGTACGATGTATCGGCGGTGCTCGCATCCCCCCACAACCCGGAGCATGCAGGGCTGTCACATATCTTCTGCTCTCAAGTGCAACAAAAGATATGTGACGTTGTATACGACCCGCGGGAACGCGCATCGTATACAATACTACCCCCGTACACACTGTCCGATGTGACCGATATATCGTACGAGCCGGCGGCTCGTACGATACATGGGGTGCACATCGGACAGTGTGTACCCAGCCTTACTCTTTGCGAAACGTGAATGTTAGCACGCGGTGTACTGCTGAGAAATGGCTCCAGTCCAAGGCGGAACTAATAGCCACTTACTCCATTTGTACAGAGATTGCAGATAAACTAATGTAAACAATCTGCTTGTTTACAGCCCGTGTCAGCTTGCCGGCTCATTGGAGAGAGCTGGACGCTGTAGATTGATCTGTCACCTAGGACGCACCTGGCCGGGCACCTTGTGCCTGCAATATCAATACAAGGAAATACATGGTGCCTTCTGCATGCAGCTGTCTTACCCAGGGCTACCATCAAAAATTGTGGGACCCAGGACTGACAAAGGAAACGGGGCCGTTTCCACCCACCACCGGAAAAAAAAAAGATTCTGCCGTACCACTCCGCCCCTATGTGATGTCATACATAGGTGGAGTGTGATGGACCTACAGGAACGGTTCACAGGGAGCTGATGTGCAGTTAAAGGCTAGTTTTAAGGAGTACACCCTGTGCATTAGCCTGCTGCTATTGGTGCTAGGAGCCAGGGGTGGGCCCCCCTCTCTGTAAGGGCCCAGGACACCAGTCCCCACAGTTCCCCCCTGGTGGCTTCCCTGGTCTCATCGAACGCGTCCACATTAATACGTGTGTTTGGGAGCCCCTCTTTTTAATTGGTCAATTGTAAAACTACTAAAGGCCTAGAAGCACTCCTGCTAACATAATTTATTTATTTGTCTCTTACAGTGTGGTCTTCTTAGGCAAGTCCACGCATTTATGCGGTAGTGCAGAATGACCCGTGTGGCATGCTACAGCAATATGAGTAGCCACCTCCCAGTCATCATCTAGGAACGCCAAATACATTTCCATCTATTGAAACAATGCGTTTCAATCGCAGCTGCACCTATGTGCGTACACAACGTGGGGCGCATGTGCTGTGCGATTTTCTTAGCTACTTAGATGCAAGCGCAGCAGAAAGACATCAGCCGTTTGCGTGAATTGCGCACAACTGAGAATCACGCCCCTTATGGTGACCAGTTTCAGCAAAGGGTCCTGCAAGACGGCTACAGGAAAGATATAACGCAGACTCTCCATAGCAGAGGATGTCACTTACCAGTACAAGACAACAGAGAAGCCCTGGGAACCCTGTTATACATTCTTACACAGGATTAAATCTGTCTGTCAGCTGATGCTGTGAATCAAACGTTACAAGTTCACTAATTAATTAGTGTCATTGCAGGGTCTCCATCTGCCTGGCATGATCCGCTGCACGCCGCACATTAGTCTGACGAGAGGAGTGACAGCTGCTGACAGATTTACGCAGCCCCGAGCCAGGAAATACAAAGAGCATCCAGGAACAAATCTCTCCAAAGATCCAGCCCATCCAATCAGGAACCTGGTGACTGCATCCATATTCCAGGGTGTGGTCACAGAATAGGCCCTCTCGGGGGCACCCACTGTACCTCACTGAGGATCCTGCCAACACATATACAACTACCAGGGCGGGTTAAAGCGTATCAGGACCATGACCACTGACCACTGACGTTTCTATAATGGACGCAATGTGTGCAGTGCACCCATAGTTTAATACTTACCTCTCCGGAGTTTCACGTCGGGCACTGTAGCCGCAGCAAAAATCCCAGCCAAAATGGTCACCGTGCATGTGCAGTAGTGAAATTGGTCTCCAGAACATGGTGGGCACCATGTTTCTGGAGACCTGTGCATGCACAGTAGAGGGGGCCCACCTGGGGTCTGCACAGAGGCCCCCTCCTATGATAAAACACCCCTGACCATGACTCTCAAAATCTATGTGTTACTGGATAACTTATCACTAAGCCACGTTCATCAGCTGGGTGCATTAGTCCTACTAAGCCCCATGATTTTCCTTGCCTTGGTATTTTGAAGATAAATGGTCTACATGGGTGTGATATATTTTTTCGACATTCATAGTGCATAACCCTAACTCTACCCCTGGTGCTTAACTCTCACCCTAGTGCCTAAACCTCTCCTCCCCTCCCAAAGCATACCCCCAGCCGGTCCCTCCCCTCTCATAGCCTAACCCTAACCCTCCCTTGCTGGTCTATGCAGAATGTCAAGATTTCACATGCCAACATTTTTAACATATCGACATTGTGGACATGCAGAGTCGGCCCTAGGCATAGGCAAACTAGACAAATACCTAGGGCATTTAGCATGTCTAAGGGCAAAAGCAGCTTCTGCTGATTAAAATGATATGTGGCATGCCTATATTCTGTGTGTGACTGTGGCTGTATCTGCATATGGAATGCTACGTTACAATGTATTTCTGGAAATCACTGTAACGTAGCATTTCGTATGCAGATACAGCCATAGTCGCACACAGAATATAGGCATGCCACATATCATTTTAATCAGCAGCAGCTGCTTGTGCGTCCTAGTCACATAGCAATGCAAAAAAGGTGCCTGACTTTATCAGAGCTGGCCTAGAGCTGCCATCTGACTCACGCCAGGCATCTCCTGCTGCATGGCGTATTGAGGCAAGATGTATGAGGACACATCTGTATCCAAGCAGAGGCCACAGTGTTAGTGGCCGTGTGAGTGCTGTGTGTGAGTGGGTTGGTTGTGCAATAGTGTTCGGTATATGTGTAAGGAGCATTATGTGTGTCATATGTATAAATGCATGTGTCATTATGTGTATAAGGGCACTAATAATGTGCGGCATATGTGTAAGGGACATTATGTGTATAAGGGCATTAATAAAGGTTGGTATAATGTGTAAAGCGCATTATGTTTATAAGGACATTAATAATGTGTCATATTTGTAAGGGGCATTACTGTGTGGTATTATGTGTATAAATGCATTACTAATGTGTGGCATTATGTGTATAAGGTGCTCTACCGTGTGGCGTAACGTATAGTAAGGGCACTACTGTGTGGTCTAATGTGAATAAAGAGCAATATGGTGTGGTGTAATGTGAATAAGGAACAATGCTGTGTGATGTAATGTGAATAAGGGGCACTACTGTGAGGAGTAATGTATATAAGGTAAAGTGGTACTACTGTGTGATGTAACGTGAAGAAGGGACACTATTGCATGATAAAATGTGAATAAAGTTGCACTACTGTTGTGTAATTTGAATTGAGGGTACTATTGTGTAGCAATGCCCCTTTCCAGCAAGAACACGCCTCTTTTGGTCTGTGCGCCGAATGTGTGCACTGTTCCTATTTAAAATATACGGGGTAGGAGCACCAAAAAAAAAAAGACTGCTATGGGTGAGGGGTGATGGTGCTGGGAAAGGGGTGAGGGGTGATGGTGCTGGGAAAGGGGTGCGGGTCAGAGGCGGAACTAGTGGCGGTGCTAGCAGGCACCAGCCGTAATCTTGCCTAGGGCATCATATTGGTTAGGGCCGGGTATGTGGACATGTCGACATTTTCAGTAGTGACATGTCAACAATGTCATAGCTGTTGTTATTATGAATATTGACAATGTAAATGTGGACATTATGACAACTACACATTATGTGAACACTGGGAATACCAGGAGCTGAACCCCAGTGCAATACAAGTATGTGGCCCAGATAGATTTATCAAGCCTTGGAGAGTGATAAATAGCACGGTGATAAAGTACCAACCAATCAGCTCCTACCTGTCATTTTTCAAACACAGCCTGTAACATGGCAGTTAGTAGCTGTTTGGTTGGTACTTTATCACCGTGCTATTTATCACTCTCCAAGGCTTGATAAATAAGGGACAGTGTGAGGAGATGGGGTATAATATAAATGGAGTGGACAGATCAAACCTGCCCTTCCCCTTCCCCCTTCCTTCCTATCCAATATTGAGGGAGAAGACAAGATGAGGTGCTCATACAAGTGGCCAGTATTTATACGGTTAACACTGCTCCTGATTGGCCAGTATTTATATGGTGAACACAGCTCCTGATTGGCCAGTATTTATACAGTGAACACTGCTCCTGATTGGCCAGTATTTATATGGTGAACACTGATCCTGATTGGTCAGGAGGATCCAATCAGGAGCCACATTTCCTACACACCCTTTGAACAAGTATGGTCATCGGGCACTGTCATTGGCTGCCCGCCAAACTGGATCTGTGGCAATTGGGAAGAGAGGCCGACTGCAGACATAAGCGAGGGGTCCTGCCCTGACTACATTTATATGTAGTAGGCATGATTATGCAGTCTCCATGCGAGGAGATAACAGTAGATATTTTGTTTGTGACACGGACGCCTCTAGCTCCTGAGAGGACATTGCTGCCTCTGAAGAACAAAGGCGAGCATTACATTGCTATCATTCAATTACCAGAGGGTGAATTTTCCAGGGATGCCTTTGAAACGTTATTGCAGAGGCCTGGGAGATTAAAGGACAGACATAATATTGCTGTTGTGGAGCGCTGCAGCCCTCTGCTGTGATGAAAAGAAGCTTAGTGTAGTCATCTGGGAGAGGAGAGACTGTTTACATGCAGAATTACATTGCAGCTCGGCTGAAAAGGAGACAGCCAAGAATGCAGGGAGACCTCAATCAGAAATGTCCAATGGACAGCAGCTGATACTTCATGTTGTATAATAAAGGTGCTGGAGTGACACAGAAGTAGGAGCAATATAACATTGGGGGTCATTCCGAGTTGTTCGCTCGCTAGCTGCTTTTAGCAGCATTGCACACGCTAGGCCGCCGCCCTCTGGGAGTGTATCTTAGTTTAGCAGAATAGCGAACGAAAGATTAGCAAAACTGCTATTAAATAATTCTTTGCAGTTTCTGAGTAGCTCCAGACCTACTCCTAGATTGCGATCAGCTCGGTCCGTTAAGTTCCTGGTTTGACGTCACAAACACGCCCTGCGTTCGGCCAGCCACTCCCCCGTTTCTCCAGACACTCCCGCGTTTTTCACTGACACGCCTGCGTTTTTTAGCACACTCCCGGAAAACGCTCAGTTACCACCCAGAAACGCGTCTTTCCTGTCAATCATTCACCGATCAGCAGTGCGACTGAAAATCGCCGCACGAACACCAGCAAATCTACTAAGTTTTGTGTTAACTAATTAAGCGCATGCGCTCTGCGTACCATGCGCATGCGCAGTTAGCAACAAATCGCAGCACAGCGAAATCAGCAACGAGCGAACAACTCGGAATGACCCCCCCATTGCTAATAGCAGGTGCAATCTGCATGTGGGGCTCTGAATCTGCATTTCTATATGTGCTAATGTATTTCAAACTCTGACTGACGGCAACACGTTGCATATATGTACTTTGGAGGTCATTCTGAGTTGATCGCTAGTGAAATTTTTTTGCAGCGCAGCGATAAAGTGAAAATGCGCCACTTCTGCGCATGCGTATGCGGCGCAGTGCGAAAGCGCAACGTACTTTCACAACGGGCAATGTATTTTTACACAAGGTCTAGCGACGCTTTTCAGTCGCAATGGCAGACGCAGAGTGATTGACAGGAAAGGGGCGTTTCTGGGTGTCAACTGACCGTTTTCAGGGAGTGTTCGAAAAAACGCAGGCGTGCCAGGAAAAACGCAGGCGTGGCTGGCCGAACGCAGGGCGTGTTTGTGACGTCAAATCCGGAACTGAATGGTCTGAAGTCATCGCAAGCACTGAGTAGGTCTGGAGCTACTCTAAAACTGCATGATTTATTTTTGTAGCCGCTCTGCGATCCTTTCGTTCGCACTTCTGCTAAGCTAAAATACACTCCCAGAGGGCGGCGGCTTAGCGTTTGCTCGACTGCTAAAAACTGCTAGTGAGCGATCAACTCGGAATGACCCTCTTTGTTTCATATAGATTTGTATTTAACTCCAGAGTCTTCCTGCATTTTTACTGCATTCATTTTTAACAAGGGATGAGTGAAATTCCAGCAGTTCCTGACTTCAGCTCAGCAGCTCGCATTTAAACAAGTCTGAAATTCATAGTTGCTTTAAAAAGAAAAATGCTTGAAAATGAATTAGCAAATTCAGAGTCACACACTGCTGCGAACGCTTTGCTGTCTTTTGCCGTAGTTGCATCTGCAACTTTATGCCAATGCAAGATATCACACCTGATTGTGCAAGGACTGAGATGTCCACATATTGCATTTTTAGATACCACCATCGGATGCACCATTGAGACTCGCACCAGCGGCCAGCCCCACGCTAGGTGCAGGTTCTCCATCAGAGTATGCAGAGTATGGCCCCAATGTAAGCAATTAAGCTTCTGAGTTCACAATCAGTTATGTGACACTCCTGTGACACTCCATTAGACAATGCACCACAATTTGTCTTGCATCAATAAGCAGAAGCCTTATATCACTACTCCGTGCTGCTGGGGATCCTGCTACTTACACTATGTAACTCTCAGTCTGTGGCTTCCTGTATCAGTGTGACAGCAGCCTCACATCACTGCTCTGTGCTGCTGGGGACCCTGCTCCTCCCACTATGTAACTCTCAGTCTGTGACTTCCTGTATCAGTGTGACAGCAGCCTCACATCACTGCTCTGTGCTGCTGGGGACCCTGCTCCTTCCACTATGTAACTCTCAGTCTGTGGCTCCCTGTATCAGTGTGACAGCAGCCTCACATCACTGCTCTGTGCTGCTGGGGACCCTGCTCCTTCCACTATGTAACTCTCAGTCTGTGGCTTCCTGTATCAGTGTGACAGCAGCCTCACATCACTGCTCTGTGCTGCTGGGGTCCCTGCTGCTCCCACTATGTAACTCTCAGTCTGTGGCTTCCTGTATCAGTGTGTCAGCAGCCTCATATCACTGCTCTGTGCTGCTGGGTTCCCTGCTCCTTCCACTATGTAACTCTCAGTCTGTGGCTCCCTGTATCAGTGTGACAGCAGCCTCATATCACTGCTCTGTGCTGCTGTGGAACCTGCTCCTCCCACTATGTAACTCTCAGTCTGTGGCTTCCTGTATCAGTGTGACAGCAGCCTCATCACTGCTCTGTGCTGCTGGGGACCCTGCTCCTCCCACTATGTAACTCTCAGTCTGTGGCTTCCTGTATCAGTGTGTCAGCAGCCTCATATCACTGCTCTGTGCTGCTGGGTTCCCTGCTCCTTCCACTATGTAACTCTCAGTCTGTGGCTCCCTGTATCAGTGTGACAGCATCCTCACATCACTGCTCTGTGCTGCTGTGGAACCTGCTCCTCCCACTATGTAACTCTCAGTCTGTGGCTTCCTGTATCAGTGTGACAGCAGCCTCATCACTGCTCTGTGCTGCTGGGGACCCTGCTCCTTCCACTATGTAACTCTCAGTCTGTGGCTTCCTGTATCAGTGTGACAGCATCCTCACATCACTGCTCTGTGCTGCTGGGGACCCTGCTCCTTCCACTATGTAACTCTCAGCCTGTGGCTTCCTGTACCAATCTGACAGCAGCCTCACATCACTGCTCTGTGCTGCTGGGGACCCTGCTCCTCCCACTATGTAACTCTCAGCCTGTGGCTTCCTGTATCAGTGTGACAGCAGCCTCACATCACTGCTCTGTGCTGCTGGGGACCCTGCTCCTTCCACTATGTAACTTTCAGTCTGTGGCTTCCTGTATCAGTGTGACAGCAGCCTCACATCACTACTATGTGCTGCTGGGGACCCTGCTCCTTCCACTATGTAACTCTCAGTCTGTGGCTTCCTGTATCAGTGTGACAGCAGCCTCTCATCACAGCTCTGTGCTGCTGGGGACCCTGCTCCTCCCACTATGTAACTCTCAGTCTGTGGCTTCCTGTATCAGTATGACAGCAGCCTCACATCACTGCTCTGTGCTGCTGGGGACCCTGCTCCTTCCACTATGTAACTCTCAGTCTGTGGCTTCCTGTATCAGTGTGACAGCAGCCTCACATCACTGCTCTGTGCTGCTGGGGACCCTGCTCCTTCCACTATGTAACTCTCAGTCTGTGGCTCCCTGTATCACTGTGACAGCAGCCTCACATCACTACTCTGTGCTGCTGGGGACCCTGCTCCTTCCACTATGTAACTCTCAGTCTGTGGTTCCCTGTATCAGTGTGACAGCAGCCTCACATCACTACTCTGTGCTGCTGGGGACCCTGCTCCTCCCACTATGTAACTCTCAGTCTGTGGCTTCCTGTATCAGTGTGACAGCAGCCTCACATCACTGCTCTGTGCTGCTGGGGACCCTGCTCCTTCCACTATGTGCCTCCCTGTGTATCTTGAAGTAGTCATCACAATCATCTCCTGAAGTACTCTGAGCTTATGATTGGGCTTGGGGGGTAATTCTGAGTTGATCGCAGCAGGATTTTTGTTAGCAGTTGGGTAAAACCATGTGCACTGCAGGGGGGGCAGATATAACATTTGCAGAGAGAGTTAGATTTGGGTGGGTTATTTTGTTTCTGTGCAGGGTAAATACTGGCTGCTTTATTTTATACTGCAATTTAGATTGCAAATTGAACACACCACACCCAAATCTAACTCTCTCTGCACATGTTATATCTGCCTCCCCTGCAGTGCACATGGTTTTGCCCAACTACTAACAAAGATCCTGCTGCGATCAACTCAGAATTACCCCCTTGGTGTGGACATTCCATTGAGCTGATTAGCTAATAAACACACACGAACACTCTAAACCTGACACTATCAATATGTCACAGATGCCTTTATTACACCAGTACAGCACAGGGTATGCCAACAAAGACACAGGTATACAGCCCGCCAATGCGATACCTAAATAAATAAATGAATAACACCCTACTGATTGTTGCTGTTGGACTGTACTGTGATTTGCACCATGGTATAAGTAGAATATTTGCCTCCAGAATTTGTGGATGTCGTCACCAAACTCTACAACCTAGACTTGTAAATGATAATGATGTAAGTGATGATCCAGACAATGCATTACTGTCCTGTATTTAATGCTGCAAATGATTGATCCTGCACTACGATTCACATTTGAGGCGTGTACAGATGGGTCCACGGTTATCTTGGCTAGTTTGCTGCGCCTAGGCACACCATGGTTTATTAACATAATCCCTTCTTCTATTGTTCTCAACTGCAATACAATACAGAGAACAATACAGCAGGGGATTAAGTCTGACTGCCCAGTCTCAGTTAATTCTATTAAAGGTCAAGTTAAACATGGGCCCATCTGTATATGATGGGAGCCATAGTACATAACCAGGACAGATATTGCTAATGTTACCCCTGGATGCCCCTAGCCTGGGGCACAACACAACATCTCCTCATCCCCTGTCTTCCCATTCACCAGCTCACAGCCCCTGGCACCGAGATGAGCGAATGAAGGTATCATGGCTGGGCCCAGATCCCCAGGCCCGCTTCATTTAGAACCTTGGACAGTGACAGCTGTGTCGCTGATAGTTATTTTGTTCTAAGCTGGCTCTTTCCAATTCAATCCCGGCCTGTGCTGTTCCTACAGGTGGCTCCTGTTCTCAGCGGCATCTCAGCTCATCACAGGCTGTCAGAGCAAATCACGCTGTCTGTGCAGCAAACACAAAGCAGAGATGATTGAAGTGTATCCACTGAGAGAGAGAGAGAACATGGAGCTGCAGTGCCCCCTAGTGCTACAGTAACATTACTGCAATGTACTTTCAGCCAAAAACAAACAATTAACCCCATGTGTTCCTTGGCTGTTGTTTTTTCTGTGGGATACTCTGGGGGTCATTCTGAGTTGATCGCTAGCTGCCGTTATTCGCAGTGCAGCGATCAGGCTAAAAAACTGCATTTCTGCGCGTGTGTATGCCCCGCAATGCGCACGCGCGACGTATGGGTACAAAGCCCTTTGTGCTTGTGCACAGGTTCTAGCGAAGTTTTCAGTCGCACTGACGGCCGCAAGAAGATTGACAGGAAGGAGGCATTTCTGGGTGTGAACTGACCGTTTTCAGGGAGGGTTTGCAAAAACGCAGGCGTGTCTGAAAAAACGCAGGTGTGGCTGGGCGTTCGCTGGACGGGTGTATGACGTCAAATCGGGACACGAATAGGCTGAAGTGATCGCAAGCGCTGAGTAGGTTCAGAGCTACAACAGACAAAGAGGAAGGGGGGTGCAAATCCCCAACCCCCAAATTCCCTTCCGCACACTGAGAATTACCTGTAACAATCCCTGAACCTATCTGGTAATAAAATTCAGAGAATTCGTCACAAATGTTTGCAAACACATGTTTAGCTGCTGGCCACTTCACGGCTCTCTGATACAGCAGTCCTAACCTACATAATAGCAGTGCCCACATAGGGCCATGTAATTTGTCACAGTACGCCTCATGATAAAGGCTTTTACTAAAACACTTCCAAACAGAGAGCTAACTTACCCGGGAGCCACCCCCAGGATCTCCCATTGGCACTACAAGGAACAGCATGCCTTCCAAATGCTGCTCCCATTCAATGCCTCATGCACACAAGCAGACAAACAATTGGGAAGCTGCTCAATCATACCTGGAGGTAATTATATATCAGGTGCTGGAAGGGGGAGGGGTCACAGACAAACAACAGACAAAGAGGAAGGGGGGTGCAAATCCCCAACCCCCAAATTCCCTTCCGCACACTGAGAATTACCTGTAACAATCCCTGAACCTATCTGGTAATAAAATTCAGAGAATTCGTCACAAATGTTTGCAAACACATGTTTAGCTGCTGGCCACTTCACGGCTCTCTGATACAGCAGTCCTAACCTACATAATAGCAGTGCCCACATAGGGCCATGTAATTTGTCACAGTACGCCTCATGATAAAGGCTTTTACTAAAACACTTCCAAACAGAGAGCTAACTTACCCGGGAGCCACCCCCAGGATCTCCCATTGGCACTACAAGGAACAGCATGCCTTCCAAATGCTGCTCCCATTCAATGCCTCATGCACACAAGCAGACAAACAATTGGGAAGCTGCTCAATCATACCTGGAGGTAATTATATATCAGGTGCTGGAAGGGGGAGGGGTCACAGACAAACAACAGACAAAGAGGAAGGGGGGTGCAAATCCCCAACCCCCAAATTCCCTTCCGCACACTGAGAATTACCTGTAACAATCCCTGAACCTATCTGGTAATAAAATTCAGAGAATTCGTCACAAATGTTTGCAAACACATGTTTAGCTGCTGGCCACTTCACGGCTCTCTGATACAGCAGTCCTAACCTACATAATAGCAGTGCCCACATAGGGCCATGTAATTTGTCACAGTACGCCTCATGATAAAGGCTTTTACTAAAACACTTCCAAACAGAGAGCTAACTTACCCGGGAGCCACCCCCAGGATCTCCCATTGGCACTACAAGGAACAGCATGCCTTCCAAATGCTGCTCCCATTCAATGCCTCATGCACACAAGCAGACAAACAATTGGGAAGCTGCTCAATCATACCTGGAGGTAATTATATATCAGGTGCTGGAAGGGGGAGGGGTCACAGACAAACAACAGACAAAGAGGAAGGGGGGTGCAAATCCCCAACCCCCAAATTCCCTTCCGCACACTGAGAATTACCTGTAACAATCCCTGAACCTATCTGGTAATAAAATTCAGAGAATTCGTCACAAATGTTTGCAAACACATGTTTAGCTGCTGGCCACTTCACGGCTCTCTGATACAGCAGTCCTAACCTACATAATAGCAGTGCCCACATAGGGCCATGTAATTTGTCACAGTACGCCTCATGATAAAGGCTTTTACTAAAACACTTCCAAACAGAGAGCTAACTTACCCGGGAGCCACCCCCAGGATCTCCCATTGGCACTACAAGGAACAGCATGCCTTCCAAATGCTGCTCCCATTCAATGCCTCATGCACACAAGCAGACAAACAATTGGGAAGCTGCTCAATCATACCTGGAGGTAATTATATATCAGGTGCTGGAAGGGGGAGGGGTCACAGACAAACAACAGACAAAGAGGAAGGGGGGTGCAAATCCCCAACCCCCAAATTCCCTTCCGCACACTGAGAATTACCTGTAACAATCCCTGAACCTATCTGGTAATAAAATTCAGAGAATTCGTCACAAATGTTTGCAAACACATGTTTAGCTGCTGGCCACTTCACGGCTCTCTGATACAGCAGTCCTAACCTACATAATAGCAGTGCCCACATAGTAGTAAAAGCCTTTATCATGAGGCGTACTGTGACAAATTACATGGCCCTATGTGGGCACTGCTATTATGTAGGTTAGGACTGCTGTATCAGAGAGCCGTGAAGTGGCCAGCAGCTAAACATGTGTTTGCAAACATTTGTGACGAATTCTCTGAATTTTATTACCAGATAGGTTCAGGGATTGTTACAGGTAATTCTCAGTGTGCGGAAGGGAATTTGGGGGTTGGGGATTTGCACCCCCCTTCCTCTTTGTCTGTTGTTTGTCTGTGACCCCTCCCCCTTCCAGCACCTGATATATAATTACCTCCAGGTATGATTGAGCAGCTTCCCAATTGTTTGTCTGCTTAGGTTCAGAGCTACTCAGAAACTGCACAAACTGTTTTTGCAGAGCTCGGCTGCACATGCGTTCGCACTTCTGCTAAGCTAAAATACACACCCCAGTGGGCGGCGGCATAGCGTTTGCACGGCTGCTAAAACTAGCTAGCGAGCGATCAACTCGGAAAGACCCCCTATATGCGGGGGCAGGGGGAGGAGAAATCCCAAATATTTTGTAACATATGTAAGTGACAGATTTAACAACGAGTGATATTTTTCTTATCACTCGTAACAAATGATGAAAGGTGCTCCAGTTAATCAGCCAACTGCCATTTTTCAAACACATGACGGCTAGGAGCTGATTGGCTGGGGGCACCATTTATCATTTGTAACGAGTGATAACAAGAATATCACTCGCTGTTCAATCTGTCACTTACATATGGGATAGTGAACTTTGCCAGTCACAAACTAAAACTAAAAACTTTTGTAAACTGAATGGAGTCCTACAGAATAACACAGAGGACAGCCCTTACTGAATACAATCCTTACCACTACAACTGTAGCTGACGTGTACTCAGAGAGAGGAGGGGACCCGTGTGCAGACTCCGTGTGTGGGACACCTCCTCTCCCGTAGCCGTCACGCCGCTGCTAGCGCTCTCAGCGCTCTAGACTCTGGCACAGTGCCAGAGTCTACAGCGCATGTGCAGGACTACGAAAAATGGCCACCACGACATTTTTCCGGAGTCCTGCACATGCGCTGTACACTCTGGCACTGTGCCAGAGTCTCTAGTGGTCAGTGCGCTAGCAGCGGCGCGATGACTACGGGAGAGGAGGGGCCCACACACGGTCAGCGATGGACTCCGGAAAAGTAAGTATAGGAGAAATGGGTGCAGTGTGTTTAAGCCACGCCCCCAGCTCTGTAATGCTGATGTTACCAGCATTATACTGAAGGGGGCGTGGCTATGATGACATGATTCAACAAGAATCGCGTCATCGACTGCCCAGTCCGCCCACTTTACTCACTAAGTGGGCGGCCAGGCAGGGGGGGGCCACAGAAATTGGGAGACTTGCCTGCTCTTCCGGGGGGGCCAGGAGGGTCACCCGATTTTCAGGAGCCTCCCGGCCATTC
Organism: Pseudophryne corroboree; assembly: GCF_028390025.1. Lineage (NCBI taxonomy): Eukaryota > Metazoa > Chordata > Amphibia > Anura > Myobatrachidae > Pseudophryne > Pseudophryne corroboree. The sequence goes on from NC_086455.1 coordinate 156,387,756, forward strand.
AGGGAGAGTAGGCAAGTACATACCTCCCAACTGTCCCGATTTTCGCGGGACAGTCCCGTTCTTTGGGGACTGTCCCGCTGTCCCACCCGTGGGCCAGAGTGTCCCACGGTGGGGGGGGGGGGGGGGCAGTTGGGAGGCTCTTTCACTCGCTGCTCTATAGACGCTGTGCTCATGTGCACAGCGTCTATTCACTGGAGCCAGAGGGAGAGGGGGCATGCCAGCGGCTCACAGAGCGCTGGGCATGCCCCCTCAGTGACTAAAACGGGGGGTGGCTCGCAATCGCGGGTCCTCCCGCGAACCCATGCCCCATTTCCATAGACCACGCCCCCTTTTCGGGAGCACGCGCGGCTTCGCCGAGTGTGTCCCGCTTCAAGAAAGGTCAAAGTTGGGAGGTATGCAAGTATGGCTGGGACTGAACGCAGAGTAGCTGTCAAAGCCAGATAATGAACTGCCATGGGGCAACTATATTTTATTATTATTATTATCCTTTATTTATATGATCTCCGGAGATGCTGGGCTGTACTGGGCTGCCCCCAGAGTCTCCCAGCGCTGTCGGCTCCTCTTCTATGACAGGAGCTGGGTGCTGTAGCAGACTTTCACACTGCAGCACCTGCCTCCTGTCACTGCGGAGGAGCCCACAGTTTGGTGTCACCCCTTCCAGGCGTCACACCCGGGTGCGGGCCGCAACCCCCCGCACCCGCCTTATGACATCACTGGCCGTGTGCGTGATCACAGACTCTCCCAACTGACCCCAGGCAGTTTTAATAAACTATAGGTGGCTAGCGTTATAGCCTGGTACTCACCAGGACGCTGTTGCCGTTACCTAGCAACCCTGTTTTGGATAAATTCCCCCCAATGTCTTGTTTATAGAAATGAAGTCATCCAGACTGTAAAATAGGTAACCGATCCCCAGATCAATCGTCGATCATTGGGATCAGCTTGGTGAAGAGGAGATATGTAGCTTTTACTTTGACAAATTACAAATATTAAAAATTATTCTGAAAAACAATCCTCTCTTGTTAACTTCAAAGTAAAACAAAAAACTAAATAAAGCAACTCCTGTAGGTATATTTACCAAGGTGCAGGTTTATAGAAGTGAAGCTGTTGCCCATAGCAACCAATCAGAGTCTAGCTACAGTATTATCATCTAGAAGGTGCTAGTTAAAAGGTAAGTAGAATCTGATTGGTTGCTATGGGCAATAACTCCTCTTCCATAAACCCACACTTTAGTAATTATACCCCTTGGAGTCCCTAACAACTGTTAATGGCAACACACAGTAGAACTCTCTGTTTCATCAACAAATGGAACTCCCAACACTAGGAATCCCACATTTATGGGAAAGAGGCCAGGGCGTCTTCAGAGAGGAGGAGGCGGCCCGTATGCAGTCTCATTCTGGGTCCCCTCCTCTCTAGCTGCCAGCGCTCTTGACTCTGGGTACTAGGGGACCCTAGCGCTGTCCCAGTCTAGTTCACATGTGCAGTTCTCTGGAAAAATTGCGCGGAGGCCATTTTCCCATTGATTTTCTTACTGCACATGCGTGAAACACCAAGAAAATGGCCGGCGCTCCATTTTCCCTGTGCTCACTGCAGCGTTGCTGCTGCCGGCGTGGGACTCAGGAGGGCAAGTATTGAAAAAAAATAGGTGCAGGGTGTATGGTGTGGGTCCCCATGAACCCCAGGGGCCCATATGCACCGCACACACTGCACCCATTATAGATATGTCAGTGGAAAAAGAGGTACTGAACATAGACAATAACACAGCACAGGCTGTCCTAAGAAACGACTTGGGGGAGGCTGGTGTTAGCTGTACTTGGGGGAGGTTTGGTGAAGATACAGCTAATATATATATATATATATATATATATTAGAGATGAGCGCCTGAAATTTTTCGGGTTTTGTGTTTTGGTTTTGGGTTCGGTTCCGCGGCCGTGTTTTGGGTTCGAACGCGTTTTGGCAAAACCTCACCGAATTTTTTTTGTCGGATTCGGGTGTGTTTTGGATTCGGGTGTTTTTTTCAAAAAACACTAAAAAACAGCTTAAATCATAGAATTTGGGGGTCATTTTGATCCCAAAGTATTATTTACCTCAAAAACCATAATTTACACTCATTTTCAGTCTATTCTGAATACCTCACACCTCACAATATTATTTTTAGTCCTAAAATTTGCACCGAGGTCGCTGTGTGAGTAAGATAAGCGACCCTAGTGGCCGACACAAACACCGGGCCCATCTAGGAGTGGCACTGCAGTGTCACGCAGGATGTCCCTTCCAAAAAACCCTCCCCAAACAGCACATGACGCAAAGAAAAAAAGAGGCGCAATGAGGTAGCTGTGTGAGTAAGATTAGCGACCCTAGTGGCCGACACAAACACCGGGCCCATCTAGGAGTGGCACTGCAGTGTCACGCAGGATGGCCCTTCCAAAAAACCCTCCCCAAACAGCACATGACGCAAAGAAAAAAAGAGGCGCAATGAGGTAGCTGTGTGAGTAAGATTAGCGACCCTAGTGGCCGACACAAACACCGGGCCCATCTAGGAGTGGCACTGCAGTGTCACGCAGGATGTCCCTTCCAAAAAACCCTCCCCAAACAGCACATGACGCAAAGAAAAAAAGAGGCGCAATGAGGTAGCTGTGTGAGTAAGATTAGCGACCCTAGTGGCCGACACAAACACCGGGCCCATCTAGGAGTGGCACTGCAGTGTCACGCAGGATGTCCCTTCCAAAAAACCCTCCCCAAACAGCACATGACGCAAAGAAAAAAAGAGGCGCAATGAGGTAGCTGACTGTGTGAGTAAGATTAGCGACCCTAGTGGCCGACACAAACACCGGGCCCATTTAGGAGTGGCACTGCAGTGTCACGCAGGATGTCCCTTCCAAAAAACCCTCCCCAATCAGCACATGATGCAAAGAAAAAGGTTAGGTGGTATACAATTATGGACGGACTGCCTGCCGAGTGCAGACACAGAGGTAGCCACAGCCGTGAACTACCGTACTGTACTGTGTCTGCTGCTAATATAGACTGGTTGATAAAGAGATGTCGTAGTAGTATGTATGTATAAAGAAGAAAAAAAAACCACGGTTAGGTGGTATACAATTATGGACGGACTGCCTGCCGAGTGCAGACACAGAGGTAGCCACAGCCGTGAACTACCGTACTGTGTCTGCTGCGACTGGATGATAAATGATATAAAAAATATATATATATCACTACTGCAGCCGGACAGGTATATATTATATATTATATAATGACGGACCTGCTGGACACTGTCTGTCAGCAGAATGAGTTTTATTTTTATAGAATAAAAAAAAAAACAACACACAAGTGAAGTCACACGACGAGTGTTTAACTTTTTCAGGCAATCACAATATAAGTATACTACTAACTATACTGGTGGTCAGTGTGGTCAGGTCACTGGTCAGTCACACTGGCAGTGGCACTCCTGCAGCAAAAGTGTGCACTGTTTAATTTTAATATAATATTATGTACTCCTGGCTCCTGCTATAACCTATAACTGGCACTGCAGTGCTCCCCAGTCTCCCCCACAATTATAAGCTGTGTGAGCTGAGCAGTCAGACAGATATATAATATATATAGATGATGCAGCACACTGGGCTGAGCCTGAGCAGTGCACACAGATATGGTATGTGACTGAGTCACTGTGTGTATCGCTTTTTTCAGGCAGAGAACGGATATATTAAATAAACTGCACTGTCTGGTGGTCACTCACTAGTAAACTCTCTGCACTCTCTACACTTCTACAGTACTCCTCCTAGTCCTAAGCTCCAGTAAATCTCTCTCTCTTATAATCTAAATGGAGAGGACGCCAGCCACGTCCTCTCACTATCAATCTCAATGCACGTGTGAAAATGGCGGCGACGCGCGGCTCCTTATATAGAATCCGAGTCTCGCGAGAATCCGACAGCGTCATGATGACGTTCGGGCGCGCTCGGGTTAACCGAGCAAGGCGGGAGGATCCGAGTCTGTTCGGACCCGTGAAAAAAACCATGAAGTTCGGGCGGGTTCGGATTCAGAGAAACCGAACCCGCTCATCTCTAATATATATGTGTGTGTCTATCTACATATGCGTATCTATATATAATATATGTGTGTGTGTGTGTGTGTGTGTATATATATATATATATACATACATACACAGATTAGATATTATGAATATTATGATATAATAGAGTGTATCAGGAGAACGGTGTGATGGCAGCACCAGAATAAAGATGGCGGCTGAGGGTTCAGCATGATGCCGGCGCTGGAGGGCAGCTAGTGACAGGAGGCTGGGGGACAATGCGAGATACCATGTGGGAGTCTCAGGGAAAATGGCGGCGCAGGAGGTTGGCGCTCTAGCGGCAGGAGCCGGCGGAAGGGGCTGGAGCTTCGGTGAGGGCTCGGCCGGCTTTCCAGGCTGTTCTAGTAACTTCCATAGAATATAGAGTCAGGAGCCGGCGGGAGGCAGCAGCAGCAGTACGGCCGCCGGGCGCGACACACAGGCGGACATGGCCAAGTGGGGAGAGGGGGACCCGCGCTGGATCGTGGAGCAGAGAGCGGACGCCACCAACGTCAACAATTGGCACTGGTCAGTGCTGCCATATACCTGTGTGTGTGATCAGTGCTGCCATATACTGTGTGTGTGATCAGTGCTGCCATATACTGTGTGTGTGATCAGTGCTGCCATATACTGTGTGTGGGATCAGTGCTGCCATATACTGTGTGTGGGACCAGTGCTGCCATATACTGTGTGTGGGACCAGTGCTGCCATATACCGTGTGTGGGACCAGTGCTGCCATATACTGTGTGTGGGACCAGTGCTGCCATATACTGTGTGTGGGACCAGTGCTGCCATATACTGTGTGTGTGATCAGTGCTGCCATATACTGTGTGTGTGTGATCAGTGCTGCCATATACTGTGTGTGTGATCAGTGCTGCCATATACTGTGTGTGTGATCAGTGCTGCCATATACTGTGTGTGTGTGTGTGATCAGTGCTGCCATATACTGTGTGTGTGATCAGTGCTGCCATATACTGTGTGTGGGACCAGTGCTGCCATATACTGTGTGTGGGACCAGTGCTGCCATATACTGTGTGTGGGACTAGTGCTGCCATATACTGTGTGTGGGACTAGTGCTGCCATATACTGTGTGTGGGATCAGTGCTGCCATATACTGTGTGTGGGATCAGTGCTGCCATATACTGTGTGTGGGATCAGTGCTGCCATATACTGTGTGTGGGATCAGTGCTGCCATATACTGTGTGTGGGATCAGTGCTGCCATATACTGTGTGTGGGATCAGTGCTGCCATATACTGTGTGTGGGATCAGTGCTGCCATATACTGTGTGTGGGATCAGTGCTGCCATATACTGTGTGTGGGATCAGTGCTGCCATATACTGTGTGTGGGATCAGTGCTGTCATATACTGTGTGTGGGACCAGTGCTGCCATATACTGTGTGTGGGACCAGTGCTGCCATATACTGTGTGTGGGATCAGTGCTGCCATATACTGTGTGTGGGATCAGTGCTGCCATATACTGTGTGTGGGATCAGTGCTGCCATATACTGTGTGTGGGATCAGTGCTGCCATATACTGTGTGTGGGATCAGTGCTGCCATATACTGTGTGTGGGATCAGTGCTGCCATATACTGTGTGTGGGATCAGTGCTGCCATATACTGTGTGTGGGATCAGTGCTGCCATATACTGTGTGTGGGATCAGTGCTGCCATATACTGTGTGTGGGATCAGTGCTGCCATATACTGTGTGTGGGATCAGTGCTGCCATATACTGTGTGTGGGATCAGTGCTGCCATATACTGTGTGTGGGATCAGTGCTGCCATATACTGTGTGTGGGATCAGTGCTGCCATATACTGTGTGTGTGGGATCAGTGCTGCCATATACTGTGTGTGTGGGATCAGTGCTGCCATATACTGTGTGTGTGGGATCAGTGCTGCCATATACTGTGTGTGTGGGACCAGTGCTGCCATATACTGTGTGTGGGACCAGTGCTGCCATATACTGTGTGTGGGACCAGTGCTGCCATATACTGTGTGTGGGACCAGTGCTGCCATATACTGTGTGTGGGACCAGTGCTGCCATATACTGTGTGTGGGACCAGTGCTGCCATATACTGTGTGTGGGACCAGTGCTGCCATATACTGTGTGTGGGACCAGTGCTGCCATATACTGTGTGTGGGACCAGTGCTGCCATATACTGTGTAAAATACACACTGTATTACACCACATCTGCTGAGTGCACTGTGTGGGGGAACTGGGGGTGATGCAATTAAGTGAGATAGTTGGGTGTTAAGCCGGTCGATGGTGGGTGCTGGATTGGACGCAAAGTGAGGGGTGCACGGTATGGGGGGCACGCATGCATAAGGTGGGGGGCACTGGGTATGGGGGGCACACACGTGTGAGGGGCAGCACGGCACTCTGGATTTGGGGAGTGTGTGCATGAGGGGAGTTGGGTGTCACGGCACGCCATGCGCAAGTAGTGCTGGGTTTGGAAGAAGTTGTGAGTGGACCTGGGTTTGGGGGTCATGCACGTGTGGGGGTTGCTGGGCTTGGGGGCCATGCATGCGTGAGGGGTGCTTGGTTTTGGGGGGGGTTGGTGAGACTGCACGCTGTGTCTAGGGAGAGTGCGGGTGAGGTGAAGGAGAATAGGCGGCACGCCATGCGCAAGGGGTGCTGGCTTTTGGGGGGATTTCGTGTGATGGGAGCTTGGGTTGGGGGGGGGGGAGTTTGCATGATGAGAGCTTGGGTTGGGGGGGAGTTTGCGTGATGAGAGCTTGGGTTGGGGGGAGTTTCCGTGATGAGAGCTTGGGTTGGGGGGAGTTTGCGTGATGAGAGCTTGGGTTGGGGGGGAGTTTGCGTGATGAGAGCTTGGGTTTAGGGGGGAGTTTGCGTGATGAGAGCTTGGGTTGGGGGGGAGTTTGCGTGATGAGAGCTTGGGTTGGGGGGAGTTTGCGTGATGAGAGCTTGGGTTGGGGGGAGTTTGCGTGATGAGAGCTTGGGTTGGGGGGAGTTTGCGTGATGAGAGCTTGGGTTGGGGGGAGTTTGCGTGATGAGAGCTTGGGTTGGGGGGAGTTTGCGTGATGAGAGCTTGGGTTGGGGGGAGTTTGCGTGATGAGAGCTTGGGTTGGGGGGAGTTTGCGTGATGAGAGCTTGGATTTAGGGGGGAGTTTGCGTGATGAGAGCTTGGATTTAGGGGGGAGTTTGCGTGATGAGAGCTTGGGTTTAGGGGGGAGTTTGCGTGATGAGAGCTTGGGTTTAGGGGGGAGTTTGCGTGATGAGAGCTTGGGTTTAGGGGGGAGTTTGCGTGATGAGAGCTTGGGTTTAGGGGGGAGTTTGCGTGATGAGAGCTTGGGTTTAGGGGGGAGTTTGCGTGATGAGAGCTTGGGTTTAGGGGGGAGTTTGCGTGATGAGAGCTTGGGTTTAGGGGGGAGTTTGCGTGATGAGAGCTTGGGTTTAGGGGGGAGTTTGCGTGATGAGAGCTTGGGTTTAGGGGGGAGTTTGCGTGATGAGAGCTTGGGTTTAGGGGGGAGTTTGCGTGATGAGAGCTTGGGTTTAGGGGGGAGTTTGCGTGATGAGAGCTTGGGTTTAGGGGGGAGTTTGCGTGATGAGAGCTTGGGTTTAGGGGGGAGTTTGCGTGATGAGAGCTTGGGTTTAGGGGGGAGTTTGCGTGATGAGAGCTTGGGTTTAGGGGGGAGTTTGCGTGATGAGAGCTTGGGTTTAGGGGGGAGTTTGCGTGATGAGAGCTTGGGTTTAGGGGGGAGTTTGCGTGATGAGAGCTTGGGTTTAGGGGGGAGTTTGCGTGATGAGAGCTTGGGTTTAGGGGGGAGTTTGCGTGATGAGAGCTTGGGTTTAGGGGGGAGTTTGCGTGATGAGAGCTTGGGTTTAGGGGGGAGTTTGCGTGATGAGAGCTTGGGTTTAGGGGGGAGTTTGCGTGATGAGAGCTTGGGTTTAGGGGGGAGTTTGCGTGATGAGAGCTTGGGTTTAGGGGGGAGTTTGCGTGATGAGAGCTTGGGTTTAGGGGGGAGTTTGCGTGATGAGAGCTTGGGTTTAGGGGGGAGTTTGCGTGATGAGAGCTTGGGTTTAGGGGGGAGTTTGCGTGATGAGAGCTTGGGTTTAGGGGGGAGTTTGCGTGATGAGAGCTTGGGTTTAGGGGGGAGTTTGCGTGATGAGAGCTTGGGTTTAGGGGGGAGTTTGCGTGATGAGAGCTTGGGTTTAGGGGGGAGTTTGCGTGATGAGAGCTTGGGTTTAGGGGGGAGTTTGCGTGATGAGAGCTTGGGTTTAGGGGGGAGTTTGCGTGATGAGAGCTTGGGTTTAGGGGGGAGTTTGCGTGATGAGAGCTTGGGTTTAGGGGGGAGTTTGCGTGATGAGAGCTTGGGTTTAGGGGGGAGTTTGCGTGATGAGAGCTTGGGTTTAGGGGGGAGTTTGCGTGATGAGAGCTTGGGTTTAGGGGGGAGTTTGCGTGATGAGAGCTTGGGTTTAGGGGGGAGTTTGCGTGATGAGAGCTTGGGTTTAGGGGGGAGTTTGCGTGATGAGAGCTTGGGTTTAGGGGGGAGTTTGCGTGATGAGAGCTTGGGTTTAGGGGGGAGTTTGCGTGATGAGAGCTTGGGTTTAGGGGGGAGTTTGCGTGATGAGAGCTTGGGTTTAGGGGGGAGTTTGCGTGATGAGAGCTTGGGTTTAGGGGGGAGTTTGCGTGATGAGAGCTTGGGTTTAGGGGGGAGTTTGCGTGATGAGAGCTTGGGTTTAGGGGGGAGTTTGCGTGATGAGAGCTTGGGTTTAGGGGGGAGTTTGCGTGATGAGAGCTTGGGTTTAGGGGGGAGTTTGCGTGATGAGAGCTTGGGTTTAGGGGGGAGTTTGCGTGATGAGAGCTTGGGTTTAGGGGGGAGTTTGCGTGATGAGAGCTTGGGTTTAGGGGGGAGTTTGCGTGATGAGAGCTTGGGTTTAGGGGGGAGTTTGCGTGATGAGAGCTTGGGTTTAGGGGGGAGTTTGCGTGATGAGAGCTTGGGTTTAGGGGGGAGTTTGCGTGATGAGAGCTTGGGTTTAGGGGGGAGTTTGCGTGATGAGAGCTTGGGTTTAGGGGGGAGTTTGCGTGATGAGAGCTTGGGTTTAGGGGGGAGTTTGCGTGATGAGAGCTTGGGTTTAGGGGGGAGTTTGCGTGATGAGAGCTTGGGTTTAGGGGGGAGTTTGCGTGATGAGAGCTTGGGTTTAGGGGGGAGTTTGCGTGATGAGAGCTTGGGTTTAGGGGGGAGTTTGCGTGATGAGAGCTTGGGTTTAGGGGGGAGTTTGCGTGATGAGAGCTTGGGTTTAGGGGGGAGTTTGCGTGATGAGAGCTTGGGTTTAGGGGGGAGTTTGCGTGATGAGAGCTTGGGTTTAGGGGGGAGTTTGCGTGATGAGAGCTTGGGTTTAGGGGGGAGTTTGCGTGATGAGAGCTTGGGTTTAGGGGGGAGTTTGCGTGATGAGAGCTTGGGTTTAGGGGGGAGTTTGCGTGATGAGAGCTTGGGTTTAGGGGGGAGTTTGCGTGATGAGAGCTTGGGTTTAGGGGGGAGTTTGCGTGATGAGAGCTTGGGTTTAGGGGGGAGTTTGCGTGATGAGAGCTTGGGTTTAGGGGGGAGTTTGCGTGATGAGAGCTTGGGTTTAGGGGGGAGTTTGCGTGATGAGAGCTTGGGTTTAGGGGGGAGTTTGCGTGATGAGAGCTTGGGTTTAGGGGGGAGTTTGCGTGATGAGAGCTTGGGTTTAGGGGGGAGTTTGCGTGATGAGAGCTTGGGTTTAGGGGGGAGTTTGCGTGATGAGAGCTTGGGTTTAGGGGGGAGTTTGCGTGATGAGAGCTTGGGTTTAGGGGGGAGTTTGCGTGATGAGAGCTTGGGTTTAGGGGGGAGTTTGCGTGATGAGAGCTTGGGTTTAGGGGGGAGTTTGCGTGATGAGAGCTTGGGTTTAGGGGGGAGTTTGCGTGATGAGAGCTTGGGTTTAGGGGGGAGTTTGCGTGATGAGAGCTTGGGTTTAGGGGGGAGTTTGCGTGATGAGAGCTTGGGTTTAGGGGGGAGTTTGCGTGATGAGAGCTTGGGTTTAGGGGGGAGTTTGCGTGATGAGAGCTTGGGTTTAGGGGGGAGTTTGCGTGATGAGAGCTTGGGTTTAGGGGGGAGTTTGCGTGATGAGAGCTTGGGTTTAGGGGGGAGTTTGCGTGATGAGAGCTTGGGTTTAGGGGGGAGTTTGCGTGATGAGAGCTTGGGTTTAGGGGGGAGTTTGCGTGATGAGAGCTTGGGTTTAGGGGGGAGTTTGCGTGATGAGAGCTTGGGTTTAGGGGGGAGTTTGCGTGATGAGAGCTTGGGTTTAGGGGGGAGTTTGCGTGATGAGAGCTTGGGTTTAGGGGGGAGTTTGCGTGATGAGAGCTTGGGTTTAGGGGGGAGTTTGCGTGATGAGAGCTTGGGTTTAGGGGGGAGTTTGCGTGATGAGAGCTTGGGTTTAGGGGGGAGTTTGCGTGATGAGAGCTTGGGTTTAGGGGGGAGTTTGCGTGATGAGAGCTTGGGTTTAGGGGGGAGTTTGCGTGATGAGAGCTTGGGTTTAGGGGGGAGTTTGCGTGATGAGAGCTTGGGTTTAGGGGGGAGTTTGCGTGATGAGAGCTTGGGTTGGGGGGGAGTTTGCGTGATGAGAGCTTGGGTTGGGGGGGAGTTCGCGTGATGAGAGCTTGGGTTTGGGGGGGGGGAGTTCGCGTGATGAGAGCTTGGGTTTGGGGGGGGGGAGTTCGCGTGATGAGAGCTTGGGTTTGGGGGGGGGGAGTTCGCGTGATGAGAGCTTGGGTTTGGGGGGGGGGAGTTCGCGTGATGAGAGCTTGGGTTGGGGGGGAGTTCGCGTGAGGTGCGGGGCACACTGGGTTCTGGTTTGTGCAGAGATCCTGAAATTATGGATACTGAAAATTGCCCCCAGCATGGTGAGCATGGCACATCTCTGCATGTAAGTGCAGTTGGGGCAGATTTGAGGAAGCGGTGGCCAGTTAGATATTGACCTTGGTTGATTACTATGGTTAGACGTGTATGTTTGATAGTGGTAACCACGGGGCAGGTGTATTTTCTTTGTTTAAAGATCTTTAACCACGTAACCGGCATGGTCAGATCACACGTGACTGCACCGCCCCACCGTGTCCCCCAGTTTTTGACGAGGAGATCTGTTCTGCTGATGTGCATAATATAATATTTTAAAAAAAAAAAGCTTTTTAAACTTTATTAAATAGAAAAAAATAAAACACTTATGAACGGGGTTTTAAGATGTAAATCGACAGATAAATGCATGGCCCTAAATCTCCCAATCTCGAGGCAAAGCGGGGCCAGTTACCATGCTCTGCATTTTTGTATGGGCGATCCCTGGGTTGTGCCCCAGTCAGTCCTGTATGTGTCCTCGGCCAGCTGCCTGCCTCTTGTTTCAAGTTAGACAGAAATAGATCCTTGATGCGGGGGAGGGTCCCGGAGTGTGGTGCGTTGCAGGACGCACAGATCTATCAGCGTGGTGTCCGTACATAGAGGGATGTATTTCCTGTATCCTAGTGTTAACCTAGCGCTTCTCACATGTTTCTTTGTCCATGACGGTGGGGTTCTGTACACATATGAGGGAGTAACTGGATGCAAAGACCTGCAGTGACGTTCCAGATCAGTAACATGGTGTCCAATCTGTGTTCTTGGTTTACTCCTCATGATCAATATCTCCACTAGAAAACCTATAATATTGGGGGTCATTCCGAGTTGTTCGCTCGTTGCCGATTTTCGCAACGGAGCGATTAAGGCAAAAATGCGCATGGTACTTTATTTTATTTTAGCACAAAACTTTGTAGATTTACTCACGTCCGAACGAAGACTTTTCATCGTTGAAGTGATCGGAGTGTGATTGACAGGAAGTGGGCGTTTCTGGGCGGAAACTGGCCGTTTTCAGGGAGTGTGCGGGAAAAACGCAGGCGTGTCAGGGAAAAACGCAGGAGTGTCTGGAGAAACGGGGGAGTGGCTGGCCGAACGCTGGGCGTGTGTGTGACGTCAAACCAGGAACGAAACAGCCTTAGCTGATCGCAATCTGTGAGTAGGTCTGCAGCTACTCAGAAACTAAGAATCTTCTATTCGCAATTCTGCTAATCTTTCGTTCGCTATTCTGCTAAGCTAAGATACACTCCCAGAGGGCGGCGGCCTAGCGTGTGCAATGCTGCTAAAATCTGCTAGCGAGCGATCAACTCGGAATGAGGGCCATTGGGTGTTGAGCAATCTGTATGGTAACATTTGCCCTAAGGACACGTACTCCGTATTGTGCGTATTATGTCTGATCTCTCCTTTGTCATTCTGATTTATTACTATAACTTCTACTATACTCTTTTCAGCTCTGTGTCTGATAGAACGTGTACTGACCTATGTTACTCTATCTCATCGCAGGACGGAGAGGGATGCCACAGGATGGTCCACAGATAAGCTGAAAACGCTGTTTATGGAAGCGTCGGTGACCGGGGAGGAGGGTACCTGCGAGGTGACTGAAGTCAGTAAGCTGGATGGCGAGGCCTCTATCAATAACCGCAAGGGGAAACTCATCTTTTTCTATGAATGGGTTGTCAAGCTGAACTGGACGGGTAAGTGTCTCTCTGGAGGTCTGAGTGTTTCTTATCGTCTACCACCCACTGCTGCATAAGAGGGGCTCAGTAACACTTGTATGTACTCATGGCTTATCTACAAGGAGTCATGAGCGGTCGTTATAACAAAAGCGTATAGAACGTCGATGGAGACGTCAAATGTAAAATGCGTCGTACTTAAGCTTTTCCAGCCTAATGCGAAGTCCCAAGTACTAGGGGTCTGTGAAACAGCATTCTGGGAACTGTCACTATCGTTGGAGACAACACTCATCAGCCTGTCTGAGACTCCTCAACAAAACATTTTTTTATCCCCTGCGGGCACCTCTCCTCCATTAAGGATAGGCCGTAAAACAGTATCATTTGCCTCACTTTATCCCATAATCTCCATCAAATAAGAGAAATCTAATGTCCACATTGCTCCACAACACTTTACACTTTCTGTAATGTGCAAAAAACAACCTGAGCTGTTATTATGACAATAGTCTATTCATTTATAAGTTCCTCTGTGATGATACTGGTTCTTAGTGACTGGATTATGTATTTATTTATTTATTAACAGTTTCTTATATAGCGCAGCAAATTCCATTGCGCTTTACAATTTGAAATAACAATAACAAACTGGGTGATAACAGTCATAGAGGTAGGAAGGCCCTGCTCGCAAGCTTACAATCTATAGGGAAATAGGCATATGTACACAAGGAAAGGTGCTATCTATTGCATAGAATGAACAGACGTGAGGATATGTGTGGACTGTACAGAGTGGATGTAATTTGATAGGAAGGTTTATGAAAGTTATGTGGGCGGTTCAGGAATTTGATACGCTTGCCTAAAGAGGTGAGTTTTGAGGGAACGCTTGAAGGTTTGGAGACTAGAGGAGAGTCTTATTGTGCGTGGTAGGGCATTCCACAGAGTGGGTGCAGCCCGATGAAAGTCCTGCAGTCGTGAGTGGGAGCGAGTAATGAGTGTGGATGAGAGACGCAGGTCTTGCGAAGAGGTCGGGTTGGGAGATATTTTGTGATAAGCGAAGTGATGTACGTTGGTGTAGTTTGGTTAATGGCCTTGTGTGTGAGTAAAAGTATTTTATATTGAATGCGGTAGAGTACAGGTAACCAATGGAGGGACTGACAGAGTGGATCTGCAGACGATGAACGTCTAGCGAGGAAGATAAGCCTCGCCGCTGCATTCAGAATGGATTGTAGTGGTGAGAGTCTCGTTTTGGGAAGACCAGTTAGGAGACTATTGCAATAATCAATGCGGGAGATAATGAGAGCGTGGATTAGAGTTTTAACAGTGTCTTGTGTAAGGTATGGTCGTATTTTGGATATGTTTTTTAGATGCATGTAACATGATCTTGAGACAGATTGAATGTGGGGAACAAAGGACAGATCAGAGTCAAGGATGACACCAAGGCAGCGAGCTTGTGGGGTAGGGTAGATAGTCGAGTTTTCAACAGTGATAGAGATATCAGGTTGGTACCTACTATTGGCCGGTGGAAATATAATTAACTCTGTCTTTGAAATATTAAGTTTGAGGTGGCGAGATGTCATCCAGGATGAAATGGCAGAAAGGCATTCAGTGACACGGTCCAGTACAGATAGGGACAAGTCAGGGGAGGATAGGTAGATTTGAGTATCATCTGCGTACAGATGATACTGAAAACCAAAAGAGCTGATTAGTTTACCAAGAGATGAGGTATAGATAGAGAAAAGCAGAGGACCCAAGACTGAGCCTTGCGGTACTCCAACTGAAAGAGGTAGCGAAGAGGAGGTAGATTCAGAGGAGCGATTAGATAGGTACGATAGGAACCAAGAAAGGGCTGTGTCTTTAAGACCTAGGGATTGTAGTGTCTGTATGAGAAGAGAGTGGTCAACAGTGTCAAATGCAGCAGATAGATCTAGAAGAATAAGTAGTGAGTAGTGGCCTTTAGACTTCGTAGTGACCAAATCATTAACCACTTAAGTCGGTGCCGTCTCTGTGGAATGTTGGGAACGGAAGCCTGACTGAAGTGGGTCCAACAGAGTGTATGAGTTAAGAAAGTGTGTGAGTCGAGTGTAGGCAAGTCTCTCAAGTAGCTTAGAGAGACAAGGGAGCTGAGAGATAGGGCGGTAGTTTGAGAGAGCATTAGGGTCAGAATTTTGTTTTTTTAAATGGGAGTAATCACTGCATGCTTGAAGAGTGAAGGAAAAATACCAGTAGAGAGAGAGAGATTACAGATGTTAGTTAAGGTAGGGATGAGCACCAGAGACAGAGCTTTACTTATTTGTGAGGGTAAAGGATCAAGAGGAGAGGTAGTAGAGAAGCAGGATGAGAAGAGTGATGATACTTCATCTTCATTTGTGGGATCAAATGAAGAAAGAGTGCCAGAGGGTTCAGGTAAAGAACGGAGCAGGTCACTGGCTGCCGAAGAGCATACCATTTCATCTCGGATCTTAGCAATCTTCTCCTTGAAGTAGGAAGCAAGATCCTGTGCCTTGATAGTGGCTGGTGGGGTAGGTGCGGGAGGATTCAGAAGTGATTTAAATGTATTAAAGAGTCGTTTGGGGTTAGAGGCTTGAGCAGAGATAAGAGTTTGGAAATATGTTTGTTTGGCAGTGTCCAGGGCATTTTTATAAGAATGGTAGACTGTCTTATATGTGAGGAAGTCACTTGAAATACGAGATTTACGCCACTGACGTTCAAGTTTTCGTGTGAGTTTTTGTACTGGATAGGCTGCGCTCTTGGTGAGGTCGCTGGTTTCTAGTGAATGGATAGGCTGCACTCTCAGTGAGGTCGCTGGTTCCTAGTGAATGGATAGGCTGCACTCTCAGGGAGGTCGCTAGTTTCTAGTGAATGGATAGGCTGCACTCTCAGTGAGGTCATTGGCTCCTAGTGAATGGATAGGCTGCACTCTCGGTGATGTCATTGGTTCCTAGTGAATGGATAGGCTGCACTCTCTCTAAGGTCGCTGGTTTCTAGTGAATGGATAGGCTGCACTCTCTGAGGTCGCTGGTTTCTAGTGAATGGATAGGCTGCACTCTCTGTGAGGTCGCTGGTTTCTAGTGAATGGATAGGCTGCACTCTCTGTGAGGTCGCTGGTTTCTAGTGAATGGATAGGCTGCACTCTCGGTGAGGTCACTGGTTTCTAGTGAATGGATAGGCTGCACTCTCGGTGAGGTCGCTGGTTCCTAGTGAATGGATAGGCTGCGCTCTCAGTGAGGTCGCTGGTTCCTAGTGAATGGATAGGCTGCACTCTCGGTGAGGTCGCTGGTTCCTAGTGAATGGATAGGCTGCACTCTCTGTGAGGTCACTGGTTTCTAGTGAATGGATAGGCTGCACTCTCTGTGAGGTCGCTGGTTCCTAGTGAATGGATAGGCTGCACTCTCAGTGAGGTCGCTGGTTCCTAGTGAATGGATAGGCTGCACTCTCAGTGAGGTCGCTGGTTTCTAGTGAATGGATAGGCTGCACTCTCGGTGAGGTCGCTGGTTTCTAGTGAATGGATAGGCTGCACTCTCGGTGAGGTCGCTGGTTTCTAGTGAATGGATAGGCTGCGCTCTCAGTGAGGTCGCTGGTTTCTAGTGAATGGATAGGCTGCACTCTCTGTGAGGTCGCTGGTTTCTAGTGAATGGATAGGCTGCGCACTCAGTGAGGTCACTCTGTCCTGGTGAATAGATAGCTTGCACTCTCTTAAATACTCGTTCACATATCTCTGCACTTGTTGAAAGTTGCACTTGGCTAACTGGTGTGATTGTCTCCTTGTCACACAGGGCAGTCGCCATCAGGCGTGAAATACAAAGGATATGTGGATATTCCAAACCTGTCGGATGAGAATGACCCTAGTGAGGTGGAGGTGAGTTCAGTGATGGTGCAGATCTCAGAGGGGGCTATAACCTGTAGGTCTGTGCTGTGTGGTAATGGTGGGAGTTGTAGTCCGTTAGATATGCTGACAGATTTCTGATGTTGGGTAGTTTTGTACCTTGGGAATACACCCGCGGTGGCCCCAGTAATGTACAATGCTGGAGCTATGGCTGATGTTGAGCACTAGTAGTCATTCAACAGAGAAAAAATTAAATGCTTTAAAGCGCCAATGTAAAAGTCAATAGTCATTGTTGCTCTCTCATTGGCTGCTATAAAGGTTATGTGTGGACCTTTAAGAAAATTTACAAAGAGATGGGAGATTAGCAGCAATGTGGTATCAAAACAAACGCAGAGCCAAAGTAAATACAAGATATTTAATAAGTATCACAGTTAAAATGTATTAACCTAAAAATAAATACAGCATGAGAATGCATAAAAGACACTATGTTTAAAAAAGTGTAATCGATTAATTAATGTCTTTTGATCCCTGGATTACCGCATTAGAAGCTGGCTGATGAGAAAAAAAAAATCACATGCCAGTTCACAGATCAATGAAGCTGTAGTAATCGGATAACATCATTTAACCCAGAGTGAAATAAAAGGCTAATTAAATGTTCATGTGGCAACTGTAATAGAGGCGGCTGATACCAGGAAGTGATAAACCAGTGATAGGTGCAAGGTGATAATGCACCAGCCAATCAGCTCCTAACTGTTAATTTACATATGGGAGCTGATTGGCTGGTGTGTTTATCACCTTGCATTTATCACTGGTTTATCACTTCCTTATGCCTTCTCCAGGTTAATACATCTGCCCCAGAGTATCACACAGAATGTTACTTTGTACACCTATGTGCCTAGTAATATAGCGTTGCTCCGAGTGGCAGTGTGAATCGCAGCAGATTGTCCACTGTGTAGCTGCAGTGTGTGACAGCCGATGTCTATGCAGCAATAAGCAGGTATATGATTTGCGTCTCCGGTGCGCTAGTGAATCCGAGCGTCCTCGGATAAAGTCCTCAACGCTGCTCACGCCTGTGTTGTATTGGAGGAGACGCCATCAGGCTGGCTGGGATGAGCCATGGATAGCCCGCTGTACAGGACCTTTGAAAAAGTCACGTGATCTGTGACGAAATGCGTCAGACTCCTCTACCAATACCACTGGATCTACCGCACTTCGCCTGTGGCACCAATACCTACACCTCTCCTTCCACTATTGAAGCGGCTCTCCACACTTATTGAGAGTCCACAGCCTCGTTTACAGCGGGACCGCATCCCAGCCAGCCTGAATTAATCCTTATTAAATATCTTATATTTACTTTGGCTCTCCATTTGTTTTGATACCACGTTGCTGCTGCCATTATCCCATCACTAACAGTCATTGGCTGCGAGATCTGCCCAGACCGGTCTGCTGCATAATATAGATAGTAACATATATGCTCTTAGCGTGTTACAGGTGCTGATAGAAGTATGCAGAATATTGCCGTTCTTTTCTCTAGGTCAGAGTCTCTCTTGCCAAAGATGAGCCAGACACCAACCTGCTAGAGCTGATGAGAAAGAAGGGGGTGCAGAGGCTCCGGGAGGTTGTGGCGCAGTATATCTCCACCCTAAAGACAGGTGCGTGCTCTGAAACTGATTAGCTCAGTCGTCATACATTGGGTTAGGCTCTTGTGTCTTCTCCTGTCAGATCATGTCCTGTGACCTGTCTTTCTCAGCCAGGTATTGTACAGGGATCCTGGCTGTAGACTGTTTGCTCATACATGATGTTAGTGGGGCTGACTGTTCAGTACTTAGACTAAAGGGAGACTTAGGGGGTCACATTTGTAATGCGATCTGAGCGCGATATTAGTGCCCAGGGATCACATTGCAGAATGCGATTTACATCGGGTGAATGTATCGCCTGACACAGGCTGGGACAGGGGCTGGGAAAAGAACCCATCCCTGCGACGTACTGAGTGTGGTGCCAGGGCTTCCGCATATGCTCAGCCACACTGACCGCGATACACATCGGCCATGTCAGCCAGAGGGTTCCTGGGAAAACCCTGACCGAACTACAGGCCCCAATGGGCTACCGCTACCTGAAGACGGTGGTAGCTGCAGGGGGCAAAGTTGGAAATATTTAGCATTCCAGATATTGGGGCAGATGTATTAACCTGGAGAAGGCATAAGGAAGTGATAAACCAGCGATATGTGCAAGGTGATAAAGGCACCAGCCAATCAGCTCCAATATGTAAATTAACAGTTAGGAGCTGATTGGCTGCTGCCTTTATCACCTTGCACATATCGCTGGTTTATCACTTCCTTATGCCTTCTCCAGGGTAATACATCCGTCACATTGATACATCTGGCAGCATCACATCCCCCTGTAGTAACTTATGGGGGATGCGGCTGACGGCGGGAATGAAGGGATAGCAGCAAGTATCGGAGATATCTGCTGCGGTCCCTCCTACATAAATTCGGGTGATATTTAATATTTGTGGGCAACCCCCAAAAGCGGGTGTTTTTGTGGAAATGGCCACAAATGTTGGTTGATACATGAGCCCCTTGAACCTGTAAGCTGGAGCGCACTCTTCTCAGGGACATATTACATAAAGGTTGAGCGATAGTCACCTAAGCTCGGTGCAGCGAGACTTCTGTTTATACGACTCCTAGAGAAGCGTGCTCCGTGTCATAGTTCTATCTAACTCTTGCAGAGAATAAGTGAGCCGACTTTGGTTTATAATCAGCTGATACGGGTAATGTTCAATGTGCGGAATGTTTTATCTGCTTTAAATCCCAGTATTCTGCCTCATCACATCTTCCAGAGTCTGGCCCTTTCTTCTCCCAACACCCTATTTTCTTCTTATGCCACGGACCACCTGTCGCCCAGTATCTGATGTTGTGCGCCGACCTCTGGCACTTCTGTGATCTCTCTGGCTTTTTTTTTTTTTTCCCTTGCAGAATTCACACAAGGAATGATCCTGCCAACGGCAAACGGTGAATCTCACACGGACCTCCCCGACCTAAAGCCAAAAGTCTCGCTGCAAGCGGTAAGTGACAATTTATTTACTTTTTCAATTTATTTAAAAAAAAATAAGATTTTACTTACCGATAAATCTATTTCTCGTAGTCCGTAGTGGATGCTGGGACTCCGTCAGGACCATGGGGGGATTAGCGGCTCCGCAGGAGACAGGGCACAAAAATAAAAGCTTTAGGACTAGGTGGTGTGCACTGGCTCCTCCCCCTATGACCCTCCTCCAAGCCTCAGTTAGGATACTGTGCCCGGACGAGCGTACACAATAAGGAAGGATTTTGAATCCCGGGTAAGACTCATACCAGCCACACCAATCACACCGTACAACCTGTGATCTGAACCCAGTTAACAGTATGACAAACGTAGGAGCCTCTGAACAGACGGCTCACAACAATAACAACCCGATTTTTTTGTAACAATAACTATGTACAAGTATTGCAGACAATCCGCACTTGGGATGGGCGCCCAGCATCCACTACGGACTACGAGAAATAGATTTATCGGTAAGTAAAATCTTATTTTCTCTGACGTCCTAGTGGATGCTGGGACTCCGTCAGGACCATGGGGATTATACCAAAGCTCCCAAACGGGCGGGAGAGTGCGGATGACTCTGCAGCACCGAATGAGAGAACTCCAGGTCCTCTTTAGCCAGGGTATCAAATTTGTAGAATTTTACAAACGTGTTCTCCCCCGACCACGTAGCTGCTCGGCAGAGTTGTAATGCCGAGACCCCTCGGGCAGCCGCCCAAGATGAGCCCACCTTCCTTGTGGAATGGGCCTTGATAGATTTAGGCTGTGGCAGGCCTGCCACAGAATGTGCAAGTTGAATTGTGCTACAAATCCAACGAGCAATCGTCTGCTTAGAAGCAGGAGCACCCAGCTTGTTGGGTGCATACAGTATAAACAGCGAGTCAGATTTTCTGACTCCAGCCGTCCTTGAAATATATATTTTCAATGCCCTGACAACGTCCAGCAACTTGGAATCCTCCAAATCGCTAGTAGCCGCAGGCACCACAATAGGCTGGTTCAGGTGAAACGCTGAAACCACCTTAGGCAGAAAGTGAGGACGCGTCCGCAGTTCTGCCCTGTCCGAATGGAAAATCAGATATGGGCTTTTATACGATAAAGCCGCCAATTCTGACACTCTCCTGGCTGAAGCCAGGGCCAGTAGCATGGTTACTTTCCATGTAAGATATTTCAAATCCACCGATTTGAGTGGCTCAAACCAATGGGATTTGAGAAAATCCAAAACTACATTAAGATCCCACGGAGCCACTGGGGGCACAACCGGGGGCTGTATATGTAGTACTCCTTTTACAAAAGTCTGGACTTCAGGAACTGAAGCCAATTCTTTCTGGAAGAAAATCGACAGGGCCGAAATTTGAACCTTAATGGACCCTAATTTGAGGCCCATAGACAATCCTGTTTGCAGGAAATGTAGGAATCGACCCAGTTGAAATTCCTCCGTCGGGGCCTTCCTGGCCTCACACCACGCAACATATTTTCTCCAAATGCGGTGATAATGTTGTGCAGTCACCTCCTTCCTGGCTTTTACCAGGGTAGGGATGACCTCTTCCGGAATGCCTTTTTCCCTTAGAATTCGGCGTTCAACCGCCATGCCGTCAAACGCAGCCGCGGTAAGTCTTGGAATAGACACGGTCCCTGCTGAAGCAGGTCCCGTCTTAGAGGTAGAGGCCACGGATCTTCCGTGAGCATCTCCTGAAGTTCCGGGTACCAAGTTCTTCTTGGCCAATCCGGAGCCACGAGTATCGTTCTTACTCCCCTTTGCCGTATAATTCTCAGTACTTTTGGTATGAGAGGCAGAGGAGGAAACACATACACTGACTGGAACACCCACGGTGTTACCAGAGCGTCCACAGCTATTGCCTGAGGGTCTCTTGACCTGGCGCAATACCTGTCCAGTTTTTTGTTGAGGCGGGACGCCATCATATCCACCTTTTGGTTTTTCCCAACGGTTCACAATCATGTGGAAGACTTCTGGATGAAGTCCCCACTCTCCCGGGTGTAGATCGTGTCTGCTGAGGAAGTCCGCTTCCCAGTTGTCCACTCCCGGAATGAACACTGCTGACAGTGCTATCACATGATCTTCCGCCCAGCGAAGAATCCTTGCAGCTTCTGCCATTGCCCTCCTGCTTCTTGTGCCGCCCTGTCTGTTTACGTGGGCGACTGCCGTGATGTTGTCCGACTGGATCAACACCGGCTGACCCTGAAGCAGGGGTTTTGCCAGGCTTAGAGCATTGTAAATCGCTCTTAGCTCCAGTATATTTATGTGAAGAGACATCTCCAGGCTTGACCACACTCCCTGGAAGTTTCTTCCCTGTGTGACCGCTCCCCAGCCTCTCAGACTGGCATCCGTGGTCACCAGGACCCAGTCCTGTATGCCGAATCTGCGGCCCTCTAACAGATGAGCACTCTGCAACCACCACAGAAGAGACACCCTTGTCCGTGGAGACAAAGTTATCCGCTGATGCATCTGCAGATGCGATCCGGACCATTTGTCCAGCAGATCCCACTGAAAAGTTTGTGCGTGGAATCTGCCGAATGGTATCGCTTCGTAAGAAGCCACCATTTTTCCCAGGACTCTTGTGCATTGATGCACAGACACTTTTCCTGGTTTTAGGAGGTTCCTGACAAGTTCGGATAACTCCCTGGCTTTCTCCTCCGGAAGAAACACCTTTTTCTGAACCGTGTCCAGAATCATTCCCAGGAACAGCAGACGTGTCGCCGGGGTCAATTGAGATTTTGGAAAATTCAGAATCCACCCGTGCTGTTGCAGCACTACTTGGGTTAGTGCTACTACGTCCTCCAGCTGTTCTCTGGACCTTGCCCTTATCAGGAGATCGTCCAAGTAAGGGATAATTAATACGCCTTTTCTTCGCAGAAGAAACATCATTTCGGCCATTACCTTGGTAAAGACCCGAGGTACCGTGGACAATCCAAACGGCAGCGTCTGAAACTGATAGACAGTTTTGCACCACGAACCTGAGGTACCCTTGATGTGAAGGGCAAATTGGGACATGCAGGTAAGCATCCTTGATGTCCAGGGACACCATAAAGTCCCCTTCTTCCAGATTCGCTATCACTGCTCTGAGTGACTCCATCTTGAACTTGAATTTTTGTATGTACAGGTTCAAAGATTTCAGATTTAGAATAGGTCTTACCGAGCCGTCCGGCTTCGGTACCACAAATAGTGTGGAATAATACCCCTTTCCCTGTTGTAGGAGGGGTACCTTGACTATCACCTGCTGAGAATACAGCTTGTGAATGGCTTCCAATACCGTCGCCCTGTCTGAGGGAGACGTTGGCAGATCAGACTTTAGGAACCGGCGAGGGGGAGACTTCTCGAATTCCAACCTGTAACCCTGAGATACTACCTGCAGGATCCAGGGGTCCACCTGTGAGTGAGCCCACTGTGCGCTGAAATTCTTGAGTCGACCCCCCACCGCCCCTGAGTCCGCTTGTAAAGCCCCAACGTCATGCTGAGGGCTTTGCAGAAGCCGGGGAGGGCTTCTGCTCCTGGGAGGGAGCTGCTTGGTGCACTCTCTTACCCTTTCCTTTGCCTCGGGGCAGATATGACTGTCCTTTTGCCCGCTTGTTCTTATAGGAACGAAAGGACTGCGGCTGAAAAGACGGTGTCTTTTTCTGTTGGGAGGGGACCTGAGGTAAAAAGGTGGATTTCCCGGCTGTTGCCGTGGCCACCAAATCCGATAGACCGACCCCAAATAATTCCTCCCCTTTATACGGCAATACTTCCATATGCCGTTTGGAATCCGCATCACCTGACCACTGTCGCGTCCATAAACTTCTTCTGGCAGATATGGACATCGCACTTACTCTCGATGCCAGAGTGCAAATATCCCTCTGAGCATCTCGCATATAAAGAAAAGCATCCTTTAATTGCTCTATAGTCAATAAAATACTGTCCCTATCCAGGGTATCAATATTTTCAGTCAGGGAATCCGACCAAACCACCCCAGCACTGCACATCCATGCTGAGGCGATGGCTGGTCGCAGTATAACACCAGTATGAGTGTATATACTTTTCAGGGTAGTTTCCAGCCTCCTATCAGCTGGATCCTTGAGGGCGGCCGTTTCAGGAGACGGTAACGCCACTTGTTTTGATAAGCGTGTGAGTGCCTTATCCACCCTTGGGGGTGTTTCCCAGCGCGCCCTAACCTCTGGCGGGAAAGGATATAATGCCAATAACTTCTTTGAAATTAGCAGTTTTCTATCGGGGTTAACCCACGCTTCATCACACACTTCATTCAATTCCTCTGATTCAGGAAAAACTACAGGTAGTTTTTTCAGACCCCACATAATACCCCTTTTTGTGGTACTTGCAGTATCAGAGATATGCAAAGCCTCCTTCATTGCCGTGATCATATAACGTGTGGCCCTACTGGAATATACGTTTGTTTCTTCACCGTCGACACTAGATTCTGTGTCCGTGTCTGGGTCTGTGTCGACCGACTGAGGTAAAGGGCGTTTTACAGCCCCTGACGGTGTCTGAGACGCCTGGACAGGTACTAACTGGTTTGCCGGCCGTCTCATGTCGTCAACTGATTTTTGTAACGTGCTGACATTATCACGTAATTCCATAAACAAAGCCATCCATTCCGGTGTCGACTCCCTAGGGGGTGACATCACCATTACCGGCAATTGCTCCGCCTCCACACCAACATCGTCCTCATACATGTCGACACACACGTACCGACACACAGCAGACACACAGGGAATGCTCTTATCGAAGACAGGACCCCACTAGCCCTTTGGGGAGACAGAGGGAGAGTTTGCCAGCACACACCCAAGCGCTATAAATATATAGGAACAACCCTACAGAAGTGTTGTTTCCTTTATAGCAGCTTAATATATCAATATCGCCCAAAAAAATGCCCCCCCTCTCTGTTTTTTTACCCTGTTTCTGTAGTGCAGTGCAGGGGAGAGTCCTGGGAGCCTTCCTCGCAGCGGAGCTGTGCAGGAAAATGGCGCTGTGTGCTGAGGAGATAGGCCCCGCCCCCTATTTCGGCGGGCTCTTCTCCCGGTGTTTGTGAGACCTGGCAGGGGTTAAATACATCCATATAGCCCCAGGGGCTATATGTGATGTATTTTTAGCCAGAACAAGGTATTATCATTGCTGCCCAGGGCGCCCCCCCCCCCAGCGCCCTGCACCCTCAGTGACTGCTGGTGTGAAGTGTGCTGACAACAATGGCGCACAGCTGCAGTGCTGTGCGCTACCTCATGAAGACTGAAAAGTCTTCTGCCGCCGGTTTCTGGACCTCTTCACTTTTCGGCATCTGCAAGGGGGTCGGCGGCGCGGCTCCGGGACCGGACTCCATGGCTGGGCCTGTGTTCGATCCCTCTGGAGCTAATGGTGTCCAGTAGCCTAAGAAGCCAATCCATCCTGCACGCAGGTGAGTTCACTTCTTCTCCCCTAAGTCCCTCGTTGCAGTGAGCCTGTTGCCAGCAGGACTCACTGAAAATAAAAAACCTAATAACTTTTTCTAAGCAGCTCTTTAGGAGAGCCACCTAGATTGCACCCTGCTCGGACGGGCACAAAAACCTAACTGAGGCTTGGAGGAGGGTCATAGGGGGAGGAGCCAGTGCACACCACCTAGTCCTAAAGCTTTTATTTTTGTGCCCTGTCTCCTGCGGAGCCGCTAATCCCCCCATGGTCCTGACGGAGTCCCAGCATCCACTAGGACGTCAGAGAAAATGTTTTCCTTTTGGAATAATCAGATCTCCATTAACGGTTATCTCTCTCTTTATTTTCCTCCAGACCCAAAACAACAAGCCGGTAACATGTCAGAACACGGGTGTTAAAATTCCTACCTGTAAGGTGACCATGAAAGAGACGTTTCTGACGTCACCGGAGGAGCTGTACCGGGTGCTGACCCAGCAGGAGGTGAGAGAAACCAGGGGCAATCCATTATCACTTTGGGCAAGGCGGTGTGTTACTTGTGGTGTCTCCGTGTTGAGAGGGTGTGTGAGGGGAAGTGTCACTATCACATATGTATGTATATATGGTATGTATATATCCTAGTGTTCTTTCCCTTAGCCTAGATCTTATAAATTCACTAAGTCCTCATTAACACTCAATACATTAGACACATGAGGGCAATGCTTTCTTTTCCCTATACAGTACAGTGCTCGCCCAATGGGCAGGATAAGAAAACTACCTGGCTTTAAGTGTTTTCTGCAAGGAAGAAATTACCCAATCCTCGCCCATGACACCCCAGGCTATGGGTTTGTGGGGTGACGCATACTTTCCCGTATAAAGTTGTATTCAAAACAAATGTATATTTTATATATAATCTGTTGAGGGTCAAACCTAGAGCAAACTTCCATTAATGAGTGCATATATACTGTAATCCTAGAAAGTGTATCATTTATTATGTCTATTCTAGGTAATTTTACCTATTTTAACAATTTATGGTCTCTAAGGGACAGACCCCTAGGCTGAATATAAAGGTATGTCAGGCTGACGGCAGTACTGCCGGACCACCATTAGGAATATTATATTTCGCTGTGGGAATTGCATCTTCCTCCATGATTTGGTTGGGACCAGGACAGTACAAATACCCAAGATCTGTTTATTATGCTTTCTTTGTAATGATCGCACACGTCCATATCCGCCATAGATGCCGCCCAGACAGCTTGTCTCTTTAGGGCAGAAACAACCTCCCACTACTGTGTAAGAGACTCTCCTATGATACTAGTGGATTATCTATAAAGGAACAAATTCTATCTGGAACAATATCATCCTTTATATCCCACCAGGCCTCTCTCAGCAACAGAGCATTGTTACAGTGAGAAAATAGCAGATCATTGCTTAGTTGTGACCTATCCATGTATGAGACCTGTTAAGCAAAACAATGCCACAACCAATTTTATAGGAGCAAGAACTTTTATAAATGCAAAGAACATTTTAAACACCAGTAACTTCTGTCAGGTCTCTGGGTGTTTGTTGACCTGGGTAAGGAACCCTAGGGCTGGGTTCTGCGTTACTAGAGTGGATGAAGCTAGGTGACCTGATGGAGTTTGGTAGTAATGCGAATGGGAGGCAGAATGCGGAGCAGTCTGGAGAGCCGTCTTGCGGCCTGGAGTCACTGGGGTAAACTGGTTCAGTCTCTGGATCCAAGTATCTAATTCAACAAGAGAAAATTGGTACAGGACCGATGGCACAGACTGGATATACCGCTGAGTACAGAAGACACTGGAGTCACAGGAGGTAGATAGGTGTCTTAGCAGGTATAGGGAGTCAGTCTGACCCATTCGCACACAGCAGTTCTTTGCTGCGGTGCGAACGGGTCGGAAATGCGCATGCATGGCGGACGCTTTGCGCACGCGCGTCACTATCTGGTGCCGCCAGTGACAGATGTGATCGCAGCGGCGATCGCAAGAAGATGGACAGGCGGGAGGCGTTCCGGGGCAGATACTCACCATTTCCAGCAGTTTTCAGGGAGTGGTAAGAAAGACAGGCGTGTCCAGGCGAACGGAGGGCGGATGTCTGACGTCAAAGCCGGGACCTGCATTGCTGGATCCGTCGCACAGGGTAAGTAGGTCTAGGGCTAGTCTTGCTTTGCAGGAAACTTTTTTTTTTTTTTTTTTTTTTTTTTTTTTTTTAGCAAAGCAGGGCTGCACAAGCGTTTGCAGCCCTGCTATGCTAAAATACACTCCCCCATCGGTGGAGATTAGTGGATCGTACCAGCAGCAAAAAGTTGCTTGGTGCGATCAACTCGGAATGAGGACCATAGCACGATGCTAATACTTGGTAAAATGGTCTTGTGCACAGCCAGAGATAGATGGTGGGATCTGACTGAACACTGACATTAGCTGGATATAGCGCACTGCTTGGCACTGGTGATAGTCTTGCTTGGAGCAGGGCACAGCCTGAGATCACAAAGTATGGCACCCAGCCTGGAACTGATGTTGGAGTAACCTGTATATAGAGCACAGTCTGGAAATCATGGGGCAGATGTGTTAACCAGTGATAAAAGCACCAGCCAATCAGCTCCTAACTCAATTTACATATTGGAGCTGATTGGCTGGTGTTTATCACCATGCACTTATCACTGGTTTATCACTTGCTTATGCTATCTCCAGGTTAATACATCCGCCCCAATGTTTGCTGTGTACAGGGCATAGCCTGGATTTGATGGTGGAGCTTGCAGTGTATGGCGCAAGGCCTGGAGCTGATGGTGGAGCTTGCTGTGTATGGCGCAAGGTCTGGAGCTGATGGTGGAGCTTGCTGTATCTAGTGCACATCCTGGAGCAAGACAGTAGGAGAGTAGACAAAATGGCACGTGTGCAGGTACACTGCCAGGAAGCTGGTCTCCCAAAAGTAGTAGCTCTGCACCGTCCCGGACTGCTCTGCCGGTCAATGTGCTTGAGCTCCAAGCTATCTTTCTGGCTCTTTTGAAAGTTCGTGGTCAGTCAGACAACGCCACAGTGGTGACATATATAAATCATCAAGTCGGCACAAAGAGAGTTGCAGAGGCAGACTGAATTCTTTCCTGGGCGGAGACCTTTTTTTCCCAGCGTTATCTGCGCTAGTCATCCCGGGTGTGGAAAATTGGGAAGCAGATTTCCTCAGCAGAACGTTTCACCTGGGGGAGTGGTTTCTTCATCTGGAGGTCTACCAGCAGTTCGGAAGTGGGGCCTACCGCAAGCGGATCTCATGGCCTCTCAACACAACTACAAGGTTCCACGGTTCTTGGACAGATCCAGGGACCTGCTGGCTTTCGCAGTAGATACCTTGACTGTTGCGTGGGATTTTTGTCTGATGTATCTGTTTCCGCCAATCCCAATTTCTCAGGTACTAAAACGTATCAAAGACCAACTGGTGTCGGTGATCCTATTGGTTCCGGACTGGCCACACAGGTCGAGGTACGCCGACATTCTCAAAATGTTGACAGGTCCCAGTTGGCGTCTTCCACTATGGCCAGACCATTTCTACACGAGGACCTTCCTTGGTTGGCTTTAGCGGCAGAGCTTTGAAAGCTAAAGGTTTCTTTCCATTGATAGTCCGCACTATGCTACAAGCCCGGAAAAATGGTTTCGTCACACAATTACCACAGAGTATGGATGGTCTTGTGGTGTGAACAGATGGTGGTTTCGTCTCTCGCTTTTTGGCCTTCTTCCAGGGACGTTTGGACGCTGGTGTAAAATTTTGCTTTGAAGGTACAGATTTTGGTCCTATCAATTTTCTTCCAAAGGCATTTTGCCTTTCCTCCAGATGTCTGAACTATTTTATAGGGTGTGGTGCATTTCATTTGCCAGTATCTCAGTGGTATCTTAATCTGGTCCTATCAGCTTTCAGACAGGCTCCATTTGAGCCTTTTGGATTCAGCGGATCTTCAGTTCATGACTTGCAAGCTGATCTTCCTTATGGCTGTTGCCTCAGCTTGGCGCATTTCTGAGTTAGGGTTGTCTGAGTTGTTTCTTGCAAGTCTCCTTTTCTAACCTTCCATGACAATAGTGCTGTTCTCCATACGGTTCCTAGTTTCCAGCCGAATGTTTCGGCTTTTTACTTAAACCAGGAAATTGTCTTTCCATTTTTTTCCTCTTTGGCCACTGACCGGGATGATCTGGCTCTACTGGAAGAAGTTTGAGCTCTGCGAATTTACTTGGACAAGACTTCTGTCCAGTGCATAGATTCATTACTTGTACTTTATGACGCACATAAACATGGGTGGCCGGCTACAAAGCAGACCATTGCGCGTTGGATCTGCTCAGTCGTCACTGGAGCCATATATCTCACTCACACACACACACACACACACACACACACTATATACTGTCACTTAACTGTTGAATCCTTTTCTCTGAAGGACACTGCATTCCCCTCCCTCACGCTGTCATTCGAGGTATTGGTTCTTGACCGTCTTTTCCCTACGGATTTGTTTTTTGTCCCTTCCAGACTCTTTTAACCAATTAACTGACTATTTTTATTTTGCCAAAACCGCTCCCTATCCCAAATGATTTTAGTTTAAGAAAAAAAGAAAAAATATAATTATTTTTATTTCTGAAAATGTCTCCCCCCAAACATCGATCGGGAACATCGCGACCATCGGAACATTGAAAACATTGCGTCTATCGCGGCTTTCATTTTAAAAGCCGGGACAGCCTCCAGGTATATAAGGGGGTTCTGGGGGTGGCTTGGGAGAGTTAATTTACTCTCTCCAGCGGCTGCCATTGTCTGCAGCTGCTGGAGGAGGGGATCCTGCCGTACTGACCGATCAGCAGTGATCGGCAGCACGGCAGACACGGGGAGAGTGCAGGGAGGCACAGGGACCTTCCGGTCCCTCTGACAGCAGCAGCGGAGGGAAGTTTCCCTTCCCCGCCGCTGCTAACACTCTCTATCTGACTGGTCACATCCTGTGCCACCAGGTCAGATAGAGCACTTGCAGGCAGGGACGCATCTGATGCCACCATGCCAGGCAAGTGTTAAAGAAGTACTGGCATGCCAGGGGTTGCAGAAGGGAGGAGCTCACGTTTAAAGTGCCAGCCCCAGCCGGCAGTTCCATGGTCCAGTGTCACACAGCCTGCTACAGAGAAAAGGATTCAAAAGTGACCTCTTATTACAGCCCTGTAAGGAAGAGAATATGTTTTAATATAAATGATAGTAGAAGTAGATCGGATATTAGAATAATCTTGAGAGCAAATTGGTTGAAAGTAAAACAAATGCAAAAATGTTTTATGTGGTCTTTCTTTTGGGGAGCTTGGGTTTTTGTGTGTGTCTGTGTTGGGGGGGCACTTTTTTTATTTGTTTTGGGTTCCAGCCTTCACGCCCGCACAGGTAATGTAGGGTCACCATTTACCACTAGAGGGCAGCATCTAATCTTGTTGTAGTAAATCCTGTGTCCTTGTGTAAACGAGCCGTGAGCTCCACCTTCCTCTAATGGTCTCCGATCTGTCTCCTCTCTGCAGCTGGTACAAGGATTCACTCACTCACCTGCAACCTTAGAGGCAGAGAAAGGTGGCAAATTCCAGCTGCTAGGAGGGAATGTGTCGGGGGAGTTTGTGGAACTGGTAAGGAGTTGATGAGATCTTCTGCTATGTATATAACTGTGCGGTGCAGTGTTATCCTGAGCATGCACTTTGTCTTTGCAGGAATCTGAGAAACGTATTGTTATGTCCTGGCGGTTTAAGACATGGCCAGCAGGTAAGAAAGCAGTTGATCCGCGGTCTGTGTTTTGTCTGCATCGTTTATTTTCCTGTATGGTCTTTACGTGCGCCAACCACAGGTCATGCTATACCGGTAGCTTCACGCTTTCTTTTCCCTAATCTGTAGCCAGAAATATGAAGCAATGTTGGATATGTCTTAATAAAATGACGGTAACTTTTGTTTCTGCAGCAGGGTACACTGGTATTCCACAGGGAATAACATTGAGGTGTAGAGTTGGATCTTGATCCGAGGCACCAACAGGCTAAAGCTTTGACTGTTCCCAGGATGCATTGCACTGCCTCCTCTATAACCCCGCCTCCAGGCACTGGAACTCCGTTTGTAAGTTGGTGCCTGCAAGTGCGGGCAGCTAACAGGTGGGGCTGCGCTAGACAGTCCTGAAAAGAGCTTTTTCAGAAGACTTCACCTTTGTCAGTCTGAAATTCTGTGTTGCAGATCCATCACCTCCCCAGCAGCGCTGCATACTCCCGCAGCCTGGTTCCTGGGTAATTGCGGCGGAGGCGCACCGGACTTCAGGCACACACCGCTGACGCTCTCCTGGATCGCATGGCTGCACATCAGGGAGGAGGTAAGAGGGTCCCCCAAGTGGGACCCGCCGGTTAATCGCGATCCGGTCGCGGTCCCAGGAGACGGACCGCACCGCTGGCGTGGACACTGTACTGCACAGGGACCCCACTAGCTGGGCTGATCTCCGGGACTGCAGGGCTCGGTCTCCTCTGTAAAGCCGCCTGTCTCATCAGCGCTGCGCATTTACAGGCACTTAAGTATTCTACATGTCATTTTAGACAGTGTTCGTTAAGAACAAGTGTACTGCTATCTGTATATTTAGTACAAGTATTCTGCGATATACATCCAGTATCTACTGTGCATTGGTATATCTATACTCCTACATAGTTATATGTAAATTACTAGTCCAGTGCAGTTTTATTGTTTATATGTAATAACTTCTGCATTGTACATGTGACTGAGTGTGCCTGTAGCTGCTGTGTGGATTTCATTCTCCTGTATTACATATTGCTATCACTATATTCTGTACCCTGAGGGCTAGGTGCGTCAGGGTCCCATACAGATATAGATAGATAGTGTTACACAGAATATACAATTTGGTATTTTTACTGTGTGTTTCAGTCACTTCATATCGCTGAAATCCTCTACTTTGTGTCCTGTGTTTACTGTCACATTACATAGGGGTTTTTTGCAGGTATTGTGTTTGTCTGGCTATATTGTACCGTTACGCACTACGGATACATTCCCTATAATGTCTGCTACACAGGGCGGGAAATCCGCGGACGCTTCTGCATCCTGCAGTACTGACACCACGGATTTACCTGAGGTGGAAGTCATTGTAGTGTCATCTACTCTGCCTGTCACCACTGTCACCTCACTGAAGGAACCGACCGATAAGCGTGTGGAGGGTTGCCTGAAGTCTATTTACTCCCTCACTGGCGCTGTACATAGACCCACTATGGCAGCCTCCTGGGCAGCGACAAGTATTGAAGCATGGGTTCAGGCAATTGATGATGAGCTGCCTCAGGATTTTTCTGACACTGCCAGACAATATTTGTCTTATATTACCACAGCCTCCCACTATATTCAGGCATCTGCTACGTCCATCCTGGCTTGTCGAATTATGTGTTTGAGGTCCTGGAAGGTGGATCTGGACTCCAAAAAGACCTTGGAGGTGCTCCTTTTTAAGGGAGTCATCCTATTTGGGGAGGATCTGAATAAGATTCTAACTGACTTAGCTACTACCAAGACTGCGTGTCTCCCAAATACTAATCCTTCTGTCCCGAAGGCTAAGAGTACCACCTTTCGACCGATCTTGGTTGAAGGATAGAAAACAGAGAGTTGTGGTAAATGGAGTGCATTCACAGGAGGGAAATGTTACCAGTGGAGTACCCCAGGGATCTGTACTTGGACCAGTGCTTTTTAATATCTTCATTGGTGACATTGCAAATGGCATGAAAGGGAAAGTATGCCTTTTTGCAGATGACACAAAGGTATGCAACAGGGTAGACACACCAGGGGGTAAATTTACTAAGGTGGGAGATTTTTAGAACTGGTGATGTTGCCCATGGCAACCAATCAGATTCTACTTACCATTTATCTAGCTGCTTCTAGCAGATAATAGATATAATCTGATTGGTTGCTATGGGCAACATCACTAGTTCTAAAAATCTCCCACCTTAGTAAATTTCCCCCCAGGTGGGGTAAAACAAATGATTGAGGATCTAGGTAGACTAGAGGAATGGTCAAGAGTGTGGCAATTACAGTTTAATGCCAAAAAATGCAAAATCGTGCACTTGGGTCTCAAAAATCCAAAGGCTAAATATAGGATATTAATACATTAGAAACTGTACAAAGAAGGGCAACTAATATGGTGCATGGCCTACATCACAAAACATACCCAGAAAGACTAAGAAATCTCAATATGTATAGTTTGGAGCAGAGAAGGGAAAGGGGGGACATGATAGAAACTTTCAAATATATCAGGGGTTCTAAAGTCCAGAAGGGAAACATTCTCCAAATGAAGAGAAGCAATAGGACACGAGGACATGCACTGAGACTGGAGGGGGGGAGGTTCAGGGGAAATCTAAGGAAAAATTACTTCACAGAAAGGGTAGTGGACAAGTGGAATAGCCTCCCATCAGAGGTGGTAGAGGCTAAGACAGTAGAGCAATTTAAACATGCATGGGATAGACCTAAGGATATCCTTATAAAGAAATAAAGATCAAACAAGGTTAGAGATAAAAATAATGTAAAAAAAAAAAGGGGGCAGACTAGATGGGCCAAGTGGTTCTTATCTGCCGTCAAATTCTATGTTTATATGACCTCCAGGGAAAGCAAAGGGTCAGGCGTGTCCGCGACAGGCTCGTGCTTCCAAAACCATTAAGCCTAACTCTAAACAATCCTGGGCCGCCCGTCAGCCTGCTTCCAAACAAGACAAGCCTGCCGCATGACGGGGCGGTCCTCCCCCTGGGGGACCCCAGGATGGGAGGCCGACTTCTGCAGTTCACCCTGGCCTGGTTAAAGACCACTTTGAATGCCTGGGTGTGGGAAGTTGTCTCTCACGGGTACACTATCTCTTTCAAGAGACGTCACCCTCGCCAGTTTTGCACAACGGTTATCCCTGCGGATCCGTTAAAAGTGCAAGCTCTACACTTGGTTGTACAATTCCTCCTGGATACAGAAGTGGTAGTGCCGGTACCTCTGTCCCAGAGAGGCAGGGGATACTATTCGACCCTGTTTCTAGTTCTGAAGCCAAGTGGGTCCTTCCGGCCTATACTCAACCTCAAATCCTTGAACAAGTTTGTGAGAGTATGCAAATTCCATATGGAAACTCTGCGCTCTATAGTGCTGGCCATGGAGCCCGAAGACTATATGGTATCCCTGGATATACAGGATGCTTACCTGCACATACCTATTGCCATGTCGCATCAGCAATATCTGCGGTTTGCTATTGGCAACCTACATTATCAATTCCAGGCACTGCCTTTTGGATTGGCCACGGCCCCTCTGATCTACACCAATGTCATGGCCGTGATGACGGCTCTTCTCCGCCATCAGGGAATCAGGATCCTGTTGTATCTGGACGACTTGCTGATCCTGGCGAACTCCCAAGAGGTTCTCCTCAGTCATCTGGAACTGACGGTCCAATTCCTACAAGCCCACGGGTGGCTCATCAACTGGAAGAAGTCTTCGCTGGTCCCTGCTCTGAGCATGGTGCACCTGGGGGCACTGCTGGTCACACACTACCAACGATTGTTTCTCTATCGTCCTAAGTGGATGCTGGGGTTCCTGAAAGGACCATGGGGAATAGCGGCTCCGCAGGAGACAGGGCACAAAAGTAAAGCTTTTACAGGTCAGGTGGTGTGTACTGGCTCCTCCCCCTATGACCCTCCTCCAGACTCCAGTTAGATTTTTGTGCCCGGCCGAGAAGGGTGCAATTCTAGGTGGCTCTCATAAAGAGCTGCTTAGAGAGTTTAGCTTAGGTTTTTTATTTTACAGTGATTCCTGCTGGCAACAGGATCACTGCAACGAGGGACAGAGGGGAGAAGAAGTGAACTCACCTGCGTGCAGGATGGATTGGCTTCTTGGCTACTGGACATGAAGCTCCAGAGGGACGATCACAGGTACAGCCTGGATGGTCACCGGAGCCACGCCGCCGGCCCCCTCACAGATGCTGAAGCAAGAAGAGGTCCAGAATCGGCGGCTGAAGACTCCTGCAGTCTTCTTAAGGTAGCGCACAGCACTGCAGCTGTGCGCCATTTTCCTCTCAGCACACTTCACACGGCAGTCACTGAGGGTGCAGGGCGCTGGGAGGGGGGCGCCCTGGGAGGCAAATGAAAACCTTTAAAAAGGCTAAAAATACCTCACATATAGCCCCAGAGGCTATATGGAGATATTTACCCCTGCCTAAATGTACTAAATAGCGGGAGACGAGCCCGCCGAAAAAGGGGCGGGGCCTATCTCCTCAGCACACGGCGCCATTTTCTGTCACAGCTCCGCTGGTCAGGAAGGCTCCCAGGTCTCTCCCCTGCACTGCACTACAGAAACAGGGTATAACAGAGAGGGGGGGCAAAATAAATGGCAATATATATTAATATAAAAGCAGCTATAAGGGAGCACTTAATCATAAGGCTATCCCTGTCATATATAGCGCTTTTTGGTGTGTGCTGGCAGACTCTCCCTCTGTCTCCCCAAAGGGCTAGTGGGTCCTGTCTTCGTATAGAGCATTCCCTGTGTGTCTGCTGTGTGTCGGTACGTGTGTGTCGACATGTATGAGGACGTTATTGGTGTGGAGGCGGAGCAATTGCCAAATATGAGGATGTCACCTCCTAGGGGGTCGACACCAGAATGGATGCCTTTATTTGTGGAATTACGGGATAGCGTCAACTCGCTTAAGCAGTCGTTTGCCGACATGAGGCGGCCGGACACTCAATTAGTGCCTGTCCAGGCGCCTCAAACACCGTCAGGGGCTGTAAAACGCCCCTTGCCTCAGTCGGTCGACACAGACCCAGACACAGGCACTGATTCCGGTGGTGAAGGTGACGAATCAACCGTATTTTCCAGTAGGGCCACACGTTATATGATTTTGGCAATAAAGGAGATGTTACATTTAGCTGATACTACAGGTACCACTAAACAGGGTATTATGTGGGGTGTGAAAAAACTACCAGTAGTTTTTACCGAATCAGAAGAATTAAATGACGTGTGTGATGAAGCGTGGGGTGCCCCGATAAAAAACTGCTAATTTCAAAGAAGTTATTGGCTTTATACCCTTTCCCGCCAGAGGTTAGGGAGCGCTGGGAAACACCTCCTAGGGTGGACAAAGCGCTAACACGCTTATCAAAACAAGTGGCGTTACCCTCTCCTGAGACGGCCGCACTTAAAGATCCATCAGATAGGAGGATGGAAAATATCCAAAAAGGTATATACACACATGCAGGTGTTATACTACGACCAGCTATTGCGACTGCCTGGATGTGCAGTGCTGGGGTAGTTTGGTCAGAGTCCCTGATCGAAAATATTGATACCCTGGACAGGGACAATATTTTACTGTCGTTAGAACAAATAAAGGATGCATTTCTTTATATGCGTGATGCACAGGGAGATATCTGCACACTGGCATCACGGGTAAGTGCTATGTCCATTTCGGCCAGAAGAGCTTTATGGACACGACAGTGGACAGGCGATGCGTAGAGGAGTTATTTGGGGTCGGTCTATCGGATTTGGTGGCCACGGCTACGGCCGGGAAATCCACCTTTCTACCTCAAGTCACTCCCCAACAGAAAAAGGCACCGACCTTTCAACCGCAGCCCTTTCGTTCCTTTAAAAATAAGAGAGCAAAGGGCTATTCATATCTGCCACGAGGCAGAGGACGAGGGAAGAGACAGCAACAGGCAGCTCCTTCCCAGGAACAGAAGCCCTCCCCGGCTTCTACAAAAGCCTCAGCATGACGCTGGGGCTTCGCAAGCGGACTCGGGGGCGGTAGGCGGTCGTCTCAAGAATTACAGCGCGCAGTGGGCTCACTCGCAGGTAAATCCCTGGATCCTGCAGATAATATCTCAGGGGTACAGGTTGAAATTAGAGACAGAGCCACCTCGCCGTTTCCTGAAGTCTGCTTTACCAACGTCCCCCTCAGAAAGGGAGACGGTTTTGGAAGCCATTCACAAGCTGTATTCTCAGCAGGTGATAGTCAAGGTACCTCTTCTACAACAAGGGAAGGGGTATTATTCCACTCTTTTTGTGGTACCGAAGCCGGATGGCTCGGTAAGGCCTATTCTAAATCTGAAGTCCTTGAACCTGTACATAAAGAAGTTCAAGTTCAAGATGGAGTCACTCAGAGCAGTGATAGCGAACCTGGAAGAAGGGGACTTTATGGTATCCTTGGACATCAAGGATGCGTATCTCCACGTTCCAATTACCCCTCACACCAGGGGTACCTCAGGTTCGTTGTACAAAACTGTCACTATCAGTTTCAGACGCTGCCGTTTGGTTTGTCCACGGCACCTCGGGTCTTTACAAAGGTAATGGCCGAGATAATATTTCTTCTTCGAAGAAAAGGCGTATTAATTATCCCATACTTGGACGATCTCCTAATAAGGGCAAGGTCCAGAGAACAGCTAGAGATGGGTTTAGCACTATCTCAAGAGGTGCTAAAGCAGCACGGATGGATTCTGAATATTCCAAAATCCCAATTAATGCCGACAACTCGTCTGCTGTTCCTGGGGATGATTCTGGACACAGTTCAGAAAAAGGTTTTTCTTCCCGAAGAAAAAGCCAAGGAGTTATCTGACCTGGTCAGGAACCTCCTAAAACCAGGAAAGGTGTCTGTACATCAATGCACAAGAGTCCTGGGAAAAAATGGTAGCTTCTTACGAAGCAATCCCTTTCGGCAGATTCCATGCAAAGGGATCTGTTGGACAAATGGTCAGGGTCGCATCTTCAGATGCACCTGCGGATAACCCTGTCGCCGAGGACAAGGATATCCCTTCTGTGGTGGTTGCAGGAGGCTCATCTATTGGAGGGCCGCAGATTCGGCATGCAGGATTGGATCCTGGTGACCACGGATGCCAGCCTGAGAGGCTGGGGAGCAGTCACACAGGGAAGAAATTTCCAGGGAGTGTGGTCGAGCCTGAAAAAGTCTCTTCACATAAGCATTCTGGAACTAAGAGCAATCTACAATGCTCTAAGCCAGGCGGAACCTCTGCTTCAAGGAAGACCGGTGTTGATCCAGTCGGACAACATCACGGCAGTCGCCCATGTAAACAGACAGGGCGGCACAAGAAGCAGGAGGGCAATGGCAGAAGCTGCCAGGATCCTTCGCTGGGCGGAGAATCACGTGATAGCACTGTCAGCAGTATTCATCCCGGGCGTGGACAACTGGGAAGCAGACTTCCTCAGCAGACACGACCTTCACCCGGGAGAGTGGGGACTTCATCCAGAAGTTTTCCACATGCTATTAAACCGTTGGGTAAAACCAATGGTGGACATGATGGCGTCTCGCCTCAACAAAACACTGGACAGATATTGCGCCAGGTCAAGAGATCCGCAGGCAATAGCTGTGGACGCGCTGGTAACACCTTGGGTGTACCAGTCGGTATATGTGTTTCCTCCTCTGCCTCTCATACCAAAGGTATTGAGGATTATACGGCAAAGAGGAGTAAGACTAGTGGCTCCGGATTGGCCAAGAAGGACTTGGTACCCGGAACTTCAAGAGATGGTCACGGACGATCCGTGGCCTCTACTTCTGAGAAGGGACCTGCTTCAGCAGGGTCCTTGTCTTTTTCAAGACTTACCGCGGCTGCGTTTGACGGCATGGCGTTTGAATGCCAGATCCTAAAAGGAAAAGGCATTCCGGAAGAAGTCATTCCTACCTTGATAAAGGCAAGGAAGGAAGTCACCGCGAAGCATTATCGCCGTATTTGGCGAAAATATGTTGCGTGGTGCGAGCAGCGGAGTGCTCCGATGGAGGAATTTCAACTGGGTCGTTTTCCTACATTTCCTGCAATCAGGATTGTCTATGGGTCTCAAATTGGGATCTATTAAGGTTCAAATTTCGGCCATATCAATATTCTTCCAAAAAGAATTGGCCTCAGTCCCTGAGGTCCAGATTTTTATCAAAGGAGTACTGCATATACAGCCTCCTGTGGTGCCTAAGGTGGCACCGTGGGATCTAAATGTAGTTTTAGATTTCCTCAAATCCAATTGGTTTGAACCACTAAAGAATGTGGATTTGAAATATCTCACATGGAAAGTGACTATGTTACTGGCCCTGGCTTCGGCCGGGAGAGTATCTGAACTGGCGGCTTTGTTTTATAAAAGCCCTTATTTAATTTTCCATTCGACATAGGGCAGAGCGGCGGACGCGTCCGCATTTTCTCCCTAAGGTGGTATCAGCGTTTCACCTGAACCAGCCTATTGTAGTGCCTGCGGCTACAGACGACTTGAAGGACTCCAAGTTGTTGGACGTTGTCAGAGCCTTAAAAATATACATTTAAAGGACGGCTGGAGTCAGAAAATCTGACTCGCTGTTTATACTGTATGCACCCAACAAGTTGGGTGCACCTGCTTCTAAGCAGTCGATTGCTCGTTGGATTTGTAACAAAATTCAACTTGTACATTCTGTGGCAGGCCTGCCACAGCCTAAATCTGTTAAGGCCCATTCCGCAAGGAAGGTGGGCTCATCTTGGGCGCCTGCCCGAGGGGTCTCGGCATTACAACTCTGCCGAGCAGCTACGTGGTCAGGGGAGAACACGTTTGTAAATTTTTACAAATTTGATACCCTGGCAAAGGAGGACCTGGAGTTCTCTCATTCGGTGCTGCAGAGTCATCCGCACTCTCCCGCCCGTTTGGGAGCTTTGGTATAATCCCCATGGTCCTTTCAGGAACCCCAGCATCCACTTAGGACGATAGAGAAAATAAGAATTTACTTACCGATAATTCTATTTCTCGGAGTCCGTAGTGGATGCTGGGCGCCCATCCCAAGTGCGGATTATCTGCAATACTTGTACATAGTTATTGTTAACTAATTCGGGTTATTGTTTAGGAAGCCATCTTTCAGAGGCTCCTCTGTTAT
Organism: Pseudophryne corroboree; assembly: GCF_028390025.1. NCBI lineage: Eukaryota > Metazoa > Chordata > Amphibia > Anura > Myobatrachidae > Pseudophryne > Pseudophryne corroboree. Next base: position 156,427,493 of record NC_086455.1, read on the forward strand.
CATACTGTTAACTGGGTTTAGATCACAAGTTGTACGGTGTGATTGGTGTGGCTGGTATGAGTCTTACCCGGGATTCAAAATCCTCCCTTATTGTGTACGCTCGTCCGGGCACAGTACCTAACTGGAGTCTGGAGGAGGGTCATAGGGGGAGGAGCCAGTACACACCACCTGACCTGTAAAAGCTTTACTTTTGTGCCCTGTCTCCTGCGGAGCCGCTATTCCCCATGGTCCTTTCAGGAACCCCAGCATCCACTACGGACTCCGAGAAATAGAATTATCGGTAAGTAAATTCTTATTTTTTGTATCCAGAGAAAGCCCTGAAACTTCAGGACTGGATCAGATATTTCCTCTATCGTCCAAGAGTGTTGGTACACTCTGAGATGCAAGTACTAGGCCTCATGGTGTCTGCTTTCGACATGGTAGAGTACGCTCAATTTCATTCCCGCCCTCTGCAGAGGTTAATCCTTTCCAAGTGGGTCGGCCTGCCTCATCGGATCAGGTCTCAAATGATCTCCTTGACTCCGGAGGTTCACCTGTCACTGAGCTGGTGGCTACAGGACCAACAGTTGAGCAGGGGCTGTCCCTTATGGATCTCCAACTGGGTCCAGTGTCACTCTTGCCCAGGGTACTTCGGAAGTTCAAGCAAGAAAGAGGACTACTACTCCTAGTTGTTTCAGCGTGGCCCAGACTGCATTGGTTCTCAGACCTGCAGGGTCTTTCGATAGAGCGTCCTCTTCTGCTTCCTCAATACCCAGACCTCCTCGTTCAGGGCCCTTGTGTCTACCCGGAACTGGCCAGACTGGCTTTGATGGCGTGGCTCTTGAAGCTTCACTCCTGAGGGCCAAGGGATTCTCTGAGGCGGTTATTCAAACTGTGTTGAAAGCCCGTAAACCGGCTTCTGCACGGATTTATCATAGGGTCTGGAATTCTTACTTCACCTTTTGTGCTGGTAAGAATTATGATGCATATACTTTCAAAACTTCCAGACTTTTGCCTTTTCTGCAACAGGGCCTGGACTTAGGCCTTCGTCTGGCCTCCCTCAAGGTTCATATTTCTGCCTTGTCGGTGTGGTTTCAGAGGAAAATTGTGTCTCTTCCTGACGTTTATACTTTCACTCAGGGTGTTTTACAGATTCAGCCTCCCTATGTACCTCCGGTGGCTCCATGGGATCTGTCTGTTGTTTTGAATGCCCTACAAGAGTCTCCATTTGAACTTCTTGAGTCTGTGGACCGAAAACCTCTTACGCTTAAGGTCATGTTTCTGCTGGCTATTGCCTCTGCTAGCAGGGTGTCGGACTTGGGCGCTTTGTCCTGTTGTCCCCCCTTTCTGATTTTTCACCGTGACTGGGCAGTTCTTCGAACTCGCCCTGCTTATCTACCTAATGTGGTATCATCTTTTCCTCTTAACCAAGAGATTGTGGTTCCAGCCTTTATCTCTTCTGGTTTGTCCTCCAAAGAGCGGTCTTTGGATGTAGTATGGGCTCTATGTATTTACATAGAGATTACTGCCTCCCTCTGGAGGTCAGATACCCTTTTTGTACTTTTTGGTTTTTCACAAACGTGGCTGGCCTGTGAGTAAGCAGACCTTGGCTAGATGGATTAGAATGGTGATTGCACAAGCCTATGCGCAGGCTGGACTTCCACCTCCTGCTGCTATCAAAGCCCATTCTATCCGGTCTGTTGGACCGTGTTGGGCAGCCGCCGAGGCGCGTCCGCTGAGCAATTGTGCAAGGCGGCTACGTGGTCCTCAGTGAACACGTTCATCAGGTTCTATGCCTTTGATACTTCCGCCTCCCAGGATGCTTCCTTTGGACGCCGGGTTCTTGTACCCGCTATGGTGTGTCCCCTCCCATGAGGAACTGCTTTAGGACATCCCTGATGTTGTTCCCTGTGGAATACCAGTGTACCCCGCTGCAGAAAAGGAGATTTATGGTAGACTTACCATAGTTAAATCTCTTTCTGCGAGATACACTGGATTCCACAGGGTGCCCACCCTGACGCACTTAGCTTCTTTGGGTTTGTATGGCTTTAGCCGCTAGTCCCTTCTCCTGTCGTGAGAATGTGGTTCTATGTGGCTAACTACTATCGTCTTTTACCTGCTACTGCATTGGACTGGTTAACGAAACTGAGCTCCAGTGCCTGGAGGTGGGGCTAGAGAGGAGGCGGTGCAATGCATCCTGGGAACAGTCAAAGCTTTAGCCTGTTGGTGCCTCGGATCAAGATCCAACTCTACACCCCGATGTTATTCCCTGTGGAATCCAGTGTACCTTGCAGAAAGAGATTTAACTATGGTAAGTCTACCATAAATCTCCTTTTTTAAAGCTGTAATATTTACATCCTAAAGAGTGAGCAGCATAACAATCTTCATGTAATGGGGTGGACACCGGGCTTTAGTGTTTGCTGGCCCCGGGGTTACCTAAAGTTTTGCCTATAGTGGCCTCAGAGAGGGCTCCAGCCTCTGAATAAGGTGACCTTGTTCCTTGGAACAGTTTAGACCTGTGTCTTGTACGTGAATCACACCACATGATATTGGTATTAACTCTTATTTCTTGACTATACTGGCCTGGATGTTAACACCAACATTTGTTGGGGGGTGGAGGGGCCTAAGCAACCGGGTCCGGCTTAGGTTGACTTTATTCAGTCCATACCTGGTGGGGACCGTAGTCACGTTTGGTCTCTGGCTCATGTGCCCCTCATTCCCTCTGCAGGACATCATGCTACCATCACCCTGACCCTCACAGACAAAGGGGGGGAGACCGAGCTGCGGATGGAGGCGCGGGGAGTCCCCAAGAGTGAAGAGCAGCACACGAAGGACGGGTGGAAGCGATACTACTTTGATGGCATAAAGCAGACCTTTGGATACGGGGCAATGCTCTTATAATACTGTATGAGGACGGGTGGGAATTTTTTTTTAACCAGTGTATAAATAAGAAAATAATGTCATGTGGACTGAACCTTGTATTTAATGTATTGGGGGGGGGGGGGGATGACGTGTCTTGCACTGAAAGACATTTATCCGGTGTCTGCGGCTGGACTAGTGGAGTGCTGTACAGTATCTTGTCGGAGCAATAAATGTCTTTTCAATCAGCTGTGCTTGACGTGTGCTACTCTGTGCAGCTTGGCTGGGGGTTAGAGTAATGTGGAGGCTTGTGAGCAATTATTGCCCCCTCTTACGTCACACCAGTTCCTGATGCATGTATCGGATCATTAGGTTTGATGTAGAACACACACATTTGGGCGGAACCATGCTCCACTGCAGGGGGGGGGGGGGCAGATGTAACGTGCAGAGAGATTTTACGGGGGGGGGGGGGGTCCAAACTGAAATCTAAATTTCATTGTAAAAATAATGTTGTCTAACATTTGTGGGCTATATGCAGAAGCAGCCAGTATTTACCCTGCACAGAGACGATATAACCCACCCAAATCTAACTCTCTGCACTTGTTAGATCTGCCCCACCTGCACTGCACATGGTTTTGCCCAGTTGATTCTTTTTTGCTTTACTTACAAACATGAATGAGCCCCACTGTTTCCACAAGCAGTTTGTTTCTTTCTGGTTTGGCCTCTTGTCTATACATAACCTCGGCTGTAAAGGTACCTGGTGCGTTTCACTGACCTCCATAATCACTGATCTAATTCTTATACCCCTTTCACACAGAATATGAAATTACCGGGTGAAGAAGTTCTACCCGGTAATTTGCCTATAAACACAGGTTCTTTTTCTGTGTGAAAGGGTTTACCCAGGTTGAAATTCCCGGTGCTTCGAGCCAGGAATTTACCAGGGTCGGAGACCTGCAAATTTCTACCCGCGTTGACCCTTTCACACAGACGAAATACCTGTGTTGATCCGCAAATTACCGGGTAGAAATGCTTGACCTGGTAATTTGCTTCTCTGTGTGAAAAGGGGGTCAGGCACTGCAACGCTGGGTAACTGCCGGGATTTATGTCTGGAAAGGGTGTAAGACAGGATTTGCCCTCTAATGTAAGATTTTTCCTGACTGGGTGATTGCTTTGGGTGAACAAACATGTGGACTGAGGTTAAATGACCAATTTGACCATATACCATGTACTATCCCCATTAAGTCTTTGAAGTATACGAGAGGTGCCTATAATTCGGGTATCAAACTGAACTATCCTTTCTATGTAACCTATATGTATCTGATTTACTGAGTGTGATACCATTCCCGGTTATTGGCAACTAGCCCTTCGTAAGGTTCAGGATTGCTGATCAAAATTTTACGGAGTCATTGAAAGGTGTTATATCAATTGGCCACTAGGTGGTGCCACTGTTCATGTAAAAATAGCACAGCTAACAAAGACTGAGATACGGTTCCACAAGTTGGTTAGTTTACGTGCCTCATTTTTCACAAGACCCGGTACTACTACTACCACGGGAGTCTACCACCGTAGATCGATCCTGGGGCATCTTCTGTCACGGATGTTTTCCCGGCGTGTAAATGCTCTGCAGGTTGTGTTGATTGGGCCACCGGTGCTGTGGAGAGTTTAGCATGTGTGCTGCTGCGGAGTATAATGTTCTTAAATATAATAAGTCTAACCCTTTTTGTTATCTTTTAGAGACTGGGCTGATGCATTGCCAAACCCCCTCCATCCTGCTATGCACCCCAGGGACAATACACCCTGAATTTATCTGGGCATTGTTCAACTGCAACTAGAAAATGTCAGCATTATCCAGTTTTGACAATTTATAACAAAGTATTTCGGCGTTTATAGGTACCTTGAGGTAGAAGACACTTACGTGATAATGTGCTTTTTATGATGAATGCATAATGAAGAAACCCGGGTAATGGCGTCCGATAGCGTCAATGTTCCATACCGCACAAGGCAGGTGTCTTGCAGAACAGACCACTTTGTCTTGTAATGACTCCATAGATGATACAAGTAATAGTTTTATATACATTTAGATTTCCACTACACAGTGTGACCATGCCGTTATTCATGCACTATTATATCTGGTCATGGAGCGAAAACAGAACAGTAATAGCCAAACCTGTAGTGCCGCTGCGGTATTTACCGGTGTCTCAGCAGCAGCTATGCCTGTTACAGCACCTCTGCTAGCGTTCATTAGAACAGATCCTTCTACCATCATCTGAAACTCACCGTTGGCACAGAATTTGCCCACATAATTTCAAAGCCAGGGATAATTACCATCCCAGCATGCCTGCCACCGATTCGCTGTTCGGGCAAGCTAAGACTGTCAGGGCATGCTGGGATGTATGGTTCCCCAGCAACTGGAGGGATAAATGTTAAACACTCCTGCTTAAAAGGAATGATAAATTACTTTTTTTAATGACCATTGTACCACAAATTAATTTGGGCTGTTTTTTTTTTTTGGGGGGGGGGGGGGGGGGGGGGCAAAATGTAAAATTATCTGAACAAGGTAAGATTTGTAATGTATAAGGAGGCGTAGTCACCCCATATAATAGGACACAGCTGTGTGTATATACTCTATTACAGCTGTATTCACTGCACTTTTGTTTTTGTTTTGCTGAATAAAGGACATAATTTCCTTTTATACGTTTGTGCAGGCACACAAGATTTATAGTGAGTGTGTGTGGATTAGAGACCTGTTCTGTTCACACTCCATACCACGTGTACCATGCTCACTATATAAACATTGGTGGCGAAATACTGAATTCCAATATATTACAACTCTTTGGCAAAATCTGGAGAACACTGGCTCTGCCGCAGCAGCAGCCGTCCTGGCGCAGTCTACACGTACAGCCGCACTACCACTGTGCCTAGAACTCCCGAGCTTCCTGGAGCTGGGACAGATACTCCTCCTCAGAGGGGTTCTCAGGACAGCCCCGCCCATTGTTGGGGGGACGCAGCATGTGGATACGGCTCCAGTCGCCCTTGCACAGGATCCAGGGCATCACGTCCGCTTTGTAGTGAAGTTCAGGGGAGAAGTCTGCACTGATCAGGTTGGGGATCCCAGCTGCACGGCCGCGGGTTAGCAGTCTCAGGGAATGGTCGTAACAGCAGTGCTGCGCTCCCAGGCTGCTGCTGTCTCGAGACAGCAACGAACGCAAGCAGAAGTGAGCACCAGGATTGTAAATATCCAGTCTTTCCCGGCCGCCACTTGCATCCCTCCAGCGGAAACTGCTAGCCAGCTTTTCATCTCGCAGCATCAGTGAACTGTATACGGCTTCCGATGGGTAAGAGCAGGGGCAGCTGGGCAATTCTGTCAGCACCCGCTGTAAGTAGCTGCTCAGGAACTCGCTCTTACATGTCAGCCAGCGGTCACAGCTGTCCTGGTGAGCTGGAAAATAATGAAAGGCCATGTAAGAACGGAACGTAAGAGAAGGATGGTAATGCCACAAAGAGGCAAGAGACAGAGCAGTGAGCAGATGAGAATGAAGGAAAGAAAGTTGTCAGAAAAGCAATATATGGAGGGAATTAAAAGATGCGGAATAGAGGCAGGAACATGTGAGAAATAATGAAAGAATTAGGCCTGGACAATGCGAGAGATGAGAAACATAACAAATGAACACACGGTGGATGGGTGTTACTGAGCCCTTAAGACCGTGGTTTCCAAACTGTGCCCTCAAGACACCCTAATAGTCTCGGTTTTAAGGACATTCATGCTTAATCACAGGTGACTTATGACTTATTAGCGCCTCAATTTGATTATACCATCTGTGCACAAGCATAGATATTCTTACAATTCTGACTGTTAGCGTGCCTTGAGGACCGAGTTTGGGAAATCCTGGCTTAAGATAAGTATATTGATGGGCGAGGGACGTGAGATACAAAGAAAAGAATTGGATGTGGTTAGAAATAAGACCTAAGTGAGATTGGAGAATAATACCCCTTTCACAGCGCTACTTTGACCCAGGTTAGACACGGAATGACCCGTGTTACGGCAGTGTGAAGGGTTCCACCCGAGTTATGTGAGAGATGAAGAGAGATATGGGGGGGCATAGGCAAACATAAGATTAAGATCGCTAGAATATAAGAGAAAAATTATGGAAAAAATATTAAAAATTAAGTGAAATGAGAAACGTGAAGTTGGAAGAATAAAAAAGGGTTGAAGAGAAGAGAGATTGGGTTTATGGCAGAAATTAAGAGGTGAGGGATATGAGAGATAAAGAGAAAAGAGGGTTGGGAGAATGAGAAATTAAAAGAAGGAGCGTTGGAGGTATGAGAAATAAGAGATGGTGACTCAAATTAAGATATGGGGGTTATTCAATTAGCCGCAAATTTGTGGCACTTTTTTTTTTGCAGCAGTCGGACGAAAATTGCGGCAGAAATGGCTTTTCATGGGTATGCACGCTCCTGTTTTTCGACCTATTTAATTCCAAACCGGTTTCCCGTGAAGTCTTACAGTAAAAAGTGTAGGGGAAAATGGGGAAATCAGCCTGTACCCCAAAAAATGCTTTTTGTTCAAACTGAAATCTAAATTTACAATAAAGCAGCCAGTATTTACCCTGCACAGAAACAAAATAACCCACCCAAATCTAACACTCTGCACATGTTTTATCTGCCCCACCTGCAGTGCAAAATGGTTTTGCCCATTAGAGAAAGATCTGAATTCGGCCCTATGTGTGCAATGAACAGAAGAGAAGTCATGGGTGAAAGAACTGAGAGACGAAGGGAGATGGGTGATCGATCACGTGATTGCTGAAGAAGAAATATGTGAGAGATGAGAAATGGGTGGAAGGTCTCAGAGATGAAGTGAAATGGGTGAAGATGTAGATGTAAGCAATGAAGAGAGATGAGTAATGTGAGGGTTGATGACGAGAGATGAATATAGGGGAAAACTGATATAGGTTGATGGACTAAGAGGTAAAACAAAATTGAGCAACAAGAAAAATGAAAAATAATAATAATAATATATAATGCCAGAATAATGGATATGGAAAACATTGGGAGGCAGTATGGAGAATACTGTGTTTGCAAGCAATCTATATTTCCCTAAAGCTGTCCACCAAATCTCACCAGACTCTGGAGCCGGGGTCTCACTCTTGGCCAGAGTGGTCCACAGAGTTGCATTCTCTGCATTTTCCTGTTCTCCTGCAGAATCATAAATAACACGTATTAGGATAGCAATATACTGTACACCACTGTTAATCTTACTATATTTTTTGGCAACAAAAGAAAGCAAAGATACTCCTGGTTGGGGCACCAATCTACCACTAAGAATTGGCAACGCTAAACTTAGCTTTTAGTAATATCTATATGGCAGGCAGCCATTGAGAAAGCCCCCTCGAAGGTGAAACGTGCATCTGGAGGGGTGGTTAGCGTGGCGACTCCTCCTCTCGGCAACCCCATACCATCCCTGAACACACAGGTATTATTCCTTTTCTGCCGCGGGGTACATTGGTTTCCACAGGGAAAACATCTGGGTGTAGAGATGGATCTTTATCCAGGCACCAACAGGCTTAAGCTTTAGACCATGGGTCTTCAACCTGCGACCCTCCAGCTGCTGTGGAACTACATATCCCAGCATGCCCTGCCTCAGTTTTAGCATACCTTAATAGCAAAACTGTGTCAGGGCATGCTGGGATGTGTAGTTTCACAGCAGCTGGAGGGCCACAGGATGAAGACCCATGCTTTAGACTGTCCCAGGATGCATTGGGGCCTCCTCTATAACCCCGCCTCCAGGCACTGTGAGCTTAGTTTCGAGTTGGTGCCTGCAGAAGCAGGTCACTTAACGGGGGCTGCACTGGGCAGCCCTGAAAAAACTTTTAGAAGACTTCAAGGTACGCAGCACTTACATATCAGGGTGACATTCTGTGCTGCGTCTCCGTCACCTCCCAAGCGGCGTCGCATACTCCCGCTGGCTCTGTTCCCGGGTACTTGCGGCGGAGACGCTCCGGCTCTAGGCACACAGTCGCAGACGCTATCCTGGTTCGCCTGCTACAGAAGGGAGGAGGTAAGAGGGTCCCCCAGGCGGGACCCGCCATTAAATCACGTTCCGATCGCCGTCTAAGGAGATGGACTGCGACGCTGGCGTGGACACTGTAACAGAGCAGATATTAATATATCTGACCTGTACTCCTATGCCCTGGTGGATATAGTGGGGTCCCTGCTCTGTTACAGTGTCGACGCCAGCGTCGCAGTCCGTCTCCTTAGACGGCGATCGGAACGTGATTTAATGGCGGGTCCCGCCTAGGGGACCCTCTTACCTCCTCCCTTCTGTAGCAGGCGAACCAGGAGAGCGTCTGCGACCGTGTGCTTAGAGCCGGAGCGTCTCTGCCGCAAGTAACCATCTCCTTTCTCTTGTTACCAGTATTCTCTATCTTCCTCTCATGGGAGCACCTCCATGGCCTGACTTCGGGTTCACTACAATATGCCGGCGGTCGGGCTCCCGGCGACCAGCATACCGGCGCCGGGAGCCCAACCGCCGGCTTACCGACAGCGTGGCGAGCGCAAATGAGCCCCTTGCAGGCTCGCTGCGCTCGCCATGCTACGGGCACGGTGGCGCGCTACGCGCGCCACACTATTTTATTCTCCCTCCAGGGGGGTCGTGGACCCCCACGAGGGAGAATAAGTGTCGGTATGCCGGCTGTCGGGATCCCGGCGCCGGTATACTGTGCGCCGGGATCCCGTCAGTCGGCATACTGAAGACCACCCCTGACTTCAAGTATTTGTACAGGAATTTCTAACCATGGAGTAAATCCACTATATACTATGTACAGGGTGCCAGTGCTCAGGCTTGTCCCTTCTCCCCGACTTTAATTATTGTAAGATACTATAAATGATTGTTCTTTTACATGGAATCCATTATGTGTAAATACACAGAGAAGCAGATTATTCCATAGTAACTTGTCATTTATTGCAGCTAATAATGTCATATGTAACATCAACTATAGAACACTCATCCCAGCTAGTAATAGCATCTCTGTGACATCACCGCTAGTAATAGCATCTGTGACATCACTGCTAGCAATAGCATATCTGTGACATCACTGCTAGTAATAGTATCTCTGTGACATCCCAGCTAGTAATAGCATCACCACTAGTAATAGCATCTCTGTGACATCACCGCTAGTAATAGCATCTCTGTGACATCACCGCTAGTAATAGCATCTGTGACATCACCGCTAGTAATAGCATCTCTGTGACATCACCGCTAGTAATAGTATCTCTGTGACATCAAAGCTAGTAATAGCATCTCTGTGACATCACAGCTAGTTACAGCATCTCTGTGACATCACCGCTAGTAATAGCATCTCTGTGACATCACAGCTAGTAATAGCATCTCTGTGACATCCTCGCTAGTTACAGCATCTCTGTGACATCCCCGCTAGTTACAGCATCTCTGTGACATCCCCGCTAGTAATAGCATCTCTGTGACATCCCCGCTAGTAATAGCATCTCTGTGACATCATAGCTAGTAATAGCAACTCTGTGACATCACCGCTAGTCTAGTAATAGCACCTCTGTGACATCACTGCTAGTAATAGCATCTCTGTGACATCACCGCTAGTAATAGCATCTCTGTGACATCCCCGCTAGTAATAGCATCTCTGTGACATCACCGCTAGTAATAGCAATTCTGTGACATCACCTCTAGTCTAGTAATAGCACCTCTGTGACATAACTGCTAGTAATAGCATCTCTGTGATATCACCGCTAGTAATGGTATCTCTGTGACATCACCGCTAGTAATGGCATCTCTGTGACATCACCGCTAGTACTGGCATCTCTGTGACATCACCGCTAGTAATGGCATCTCTGTGACATCACCGCTAGTAATAGCATCTCTATGACATCAACGCTAGTAATACCATCTCTGTGACATCACCACTAGTAATTGCATCTCTGTGACATCACCGCTTGTAGTAGCATCTCTGTGACATCCCCGCTAGTAATAGCATCTCTGTGACATCACCGCTAGTAATAGCAATTCTGTGACATCACCTCTAGTCTAGTAATAGCACCTCTGTGACATAACTGCTAGTAATAGCATCTCTGTGATATCACCGCTAGTAATGGTATCTCTGTGACATCACCGCTAGTAATGGCATCTCTGTGACATCACCACTAGTAATGGCATCTCTGTGACATCACCGCTAGTAATGGCATCTCTGTGACATCACCGCTAGTAATAGCATCTCTATGACATCAACGCTAGTAATACCATCTCTGTGACATCACCACTAGTAATTGCATCTCTGTGACATCACCGCTTGTAGTAGCATCTCTGTGACATCACAGCTAGTAATAGCATCTCTATGACATCACCGCTAGTAATACCATCTCTGTGACATCACCGCTAGTAATGGCATCTCTGTGACATCCCCGCTAGTAATGGCATCTCTGTGACATCCCCGCTAGTAATGGCATCTCTGTGACATCACCGGTAGTAATAGCATCTCCGTGACATCACAGCTAGTAATAGCATCTCCGTGACATCACAAACTGTATAGGACCCGCAACATAACAACTAATTATATTGTATCTGTGAGATCCCAGCTAAAAACAGCATCCCTGTTACATCACAACTTATATTGTCCCGTGACACAACAGCTAGTTATAACATCTCTGTGACATCACACTATTGATACTGCCTTTGTGACATCACAGCTACATTGCTTCCTGTCCTAAGAGAGCTGAGCAGCAGGGGGCTCACCTGGACATGAGGGAAGGTCACACACTCGAGACTCTGTTGCTGTACAAGAATAGCCACAGGATCGGGTACGTTTTTGACTGGGACGGCCACAGGTAGCACTACACGGAGTCCAGTGACTCCACTCATCCTCATCATAGTCTGAGACAAGAGAAGCATACATACAAGCTCAACATGATTCCTGTGTAATGTGTGTGCAGCTCAATAACAGGAGGAGAAGAGCTCCCTATAGCTGGAGTATATATCACCTGTGTGTATACTGCCCCTACTGTCACCCTACAGCTGGAGTATATATCACCTGTGTGTATACTGCCCCCTTCTGTCACCCTACAGCTGGAGTATATATCACCTGTGTGTATACTGACCCTACTGTCACCCTACAGCTGGAGCATATATCACCTGTGTGTATACTGACCCTACTGTCACCCTACAGCTGAAGCATATATCACCTGTGTGTATACTGACCCTACTGTCACCCTGCAGCTGGAGCATATATCACCTGTGTGTATACTGCCCCCTTCTGTCACCCTACAGCTGGAGCATATATTACCTGTGTGTATACTGCCCCCTTCTGTCACCCTACAGCTGAAGCATATATCACCTGAGTGTATACTGACCCTACTGTCACCCTACAGCTGGAGATATATCACCTGTGTGTATACTGCCCCCTTCTGTCACTCTACAGCTGGAGATATATCACCTGTGTGTATACTGCCCCCTTCTGTCACCCTACAGCTGGAGCATATATCACCTGTGTGTATACTGCCCCCTTCTGTCACCCTACAGCTGGAGCATATATCACCTGTGTGTATACTGCCCCCTTCTGTCACCCTACAGCTGGAGCATATATCACCTGTGTGTATACTGCCCCCTTCTGTCACCCTACAGCTGGAGCATATATCACCTGTGTGTATACTGCCCCCTTCTGTCACCCTACAGCTGGAGCATATATCACCTGTGTGTATACTGCCCCCTTCTGTCACCCTACAGCTGGAGCATATATCACCTGTGTTTATACTGCCCCCTTCTGTCACCCTACAGCTGGAGCATATATCACCTGTGTGTATACTGCCCCCTTCTGTCACTCTACAGCTGGAGCATATATCACCTGTGTGTATACTGACCCCTTCTGTCACCCTACAGCTGGAGCATATATCACCTGTGTGTATACTGCCCCCTTCTGTCACCCTACAGCTGGAGCATATATCACCTGTGTGTATACTGCCCCCTTCTGTCACCCTACAGCTGGAGCATATATCACCTGTGTGTATACTGCCCTCTTCTGTCACCCTACAGCTGGAGATATATCACCTGTGTGTATACTGCCCCCTTCTGTCACCCTACAGCTGGAGCATATATCACCTGTGTGTATACTGCCCCCTTATGTCACCCTACAGCTGGAGCATATATCACCTGTACGTATACTGCCCCCTTCTGTCACCCTACAGCTGGAGATAGATCACCTGTGTGTATACTGCCCCCTTCTGTCACTCTACAGCTGGAGCATATATCACCTGTGTGTATACTGCCCCCTTCTGTCACCCTACAGCTGGAGCATATATCACCTGTACGTATACTGCCCCCTTCTGTCACCCTACAGCTGGAGATATATCACCTGTGTGTATACTGACCCCTTCTGTCATCCTACAGCTGGATCATATATCACCTGTGTGTATACTGCCCTCTTCTGTCACCCTACAGCTGGAGCATATATCACCTGTGTGTATACTGCCCTCTTCTGTCACCCTACAGCTGGAGATATATCACCTGTGTGTATACTGCCCCCTTCTGTCACCCTACAGCTGGAGATATATCACCTGTACGTATACTGCCCCCTTCTGTCACCCTACAGCTGGAGCATATATCACCTGTACGTATACTGCCCCCTTCTGTCACTCTACAGCTGGAGCATATATCACCTGTACGTATACTGCCCCCTTCTGTCACCCTACAGCTGGAAATATATCACCTGTGTGTATACTGCCCCCTTCTGTCACCCTACAGCTGGAGATATATCACCTGTGTGTATACTGCCCCCTTCTGTCACCCTACAGCTGGAGCATATATCACCTGTGTGTATACTGCCCCCTTCTGTCACTCTACAGCTGGAGCATATATCACCTGTGTGTATACTGCCCCCTTCTGTCACCCTACAGCTGGAGATAGATCACCTGTGTGTATACTGCCCCCTTCTGTCACCCTACAGCTGGAGATATATCACCTGTGTGTATACTGCCCCCTTCTGTCACCCTACAGCTGGAGCATATATCACCTGTGTGTATACTGCCCCCTTCTGTCACTCTACAGCTGGAGCATATATCACCTGTGTGTATACTGCCCCCTTCTGTCACCCTACAGCTGGAGATAGATCACCTGTGTGTATACTGCCCCCTTCTGTCACCCTACAGCTGGAGATATATCACCTGTGTGTATACTGCCCCCTTCTGTCACCCTACAGCTGGAGATATATCACCTGTGTGTACACTGCCCCCTTCTGTCACCCTACAGCTGGAGCATATATCACCTGTGTGTATACTGCCCTCTTCTGTCACCCTACAGCTGGAGATATATCACCTGTGTGTATACTGCCCCCTTCTGTCACCCTACAGCTGGAGATAGATCACCTGTGTGTATACTGCCCCCTTCTGTCACCCTACAGCTGGAGCATATATCACCTGTGTGTATACTGCCCCCTTCTGTCACCTTACAGCTGGAGCATATATCACCTGTGTGTATACTGCCCCCTTCTGTCACCCTACAGCTGGAGCATATATCACCTGTGTGTATACTGACCCTTCTGTCACCCTACAGCTGGAGATAGATCACCTGTGTGTATACTGCCCCCTTCTGTCACCCTACAGCTGGAGCATATATCACCTGTGTGTATACTGCCCCCTTCTGTCACCCTACAGCTGGAGCATATATCACCTGTGTGTATACTGCCCCCTTCTGTCACCCTACAGCTGGAGATAGATCACCTGTGTGTAAACTGCCCCCTTCTGTCACCCTACAGCTGGAGATAGATCACCTGTGTGTATACTGCCCCCTTCTGTCACCCTACAGCTGGAGATAGATCACCTGTGTGTATACTGCCCCCTTCTGTCACCCTACAGCTGGAGCATATATCACCTGTGTGTATACTGCCCCCTTCTGTCACCCTACAGCTGGAGCATATATCACCTGTGTGTATACTGCCCCCTTCTGTCATCCTACAGCTGGAGATATATCACCTGTACGTATACTGCCCCCTTCTGTCACTCTACAGCTGGAGCATATATCACCTGTGTGTATACTGCCCTCTTCTGTCACCCTACAGCTGGAGCATATATCACCTGTGTGTATACTGCCCCCTTCTGTCACCCTACAGCTGGAGATATATCACCTGTGTGTATACTGCTCCCTTCTGTCACCCTACAGCTGGAGCATATATCACCTGTGTGTATACTGCCCTCTTCTGTCACCCTACAGCTGGAGCATATATCACCTGTGTGTATACTGCCCCCTTCTGTCACCCTACAGCTGGAGATATATCACCTGTGTGTATACTGCCCCCTTCTGTCACCCTACAGCTGGAGCATATATCACCTGTGTGTATACTGCCCCCTTCTGTCACCCTACAGCTGGAGCATAGATCACCTGTGTGTATACTGCCCCCTTCTGTCACCCTACAGCTGGAGTATATATCACCTGTGTGTATACTGCCCCCTTCTGTCACCCTACAGCTGTAGCATATATCACCTGTGTGTATACTGCCCCCTTCTGTCACCCTACAGCTGTAGCATATATCACCTGTGTGTATACTGCCCCCTTCTGTCACCCTACAGCTGGAGATATATCACCTGTGTGTATACTGCCCCCTTCTGTCACCCTACAGCTGTAGCATATATCACCTGTGTGTATACTGCCCCCTTCTGTCACCCTACAGCTGGAGATATATCACCTGTGTGTATACTGACCCCTTCTGTCACCCTACAGCTGGAGCATATATCACCTGTGTGTATACTGCCCCCTTCTGTCACCCTACAGCTGTAGCATATATCACCTGTGTGTATACTGCCCCCTTCTGTCACCCTACAGCTGGAGATATATCACCTGTGTGTATACTGCCCCCTTCTGTCACCCTACAGCTGTAGCATATATCACCTGTGTGTATACTGCCCCCTTCTGTCACCCTACAGCTGGAGATATATCACCTGTGTGTATACTGCCCCCTTCTGTCACCCTACAGCTGGAGCATATATCACCTGTGTGTATACTGACCCCTTCTGTCACCCTGCAGCTGGAGATATATCACCTGTGTGTATACTGCCCCCTTCTGTCACCCTACAGCTGGAGTATATATCACCTGTGTGTATACTGACCATACTGTCACCCTACAGCTGGAGCATATATCACCTGTGTGTATACTGCCCTCTTCTGTCACCCTACAGCTGGAGATATATCACCTGTGTGTATACTGCCCCCTTCTGTCACCCTACAGCTGTAGCATATATCACCTGTGTGTATACTGCCCCCTTCTGTCACCCTACAGCTGGAGATATATCACCTGTGTGTATACTGCCCCCTTCTGTCACCCTACAGCTGGAGATATATCACCTGTGTGTATACTGACCCCTTCTGTCACCCTACAGCTGGAGCATATATCACCTGTGTGTATACTGCCCCCTTCTGTCACCCTACAGCTGGAGATATATCACCTGTGTGTATACTGCCCCCTTCTGTCACCCTACAGCTGGAGATATATCACCTGTGTGTATACTGACCCCTTCTGTCACCCTACAGCTGGAGCATATATCACCTGTGTGTATACTGCCCCCTTCTGTCACCCTACAGCTGGAGCATATATCACCTGTGTGTATACTGCCCCCTTCTGTCACCCTACAGCTGGAGATATATCACCTGTGTGTATACTGCCCCCTTCTGTCTCCCTACAGCTGGAGATATATCACCTGTGTGTATACTGACCCTACTGTCACCCTACAGCTGGAGATATATCACCTGTACGTATACTGCCCCCTTCTGTCACCCTACAGCTGGAGCATATATCACCTGTACGTATACTGCCCCCTTCTGTCACCCTACAGCTGGAGCATATATCACCTGTACGTATACTGCCCCCTTCTGTCACCCTACAGCTGGAGATATATCACCTGTGTGTATACTGACCCCTTCTGTCACCCTACAGCTGGAGATATATCACCTGTGTGTATACTGACCCCTTACGGTGGGGGGAATCCTGCTTACTGCAGTCTACATTGGGTGGCACCTCTCTGCTGGTGTCAGACTCACCGTAATGATATTTGTCCTCAGAGATCCAGTTGTCACCGGGGGTGCCATGTGTGTTGGCATCTCCACCACTGAGGATGTTGTCCTCCCAGTCATACTGTGAGTAATCAGCCGTGTCCGGCCCCACGGTGCCCGGGGTTGAAAGCTTTCCATTGGGGAAATCGCTGTACTCCCAGAACAGTGGCCAGAAGAGCTCATGCTGTGACGCCCAGTCCGGATCATTCCAGTCTGTGCGAGTATCGGAGAGGTCCAACTCAACTTCTGTCTGAGAGCTGGGGTCCACCTCGATAGTGACCTGGGAAACAGACCATAACCCTATAGATTTTATATATAGTCACACTTGTGCTAATCCACACATCTGCACAATCAGTCACGCCAACCTATATATCCGCACAATCACACTAACTATACATCTGCACAATCAGTCACGCCAACCTATATATCCGCACAATCACACTAACCTATACATCTGCACAATCAGTCACGCCAACCTATATATCCGCACAATCACACTAACCTATACATCTGTACAATCAGTCATGCCAACCTATATATCCGCACAATCACACTAACCTATACATCTGTACAATCAGTCATGCCAACCTATATATCCGCACAATCACACTAACCTATACATCTGTACAATCAGTCATGCCAACCTATATATCCGCACAATCACACTAACCTATACATCTGTACAATCAGTCACGCCAACCTATATATCCGCACAATCACACTAACCTATACATCTGTACAATCAGTCACGCCAACCTATATATCCGCACAATCACACTAACCTATACATCTGTACAATCAGTCATGCCAACCTATATATCCGCACAATCACACTAACCTATACATCTGTACAATCAGTCATGCCAACCTATATATCCGCACAATCACACTAACCTATACATCTGTACAATCAGTCATGCCAACCTATATATCCGCACAATCACACTAACCTATACATCTGTACAATCAGTCACGCCAACCTATATATCCGCACAATCACACTAACCTATACATCTGTACAATCAGTCATGCCAACCTATATATCCGCACAATCACACTAACCTATACATCTGTACAATCAGTCATGCCAACCTATATATCCGCACAATCACACTAACCTATACATCTGTACAATCAGTCATGCCAACCTATATATCCGCACAATCACACTAACCTATACATCTGTACAATCAGTCATGCCAACCTATATATCCGCACAATCACACTAACTATACATCTGTACAATCAGTCATGTCAACCTATATATCCGCACAATCACACTAACCTATACATCTGCACAATCAGTCATGCCAACCTATATATCCGCACAATCACACTAACCCATACAGTACATCTGTACAGTCACACTAATCTATACATCTGTACAGTCACACTAATCCATACATCTGTACAATTACCCTAATCCATACATCTGTACAATTACCCTATTCCATACATCTGTACAGTCACACTAATCTATACATCTGTACAATTACCCTATTCCATACATCTGTACAGTCACACTTATCTATACATCTGTAGTCACACTAATCTATACATCTGTACAGTCACACTTATCTATACATCTGTACAGTCACACTAATCTATACATCTGTACAATTACCCTATTCCATACATCTGTACAGTCACACTTATCTATACATCTGTAGAGTCACACTAATCTATACATCTGTACAGTCACACTTATCTATACATCTGTACAGTCACACTTATCTATACATCTGTACAGTCACACGTATCTATACATCTGTAGAGTCACACTTATCTATACATCTGTACAGTCACACTTATCTATACATCTGTACAGTCACACTTATCTATACATCTGTAGTCACACTAATCTATACATCTGTACAATTACCCTATTCCATACATCTGTACAGTCACACGTATCTATACATCTGTACAGTCACACTAATCTATACATCTGTACAATTACCCTATTCCATACATCTGTACAGTCACACTTATCTATACATCTGTAGAGTCACACTAATCTATACATCTGTACAGTCACACTTATCTATACATCTGTACAGTCACACTTATCTATACATCTGTACAGTCACACGTATCTATACATCTGTAGAGTCACACTTATCTATACATCTGTACAGTCACACTTATCTATACATCTGTACAGTCACACTTATCTATACATCTGTAGTCACACTAATCTATACATCTGTACAATTACCCTATTCCATACATCTGTACAGTCACACGTATCTATACATCTGTAGAGTCACACTAATCTATACATCTGTACAATTACCCTATTCCATACATCTGTACAGTCACACGTATCTATACATCTGTAAAGTCACACTTATCTATACATCTGTACAGTCACACTTATCTATACATCTTTACAGTCACACTAATCTGTACATCTGTACAATTACCCTATTCCATACATCTGTACAGTCACACGTATCTATACATCTGTAAAGTCACACTTATCTATACATCTGTACAGTCACACTTATCTATACATCTGTACAGTCACACCAATCTATACATCTGTACAGTCATACTTCACTATACATCTGTACAACTACCCTAATCCATACATCTGTACAGTCACACTAATCTACACAATTACACTAATCCATACATCTGTACAGTCACACCAATGTATACATCTGTACAATTACCCTAATCCATACATCTGTACAGTCAGACTAATCTATACATCTGTACAATCAGTCATGCCAACCTATACATCTGTACAGTCACACTTATCTATACATCTGTAGTCACACTAATCTGTTTAAATACCCTAATCCATACATCTGTACAACTACCCTAATCCATACATCTGTACAGTCACACTAATGTATACATCTGTACAATTACCCTAATCCATACATCTGTACAGTCACACTAATCTATACAATTACACAAATCCATACATCTGTACAGTCACACTAATATATACATCTGTACAATTACCCTAATCCATACATCTGTACAGTCACACTAATCTATACAATTACTCTAATCCATACATCTGTACAGTCACACCAATGTATACATCTGTACAATTACCCTAATCCATACATCTGTACAGTCACACTAATCTATACAATTACACTAATCCATACATCTGTACAGTCACACTAATCTATACATCTGTACAATTACCCTATTCCATACATCTGTACAGTCACACTTATCTATACATCTGTAGTCACACTAATCTATACATCTGTACAGTCACACTAATCTATACATCTGTACAATTACCCTATTCCATACATCTGTACAGTCACACTTATCTATACATCTGTAGAGTCACACTAATCTATACATCTGTACAGTCACACTTATCTATACATCTGTACAGTCACACTTATCTATACATCTGTACAGTCACACGTATCTATACATCTGTAGAGTCACACTTATCTATACATCTGTACAGTCACACTTATCTATACATCTGTACAGTCACACTTATCTATACATCTGTAGTCACACTAATCTATACATCTGTACAATTACCCTATTCCATACATCTGTACAGTCACACGTATCTATACATCTGTAGAGTCACACTAATCTATACATCTGTACAATTACCCTATTCCATACATCTGTACAGTCACACTTATCTATACATCTGTAGTCACACTAATCTATACATCTGTACAGTCACACTAATCTATACATCTGTACAATTACCCTATTCCATACATCTGTACAGTCACACTTATCTATACATCTGTAGAGTCACACTAATCTATACATCTGTACAGTCACACTTATCTATACATCTGTACAGTCACACTTATCTATACATCTGTACAGTCACACGTATCTATACATCTGTAGAGTCACACTTATCTATACATCTGTACAGTCACACTTATCTATACATCTGTACAGTCACACTTATCTATACATCTGTAGTCACACTAATCTATACATCTGTACAATTACCCTATTCCATACATCTGTACAGTCACACGTATCTATACATCTGTAGAGTCACACTAATCTATACATCTGTACAATTACCCTATTCCATACATCTGTACAGTCACACGTATCTATACATCTGTAAAGTCACACTTATCTATACATCTGTACAGTCACACTTATCTATACATCTTTACAGTCACACTAATCTGTACATCTGTACAATTACCCTATTCCATACATCTGTACAGTCACACGTATCTATACATCTGTAAAGTCACACTTATCTATACATCTGTACAGTCACACTTATCTATACATCTGTACAGTCACACTTATCTATACATCTGTACAGTCACACCAATCTATACATCTGTACAGTCATACTTCACTATACATCTGTACAACTACCCTAATCCATACATCTGTACAGTCACACTAATCTACACAATTACACTAATCCATACATCTGTACAGTCACACCAATGTATACATCTGTACAATTACCCTAATCCATACATCTGTACAGTCAGACTAATCTATACATCTGTACAATCAGTCATGCCAACCTATACATCTGTACAGTCACACTTATCTATACATCTGTAGTCACACTAATCTGTTTAAATACCCTAATCCATACATCTGTACAACTACCCTAATCCATACATCTGTACAGTCACACTAATGTATACATCTGTACAATTACCCTAATCCATACATCTGTACAGTCACACTAATCTATACAATTACACAAATCCATACATCTGTACAGTCACACTAATATATACATCTGTACAATTACCCTAATCCATACATCTGTACAGTCACACTAATCTATACAATTACTCTAATCCATACATCTGTACAGTCACACCAATGTATACATCTGTACAATTACCCTAATCCATACATCTGTACAGTCACACTAATCTATACAATTACACTAATCCATACATCTGTACAGTCACACTAATCTATACAATTACACTAATCCATACATCTGTACAGTCACACTAATGTATAAATCTGTACAATTACCCTAATCCATACATCTGTACAGTCACACCAATGTATACATCTGTACAATTACCCTAATCCATACATCTGTACAGTCACACTAATCTATACATCTGTACAATCAGTCACGCCATCCTATATATCTGTACAGTCACACTAATCTATACATCTGTAGTCACACTAATCTGTTTAAATACCCTAATCCATACATCTGTACAACTACCCTAATCCATACATCTGTACAGTCACACTAATGTATACATCTGTACAATTACCCTAATCCATACATCTGTACAGTCAGACTAATCTATACATCTGTACAATCAGTCATGCCAACCTATACATCTGTACAGTCACACTTATCTATACATCTGTAGTCACACTAATCTGTTTAAATACCCTAATCCATACATCTGTACAACTACCCTAATCCATACATCTGTACAGTCACACTAATGTATACATCTGTACAATTACCCTAATCCATACATCTGTACAGTCACACTAATCTATACAATTACACAAATCCATACATCTGTACAGTCACACTAATATATACATCTGTACAATTACCCTAATCCATACATCTGTACAGTCACACTAATCTATACAATTACTCTAATCCATACATCTGTACAGTCACACCAATGTATACATCTGTACAATTACCCTAATCCATACATCTGTACAGTCACACTAATCTATACAATTACACTAATCCATACATCTATACAGTCACACTAATCTATACAATTACACTAATCCATACATCTGTACAGTCACACTAATGTATAAATCTGTACAATTACCCTAATCCATACATCTGTACAGTCACACCAATGTATACATCTGTACAATTACCCTAATCCATACATCTGTACAGTCACACTAATCTATACATCTGTACAATCAGTCACGCCATCCTATATATCTGTACAGTCACACTAATCTATACATCTGTACAATTACCCTAATCCATACATCTGTACAGTCACACTAATCTATACAATTACCCTAATCCATACATCTGTACAGTCACACTAATCTATACAATTACCCTAATCCATACATCTGTACAGTCACACTAATCTATACAATTACCCTAATCCATACATCTGTACAGTCACACTTATCTATACATGTGCACAATTAACCTAATCCATACATCTGTACAGTCAGACTAATCTATACATCTGTACAATCAGTCACGCCAACCTATATATCTATACAGTCACACTTATCTATACATCTGCACAATTAACCTAATCCATACATCTGTACAGTCACACTTATCTATACATCTGTACAATTAACCTAATCCATACATCTGTACAGTCAGACTAATCTATACATCTGTACAATCAGTCACGCCAACCTATATATCTGTACAGTCACACTTATCTATACATCTGCACAATTACCCTAATCCATACATCTGTACAGTCACACTAATCTATACATCTGTACAATTACCCTAATCCATACATCTGTACAGTCACACTTATCTATACATCTGCACAATTAACCTAATCCATACATCTGTACAGTCACACTAATCTATACATCTGTACAATTACCCTAATCCATACATCTGTACAGTCACACTTATCTATACATCTGCACAATTAACCTAATCCATACATCTGTACAGTCACACTAATCTATACATCTATACAATTACCCTAATCCATACATCTGTACAGTCACACTTATCTATACATCTGCACAATTAACCTAATCCATACATCTGTATAGTCACACTAATCTATACATCTGTACAATTACCCTAATCCATACATCTGTACAGTCACACTTATTTATACATCTGCACAATTAACCTAATCCATACATCTGTACAGTCACACTTATTTATACATCTGCACAATTAACCTAATCCATACATCTGTACAGTCACACTAATCTATACAATTACCCTAATCCATACATCTGTACAGTCACACTTATCTATACATGTGCACAATTAACCTAATCCATACATCTGTACAGTCAGACTAATCTATACATCTGTACAATCAGTCACGCCAACCTATATATCTATACAGTCACACTTATCTATACATCTGCACAATTAACCTAATCCATACATCTGTACAGTCACACTTATCTATACATCTGTACAATTAACCTAATCCATACATCTGTACAGTCAGACTAATCTATACATCTGTACAATCAGTCACGCCAACCTATATATCTGTACAGTCACACTTATCTATACATCTGCACAATTACCCTAATCCATACATCTGTACAGTCACACTAATCTATACATCTGTACAATTACCCTAATCCATACATCTGTACAGTCACACTTATCTATACATCTGCACAATTAACCTAATCCATACATCTGTACAGTCACACTAATCTATACATCTGTACAATTACCCTAATCCATACATCTGTACAGTCACACTTATCTATACATCTGCACAATTAACCTAATCCATACATCTGTATAGTCACACTAATCTATACATCTGTACAATTACCCTAATCCATACATCTGTACAGTCACACTTATTTATACATCTGCACAATTAACCTAATCCATACATCTGTACAGTCACACTAATCTATACATCTGTACAATTACCCTAATCCATACATCTGTACAGTCACACTTATCTATACATCTGCACAATTAACCTAATCCATACATCTGTACTGTTAC
Source organism: Pseudophryne corroboree (assembly GCF_028390025.1). Lineage (NCBI taxonomy): Eukaryota > Metazoa > Chordata > Amphibia > Anura > Myobatrachidae > Pseudophryne > Pseudophryne corroboree. The sequence continues at coordinate 156,452,047 of NC_086455.1, forward strand.
ACTGACACCGCTCTACACATCTGTACTGTTACACTGACACCGCTCTACACATCTGTACTGTCACACTGACACCGCTCTACACATCTGTACTGTCACACTGACACCGCTCCATACATCTGTACTGTCACACACACACACACCGCTCTACACATCTGTACTGTCACACACACCGCTCCATACATCTGTACTGTCACACACACACACTGCTCCACACATCTGTACTGTCACACAACGCTCTACACATCTGTACTGTCACACACACACACTGCTCCATACATCTGTACTGTCACACACACACACACACTGCTCCACACATCTGTACTGTCACACACCGCTCCACACATCTGTACTGTCACATACGACGCTCCACACATCTGTACTATCACCCACACTCCACACACCTGTACTGTCACACTGACACCGTTCCACACATCTGTACTGTCTCACACACACCCTTCCACACATCTGTACTGTCACACTGACACCACTCCACACATCTGTACTGTCACATTGACACCGCTCCACACATCTGTACTGTCACACTGACACCACTCCACACATCTGTACTGTCACACTGACACCACTTCACACATCTGTACTGTCACCCACACTCCACACATCTGTACTGTCACACTGACACCACTCCACACATCTGTACTGTCACACACACACACACCCTTCCACACATCTGTACTGTCACACACACACACCATTCCACACATCTGTACTGTCACACTGACACCACTCCACACACTGACACCGTTCCACACATCTGTACTGTCACACACACCCTTCCACACATCTGTACTGTCACACACAGACTTCCACACATCTGTACTGTCACACTGACACCACTCCACACATCTGTACTGTCACACTGACACCGTTCCACACATCTGTACTGTCTCACACACACCCTTCCACACATCTGTACTGTCACATTGACACCGCTCCACACATCTGTACTGTCACACTGACACCACTCCACACATCTGTACTGTCACACTGACACCGCTCCACACATCTGTACTGTCACCCACACTCCACACATCTGTACTGTCACACTGAGACCGCTCCACACATCTGTACTGTCACACTGACACCACTCCACACATCTGTACTGTCACACTGACACCGCTCCACACATCTGTACTGTCACACACACCCTTCCACGCATCTGTACTGTCACACTGACACCACTCCACACATCTGTACTGTCACGCTGACACCGTTCCACACATCTGTACTGTCACACTGACACCACTCCACACATCTGTACTGTCACACTGACACCACTCCACACATAAGTACTGTCACACTGACACCACTCCACACATCTGTACTGTCACACTGACACCACTCCACACATAAGTACTGTCACACTGACACCGCTCCACACATCTGTACTGTCACACTGACACCACTCCACACATCTGTACTGTCACACTGACACCACTCCACACATCTGTACTGTCACACTGACACCACTCCACACATAAGTACTGTCACACTGACACCACTTCACACATCTGTACTGTCACACTGACACCCCTCCACACATCTGTACTGTCACACTGACACCACTCCACACATCTGTACTGTCACACTGACACCGCTCCACACATCTGTACTGTCACACTGACACCACTCCACACATCTGTACTGTCACACACACCCCTCCACACATCTGTACTGTCACACTGACACCACTCCACACATCTGTACTGTCACACTGACACCACTCCACACATCTGTACTGTCACACTGACACCACTCCACACATCTGTACTGTCACACTGACACCGCTCCACACATCTGTACTGTCATCCACACTCCACACATCTGTACTGTCACACTGACACCGCTCCACACATCTGTACTGTCACACACACACACACACCCTTCCACACATCTGTACTGTCACACACACACACCATTCCACACATCTGTACTGTCACACTGACACCACTCCACACACTGACACCGTTCCACACATCTGTACTGTCACACACACCCTTGCACACATCTGTACTGTCACACACAGACTTCCACACATCTGTACTGTCACACTGACACCACTCCACACATCTGTACTGTCACACTGAGACCGCTCCACACATCTGTACTGTCACACTGACACCACTCCACACATCTGTACTGTCACCCACACTCCACACATCTGTACTGTCACACTGAGACCGCTCCACACATCTGTACTGTCACACTGACACCACTCCACACATCTGTACTGTCACACTGACACCACTCCACACATCTGTACTGTCACCCACACTCCACACATCTGTACTGTCACACTGACACCACTTCACACATCTGTACTGTCACACTGACACCGCTCCACACATCTGTACTGTCACACTGACACCACTCCACACATCTGTACTGACACCGCTCCACACATCTGTATTGTCACACTGACACCGCTCCACACATCTGTACTGTCACACTGACACCACTCCACACATCTGTACTGTCACACTGACACCACTCCACACATCTGTACTGTCACACTGACACCCCTCCACACATCTGTACTGTCACACTGACACCGCTCCACACATCTGTACTGTCACACACACCCCTCCACACATCTGTACTGTCACACTGACACCGCTCCACACATCTGTACTGTCACACTGACACCACTCCACACATCTGTACTGTCACACTGACACCACTCCACACATCTGTACTGTCACACTGACACCACTCCACACATCTGTACTGTCACACTGACACCGCTCCACACATCTGTACTGTCACACACACCCTTCCACCCATCTGTACTCTCACACTGACACCTCCCCACACATCTGTATTGTCACCCACACTCCACACATCTGTACTGTCACACTGACACCACTCCACACGTCTGTACTGTCACACTGACACCACTCCACACGTCTGTACTGTCACACTGACACCGCTCCACACATCTGTACTGTCACCCACACTCCACACATCTGTACTGTCACACTGACACCTCCCCACACATCTGTATTGTCACACACACCACACATCTGTACTGTCACACTGACATCGCTCCACACATCTGTACTGTCACACTGACACCGCTCCACACATCTGTACTGTCACACTGACACCGCTCCACACATCTGTACTGTCACACTGACACCGCTCCACACATCTGTACTGTCACACTGACACCACTCCACACATCTGTACTCTCACACTGACACCGCTCCACACATCTGTACTGTCTCACACACACCCTTCCACACATCTGTACTGTCACACTGACACGACTCCACACATCTGTACTGTCACACACACCCCTCCACACATCTGTACTGTCACACTGACACGACTCCACACATCTGTACTGTCACACACACCCCTCCACACATCTGTACTGTCACACTGACACGACTCCACACATCTGTACTGTCACACACACCCCTCCACACATCTGTACTGTCACACTGACACCACTCCACACATCTGTACTGTCACACTGACACCACTCCACACATCTGTACTGTCACACTGACACCACTCCACACATCTGTACTGTCACACTGACACCGCTCCACACATCTGTACTGTCACACTGACACCGCTCCACACATCTGTACTGTCACACTGACACCGCTCCACACATCTGTACTGTCACACACACCCCTCCACACATCTGTACTGTCACACTGACACCGCTCCACACATCTGTACTGTTACACACACCCTTCCACACATCTGTACTGTCACACTGACACCACTCCACACATCTGTACTGTCACACTGACACCACTTCACACATCTGTACTGTCACACTGACACCGCTCCACACATCTGTACTGTCACACTGACACCACTCCACACATCTGTACTGTCACACTGACACCACTCCACACATCTGTACTGTCACACTGACACCGCTCCACACATCTGTACTGTTACACACACCCTTCCACACATCTGTACTGTCACACTGACACCACTCCACACATCTGTACTGTCACACTGACACCACTTCACACATCTGTACTGTCACACTGACACCGCTCCACACATCTGTACTGTCACACTGACACCACTCCACACATCTGTACTGTCACACACACCCCTCCACACATCTGTACTGTCACACTGACACCACTCCACACATCTGTACTGTCACACTGACACCACTTCACACATCTGTACTGTCACACTGACACCGCTCCACACATCTGTACTGTCACACTGACACCGCTCCACACATCTGTACTGTCACACACACCACACATCTGTACTGTCACACTGACACCACTCCACACATCTGTACTGTCACCCACACTCCACACATCTGTACTGTCACACTGACACCCCTCCACACATCTGTACTGTCACACACACCACACATCTGTACTGTCACACTGACACCACTCCACACATCTGTACTGTCACCCACACTCCACACATCTGTACTGTCACACTGACACCGCTCCACACATCTGTACTGTTACACACACCACACATCTGTACTGTCACACTGACACCACTCCACACATCTGTACTGTCACACACACCACACATCTGTACTGTCACACTGACACCACTCCACACATCTGTACTGTCACCCACACTCCACACATCTGTACTGTCACACTGACACCCCTCCACACATCTGTACTGTCACACACACCACACATCTGTACTGTCACACTGACACCACTCCACACATCTGTACTGTCACCCACACTCCACACATCTGTACTGTCACACTGACACCGCTCCACACATCTGTACTGTTACACACACCACACATCTGTACTGTCACACTGACACCACTCCACACATCTGTACTGTCACCCACACTCCACACATCTGTACTGTCACACTGACACCCCTCCACACATCTGTACTGTCACACACACCACACATCTGTACTGTCACACTGACACCACTCCACACATCTGTACTGTCACCCACACTCCACACATCTGTACTGTCACACTGACACCACTTCACACATCTGTACTGTCACACTGACACCGCTCCACACATCTGTACTGTCACACTGACACCACTCCACACATCTGTACTGACACCGCTCCACACATCTGTATTGTCACACTGACACCGCTCCACACATCTGTACTGTCACACACACCCCTCCACACATCTGTACTGTCACACTGACACCACTCCACACATCTGTACTGTCACACTGACACCCCTCCACACATCTGTACTGTCACACTGACACCGCTCCACACATCTGTACTGTCACACTGACACCACTCCACACGTCTGTACTGTCACACTGACACCACTCCACACGTCTGTACTGTCACACTGACACCACTCCACACATCTGTACTGTCACACTGACACCGCTCCACACATCTGTACTGTCACACACACCCCTCCACACATCTGTACTGTCACACTGACACCACTCCACACATCTGTACTGTCACACTGACACCACTTCACACATCTGTACTGTCACACTGACACCGCTCCACACATCTGTACTGTCACACTGACACCGCTCCACACATCTGTACTGTCACACACACCACACATCTGTACTGTCACACTGACACCACTCCACACATCTGTACTGTCACCCACACTCCACACATCTGTACTGTCACACTGACACCCCTCCACACATCTGTACTGTCACACACACCACACATCTGTACTGTCACACTGACACCACTCCACACATCTGTACTGTCACCCACACTCCACACATCTGTACTGTCACACTGACACCGCTCCACACATCTGTACTGTTACACACACCACACATCTGTACTGTCACACTGACACCACTCCACACATCTGTACTGTCACACACACCACACATCTGTACTGTCACACTGACACCACTCCACACATCTGTACTGTCACCCACACTCCACACATCTGTACTGTCACACTGACACCCCTCCACACATCTGTACTGTCACACACACCACACATCTGTACTGTCACACTGACACCACTCCACACATCTGTACTGTCACCCACACTCCACACATCTGTACTGTCACACTGACACCGCTCCACACATCTGTACTGTTACACACACCACACATCTGTACTGTCACACTGACACCACTCCACACATCTGTACTGTCACCCACACTCCACACATCTGTACTGTCACACTGACACCCCTCCACACATCTGTACTGTCACACACACCACACATCTGTACTGTCACACTGACACCACTCCACACATCTGTACTGTCACCCACACTCCACACATCTGTACTGTCACACTGACACCACTTCACACATCTGTACTGTCACACTGACACCGCTCCACACATCTGTACTGTCACACTGACACCACTCCACACATCTGTACTGACACCGCTCCACACATCTGTATTGTCACACTGACACCGCTCCACACATCTGTACTGTCACACACACCCCTCCACACATCTGTACTGTCACACTGACACCACTCCACACATCTGTACTGTCACACTGACACCCCTCCACACATCTGTACTGTCACACTGACACCGCTCCACACATCTGTACTGTCACACACACCCCTCCACACATCTGTACTGTCACACTGACACCGCTCCACACATCTGTACTGTCACACTGACACCACTCCACACGTCTGTACTGTCACACTGACACCACTCCACACGTCTGTACTGTCACACTGACACCACTCCACACATCTGTACTGTCACACTGACACCGCTCCACACATCTGTACTGTCACACACACCCTTCCACACATCTGTACTGTCACACACAGACTTCCACACATCTGTACTGTCACACTGACACCACTCCACACATCTGTACTGTCACACTGACACCGCTCCACACATCTGTACTGTCACACTGACACCACTCCACACATCTGTACTCTCACACTGACACCGCTCCACACATCTGTACTGTCTCACACACACCCTTCCACACATCTGTACTGTCACACTGACACCACTCCACACATCTGTACTGTCACACTGACACCGCTCCACACATCTGTACTGTCACACTGACACCGCTCCACACATCTGTACTGTCACACTGACACCGCTCCATACATCTGTACTGTCACACTGACACCACTCCACACATCTGTACTGTCACACTGACACCACTCCACACATCTGTACTGTCACACTGACACCACTCCACACATCTGTACTGTCACACTGACACCACTCCACACATCTGTACTGTCACCCACACTCCACACATCTGTACTGTCACACTGACACCACTTCACACATCTGTACTGTCACACTGACACCGCTCCACACATCTGTACTGTCACACTGACACCACTCCACACATCTGTACTGACACCGCTCCACACATCTGTATTGTCACACTGACACCGCTCCACACATCTGTACTGTCACACTGACACCCCTCCACACATCTGTACTGTCACACTGACACCACTCCACACATCTGTACTGTCACACTGACACCCCTCCACACATCTGTACTGTCACACTGACACCGCTCCACACATCTGTACTGTCACACACACCCCTCCACACATCTGTACTGTCACACTGACACCGCTCCACACATCTGTACTGTCACACTGACACCACTCCACACATCTGTACTGTCACACTGACACCGCTCCACACATCTGTACTGTCACACTGACACCGCTCCACACATCTGTACTGTCACACTGACACCGCTCCACACATCTGTACTCTCACACTGACACCTCCCCACACATCTGTATTGTCACCCACACTCCACACATCTGTACTGTCACACTGACACCACTCCACACGTCTGTACTGTCACACTGACACCACTCCACACGTCTGTACTGTCACACTGACACCACTCCACACGTCTGTACTGTCACACTGACACCGCTCCACACATCTGTACTGTCACACTGACACCACTCCACACGTCTGTACTGTCACACTGACACCACTCCACACATCTGTACTGTCACCCACACTCCACACATCTGTACTGTCACACTGACACCACTCCACACATCTGTACTGTCACCCACACTCCACACATCTGTATTGTCACACACACACCACATCTGTACTCTCACACTGACATCGCTCCACACATCTGTACTGTCACACTGACACCGCTCCACACATCTGTACTGTCACACTGACACCGCTCCACACATCTGTACTGTCACACTGACACCGCTCCACACATCTGTACTGTCACACTGACACCGCTCCACACATCTGTACTGTCTCACACACACCCTTCCACACATCTGTACTGTCACACTGACACCACTTCACACATCTGTACTGTCACACTGACACCACTTCACACATCTGTACTGTCACACTGACACCGCTCCACACATCTGTACTGTCACACTGACACCGCTCCACACATCTGTACTGTCACACTGACACCACTCCACACATCTGTACTTGTCACACACACCACACATCTGTACTATTACACACACCACACATCTGTACTACCACACACGCAGTCACACAGGTAGGGATGGGATGCTGGTGCGTTATGGAACACTTGCGGAGGTAGGGGAATAAGGTTACAGTCTCACCTGAATATTGGGGTTCTCGGAGGTGAGGTTAGCCTTGGACAGGTTCTGTAAATCTAGGATAAAGGTGGAATCCTCTTTGGGGAAATTGTCCTGAGACGGAAACACGTCACTTTCTCCGCCATTGGTGATGTTCTTGTATGGCTGTGGTCTGACAGACATCTGGCTATCTTCTGAGTGCTGATTCCCCTGTCCATAGAGGTGACACAGTGAGACCAGTCACACAATATCACTGCATCTAGCACCAGGAGCCACTCCCTACACCGCCATAGTATATTACTAGTCCACAGAGCTTGCACTCTAACCTTTTTCTAACCCAAAGAGACCCACTGCACACCTTTGTCAAGTAGTACTAGACCTCTAGGACCATTAACTACAGTAATGCTTACTGGTATCAGGAAACTATCGGCACACCACCAACAACCAATGCTAGTCCTCGGAACTTGCACTCCAACGCTATATGAAACCAGGAGTCATTATGCACATCCCCAGCATCTAATACTAGTTCCTAGAGCTTGCAATCTAATACTGTGTAAAAGCAGGATACCGCCTGCAAACAGCCATCAAGTAATGATAGTCACCAAAGCTTGCAATCTAATCTGATATAAAACCAATAGATCTCCTTCACATATCCATTATATAATAGTAGTCCCCAGAGCTTTCAAATTAACCCTGTATGAAACCATGAGCTCCCTTGTCCAAAGCCCCTAATAGTCATCAGAGCTTGCAATCTAATCCTGTATAAAACCTGAAGATCTCCTGCACACCGTCATCACTTGATCTTGTCCCCTGGGCTTTCAGTCTAACCCTGTATAAAACCAGGATACCGTCTACACACTGCCATCAACATATACTAGTCCTCAGAGCTTGCAATCCAATCCTAAATAACAGAATACTGTATGCACATGCCCATCAAAATAAAACTAGCAAACCTTTATGTATAAAGTCCCAGGGAGCTCCTGCACTCTGCCATGAACTGATAGTAGTCCTCAGAGCTTGCAATCTAATCCTGCATAACACCAGCATACCACCCCTGGCATACACCATTAAATATAATCTATATAGCCAACAGTAAACTAATAATAGTCCCCAGAATAAGCAATATAACCATATAACCAGTAGACCCCCCTCCACATGGACATCAATTGATACTAGCATCCCGCAGCTTGTGATCCAATCCTGTATAAAACCATAAAACCTCATGCACAGCGCCACAAACGAATACTAGTCCCCAGAGCTTGCAATCTAACACAGAATAAAGTCAGGAACCCCCCTAAATGCAGTACAGCCACTGATACTAGTCCCAAGAGCTTGCAATTCACACAGTATAAAGTCAGGAACCCCCTACATGCAGTACAGCCACTAATACCAGTCCCCAGAGCTTGCAGTCTAACCCTGTATAAAACTGTAAGACCTCTTGCACTACGCCACAAACTAATACTAGTTCCCAGAGCTTGCAATCTAACACAGTATAAAGTCAGGAACCCCCCTAAATGCAGTACAGCCACTGATACTAGTCCCCAGAGCTTGCAGTCTAACCCTGTATAAAACTGTAAGACCTCTTGCACTACGCCACAAACTAATACTTGTTCCCAGAGCTTGCAGTCTAGCTCATGTATCACACATATATAACAAATCTTTGTCCCAAGACCTTACAATCTAACTCATATATTACCCACATACTAAATCTTGTCCAAGAGCTTACACTCGAACACATATCGTACTAAGCCCTGGTCCCTAGAGCTTGCAGTATACCAGACACTGAGATGTCATCCCTGCTACACTATGTAACACATGTATCACCCACATACTGAGCCTTGTCCACAGAGCTCACAATATAATACATGTACCTGATTAGATTGTGAGCTCTGGGGACAAGGGCTCAGTATCTGTGCGAGCTTACAATCTTACCCTCATACTGAGCCTTGCCTGAAAGCTTACAATCGAACACATAGATCACACATACTGAGCAGGATCCTTGCCCACAGAGCTTGCAATCGCACAGACAGTCTTCTCACCTGGGAGGGTCGGGGGGTTGAGGCGGGGGCCCCCCACAGCAGCTGCAGGCAGCAAGTTAGCAGAAACAGATGTAAAAGCCCGGGCATGTCTGAACACCCGGCCGGGTCACTGGCGCATCATGTGCTCTCTATGGGGATGTAGCCCCCCATCTCTGCTGCGCTGCGGGCTCCGGGCTCTCCCCAAACTCTCCTCTGCTGCCGGGGCGGGGCCGGAGACGTCACGGGGCGGAGATGACCAGGAACATGAATGAAGCATCAGAGTGGGAGGAGTGCGGCTTTACTACTGAGCTCCTTCCCACTGAGCCAGGGCTGGGACTGATAGTCTCACTGCAAAGCTCAGGCATTGAGAGAGAGGCAGAAAGAGTCAGAGATTAGATTAGATTAGATAGATAGATAGATAGATAGATAGATAGATAGATAGATAGATAGATAGATAGATAGATAGATAGATAGATAGATTAGATAGATAGATATACTCTGCCTCCTCTGTCCTCTCTCACCCATTTCACACCCGTTATTACACCCCTGAACCATCTTAGTGCACCCTCTACTCTGCCATCCTCATCCCCATGCCCTCAGGCTCACTTTCTTCTGCACCCATTGAAACTGGGCTTCACCCATGACCCTGTCATCTGTGACTCCCTCACCCTCATTGCCATCACCAAAACTTTGCTCTCCCCGCCTGACACTTCCTCAGATGCCCTCTAAATTGGGGCCTCTCTCTCACACCTCTCATCCTGGCGACCATTGAGGGGTTGAAGTGGCAGTAGTTCTCTTCCCCTGCTGCACCTTTTTGGTCCTACCCACTGAACCCTCCCTCACCTTCTCCTACTTTGATGTTGACTCTGTCCGCCTCTACCACAATATTCACCTTTGGTTCATGGTCATCTACTGACCTCCTTCCTCTTCCTTTGCTGCTTGGATTCTGCAGTTCCTCTTCTCTGCCCTTCATTCAATATCCCACTTGACAATCTCATGGCTGCTACTGCTTCCAAGTTGCTCACCCTCACCTCCTCCCTTGACCTCACCCAATGGACCTCTTCCCCCACCCACTCCAACAGGCACTCACATGACCTAGTCTTCTCCAACTATTGTAATATCTCCAATTTCACTAACTGCTCCCCTCCCTCTGCACTTGACTATGCAACCCACTTCACTGCCAAAATGTTAGCTATCTCTCTTCTCTCCAGAGTCCCCTCCACCCCCCAACTACTACCCTCTGCCACCTAGTTTCCCACCATTTCTGCCTTCTCTCCCATCACCAGTGATGTAGCTGGCATTTTCCTTCCTCGTCTCCAGCTGTCACTTGCACCTTTGCCCAGGGTCAGACTGGCCCACAGGTGTACCAGGGAAACCACGGGTAGGCCCCACTGCCTGAGGGCCCTCTCCTTCCTCTAGGGATTATACATGGTATTATACATGGTAGATATGTTGCATTACACTGCACTAAACTATTGTGTATTTCAAGCGGCCACACCCCTAAGTATGGGCCTCTATAACTGTATTCCCCCGGTGGGCCCTTCATGCCCCAGTCCAACACTGCCCTTGCCCCATTCCGTACCACCTCTTTGCTTTCTACGGATGCTTGCTCACACGTTCATCTCTTTAACCTATCTCTCTCTTCTGGCTCTATTCCCACGTTCTTTAAACATGCCCTAGTCTCACTCATCCTTAATAAACCCTCACTTGACCCTCTCTCTCCCGTCATTTGTCTCTCCTTTCCTATGCCTCCAATCTCCATGAGAGGATTGTCTGTCTCCACCTCACTTCATTCATTTCCACCCATTCACTTCATCCTCTTCAATCTGGCTTCTGTACTCTTCACTCGAGTGAAACTGCCCACACCAAGGTCCCCAATGACCTTCTCACAGCCACATCCATAGTCCAGTTTTCTTGCTCTACCCTTCTCGATCTGTCTACCGCCTTGGTCATCCTCTCCTTTATAGTCTCCAATCCATTGGCCTCCACGAATCTGGTCTTTCATGGTTCAACTCCTAACTCACCAAGTGCTCCTCTTATGTCTCTACCTCTGTCTCCACCTGCCCCTCTCTTCCTCCACCTGTTGGGATCCACCAGGGGTCTGTTCTCAGCCCCCTTCTCTTCTCACTCTAGATCTCCTTCCTTGGAAACATCATATACTTAAGCCTTCAGTAAAAGCTCTATGCGGATGACACCTAAATCTTCCACTCTAATGACCTCCCGCCATACTCTTAAACTCAAACTGCTTTCATTCATCTTATCCTGGATGTCACAAGGCTTCCTAAATCTTAATATGGCGAAGACTGAATTAATTGTTTTCCCCCCTTCAAGGGCCCCACCATTTTCTTCCCATCGCTCTTTCTGCGTATCATCCTCTCGTGTCACCCAAGGCCGGTAACTCTGTGTCATTATCTTTCCTACACTCCCTACATTCAGGACATCTCTCAATACCAGCTCTAGAACATCAACAGGAGTGAGACCTTCCTGACCCCTGAAGCAACGAAAGCTGTCATATATGCTCTCATAATTTCCCGCTTAGACTACTATAATTTCCTGCTCTCTGGTCTTACCCTAACTCTCCTCTCCCCACAAGAAACTATTCTTTACGCTGCTTGTCTCATTTTCTGCTCAACCCTTACGGCATCTGCCTCTACCCTTTGTACCCTTTTCCACTGGCTCCCAGTCCCCTTACTCTCCTTCATGTACATAGCCATAAACACTCCTCTCCTCCCCTCCCTACATCTTTGTCCACGCTCCCTCCCGCCCTCTCCGCTCCTCCTCTTACCAATGGCTCTCCTCCACCCTGGTCACTTCCTCTCTTGCACGACTCCAAGATATCACTAGAATTGCCCCCAATCCTATGTAACTCCCTCCCTCGCCCCGTCATACTTTCAGCCAGTCCCCCCAGCTTTGGAATTTCCCCTAAAAGAGCCCTCCTAGTCACTACTTCTTCTCTATGCCTTCACCATATGTCATTCTCATTTCTTCCTCCAACTGTTTACCCCTTTCGCCTTAGCATGCAAAGCTCTAACTGGCAGGGCCCTCCTCCTCCTTGCATAACGTCACCCATTGAACAACAGGTGCTAATGCGGCGTGGGTTTGATTCCCACCATGACCCTATCTGTGTGGAGTTTGTATATTCTGCCCGTGCTTCTGTTAGTTTCCTCCTACAATCCAAAAATATACTGGTAGGTTAATTTTTTTTTTTGGGGGGGGGGGGGGGGGGGTGGGGGTGGGGGTGGGGGGGTGTGTGTGTGTGTGTGTGTGTGTGTGTGTGTGTGTGTGTGTGTGTGTGTGTGTGTGTGTGTGTGTGTGTGTGTGTGTGTGTGTGTGTGTGTGTGTGTGTGTGTGTGTGTGTGTGTGTGTTTCTTATCTGCCGTCACATTCTATGGGGTAAATTTACTGAAGCTTCTAAAAGTTAAAAGAGGTGATGTTGCCCATAGGAGAGGCACAGAGGCAAAGTGAGCGCTATAAATGTTTAATAGCCAGGAGGTTTGTTACGTCCCCTAGGGGCAACTGTATCTAGATGGAAAATCCATCTGGACTCACCTCCCAGTGTCAGAGGGAGAACGTGGTCAGTTATATTGCACCGAATAGCAGCCAGTACAAAGTTTGTGGCTACGGGGCGTTCCCCATCACCAGAGGCTGGCGCACGCATGGGACAACTGTGCAGAGCCACCCTCTCTTTACAGATAGATATAAGAGAGAGAGATAGTAGTGGGTGCTAGGGTGAACAGCAATGGTAGGGTGAACAGCAATGGTAGGGTGGCATGGTTGTGTCTTGTATTGCAAGTGGTGTGTACTAGGCCGGCTAGTGGTGCGTGCTAGAGTGGTGAAGGGTTACCTGGCTAGCAAGTGGTGTATGCCAGGTCACTAAGGGTGGTCTGGATAGTAAGAGGTGTGTGCTAGGTTGGCAGAGCTGTTTTCTGGGTTGCAAGTGATGGGTGCTAGGGTAACATATTTTATTACCCTGTACAGGGCTGTGCCATCCGAATCATACTTACTTTGGTTGTGGAGGTGATTCCACTGTAGCTAATATAACAGCAGGGTAACGCAAACAGCCAACATAGTGGGGTTGTTCCTCTCGTTACTGGCATACAAGGGCACTGTGCCCTCTACTGAACTACATAAGAAAAGACAAACCACATGTAAAACCAACCAACCTGTTTTAAGAAATACAAATAAATGATTGTGGCCCCTTGATGAATGACAATTAATGTGAGTGACGCTATGAATTTAATGCAGGCTGGCAGCAATACATTTTTGCTATTTAAAAAGCCACGAAAAACACATTTTTGTCTGGATTACTCATGTCCATTTTCTGCGCCTTTTCGCAATCCATCGTCTAGGTTTTGTCCTTCTCCTTTTCCCCGTTTTCTTTATTTCCCTGTATCATATATCCAAGTTCTATAAAAACTAATGATGAATAAAAAAACAAACAAAAGTATTTTACATTATATATTATAATGTTTTTTTTTAAATTATATATTACAGAAAAAATCTTGCCTACTATTTCCATAACCTACAGGCTCAAATAGATCTGGTATGCTAGTTTATTTTGATTATAAATGACAAAGAATTGTTATATTTGACCCCGTACCCTCCTGACGTGCAAACCAGAAGCCGCGTTACTGGTTCCACGCCCGCATTAATGTAACGCTCGCGGCTGCCTGAACAGCTCTACGCCGTGAGTACAGCTTGCGGGAAAAAGGTCCTCGTCACTCATTACAGCACTTTGGAAAGGTCATTTGCATTGCACTTAATGTTAATGTGGTTATTTATCCCGCGTTTTGTGGCCAGCTCATGGCTAATTGTATTCAGCTCCTAATATCAATCCTACCACATTCCACAATACAGGGGCGGTTATTCATTATATAGAATAACTTCATTACTAACACATAATTCACAGGAAAAGAATAGGTAACAGATGCCATTTCTTCTTATATTAATTAATCAATCCATAATAAGATATTAGTGGCAAACACTAACATAATATTCAACGGTCTACATTTTGCATGATGCCCTCTGTGTTCCATGCCACTTCCACCTTGGTAATATCTCCATGATCAGACCCTTTCTCACTCAGGAGAGAACAAGGACCCTCACCCACTCAGTGCCCACCTCTCAATGGTGCTACTTCACCCTCCTCTTATTTAACACTGCCAATCCACCCTAAATACTGCTGCTATAAGAGCTCTGTATCTAGCTCCCATCTCTGCCAGAGGTCAGCAGACCTAGCCGGTACAGGTTAAGGGTACAAACTTACCGATTGGCCGCTCGATGTTTCGTCATGATGTCACAGCTGGGTGGGCATTTGAATTTGCCCGCCCAGCTGTGACGTTAGTCCCTACAGCAAGTGTATGCCAAACGTCCGTACTCACAGTCAGATGCTCAGAAATATCTTTAGATGTATCAGCCATAGGCTGTACTGCACAGCTGACGTAATTGGTCTGTGAACGACATCGTTCACGGATATATTGGGTGTTCACACCCGCTGACCTGCTAACGATATATCGGACTGTGCCACCAGTTTCATGTTCTGAGTTGGCAGGAGTGCAACCCGCATGGTCTTCTGCTGCTGTGGCCCATCCATTGCACGGTGCAGTCTATATATATGCCACTGTTGTAACAGTTATAGGAGTTAATGGGGGTCATTCCGAGTTGATCGCTCGATAGCAGATTTTAGCAGCCGTGCAAACGCTATGCCGCAGCCCACTGGGAGTGTATTTTAGCTTAGCAGAAGTGCGAACATTTTTATCGCCGAGTGCCTGCAAATTTGTTTTGTGTAGTTTCAGAGTAGCTCAAACCTACTCAGCGCTTGCGATCACTTCAGACTGTTCAGTTCCGGATTTGACGTCACAAACCCGCCCAGCCACGCCTGTGTTTTTCCGCACACTCCCTGAAAACAGTCAGTTGCCACCCAGAAACGCCCCCTTCATGTCAATCACTCTGCGGCCAGCAGTGAGACTGAAATGCATCGCTAGACCCTGTGCAAAACGACATCGTTCGTTGTGCCCGTACATCGCGCGTGCACATTGCGCCGCATACACATGCGCAGAACTGCAGTTTTTTAGCCTGATCGCTGCGCTGCGAACAAATGCAGCTAGCGATCAACTCAGAATGACCACCAATGTCGCCTCCCTCTAAGCGTAAACCAGCCGGGCCACTCTCCTTTCACCTATTTCACTAACATAGCATTTGTGCCTATAGAACGACTGCTCCAGGATTATTAAAAAAATTTTTGTCATGGAAACCATTCTATATAAACTCTAGAGACTGTTGTACATGAAATTATCAGATCACAGTTCCTGAGATACTTTCCCCATCTGTCACAACTATCATTACATGGTCAAAGTCACTTACGTCACATTTGTACCATACTCTGAACAAGAACTGAACCTCTTAACCATATGTGCATGCTGTAATTCACTGAATCGCTGTCATGAGTAGCTGATAATTTACATCAACATATGATTTACCTAATAAAGCGGCCACTGGATGAGTGTGGTTATTATATGCTGTGCAGCATAGTACTACATACACACAGGTATAGTGTGACTGGCAGACTTGCTTGACAGAAATGAGTATTAAGGGGAAGATGTACTTAGCCTTGTGGAGTGACAACCACCGTCTGTCATTACAGCCTGTAACATGGAAGCTGGGAGTTGTGAGAACCCCGAGGATTACACATGCAACGCTAAAAACAAAGGGGGTAATTCAGACCGGATCGCTGCTTTAGCGTGCACTCAGATCTGAACTGCACATGCACCGCACTGGCGTATCACACGGCTACAACGGGGATCACTGGTCAGACACGGGTTTGTGCGAAGGATCCATTCGCACAAGCGTTCGCTAGGAGATTGACAGGAAGAGGGCATTTGTGGGTGGCAACTGAGCGGTTTCAGGGGAGTGTCAGGAAAACCGCAGGCGGGTCCAAGCATTTGAAGGGAGGGTGTCTGATGTCATATCCGGTCCTGGCTGATGTGATCGCAGCGGATGAGTAAGTCCTGGGCTGCGCAGAGACTGCTCAAAATCAGTTTGTACAGCTCAGCTTCACATGCGATCGCACACTTGCACAGCTAAAATACACTCCCCCTGTAGGCGGCGACTATCTGATCGCAGCACTGCAAAAATCGCTGCCCAGTGATCAGATCGGAATTACCCCCAAAATCCCCAGGAGGAGGTGGTGGCAGAGGCTTGCTGGACAGTAAGCGGTGTTAGCGGGAATCCCACAACGCACAAGTGCATCACCAAGCATTGTTCCTCCTGATACAATCTCCTGGCTGGATACTGGCACCAATGTCCTTAACTCAGCTGCTTTCTTCCCTCCGTTCTTGGGCATCCTCACTGCTGCAGACCCTGCAGCGGAGTCTTCTTCCAAAACTCAAATTGCCCATGAAAATATTGGAATTATCCTTAATTAGATTTGGCTTCTCTTTTGACATTTTCCCTCCTTTGGAATAATCAGAGTGTCTCTCTGCCCTAACCAAGATCTGAAGAAAGACTAAGGAGGACATTTACTAAGCAGTAATAAGAGCGGAGAAGTGAGCCAGTGGAGAAGTTGCCCCATCAACCAATCAGCAGCTCTGTATCATTTTATAGTATGCAAATTATAGATGTTACTTCAGTGCTGATTTGTTGCCATGGGCAACTTCTCCACTGGCTCACTTCTCTGCTCTTATCACTGCTTAGTTAATGTCCCCCCTTCCCTAAGACTAAGAAAGACTATGTAACCCGCGGAGCATCATTGGGAGGAGGCGTTTGGCGAGCATAGTGCGCTAATCAATTTTATCATAGATGTTTTTTTCCAAAGATGTCTCTGGTTAGGGACAATGATCACACTCACCGTAACTCACCCGTAACCCTCACACCCTGCAGCAATTCAGTGCTCTGTATAACAGTAAGCAGAGTGATACAGCGCTGTGTGTGTGTGATCTGTTAGTGAGGAGAGGGGCAGAGTGATACAACTGTGTGTGATCTGTTGGTGGGGAGAGTGGTGAGTGATAAAGCGGTGTGTGCGTGTGATCTGTTAGTGAGAGAGGGGTGGAGTGATACAGCGCTGTGTGTGTGATCTGTTAGTGAGAGAGGGGTGGAGTGATACAGCGCTGTGTGATCTGTTAGTGAGGAGAGGGGTGGAGTAATACAGCGCTGTGTGATCTGTTAGTGAGAGAGGGGCGGAGTGATACAGCGCTGTGTGTGTGATCTGTTAGTGAGGAGAGGGGTGGAGTGATACAGCGCTGTGTGTGATGTTAGTGAGAGAGGGGTGGAGTGATACAGCGCTGTGTGTGTGATCTGTTAGTGAGAGAGGGGTGGAGTGATACAGCGCTGTGTGTGATCTGTTAGTGAGAGAGGGGCGGAGTGATACAGCGCTGTGTGTGTGATGTTAGTGGGGAGAGGGGTGGAGTGATACAGCTCTGTGTGTGATCTGTTAGTGAGAGAGGGGTGGAGTGATACAGCTGTGTGTGATCTGTTAGTGAGAGAGGGGTGGAGTGATACAGCTGTGTGTGATCTGTTAGTGAGGAGAGGGGCGGAGTGATACAGCTCTGTGTGTGATGTTAGTGGGGAGAGGGGTGGAGTGATACAGCTCTGTGTGTGATCTGTTAGTGAGAGAGGGGTGGAGTGATACAGCGCTGTGTGTGATCTGTTAGTGAGAGAGGGGTGGAGTGATACAGCGCTGTGTGTGATCTGTTAGTGAGAGAGGGGTGGAGTGATACAGCTGTGTGTGTGATCTGTTAGTG
This sequence comes from Pseudophryne corroboree, assembly GCF_028390025.1. NCBI lineage: Eukaryota > Metazoa > Chordata > Amphibia > Anura > Myobatrachidae > Pseudophryne > Pseudophryne corroboree. Next base: position 156,471,329 of record NC_086455.1, read on the forward strand.
AGGAGAGGGGTGGAGTGATACAGCTCTGTGTGTGATCTGTTAGTGAGAGGGGGGTGGAGTGATACAGCGCTGTGTGTGATCTGTTAGTGAGAGAGGGGTGGAGTGATACAGCGCTGTGTGTGATCTGTTAGTGAGAGAGGGGTGGAGTGATACAGCTCTGTGTGTGATGTTAGTGGGGAGAGGGGTGGAGTGATACAGCTCTGTGTGTGATCTGTTAGTGAGAGGGGGGTGGAGTGATACAGCGCTGTGTGTGATCTGTTAGTGAGAGGGGTGGAGTGATACAGCGCTGTGTGTGATCTGTTAGTGAGAGGGGGGTGGAGTGATACAGCGCTGTGTGTGATCTGTTAGTGAGAGGGGTGGAGTGATACAGCGCTGTGTGTGATCTGTTAGTGAGAGAGGGGTGGAGTGATACAGCGCTGTGTGTGATCTGTTAGTGAGAGAGGGGCGGAGTGATACAGCGCTGTGTGTGTGATGTTAGTGAGGAGAGGGGTGGAGTGATACAGCTCTGTGTGTGATCTGTTAGTGAGAGGGGCGGAGTGATACAGCGCTCTGTGTGTGATGTTAGTGGGGAGAGGGGTGGAGTGATACAGCTCTGTGTGTGATCTGTTAGTGAGGAGAGGGGTGGAGTGATACAGCGCTCTGTGTGTGATGTTAGTGGGGAGAGGGGTGGAGTGATACAGCTCTGTGTGTGATCTGTTAGTGAGAGAGGGGTGGAGTGATACAGCGCTGTGTGTGATCTGTTAGTGAGAGAGGGGTGGAGTGATACAGCGCTGTGTGTGATCTGTTAGTGAGAGAGGGGTGGAGTGATACAGCGCTGTGTGTGATCTGTTAGTGAGAGAGGGGTGGAGTGATACAGCTGTGTGTGTGATCTGTTAGTGAGGAGAGGGGTGGAGTGATACAGCTCTGTGTGTGATCTGTTAGTGAGAGGGGGGTGGAGTGATACAGCGCTGTGTGTGATCTGTTAGTGAGAGAGGGGTGGAGTGATACAGCGCTGTGTGTGATCTGTTAGTGAGAGAGGGGTGGAGTGATACAGCTCTGTGTGATGTTAGTGGGGAGAGGGGTGGAGTGATACAGCTCTGTGTGTGATCTGTTAGTGAGAGGGGCGGAGTGATACAGCGCTCTGTGTGTGATGTTAGTGGGGAGAGGGGTGGAGTGATACAGCTCTGTGTGTGATCTGTTAGTGAGGAGAGGGGTGGAGTGATACAGCGCTCTGTGTGATCTGTTAGTGAGGAGAGGGGTGGAGTGATACAGCGCTGTGTGTGATCTGTTAGTGAGAGAGGGGTGGAGTGATACAGCTGTGTGTGTGATCTGTTAGTGAGGAGAGGGGTGGAGTGATACAGCTGTGTGTGTGATCTGTTAGTGAGGAGAGGGGTGGAGTGATACAGCGCTCTGTGTGTGATGTTAGTGAGGAGAGGGGTGGAGTGATACAGCGCTGTGTGTGATCTGTTAGTGAGGAGAGGGGTGGAGTGATACAGCGCTGTGTGTGTGATCTGTTAGTGAGGAGAGGGGTGGAGTGATACAGCGCTGTGTGTGTGATCTGTTAGTGAGGAGAGGGGTGGAGTGATACAGCGCTGTGTGTGATGTTAGTGGGGAGAGGGGTGGAGTGATACAGCTCTGTGTGTGATCTGTTAGTGAGAGAGGGGTGGAGTGATACAGCGCTCTGTGTGTGATGTTAGTGGGGAGAGGGGTGGAGTGATACAGCTCTGTGTGTGATCTGTTAGTGAGAGAGGGGTGGAGTGATACAGCGCTCTGTGTGTGATGTTAGTGGGGAGAGGGGTGGAGTGATACAGCGCTGTGTGTGATCTGTTAGTGAGAGAGGGGTGGAGTGATACAGCGCTGTGTGTGTGATCTGTTAGTGAGGAGAGGGGTGGAGTGATACAGCGCTGTGTGTGATCTGTTAGTGAGGAGAGGGGTGGAGTGATACAGCGCTGTGTGTGTGATCTGTTAGTGAGGAGAGGGGTGGAGTGATACAGCGCTGTGTGTGTGATCTGTTAGTGAGGAGAGGGGTGGAGTGATACAGCGCTGTGTGTGATGTTAGTGGGGAGAGGGGTGGAGTGATACAGCTCTGTGTGTGATCTGTTAGTGAGAGAGGGGTGGAGTGATACAGCGCTCTGTGTGTGATGTTAGTGGGGAGAGGGGTGGAGTGATACAGCTCTGTGTGTGATCTGTTAGTGAGAGAGGGGCAGAGTGATACAGCGCTCTGTGTGTGATGTTAGTGGGGAGAGGGGTGGAGTGATACAGCTCTGTGTGTGATCTGTTAGTGAGAGAGGGGTGGAGTGATACAGCGCTCTGTGTGTGATGTTAGTGGGGAGAGGGGTGGAGTGATACAGCGCTGTGTGTGTGATCTGTTAGTGAGGAGAGGGGTGGAGTGATACAGCGCTGTGTGTGTGATCTGTTAGTGAGAGAGGGGTGGAGTGATACAGCGCTGTGTGTGATCTGTTAGTGAGGAGAGGGGTGGAGTGATACAGCGCTGTGTGTGTGATGTTAGTGGGGAGAGGGGTGGAGTGATACAGCGCTCTGTGTGATCTGTTAGTGAGGAGAGGGGTGGAGTGATACAGTGCTGTGTGTGTGTGATCTGTTAGTGAGGAGAGGGGTGGAGTGATACAGCGCTGTGTGTGTGATGTTAGTGGGGAGAGGGGTGGAGTGATACAGCGCTCTGTGTGATCTGTTAGTGAGGAGAGGGATGGAGTGATACAGTGCTGTGTGTGTGATCTGTTAGTGAGGAGAGGGGTGGAGTGATACAGCGCTGTGTGTGTGATCTGTTAGTGAGGAGAGGGGTGGAGTGATACAGCGCTCTGTGTGTGATCTGTTAGTGAGGAGAGGGGTGGAGTGATACAGCGCTGTGTGTGATGTTAGTGAGAGGGGCGGAGTGATACAGCGCTGTGTGTGATCTGTTAGTGAGGAGAGGGGTGGAGTGATACAGCGCTGTGTGTGATCTGTTAGTGAGAGAGGGGTGGAGTGATACAGCGCTGTGTGTGATCTGTTAGTGAGAGGGGCGGAGTGATACAGCGCTGTGTGTGATGTTAGTGGGGAGAGGGGTGGAGTGATACAGCTCTGTGTGTGATCTGTTAGTGAGAGAGGGGTGGAGTGATACAGCACTGTGTGTGTGATCTGTTAGTGAGGAGAGGGGTGGAGTGATACAGCGCTGTGTGTGTGATCTGTTAGTGGGGAGAGGGGTGGAGTGATACAGCTGTGTGTGATCTGTTAGTGAGGAGAGGGGTGGAGTGATACAGCGCTGTGTGTGTGATCTGTTAGTGAGAGAGGGGTGGAGTGATACAGCGCTGTGTGTGATCTGTTAGTGAGGAGAGGGGTGGAGTGATACAGCGCTGTGTGTGTGATGTTAGTGGGGAGAGGGGTGGAGTGATACAGCGCTCTGTGTGATCTGTTAGTGAGGAGAGGGGTGGAGTGATACAGTGCTGTGTGTGTGATCTGTTAGTGAGGAGAGGGGTGGAGTGATACAGCGCTGTGTGTGTGATCTGTTAGTGAGGAGAGGGGTGGAGTGATACAGCGCTCTGTGTGTGATCTGTTAGTGAGGAGAGGGGTGGAGTGATACAGCGCTGTGTGTGTGATGTTAGTGAGAGGGGCGGAGTGATACAGCGCTGTGTGTGATCTGTTAGTGAGGAGAGGGGTGGAGTGATACAGCGCTGTGTGTGTGATCTGTTAGTGAGAGGGGCGGAGTGATACAGCGCTGTGTGTGTGATCTGTTAGTGAGGAGAGGGGTGGAGTGATACAGCGCTGTGTGTGTGATCTGTTAGTGAGGAGAGGGGTGGAGTGATACAGCGCTGTGTGTGATCTGTTAGTGAGAGAGGGGTGGAGTGATACAGCTCTGTGTGTGATCTGTTAGTGAGAGAGGGGTGGAGTGATACAGCGCTGTGTGTGATCTGTTAGTGAGAGGGGCGGAGTGATACAGCGCTGTGTGTGATGTTAGTGGGGAGAGGGGTGGAGTGATACAGCTCTGTGTGTGATCTGTTAGTGAGGAGAGGGGTGGAGTGATACAGTGCTGTGTGTGTGATCTGTTAGTGAGGAGAGGGGTGGAGTGATACAGCGCTGTGTGTGTGATCTGTTAGTGGGGAGAGGGGTGGAGTGATACAGCTGTGTGTGATCTGTTAGTGAGGAGAGGGGTGGAGTGATACAGCGCTGTGTGTGTGATCTGTTAGTGAGGAGAGGGGTGGAGTGATACAGCGCTGTGTGTGTGATCTGTTAGTGAGGAGAGGGGTGGAGTGATACAGCGCTGTGTGTGTGATCTGTTAGTGAGGAGAGGGGTGGAGTGATACAGCTCTGTGTGTGATCTGTTAGTGAGAGAGGGGTGGAGTGATACAGCGCTCTGTGTGTGATGTTAGTGGGGAGAGGGGTGGAGTGATACAGCTCTGTGTGTGATCTGTTAGTGAGAGAGGGGCGGAGTGATACAGCGCTCTGTGTGTGATGTTAGTGGGGAGAGGGGTGGAGTGATACAGCTCTGTGTGTGATCTGTTAGTGAGAGAGGGGTGGAGTGATACAGCGCTCTGTGTGTGATGTTAGTGGGGAGAGGGGTGGAGTGATACAGCGCTGTGTGTGTGATCTGTTAGTGAGGAGAGGGGTGGAGTGATACAGCGCTGTGTGTGTGATCTGTTAGTGAGAGAGGGGTGGAGTGATACAGCGCTGTGTGTGATCTGTTAGTGAGGAGAGGGGTGGAGTGATACAGCGCTGTGTGTGTGATGTTAGTGGGGAGAGGGGTGGAGTGATACAGCGCTCTGTGTGATCTGTTAGTGAGGAGAGGGGTGGAGTGATACAGTGCTGTGTGTGTGATCTGTTAGTGAGGAGAGGGGTGGAGTGATACAGCGCTGTGTGTGTGATGTTAGTGGGGAGAGGGGTGGAGTGATACAGCGCTCTGTGTGATCTGTTAGTGAGGAGAGGGATGGAGTGATACAGTGCTGTGTGTGTGATCTGTTAGTGAGGAGAGGGGTGGAGTGATACAGCGCTGTGTGTGTGATCTGTTAGTGAGGAGAGGGGTGGAGTGATACAGCGCTCTGTGTGTGATCTGTTAGTGAGGAGAGGGGTGGAGTGATACAGCGCTGTGTGTGATGTTAGTGAGAGGGGCGGAGTGATACAGCGCTGTGTGTGATCTGTTAGTGAGGAGAGGGGTGGAGTGATACAGCGCTGTGTGTGTGATCTGTTAGTGAGAGAGGGGTGGAGTGATACAGCGCTGTGTGTGATCTGTTAGTGAGAGGGGCGGAGTGATACAGCGCTGTGTGTGATGTTAGTGGGGAGAGGGGTGGAGTGATACAGCTCTGTGTGTGATCTGTTAGTGAGAGAGGGGTGGAGTGATACAGCACTGTGTGTGTGATCTGTTAGTGAGGAGAGGGGTGGAGTGATACAGCGCTGTGTGTGTGATCTGTTAGTGGGGAGAGGGGTGGAGTGATACAGCTGTGTGTGATCTGTTAGTGAGGAGAGGGGTGGAGTGATACAGCGCTGTGTGTGTGATCTGTTAGTGAGAGAGGGGTGGAGTGATACAGCGCTGTGTGTGATCTGTTAGTGAGGAGAGGGGTGGAGTGATACAGCGCTGTGTGTGTGATGTTAGTGGGGAGAGGGGTGGAGTGATACAGCGCTCTGTGTGATCTGTTAGTGAGGAGAGGGGTGGAGTGATACAGTGCTGTGTGTGTGATCTGTTAGTGAGGAGAGGGGTGGAGTGATACAGCGCTGTGTGTGTGATCTGTTAGTGAGGAGAGGGGTGGAGTGATACAGCGCTCTGTGTGTGATCTGTTAGTGAGGAGAGGGGTGGAGTGATACAGCGCTGTGTGTGTGATGTTAGTGAGAGGGGCGGAGTGATACAGCGCTGTGTGTGATCTGTTAGTGAGGAGAGGGGTGGAGTGATACAGCGCTGTGTGTGTGATCTGTTAGTGAGAGGGGCGGAGTGATACAGCGCTGTGTGTGTGATCTGTTAGTGAGGAGAGGGGTGGAGTGATACAGCGCTGTGTGTGTGATCTGTTAGTGAGGAGAGGGGTGGAGTGATACAGCGCTGTGTGTGATCTGTTAGTGAGAGAGGGGTGGAGTGATACAGCTCTGTGTGTGATCTGTTAGTGAGAGAGGGGTGGAGTGATACAGCGCTGTGTGTGATCTGTTAGTGAGAGGGGCGGAGTGATACAGCGCTGTGTGTGATGTTAGTGGGGAGAGGGGTGGAGTGATACAGCTCTGTGTGTGATCTGTTAGTGAGGAGAGGGGTGGAGTGATACAGTGCTGTGTGTGTGATCTGTTAGTGAGGAGAGGGGTGGAGTGATACAGCGCTGTGTGTGTGATCTGTTAGTGGGGAGAGGGGTGGAGTGATACAGCTGTGTGTGATCTGTTAGTGAGGAGAGGGGTGGAGTGATACAGCGCTGTGTGTGTGATCTGTTAGTGAGGAGAGGGGTGGAGTGATACAGCGCTGTGTGTGTGATCTGTTAGTGAGGAGAGGGGTGGAGTGATACAGCGCTGTGTGTGTGATCTGTTAGTGAGGAGAGGGGTGGAGTGATACAGCGCTCTGTGTGTGATGTTAGTGGGGAGAGGGGTGGAGTGATACAGCTCTGTGTGTGATCTGTTAGTGAGAGAGGGGTGGAGTGATACAGCGCTGTGTGTGATCTGTTAGTGAGAGGGGCGGAGTGATACAGCGCTGTGTGTGTGATCTGTTAGTGAGAGAGGGGTGGAGTGATACAGCGCTCTGTGTGTGATCTGTTAGTGGGGAGAGGGGTGGAGTGATACAGCGCTGTGTGTGATGTTAGTGAGAGGGGTGGAGTGATACAGCGCTCTGTGTGTGATCTGTTAGTGAGAGGGGCGGAGTGATACAGCGCTGTGTGTGTGATCTGTTGGTGATAGAGGGGCGGAGTGATACAGCTCTGTGTGTGATCTGTTAGTGAGAGGGACGGAGTGATATAGCGCTGTGTGTGATCTGTTGGTGATAGAGGGGCGGAGTGATACAGCGCTGTGTGTGTGTGTGATCTGTTAGTGGGGAGAGGAGCGGAGTGATACAGCGCTGTGTGTGATCGGTTAGTGAGAGGGGCGGAGTGATACAGTGCTGTGTGTGATCGGTTAGTGAGAGAGACGTGGAGTGATACAGCGTAGTGTGTGTGTGATCTGTTAGTGGGGAGAGGAGCGGAGTGATACAGCGCTGCGTGTGATCTGTTAGTGAGAGAGGGGTGGAGTGATACAGCGCTGTGTGTGATCTGTTAGTGAGAGGGACGGAGTGATACAGCGCTGTGTGTGATCTGTTGGTGATAGAGGGGCGGAGTGATACAGCGCTGTGTGTGTGTGTGATCTGTTAGTGGGGAGAGGAGCGGAGTGATACAGCGCTGTGTGTGATCGGTTAGTGAGAGGGGCGGAGTGATACAGCGCTGCGTGTGATCTGTTAGTGAGAGAGACGTGAAGTGATACAGCGCTGTGTGTGATCTGTTAGTGGGGAGAGGAGCGGAGTGATACAGCGCTGCGTGTGATCTGTTAGTGAGAGAGGGGTGGAGTGATACAGCGCTGTGTGTGATCTGTTAGTGAGAGGGACGGAGTGATACAGCGCTGTGTGTGATCTGTTGGTGATAGAGGGGCGGAGTGATACAGCGCTGTGTGTGTGTGTGATCTGTTAGTGGGGAGAGGAGCGGAGTGATACAGCGCTGTGTGTGATCGGTTAGTGAGAGGGGCGGAGTGATACAGCGCTGCGTGTGATCTGTTAGTGAGAGAGACGTGGAGTGATACAGCGCTGTGTGTGATCTGTTAGTGGGGAGAGGAGCGGAGTGATACAGCGCTGCGTGTGATCTGTTAGTGAGAGAGGGGTGGAGTGATACAGCGCTGTGTGTGTCTGATCTGTTAGTGGGGAGAGGAGCAGAGTGATACAGTGCTCTGTGTGTGTGTGATATGTTACATACCCTCCAACTGTATCTTTTTAGCAGGTACAGTACCTTTTCTTTTATGGTCTGTACCGATTTTTGGCTCTCCAAACTTCCATTGAAAGTATAGGAAAAGGGGCGTGGTTTTCAAATTTGTACCGATTTTTATGTGTAAAATGTTGGAGGGTATGCGGTTAGTGAGGAGAGAGGCGGAGTGATACAGCTTTAGGTGATTTGTCCTGTCACAGAAAGAGGGACAGAGTAATGATACATAAAATAACACAGAGCTGTGATACACAGGTTGAGTCTCCCATATCCAAAAATATGATATCCCAAAATTTTTTAGAGCATGACAAGAGATTGTACCATCAGAAAGGTGTCACTATGTACACAACCCTTGTTTCATGCAGAAAATTATAAAAAAAAAATATTGTATAAAATTACCTCCCAGCTATGTGTATATGGAACATTAATGCATTTTGTGTTTAGACTTGGGTCCCATATACAGTATGCTATAATATTCCAAAATACGAAAAAAATCAGAAGTCCAAAATTCTTTCGGGTCCCAAGCATTTTTGGAAATGCGGGACTCAACCTGTAGTAATAAAATACAGCGCTATATAAAAAATAAGAATTTACTTACCGATAATTCTATTTCTCGGAGTCCGTAGTGGATGCTGGGGTTCCTGAAAGGACCATGGGGAATAGCGGCTCCGCAGGAGACAGGGCACAAAAAAGTAAAGCTTTACTAGGTCAGGTGGTGTGCACTGGCTCCTCCCCCTATGACCCTCCTCCAGACTCCAGTTAGGTACTGTGCCCGGACGAGCATACACAATAAGGGAGGCATTTTGAATCCCGGGTAAGACTCATACCAGCCACACCAATCACACCGTACAACTTGTGATCTAAACCCAGTTAACAGTATGACAACAGAAAGGGCCTCTTAAAGATGGCTCCTTAACAATAACCCGAATTAGTTAACAATAACTATGTACAAGTATTGCAGATAATCCGCACTTGGGATGGGCGCCCAGCATCCACTACGGACTCCGAGAAATAGAATTATCGGTAAGTAAATTCTTATTTTCTCTATCGTCCTAAGTGGATGCTGGGGTTCCTGAAAGGACCATGGGGATTATACCAAAGCTCCCAAACGGGCGGGAGAGTGCGGATGACTCTGCAGCACCGAATGAGAGAACTCCAGGTCCTCCTTTGCCAGGGTATCAAATTTGTAAAATTTTACAAACGTGTTCTCCCCCGACCACGTAGCTGCTCGGCAGAGTTGTAATGCCGAGACCCCTCGGGCAGCCGCCCAAGATGAGCCCACCTTCCTTGTGGAGTGGGCTTTTACAGTTTTAGGCTGTGGCAGGCCTGCCACAGAATGTGCAAGTTGAATTGTGTTACAAATCCAACGAGCAATCGACTGCTTAGAAGCAGGTGCGCCCAACTTGTTGGGTGCATACAATATAAACAGCGAGTCAGATTTTCTGACTCCAGCCGTCCTTGCAATGTATATTTTTAAGGCTCTGACAACGTCCAACAACTTGGAGTCCTCCAAGTCGCTAGTGGCCGCAGGCACCACAATAGGTTGGTTCAGATGAAATGCTGATACCACTTTAGGGAGAAAATGCGGACGAGTCCGCAGTTCTGCCCTATCCGAATGGAAGATTAGATAAGGACTTTTATAAGATAAAGCCGCCAATTCAGATACTCTCCTGGCAGAGGCCAGGGCTAGTAACATAGTCACTTTCAATGTGAGATATTTCAAATCCACCTTTTTCAATGGTTCAAACCAATGGGATTTGAGGAAATCTAAAACTACATTTAGATCCCACGGTGCCACCGGAGGCACCACAGGAGGCTGTATATGCAGTACTCCCTTGACAAAAGTCTGGACCTCAGGGACAGAGGCCAATTCTTTTTGGAAGAATATTGACAGGGCCGAAATTTGAACCTTAATGGATCCCAATTTGAGACCCATAGATAATCCTGATTGCAGGAAATGTAGGAAACGACCCAGTTGGAATTCCTCCGTCGGAACCCTCCGATCCTCGCACCACGCTACATATTTTCGCCAAATGCGGTGATAATGTTTCACGGTGACTTCCTTCCGTGCCTTAATCAAGGTAGGAATGACTTCTTCTGGAATGCCTTTCCCTTTTAGGATCTGGCGTTCAACCGCCATGCCGTCAAACGCAGCCGCGGTAAGTCTTGAAAAAGACAGGGACCCTGCTGTAGCAGGTCCCTTCTCAGAGGTAGAGGCCACGGTTCGTCCGTGAGCATCTCTTGAAGTTCCGGATACCAAGTCCTTCTCGGCCAATCCGGAACCACTAGTATTGTTCTTACTCTTCTTTGCCGTATGATCTTCAATACCTTTGGTATGAGCGGCAGAGGAGGAAACACATACACTGACTGGTACACCCAAGGAGTTACCAGTGCGTCCACAGCTATTGCCTGTGGATCTCTTGACCTGGCGCAATATTTGTCCAGTTTCTTGTTGAGGCGAGACGCCATCATGTCTACAATTGGTCTTTCCCAACGGTCTATTAACATGTTGAAGACTTCTGGATGTAGACCCCACTCTCCCGGATGAAGATCGTGTCTGCTGAGGAAGTCTGCTTCCCAGTTGTCCACGCCCGGGATGAACACTGCTGACAGTGCTATCACGTGATTCTCCGCCCAGCGAAGAATCTTGGCAGCTTCTGCCATTGCACTCCTGCTTCTTGTGCCGCCCTGCCTGTTTACATGGGCGACCGCCGTGATGTTGTCCGACTGAATCAACACCGGCTTTCCTTGCAGGAGAAGTTCCGCCTGGCTTAGAGCATTGTAGATTGCTCTTAGTTCCAGAATGTTTATGTGAAGAGACTTTTCCAGACTCGTCCATACTCCCTGGAAGTTTCTTCCTTGTGTGACTGCTCCCCAGCCTCTCAGGCTGGCGTCCGTGGTCACCAGGATCCAATCCTGAATGCCGAATCTGCGGCCTTCTAATAGGTGAGCCTTCTGCAACCACCACAGAAGTGACACCCTTGTCTTTGGTGACAGGGTTATTCGCAGGTGCATCTGCAGATGCGACCCTGACCATTTGTCCAACAGATCCCTTTGGAATATTCTTGCATGGAATCTGCCGAATGGAATTGCTTCGTAAGAAGCCACCATTTTTCCCAGGACTCTTGTGCATTGATGTACTGACACTTTTCCTGGTTTTAGGAGGTTCCTGACCAGATCGGATAACTCCTTGGCTTTTTCCTCTGGAAGGAAAACCTTTTTCTGAACCGTGTCCAGAATCATTCCTAGGAACAGCAGACGAGTTGTCGGGATTAAATGGGATTTTGGAATATTCAGAATCCACCCGTGTTGTCTTAGCACCTCTTGAGATAGTGCTAAAGCTGTCTCCAGCTGTTCTCTGGACCTTGCCCTTATTAGGAGATCGTCCAAGTATGGGATAACTAATACGCCTTTTCTTCGAAGAAGAATCATCATCTCGGCCATTACCTTGGTAAAGACCCGAGGCGCCGTGGACAATCCGAACGGCAGCGTCTGAAACTGATAGTGACAGTTTTGAACAATGAACCTGAGGTACCCCTGGTGTGCGGGGTAAATCGGAACGTGTAGATACGCATCCTTGATGTCCAAGGATACCATAAAGTCCCCTTCTTCCAGGTTCGCTATCACTGCTCTGAGTGACTCCATCTTGAACTTGAACTTTTTTATGTAGAGGTTCAAGGACTTCAGATTTAGAATAGGCCTTACCGAGCCATCCGGCTTCGGTACCACAAATAGAGTGGAATAATACCCCTTTCCTTGTTGTAATAGGGGTACTTTGACTATCACCTGCTGAGCGTACAGCTTGTGAATGGCTTCCAACACCCTCTCCCTTTCGGAAGAGACGGTTGATAAGGCAGACTTCAGGAAACGATGAGGAGGATCCGTCTCTAATTCCAACCTGTACCCCTGAGATATTATCTGCAGGATCCAGGGGTCTACCTGCGAGTGAGCCCACTGCGCGCTGTAATTTTTGAGACGGCCCCCCACTGTCCCCGAGTCCGCTTGAGAGGCCCCAGCGTCATGCTGAGGTTTTTGCAGGAGCCGGGGAGGGCTTCTGTTCCTGGGAAGGAGCTGCCTGTTGGTGTCTCTTCCCTCTTCCTCTGCCTCGTGGCAGGTACGACAAGCCCTTTGCTCTCTTATTTTTGTAGGAGCGAAAAGGCTGCGGTTGAAAGGTCGGTGCCTTTCTCTGTTGGGGAGTGACTTGAGGTAAAAAAGTGGATTTCCCGGCAGTAGCCGTGGCCACCAAGTCTGATAGACCAACTCCAAATAACTCCTCCCCTTTATACGGCAAAACCTCCATGTGACGTTTTGAATCCGCATCGGCTGTCCACTGTCGTGTCCATAAGGCTCTTCTGGCTGAAATGGACATAGCACTCACCCGAGATGCCAGTGTGCAAATATCCCTCTGTGCATCACGCATATAGATAAATGCATCCTTTATTTGTTCTAACGACAGTAAAACATTGTCCCTATCTAGGGTATCAATATTTTCAATCAGGGATTCTGACCAAACTACTCCAGCACTGCACATCCAGGCAGTTGCTATAGCTGGTCGTAGTATAACACCTGCATGTGTGTATATATTCTTTTGAATAACTTCCATCTTTCTATCTGATGGATCCTTAAGTGCGGCCGTCTCAGGAGAGGGTAACGCCACTTGTTTGGATAAGCGTGTGAGCGCCTTGTCCACCTTAGGGGGTGTTTCCCAGCGCGCCCTAACCTCTGGCGGGAAAGGGTATAATGCCAATAACTTTTTTGAAATTATCAACTTTTTATCAGGAGCAACCCACGCTTCATCACACACGTCATTTAATTCTTCTGATTCAGGAAAAACTGTTTGTAGTTTTTTCACACCATACATAATACCCTGTTTTACGGTATCTGTAGTATCAGCTAAATGTAACGTCTCCTTCATTGCCAAAATCATATAACGTGTGGCCCTACTGGAAAATACGTTTGAATTTCTACCGTCGTCACTGGAATCAGTGCCCGTGTCTGGGTCTGTGTCGACCGACTGAGGCAAAGGGCGTTTTACAGCCCCTGACGGTGTTTGAGGCGCCTGGACAGGCATTAATTGATTGTCCGGCCGCCTCATGTCCTCAACTGACTGTTTAAGGGAAGATAAACCATCACGTAATTCCACAAATAAAGGCATCCATTCTGGTGTCGACCCCCTGGGGGGTGACATCTGCATATTTGGCAATTGCTCCGCCTCCACACCAATATCGTCCTCATACATGTCGACACCACGTACCGACACACACCGCAAACTCACAGGGAATGCTCTAATGAAGACAGGACCCACTAGCCCTTTTGGGGAGACAGAGGGAGAGTCTGCCAGCACACACCACAAAGCGCTATATATACAAGGGATATCCTTATATTAAGTGCTCCCTTATAGCTGCTTTAATATATATATATATAGCCATTAATGTGCCCCCCCTCTCTGTTTTACCCTGTTTCTGTAGTGCAGTGCAGGGGAGAGACCTGGGAGCCGTTCTGACCAGCGGAGCTGTGACAGAAAATGGCGCCGTGTGCTGAGGAGATAGGCCCCGCCCCTTTTTCGGCGGGTTCTTCTCCCGCTATTTTTCCAGTCAGGCAGGGGTTAAATATCTCCATATAGCCCCTATGGGCTATATGTGAGGTATTTTTAGCCTTGTATAAGGTTTATATTTGCCTCTCAGAGCGCCCCCCCCCAGCGCTCTGCACCCTCAGTGACTGCCCAGTGAAGTGTGCTGAGAGGAAAATGGCGCACAGCTGCAGTGCTGTGCGCTACCTTATGAAGACTGAGGAGTCTTCAGCCGCCGGTTTCCGGACCTCTTCACGCTTCAGCATCTGCAAGGGGGTCGGCGGCGCGGCTCCGGGACCGGACTCCACGGCTGGGCCTGTGTTCGATCCCTCTGGAGCTAATGGTGTCCAGTAGCCAAGCAGCAAATCCACTCTGCATGCAGGTGAGTTTACTACTTTCCCCCTAAGTCCCACGTTGCAGTGATCCTGTTGCCAGCAGGACTCACTGTAAAGAAAAAAACCTAAACTAAACTTTCTCTAAGCAGCTCTTTAGGAGAGCCACCTAGATTGCACCCTTCTCGTTCGGGCACAAAATCTAACTGGAGTCTGGAGGAGGGTCATAGGGGGAGGAGCCAGTGCACACCACCTGACCTAGTAAAGCTTTACTTTTTTGTGCCCTGTCTCCTGCGGAGCCGCTATTCCCCATGGTCCTTTCAGGAACCCCAGCATCCACTTAGGACGATAGAGAAATAATAAGAGCAGCATACTTTTATATAAAGCCCTAAGAGGAAAGCTACAGAGCGAGAAGCAGCTCCGAGTAACACTTAGTTGAGTACAGTAACTGCTTATGAGCCAAATGCATGCCTAGTGCCTGTAAATCAGAGGACGTTCCCATACAAGAAGAGGAATATATTCGGATTGACAGCACTAGGAGAAAGATATATTGTCAGTGCTATAAGTACTGTGCAGGAGAGGAGAAGTAGAGGTTATTGCTGGGATGGAGATGGTCTGCTGCCTAATAGTGTATTGGCATTACCCAAATCCCCCCCCCCCCTTCCCCCATGTAACATCACCTGCGTCTACACAAGGGGACACTTTGCTGTAAAGCCTGCAGGAGCTTTTACTTTGTTTTTGGGGAACAATTTGCTATATATAAGTGCAGACTACTATTAGTGCGCAGGTAAAGCTGAGCGTTATGAAGGCGGACACATGAATGTATGACTAAGTGACTGCTTCTATTCACCTATCTTGACCAAGTATGTGGCGATTAGCCGGTGTTCCAGACATTACCTCCTTATCATTTCCTAAAGCAGAGTACACACTAAACTACAGATGGGTCCACAGTTATCTTGCCTAGTTTGCTGCGCCTAGGCACACCATGGTTTATTAACAAACCCTTCATCTATTGTTCTCAGCTGCAATACAATACAGAGAACAATACAGCAGGGGATTAAGACCGACTGCCCAGTCTCAGTTAATCCTATTAAAGGTCAAGATAAACATGGACCCATCTGTATGGGCGGTATTCAATTCTTTTCACCCGCTTCCACACCCGTTCTGTTTCTGCTGATGGGCGTGGTATAATCATTTCAGCCTCGGGGTAGCAAGGGCCCCCAACCCTTTACGCAGCTAAACCGGATTACTTGAGCGCAATACGTGCGATAACGGGGCTCACTTTAGAAAGGAAATTGGGCGTGATATATCATTTGAATACCGCCCGAGTCTCCCCGGTTGACCAATATAACTATATAATCACCCATGCCGTACACACTGAACGATATATCGCACAACAGTATATCGTTCACAGGTGCATTCCCCTGCATTTGGTCATGCCAAGATTGTCCCGTCGGAGGTGCGGGAGCACACGATTTCCGGTACACAGCAGACGACGTGCCTGATATGTCGGCCCCTCCTGCCGGAACGGATGACATATCGCCCAGTGTGTACCCAGCTTACGATAAACATAATACAACCAATAAAAGATGAGGCAGCACAGTGAAAATAAATGTATTTTATTTGTTAGTAGCAGACAACCTCCTCTTCCCACCATAAAGCAGATATGTGATTTGAGAGAGTTAAATATCGGGCAATCTGTACAAATACTGTGAATAAGACTCGTGCGTCTGGATAGTCTGTATTCTTTCGGCTCAGTATATTCCACACTTCATACCAAAAAGAATCACATTTTAAGGCCATTTCAGGAGTGATGCCGGGGGCCCTGTAGCAGACTCAGGGGCCCGGCCCAGCAAGTATTCACAGGAGGAATGTGACGTTAGACATCTCTGGACGATGGGTCCCATCGTTTATGTCCTTGTATAGAAAATAAATCCACCAAATAAGAAGAAATGAGAGCTTTGTTAATGGTGAACCTGTGATATGTTGTAGTCAGAGGGGCACAGTGGAATTTAGTAACAATATAATGGATGGGGAACAAAAATTCTCAGTCTGTAGATCACAAAACCAGTATTTGACCTAAGGACATGACTTCACCAATACCGGACCAGCCCGTCTGATGTCCGCCAGATGTTCTAGAGAGTAAGAAAGACCCCAACACCTGCAGCCCTGTGGCGGAGAGCTTACAGCTGGCGCAGTCACATGAGGAATGAAATACAATGCACCTCAGCCAACCTTGTCCTCCGCTGGCCGCACCAATCAGACCCCAGCATTTGTCGCCTGCTAGCCAGATTTATGGTTCCCAGGCGGAGACATAAAACAATTTATGATAGACTTCTGCTCTGGCACCAGCGGGCAATGATATAAAAGATTTAAAAGACTTATAAATTATGTGACTAGCTGCCCAGAAACATGGTCTCCACCAAAGGAGTCTGAACAGATCCTATTGAGGAGTGTAGGGGGGGCCTCAGATTTGGAAAAGTCTTCACCGGTCCCATCCTGAATAAATAATACATAAAATGAAGGAAAAAAAAAAAAACTATACATAATATTATATATAATGTACATTATATATAATATATATGCCATTATAAAAATAGCACCTTCTCTCCACCATCCCAACAATGAAAATGAGGATTGGGTGAGGAGAGGGGGTAGTATAACACAGCGCCAGCTGATCTCTCATGGCACGGTATGTCCCACGGTTCTGGGCAGGGGTGGCATCAGTCTTCAGTCTCCTCGTACGTCGTCTCATCAAATGGGCGGTCCAGCAGCGGCACAAAATGATGGCGGGAATATTTCAGCTGTAACAGATCTCCGACCTCACTGATCTTACTCAGCGCCTGTTGGGGAAAGCACGGGGTGGTTAGTGCCCACTCAGAGTGGATCCAAGGGAACAGGCATAGGTGGAATAAATGATCCCAGGCTTCAATCAATAGACAAGGTAGTGGGTCAGCAAAAAGCAGAGGGGATATGGGGAAGCAGGAAACCGTGAAGGACGGGATAGCAGAGCAAGCATTGGGGACAGGAGAAAAGCATTATGGGAGAAAAGATATGGAAGGTAGAGGTGCGATGGGTATGGATACTTTACAGTGAGTGTGGGAGAAAAAGGAGGTGGGTGTGGGCGGATATAAAAGAAAAGGAAATAACCAGCTCAGCAGAGAATAAAAGTAAAATTAGCAAATGAATAAAAAAAAAAGAAAAAAAAAAAAGTTTCCCATCATAATGGGAGTATTCTCCCGTACAGGAGTAGCTCTGTTGTGCATCAGTGTATAGGTCCAGAATACCGCAAGGCAGTGGAAATCTGGTTTTCAGCATATGGGGGAGATTTATCAAAGCTTTGAGAGAGTCAATCAGCTCCTAATTGCTATGTTACAGACTGTTTGAAAAATGACACATGCTGATTGGTTTGTAGTTTATCTCTCTCCACTTTATCACTCTGAAATCTGTAATAAATCTCCCCCGTGAGATAAAGAACTTAGTATAGGCAACACCTAACCCTGACCCAGGCACCAGTGGGGCAATAATTAGGATTTACAGCTCCCTCGGCACTCACCTGGTCCAACATTTCCTTAGTGTGTGCAGCAGACACACAAAACCGGGCTCTAGACTCAATGATTGGGGTGGCAGGAAACCCCACCACTACCACCCCGATGTTCCTCTTCAGCATCTCTCGCCCGAAGGCCCTGTGGAGAAGACGGGAGGGGTTACCCTACAGACCAGGGTGGCAGGGCCGGATCTAGGGGGGGGCGAAGAGGGTGACCGCCCCCCCCCCCCCCTAACAGTCATAGCCACGCCCACTTTTGAGCAGGAGAGAGCTCTCCGCGGAGAGCCTGAGGCAGAACTATGTGCTGCAGTTTATACTACAGCAGCACAGAGGAGCCAGGAGAGCAAGGGTTACAGAGCATTTGCCCCTCACTTGCTGGTGTGTGGGTACTAGGGCTGATAAATACAATTACCCCACAGAACAGTCACATGTACATAGAACAACCACAAAGCTCTATCTCAGTCTCACTCAAAAAGTTCAGTCAGAATTGAGAGGAGGAGTTAGGATTGCAGATGGGAGGAGTTGGGACTGTAGAAGGAGGAGTCAAGATTAAACAGTAAACCGCCCCCCCTAAAGAAAAGTCTAGATCCGTCCCTGCAGGGTGGTGTAGGAGCATCACATGCATTCTGTCCGGCAGCTCAGAACCAGACTGGAGTCGGATAAACATTGTTCCGGTAGCCGGGGGCTTATCGTGTCATGTAAGAACTATGCGTACACCTGGCTCAGGGCACACGTCTATCATTTCCCAGTAATTACAGAGGACCAGCCACCGTGTTACTCATACGTGTTCCCCTCCCCCAGGCATCTTCTTTCCTCTATATCCTTTCACAGCAGTTACCGATCTCATGGCCTCTTGTGAGCTGCTCGTTGCTGTACATTATAGCGGAGCATCCACAAAGCCACGGTGACGCAAGCGCCAGTGAATGCCAATATTACTGCACCTGGCAGCTGATGATGCAAGTGGAGTAGTGGGTATTAAGTGTCCTCTTATATCTACCCCAATTACCACCATTGTCAGGGCAATTCCATCAGTTAATATCGCAGCACAGAATCCCAGTAGACACGGCACATGGGTCACATCCACCTGCACCAGTCTAACAGGTAAGACCGCGAGAAGGATTAAAGTGTCCGTGCTACCGCTACACTCCGGAACCAGCAAGACCAGTTATTTCATTCTGAGGCCAAGATTTATCAAGCCTTGGAGAGTGATAAATTGAACGGTGATAAAGTAACAGTCAATCAGCTCCTAGCTGCCATGTTACAGGCTGGGTTTGAAAAAATGACAGTTGGGAGCCGATTGGATAGTACTTTATCACCACTCTCCAAGGCTTGATAAATCTGGGCCTAAATCCTTTTTGGTCTCATACTCTCCCTGTACTAATCGGCACAGCCAGTTACTCACCCAATCTTTGCCGGCATGTAGAGCATCAATGGAACCACGGGAGAGTCGCTATTTCCGTATATGATGAATCCCATCTCTGTAAGCCGACGTCTGAAATAGCGGGTATTCTCGGCCAGCTGCTCCACGCGCTCCCGTCCTGCGAAAGAAGTAAGAGGTAGAAAGTCAATGTATAAGTCACAGCCATCAATCTGCACCATGGAGAACTTTACTAGTTTGTTCTAGAGGGAAAGTCTATGACTTTGCTGCCTAAACTTCTGTTGTGTTTTGTTTCTACTAATATTCTAATGGTGACACAATCTAAGTGAAGGAATGGACCATAGTACACGTAGAGACTTCAGTGGCCACGGGAAAGGATTTAACGGAGCGGTCTCAGGCCAAATGTGGATTCAGAGCCAGGTAAGAGTTGGAAACAGATTCTTGAACTTACAGATAGCACAGACAAGCTAAACTTTCCCACCAGACTTCCAGCGAGGAATTGGTAATCCAATTAGTGAGATCACAGGTCACTCGCATCTGCGTCACCGCGCCACCCCTACAGGAAGGACAAGCCGCGTGTAGAGATGACCTCGTGTGGCACCTCACAGCGGGCACAGGCAGACTTCTGTACAGGGCTTAGTAGGACAATGGAGTTTGCAGCCATTTACCAACCAAGCAGACCAGGAATTCCACCTGCGACCCACCGAACCTGCAGACTACATGTAGACGGCTGGACACACGGGCTCAGCCAATACGGCTGCTGGAGCCTCGTTTTCAATCGTATAAAGGGGACACATTTCACATCAATGCCTGTTCCCCAAAGTACATAATCAATATAGAGAGGAGAGAGGCAGCAGCTCGGAGTTACCGAGGGGGGTATATACCTCCACATAATCTAATGCACCCCCCCATTATACTGATCCACTGATCCTACATACAGCCAGTCCGGATACCGCTAGCTGCCTGCAAGGCACGTGCCCCTCCATTATTCTGCCATCATATTATAATGTAATAATGTAGTGACAGCCGGTTACCAGGAACGACCTTCCGCATTACTGTAACTGAGCGGATTGTGCAACTGACACAAGTCTGGTGCGATAGTGAACCTGTCACATCACACCGAGCAGGAATAAGGAACACTTCTACAAATGTCTGTACATTTCTCTCATTCAGTGCAACTGGTTGCTACAAGGGACACTATCTTTTTCCATTGCATAATTTCTCAATAACCGAATGGACACACAGGATGAGAGGGATTAGAGCGACGTCAAGTCTCTCTCCATGTTTATGTGATCAGAGGAACCGCTGTATAACGCCATAAGCTGCGACCTGCAAACAACTGCAGCAGCCGCCCGCCCGGTATCCCACTGGCTCTGGAGGAACACAGGAGGGGGGGCTGAATCCTCACAGGCGTCAGAGCACCACTAATTCCAGACTTCACAGGACACGGAACAGAAAAGGTTAATGCAGATTACACATCCGCTGCCAGCGAGAGGAAATGTCACTCTCTCAGCTCTCTCTTAAAGGAGCCCAAGGATCCAGTAACCTCGCATCACTTCCATCCCAATATACCCAAATGAGATCAGCAGTATCGTTTCAGGGCTTATTACCTGTGCACGTCTGAAAACACCCAGCACAATGCACAAACCATGGACTGGATATTCATCAAAGCATTTACATTCCCAACCTCCAGAGTCCTCGTTTCTGTGATTCCCTACACTCGCCTCGCTGCTGAGTGACCGGATGTCCGATTCCTAAATCACCCTCTAGACCAGTGGTCCTCAGGTACCCCCAACAGTTCCTGTTTTCCAGGTCATCTAGCAGTTGAACAGGTGTATTCATTACTCGCTGACACATCATCAAAGACCCACAGGTGGAGCAAATTATTTCACTTGCAATCCTGTGAGACCTGGAAAACATGAACTGTTGGGGGTACTTGAGGTTCCGAAGTAGAGAACCACTGCTCTAGAGCAGGGATGGGGAACAGTCGGCCCTCCAGCTGTTGTTGAACTACACATACCAGCATGCCCTGCTACAGTTTTGCTATTTGTCCATACTAAAACTGTTGCAGGGCATGCTGGGATGTGTAGTTCAACAACAGCTGGAGGACCGCAGGTTCCTCACCCCTGCTCTTGAGGGAATCTCTATTATATCGGATACATCATCCTCCTTCTATATAGCGCATTTCTATTAAACGCCTGTTTCCCTATAGAGTAAGACTGCGAGCAGGGCCCTCTCACCTCTATGTCGGCCATTACCCAGTCTCATTTCCGTGCAATGGATTATGCCGACGCTATATGAATAAGTCAGTAAATCATACATATTACCACGTAGCTAGGGCTGAGCTTGGCTAGATTTACTAGACCCGATGTTCTCCCCAATAGCACTATATGCTATGATAAGCCACAAGCGCCTCGAGGAAACATAGAACACCTGCAGGAGATGAGAGAGAGGGACAGTGCGCTCTTTGTGAGGATAGAGAGCTGCCGCAAGAGACACCCAGGTCCTCCTGCTTCCCGTCAGTCTCGTGGGGTCACACCGTCTCTCTCCTGCCAAAACCGCTTCTCTTTTCCTGGCCCCTCACAATCTGGAACCAATTTTTTTTTTCTATCCTGTGATCTTGCAGGACTGTAATTGCATGAAGAGGCCCCATCCGTCTGCCCTGTGGCAATTATCAGAGGATGTAAAGAGGGGGGGGCAGGGATAATTTCTCCCATCAGAGAGCACCCCCTCCTGTCACTACACAATGACTGGCGCGTCCAGAGGGGCCAGTTGCCAGCCTTTGGCATGACGGGCTGTGCGTCCCTCGATAGCAGCTCCGGCATGAGGGAAACTTCTCTAGCAGCTCTCCTATAGCTTTCCTCTGCCTCTATAAAACAGTTCCACATCCTGCTGTAATAATGATTAACAGATTTAAGACAGAAAGGGCCTCATTCTAAACAGAGCAGAACTTCATCAGGACAATTCTGGAACTATAGCGCACATGAAAGCATTCACATATACAGCCCGTGTACAGTAAGTTGCAGCGTACTCTTGAGAAGTGTTTCTATGAGGCCTATACAACATCAGGAAAGGAGTGTCAGCCTCTCCGTCTCATATCACTGCAGCAAAGGATCCCATTCGTGTCTAAGCTCCTGTCCATTTGGGACAAGGAAAGGGTTAAACGCCTCTAAGTGACCCAGGCTCTTGATGTGGGACAAGCGGTGGCCTCCTCCTCCCTCCTCCTCATGCAGATGCTGCTGAGCGGCCCCTCTAAGTATCCACTTTCCCCTTTGATCCTGGACAATGTTTAGAATCCCCGGCTGAGCAGAGTCCGCTCTCTGGGGAGTGTTTATCTATGGAGTGTAAATCATTCAGCCTTAGACTAGGCCCTGTGATATCAGGTATCTAGTATAGAAGGACTCACTGAACAATAACACCACCACTAGCTGCCCTGGACTCGAGGCTTTGGAGCATGCTATGTACGCAATGAGATAGGCTTGTCCGAAATTCATAAAAGGTCGACAAGCAGGAGATCGGCACCAGTATACACTGACTCAGTGATTGACACCAGTATACCGACGCAGGTAAAATGCAGCTAAAAGCATTTGAGCAGTGCTGGCAGTATACCTAGGTCTTGCTCAGGGTTGGACTGGCCCACAGGGGTACAGAGGAAACCACCGGTGGGCCCACCCGATCCTCTAGGGATCAGGTTCCAAGCTGTGCTGTTACTAATCTAGTACAGTATCTTGCATGCACTACAGTATTTACTGTATATACTTATCTAGGGGACCAACACATGCAAAATGGTTAGGCAAACCAATGTGGTGGCTGGGCACACCCCCTCTAGAGACTGGCCACACCCCTAAACATGGCCCCCTACCACTGAATTCCCCCGGTGGGCCCTACATGCCCCAGTCCGACACTGGTCTTGCTGGTAAAAGGAGCATGGCTGCAGTTATTCTGGAGACACTAGTAAAATGCTTTAACCTGCACATTAACCGTGTCTGTACACTGGTGCCACATTATGAATGTGGATACCGGCATACCCAATGAGGTACTGAAGAGCGTCATTCTAGTACGTGTTAACCCGTCAGGGAACGCAGACACGGACAAAAAGATAACGCACGTCGGAAGCTCCGTGTGTACGGGATTATGAGCTCACACTATACTACACTACCACAGAACAAATGCAGTGTGTATGACCTCTTATAAATCATTTACCCATGCATGCAATTATATATCCTGCTCATGCCCAGTGTATTAGGATCAGGAGGAAACAATCTGGACTGTTAGAAAGTACAGACCCCACTAAAGAAGTGTCAGATCCCCAGAAGTGAAATGTTCGGGGTATATAAAAGCATCCAGCCCCCCTGAGGATAGACCATTAGCTACTTTTATTGGTTCACACCTCCGGGAGGCCTAGAATGTTCCTGGCAGGGGAACATTTGCTGGCCTTGTGTACGCAAAAAATCATTTTTGCAGAATACGAATATGGAGATGCCGCTGCGGAGGAGCGCAGAGAAAAAACTGCTCCCCAAATAATATCCAACGCAGGGCCTGCAGTGTGCGTATCGCAGGGCGCAGTCCATACTAATAGCGGGATGCAGCACATTTCTCCAGCCAACATTTATTTATTAACAGTTTCTTTTATAGTGCAGCAAATTCCGTTGCGCTTTACAATTGGACACAATGATAAAACAAAACTGGGTAATAAACAAACAGTCAGAGGTAGGAAGGCCCTGCTAGCAAGCTTATAATCTATAGGGATATTGATACACAAGGAAAGGCACTATTGCATATTTGTCCACTGGATTGCAAAGGTTCTAGGTGGGTTGCATGATATCACATCACAGCAATGATGAACCAGGGTCAGAAAGAAGGGAAAGTGAAGAAAGAGAAAATATGTGGAGGATATGTGCGGACTGTACAGTGGGGATATAATCAGATAGGAAAGCTTATGAAGGCTGAGTGAGCGGTTCTGGAATGTGATAAGCTAGCCTGAAGAGGTGAGTTTTCAGGGAACGTTTAAAAGTTTGGAGACTAGAATCTTCTTGTGCGTGGTAGGGCATTCCACAGAGTGGGTGCAGCCCTAAAGAAAGTCCTGCAATTGTGCATGAGAGCGAGTAATGAGTGTGGATGAGAGACATAGATCTTGTGCAGAGCGGAGAGGTCGGGTAGGGAGATATTTTGGGATGAGTGAAGAGATGTACATTGGTGTAGTATGGTTAATGACCTTGTGTGTGAGTAAAAGTGTTTTACATTGAATACGGTAGAATACAGGTAACCAATGGAGGGACTGACAGAGTGGATCTGCAGACGATGAACGTCTAGCGAGGAAGATTAGCCTCGCAGCTGCATTCAGAATGGATTGTAGTGGGGAGTCTTTTTGGTAAGACCAGTAAGAAGACTATTGGAATAATCAGTGCGGGAGATGATGAGAGCGTGGATTTGAGTTTTAGCAATGACTTGTGTAAGGTATGGTCGTATTATAGATATGTTTTTTAGATGTATGTAACATGATTTTGAGACAGATTGAATGTGGGGAGCAAAGGACAGATCTGAGTCAAGTATGACACATAGGAAGCGAGCTTGTGGGGTAGGGATGATTGTTGATTTCTCAACCGTCCCTTCAGATCAAGAGACAAAGGGTTAATGGCTAACAAGTCCGAGGGCAGGGCAAGGAAATATGCAGGTGGTCACTAAGCAGCACACCTGTACAAATTGTCCTTATCTGCAGAGTACGCAGTCACATGGAGTATGGCGTGCCGCTGGCCCCAGAGCCGCAGAGGCCATGTGGCTGTAATCTGTCCCCACAGCTAGGCAGAAGAGGAACGGTTTTCAGATATAGAGCAGTTAGACGGTAAGCTCTTGGGGCTAGACATGAATGAGACAGACAAACTGCTGCATGGACAGAAACCAGACTCCAGAGACAGGAGCCAGCCTTGAGACAAAAAGCCCTTTGTGACTCCCTCATTATCTGTATACTGTTTGCTCATGTAAGGTGCTAGGTGCACTGTATAAATAAACCCACACATACAATAGTATACAGGAGGGTCGGTTAGATCTTGGCTAGATTTCACGCTCTATCCAGGACTCTCAGAAGTGTAAGTGGATCCTCCCGTAGTTCCCAGAGAGAGATCTGTGTTTGTCCTAATATCAGGAGCTGCTCCCAGTGGGATAGGGGGTCAGCAAAGGCCAATTCTATAAGAGACTGGATGTCTGGCTGAAACCCAACCAAGCCGTACAGAACAGTACAAACGCCATTACAGGCGCTAAACAGAAGCCGGGAGTGTATATACTGGTGCACACACTGCAATATCACTGTGATTGGGGCCCAAGAGCATCACAAAGTCTTATAAATAATGACAGACACAGACAGAGCTCATCCAATATGGCCAGAGTCACATTTATACAAGGGAACAAATCTCTGAGCTTTCAGCAATGTTCATGAATTAGCCCCAGGGTTCTATCATAATAGCGCCACCTAGTGTAACAAAACACCAACACACATAAAAAGCTCTCAGCATCTGCACAGTGCAGGAAGCACGTTATGTATGCTCCAGGGAATCGCATAACAGAGAGCCGGTAACAGAGAGGAGCCAATCACGTGACTAGGAGCAAGTGACATCACAGGAGCCAATCACGTAACCAGGAGCAAGTGGCATCACAGAGAGGAGCCAATCACACAACCAGGAGCAAGTGACGTCACAGAGAGAAGCCAATCACTTAATCAGAGGAGCCAATCACATAACCAGGAGCAAGTGACATCACAGAGAGGAGCCAATAACGTAACCATGAGCAAATTACATCAAAGAGGGGAGCCATTCGCTTAATCAGAGGAGCCAAACATTTAACCAGGAGAATGTGACATCACAGAGAGGAGCCAATCACATAACCAGGAGCAACGGACATAATGGCGAAAGCAGCAAATCACTTTTCCAGGATTCAGGGTGATGAGGCACTGTGGGGGTCATTCCGAGTTGTTCGCTCGCTAGCAGATTTTAGCAGCATTGCACACGCTAGGCCGCCGCCCTCTGGGAGTGTATCTTAGCTTAGCAGAATTGCGAACTAAAGATTAGCAGAATTGCGAATAGAAAATTCTTAGCAGTTTCTGAGTAGCTCGAGACTTACTCCTACACTGCGATCAGCTCAGCCTGTTTCGTTCCTGGTTTGACGTCACAAACACGCCCTGCGTTTGGCCAGCCACTCCCCCGTTTCTCCAGACACTCCTGAGTTTTATCTTGGCACGCCTGCGTTTTTCGGCACACTCCCAGAAAACGGTCAGTTTCTGCCCAGAAACACCCACTTCTTGTCAATCACACTCCGATCACTTAAACGATGGAAATTCTTAGTTCGAACGTGAGTAAATCTACTAAGTTTTGTGCTAAAATACTTAGCGCATGCGCACTGCGTACCATGCGCATTTTCTCCTTAATCACTCCGTTGCGAAAATCGGCAACGAGCGAACAACTCGGAATGACCCCCTGTATCCTAGGAAGCATTACCTCCACCCACAGTATGGCTGCCTCAATAAGTGTAACCATCACATGAATTACTTAACATATAAACAATCCTTTTTGATGGTGACAAAATGCATCCTCGGCGCTCCATCTCTAACCAGCCAAATATCACCAGAAGGCGGCAAAAGGCATTTTCACCCTCTGCTGTACCCTATCTGAACTATGGGCTTCCTTCTCCTGACACTTTCTACGCTGCACTTTGTCATCTAAGCTTAGCAGATAAAATAATAAGTATGGCGATATCGGAGGATGCTCTACACTGTAATCATCAATGGCGCACAATGGCGGAGTGTGTGACCACCCACACACTGCGCAGCAGACAGGAAGTACTACCTTACATATAATCTAATGCCCTGTGAGATGCGGGCTGGGCCCCATTCCGGACGAGTCTACCCGTATTTTTAAAGCCAGTTTGGTTTTGCCTTTTAAAATTATGGTCGATTTAAAAATACGGGCAGAGCTGCTGTAATCGCGCCCATTCCTAACCTCCCAGGCTATTACACAAGGCCCTGGGCCTCTGTACATACACGATCAGCCAGAAGAGGCGGATATCCTGGGAAACCTACATGCAAGACATGTTAAATCAAAAGGGTACATTTTATTAGGTGGGAGTTTGTTTTTAGAACTGGTGATGTTGCCCTTAGCAACCAATCGGATTCTATCTATTATCTTCTAGAAGCAGCTAGATAAATGTTAAGTAGAATCTGATTGGTTGCTATAGGCAACAGCAACTGTTAAAAAAAAAAAAAAAACTCCCACCTTAATAAATTTAGCCCAAAGTGTCAGTTCCTGCTGAAATCCATCCTACAGGGGGACCGGTTACCTACACAGTTACCGCATGGTCACTGGCAGATGGCCCGGCTTCTGCTGCTGAATATTATACGTGCATAGAAAATGACATTATTTTATTCATGTTTCATTTCTTACACACATTTATGCTGACATTGTTCTGATGCCTATAGACCCTAATGATTAATGATGAATCACCGAATTTATTATTTGCAGCTAAACATCAGACGGGACACTGTGACCCATCCCTACGCTGGGAGACATTATACTGACCCACTGATTACATGCAGTGGGTACAGTATATATATATATGTGTATGTTACAGAGACACCAGACCCCTCATACAGAGAGATTCTGCACTCCTGTACACACACAAACACACGTATAAATATCACTGCCCCCTGTGCCAGACAGGTCCCGTAACATGACTCAACACCGCCGCCTAGTGGCCACATAGGAAGTGCAGGTGCTGTGATAATTCCTTCTGTTGTATATGACAAATGTAAAAATGGATCAGCAAATAAGGGAGAAACGCATCAGTTTATATTTGCATTACAGCTATTGCAAATTTTCTAAATTATACACAACATGTATATACACATGTATAACTGTATTCCGTAGCCAACAGTACCCACTTCCCTGGACAGCTACTGGCTTAGACTGTGTCATCATCCTCTGTTTTACCTCTATAGACCGTTCGTAACCTTTAGAGACCAGCTCCACTTAGAGGATTAGGAAAGGTTGGACCCAGTATCACTGGGATTAGTGCCAGTGTGACCCAAGCAGAGGTATAGCCACCGGGTACCACGTGGTACAGAGAGGAGACAGTGCCACTCACCGAGTGTAGTGCCGTCTTCTCCCATAATGCACTTCATAGTAGTGATGATCTGCTCCGCCACAGGAGGAGACATGGAGGTAGCGTAGGCGGTACTGTGAGAGTGCTTGCGCAGGTAATCAATGAGGATCTGGCAAAGATAAATGAGCAGGGTGTAATCTGGAAGTAACAGCTGCTGTTCCATTTACCCCCCCCCTCCCCATCCCATTTACATAACATCACTGCTTTGGGATGTGTTATTTAGAACCCGGTAACACTGGGAGATGCAGACTCGTGTTTCATACAGGTCTTTCTACAAAGAACTTTACATATTACATGGTATACATCTACCTGCTCCCCAATACACACTATGGGTAACCCATGCCGTCTGTTGCCGATGGGGTGACCCAGGGACTCACCTTACTGCCACCAATGTAGCCCCCAGCACCACCAAAACTCTTGGTGAAGGTTCCCATCATGATGTCCACATCTCGGGAGTCCAGACCAAAATAGTCGACCACCCCTCGCCCATTGGGTCCCAAAGCACCTATACTGTGAGCCTCATCCAAATACAGATATGCCTTGTACTTCTTCTTCAGGGAAATGACCTCAGGCAGACGCACAATGGAACCCTCCATGCTGCAATCAGGAGGAGGCGATCAGGTTTCATCCCACACACTCTCCACCTGTACCAGCCTCGCACCTCACACCCACACTGTCCCACCAACTCTCTGTAGACCACAGGGCTCCAGCCCCCTTCTGCTCACCTGTAAATCCCTTCCACCAGGATAATTATTTTCTTCCACGGCCTGTGCGTACGGGGCTGCCCATGTACAATGGCATCTCTCAACAACTTCTCCAGGCTCTGCATATCTGCCGGAGGGAAAGAAGGGCGAGAGGCCTTTAAATACACTTGTTTGAGTTGTACCTGCCCCCCCCCCCCTTTTGTTTCCTGGCGTAAGCACCGGGCGGTGGAGAGACTGAACATTTTGGCCCACGAGGGAAAAATGTCACCACAACACTGCTGCTAGTCTCCGTGCTCCAAGACCCATATAAAACTCCACCGATTCTAACAAAGCCAATATTGTCTGATACACTTACTATTGTGCTTGAAGATGCGAATAGTGGCCCCCGACAGACGGGCTCCCAGCACCAGACTAGCATGGTTCAACTCATCGCTTAGGATCAGACAGCCCTAGTAGAAAGAAAAACAAAGAAAGAAGAAGAATGACGCTACGGAACTGCTTGCCCCAAAGCCACGGTGACCTCTCCCGCCGTGCGCACCTTTCCGGCCAGTGCTGGGATGTTCATCGAATTTGTTGCAAAGCCCATTCCATAAATCATGGCTGCTTCCACGCCAAGGAACCGTGCGACCAGACATTCAAGTTCCTCATGTATATCCAGATTGCCTGGGCAAAAAAATAAAATACAGCAACGTGACAAGGTGTGTAAACGTGGGCCCCCTGACCCTAGAGAGAGAGAGAGTCAGACAGCGGCGGGCGTATACGTCATGAGACACAGCTTATATACACACACAGGGATAAGAAGAAATAGGAACAGATTACACAGGATCACTAAGACTGATTCAACTTACCCATTTCCTGCCGCGTGCTGCACACCCCTCCGCCATACTGACGCAGAACATTTGCTGAGGCGTCATTGAAGAAGCCGCTATTCCGGGCGAAGCCGAGGTAGTTATAGGAACCCATGTTGATCACACCTTTAATAATCCGGCCAGTGAACCTGCATAAAACACATTTTGTGGACAGTGGTTTGTTGGACTTCCTGTATTGTTACGTAATAGATTAATGTGATCCTCAGTGATATAATAGTTAAGTCTTATTTCTGCATTAAGATCTATGATAAAAGAAAATGAAAACATCTGTTAGACAATGCAATCACAAGCGTGCCACCTAATGGACAACACAGGATCTGTATGAGAGGCACAGGAGGCACCCCCCTCACCCTTTTTCCGAGAGCCTCCAGTCCATTAAGTTACAGCTGCGGAGCGGTAAGAAGGTCAGAGAGGGAGGGTAAGGAGTCTGAGTGAGGGAACGGGGCTCCTGGGGGCACCATGAGATATAGGAGGGGATGGAGCTGCTGACTAATCGGCAGTCCTCTATCAATTTTTTAATACATTTTTATACAGGTCTGGCATCTTTGTACCTAATTCAAAGAACAATTATGTTTAAAAAAAATAAATTATCCAGGATTGATATTATTTTCACACATGCGCTGTTGGGGAGATCGGGAAGAGTCGCGGAATAAGCAGTTGGAGAAACAGAGAAAGGTCGCGCATGCCCAGTTTTGGAGATAGGGAATGGTTGCAGAATTAGCAGTTGGGGAATTTGGGAATGGTCGCGGAAATCTGAGGAAACAGGCAGGGCCCCCAGCCGTCCAGGTGAAACAGGCAGGGCCCCCAGCCGTCCAGGTGAAACAGGCAGGGCCCCCAGCCGTCCAGGTGAAACAGGCAGGGCCCCCAGCCGTCCAGGTGAAACAGGCAGGGCCCCCAGCCGTCCAGGTGAAACAGGCAGGGCCCCCAGCCGTCCAGGTGAAACAGGCAGGGCCCCCAGCCGTCCAGGTGAAACAGGCAGGGCCCCCAGCCGTCCAGGTGAAACAGGCAGGGCCCCCAGCCGTCCAGGTGAAACAGGCAGGGCCCCCAGCCGTCCAGGTGAAACAGGCAGGGCCCCCAGCCGTCCAGGTGAAACAGGCAGGGCCCCCAGCCGTCCAGGTGAAACAGGCAGGGCCCCCAGCCGTCCAGGTGAAACAGGCAGGGCCCCCAGCCGTCCAGGTGAAACAGGCAGGGCCCCCAGCCGTCCAGGTGAAACAGGCAGGGCCCCCAGCCGTCCAGGTGAAACAGGCAGGGCCCCCAGCCGTCCAGGTGAAACAGGCAGGGCCCCCAGCCGTCCAGGTGAAACAGGCAGGGCCCCCAGCCGTCCAGGTGAAACAGGCAGGGCCCCCAGCCGTACAGATGAAACAGGCAGGGCCCCCAGCCGTACAGATGAAACAGGCAGGGCCCCCAGCCGTACAGATGAAACAGACAGGGCCCCCAGCCGTACAGATGAAACAGGCAGGGCCCCCCAGCCTCCCACCTGGTGGACGCAGGGGTGTATCATGAAGCACAGGTACCCAGGGCAAGCCCACACTATGACACCCCCACAGTACGGACATACGCCTCATTGCAGGGTTATAGACACCCTTTTAAAGGGAGAAAATGACCACATGATAATAAGAACAGATTGCACTTTAAAGTTTTTCTGTGAGATCTTATTATATCTGATCACAGCCACCAGCCATAGGGAGGGGTAATAGCACATTTGGAAAATAAGAGGAGACAGCAGGTTCATAGAAGGGGAGGGGTCAGAGGCACACAGGTTGAGGCATAGGGGAGACACAGAGGCACACTTGGCAAGACACAAGTACTGAGGCATGGGGAGGCGTGCAGAGGCACAAGTGCTGAGGCATAGGAGGGGCGCGTGCAGAGGCGCAAATGCTGAGCCATGGGTGGGAGCGCACAGGTGCAAATGCAGAGGCATGGGGGGGCGCACAGGCCCAAATGCAGAGGCATGGGGGGCACACAGAGGCCCAAATGCAGAGGCATGGGGGGGGGGGGGGGGGCGCACAGGCCCAAATGCAGAGGCATGGGGGGGCACACAGAGGCCCAAATGCAGAGGCATGGGGGGCACACAGAGGCCCAAATGCAGAGGCATGGGGGGCACACAGAGGCCCAAATGCAGAGGAATGGGGGGCACACAGAGGCCCAAATGCAGAGGCATGGGGGGCACACAGAGGCACACGGGGACATAGGCACATATAGAAGATAAATGACTGAGCTAAGCAGCGCGCAGCCTCTGCTATGTGACAATGCTGAATAGCGCCTTTGGGATTTGTTATAAGCTTTCAGGATATTTGGACTTTGCAGGAAATTGTTCATACTTGAAGGTCCAATTGTAATCATCAGAGAATCTCTCTAGAACGTCCACTCGCTCCCCGGGGACACTGCACACCGGCCTGTTCCAATTATCCCTGATCCTCATGTACAGATTCCGTGTGTAAAAGTTCTCAAAGTCTTGGTATAGTGGCACAAAGTCCTGAAATGCAAAGACAGAACATAAGTGACCCTGAGCTGGAGAGCGGGGCGCAGAGAAACACAGCCCACGTCTGCACAGCACAGAGCACGGGTACAGGGTGTGTGGGGGCGCGCCAAGCTTCCTGTACCTACTTCTCACGCCCAAAGTACCCGAGGCATTGTTACAGGGCAGCGCAATGAGGTGTGTATGGAGGGCACTGACCTATTCCTCCCTTTACCAAGCAGCACACCCTCCTCCCCTGGCTACGGCATTCTGATAAAGGCCCATACACACTTGACGATAAAATGAACAACGTCGTTCATTTCAGCCCTCATCAACGACGTCGCTCATTATATCGTCAAGTGTGTATGCATCCGACGACCACCGATGCGCGGCCCCGCGGGACGTTAACGACCCTCGCTTATCTGTGGAGCATGTATGCTCAATTTCCACTATGGTCGTTACCAACCAGAGACGTCGTTGAATGTGTATGGTGTGAAAGACCAACGACCACGACCAACGACCAAGCCACTGTTCACCAGCCCTGTTCCCAGCTCATTATTTTAATAAACTGTTCAGCTTGGATGCTTCAACGATGAATGGTCTATGGTCTTTGGTCTTTCGTCTTTGGTCGTTGGTAGTGTGTATGCTCATGTCGTTTGCTCAGCTGTTCAAGGGAAGTCGTTAACGATGGTCGTTAACGATGTGTGCATCGTCAACGATGGTCGTTAACGATGTGTGCATCGTCAAGTGTGTATGGGCCTTAAGAGTCCCAGGAATTGGGGAGGCTGGTTTCATTCTGATGACCAGTTTGTCATTTTACTCGTGTCCACAGAGGCTCCTCAGAACCAGGGCTGGAGAAATTCCAGTTGCAGACTAGTGGATGGATCACAGCCTCTTACACTTTATGTAAGGCTCCCTGTAGCTCCAGGCCCCAGTGCAGAGCAGGTGCAATATTATGGCCCTCATTCAGGAAGGATTGCATTTGCAAAGCTGCTCGCAGCAGGATGCAATGCAATCCTTATCAACGCAAACGCAGGAGGAGGTGCATAGCCCCTGCTTCCCGCATTTGCGAAAGCAATACTACGATTGATGTGATCGCAATCCGGGATGAACATCGGTTGCGATACTCATCTGTGACGGCAGGCTGAGTAAAGCTAGTTACACACCTATACAATCGACACCCTGCTTATAACGCACCTGCAATAGTCGGGACTGGAAGATCGCATCCGGGTGGTCATTCCGAGTTGTTCGCTAGCTGCATTCGTTCGCTGTGTAGCGATGAGGCAAAAAGAGGCACTTCTGCGTATGCGGCGCAATGTACTATTACATCGACCAATATAGTTTCACACAAGGTCTAGCGAAGCTTTTCAGTCGCACGGCTGGCCGCAGAGTGATTGACAGGTAGTGGGCGTGCCAGGAAAAACGCAGGCGTAGCTGGGCGAACGCAGGGCATGTTTGTGACGTCAAAACAGGAACTGAACAGTCTGAA
Source organism: Pseudophryne corroboree (assembly GCF_028390025.1). Lineage (NCBI taxonomy): Eukaryota > Metazoa > Chordata > Amphibia > Anura > Myobatrachidae > Pseudophryne > Pseudophryne corroboree. The sequence goes on from NC_086455.1 coordinate 156,504,690, forward strand.
GTCATCGCAAGCGCTGAGTAGGTTTTGAACCGCTCTGCGATTCTTTCGTTCGCACGTCTGCTAAGCTAACATACACTCCCAGTGGGAGGCGGCATAGCGTTTGCACGGCTGCTAAAAACTGCTAGCGAGTGAACAACTCGGAAAGACCACCCTTATGTGCAGCACATGCGACCTCCCAATCCTCAAAGTGGAATCGTGGCCCCCACCTCATAGGAGGTCACAGCTGGATACACACACAGCCCGACTGATTGGGAGTGTTCTACCCGATAAACCGAGATCGAACAAGTGTGTATCCAGCTTCAGTCTAACCTTTCTCGTGCTTGCTGTCGCAGGGCAGCTTCCGATGCCAACTGGCCACTCCTGGAAAACAGAGGCGACACGCCCCCATTTCCGGCAGCAACAGCAAGCCCCTGCCCCTCCACCCCCGAACGCTGCGTTCGTAGGACCCGTTCTGCAGAATATTGGGAAACCGCGGGTTAGATCGCATATGCGCTCCAACCTGAATCAGTTCCAATGTCAATTGGAACTGATTCAGTGTTCAGAGCTGCAGAGCCCGCAGTGTTATGAATGGGGTTTCCCTATATAAGAGCGCAGCATGACCTAATGCTGTACCTGCCTACGCCAATGCACATAGGAGCCGAACCCATGTGACCAGAGGCCCGCAGACTGGTACAATGAATATGATGGACAGTCTGAAGCTACTCGTCACCCTGCAGTGCCACAGACCGAAACACATGGACTGTCTATTACGCAGCTTCTGCGGTAGAGTGCGCAAACACCACTACAGAGATCTAACAAATTACCACCCATACAATGGAGTCACTCCTATTAAATATATTTGTGTATCTTTATTTTATTCTGTTTTATTTATTTTTTATAATCTTACATTCTGTTTATTTACAATTTTAGTTTTTATTTACTTTAATGTTTTGGGTACATCATTATCATTATTATTATTATTAATAAATGAATTATGTTTAGTACCAAGCTAGAATTCATTGAGCATGTTTGTGCAAAAGGTACAGAAAGAGAAAAATCTTTTTTGGAGTATTTTTTAAATGCATTAATTTGATTTGCGGTTTCTACAAATAAAAAGATGATTTTTCAAAAAAATGAGGCAGAATCTACATCTTCTGAATAATGTTATGTATCACCGCTATGATAACAGCCTATCGCAGCAGATTGCAGTTCCAATTTTTGTTAACGGGGGGCTACAGTCTGACCCCTATGTACCAAACTACCAAAACTAAAGCTTTTAGTGGTTTAGTCCCATTGGTTTACAGTCACCATCCTCAGACGGAGAAAATCGCTTCATGTCTACGGAGGCAATCTTTCAGGAGAGGGATCTTTCAATCCCTCTCCTGCAGTCTCCCACATCTGACACTGTGCACATGTGCAGTGTCGGATTCCCAGGAGGAGTTTTTCACAAGTGTGATAAACTCTTCCGATATCCCCAGAAATGTTATTTAAAGGGGCAACCATTCACACGGCATGCCTTTGCTTAGTAAATTATAGCCGCTTTAAGAAGAAAAGAAAAAAAGTCAGATCGGCCAGCATCCAGCACCTCCAGCAATCTGAAACCCTGGGGCATATGTATTAAGTCTGAAGAAGTGATAAAAAGGAAGGTGATAACGCACCAGCTAATCAGCTCACAGCTGTCAAGTTACAGACTGGGTTTGACAATTGACCGTTAGGAGCTGATTGGCCGGTGCGTTATCCCCTTTCACTTCTCCAGGCTTAATACATCTGCCCCCAAATACCCGAGAGAGGCGAGAACGTCTTTATTTTTCTTCCGCTAGCTGGAATTTTCTGCTGCTGTTCCCTATCATTTCTGATACTTTCTCTTTGTTGTAACTTGAACATTTCAGCGTGTCCACAGAAAGTGTTATTGTCACGTTACAGCTAGTTAGAAGGAACCGATAACGCGCCAGAATGAGAGAATAATGATTTTAGGGTTAATTAAAAACCAATGTAAAAGTAAACATTATAGATGATTGGAATATAAACATTGCATTACGGAACTGTAACAAGCAGCTTTGTGCTGCCACAAGCTAAATGCAATCTTATTTCTGGTATGAAAGTTATTGAATGTTATTACCAAGAACGCAGGTGTCTGATAAGGACTGTAACAAAGGTGATACTACCGCGGGGGGGAACGAGCGGAAGTGGCACCATGGAGGGGCCGCTAAATAGGTGATGAGCCAAGAAAAAATGACAAGTCAAGGAACCAACTGCAAACAGACAATGAGCTCATGGGGTGGGTCGGATTCATTCCGACATGCATTTGTTGGAATGGATCAGACAACCCTTATTCAAATCTCATCTCTATTCGACTTTTAAAAAGTCGAATTAAGATGAGGGACCCAGAGGAGGAGAGGGGGGAAGCCGCAGGGAGACCAGCGGGGACAGCCGCGGGCAGACGGGGATCAGCGCTACAGTAGCGCTGCAGGAGGATGTCACACAGCCGCCCGACCTCACGGCAGTGTCCACCCGGCTCCAGCAAGCGTGACCTCACTTGCTGGAGCCAGGTGGACGCTGTCGTGAGCGGCGCCGCTGTTTGACATCCTGCTGCAGAGCTACTGTAGCGCTGATCTCCCCTGTATGCCCCCGTCTCCCTGCGGCTACCACCCCCCATCCTCCTCCGGGTCCCACATTTTTTTATGTTGGGTTGAGATGGTCGGAAACGGGGCCAAATCCTGTCGAATTTGGCCCCGTTTCACTCAAAAGTACGTGAATCGGCAGCTATACCGCCGATTCACGTACTATTCGACAAGTTGAATTCCACGACTTGTCGAATAAAAACTGCTGGGACTGAATGGGTCGAATCACTATTCGACCTTAAACAGTCGAAAACTGCCGTCTTTTCGACAGACGGCAGTTTTCGACACCAATTGAATATACCCCCATATGTACAATCAATCACAACTGAGGACCGCTATCTGCTGAAATCTCTGACACAGTCTAGTTGGTTTGACGGTAATAAATACTATTATACTATATTGTTTTTTTTGGACTGGAACCTCTGTGAACGCATTTACTTTGTGCTGCGACGCAAGACGTTTTGGCTTGTATGCTGTTAAAATATTTATCATGAAATGAAGCTAACTTTTAAATTACATTAAATCTCTTTGGTTTGGACATTACAGTTATTATAGGTCTTTTAGATCGGGAACCCCTATCAGAACACCGCTGCACCTGCAGCATCGCACTCAATGACGTAGGCTGCGTGGTAAGGATTGGGAATGATATAACTGGAGTCATGCATGTGATAGGGTTAGACTGGTATTGCCTGCCTGCGTTTCATGCCGCCTATCTAATCACTGTGAACCAGATGAGAGAGCAGCGGATTTAATCTATTGGATAGCAATTTGCCGAAAAGCATAAGAAGACCATACACCTGCCAGAGATTACAGAGTACATGTTGTTCTGCTTCAACCAGGGACTTGGGTTTATGTATACACAGTGCATAGGACCATCAGGAGCTCGGAGACCGAAGTATTGTGAAGATGCCCAAAGTAGAAGATACTACGCACATGGCCCCCTGCTGGAATAGGTCTATTTACTAAGCTTTGAATGGAGATAAAGTACCAGCCAATCAGCTCCCAGCTGTCATGTTACAGGCTGTGTTTGAAAAATAAGTTAAGAGCTGATTGGCTGGAACTTTATCTCCATCCAAGGCTTAGGGGCATATTTAATTAAAGTCGGATCCATTCCATGTATTTGTCGGAATGGATCCGACAACCTCTATTCAAATCTCATCTAAATTTGACTTTTTCAAGTCGAATTAAGATGAGGGTCGCAAAGGAGGAGAGCGCCGCGGGGAGACCAGCGGGGGACAGCCGTCGGCAGCCAGAGGAGATCAGCGCTACAGATGGATGTCACACAGCCGCCCGACCTCACGGCAGTGTCCACCCGGCTCCAGCAAGCTTGCTGGAGCCGGGTGGACGCTGCCGTGAGCGGTGCGGGTGTGTGTCATCCTGCTGTAGCGTTACTGTAGCGCTGATCTCCTCTGGCTGCCCGCGGCAGTCCCCCGTCTCCCTGCGGCTCCCCCCCCCCCCTCTTCTGGGTCCGCATTTCAGTCATAGATCTTTTGATGTCGGACTGAGATGGTCGAAAAGTGGATCGGCAGCTATTCCGCTGATCCACGTGCTTTTCGACAAATCGAATTTTTCAACTTGTCGAAAATATTGAATAGGTTGGAACCCCTTCAGACCTAAAAAAAGTAGAAAACTGCCGTCTTTTCGACAGACGGCAGTTTTCGACTTCAATTGAATATACCGCTTAGTATATATACCCCAAAGTCCGGTAGGCTCCTGAACTTCGTGCAATTCCTGGACGGATGCTGGAAGTCTAATAATTTACAGCAGGTTATTAGTCCTCATTCCAGCCTCCGTCTCCAGGGGAATAGAATTCTTCATCAGACATCTGATGGCACCTAACCCCTGGTTATCTGTATATACCCTGTACTTGTCTTATATTGTCACAAACTGTAAATGCTTTTGGTCTGGTTTTGCTCGTCTGTTTATGTACAATGTAATGGGCTCTGCGGATCCCTTGTGGCTCCATATAAACAAAATATATGACTAGTTCTCAGTACTGAACTGTTCTCTGAAGCTTCTTCTGTCCCCTCCCGGCTACCCACCTCCCCTAATTGTCTGATTACAGAGTATAGTACCTGTTACTGCAGCTGGGAAGGCGAGGAATGCAATTGCCACACACACACACACAGGTGGTGGACTTATCTGGGGAGACCACAATTACTGATGCTTGAAATCATCTATTAACCACTTGCCTGGCATCAGATGCGACCACACCAGCAAGTGCTTTATCTGACCTGGTTGCACTGAATGCGACCAGTCATATAAACAGCTTGTGCAGCTGCAGGAAAAAACCTCCCACAGCTGCAGCTCTTAGAGGAACCGGAATGTCTCTCCTCAGTGATGCTGCTGATCACCGCTGATCGGTTAGCATGGCAGGACCCCCCACCCAGCAGCTGCAGACAATGGCAGCCACTGGAAAAAGTGCTAATTAGCCCCCTTCCCCAAGCCACCCCTGACAGGCAGAGGCGGTCGCTGTGCGGGAGGGGGCGGGCCGGCGGCATTTGTAGAGGGAGCGGTCCAGGCAACGCAGGAGCAGCGCTGCCAGGGAGCTACTCTTCAAGTACAAAAGCATCGCCGCTGTGCGATGCTTTTGTATTTGTGCGGGGGGCGCCACTGACATGGGGGGCGGACTAGCCCTGTGCTGGACGTCCCCCCGCATGTCAGTGTGCCTGATCGTAGATGTGCTAAATTTAGCACATCTACGATCAGGTCTGAATTAGGCCCAATAACAGGTAAGACTTGGAGAAAAATCGGAGGAGTCTGTATGGGGTGGTCTTCAGGTTGCCGGTTGTTGGGATCCCGGCGCCGGAATCCCGACAGCCGGCATACCGACACTTTTTCTCCCTCGTGGGGGTCGACGACCCCTCTGGAGGGAAAATAAATCGCGTAGCGCCACCGTGCCCGCAGCGTGGCGAGCGCAGCGAGCCCGCAAGGGGCTCATTTGCGCTCACCACGCTGTCGGTATGCCGGCGGTCGGGCTTCCAGCACCCGTATGCTGGTCGCCGGGAGCCCGGCCGCCGGCATACCATACTACACCCGTCTGTATGAGCCACCAGAAGCCAAGAACTGAACCTCCGGGCTTAGTCACGTGTCAGCCGTGTTAAACTCTGGGTAACCACTGTGAGTCACATGTAATTAGCCCTGGAACACTGATCCCTAGAGGAGTATTTACAGTCCACACAGAGTTATATACGATAATAAAACCTGCACCAATCACATAGCATTGATCCTTTGCGGATGGGGGTCTCTTGTGACCAGAGCACAGTACCAGGGACACTACAGCAAACCTTCCGACCTGTACACTTTGTGTACACCCCTCTATGTAAATACGCCCCGTTTCCAGCTGCCACAGAGCTCCGGTATCTTACCTTCTGCTCTTCCCGCTCGGTGGCGTGGTGACACTTCTCAATCTTGCAGGCCCGGAGAAAATCCCGCAGGTATCCAAACAGAGTCAGGATCCCATAGCCCATGTATGTGAGGACAGCTACCAGCATCGGGGTCTCCTCAAACACCTCATTAAATGGCCTCTTGTACAAGACTCCATTGCCGAGACACTGTATGAAAAAATGGAAAATGGTCAAAGAGTATGCACCAATGTATTTCTATACAGAAAACTCAATGACAAAGGCTAGTACTACAGGATGCGTGTTATACTTCAATGTAGCTGAACCAGCATCCTACACTTGGGTCAGTCCTAAAATACAAACCTATATGATGACTGTAGGAAACACAAGGCCCAGTGACTGGGATTATCCCTTTCTGATTACTAAAACACAAACTCTTCCTTCCTTCATTCATACACACACACACACACACACACACACACACTGTATTTCACAGCACTAGGCCAGGTAATACTAGCATGCTATGGAGAAAACAGGTTGGAGGTGCAAACTGTGTTTCATATAGAGTTGAATCTGACACCATAGTCTTCCTGCATCAGTCCTATAGGCATCTCATTTCACTGCTCTGTGCTGCTGGGGACCCTGCTCCTTCCACTATGTAACTCTCAGTCTGTGGCTTCCTGTATCAGTGTGACAGCAGCCTCATATCACTGCTCTGTGCTGCTGGGGACCCTGCTCCTTCCACTATGTAACTCTCAGTCTGTGGCTTCCTGTATCAGTGTGACAGCAGCCTCACATCACTGCTCTGTGCTGCTGGGGACCCTGCTCCTTCCACTATGTAACTCTCAGTCTGTGGCTTCCTGTATCAGTGTGACAGCAGCCTCACATCACTGCTCTGTGCTGCTGGGGACCCTGCTCCTTCCACTATGTAACTCTCAGCCTGTGGCTTCCTGTATCAGTGTGACAGCAGCCTCACATCACTGCTCTGTGCTGCTGGGGACCCTGCTCCTTCCTCTATGTAACTCTCAGTCTGTGGCTTCCTGTATCAGTGTGACAGCAGCCTCACATCACTGCTCTGTGCTGCTGGAGACCCTGCTCCTTCCACTATGTAACTCTCAGTCTGTGGCTCCCTGTATCAGTGTGACAGCAGCCTCACATCACTGCTCTGTGCTGCTGGGGACCCTGCTCCTTCCACTATGTAACTCTCAGTCTGTGGCTTCCTGTATCAGTGTGACAGCAGCCTCACATCACTGCTCTGTGCTGCTGGGGACCCTGCTCCTCCCACTATGTAACTCTCAGCCTGTGGCTTCCTGTATCAGTGTGACAGCAGCCTCACATCACTGCTCTGTGCTGCTGGGGACCCTGCTGCTCCCACTATGTAACTCTCAGTCTGTGGATCCCTGTATCAGTGTGACAGCAGCCTCACATCACTGCTCTGTGCTGCTGGGGACCCTGCTCCTTCCACTATGTAACTCTCAGTCTGTGGCTTCCTGTATCAGTGTGACAGCAGCCTCCCATCACTGCTCTGTGCTGCTGGGGTCCCTGCTCCTTCTACTGTGTAGTAATCAAGAGATTAAGGGGCTAATTCAATTATCTGCGGTGTTCCGAACATCCCTTGATCGGATTTGCACATATCCAACATATATGGCTTTCACAAGCAGGGTCCTCAACTCATGTTTTTATCCTTGACTTACTTAAACTGCCTTGAACGGCACCAAATCCCTCGGTTTTCTGCCACCCTGATACTTATGTCAGTGTCGTCTGTTTAGTTACCCTGTACTTCTCCTATATTGTCTTCAACTGTAAGTCACTATTTTCCTGTAATGATTTTTTGAAAAGTACTCTGTAATTGGGCGCTGCGGATCCCTTGTGGCACCATATAAATAAAGGCTAATATTATTATTATTATTAATGTACTCTGAGTATTGTGAGCTTTTCTGGGCCATTGTATAGGGTGTGAGGAAAATCTTGCAATGTACCATTCCTGAATGGCACATAGCGTCCAAGCCAAGGACTGAACCATCCCCTAAGGTTGATAATAAGCCGACTGAAGTCAAACACACTATAAAAAAACCCACACACAAGTAAAAACTTTATTTTATCAAGCATGACATGTTGGCATTTTCTTTTATACAACGGAATAAAATGCTAATCTTTAGCTATATTCCCATTGTAATCACACGTGAGAAGAAAGCCTGCCAGCAGGGGGCAGACCATGCTGCAAGATTCTAATGAATAGCTCAGGAGTGTTGTAAGTAACTCGAAAGACGTTTTCAAAGTGAATCTGAACAGAAAGATCACAATTCGCATTATTAAAAGCTAATTCAGTCACAAATCTGATCCAAACTTATGAAAAGGTGCAATTTACAATAATGTGATAACTCTACTGGGCCGCACCGATCACTACAGACACACGCTCCTATAGAGCTTCGATTTTATAACTGTACGCTTCATTCCGGTTACTATCCTCACACGCCGGGGTATAAGGGCCTACTCATAGTATCCTCAGTAGGCGTTCTATAAGGTCCCCCTAGAGTGCATGTATGCTGCATCTTCATGCAATATATAAAGCGCTATACAGCCATACGTTTGGTTTTGGGTATAGAGCGCATTTGTAAAGCGCCATTGCATCTGTCTGTATGGGAGCATAGACTGAGTACTGCAACATTAATTGGAAAGAGATCAACTATTGCTCACCTCCAGGACAAGCTGGCCAGACAAGGGCATATCTGGTCTGTTCCCTGCGCAATCAATGACAGGATGGGCTTATTCTGCCACTGTGACAGTGTTTCACCCACTGCCAGGAACCTGGCATTACTGCCCGCTGACCACACGCACTCCTACTAGTGCCAGCTGGCCAAACCAGGCACTATAGCTGTCACACGCACTCCTACTAGTGCCAGCTGGCCAAACCAGCCACTATAGCTGTCACACGCACTCCTACTAGTGCCAGCTGGCCAAACCAGCCACTATAGCTGTCACACGCACTCCTACTAGTGCCAGCTAGCCAAACCAGCCACTATAGCCGTCACACGCACTCCTACTAGTGCCAGCTAGCCAAACCAGCCACTATAGCCGTCAAACGCACTCCTACTAGTGTCAGCTAGCCAAACCAGCCACTATAGCCGTCACACGCACTCCTACTAGTGCCAGCTGGCCAAACCAGCCACTATAGCTGTCACACGCACTCCTACTAGTGCCAGCTAGCCAAACCAGCCACTATAGCTGTCACACGCACTCCTACTAGTGTCAGCTAGCCAAACCAGCCACTATAGCTGTCACACGCACTCCTACTAGTGCCAGCCGACCACACACGCACTCCTACTAGTGCCAGCTGTCACACGCACTCCTACTAGTGCCAGCTAGCCAAACCAGCCACTATAGCTGTCACACGCACTCCTACTAGTGTCAGCTGGCCAAACCAGCCACTATAGCCGTCACACGCACTCCTACTAGTGCCAGCTAGCCAAACCAGCCACTATAGCCGTCACACGCACTCCTACTAGTGCCAGCCGGCCACACACACACTCCTACTAGTGCCAGCTGGCCAAACCAGCCACTATAGCTGCCACACACTCCTACTAGTGCCAGCTGGCCACACACACTCCTACTAGTGCCAGCTGGCCACACACACTCCTACTAGTGCCAGCTGGCCACACACACTCCTACTAGTGCCAGCTGGCCACACACACTCTAGAACTATTCTGTATGAAGATGCATGAATAGTGTTCTTTAGATGCTACACCAATATCTCTTTCACAAATTTCCTTGTCAACCAGGCAAGTTCTATTTAGTAACAAAGTTATTATACTCCAACCTTGAATCTAGATTATTGCAGCCTGTTGGTAATCTGCATTTCCAATTGTAAATTAGTACCATAGATGTATCACCTTGCTAATTGTGTTTCTTTTTGACTGACGGTCAGATACTTCCCTTGCTCTTGCTCCGTAAATATTCTGCAGTCATTTGTGTGAACGGATACAGTTTCCACTGGCTAACACAGTGTTGCAAGGATTATTGTCCTGGATTAAAGGGTAAATATTAATCCATCTATAGCTAAAGCTTGACCTCTTCAGATACATAGGCAAATGCAGGGGGAAGGGGGGCGGGGGGGGGGGGGGGGTTCTGGTTACCTGGAAACCCCCCTTCTTTTGGCAAGTGGCTCACATTTTGACAATAGCAACGGCATATACTAAGATTACTAGAGCTGCTGCCACATCACGTAAATTAAGAGACAGAGCAGAGCTGCTGCACATGCCCAGTGGTAGCAGCTTCTTCTACCATGTTTGCGGTGTGTGGATCTGAGCACTCAATCAGTGCACTGGACCAGAGAGTAGCTACCAAGAAGAAGAGACAGGAGCCTTATCATGAGGCGGGAGAATGTGTGTTTAGTAAGTGTAGTACTGGTTCCACTGTGTTTGCGTAATTTATTTATTACGGTATGTTTAACCTTTTCATGACCACTTATTTATATTATTTAAATGCTTGATACATTCTATATTAATTATAGACCATTTATAGTGTAACATATTAATACTGTATTACATGTTCTGCAGAGTAGTAGACTGTGGATTACATTTGGAAACCCCCCTCTAGAAATCCTGCGTTTGCCACTGAGATAATATACTGATCCACTGTTTTCTAATATAAATATATCGTGCTGGGGTACAATACAGCTTTTACTGAGCTTAAGTTGTACACTCTACTGTCACTCAAATAAAGTACCGCCCTTAGGGGCTGGCGATTGAGGACTCCTTTCCTGCTCCTCCACTAGTGCTGGCCTCCGCTGGTACAATGCTTGGCTTTAATACATGTCAGTGACTTGTACTATACCACTGTGATGAGTGTATGGTGAACAGTAATGGTGTTTACCCACTCTGATTCCCCAGGTGTGGTATGGAAGGTAGATCGTAACTAGGTCGACAGTGTCTAGGTCAAACACTATTGGTCGACAGTAACTAGGTCAACAGGGTTTCTAGGTCGACAGGGTCTTTAGGTCAACAGGTCTAGGTCGACAGGTCAAAAGGTCGACATTAGTTTTTAAAAAAAAAAATTGGTGTCGTTTCCTTCGTAGAGTGACCGGGAACCCCAATTAGTGCACCATGTCCCCTCGCATGGCGAGCTTCACTTGCCATGCTTCGGGCAAGGTGTCTCGCTCCGCTACCACTCGGCACAGATTACCGTTCCAATCGTAGTCCACGTGGATCATTAAGTATGAAAAGGTTCAAAAAGAGGGGAAAAAAATCGTGAAAAACTCATGTCGACCTTTTGACCTGTCGACCTAGAACATGTCGCCCTAGAGATCCTGTCGACATACTGTCGACCAATAGTGGTGGACCTAGATAGTGTTGACCTAGTTACCGGATCCCCGATTTCTCCCAGACAGGCCGCCTTTAATGCTCCCCCGGCTCTTAGCTACGGAGCTTTCTTCCGATTATAAGCCACTCCCCTGACTCACGGATATTGGCGGCAGCTCTTAGGGGCTCATACTGGAGTCCCGCCCCCTCAGCTTGTATATCTCTAATCACCGCAGTTGCTGCTATATGATGGGTATGCTGTCGCCGCCTCCTCCTGATGTTCACTGCGGCTATCTGGTAAGGCTGACAACGACGGGGCAGGGGTACCACTGCAACCCACCTCTAGCAGGCGCCGGGACACAGCCTCCCTGTCTGGTGTGGGTTTCATGGGTTACCTGTTACGGAAGCTTTTACTACGTCCTGCTCAGCTCCGTCACATTCCGCAGCTCCGGCCACCAGACACAAACAGTGCGCATCCCCGGGGTAAATGCCAGCCAACCCCTGATGCTGGGTGCCCCCTACAACTGTCTCTTTTTAAAGCTGCTGGCATGCGAGTCACCTGTCACGAGGCATTTCTAGAAAATTCCTTTATATCCCTATTAAGCCACATTAACCCTTTAAGAGCCCTTACCAACACAGAATAAACACTTTCAATAATAATGGTCCTTACAGTGGGACCTTTAAGTAATTTAGTTTTCTTTCCTATAGCTTAAGAACTATATATGTAAATTATTTCACATAAGAAGATATATTTTGACCAAATTATACCCAGGTTTTAGTGCCTCAATAATATGCCTATAGCCCGGAATTCCTGGTGGTAAATAGGGGTCTGCAATAAAAAAGCAGTAGGATAGGGATCTCACAGGACAGGAGGGATAGAGGAGAAGGTTAGGTCCCATCTACAGGAAAGCAGAAGGATAGGGGTCTCACAGGGCAGGAGGGATGGAGGGGAAGGTTAGGTCCCATCTATAGGAAAGCAGCAGGATAGAGGTCTCACAGGACAGGAGGGATGGAGGAGAAGGTTAGGTCCCATCTATAGGAAAGCAGCAGGATAGGGGTCTCACAAGACAGGAGGGATGGAGAAGGTTAGGTCCCATCTATAGGAAAGCAGCAGGATAGGGGTCTCACAGGGCAGGAGGGATGGAGGTGGTCAGGTCCCATCTATAGGAAAGCAGCAGGATAGGGGTCTCACAAGACAGGAGGGATGGAGAAGGTTAGGTCCCATCTATAGGAAAGCAGCAGGATAGGGGTCTCACAGGACAGGAGAGATGGAGAAGGTCAGGTTCCATCTATAGGAAAGCAGCAGGATAGAGGTCTCACAGGACAGGAGGGATGGAGGAGAATGTTAGGTCCCATCTATAGGAAAGCAGCAGGATACGGGTTTTACAGGACAGTAGGGGGTGGATAAGAGGGTCAGCACCTTATACACAATATTACACATGCATATAAACTTGGCACAGACTATTCCAGCTCATTCCCTTTAATAAGTTCAGCACTGGACCAGCAGGAATGAGGAACTGCCTGGCACAAATGTGTCACTGGTTTCTGGAATACAACTCTGACTCCATGAGTATAAATACATTCTAAACAGTGTTATTTATAAAGCTGACAACTCTGCATTCACCTAGCAGCAGGAAGGCAGCGAGGGGGCAGATCTTCCTTACAGTACAATGTCACGCTGAGTATACAAGACATCCGGCATATGGACGGCGGCCAAGAACAGGTGTGAGAGGGAGAGTCTGAATCACCCACTGCCTGACACACCGTACCCGAGACTCGCACCCAACTCATCACTCACTGCCAGGATTCCACTCACAAACATCTGGCGCTGCACCATAGCGGTGACTTATAATGTAACAGTATAGCAATTCCCATGGTAATGAAGACTCCTATGCAGTAAAATCACTGAGAACAGAGAATCGCACTTTAACATGCATTACAGGGGTATGTTTTATCAACACTCATGGGGTCAATTCATTTAGGAGAGAGTTTGTGAAAGTGAGTATGTTTCACGAAACTCACACACTTCACTGGACTGAGCGCAAGTGAGCAATGCGAGATTCATTAGAGACGCCAGATTGCAGTACTCCCAATGAGATTTCATTGTGTAGAGAAGTCACACAACCTGGGAGAACTGCATGATCACACAACCTGGGAGAACTGCATGAAGAAGGAGTAGGGTAACCATCCTGGAACCCCAAAAGCTGACAACCAAGATAGCAGGGCCACATAGAAGGCTGTTGGCGGCTATAAAGTACTGGTGGCTCTTCAAAGGTGTCAAATGGCTGAAGGCTTGCCAGCATTTTGGGGTATAGAAACATGTCTGTAAAGTGATTTTTTTCATTTTTTTAATACAAGTTTGTAAAATGTGGTAATAATAAGAATTTACTCACCGGTAATTCTATTTCTCGTAGTCCGTAGTGGATGCTGGGAACTCCGTAAGGACCATGAGGAATAGACGGGCTCCGCAGGAGACTGGGCACTCTAAAAGAAAGATTAGGTACTATCTGGTGTGCACTGGCTCCTCTCTCTATGCCCCTCCTCCAGACCTCAGTTAAGGAAACTGTGCCCGGAAGAGCTGACACAACAAGGAAAGGATTTGGAATCCAGGGTAAGACTCATACCAGCCACACCAATCACACCGTACAACTCGTGATAACCATACCCAGTTAACAGTATGAACAACAACTGAGCCTCAGTAACAGATGGCTCATAACAATAACCCTTTAGATAAGCAATAACTATATACATGTATTGCAGAGAGTCCGCACTTGGGACGGGCGCCCAGCATCCACTACGGACTACGAGAAATAGAATTACCGGTGAGTAAATTCTTATTTTCTCTGACGTCCTAGTGGATGCTGGGAACTCCGTAAGGACCATGGGGATTATACCAAAGCTCCCAAACGGGCGGGAGAGTGCGGATGACTCTGCAGCACCGAATGAGCAAAGGCAAGGTCCTCCTCAGCCAGGGTATCAAACTTGTAGAACTTAGCAAATGTGTTTGAACCCGACCAAGTAGCTGCTCGGCAAAGCTGTAAAGCCGAGACCCCTCGGGCAGCCGCCCAAGAAGAGCCCACCTTCCTTGTGGAATGGGCTTTCACTGATTTAGGATGCGGCAATCCTGCCGCAGAATGAGCTTGCTGAATCGTGTTACAGATCCAGCACGCAATAGTTTGCTTAGAAGCAGGAGCACCCAGCTTGTTGGGTGCATGCAGGATAAACAGCGAGTCAGTTTTCCTGACTCCAGCCGTCCTGGCTACATAGATTTTCAAAGCCCTGACTACATCTAGTAACTTGGAGTCCTCCAAGTCCCGAGTAGCCGCAGGCACCACAATAGGTTGGGTTAAATGAAACGCTGATACCACCTTAGGGAGAAATTGGGGACGGGTCCTCAATTCTGCCCTGTCCATATGGAAGATCAGATAAGGGCTTTTACAAGACAAAGCCGCCAATTCTGACACACGCCTAGCCGAAGCTAAGGCCAATAGCATGACCACTTTCCACGTGAGATATTTTAGCTCCACGGTCTTAAGTGGCTCAAACCAGTGGGATTTCAGGAAACCCAACACAACGTTAAGATCCCAAGGTGCCACTGGAGGCACAAAAGGGGGCTGAATATGCAGCACTCCCTTAACAAACGTCTGAACTTCAGGCAGTGAAGCCAGTTCTTTTTGAAAGAAAATAGATAGGGCCAAAATCTGGACCTTTATGGATCCTAATTTTAGGCCCATAGTCACTCCTGACTGTAGGAAGTGCAGGAATCGACCCAGCTGGAATTCCTCTGTAGGGGCCTTCCTGGCCTCACACCAATCAACATATTTTCGCCATATACGGTGATAATGTTGTGCTGTCACGTCTTTCCTAGCCTTTATCAGCGTAGGAATCACTTCATCTGGAATGCCCTTTTCCGTTAGGATCCGGCGTTCAACCGCCATGCTGTCAAACGCAGCCGCGGTAAGTCTTGGAACAGACAGGGCCCCTGCTGTAACAGGTCCTGTCTGAGAGGCAGAGGCCATGGTTCCTCTGAGATCATTTCTTGTAGTTCTGGGTACCAAGTTCTTCTTGGCCAATCCGGAACGATGAGTATAGTTCTTACTCCTCTCTTTCTTACTATCCTCAGTACCTTGGGTATGAGAGGAAGAGGAGGGAACACATAAACCGACTGGTACACCCACGGTGTCACTAGTGCGTCCACAGTTATCGCCTGAGGGTCCCTTGACCTGGCGCTATTTTTTTTAGCTTTTTGTTGAGGCGGGACGCCATCATGTCCACCTGTGGCCGTTCCCAACGGTTTACAATCTGCGTGAAGACTTCTGGATGAAGTCCCCACTCTCCCGGGTGTAGGTCGTGCCTGCTGAGGAAGTCTGCTTCCCAGCTGTCCACTCCCAGAATGAACACTGCTGACAGTGCTAGCACGTGATTTTCCGCCCATCGGAGAATCCTTGTGGCTTCTGCCATCGCCATCCTGCTTCTTGTGCCGCCCTGTCTGTTTACATGGGCGACCGCCGTGATGTTGTCCGATTGAATCAGCACTGGTTGGTTCTGAAGCAGGGGCTCTGCTTGACTCAGGGCGTTGTAAATGGCCCTTAGTTCCAGTATATTTATGTGTAGTGAAGTCTCCTGACTTGACCACAGTCCCTGGAAGTTCCTTCCCTGAGTGACTGCCCCCCATCCTCGGAGGCTTGCGTCCGTGGTCACCAGGACCCAGTCCTGTATGCCGAATCTGCGGCCCTCGAGAAGATGAGCACTCTGCAGCCACCACAGCAGAGACACCCTGGCCCTTGGGGACAGGGTGATCAACCGATGCATCTGAAGATGCGATCCGGACCACTTGTCTAACAGATCCCACTGAAAGATCCTTGCATGGAACCTGCCGAAGGGAATTGCTTCGTAAGAAGCCACCATCTTTCCCAGGACTCGCGTGCAGTGATGCACCGACACCTGTTTTGGTTTCAGGAGGTCCCTGACCAGAGATGACAATTCCTGGGCCTTCTCCACCGGGAGAAACACCTTCTTCTGTTATGTGTCCAGAATCATGCCCAGGAAGAGCAGACGCGTCGCAGGAATCAGCTGCGACTTTGTGATATTCAGAATCCAGCCGTGCTGTAGCAACACTTTCCGAGAAAGTGCTACGCTGACTAACAACTGCTCTCTGGACCTCGCCTTTATAAGGAGATCGTCCAAGTACGGGATAATTATAACTCCCTTCTTCCGAAGGAGTATCATCATTTCGGCCATTACCTTGGTAAATACTCTCGGTGCCGTGGACAGACCAAACGGCAACGTCTGGAATTGGTAATGACAATCCTGTACCACAAACCTGAGGTACTCATGGTGAGGTGGGTAAACGGGGACATGCAAGTAAGCATCCTTGATGTCCAGCGACACCATAAAATCCCCCTCTTCCAGGCTTGCAATAACCGCCCTGAGCGATTCCATTTTGAACTTGAACTTCCTTATATAAGTGTTCAAGGATTTTAAATTTAGAATGGGTCTCACCGAACCGTCTGGTTTCGGTACAACAAACATTGTGGAATAGTAACCCCGTCTCTGTTGAAGGACGGGAACCTTGATTATCACCTACTGGAGGTACAGCTTGTGAATTGCCGCCAGTACTACCTCCCTTTCCCTGGGAGCAGCTGGCAAGGCTGATTTGAGGTAACGGCAAGGGGGAGTCGCCTCGAACTCCAGCTTGTATCCCTGAGATACAATTTCTACAGCCCAGAGATCCACTTGTGAGCGAACCCACTGGTTGCTGAAGTTTCGGAGACGCGCCCCCACCGCACCCGGCTCCGCCTGTGGAGCCCCAGCGTCATGCGGTGGACTTAGAGGAAGCAGGGGAGGATTTTTGTTCCTGGGAACTGGCTGCCTGATGCAGCTTCTTTCCTCTACCCCTGCCTCTGGGCAGAAAGGATGCGCCTCTGATCCGCTTGCCTTTCTGAGGCCGAAAGGACTGTACATGATAATACGGTGCTTTCTTAGGCTGTGAGGGAACCTGAGGTAAAAAAGTTGACTTCCCGGCTGTTGCCGTGGATACGAGGTCCGAGAGACCGTCCTTAAACAATTCCTCACCCTTATAAGGCAAAACCTCCATGTGTCTTTTAGAATCAGCATCACCTGTCCACTGCCGAGTCCATAATACTCTCCTGGCAGAAATGGACATTGCATTAATTCTAGATGCCAGCAGGCAAATGTCCCTCTGTGCATCCCGCATATATAAGACGACGTCTTTTATATGTTCTATGGTTAGCAAAATAGTATCCCTGTCGAGGGAATCAATGTTGTCTGACAGGGTATCAGACCATGCGGCTGCAGCACTACACATCCATGCTGAAGCAATAGCAGGTCTCAGTATAGTACCTGAGTGTGTATACACAGACTTCAGGATAGCTTCCTGCTTTCTATCCGCAGGCTCCTTTAAGGCGGCCGTATCCTGAGACGGCAGTGCCACCTTTTTTGATAAGCGTGTGAGCGCTTTGTCCACCCTAGGGGATGTTTCCCAACGTAACCTATCCGTTGGCGGGAAAGGATACGCCATCAGTAACCTCTTAGAAATCACTAGTTTCTTATCGGGGGAACTCCACGCTTCCTCACACAATTCATTTAATTCATCAGATGGGGGAAAAGTCACTGGCTGCTTTTTCTCCCCAAACATAATACCCTTCTTGGTAGTAACCGGGTTAATATCAGAAATTAACAATACATTTTTCATTGCAGTAATCATGCATCGGATGGCTTTAGTAGACTGTGCATTTGTCTCATCCTCATCTACACTGGAGTCAGACTCCGTGTCGACATCTGTGCCTACTATCTGAGCTAGCGGGCGTTTATGAGCCCCTGATGGCCTCTGAGACGCCTGGGCAGGCGCGGGTTGAGATCCCGGCTGTCCCAACGCTGCTGCGTCATCGAACCTTTTATGTAAGGAGTTGACACTGTCGGTTAAGACCTTCCACATATCCGTCCAATCCGGTGTCGGCCCCGTCGGGGGCGACACCACACTTATCTGCCCTTGCTCCGCCTCCACGTAACCCTCCTCATCAAACATGTCGACACAGCCGTACCGACACACCGCACACACACAGGGAATGCTCTGACTGAGGACAGGACCCCACAAAGTCCTTTGGGGAGACAGAGAGAGAGTATGCCAGCACACACCACAGCGCTATATAACACAGGGATTTTCACTATAATGAGTGATTTTTCCCAATAGCTGCTTAATATATATTATTTGCGCCTAAATTTATGTGCCCCCCCTCTCCTTTTTTACCCTTCTTGTATCAGGAATACTGCAGGGGAGAGCCTGGGGAGCTGCTTCCAGCGGAACTGTGAAGGAAAAATGGCGCTGGTGTGCTGAGGAAGAAGGCCCCGCCCCCTCAGCGGCAGGCTTCTCCCTGCAGTTTCTGACTGAAAAATGGCGGGGGTTTTACACATATACAGTCACAGACTGTATTATGTGTATTTTTATGCCAAAAAGGTATTTTATTGCTGCCCAGGGCGCTGCCCAGGGCGCTGCCCAGGGCGCCCCCCCCCCCCCCCAGCGCCCTGCACCCTACAGTGACCGGAGTGTGTGGTGTGCAGTGGGAACAATGGCGAACAGCTGCAGTGCTGTGCGCTACCTTAATGAAGACCGGAGTCTTCTGCCGCCGATTTCATCTCCTTCTCTTCCGTCTCTGCAAGGGGGACGGCGGCGCGGCTCCGGGAATGGACGATCGAGGTCAGGCCCTGTGTTCGAACCCTCTGGAGCTAATGGTGTCCAGTAGCCTAAGAAGCACAAGCTAGCTGCACGCAGGTAGGTTTGCTTCTCTCCCCTCAGTCCCTCGTAGCAGTGAGTCTGTTGCCAGCAGATCTCACTGAAAACAAAAAACCTAACAAATACTTTCTTTCTAGCAAGCTCAGGAGAGCTCACTAGGAGCACCCAGCTCTGGCCGGGCACAGATTCTAACTGAGGTCTGGAGGAGGGGCATAGAGGGAGGAGCCAGTGCACACCAGATAGTACCTAATCTTTCTTTTAGAGTGCCCAGTCTCCTGCGGAGCCCGTCTATTCCCCATGGTCCTTACGGAGTTCCCAGCATCCACTAGGACGTCAGAGAAAAATAGTTTTTAAACCCCTCTCCCATCAATGCAACACCTCCACGTACCCATCCCCCAACACGCCACCTCACCATACATGTCCCACATCACGCCACCATATATGTCCCACATCATTACACCTCACCATACATGCCCCACGCCATTACACTTCACCATACATGTCCCCACGCCATTATACCTCACCATACATGCCCCACGCCTTTATACCTCACATACATGCCCCACGCCATTACACTACACCATAGATGTTCAACGCCTCTATACCTCACCATACATGTCCCACATCATTACACCTCACCATACCCGCCCCATGTCATTACAACTCACCATACCCGCCCCACGCCATTACACCTCACCGTACCTGTCCACCATCATTTACAACCATTATTGAACTTTTTAGAGAAATTGACCTGAAAACGAATATGTCTTTATTTGCCAAATTATATTATTTAAACCCCTCAAGTTCATGATTATTCATAGGGAGGGGTGCGCCAGAGGTTCTGCTTTGTCCCAAAATAGGTTTACCTTGAAATAAATAAAGATTTTCCCTATCTTTCACCCTGCTCAGGACGGTATGAACGGGTGTGGTTCGTTTTATCGACAGTGTCTAGGTCGACAATGTTTAGGTCGACCACTATAGGTTGACAGTCACTAGGTCGACATGGATGGAAGGTCGACAGGGTTTCTAGGTCGACATGTGCTAGGTCGACAGGTCTAAAGGTTGACATGAGGATTTTTTTTTTGTGTCGTTTTCTTCGTAAAGTGACCGGGATCCCAAATTAGTGCACCGCTTCGCTCGCCATGCTTCGGGCATGGTGCCTTCGCTCCGCTACCGCTTGGCACACTTTACCGTTCCAATCGTAGTCCACGTGGATCGATAAAGTATGAAAACCCCCCCCCCCAAAAAAATGTGAAAAACGCATGTCGACCTTTAGACCTGTCGACCTTTAGACCTAGAAACCCTGTCGACCTTCCATCCATGTCGACCTAGTGACTGTCGACCTATAGTGGTCGACCTAAACATTGTCGACCTAGACACTGTCGATCTTCAGACCGGATCCCGGTATGAACATAAAAACGTGAATTTCCCTTGAAAAAGCGATGCAAATTCAATTCCAGGGGGGGGGGGGGGGGTTTCGCAAGACCCAACTCGCATCTAACTGACCTGTCCACAATGTCTGCATAAGACTGTCAATATGGTTGTAATTTCGACATGCAGCATGTCAACATTCTAAACATGTCAACATCATTAGAATGTCAACAAAACATACCCGGTAGTTTAGCGATGACTTATCTGGTCTGGCGGGGACGTCATGACGACTTCGAGTTCAACCTGCAGCGGTGGTAACCCTAACCCACACCCCAGTGCCCAATCCTAATCTCTCCTATCACGGCCTAACCCACAGTGCATGAGTTTTCAACCTGTGGCCCTCCAGCTGCAGTGGAACTACACATCCCAGCATGCCCTTCCTCAGTTTTAGCATGTCTCAATAGCAAAACTATGGTAGGGCAAGCTGGGATATGTAGTTCCACAGCAGCTGGAGGGACGCCGGATGAAGGACTTATACCGTAGTGCCTAACACTTCTCCCTCGTGCATAATCCGAACCTCCCCTTCTGAAGAACAACCCTCTTCCTAGTGCCACCGCCAACATATACACACACACACACACACACACAACCCCGTGCCCAACACTGCAGTCCATGCAGAATGTGAACATAATGACGCGCCCCACATTACAGTACTTCATACTGCATTACTACAAGTGGACTAATATAGCCGTTATAGTCCACAACGTTACATTGGGTAAACACAGTTGTTGCTTAATTACAGGTTAAGAAATAATATCAATAATCTGTTCAGTAATGAGAATATTTCCTGACACAGCGGACACATTGTGTAGTGTGATACATTTGGGAGGTAATTATCACTTACATCAGCCGGTCGTACAGTAACCGCTGCTTCATCTACACAGCAAATTAAATCTTATTCCCTGCAGCATAGCCCCGTCCATCTCTAGGGATCAATTACCCCGCTCTGCTCCACTCCCATATCCCCAGCAGGTGGAATGGATGACTGAGGTGACTGCGCATATCACTGTACACAAAACATGTTCTTTTTATATCGAGGAATTCTTATTACTTTTATAAACATAATATTAAACAAGGGAAAGTAAAATTATATATATATATATATATATATATATATATATATATATATATATATATATATATATACACACACACACACACACACACACACACATACGTACGTACACACATAAAAGCAGGATGCATGTATGTCTGTATAATTGTCAGGGAATAATTTAACATGTCAATATAAGGGGCTAACATACAACAACAGCAAAAACAAATAAAGTCTCTCATATTGCTATATATATATATATATATATATATATATATATATATATAATCAATATTGCAAATGTGTGTGTGCATATATATATATATATATATATATATATATATATATATACACATACATACATACATACACACACACACACACACACACATACATACATACACACACACACACTAGTGCATAGCTTACAATAATAATAATAATAATAATAATAGGAATTTTTATTTATTTCTCAAGAAACTGCATAAAAAACCCCATAAATGTATAGTGTTCCAAAGGAAAAGGAGTTCTTGTATCAGGCATCAATATAAACATAGATATAAAAGTAGTAATAATGTGGGGAGAAAAGAAGAAAGGAAATAATATAAAATAAAATTCCCCAATTACAATATATAACTGTGTATCATTCGGATCAGTGGGGAGTTGCGTATTTTAAGGTCATCCACCTGGACCAGATGAGATTGTATCTAGATTCAGCCTTACGAGAAATTTATTTATATTTTGTGCTGCACGGTGACATTTACCGGAGAGATCCAGGCCGTAAAATCAGGATCACATAAAGACGTTCTTACATACAGTCACTAACAGACTCTCACAATCCAGATTTAAAAAAACCCCATCATACACACACAGATAGATAGATCTATAGATAGGAAACTACACAAAGTTGGATATATTTTATTTTTAAAACTGGTGCTTGAAGGGTTAATACACCCCCAATGTACCAAGGCACAATCTAGATATAGGATATTTGCATGTCCTCCCCGTGTTAGCATTATACCAGCAGACAGCTTTGAATGTTATGAAAGTTACACCCACTGGGGCGTTCAGTGCTAGCTTTTCAAGCAAATGAAGTTTCCAATCATCTGTAACCAATCTCCATATTATTCTAACACTGGACGCTCAGTATAAGGGGTCTCAGGCTACTCAAACGCTGCAGAATTAACTGATTTTATTGGTTAGCGCCTAACACGGTTTTATCAACTACACTTGTTCTTAACTAATAGCCAATTTGGGATGTAGTTAAAATGCGGCTGGACGGGATCCCAGCGGTCGAAACACAGACGCCAGAATCCCGAACGGCAGCATAATTCCGGCATCGCAATCCTGACGTGCTGTTAGCGGGGTGCTCTCGCGACCTGCCGTGGGGGGTGGGAGATTATAGGCACTATACATTCACCAAAAACAATGAAAGATATGAATGATCTCGTTCATTAATGAACTAGATACCGTTCATATCTTTCAGTGAGCAGGCACCAACGATGTGCGGTCCCGCGCTCGTTCATCGTTGGCACCGGCTCGTTTAAACATGCAAGCCAATATGAACAATCTCGTCCATATTGGCATGCAGGGCTATGGCGCCGGGTGAAGGGGGGGTATCGGCCAGCAGGCACCTCGGCGGACAGTTGGCCTGTGTGTAGGGCCCATTAGGTTTATGCATTATATGGGGGGGTAGGTGCAGGGACAGGAAGGGAATGGTTAGGTAATGGGGAGGGGTGGCTAAGGGTTAGGCACCAAGCGGGAGGGTTAGGTTTAGGCAGCAGGGGAGGGAAGGTTAGGGTAAGGCACTACCGGGGAGGGTGAGGCACCCACAAGGGAGGGTTATGGTACTTTTCAAAATCTCTCCGGAGTGCAGACAAATATTGCTGCAAACCTCACTTACAGCTCTCACCATATCATGAGATCTCATGGTAGGTTGGATGGAGGGCTGGTGGCAGGGATTTTATGGTACACAGCACTTAGAGACATTCTAAAGTCTATGCTCATTTCATCACGTACTAGGCGACTGTGGTTTCCATGGTAATCACCTGACAACTAATCATTAATAACAGTCTTAATAAAGAAACCAAGGAAAAACTATGCTTCTTCTTACAGCCACAGTGACTTATTAAAGCTCCTTGGAGTATATTTTCATGGGACTGCGATGCTCAATAAATACATCTCAAATGCTCTGGGAAGAAGTGTTGCACTTTATTGATCCACAGGTCACAGACAGACACACACACACACACACACACACACACACACACATTGGGGTGCCCATACAGGAGTCACTTCTCCAGCCAGTAGCCTAGAACGTTAGGGAAATGTCCTGCACACTGGGGCCAGCCATATCTCTAGATAAGGATGAAGAGGCCCGGCCCTCAGTATCACACTGCAGGCTCTTACAGCACTGCGCTCTGGAGTGTACTGATAACCTTTATTTGTCAATGCCAGATGATCAGGCCGATGTGTGGGATGACACAGACTGATCTAGCGCCCGGGATTTGCATGTGTTAATCGGCGATACTGGATTTGGTACATCCCTACCAACAAATAACATCCGGCTGTATACAGGGGAGTAGACTGCAAGTACTACCAGTATGAGGTGAGAAACCTAAGGGAGGAGAAGGACACAGACTGGTGAGAACGGGGAACAGGGCAGAGGGGTAGGAGGATAAACATGGGACAGCAGGCAGGATTAGAGGAGGCATATGACGGCCTCGCACAGGTATTAGGTGAGAGACCGTTATATTTGTAAGTGACAGCGCCGCACAGTGTCACATGACAGGTGGGTCCGTACAACATCAGGCGCCATAAGCCGGTATCCACAGCTTTCCATTCCCCTCTATACTGGTGGTGGGTACACGTCAGCAGGCATTTACCTTACACATACATATTTAAAATCTTTCACAATTTCTACATAGCGAAGGGTTAAAGAACAATCATGGGTGTCCCAAATCTATATGTGCGCTGCTTACACAGGTAAGAGCAATGCAGAAAGCGGCTGGGCCTGGCAATACACGGGCCCCCACCTACCAGTGCAATACACAGCTCTCCGCACAATACACGGGGCCCCAACCACCAGTGCAATACACGGGCCCCCAACCGCCAGTGCAATACACAGGTAAGAGCCATGCAGAGAGCGTCTGGGCCTGGCGCAGCCAGACATTTATCTTATAACGATCACTATGGAGAAGCAGAAAAATAAGAATTTACTTACCGATAATTCTATTTCTCGGAGTCCGTAGTGGATGCTGGGGTTCCTGAAAGGACCATGGGGAATAGCGGCTCCGCAGGAGACAGGGCACAAAAAGTAAAGCTTTAGGATCAGGTGGTGTGCACTGGCTCCTCCCCCTATGACCCTCCTCCAAGCCTCAGTTAGGATACTGTGCCCGGACGAGCGTACACAATAAGGAAGGATTTATGAATCCCGGGTAAGACTCATACCAGCCACACCAATCACACTGTACAACCTGTGATCTGAACCCAGTTAACAGTATGATAACAGCGGAGCCTCTGAAAGATGGCTCACAACAATAATAACCCGATTTTTGTAACTATTTACAAGTATTGCAGATAATCCGCACTTGGGATGGGCGCCCAGCATCCACTACGGACTCCGAGAAATAGAATTATCGGTAAGTAAATTCTTATTTTCTCTATCGTCCTAGTGGATGCTGGGGTTCCTGAAAGGACCATGGGGATTATACCAAAGCTCCCAAACGGGCGGGAGAGTGCGGATGACTCTGCAGCACCGAATGAGAGAACTCCAGGTCCTCCTTAGCCAGGTTATCAAATTTGTAGGATTTTACAAACGTGTTTGCCCCTGACTAAATAGCCGCTCGGCAAAGTTGTAAAGCCGAGACCCCTCGGGCAGCCGCCCAAGATGAGCCCACCTTCCTTGTGGAATGGGCATTTACATATTTTGGCTGTGGCAGGCCTGCCACAGAATGTGCAAGCTGAATTGTATTACACATCCAACTAGCAAAAGTCTGCTTAGAAGCAAGAGCACCCAGTTTGTTGGGTGCATACAGGATAACAGCAAGTCAGTTTTCCTGACTCCAGCCGTCCTGGAACCTATATTTTCAGGGCCCTGACCACATCTAGCAACTTGGAGTCCTCCAAGTCCCTAGTAGGCGCAAGACACCACAATAAGCTGGTTCAGGTGAAACACTGACACCACCTTAGGGAGAGAACTGGGGACGAGTCCGCAGCTCTGCCCTGTCCGAATGGACAAACAGATATGGGCTTTTTTGAGAAAAAAACCACCAATTTTACACTCGCCTGGTCCAGGCCAGGTCCAAGAGCATGTTCACTTTTCATGTGAGATGCTTCAAATCCACAGATTTGACTGGTTTTAAACCAATGTGTTTTGAGGAATCCCAGAACTACGTTTAGATCCCACAGTGCCACTGGAGGCACAAAAGGGGGTTGTATATGCAATACTCCCTTGACAAACTTCTGGACTTCAGGAACTGAAGCCAATTCTTTCTGGAAGAAAAATCGACAGGGCCGGAATTTGAACCTTAATGGACCCCAATTTGAGGCCCATAGACACCCCTGTTTGCAGGAAATGCAGGAATCGACCGAGTTGAAATTTCTTCGTGGGGCCTTCCTGGCCTCACACCACGCAACATATTTTCGCCACATGTGGTGATAATGTTGTGCGGTCACCTCCTTTCTGGCTTTGACCAGGGTAGGAATGACCTCTTCCTGAATGCCTTTTCCCTTAGGATCCGGCGTTCCACCGCCATGCCGTCAAACGCAGCTGCGGTAAGTCTTGGAACAGACATGGTACTTGCTGAAAAAAGTCCCTTCTTAGCGGCAGAGGCCATAAGTCCTCTGTGAGCATCTCTTGAAGTTCCGGGTACCAAGTCCTTCTTGGCCAATCCGGAGCCATGAGTATAGTTCTTACTCCTCTACGTCTTATAATTCTCAGTACCTTAGGTATGAAAAGCAGAGGATGGAACACATACACCGACTGGTACACCCACGGTGTTACCAGAACGTCCACAGCTATTGCCTGAGGGTCTCTTAACCTGGCGCAATACCTGTCCCGTTTTTTGTTCAGACGGGACGCCATCATGTCCACCTTTGGTAATTCCCAACGGTTTACAATCATGTGGAAAACTTCCCCATGAAGTTCCCACTCTGCCGGGTGGAGGTCGTGCCTACTGAGGAAGTCTGCTTCCCAGTTTCCATTCCCGGAATGAAACACTGCTGACAGTGCTATCACATGATTTTCCGCCCAGCGAAAAGTCCTTGCAGTTTTTGCCACTGCCCTCCTGCTTCTTGTGCCGCCCTGTCTATTTACGTGGGCGACTGCCGTGATGTTTTATCCCACTGGATCAATACCGGCTGACCTTGAAGCAGAGGTCTTGCTAAGCGTAGAGCATTATAAATTTACCCTTAGCTATATTTATGTGGAGAAAAGTCTCCAGACTTGATCACACTCCCTGGAAATTTTTTCCTTGTGTGACTGCTCCCCAGCCTCTCGGGCTGGCCTCCGTGGTCACCAACATCCAAAACTGAATGCCGAATCTGCGGCCCTCTAGAAGATGAGCACTCTGTAACCACCACAGGAGAGACACCCTTGTCCTTGGATATAGGGTTATCCGCTGATGCATCTGAAGATGCGATCCGGACCATTTGTCCAGCAGATCCCACTGAAAAGTTCTTGCATGAAATCTGCCGACTGGAATTGCTTCGAAGGAAGTCACCATTTTTTTACCATGGCCCTTGTGCAATGATGCACTGATTTTAGGAGGTTCCTGACTAGCTCGGATAACTCCCTGGCTTTCTCTTCCGGGAGAAACACCTTTTTCTGGACTGTGTCCAGAATCATCCCTAAGCACAGGAGACTTGTTGTCGGGATCAGCTGCGAATTTGGAATATTTAGAATCCACCCCTGCTGTTGTAACAGTATCCGAGATAGTGCTACTCCGACCTCCAACTGTTCCCTGGACTTTGCCCTTATCAGGAGATCGTCCAAGTAAGGGATAATTAAGACGCCTTTTCTTCGAAGAAGAACCATCATTTCGGCCATTACCTTGGTAAAGACCCGGGGTGCCGTGGACAATCCAAACGGCAGCGTCTGAAACTGATAGTGACAGTTCTGTACCACGAACCTGAGGTACCCTTAGTGATAAGGGCAAATTTGGGACATGGAGGTAAGCATCCCTGATGTCTCGGGACACCATATAGTCCCCTTCTTCCCGGTTCGTTATCACTGCTCTGAGTGACTCCATCTTGATTTGAACCTTTGTAAGTGTTCAAATTTTTTTAGATTTAGAATAGGTCTCACCTAGCCTTCTGGCTTCAGTACCACAATATAGTGTGGAATAATACCCCTTTTCTTGTTGTAGGAGGGGTAATTTAATTATCACCTGCTGGGAATACAGCTCGTGAATTGTTTCCCATACTGCCTCCTTGTCGGAGGGAGACCTTGGTAAAGCAGACTTCAGGAGCCTGCGCAGGGGAAACGTCTCGACATTCCAATCTGTACCCCTGGGATACTACTTGTAGGATCCAGGGGTCCTGTACGGTCTCAGCGTCCTGCTGAGAGCTTGTCAGAAGCGGTGGAACGCTTCTGTTCCTGGGAATGGGCTGCCTGCTGCAGTCTTCTTCCCTTTCCTCTATCCCTGGGCAGATATGACTCTTATAGGGACGAAAGGACTGAAGCTGAAAAGACGGTGTCTTTTTCTGCAGAGATGTGACTTAGGGTAAAAAACGGTGGATTTTCCAGCAGTTGCCGTGGCCACCAGGTCCGATGGACCGACCCCAAATAACTCCTCTTCCTTTATACGGCAATACACCTTTGTGCCGTTTGGAATCTGCATCACCTGACCACTGTCGTGTCCATAAACATCTTCTGGCAGATATGGACATCGCACTTACTCTTGATGCCAGAGTGCAAATATCCCTCTGTGCATCTCGCATATATAGAAATGCATCCTTTAAATGCTTTATAGTCAATAAAATACTGTCCCTGTCAAGGGTATCAATATTTTTAGTCAGGGAATCCGACCAAGCCACCCCAGCTCTGCACATCCAGGCTGAGGCGATCGCTGGTCGCAGTATAACACCAGTATGTGTGTATATACTTTTTATGATATTTTCCAGCCTCCTGTCAGCTGGCTCCTTGAGGACGGCCCTATCTATAGACGGTACCGCCACTTGTTCTGATAAGCGTGTGAGCGCCTTATCCACCCTAAGGGGTGTTTCCCAACGCGCCCTAACTTCTGGCGGGAAAGGGTATACCGCCCATATTTTCTATCGGGGGGAACCCACGCATCATCACACACTTCATTTAATTTATCTGATTCAGGAAAAACTACGGTAGTTTTTTCACATCCCACATAATACCCTCTTTTGTGGTACTTGTAGTATCAGAAATATGTAACACCTCCTTCATTGCCCTTAACGTGTGGCCCTAATAAGGAATACGTTTGTTTATTCACCGTCGACACTGGATTCAGTGTCCCTGTCTGTGTCGACCGACTAAAGTAAACGGGCGTTTTAAAACCCCTGACGGTGTTTTTGAGACGTCTGGACCGGTACTAATTGTTTGTCGGCCGTCTCATGTCGTCAACCGACCTTGCCGCGTGTTGACATTATCACGTAATTCCCTAAATAAGCCATCCATTCCGGTGTCGACTCCCTAGAGAGTGACATCACCATTACAGGCAATTTCTCCGCCTCCTCACCAACATCGTCCTCATACATGTCGACACACACGTACCGACACACAGCACACACACAGGGAATGCTCTGATAGAGGACAGGACCCACTAGCCCTTTGGAGAGACAGAGGGAGAGTTTGCCAGCACACACCAAAAACGCTATAATTATATAGGGACAACCTTATATAAGTGTTTTCCCTTATAGCATCTTTTTTATATATTTCTAACGCCAAATTAGTGCCCCCCCCTCTCTGTTTTAACCCTGTTTCTGTAGTGCAGTGCAGAGAGCCTGGGAGCCTTCCCTCCAGCCTTTCTGTGAGGGAAAATGGCGCTGTGTGCTGAGGAGATAGGCCCCGCCCCTTTTTCGGCGGCCTCGTCTCCCGCTCTTAACGGATTCTGGCAGGGGTTAAATATCTCCATATAGCCCCCGGAGGCTATATGTGAGGTATTTTTAGCCAAAAATAGGTTTTCATTGCCTCCCAGGGCGCCCCCCTCCCAGCGCCCTGCACCCTCAGTGACTGCCGTGTGAAGTGTGCTGAGAGGAAATGGCGCACAGCTGCAGTGCTGTGCGCTACCTTAAGAAGACTGAGGAGTCTTCATGCCGCCGATTCTGGACCTTCTTCTTGTTTCAGCATCTGCAAGGGGGCCGGCGGCGAGGCTCCGGTGACCATCCAGGCTGTACCTGTGATCGTCCCTCTGGAGCTAATGTCCAGTAGCCAAAGAAGCCAATCCATCCTGCACGCAGGTGAGTTCACTTCTTCTCCCCTAAGTCCCTCGTTGCAGTGATCCTGTTGCCAGCAGGACTCACTGTAAAATAAAAAACCTAAGCTAAACTTTTCTAAGCAGCTCTTTAGGAGAGCCACCTAGATTGCACCCTTCTCGGCCGGGCACAAAAATCTAACTGAGGCTTGGAGGAGGGTCATAGGGGGAGGAGCCAGTGCACACCACCTGATCCTAAAGCTTTACTTTTTGTGCCCTGTCTCCTGCGGAGCCGCTATTCCCCATGGTCCTTTCAGGAACCCCAGCATCAACTAGGACGATAGAGAAAGAACAAACCTAGTCTGGTAAATATTTCTACGTACACATAACACGCCCACAGACATTTCTCCCTGCATGTGCAAACGCAATACACGGGCCCCCACCCGCCAGTGCAATACACAACCCCGCACCCACCAGCCCAATACACAGGCCCCCAACCGCCAGTGCAATACACAGCTCCCTGCACAATACACAGGCCCCCAACCGACGTGCAAACCCAATACACAGGCCCCCACCCGCCAGTGCAGTACACAGCTCCCTGCACAATACAGAGGCCCCCAACCGACGTGCAAACCCAATACACAGGCCCCCACCCGCCAGTGCAGTACACAGCTCCCTGCACAATACAGAGGCCCCCAACTGCCAGTGCAATACACAGCTCCCCGCACAATACACAGGCCCCCAACCGCCAGTGCAATACACAGGCACCCAACAGCCTTTGCAATACACAGCTCCCCGTACAATACACAGGCCCCTCAACCGCCAGTGCAATACACAGCTCCCCGCACAATACAGGCCCCCAACCGCCAGTGCAATACACAGCTCCCCGCACAATACACAGGCCCCCACCTGCCAGTGCAATACACAACCCTGCACCCACCAGCCCAATACACAGGCCCCCAACCGCCAGTGCAATACACAACCCCGCACCCACCAGCCCAATACACAAGCCCCCACCTGCCAGTGCAATACACAGGCCTCCACCCGTCGGCACAATACACAGCTCCTCGCACAATACACAGGCCCCCAACCGCCAGTGCAATACACAGATCCCCGCACAATACACAGGCCTCCATCCATCAGCACAATACACAGCTCCCTGCACAATACACAGGCGCCCACCCACCAGTGCAATACATAGCTTCCCGCACAAAACACAGGCCTCCACCAGTCAGCGCAATACACAGCCCCCAGCACAATACACAGGCCCCCATCCACCAGCACAATACACAGCCCCTCACCCACCAGCACAATACACAGCCCCCCACGCAATACACAGGCCCACCAGTTGCCAGCGCAATCCACAGCCCCCACCCGCTAGTGCAATCCACAGGCCCACCAGCGGAATAAACAGGTACCTCAATCGCCAGCGCAATACACAGGCCCCCACCCGCCTGCGCAATACACAAGCCCCCACCCGCCTGCGCAATATACAGGCCCCCACCCGCCTGCGCAATACACAGGCCCACCAGCGGAATAACTAGGCCCCCCCAGTCGCCAGCACAATCCACAGCCCCCCACCCGCTAGTGCAATCCACAGGCCCACCAACGGAATAAACAGGTACCCCACCCGCCTGAGCAATACACAGGCCCCCACCCACCAGCGCAATCCACAGGCCCCCACCCGCCTGCGCAATCCACAGGCCCCCCACCCGCCAGCGCAATAGACCCTGGAATTAGTATCACAAAATAACTTCTGCCGCTCAGCATCCTGGTTACACCATGTATTGAATTGCTTTGGCTGGTTATCTATTTTACTACTACAAAAATGGTTTTAACGGGATGAATGTCGGGATATGATTTGATGCGAGTGCATACATTCCATCAGCAATTCACAAGTAACATATCCATTAGTGATCTAAATAGTACAACCATTATGTTTCAAAAGCATCACACATTTTTAAAATACCAAAATATATTGCTACATCCAGAAGCTAAATAGTTAGTACTAATAAGAATATTCATCATCTGTTACATGTATCATTTGCAGCCAGTGTCAGCCAAATGCTCATTAATGCAGTTTTAATCATCGTTACTTCACCAGACCTAATCAATGCTCTTTTCAATGTGCTGCAGATCCCGCTGACATGACTAGCCAATGTTTGTATACAAGCACATATTAATACATCTGTTAAGTCGGCTCTATATATCCCGCACGTGACCAAACCCATAGGTTCCCTGTAACCCCTGGCGTAGACAGAAAGGGTGCTGCAGCGGCAGCGCACAACACCCAGAAATAAGTGGATCCAGCTGCCTTGGAGGTGACTTGTGGCGTCAGCGAACCACTCTTACAAAAGGGGAGTTCAGAGCTGTTGCAGAAGTAACACACAGACGTAACCACCTGCAAGTGTGAAGATATTGCAGAGTTTTTTTTAAAGGGGTAAAAAAAATAAAAAAATTCTAGGTAGAAACGGACGGATCGCAGAGCGCCCCAAAAATATGTCAACCCTCCAAAAGGGAAGCCTAGTAAGCTGCTCCGGTCACAGATATAAGCCGCAGAGAGTCAGCATTAGCCAATGTTATGTTAGGAATGCCTACTGCAGAGTATTACAGACCTCTCACACATACTGCAATCTGATCTGTATTTTCCTACCTGCGAGAATAAAGGCGTACAGGTAACTGTATATACAAAATAGATGAATTATGACATTATCTCCAGACACTCCCAGCAACAAGGCCTGGAAACACAAACACAACTGCGGCAGCAGTAACACGGACGTGTCAATGGAGGAACGGGTGTGCTTACACCTCCCTGGTTACACAATTAGTCCCAGCCAGCTCCACATAACTCACAAGACCTCCGGCTTACAGGAAAGCATGGAATACCCACAGTGACTATAGCAGTGTATGAATATATCAGCTTCCCGAGGCTGGCTTGTGAGGTCTGACCAGCGGAGCCCAGTTTAGACTTGAGGCAGGAGAGAGAGAGTTAACGGTGCCCCCCACCCACTAATTACCAATTCCAGTGGTCACCAGACCCGCAGTGTTCTCAGCATGTAAAGGAGCTGGGCTGGATGGAGTGGTGTGTACAGCTGGATATGTGCTAACCATACAGATATTACAAGGTTCATTTTCACATCTTAAAAAAAATAAAATAATATTCTTTAAAAAATGGTTTAAAAAGCATATTTCATTAATGTGATCATGTGCCGCAGGGATGCTACAATTTGGAGGTCCAGGGACTAATTAAAAAAAAAAAAATCTGAATTTCTTAATAAACTTTTGGCCCAGGGGTGCAGTGAAAAAAACGCTGATACTCTATGGCGCAGTGATTCGAGAACATTTGGGAACCTCTGGCTTACAGGTATGTCAGGAGTTTTGGATCAGGTGTGTCTGCCTTATTTGGCATAGTGACAGGTTAATTTATTTTTTATCTTTCGATCGCTGACAGTTTTCACTGAAATTGAGGGGGATGGAATATATGTTATGGCGCCATTACAGGTTGAGTCTCCCTTATCCAAAATGCTTGGGACCAGAGGTATTTTGGATATGGGATTTTTCCGTATTTTGGAATAATTGCATACCATAATGAGATATCATGGTGATGGGACCTAAATCTAAGCACAGAATATATTTATGTTTCATATACACCTTATACACACAGCCTGAAGGTCATTTTAGCCAATATTTTTTATAATTTTGTGCATTAAACAAAGTGAGTCTACATTCACACAATTCATTTATGTTTCACATACACCTTATACACACAGCCTGAAGGTCATTTAATACAATATTTTTAATAACTTTGTGTATTAAACAAAGTTTGTGTACATTAAGTCATCAAAAAACAAAGGTTTCACTATCTCATTCTCACTCAAAAAAGTCCGTATTTCGGAATATTCCGTATTTTGGAATATTTGGATATAGGATACTCAACCTGTATATGCATTTCAAGCATGTTCTGTTCTCATAATCGTTATGGTAGCCCTGGAGAAAGCTACATTTATGGCACAGATACAAATATACGGCATAGGACACCTGATAATTATCACAGCTTTATATATAGAATATATACACATATTTACACACTCACTCACTCACATAGGGGTCTATTCAATTGATGTCGGATCCTTTACGACGGAAAGAATCTGCCAGTTCAGTATTTAATTTGAGGCCGTTTCCAACAATATCAATCTGACTTTTTTTTTTTTTTAAAGTCGGATTGACATTGTCGAAAACGGGACTAAAACCTGTCGGATTTGGCCGCAAAGCCGACAAAACACGTGGATCCCGGCTAATCCGCCAATCTATGTGTTTTCCGACAAGTCAAAATTGCTGACGTCAAAATTCCGGCAGCCCCATTGAATAGGTCGAATCATGAATCGACCTTAAAAAAAAAAAAAAAAGTTGGAAGCTTCTGTCTTTCCGACTAGATGGCAGTTCAGACTACAATTGAATAGACCCCATAGTGTCTTCAGTCCATCCCCACTATAATTACAGCACAGTACTTCTCTCCTGCAGGATGGCGATCCTGTTCCTTCCCAGCAGTGAAAGGCGTTGGAGGGGGGGGGGGGGGGGGGGGAAGGGGCATATCCCACTGCACATATTGGGGACAACTGTCCGCCACAGTTATTATAAAGATACACCTACATATGAGGGGTGTGCAATAAGTTTCCACATGCACAAAAAGTATTATATTTACAAACAAAGTGAACATAAGTATTCACCAGAGGAGTCTAGGTAAAGTTGCATGCACTCAAAACACTTGGTGAAGCAGCTGGACCAGTCCGAAGCAGGTATGTCTTCTACACAATGAATGAAGGTCTCCACTGCAGCTTTTGGTGACTCAAAATGATCCCATGCATCTTGTGCGTAATCTGCAGGAACAAAAAGAAGTCACAGGGGGCCAGGTCTGGACTGTACGGCGAATGACAAAGCTCGTGGATTCTTTCATGAGCCAGAATATCCACCACTTTCCTGGACTTGCAGGCAGGTGCTCGGTCATGATAGAGAAGGGTACCATGAGTACGTTTTTGGAGATCACCTAGAAATAGCTTCCAGCAGGCACTGGTTGGTGTACCAGTTCCCAAGGATGGTGCACTGCACGAGTGGTATGGTAGCTACATGACCAGTCTTGGCCACGCTGCGCTCATATCAGAACTTCCGTTGCAGCGTACCTCCAACTGGGGTCCATTGGGCTGACTGTTGTTCGGTCTTGGGGGGTGGCGAAACTGTAGATCCAGGATTCAGCACCACTGATTTCACGGACAGTCTGAGCAGCCGCCATCCAATCTGGCCAACATGTTGTGGCACCAAGTCACCCAAGCTTCCTTCTGCTCTCAAGTCAGCTGATATGGGGCACCCAGCATACAGAGACCTTGCTCAGGGCAAGCTTTTCACGGAGTATCAAGCGAATGGATCTCAATGACATTCCTATAAACACTCCCGAAGTCACAATGCCTGGCCACGCATTGACCCTCTTGCCGGGGAGCTCTATGCAGCCGGAGTTTGGAGACACCAGTCAGCACAGGCCGGGACGGACACTCAGCACATGCACTCATGTCCATGAAATGGCCACGGCAATACAGGCACACCCACAAATCTTCACTGGGGCCGAGGAGAATCTGCTTCCCTCCCTGCATAATCTGTTAGCCAGGCAGCAAAATCTAGGGGCCACGGCGAGCTGGCTCCTGGGATTTGTAGAGCTCTGGTGTGTACTATAGGCACTAGGAGGAGGGTTAGAAGTTAGACATATTCACCAGGGAACCTGGAAAAGTAAGTCACCACTAGACCACCAGGGACGTTCTATCGATATCCTAATCCTTATTTATTTATTTATTAAGTTTCTTATATAGCGCAGCATATTCCATTGCGCTTTACAATTAGAGCAACAGTAATAGAACAAAAGTGGGCAAAAACAGACAGACAGAGGTAGGAAGGCCCTGCTCACAAGCTTACACTCTATAGGGAAATAGGCATCGATACACAAGAATGTCAGTACTATTGCTTGGGATGGTTAAGGGGAAGGGGGGGGTTTGGCATCATAGCATGAGCTTGTTCTGGGCACCAGGGCTCCATGCCGCACCCCTGTTGAGGATGTAGGGGTGTCCTGCCTGTTTTGTTTGTACTGGGCCCCCATGATTTCTGATGGCACAATCACAGAGCAGATCAATGCTCGGCCGGGCAGTATTCATGAATGAGATTGCTGTACATAATACAGTCACATGCAGTCAGTACGGCGCCTAGCAATTCCTCTCATCACAGGAATAGTGTATTATCCCCTTAGGGTGAAGGTTGTAGACAGTCCATAGAATACAAAGATTATATGCAGATGTGTCCTCATACGTCACTGCTGCAGCCGCACCAAACAGCGCCTCTCGGAGCGCCGGGTCCTGTGGGATTCTGCCAGCGCCAGGCGTCTTTGTGCAGAAAACGATTCCTTTTACCTAGGCGAAGCAGGACTGATGAGATGTACAGTATTATCGTCTCATCTGCTGGAGTGGGGTAGTGAAGACTCCCACCTCTGGTGATACCCGTCAAGAGTTTCATAGCGCATCAGCCTAGATTTCCGCAAGATCTCCCATGCTGCCCAGAGCCCGGCAGCCGCAATACAGTGGCTGTGAATGGGGCAACGACACCTAATGCTGTCAGAATCGGTAATCGGTCATTGCCACTAACTGTTCAAACCTGCCTGACACTTTGGCGCACTATCCTGTACGTAGCAAAAACCGCCATTTGCCAGTAATCACTACTTTCTTACATGGGAGAGAAGCGCCATCAGCACACACTGCATGATTCTAATCCCCACCATAACCCCTGGGAATGCAGCTACCCCTCAGTCACACACAATATGCAAGTGTTATATATCAAATGAATCGGCGCAGTCTCCCGGTGCATCCTAGCCGCATTGTGTTGTGTAAGATGCGCCAGATATCTCACGCTGTGATTTTTGCCACTCCGTATGCTGAAAAGGTGACATCACATCGTATCTCACGCCACATTCTGTTTCTATATTTCTGGCGTACAGAATAACGCAACGCAGACGCCTCATAACAAACATCAATAAGCAAATGTCACTTTTACAACTGTATATCAACAATATTTAAAACTCACTTATACAAAATACAGATAAATGTATAAAACCTGAAATCATAATGAGCCTATTATAACCTTATACAGCATCATCTCCTACTAGTATATGTAAAGCTGGAATCCCATAAGATGTGCAGAGAGGCACAGAGTCAAAGTGAGCACTATAAATACGATTTATAGCCAAGAGGTTTGTTACGTCCCCTAGGAGCGACTGTATCTAGAGGGAGAACGTGGTCAGTTATATTGTACCGAATAGCAGCCAGTACAAAGTGTGTGGCTACGGGGCGTTCCCCGTCACTAGAGGCTGGCGCACGCATGGGACAACTGTGCAGAGCCACCCTCTCTACAGATTGATATGAGACAGATACGAGGCGCTACGATGCAGCAGCTGCGGCTGTTTCTCACGCCAAATTCTATTGTGCTTCGTCTTTAAAACCAATTCCTGTGCAGTTAAAGTTGCAGCCCAGCTCCACTATGGGGGTAATTCTGAGTTGATCGCAGCAGGAATTTTGTTAGCAATTGGGCATGTGCACTGCAGGTGGGGCAGATGTAACATGTGCAGAGAGAGTTAGATTTGGGTGGGGTGTATTCAATCTGCAATCTAAATTGCAGTGTAAAAATAAAGCAGTCAGTATTGACCCTGCACAGAAACAAAATAACCCACCCAAATCTAACTCTCTCTGCAAATGTTATATCTGCCTCCCCTGCAGTGCACATGGTTTTGCCCAATTGCTAACAATATTCCTGCTGCGATCAACTCAGAATTACCCCCATGACTGTAGGATGATCATGTGACTTGCTATAGACTGTCAATTATCACATGTATCTGTTAATACGTCTAGTGACCCATGTAATGTTGGTTTCAAAAGTATAAGGTATACTTATTTTAACCAAAAAGTTATATGAAAATAATGAGCAATAGATATGCCATCTCTCCACCCAGCTTACTACTTCCTCCCACTCCTGACGCAAAGTTTTGACCCGTGCTGCTCCCTACCTCTGGAACTCTCTCCCTTATCAGATGATCCACCGATCTACAAAATTGAAAACAGGTTCTCAAGACCCACTTTTTTATCAAAGCCTTCCAGCTTTCCTCTTACCCCACTCCTCCTTGCTTACCGTCTCTCCCTTCTGCGTCATATCATTTGACGGCAGACAAGAATCACTTTGCCCCATCTTGTCTGCCCACGTACACACACACTTACACTCTAAGGGAGCCAAGTAACCTACCAGTATATTTTTGGACTATAGGAGGAAACCGGAGTACCTGGAGGAAACCCACGTAAGTACGGGGAGAATATACAAACTCCACACAGATAGGGCCATGGTGGGAATCAAACCCATGACCTCAGTGATGTGAGGCAGTAATGCTAGCCACTACACCGTCTGTACTGCCCCACACCTGTCTGGCTGCTCCTCCTCTATAGAATGTAAAATCTCACGAGCAGGACCCTTTCCCCTCATGTGCTTTTTCTTCCCTCACTTATACCATTATTTCCTTTCCACTGCCTACAAGCTTATTTGGGTATTATGACCGCTGATGCAGCAATGATTATACACCAATGGGGGTCATTCCGAGTTGATCGCTCGTTAGCAGTTTTTAGCAGCCGTACAAACGCTATGCCGCCGCCCACTGGGGAGTGTATTTTAGCTTAGCAGAAGTGCGAACGCATGTGCAGCCGAGCTCTGCAAAAACAGTTTGTGCAGTTTCAGAGTAGCTCTGAACCTACTCAGCGCTTGAGATCACTTCAGCCTATTCGTGTCCGGATTTGACGTCATACACCCGCCCAGCCACGCCTGCGTTTTTTCGAGCACGCCTGCGTTTTTTGCAAATACTCCCTGAAAACAGTCAGTTAACACCCAGTAACGCCCCCTTCCTGTCAATCTTCCAGTGGCCACCAGTGTGAAGAAAACCTTTGCTAGAACCTGAGCACAACCACAAAGGGCTTTGTACCCGTACGTTGCGCGTGCGCATTGCGGGGCATACACATGCGCAGAAATGCCATTTTTTCACCTGCGCTGTGAAAATCGGCAGCGAGCGATCAACTCGGAATGACCCCCCCTACGTCCTGCAGTGTTCTACACTGTAAGTCACTTTTTTCTTACATCAAAACATAGAATTTGATGGCAGATAAGCACCACATGGCCAAACCACTCTGTCCATTACGGTTAAGAGTTGTCCATTATGGTTAAGGTTTTAGGGGTTGGGTACTAGGGTTAGGGAAAGGTTTGGGCTAAGTGTTTAGGGGTGCAGGGTCAGGATTTAGCTATGGGTGGAGATTTTGTGACATAAGGCCAAGGTTTTGGAAGTCAAAAAGGAGACAAAGCCAGCTAGGGTGGGAAGGGAGGAGGTGGAGGTGAAGGAGCGTGTTGAATGGAGCAAAGAGGCGGCGGGGATTTGAGGACTGAGACGAGATGAGAGACTTGAAGAAAGATTGCACAGCAAGGAAGAGGGTAGAGCGGGAGAAAGAGGATGAACTTGAAGGGGACGAAATCTGCCAAAGAGTGTGCGTTTCTCCAGTGGCGATTGGCAGTGCGCGGGAATTTTTGAAGGAAACAGGTGAATTTCTTCTGTACTCAGTAAGGCGCTGTGGACCCCTTGTGGCACCACACACATAAATGATAATAAATAATAATTCTTAAGGCAGGGTGCCCACTTTCGGTAAGTCATGTGACCACTGTTCCAGTCATGTGGGAGCAGAGGGGTTAAAGTGTCTCGTCCATCAGAGGTGTAGAGCTTTTTTCCTCCTCAAAGTTACCCAACGTCACCATTATAGCAATTAACCAGCCCTGGATTAACCATGAAGCAAAGTAGGCAAATTGCTTAGTGCACAAAAGGCACACAAAGCGATCAGTAAATCATTTGCTTAAGATTGTTCACAAAATACGCCAGAGGTGGTGAGGTGAAATGTGTGAAGAGTCAGCCCTTTGGGCGCCCAAACTGCACTTTTCACATCGCACCCATTAGTTTAGTCAGGTTTAGCCACTTTACGCAGCAAAACCAGGTCTGTTTGGGTGCAAAGTGCGCAACAACAAAAAAAATGCATCTGAATATCGCCTCCCACCCCACCCCCACCCCCTTCCCCATCCCACCCCCTTCCCCATCCCACCCCCGATCTCCCATCACTTTAAATGGCCAATCGGGTGCAAAAAGACATTTGAATCGCACCCTAAACTCTTGGAGGTTAAACAATGGAGGGGCTGTGTTGGGGACAAGATTATTGGGCTGCGCACAGGGCATTAGATGGCCTTAATCCGGCCCTGTGTACCTGGAAACCATGACATAACCTTCTCTTTCCATGCATGGGTCACAGGCTGTAAACAGGGAACAAGGGAGGGATACCAGGAACATGGGCCTAGCTGTTCCTAGATAACAAGTAATAAGATATCTTACAGGAAGTGGGATTTGCAGGAACAATAGTGCACTGTGCAAAACATTCCCTCCTACACAAACAAACATGTATATCCCATTTACACACTCTCTGGTGACTTCCATTACTGACACACTACCACCGAGACTGGAGATCAGCCCCTCACACACACACCCGGACCCCACGTGTCCTGCCCCTAAACCCCTCTATTATTACTGCAGTTCCCACATTCAGAGACCCCCCCAACAAATCCCTGACCACAGAGAGCATCCCTGAGCGGAGACAAGATGCTACTATGCGGAGATAGACAGTCAGCGGATGCACTTCACAGGATTACACACTGCAGCATGTCATTTGATGGTAGGGATAGCCCCAGCACTCAGATCTAGTGCAGATGGAAGATGACTGCACACTGGGGGTCATTCAGAGTTGATCGCTCACTATTTTCGCAGCGCAGCGATCAGTTAAAAAAAATGGAAAAAGTGCGCAAGCACCGCAATGCGTACGCACGTCGTACGGGTACAAACAGCATCGTTGCTGTGCAATACTTCTAGCGAAGAATCTATACGCACAGCCGATCGCAAGGAGATTGACAGGAAGAGGGCGTTTATGGGTGTCAATTGACCGTTTTCAGGGAGTGGTTGGAAAAACGCAGGCGTGCCCAAGCGTTTGCAGGGTGGGTTTCTGACGTCAATTCCAGGACCGGACAGGCTGAAGTGATCGCAAGGGCTGAGTAAGTTCAGACCTACTAAGAAACAGCAAAAAACGTTTTCGTCCCGCTGGGCTGCACAAGCGTTCGCACACTTGCAAAGCGAAAATACACTCCCCCATGGGCGGCGACTATCTGATCGCTGCTCTGCAAAAAATAGCTAGCGAGTGATTAACTCTGAATAAGGGCCACAGTACAGTGGATCTTACACCACTTGCAGTTACCACGTGTCCCATGATGATCCATATTATTAACTGGGCGCAGGAGTAATCTTAGGACAACACATGCTGCATTAACAAACCAAATTGCACAATATACCTGTAGTAATCTGATGGGTGCCCAGAATGAACCTTTATAACACTCTC
The DNA here is from genome assembly GCF_028390025.1 of Pseudophryne corroboree. NCBI lineage: Eukaryota > Metazoa > Chordata > Amphibia > Anura > Myobatrachidae > Pseudophryne > Pseudophryne corroboree. The sequence goes on from NC_086455.1 coordinate 156,546,090, forward strand.
TCACCTACCAGGTATAGTCAGCATGTAATCACACCCTGGCAGTAACCGCATTCAGGAGAGCACCATACCAAATAGTCACATTACATATTACTTCCCTGTGCCCCAGCATCAGCATGAAAAGGAGCGGAACTGCAGATAGCAGGAGGGGCTTATTCATACCTGGCCCTTATGCTACAAGTCACACTGGACATAGGGGGTATGATCACTCTGTCATCCGGTGTACAAATACCCCACATAGAAACATTATCACCCTCTGTCACCCACTATACGCCTGCCGCATAATGTCATCACCCATAATACAGCTCACGGCCCATTGTTATCAGCTATAAAATAATGCCCACCGTATAACAACCTCACCCACCTATATCATCACCCTCTCTCACCCACCTATATCATCACACTCTCCCACCAATGTATAACCTCACCCTCTCTCACCCACCTATATCATCACCCTCTCTCACCCACCTATATATCATCACCCTCTCTCACCCACCTATATCATCACCCTCTCACCCACCTATATCATCACCCTCTCTCACCCACCTATATCATCACACTCTCCCACCAATGTATAACCTCACCCTCTCTCACCCACCTATATCATCACCCTCTCTCACCCACCTATATCATCACCCACCTATATCATCACACTCTCCCACCAATGTATAACCTCACCCTCTCTCACCCACCTATATCATCACCCTCTCTCACCCACCTATATCATCACCCTCTCTCACCCACCTATATCATCACCCTCTCTCACCCACCTATAAAATCGTCACCCTCTCTCACCCACCTATAAAATCATCGCCCTCTCCCACCAATGTATAACATCACCCTCTCTCACCCACCTATATAATTATTTATGTATAACCTCACCCTCTCCCACCTATGTATAACCTCACCCTCTCTCACCCACCTATATAATCATCCTCTCCCACCCACCTGTAATATCATCACCCTCTCCCATCTATGTATAGCCTCACCCTCTCACCCATCTATATCACCCTCTCCCATCTATGTATAGCCTCACCCATCTATATCACCCTCTCCCATCTATGTATAGCCTCACCCTCTCACCCATCTATAGCACCCTCTCCCACGTATGTATAGCCTCACAACAACATCACCCGGCTGGATGACACCCGCCCAGTCTCACCCTGTCCTCCGGGCATACTCCGTTCCTCACACATCCGTTCTTCAGCACCCCATTCTCCGTCTTACAGTCCCCGTTCATGGTGGGCTTCTGGCTGTAACTGTGGCCCCCGGGGGCCCCTCCGGTGCTGTAGCGCGGCATCTCCGGCCTGTCTCTCCTGTCACTGCCGCCACGCCCAGCAGCCCGATACCGGAACTCAGCGCCGCCCGCTCCGCCAATCACAGGCTCTTACATCATGGGCGGAGCTGGGATCAAACATCTACCTGCAGCCAATCAGAGGGGCGAGAAGGCGGAGCGTAGCAGGGAGCGACAGCAATGACGTCACATATCGTAAAACCCTACAGAAACTGCACGTGTCTGAACCATAGTAACCTTTGTGGGCGGGGCTATAGACAATAGGCGGGGCTATGAGTAATAGGCGGGACTCCCCCTCTGTGACACATACTGTTGTGTATGATAGAAGCAACACACACAGAGAGAATGGAGTGGACTGAGGGTTCACTACATATACAGTCCGGCTCCATAGTCCAGTCAGTGTGGTACAGCAAGGCAGCGAGGAGGAAATATACTGCTGTGATGCTATAGCAACACAATATATATATATATATCTATCTATCTATCTATCTATCTATCTATCTATATATATATATATATACTAGGTGCTTCATCGCGCCCTACGGGCGCTCTTCACACCGTCGAAATGGGCTACGCCCCCTTAACCCCTGCACGCCTTGCTGCGGTTCAATATTTGTATGAGTATTACCTGCATTCCTAGGTTTGTTAGTGGTTAAATATTGCACGACGAAAGTGCTTCCAATGGTGAAGGGGGCGTAGCCCCTTGCGACGGCGTGAACAGTGCCTGCAGAGCACGATGTACAGAATGTAGCGGGTGCGGGGGGGACCGCGGATGAGGCAGGGAGTATGTAGATGCTGCGAGTGGAGGGGGAGGTGGATGCAGGTGTGGGGGGAGGGGGTGCGGGACCTATACCTATGTCATTTTATTTGTAACAATATATAGGACACGGATAAGGATGTATGTGATATAGACATACCCGCATGAAGAGGTATATGGTGTCATTAGACACAGAGGGGAGTGCTGGTACAATGCGGAGCAGGGGCAGCTGTGTCCTCTCTCTACACCGTACCATCCTTCAGGTGTAGCAACACGGACATGTTGCGCACGCAAGGTCTCCACGCGGCCGCAGGTGCACCAGTCCCCTCTGCATGCGCTATGTGCGCGCCCCCCTCAGGTGCAGTAGGAGGAGGGGGCGATGGCTGGAGCTGGTACCAGGGCCAATGGGCATGGACAGCGCGGTCATGTGCTCGGTGCTGGGCTTGCGCCCTGCGCTTGCTGTGTGAGGGATAGGGAGGAGGCGGCAGAGCGGAGCATCACCGATATACCGGTAACTATGGGGGGCACCGCAGGGGGTTATGGCTCCTGTCCTCCTGGTGAGGGTTTGTCAGGGAGGTATCAATGAGCCAGTAGTATGGACCGTGTATGGGATACAGGGCGGTAGGGAGGGGATACAGAGACGCGGGGCGGTAGGGAGGGGATACAGAAACGTAGAGCGGTAGGGAGGGGAAACAGAGACGCAGAGCGGTAGGGAGGGGATACAGAGACGCAGAGCGGTAGGGAGGGGATACAGAGACACAGGGCGGTAGGGAGGGGATACAGAGACGCAGGGCGGTAGGGAGAGGATACAGAGATGCAGAGCGGTAGGGAGGGGATATAGACGCAGAGCGGTAGGGAGGGGATACAGAGACACAGGGCGGTAGGGAGGGGATAGAGAGACGTAGGGCGGTAGGGAGGGGATACAGAGACGCAGGGCGGTAGGGAGGGGATACAGAGACGCAGGGCGGTAGGGAGGGGATACAGAGACGCAGAGCGGTAGGGAGGGGATACAGAGACGCAGAGCGGTAGGGAGGGGATACAGAGACGCAGAGCGGTAGGGAGGGGATACAGAGACGCAGAGCGGTAGGGAGGGGATACAGAGACACAGAACGGTAGGGAGGGGATACAGAGACGCAGGGCGGTAGGGAGGGGATACAGAGACACAGGGCGGTAGGGAGGGGATACAGAGACGCAGAGCGGTAGGGAGGGGATACAGAGACGCAGAGCGGTAGGGAGGGGATACAGAGACACAGGGCGGTAGGGAGGGCACACAGAGACTCAGGGCGGTAGGGAGGGGATAGAGAGACGCAGGGCGGTAGGGAGGGGATACAGAAACGCAGGGCGGTAGGGAGGGGATAGAGAGACGCGGGCCGGTAGGGAGGGGATAGAGAGAAGGGGGGCGGTAGGGAGGGGATAGAGAGACGCAGGGCGGCAGGGAGGGGATAGAGAGACGCAGGGCGGTAGGGAGGAGATAGAGAGACGCAGGGCGGTAGGGAGGGGATAGAGAGACGCAGGGCGGCAGGGAGGGGATAGAGAGACGCAGGGCGGTAGGGAGGGGATACAGAGACGCAGAGCGGTAGGGAGGGGATGCAGAGACGCAGAGCGTTAGGGAGGGGATACAGAGACACAGGGCGGTAGGGAGGGGATACAGAGATGCAGGGCGGTAGGGAGGGGATACAGAGACGCAGAGCGGTAGGGAGGGGATAGAGAGACGCGGGCCGGTAGGGAGGGGATAGATAGAAGGGGGGCGGTAGGGAGGGGATAGAGAGACGCAGGGCGGCAGGGAGGGGATAGAGAGACGCAGGGCGGTAGGGAGGGGATAGAGAGACGCAGGGCGGTAGGGAGGGGATACAGAGATGCAGGGTGTTGGGGAGGGGATACAGAGACGCAGGGCAGCAGGTAGAGGATACAGAGAGGCGGGGCGGCTGGGAGGGGATAGAGAGACGCAGGGCGGTAGGGAGGGGATAGAGAGACACAGGGCGGTAGGGAGGGGATAGAGAGACGCGGGGCGGTAGGGAGGGGATAGAGAGACGCAGGGTGGCAGGGAGGGGATAGAGAGACGTGGGCGGTAGGGAGGGGATAGACAGACGCGGGCGGTAGGGAGGAGATACAGAGACGCGGGGCGGTAGGGAGGGGATAGAGAGACGTGGGGCGGTAGGGAGGGGATCGAGAGAAGGGGGGCGGTAGGGAGGGGATAGAGAGAAGCAGGGCGGCAGGGAGGGGATAGAGAGACGCAGGGCGGTAGGGAGGAGATAGAGAGACGCAGGGCGGTAGGGAGGGGATAGAGAGACGCATGGCGGCAGGGAGGGGATAGAGAGACGCAGGGCGGTAGGGAGGGGATACAGAGACGCAGAGCGGTAGGGAGGGGATACAGAGACGCAGAGTGTTAGGGAGGGGATACAGAGACACAGGGCGGTAGGGAGGGGATACAGAGATGCAGGGCGGTAGGGAGGGGATACAGAGACGCAGAGCGGTAGGGAGGGGATAGAGAGACGCGGGCCGGTAGGGAGGGGATAGATAGAAGGGGGGCGGTAGGGAGGGGATAGAGAGACGCAGGGCGGCAGGGAGGGGATAGAGAGACGCAGGGCGGTAGGGAGGGGATAGAGAGACGCAGGGCGGTAGGGAGGGGATATAGAGACGCATGGCGGCAGGGAGGGGATAGAGAGACGCAGGGCGGTAGGGAGGGGATACAGAGACGCAGAGCGGTAGGGAGGGGATACAGAGACGCAGAGCGTTAGGGAGGGGATACAGAGACACAGGGCGGTAGGGAGGGGATACAGAGATGCACGGCGGTAGGGAGGGGATACAGAGACGCAGAGCAGTAGGGAGGGGATACAGAGACACAGAGCGGTAGGGAGGGGATACAGAGACGCAGGGCGGTAGGGAGGGGATACAGAGACGTGGGCGGTAGGGAGGGCACACAGACGCAGGGCGGTAGGGAGGGGATACAGAGACGCAGGGCGGTAGGGAGGGCACACAGACGCAGGGCGGTAGGGAGGGGATAGAGAGACGGAGGGCGGTAGGGAGGGGATACAGAGACGCAGAGCGGTAGGGAGGGGATACAGAGACGCAGAGCGGTAGGGAGGGATACAGAGACGCAGAGCGGTAGGGAGGGGATACAGAGACGCAGGGTGGTAGGGAGGGGATACAGAGACACAGGGCGGTAGGGAGGGGATACAGAGACGCAGAGCGGTAGGGAGGGGATACAGAGACGCAGAGCGGTAGGGAGGGGATACAGAGACACAGGGCGGTAGGGAGGGCACACAGAGACGCAGGGCGGTAGGGAGGGGATAGAGAGACGCAGGGCGGTAGGGAGGGGATACAGAAACGCAGGGTGGTAGAGAGGGGATAGAGAGACGCGGGCCGGTAGGGAGGGGATAGAGAGAAGGGGGGCGGTAGGGAGGGGATAGAGAGACGCAGGGCGGCAGGGAGGGGATAGAGAGACGCAGGGCGGTAGGAAGGGGATAGAGAGACGCAGGGCGGTAGGGAGGGGATACAGAGATGCAGGGTGTTGGGGAGGGGATACAGAGACGCAGGGCAGCAGGTAGAGGATACAGAGAGGCGGGGCGGCTGGGAGGGGATAGAGAGACGCAGGGCGGTAGGGAGGGGATAGAGAGACACAGGGCAGTAGGGAGGGGATAGAGAGACGCAGGGTGGCAGGGAGGGGATAGAGAGACGTGGGCGGTAGGGAGGGGATAGACAGACGCGGGCGGTAGGGAGGAGATACAGAGACGCGGGGTGGTAGGGAGGGGATAGAGAGACGTGGGGCGGTAGGGAGGGGATACAGAGATGCAGGGTGTTAGGGAGGGGATACAGGGACGCGGGGCAGCAGGTAGATACAGAGAGGCGGGGCGGCTGGGAGGGGATAGAGAGACGCGGGGCGGTAGGGAGGGGATACAGAGAGGCGGGGCGGCTGGGAGGGGATAGAGAGACGTGGGGCGGTAGGGAGGGGATAGAGAGACGCGGGGCGGTAGGGAGGGGATAGAGAGACGCGGGGCGGTAGGGAGGGGATATAGAGACGCGGGTCGGCAGGGAGGGTCCCCAGTGAGGAAGCTGATGAAGAGAGGGGGAAAGTAGTGGAGGGGTAGCTCACTACCTGGGGAAACAGTCAGCAGGCCTGTGATGAGACACTAATTTACTGACTATTTCTTGAGGAGAAGTAATCATCCTGAGAAAAAGTCTATACGGCCTCATAGAAGAGGTCGGTGGAAGGATACAGTGAAAGAAACCTTTCAAGGAACACAGGGCCTATATTTAAGGTGAGCGTCTTATTGGAGGGAAAGGGTGACCCCTAATGCTGTGAACATAGAACGATATAAGAAGTTCAGAGAAAAAGACACCTTTCAAGGCACATAGGGACCTGTAGTAAGGTGAGCACCTATACTGAGGGAGAGAATAACCCCTGGAATCGAATGAGTCCGTGGTGGTGCTAAAGAAACCTTTTGGTATTGTCCCCCAATGAGAGGAGGTCAGTCCACAGGTGCGAGCCTGGTCGAGGGGATAGTCACCTGAACATTAAGACAGTCTTACAGAGGCCTTGATCCTTCCGTGTTGTAGCGCTTGTGAACTATTCCATTTTTGTGTTGTAAGTGGAGGGGAAGGGCACCAGAAGAGGAGACTTGTGTAAAGTGGGGACCACACATAGAATCAGTGGGTAGGATGGCCGGAGGGATTCACCGTTGAGGCTGTGGGCGGCTGCTGCAGGCTGGTAAACAATAGTGTCCAGAGGCGTCACCGGGTCAGTATTACTGTTACACAAATCTCTCACACACACACACACCCCGCGGCTGAAAAGGGGCGTGGTCTGCTGTGAAAGGGGCGTGGCCTCGCGGGTATGTTTTCTCTCGCTCCGTGGGTGTTTCCAGCTAGCCTGTAGATGCTGGCAGCCCCCGGAGACTGGAGTGTGTGTGCCGGCTGTGTGACAGGAGGCGAGTGCTGCAGGAGATGACGTCACTGCAGCACTCGCCTCCTGTCACAGCAGGAGAGCGGACAGCTGGATGTGTGCGGAGGAGGCGGCGGTTCTGTGTACGCGGGGCAGGGAGGGCTATGAAAGCCTTCTCCTGCGCCACCCGTCCTTCCTAATGTGTATGCCGGGGGCGGCATCAGCCGTTGTTGTTGGCCCGGCGCCGCGGCCGGGGAGTCAGAGCTGCTGATGGGTGGGGGGAGGGGAGAGAGAGAGATGGACAGGCAGCAGGAGCAGAGACTTGCTGACTACGCCCACCGCTGTGACTCCACCCAGCGTTACGGACAGGCACAGAGTCACAGATGTAGCCAAATATATAGGAGATATATAAAATGCTGACTGTCAGGATCCTGGTGTTCAGGATACCAATGCCGAAATCCCGACAGCCGACAATGCCGGCAGCCGGAATCCCGATGCACCAGGGCTATTGCCACTTGTGCGCATGGCGAGCGCAGTGACCCCGCAAGGGGACTCAGCGCTAGTCCCGCCTCTGGCATTCTGGTGGGCGGGATGCTGCTGTTGGGATATTGACAGCTAGCATCCCGGGAACAGTGGCAGATTTAGCGGGGGGGGGGGGGGGGGGGGGCGATGAGGGCGATCGCCTTGCCCCTCCCCTGTTACACAAGCCCCGCACATTTATTTGAGAAGCCAACGCCGGGTCCACTCACGTACAGTACTTCCGCCACGGGCGCCACGCTCCGGCAGCAGCAGCCCGCAGAGCCGCAGCACACAGGGAAATGCTACTATCGGAGACATGCTGGCAGCCCGGAGGGACAAAGTGTCCTCCCCACACTGTATCTGCAGGCGCAGTGTATCCACCGCCCGCCACTGCACTTTAACACAGCCGCACTCCTCATGTCTCGCTGCCACACACATATATCCATTGTGATCAGCTAGTGCTGCCTGCAGGGTTATGGGTACAGGGGCAGAAAGGTCTCAGGATTACATTGTTCTCCTACTCGGGCTCCAGTAGATTTGGAGCTGTCACCCAGAGCCGGCTCCACGCATACGCGGTTGAGTAAGGCGCCACACTGAGAAGAGCACCGGGTAGCAGGACTCAGACATCGCGTCTGCTCCTGATTGGAATTGGCGCCTTCCCTGACGCCAGATAACAGATCCTCTCAGCGGCGGCAGCGATGAGCCTCGGTAAGCAGCGCTGCTGGCACTGTGGGGCATATGTGTATCTGGCACTGGGGGCATATGTGTATCTGGCACTGGGGGCATATGTGTATCTTGCACTAGGGGCATATGTGTATCTGGCACTGGGGGCATATGTGTATCTGGCACTGGGGGCATATGTGTATCTTGCACTGGGGGCATATGTGTATCTGGCACTGGGGGCATATGTGTATCTGGCACTGGGGGCATACGTGTATCTGGCGCTGGGAGTATATGTGTATCTGGCACTGGGAGTATATGTGTACCTGGCACTGGGGGCATATGTATTTGACAATGGGGGCATATGTGTATCTGGCACTGGGGGCATATGTCTATCTGGCACTGGGGGCATATGTGTATCTGGCACTGGGGGCATATATGTATCTGGCGCTGTGAGTATATGTGTATCTGGCACTGGAGGCATATGTGTATCTGGCACTGGGGGCATATGTGTATCTGGCACAGAAGGCATATTTTTCAATGCTTCTTTTCATTATTTGAACGCTCTAAATGACATTTTTTAGTAAATATATATATATACACTGCTCAAAAAAATAAAGGGAACACTAAAATAACACATCCTAGAGCTGAATGAATGAAATATTCTTATTAAATACTTTGTTCTTTACATAGTTGAATGTGCTGACAACAAAATCACATAAAAATTATCAATGGAAATCAAATTTATTAACCCATGGAGGTCTGGATTTGGAGTCACCCTCAATATTAAAGTGGAAAAACACACTACAGGCTGATCCAACTTTGATGTAATATCCTTAAAACAAGTCATAATGAGACTCAGTAGTGTGTGTGGCCTCCACGTGCCTGTATGACCTCCCTACAACCCACACAAGTGGCTCAGGTAGTGCAGCTCATCCAGGATGGCACATCAATGCGAGCTGTGGCAAGAAGGTTTGCTGTGTCTGTCAGCGTAGTGTCCAGAGCATGGAGGCGCTACCAGGAGACAGGCCAGTACATCAGGAGATGTGGAGGAGGCCGTAGGAGGGCAACAACCCAGCAGCAGGACTGCTACCTCCGCCTTTGTGCAAGGAGGAACAGGAGGAACACTGCCAGAGCCCTGCAAAATGACCTCCAGCAAGCCACAAATGTGCATGTGTCTACTCAAACGATCAGAAACAGACTCCATTAGGGTGGTATGAGGGCCCGACGTCCACAGGTGGGGGTTGTGCTTACAGCCCAACACCGTGCAGGACGTTTGGCATTTGCCAGAGAGCACCAAGATTGGCAAATTCGCCACTGGCGCCCTGTGCTCTTCACAGATGAAAGCAGGTTCTCACTGAGCACATGTGACAGACGTGACAGAGTCCGGAGACGCCAAGGAGAATGTTCTGCTGCCTGCAACATCCTCCAGCATGACCGGTTTGGCAGTGGGTCAGTAATGGTGTGGGGTGGCATTTCTTTGGGGGGCCGCACAGCCCTCCATGTGCTCGCCAGAGGTAGCCTGACTGCCATTAGGTACCGAGATGAGATCCTCAGACCCCTTGTGAGACCATATGCTGGTGCAGTTGGCCCTGGGTTCCTCCTAATGCAAGACAATGCTAGACATCATGTGGCTGGAGTGTGTCAGCAGTTCCTGCAAGACGAAGGCATTGATGCTATGGACTGGCCCGCCCGTTCCCCAGACCTGAATCCAATTGAGCACATCTGGGACATCATGTCTCGCTCCATCCACCAAAGCCACGTTGCACCACAGACTGTCCAGGAGTTGGTGGATGCTTTAGTCCAGGTCTGGGAGGAGATCCCTCAGGAGACCATCCGCCACCTCATCAGGAGCATGCCCAGGCGTTGTAGGGAGGTCATACGGGCACGTGGAGGCCACACACACTACTGAGCCTCATTTTGACTTGTTTTAAGGACATTACATCAAAGTTGGATCAGCCTGTAGTGTGTTTGACCACTTTAATATTGAGGGTGACTCCAAATCCAGACCTCCATGGGTTAATACATTTGATTTCCATTAATTATTTTTGTGTGATTTTGTTGTCAGCACATTCAACTATGTAAAGAACAAAGTATTTAATAAGTATATTTCATTCATTCAGATCTAGGATGTGTTATTTTAGTGTTCCCTTTATTTTTTTGAGCAGTGTATATATATATATATATATATATATATATATATATATATACTGCCCAAAAAAATAAAAGGCGGAGGTAGCGGTCCTGCTGCTGGGTTGTTGCCCTCCTACGGCCTCCTCCACGTCTCCTGATGTACTGGCCTGTCTCCTGGTAGCGCCTCCATGCTCTGGACACTACGCTGACAGACACAGCAAACCTTCTTGCCACAGCTCGCATTGATGTGCCATCCTGGATGAGCTGCACTACCTGAGCCACTTGTGTGGGTTATAGGGAGGTCATACAGGCACGTGGAGGCCACACACACTACTGAGCCTCATTTTGACTTGTTATAAGGACATTACATCAAAGTTGGATCAGCCTGTAGTGTGTTTTTCCACTTTAATTTTGAGGGTTACTCCAAATCCAGACCTCCATGGGTTAATAAATTTGATTTCCATTGATAATTTTTGTGTGATTTTGTTGTCAGCACATTCAACTATGTAAAGAACAAAGTATTTAATAAGAATAGTTCATTCATTCAGATCTAGGATGTGTTATTTTAGTGATCCCTTTATTTTTTTGAGCAGTGTATATATACACATATTTTAATATTCTGCGTTTTTTTCCCCCTTCTTCAATATTGAAAATGGGAAGGACATAACTAAGTGGGAGGGGCGATGAGTAGAGAGGAGGAGTCCGATTGTTAAACTGCCCGCTCTCCCCTAAAAGTAAAGTCCAGTTCCGCCACTGACCGGGATAACGTATGTAACTATATATATATATATATATATATATATAGAAAGAGAGAAACGGGCGGCACTCCACGGATTTTCAAAAAGAATTGAGACAGCTACACAAGCTTAATTGACAATTAAGCTTGTGTAGCTGTCTCAATTCTTTTTGAAAATCAGTGGAGTGCCGCCCGTTTCTCTCTTTCTGTATTTGCTCTGCTTGGACCGTGGGAGGGCACCCAGGTATTTAATCAATTTGTTTGGAGTGCCTGTCATATTGGAACTATATATATATATGTATATATATATATATATATATATACTGGGTCACATACGTCACCCCGGTCAGTGGCGAAATCTAGACTTTCCTTTTAGTGTATATATATATATATATATATATATATAAAGAATCCTCAGAGTCGTCAAAACTCTGGGATAAAGCACTGGGTTTGTAGCCTTTCAAAATACCGCTGCACCCCTCCTGTAGAAACTCCAGACTCATGGAGTGAGATACTCTAGATACAGAAACAAAAGGAGGGGGCGCACATAGGCCCTCATTCCGAGTTGTTCGCTCGGAGATTTTCATCGCATCGCAGTGAGAATTCTCTTAGTGCGCATGCGCAATGTTCGCACTGCGACTGCGCCAAGTAACTTTACTATGAAGAAAGTAAGTTTACTCACGGCTTTTTCATCGCTCCGACGTTCGCATTGTGATTGACAGGAAATGGGTGTTACTGGGCGGATGCACGGCGTTTTAGGGGCGTGTGGCTGGAAACGCTACAGTTTCCGGAGAAAACGCAGGAGTGGCCGGGGAAACGGTGGGTGTGCCTGGGCGAACGCTGGGTGTGTTTATGACGTCAGCCAGGACCGAAAAGCACTGAACTGATCGCACAGGCAGAGTAAGTCTGAAGCTACTCAAAAACTGCTAACTCGTTTGTAATCGCAATATTGCGCATACATCGGTCGCACATTTAAGAAGCTAAGATTCACTCCCAGTAGGCGGCGGCTTAGCGTGTGTAACTCTGCTACATTCGCCTTGCGAGCGATCAACTCGGAATGAGGGCCTTAGTGCAAATCACTTTTATTTAAAACAAGTGTGGCCGGAGAGGCCTCAGCCACGTGGAAAATGGCCGCCGCGGCGCTGAAGGGGTTAACCCCTAGTGCCCGACGCCATGTTGCGGACAATAGGCGCTTGGCGTCAATGTTAAATGTACTTACGGCGCTGGGTGCGGACTGTTTAAAAGTTTGTTGAATGATGTGTTTTAACATGTCATAGGTAGTGCTCAGTGCACAATTGTAAGAATTGCATGTTTAACTGTATTTATTTTATATTCAAGATGTGGTCATCTGTATATTTAAAGAGGAAAATGCACTTACTCTTATAGATGTCTGAATAATCATCTCTTATACTCTGGAAATAGGAAGTGGCATGCTAATGGCCCTGTCCTAGCAGAGAGGTGTGAAGGACAATACCTTTTGATGTGTAAGTTCCTTAGAGAGAGATGCTAATCACTGGGTCTATGGGCTTGGAACTTGTTTCATGTACCTGATTTAATTGATATACGAACCCTGAATGGCCGATGCAGGAAGGAAGACTGTTTGTTTGTATTGTAGCCTTCCTGTTGTAATCTCAAACACTGGGTTTGCCTGGAGAGATGTGACTGAGACAGAAACATTTGTATTTTGAAGCTATGTGATAAATTTATCAATAGTGAATGTTAATCTGATACCAAACGTCTGTGTCACAGGAAGGAGGATATTGTTTTATTGCACTTATATCCTTGTCAAATGTAATTTATTTATATTTTGTGCGATAACCAGATTGGTTGGAGATGACAGGGAGGGCTTACCCCCCTGTGGTACTATGTGGAAAACTGACATAAAAAGGAGACCTGCGTGCCTCCAGAGTTGTATTGTAGTTGTACCATCTTATTCTGCTGGAACATCTTGCTGTATGCTGTTGCCCCTAGCAATAGGGAAGAGTTCTCTTTAGAACTATATTTGAGCAAATAAACATCATTGCCTCAAGAAGATTGCTTCATCTTGTGACCTACAGGGTTATGCCAACCATAGCCCCGTCCTCCGGCTGTCCAGGGAAGCACCTAACGTCTCCAAGTTCCGCCTTCCGCCAGCTACCGGTAGAGGCATAGCAAGTGGCTAGTGGGGATTCGTCAGCACCACACAGGTGTGGTAAGACAGTGCGTCGGCACATACAGAGCAGAACCGTGGTTCCAAACGCCACGGCAGGTTAGGAGTTTGGTGGTGGCAGCATAAACCCGCCCACAATGTAGTGGGTGGAGTCAGTAACAGGCGGTTACTGACGGTAAGCGGGAATCCCCTATGTGGTCAGGCCACGTGTGACTTGACCTTCCATTCTGTGCGCAGCCAACGGGACGCGAAAGCGGCGAGTGCTTTCGTACGGGACCGTCCTGTCACAGAAATTGGTGGCATAGAGGTGGGATATTCCCAGGCGGCTTTTCATCACTCGATTGGAGAAGCCGAGTTACTCAGGAGAGGAGTAACTGCAGCGCAGGAGAACGCACAAGATGACGGACTTCAGCGGAACGTCTAAGGGCGATCTGGAGATCGTGTGCCAGGAGAAGGGTGTGGATATCCCTTCCAACGTGTCCAGAAGTGTCATGAAGGCGGCGCTCATGAGCTTGGAGGAGTCCCATCGGGCGGAGGTGGAAAGCACTGACGGCGTCAGCATCGCAGAGGACGGCCTAACAGTGGACCTTCGTAAGGAACCGGTGAGACCCACAAGTCCCGCCCTCTCTCACAGCAGCAATGTTTCCCAGCAATCCCTAGCAGGGCCAGGATCCCAACGTCCCAGGGGGGGCAGCCCGGATACCCTAGCAGATCGGCTAGCGGAATTGGGGGAAAGGGCAACGGAGCAAGAACGCATGCTTGTCATTCGGATGTGGCATGCGGAGCGGGCATCACAAGCCGTGGTACCCCGGGAGCCGTTGTCAGCTGTTGTACACAGATCAGGACGAGTTCAGTTTGCCAAGTTTGCAGACAGTAATGGGGACATTGATGGACATTTACAAGTTTTTGAAAGGACTTGTAAACTACACGATTTACCCAAGTCGGAGTGGGTGAGACACCTTGTGCCCACTCTGCATGGAGAGGCATCGGAGGCCTATCGAGGAGTGGCCACGGAGGACTGTGGGGATTACGACGAAGTTGCGAAGGCCCTCCTCCAGCGATTCTTCATCACTCCAGAGTCTTACAGGAAGAAGTTCAGAGATTTGCCCAAGAATCCTAGCAGCACCCATGAGGATTTCGCCACCCAGCTGCGGCAGTACGTGGTGAAGTGGGTGAAGGATTCGGAAGCCACTACATGGGACGCACTGATCGACCTGATCTGCAGGGAGCAGTTCTACCGCAGGTGCGCCCCAGAAGTGAAGGAGTGGGTGCTAGATCGGGAGCCACCCAGTTTAAAGATGGCTGCCCAGTTAGCAGACAAGTATGTGGCAATTCGGCCACAGGGGCAGAAGCGCTCAGCCAGCAGCCAGCTCCAAAAGACTGCACCACCAAGGGGACCCCCCTCTTCAGCTCATCGCCCCCAAAGACAAGCATCTTCCAACCCGGGTGCTCTTGGCCAGCAACCGCACCGCAGCGTCCCTGCAACTGATCAGAGATCATCGGTGCCACGACTGGAGAAGAAGTGCTACGGCTGTGGGAAAATCGGACATCTGAGGATGAACTGTCCTGCATCCCAAGCACCCCAGACTCGTGCCCCAAATCCGAGTGCTGGAGCCCGGCTCGCTTGTTTGACGAGAGGAGATGAGCCTACAGAGACTGTTCCCCCTCCAGTCAGTCCGATGGAGTGTGGCGAGAGACAGGTGCACTCTGCTGAGAGAGTCACCTGCATGGCCAAACAGCCCCTACACAACATGTGGAGGCACCTGCAGCCAGTCCACGTGGGACCCCTGTAGGGAGAAGGCCTAAGAGACTCTGGGGCCTCAATCACTGTGGTGAGCCCCCACCTTATAGATCCTGCTGCAGTATTGCAGGGTCGCACTGCCAAGGTCACCCTGGCAGATGGAATGGAGAAAGCGGTTCCCATGGCAAGAGTCTACCTGGACTGGGGAGCTGGACCAGAGTTGCGAGAAGTTGCCGTCATGGATGGTCTCCCAACTGATGTGGTCCTAGGAAATGATCTGGGTGGTGGGATCGTCACTACGTTTGTTGGCGCCATTTCCCGGAGTCAAGTTCCACAACCACCGTTGACATCAGCTACTCCAGCACAGCCCAGCCCAGAGGAAAAGACTACAGCTGCTAGACAACTGCCAGCACAGCCAACCACAGCATCAACCAGCCCAGAGGAAAAGATTAAAGCGGCTAGATCGGCACATCGACCCCGCATGCCTTTTGCCTCTGGTATACCTACGTCCCCTAGCAACGCAGAGGATGTTGGTTCCAGCTCGTTTGATCCTGTGGGGGTGCCCAATGATGCTCCTGACCCAAGTGGTTTGCCAACTCCGGCGGTGAGTATGAGAAACCACACTGACTTTTCCATGACTGACCCCTACCAGACTGACCCTAGTAGTCCCCACCTAGATCCCCCTGTAGAGTGTCCCAATTTAGGAGAGATTGAGGGCCACAGGCAGGAGTTTAGGGAGGCTCAACTCTCTGACCCATCCCCGAAAGGCATGAGGCGCCACTCTGGCAGCGGCCTTGACAGGGTTGGGGCAGGAAGTTTGACCTGGCGGGAAGGGTTAAGGTACAGGGTAGCCAGGAAAGTGGGAGGGGATAGACCAGATAGGGAATGTGTCCAACTGGTCCCCTCAGGGAACGTTCCTGCGCAACCGGTGTCGGTTGCCAGCGAAACCCCTTTGGACAGTAACCCGGAGACAGACCGTACCCTGAAGTGCCTGACACAGAGCTTACCCTGGTCTGGAATGTCGGATGACGCCCAGACCAACTGTAAGGCTGGTGCCATGCGTTGGCAGCTGGGGCACTCCAGTGGTTGTGTTGTCTCTGGGCCTCTGCCCATAGGAGAACCCTTGCAGCAAGTTGCTGTGGACATAGCAGGTCCCTTGCCTGTGCACAGTAGATCGGGGAAGACACACAGCCTCCCTGTAGTGGATGCCACACAGGATCTAGAGGCTGGTGGTCTGGCCGCCATCACTGTGGCACAGGTAGCGGACGAGGAGGGAAGAGTAGGCCTAGGTGACAGGGTAGGTTTCCCGAGTCATAGGTCGACAGAGGAGGATGGGAGGGCAGGTCTGACGGTTAGGGCAGACAGTTGCCAGATAGGTATGACGGAGGTGCAGTGCCTGGGGCACCATCTGGGAGGAGACAGGGGTAGGCCCAAACCAGAGGGGGTGGAGGCAACCAGAGGCTGTCCCCGACCCACATCACCCAGACCGGTACTGACCATAGAACCTGTAAGGCCCTACGGACACGTTGTCATTGACTTTAGTCCTGTAGTGAACCCCTTGACAGAGATGGCTAGGAAGGGCATTCCCAAGTCAGTGGACTTTGCACCCGCTTGCCAGTTGGCATTCCAGTCATTGAAGGAGGCTCGGGTACCCGCTCCAGTGCTGATGGCGCACATTCTTGACCAGGACTGTGTGTTACGAACTACTGCGCCACTGCACGGACTGGGAGTAGTACCGAGCCAGAAAGAGCCATATGGGCAGGAGCACCCTGTGGCCTGTTTGAGCAGAAAACTGCTATGGTGGGAGGTGGGGTATGCCACAATTGGGACACCTTGGGTGGCACTTATTTGTAACCAGCCCCCCACCGTGGTGACTTACCACCCACCAGTTCGGTGGCTGCAATCTACCTTGGGGAAATTGGACAGACTTTTGTGGTGGAGCCTTGAACTTGGACTTCAGGTGGACTATTTGAACATTGTGCACCCACGAAGAGGGGCCCACTACACTATGGATGAACTGTCTAGGCCGGAGCCTACACCCCCTAGGTAGCGTCCCCCTTCAACACAAGGGACTGCGGGATCAGGACCCAAATCGTTAGGACATGGGTCCCTGGTTGACCCCCTTGAATGGGGGGGGAGGAGTGTGGCCGGAGAGGCCTCAGCCACGTGGAAAATGGGCGCCGCGGCACTGAAGGGGTTAACCCCTAGTGCCCGACGCCATGTTGCGGACAATAGGCGCTTGGCGTCAATGTTAGACGTACTTACGGCGCTGGGCGCGGACTGTTTAAAAGTTTGTTTAATGATGTGTTTTAACATGTCATAGGTAGTGCTCTGTGCACAATTGTAAGAATTGCATGTTTAACTGTATTTATTTTATATTCAAGATGTGGTCATCTGTATATTTAAAGAGGAAAATGCACTTACTCTTATAGATGTCTGAATAATCATCTCTTATACTCTGGAAATAGGAAGTGGCATGCTAATGGCCCTGTCCTAGCAGAGAGGTGTGAAGGACAATACCTTTTGATGTGTAAGTTCCTTAGAGAGAGATGCTAATCACTGGGTCTATGGGCTTGGAACTTGTTTCATGTACCTGATTTAATTGATATACGAACCCTGAATGGCCGATGCAGGAAGGAAGACTGTTTGTTTGTATTGTAGCCTTCCTGTTGTAATCTCAAACACTGGGTTTGCCTGGAGAGATGTGACTGAGACAGAAACATTTGTATTTTGAAGCTATGTGATAAATTTATCAATAGTGAATGTTAATCTGATACCAAACGTCTGTGTCACAGGAAGGAGGATATTGTTTTATTGCACTTATATCCTTGTCAAATGTAATTTATTTATATTTTGTGCGATAACCAGATTGGTTGGAGACGACAGGGAGGGCTTACCCCCCTGTGGTACTATGTGGAAAACTGACATAAAAAGGAGACCTGCGTGCCTCCAGAGTTGTATTGTAGTTGTACCATCTTATTCTGCTGGAACATCTTGCTGTATGCTGTTGCCCCTAGCAATAGGGAAGAGTTCTCTTTAGAACTATATTTGAGCAAATAAACATCATTGCCTCAAGAAGATTGCTTCATCTTGTGACCTACAGGGTTATGCCAACCATAGCCCCGTCCTCCGGCTGTCCAGGGAAGCACCTAACGTCTCCAAGTTCCGCCTTCCGCCAGCTACCGGTAGAGGCATAGCAAGTGGCTAGTGGGGATTCGTCAGCACCACACAGGTGTGGTAAGACAGTGCGTCGGCACATACAGAGCAGAACCGTGGTTCCAAACGCCACGGCAGGTTAGGAGTTTGGTGGTGGCAGCATAAACCCGCCCACAATGTAGTGGGTGGAGTCAGTAACAGGCGGTTACTGACGGTAAGCGGGAATCCCCTATGTGGTCAGGCCACGTGTGACTTGACCTTCCATTCTGTGCGCAGCCAACGGGACGCGAAAGCGGCGAGTGCTTTCGTACGGGACCGTCCTGTCACAGAAATTGGTGGCATAGAGGTGGGATATTCCCAGGCGGCTTTTCATCACTCGATTGGAGAAGCCGAGTTACTCAGGAGAGGAGTAACTGCAGCGCAGGAGAACGCACAAGATGACGGACTTCAGCGGAACGTCTAAGGGCGATCTGGAGATCGTGTGCCAGGAGAAGGGTGTGGCTATCCCTTCCAACGTGTCCAGAAGTGTCATGAAGGCGGCGCTCATGAGCTTGGAGGAGTCCCATCGGGCGGAGGTGGAAAGCACTGACGGCGTCAGCATCGCAGAGGACGGCCTAACAGTGGACCTTCGTAAGGAACCGGTGAGACCCACAAGTCCCGCCCTCTCTCACAGCAGCAATGTTTCCCAGCAATCCCTAGCAGGGCCAGGATCCCAACGTCCCAGGGGGGGCGGCCCGGATACCCTAGCAGATCGGCTAGCGGAATTGGGGGAAAGGGCAACGGAGCAAGAACGCATGCTTGTCATTCGGATGTGGCATGCGGAGCAGGCATCACAAGCCGTGGTACCCCGGGAGCCGTTGTCAGCTGTTGTACACAGATCAGGACGAGTTCAGTTTGCCAAGTTTGCAGACAGTAATGGGGACATTGATGGACATTTACAAGTTTTTGAAAGGACTTGTAAACTACACGATTTACCCAAGTCGGAGTGGGTGAGACACCTTGTGCCCACTCTGCATGGAGAGGCATCGGAGGCCTATCGAGGAGTGGCCACGGAGGACTGTGGGGATTACGACGAAGTTGCGAAGGCCCTCCTCCAGCGATTCTTCATCACTCCAGAGTCTTACAGGAAGAAGTTCAGAGATTTGCCCAAGAATCCTAGCAGCACCCATGAGGATTTCGCCACCCAGCTGCGGCAGTACGTGGTGAAGTGGGTGAAGGATTCGGAAGCCACTACATGGGACGCACTGATCGACCTGATCTGCAGGGAGCAGTTCTACCGCAGGTGCGCCCCAGAAGTGAAGGAGTGGGTGCTAGATCGGGAGCCACCCAGTTTAAAGATGGCTGCCCAGTTAGCAGACAAGTATGTGGCAATTCGGCCACAGGGGCAGAAGCGCTCAGCCAGCAGCCAGCTCCAAAAGACTGCACCACCAAGGGGACCCCCCTCTTCAGCTCATCGCCCCCAAAGACAAGCATCTTCCAACCCGGGTGCTCTTGGCCAGCAACCGCACCGCAGCGTCCCTGCAACTGATCAGAGATCATCGGTGCCACGACTGGAGAAGAAGTGCTACGGCTGTGGGAAAATCGGACATCTGAGGATGAACTGTCCTGCATCCCAAGCACCCCAGACTCGTGCCCCAAATCCGAGTGCTGGAGCCCGGCTCGCTTGTTTGACGAGAGGAGATGAGCCTACAGAGACTGTTCCCCCTCCAGTCAGTCCGATGGAGTGTGGCGAGAGACAGGTGCACTCTGCTGAGAGAGTCACCTGCATGGCCAAACAGCCCCTACACAACATGTGGAGGCACCTGCAGCCAGTCCACGTGGGACCCCTGTAGGGAGAAGGCCTAAGAGACTCTGGGGCCTCAATCACTGTGGTGAGCCCCCACCTTATAGATCCTGCTGCAGTATTGCAGGGTCGCACTGCCAAGGTCACCCTGGCAGATGGAATGGAGAAAGCGGTTCCCATGGCAAGAGTCTACCTGGACTGGGGAGCTGGACCAGAGTTGCGAGAAGTTGCCGTCATGGATGGTCTCCCAACTGATGTGGTCCTAGGAAATGATCTGGGTGGTGGGATCGTCACTACGTTTGTTGGCGCCATTTCCCGGAGTCAAGTTCCACAACCACCGTTGACATCAGCTACTCCAGCACAGCCCAGCCCAGAGGAAAAGACTACAGCTGCTAGACAACTGCCAGCACAGCCAACCACAGCATCAACCAGCCCAGAGGAAAAGATTAAAGCGGCTAGATCGGCACATCGACCCCGCATGCCTTTTGCCTCTGGTATACCTACGTCCCCTAGCAACGCAGAGGATGTTGGTTCCAGCTCGTTTGATCCTGTGGGGGTGCCCAATGATGCTCCTGACCCAAGTGGTTTGCCAACTCCGGCGGTGAGTATGAGAAACCACACTGACTTTTCCATGACTGACCCCTACCAGACTGACCCTAGTAGTCCCCACCTAGATCCCCCTGTAGAGTGTCCCAATTTAGGAGAGATTGAGGGCCACAGGCAGGAGTTTAGGGAGGCTCAACTCTCTGACCCATCCCCGAAAGGCATGAGGCGCCACTCTGGCAGCGGCCTTGACAGGGTTGGGGCAGGAAGTTTGACCTGGCGGGAAGGGTTAAGGTACAGGGTAGCCAGGAAAGTGGGAGGGGATAGACCAGATAGGGAATGTGTCCAACTGGTCCCCTCAGGGAACGTTCCTGCGCAACCGGTGTCGGTTGCCAGCGAAACCCCTTTGGACAGTAACCCGGAGACAGACCGTACCCTGAAGTGCCTGACACAGAGCTTACCCTGGTCTGGAATGTCGGATGACGCCCAGACCAACTGTAAGGCTGGTGCCATGCGTTGGCAGCTGGGGCACTCCAGTGGTTGTGTTGTCTCTGGGCCTCTGCCCATAGGAGAACCCTTGCAGCAAGTTGCTGTGGACATAGCAGGTCCCTTGCCTGTGCACAGTAGATCGGGGAAGACACACAGCCTCCCTGTAGTGGATGCCACACAGGATCTAGAGGCTGGTGGTCTGGCCGCCATCACTGTGGCACAGGTAGCGGACGAGGAGGGAAGAGTAGGCCTAGGTGACAGGGTAGGTTTCCCGAGTCATAGGTCGACAGAGGAGGATGGGAGGGCAGGTCTGACGGTTAGGGCAGACAGTTGCCAGATAGGTATGACGGAGGTGCAGTGCCTGGGGCACCATCTGGGAGGAGACAGGGGTAGGCCCAAACCAGAGGGGGTGGAGGCAACCAGAGGCTGTCCCCGACCCACATCACCCAGACCGGTACTGACCATAGAACCTGTAAGGCCCTACGGACACGTTGTCATTGACTTTAGTCCTGTAGTGAACCCCTTGACAGAGATGGCTAGGAAGGGCATTCCCAAGTCAGTGGACTTTGCACCCGCTTGCGAGTTGGCATTCCAGTCATTGAAGGAGGCTCGGGTACCCGCTCCAGTGCTGATGGCGCACATTCTTGACCAGGACTGTGTGTTACGAACTACTGCGCCACTGCACGGACTGGGAGTAGTACCGAGCCAGAAAGAGCCATATGGGCAGGAGCACCCTGTGGCCTGTTTGAGCAGAAAACTGCTATGGTGGGAGGTGGGGTATGCCACAATTGGGACACCTTGGGTGGCACTTATTTGTAACCAGCCCCCCACCGTGGTGACTTACCACCCACCAGTTCGGTGGCTGCAATCTACCTTGGGGAAATTGGACAGACTTTTGTGGTGGAGCCTTGAACTTGGACTTCAGGTGGACTATTTGAACATTGTGCACCCACGAAGAGGGGCCCACTACACTATGGATGAACTGTCTAGGCCGGAGCCTACACCCCCTAGGTAGCGTCCCCCTTCAACACAAGGGACTGCGGGATCAGGACCCAAATCGTTGGGACATGGGTCCCTGGTTGACCCGCTTGAATGGGGGGGGAGGAGTGTGGCCGGAGAGGCCTCAGCCACGTGGAAAATGGGCGCCGCGGCACTGAAGGGGTTAACCCCTAGTGCCCGACGCCATGTTGCGGACAATAGGCGCTTGGCGTCAATGTTAGACGTACTTACGGCGCTGGGCGCGGACTGTTTAAAAGTTTGTTTAATGATGTGTTTTAACATGTCATAGGTAGTGCTCTGTGCACAATTGTAAGAATTGCATGTTTAACTGTATTTATTTTATATTCAAGATGTGGTCATCTGTATATTTAAAGAGGAAAATGCACTTACTCTTATAGATGTCTGAATAATCATCTCTTATACTCTGGAAATAGGAAGTGGCATGCTAATGGCCCTGTCCTAGCAGAGAGGTGTGAAGGACAATACCTTTTGATGTGTAAGTTCCTTAGAGAGAGATGCTAATCACTGGGTCTATGGGCTTGGAACTTGTTTCATGTACCTGATTTAATTGATATACGAACCCTGAATGGCCGATGCAGGAAGGAAGACTGTTTGTTTGTATTGTAGCCTTCCTGTTGTAATCTCAAACACTGGGTTTGCCTGGAGAGATGTGACTGAGACAGAAACATTTGTATTTTGAAGCTATGTGATAAATTTATCAATAGTGAATGTTAATCTGATACCAAACGTCTGTGTCACAGGAAGGAGGATATTGTTTTATTGCACTTATATCCTTGTCAAATGTAATTTATTTATATTTTGTGCGATAACCAGATTGGTTGGAGACGACAGGGAGGGCTTACCCCCCTGTGGTACTATGTGGAAAACTGACATAAAAAGGAGACCTGCGTGCCTCCAGAGTTGTATTGTAGTTGTACCATCTTATTCTGCTGGAACATCTTGCTGTATGCTGTTGCCCCTAGCAATAGGGAAGAGTTCTCTTTAGAACTATATTTGAGCAAATAAACATCATTGCCTCAAGAAGATTGCTTCATCTTGTGACCTACAGGGTTATGCCAACCATAGCCCCGTCCTCCGGCTGTCCAGGGAAGCACCTAACGTCTCCAAGTTCCGCCTTCCGCCAGCTACCGGTAGAGGCATAGCAAGTGGCTAGTGGGGATTCGTCAGCACCACACAGGTGTGGTAAGACAGTGCGTCGGCACATACAGAGCAGAACCGTGGTTCCAAACGCCACGGCAGGTTAGGAGTTTGGTGGTGGCAGCATAAACCCGCCCACAATGTAGTGGGTGGAGTCAGTAACAGGCGGTTACTGACGGTAAGCGGGAATCCCCTATGTGGTCAGGCCACGTGTGACTTGACCTTCCATTCTGTGCGCAGCCAACGGGACGCGAAAGCGGCGAGTGCTTTCGTACGGGACCGTCCTGTCACAGAAATTGGTGGCATAGAGGTGGGATATTCCCAGGCGGCTTTTCATCACTCGATTGGAGAAGCCGAGTTACTCAGGAGAGGAGTAACTGCAGCGCAGGAGAACGCACAAGATGACGGACTTCAGCGGAACGTCTAAGGGCGATCTGGAGATCGTGTGCCAGGAGAAGGGTGTGGATATCCCTTCCAACGTGTCCAGAAGTGTCATGAAGGCGGCGCTCATGAGCTTGGAGGAGTCCCATCGGGCGGAGGTGGAAAGCACTGACGGCGTCAGCATCGCAGAGGACGGCCTAACAGTGGACCTTCGTAAGGAACCGGTGAGACCCACAAGTCCCGCCCTCTCTCACAGCAGCAATGTTTCCCAGCAATCCCTAGCAGGGCCAGGATCCCAACGTCCCAGGGGGGGCGGCCCGGATACCCTAGCAGATCGGCTAGCGGAATTGGGGGAAAGGGCAACGGAGCAAGAACGCATGCTTGTCATTCGGATGTGGCATGCGGAGCAGGCATCACAAGCCGTGGTACCCCGGGAGCCGTTGTCAGCTGTTGTACACAGATCAGGACGAGTTCAGTTTGCCAAGTTTGCAGACAGTAATGGGGACATTGATGGACATTTACAAGTTTTTGAAAGGACTTGTAAACTACACGATTTACCCAAGTCGGAGTGGGTGAGACACCTTGTGCCCACTCTGCATGGAGAGGCATCGGAGGCCTATCGAGGAGTGGCCACGGAGGACTGTGGGGATTACGACGAAGTTGCGAAGGCCCTCCTCCAGCGATTCTTCATCACTCCAGAGTCTTACAGGAAGAAGTTCAGAGATTTGCCCAAGAATCCTAGCAGCACCCATGAGGATTTCGCCACCCAGCTGCGGCAGTACGTGGTGAAGTGGGTGAAGGATTCGGAAGCCACTACATGGGACGCACTGATCGACCTGATCTGCAGGGAGCAGTTCTACCGCAGGTGCGCCCCAGAAGTGAAGGAGTGGGTGCTAGATCGGGAGCCACCCAGTTTAAAGATGGCTGCCCAGTTAGCAGACAAGTATGTGGCAATTCGGCCACAGGGGCAGAAGCGCTCAGCCAGCAGCCAGCTCCAAAAGACTGCACCACCAAGGGGACCCCCCTCTTCAGCTCATCGCCCCCAAAGACAAGCATCTTCCAACCCGGGTGCTCTTGGCCAGCAACCGCACCGCAGCGTCCCTGCAACTGATCAGAGATCATCGGTGCCACGACTGGAGAAGAAGTGCTACGGCTGTGGGAAAATCGGACATCTGAGGATGAACTGTCCTGCATCCCAAGCACCCCAGACTCGTGCCCCAAATCCGAGTGCTGGAGCCCGGCTCGCTTGTTTGACGAGAGGAGATGAGCCTACAGAGACTGTTCCCCCTCCAGTCAGTCCGATGGAGTGTGGCGAGAGACAGGTGCACTCTGCTGAGAGAGTCACCTGCATGGCCAAACAGCCCCTACACAACATGTGGAGGCACCTGCAGCCAGTCCACGTGGGACCCCTGTAGGGAGAAGGCCTAAGAGACTCTGGGGCCTCAATCACTGTGGTGAGCCCCCACCTTATAGATCCTGCTGCAGTATTGCAGGGTCGCACTGCCAAGGTCACCCTGGCAGATGGAATGGAGAAAGCGGTTCCCATGGCAAGAGTCTACCTGGACTGGGGAGCTGGACCAGAGTTGCGAGAAGTTGCCGTCATGGATGGTCTCCCAACTGATGTGGTCCTAGGAAATGATCCGGGTGGTGGGATCGTCACTACGTTTGTTGGCGCCATTTCCCGGAGTCAAGTTCCACAACCACCGTTGACATCAGCTACTCCAGCACAGCCCAGCCCAGAGGAAAAGACTACAGCTGCTAGACAACTGCCAGCACAGCCAACCACAGCATCAACCAGCCCAGAGGAAAAGATTAAAGCGGCTAGATCGGCACATCGACCCCGCATGCCTTTTGCCTCTGGTATACCTACGTCCCCTAGCAACGCAGAGGATGTTGGTTCCAGCTCGTTTGATCCTGTGGGGGTGCCCAATGATGCTCCTGACCCAAGTGGTTTGCCAACTCCGGCGGTGAGTATGAGAAACCACACTGACTTTTCCATGACTGACCCCTACCAGACTGACCCTAGTAGTCCCCACCTAGATCCCCCTGTAGAGTGTCCCAATTTAGGAGAGATTGAGGGCCACAGGCAGGAGTTTAGGGAGGCTCAACTCTCGGACCCATCCCCGAAAGGCATGAGGCGCCACTCTGGCAGCGGCCTTGACAGGGTTGGGGCAGGAAGTTTGACCTGGCGGGAAGGGTTAAGGTACAGGGTAGCCAGGAAAGTGGGAGGGGATAGACCAGATAGGGAATGTGTCCAACTGGTCCCCTCAGGGAACGTTCCTGCGCAACCGGTGTCGGTTGCCAGCGAAACCCCTTTGGACAGTAACCCGGAGACAGACCGTACCCTGAAGTGCCTGACACAGAGCTTACCCTGGTCTGGAATGTCGGATGACGCCCAGACCAACTGTAAGGCTGGTGCCATGCGTTGGCAGCTGGGGCACTCCAGTGGTTGTGTTGTCTCTGGGCCTCTGCCCATAGGAGAACCCTTGCAGCAAGTTGCTGTGGACATAGCAGGTCCCTTGCCTGTGCACAGTAGATCGGGGAAGACACACAGCCTCCCTGTAGTGGATGCCACACAGGATCTAGAGGCTGGTGGTCTGGCCGCCATCACTGTGGCACAGGTAGCGGACGAGGAGGGAAGAGTAGGCCTAGGTGACAGGGTAGGTTTCCCGAGTCATAGGTCGACAGAGGAGGATGGGAGGGCAGGTCTGACGGTTAGGGCAGACAGTTGCCAGATAGGTATGACGGAGGTGCAGTGCCTGGGGCACCATCTGGGAGGAGACAGGGGTAGGCCCAAACCAGAGGGGGTGGAGGCAACCGGAGGCTGTCCCCGACCCACATCACCCAGACCGGTACTGACCATAGAACCTGTAAGGCCCTACGGACACGTTGTCATTGACTTTAGTCCTGTAGTGAACCCCTTGACAGAGATGGCTAGGAAGGGCATTCCCAAGTCAGTGGACTTTGCACCCGCTTGCGAGTTGGCATTCCAGTCATTGAAGGAGGCTCGGGTACCCGCTCCAGTGCTGATGGCGCACATTCTTGACCAGGACTGTGTGTTACGAACTACTGCGCCACTGCACGGACTGGGAGTAGTACCGAGCCAGAAAGAGCCATATGGGCAGGAGCACCCTGTGGCCTGTTTGAGCAGAAAACTGCTATGGTGGGAGGTGGGGTATGCCACAATTGGGACACCTTGGGTGGCACTTATTTGTAACCAGCCCCCCACCGTGGTGACTTACCACCCACCAGTTCGGTGGCTGCAATCTACCTTGGGGAAATTGGACAGACTTTTGTGGTGGAGCCTTGAACTTGGACTTCAGGTGGACTATTTGAACATTGTGCACCCACGAAGAGGGGCCCACTACACTATGGATGAACTGTCTAGGCCGGAGCCTACACCCCCTAGGTAGCGTCCCCCTTCAACACAAGGGACTGCGGGATCAGGACCCAAATCGTTGGGACATGGGTCCCTGGTTGACCCGCTTGAATGGGGGGGGAGGAGTGTGGCCGGAGAGGCCTCAGCCACGTGGAAAATGGGCGCCGCGGCACTGAAGGGGTTAACCCCTAGTGCCCGACGCCATGTTGCGGACAATAGGCGCTTGGCGTCAATGTTAGACGTACTTACGGCGCTGGGCGCGGACTGTTTAAAAGTTTGTTTAATGATGTGTTTTAACATGTCATAGGTAGTGCTCTGTGCACAATTGTAAGAATTGCATGTTTAACTGTATTTATTTTATATTCAAGATGTGGTCATCTGTATATTTAAAGAGGAAAATGCACTTACTCTTATAGATGTCTGAATAATCATCTCTTATACTCTGGAAATAGGAAGTGGCATGCTAATGGCCCTGTCCTAGCAGAGAGGTGTGAAGGACAATACCTTTTGATGTGTAAGTTCCTTAGAGAGAGATGCTAATCACTGGGTCTATGGGCTTGGAACTTGTTTCATGTACCTGATTTAATTGATATACGAACCCTGAATGGCCGATGCAGGAAGGAAGACTGTTTGTTTGTATTGTAGCCTTCCTGTTGTAATCTCAAACACTGGGTTTGCCTGGAGAGATGTGACTGAGACAGAAACATTTGTATTTTGAAGCTATGTGATAAATTTATCAATAGTGAATGTTAATCTGATACCAAACGTCTGTGTCACAGGAAGGAGGATATTGTTTTATTGCACTTATATCCTTGTCAAATGTAATTTATTTATATTTTGTGCGATAACCAGATTGGTTGGAGACGACAGGGAGGGCTTACCCCCCTGTGGTACTATGTGGAAAACTGACATAAAAAGGAGACCTGCGTGCCTCCAGAGTTGTATTGTAGTTGTACCATCTTATTCTGCTGGAACATCTTGCTGTATGCTGTTGCCCCTAGCAATAGGGAAGAGTTCTCTTTAGAACTATATTTGAGCAAATAAACATCATTGCCTCAAGAAGATTGCTTCATCTTGTGACCTACAGGGTTATGCCAACCATAGCCCCGTCCTCCGGCTGTCCAGGGAAGCACCTAACGTCTCCAAGTTCCGCCTTCCGCCAGCTACCGGTAGAGGCATAGCAAGTGGCTAGTGGGGATTCGTCAGCACCACACAGGTGTGGTAAGACAGTGCGTCGGCACATACAGAGCAGAACCGTGGTTCCAAACGCCACGGCAGGTTAGGAGTTTGGTGGTGGCAGCATAAACCCGCCCACAATGTAGTGGGTGGAGTCAGTAACAGGCGGTTACTGACGGTAAGCGGGAATCCCCTATGTGGTCAGGCCACGTGTGACTTGACCTTCCATTCTGTGCGCAGCCAACGGGACGCGAAAGCGGCGAGTGCTTTCGTACGGGACCGTCCTGTCACAGAAATTGGTGGCATAGAGGTGGGATATTCCCAGGCGGCTTTTCATCACTCGATTGGAGAAGCCGAGTTACTCAGGAGAGGAGTAACTGCAGCGCAGGAGAACGCACAAGATGACGGACTTCAGCGGAACGTCTAAGGGCGATCTGGAGATCGTGTGCCAGGAGAAGGGTGTGGATATCCCTTCCAACGTGTCCAGAAGTGTCATGAAGGCGGCGCTCATGAGCTTGGAGGAGTCCCATCGGGCGGAGGTGGAAAGCACTGACGGCGTCAGCATCGCAGAGGACGGCCTAACAGTGGACCTTCGTAAGGAACCGGTGAGACCCACAAGTCCCGCCCTCTCTCACAGCAGCAATGTTTCCCAGCAATCCCTAGCAGGGCCAGGATCCCAACGTCCCAGGGGGGGCGGCCCGGATACCCTAGCAGATCGGCTAGCGGAATTGGGGGAAAGGGCAACGGAGCAAGAACGCATGCTTGTCATTCGGATGTGGCATGCGGAGCAGGCATCACAAGCCGTGGTACCCCGGGAGCCGTTGTCAGCTGTTGTACACAGATCAGGACGAGTTCAGTTTGCCAAGTTTGCAGACAGTAATGGGGACATTGATGGACATTTACAAGTTTTTGAAAGGACTTGTAAACTACACGATTTACCCAAGTCGGAGTGGGTGAGACACCTTGTGCCCACTCTGCATGGAGAGGCATCGGAGGCCTATCGAGGAGTGGCCACGGAGGACTGTGGGGATTACGACGAAGTTGCGAAGGCCCTCCTCCAGCGATTCTTCATCACTCCAGAGTCTTACAGGAAGAAGTTCAGAGATTTGCCCAAGAATCCTAGCAGCACCCATGAGGATTTCGCCACCCAGCTGCGGCAGTACGTGGTGAAGTGGGTGAAGGATTCGGAAGCCACTACATGGGACGCACTGATCGACCTGATCTGCAGGGAGCAGTTCTACCGCAGGTGCGCCCCAGAAGTGAAGGAGTGGGTGCTAGATCGGGAGCCACCCAGTTTAAAGATGGCTGCCCAGTTAGCAGACAAGTATGTGGCAATTCGGCCACAGGGGCAGAAGCGCTCAGCCAGCAGCCAGCTCCAAAAGACTGCACCACCAAGGGGACCCCCCTCTTCAGCTCATCGCCCCCAAAGACAAGCATCTTCCAACCCGGGTGCTCTTGGCCAGCAACCGCACCGCAGCGTCCCTGCAACTGATCAGAGATCATCGGTGCCACGACTGGAGAAGAAGTGCTACGGCTGTGGGAAAATCGGACATCTGAGGATGAACTGTCCTGCATCCCAAGCACCCCAGACTCGTGCCCCAAATCCGAGTGCTGGAGCCCGGCTCGCTTGTTTGACGAGAGGAGATGAGCCTACAGAGACTGTTCCCCCTCCAGTCAGTCCGATGGAGTGTGGCGAGAGACAGGTGCACTCTGCTGAGAGAGTCACCTGCATGGCCAAACAGCCCCTACACAACATGTGGAGGCACCTGCAGCCAGTCCACGTGGGACCCCTGTAGGGAGAAGGCCTAAGAGACTCTGGGGCCTCAATCACTGTGGTGAGCCCCCACCTTATAGATCCTGCTGCAGTATTGCAGGGTCGCACTGCCAAGGTCACCCTGGCAGATGGAATGGAGAAAGCGGTTCCCATGGCAAGAGTCTACCTGGACTGGGGAGCTGGACCAGAGTTGCGAGAAGTTGCCGTCATGGATGGTCTCCCAACTGATGTGGTCCTAGGAAATGATCCGGGTGGTGGGATCGTCACTACGTTTGTTGGCGCCATTTCCCGGAGTCAAGTTCCACAACCACCGTTGACATCAGCTACTCCAGCACAGCCCAGCCCAGAGGAAAAGACTACAGCTGCTAGACAACTGCCAGCACAGCCAACCACAGCATCAACCAGCCCAGAGGAAAAGATTAAAGTGGCTAGATCGGCACATCGACCCCGCATGCCTTTTGCCTCTGGTATACCTACGTCCCCTAGCAACGCAGAGGATGTTGGTTCCAGCTCGTTTGATCCTGTGGGGGTGCCCAATGATGCTCCTGACCCAAGTGGTTTGCCAACTCCGGCGGTGAGTATGAGAAACCACACTGACTTTTCCATGACTGACCCCTACCAGACTGACCCTAGTAGTCCCCACCTAGATCCCCCTGTAGAGTGTCCCAATTTAGGAGAGATTGAGGGCCACAGGCAGGAGTTTAGGGAGGCTCAACTCTCGGACCCATCCCCGAAAGGCATGAGGCGCCACTCTGGCAGCGGCCTTGACAGGGTTGGGGCAGGAAGTTTGACCTGGCGGGAAGGGTTAAGGTACAGGGTAGCCAGGAAAGTGGGAGGGGATAGACCAGATAGGGAATGTGTCCAACTGGTCCCCTCAGGGAACGTTCCTGCGCAACCGGTGTCGGTTGCCAGCGAAACCCCTTTGGACAGTAACCCGGAGACAGACCGTACCCTGAAGTGCCTGACACAGAGCTTACCCTGGTCTGGAATGTCGGATGACGCCCAGACCAACTGTAAGGCTGGTGCCATGCGTTGGCAGCTGGGGCACTCCAGTGGTTGTGTTGTCTCTGGGCCTCTGCCCATAGGAGAACCCTTGCAGCAAGTTGCTGTGGACATAGCAGGTCCCTTGCCTGTGCACAGTAGATCGGGGAAGACACACAGCCTCCCTGTAGTGGATGCCACACAGGATCTAGAGGCTGGTGGTCTGGCCGCCATCACTGTGGCACAGGTAGCGGACGAGGAGGGAAGAGTAGGCCTAGGTGACAGGGTAGGTTTCCCGAGTCATAGGTCGACAGAGGAGGATGGGAGGGCAGGTCTGACGGTTAGGGCAGACAGTTGCCAGATAGGTATGACGGAGGTGCAGTGCCTGGGGCACCATCTGGGAGGAGACAGGGGTAGGCCCAAACCAGAGGGGGTGGAGGCAACCGGAGGCTGTCCCCGACCCACATCACCCAGACCGGTACTGACCATAGAACCTGTAAGGCCCTACGGACACGTTGTCATTGACTTTAGTCCTGTAGTGAACCCCTTGACAGAGATGGCTAGGAAGGGCATTCCCAAGTCAGTGGACTTTGCACCCGCTTGCGAGTTGGCATTCCAGTCATTGAAGGAGGCTCGGGTACCCGCTCCAGTGCTGATGGCGCACATTCTTGACCAGGACTGTGTGTTACGAACTACTGCGCCACTGCACGGACTGGGAGTAGTACCGAGCCAGAAAGAGCCATATGGGCAGGAGCACCCTGTGGCCTGTTTGAGCAGAAAACTGCTATGGTGGGAGGTGGGGTATGCCACAATTGGGACACCTTGGGTGGCACTTATTTGTAACCAGCCCCCCACCGTGGTGACTTACCACCCACCAGTTCGGTGGCTGCAATCTACCTTGGGGAAATTGGACAGACTTTTGTGGTGGAGCCTTGAACTTGGACTTCAGGTGGACTATTTGAACATTGTGCACCCACGAAGAGGGGCCCACTACACTATGGATGAACTGTCTAGGCCGGAGCCTACACCCCCTAGGTAGCGTCCCCCTTCAACACAAGGGACTGCGGGATCAGGACCCAAATCGTTGGGACATGGGTCCCTGGTTGACCCGCTTGAATGGGGGGGGAGGAGTGTGGCCGGAGAGGCCTCAGCCACGTGGAAAATGGGCGCCGCGGCACTGAAGGGGTTAACCCCTAGTGCCCGACGCCATGTTGCGGACAATAGGCGCTTGGCGTCAATGTTAGACGTACTTACGGCGCTGGGCGCGGACTGTTTAAAAGTTTGTTTAATGATGTGTTTTAACATGTCATAGGTAGTGCTCTGTGCACAATTGTAAGAATTGCATGTTTAACTGTATTTATTTTATATTCAAGATGTGGTCATCTGTATATTTAAAGAGGAAAATGCACTTACTCTTATAGATGTCTGAATAATCATCTCTTATACTCTGGAAATAGGAAGTGGCATGCTAATGGCCCTGTCCTAGCAGAGAGGTGTGAAGGACAATACCTTTTGATGTGTAAGTTCCTTAGAGAGAGATGCTAATCACTGGGTCTATGGGCTTGGAACTTGTTTCATGTACCTGATTTAATTGATATACGAACCCTGAATGGCCGATGCAGGAAGGAAGACTGTTTGTTTGTATTGTAGCCTTCCTGTTGTAATCTCAAACACTGGGTTTGCCTGGAGATGTGACTGAGACAGAAACATTTGTATTTTGAAGCTATGTGATAAATTTATCAATAGTGAATGTTAATCTGATACCAAACGTCTGTGTCACAGGAAGGAGGATATTGTTTTATTGCACTTATATCCTTGTCAAATGTAATTTATTTATATTTTGTGCGATAACCAGATTGGTTAGAGAAGACAGGGAGGGCTTACCCCCCTGTGGTACTATGTGGAAAACTGACATAAAAAGGAGACCTGCGTGCCTCCAGAGTTGTATTGTAGTTGTACCATCTTATTCTGCTGGAACATCTTGCTGTATGCTGTTGCCCCTAGCAATAGGGAAGAGTTCTCTTTAGAACTATATTTGAGCAAATAAACATCATTGCCTCAAGAAGATTGCTTCATCTTGTGACCTACAGGGTTATGCCAACCATAGCCCCGTCCTCCGGCTGTCCAGGGAAGCACCTAACGTCTCCAAGTTCCGCCTTCCGCCAGCTACCGGTAGAGGCATAGCAAGTGGCTAGTGGGGATTCGTCAGCACCACACAGGTGTGGTAAGACAGTGCGTCGGCACATATAGAGCAGAACCGTGGTTCCAAACGCCATGGCAGGTTAGGAGTTTGGTTGTGGCAGCATAAACCCGCCCACAATGTAGTGGGTGGAGTCAGTAACAGGCAGTTACTGACGGTAAGCGGGAATCCCCTATGTGGTCAGGCCTCGTGTGACTTGACCTTCCATTCTGTGCGCAGCCAACGGGACGCGAAAGCGGCAAATGCTTTCGTACGGGACCGTCCTGTCACAACAGGTAAAGGGAGTCATTCAGACAGCAGCAAATTAGTTAGCAGTTGGGCAAAACCATGGCCCTCATTCCGAGTTGTTCGCTCGCTAGCTGCTTTTAGCAGCTTTGCACACGCTAAGCCGCCGCCTACTGGGAGTGAATCTTAGCATAGTAGAATTGCGAACGAAAGATTAGCGAAATTGCGATTAGAAATTTATTTGCAGTTTCTGAGTAGCTCGAGACTTACTCTGCCACTGCGATCAGTTCAGTCAGTTTCGTTCCTGGTTTGACGTCACAAACACACCCAGCGTTCACTCAGACACTCCCCCGTTTCTCCAGACACTCCCGCGTTTTTCCCAGAAACGGCTGCGTTTTTTCGCACACACCCATAAAACGGCCAGTTTCCGCCCAGAAACACCCACTTCCTGTCAATCACACTCCGATCACCAGAACGAAGAAATTTCTTCATAAAGCCGTGAGTAAAATACCAAACTTATTAGCAAATTTACTTGGCGCAGACGCACTGCGAACATTGCGCATGTGCATTAGCGACTAATCGCTCCGTTGCGAGAAAAAAATAACGAGCGAAAACTCGGAATGAGGGCCCATGTGCACTGCAGGGGGGGCAGATATAACATGTGCAGAGTGAGTTAGATTTGGGTAGGTTATATTGTTTCTGTGCAGAGTAAATACTGGCTGCTTTATTTTTACACTGCAATTTAGATTTCAGTTTCAGTTTCAACACACCCCACCCAAATCTAACTCTCTCTGCACATGTTACATCTGCCCCACCTGCAGTGCACATGGTTTTACCCAACTGCTAACACATTTTCTGCTGCGATCAACTCTGAATTACCCTCAGGATCCACATTAAACACATAGGATCACTGTGACATAGAATCCACGTTAAATGAATGAGACTCGTGTGTATTTCTCACTAGGGATGTGATTCAGAGATGGACACAGGTCGTTGCATATTCAGAAAGATCTGCGTTTATCTCCTCAGATGCCGGGAGCCGCGCAGCACAGGTCAAGGCCGCCCAGCATGTGTGACGTGTCGCCTCCTGATGCTTGCGTAATTACATTGCGGATGCACCAAGTTAAGGTTGACCCCTGCCGCTAATGTGCACTGTAACTTGACAAGCGGACGCTACTGTGCGGTGTAATGTGACTAACGGACGCTACTGTGTGGTGTACTGTGACTAACGGACGCTACTGTGCGGTGTAATGTGACTAATGGACGCTACTGTGCGGTGTAATGTGACTAATGGACGCTACTGTGCGGTGTAATGTGACTAACGGACGCTACTGTACGGTGTAATCTGATTAACGGACACTACTGTGCGGTGTAATGTGACTAACAGACACTACTGTGCGGTGTAATGTGACTAACAGACACTACTGTGCGGTGTACTGTGACTAACGGACGCTACTGTGTGGTGTACTGTGACTAACGGACGCTACTGTGCGGTGTAATGTGACTAACGGACGCTACTGTGTGGTGTACTGTGACTAATGGACGCTACTGTGCGGTGTAATGTGACTAACGGACACTAATGTGCAGTGTAATGTGACTAACGGCCGCTACTGTGCGGTGTAATGTAACTAACGGACGCTACTGTGCGGTGTAATGTGACTAACAGACGCTACTGTGTGGTGTACTGTGACTAACGGACGCTACTGTGCGGTGTAATGTGACTAACGGATGCTACTGTGCGGTGTAATGTGACTAATGGACGCTACTGTGCGGTGTAATGTGACTAACGGACGCTACTGTACGGTGTAATCTGATTAACGGACACTACTGTGCGGTGTAATGTGACTAACAGACACTACTCTGCGGTGTAATCTGATTAACGGACACTACTGTGCGGTGTAATGTGACTAACGGATGCTACTGTGCGGTGTAATCTGATTAACGGCCGCTACTGTGCGGTGTAATGTGACTGACGGACACCACTGTGCGGTGTAATGTGACTAACAGACACTACTGTGCGGTGTAATGTGACTAACGGACACTACTGTGCGGTGTAATGTGACTAACGGACGCTACTGTACGGTGTAATCTGATTAACGGACACTACTGTGCGGTGTAATGTGACTAACAGACACTACTGTGTGGTGTAATCTGATTAACGGACACTACTGTGCGGTGTAATGTGACTAACGGACGCTACTGTGCGGTGTAATCTGATTAACGGACACTACTGTGTGGTGTAATGTGACTAACGGACACTACTGTGCAGTGTAATGTGACTAACGGACGCTACTGTGCGGTGTAATGTGACTAACGGACGCTACTGTGCGGTGTAATGTGACTAACGGACAGTACTGTGCTGTGTAATCTGATTAACGGGCACTACTGTGCGGTGTAATGTGACTAACGGACACTACTGTGCAGTGTAATGTGACTAGCGGACGCTACTGTGCGGTGTAATGTGACTAATGGACGCTACTGTGCGGTGTAATCTGACTAACGGCCGCTACTGCGCGGTGTAATGTGACTAACGGACGATACTGCGTGGTGTAATGTGACTAACGGACGCTACTGTGCGGTGTAATCTGACTAACGGATGCTACTGTGCGGTGTAATGTGACTAACGGATGCTACTGTGCGGTGTAATGTGACTAACAAATGCTACTGTGCGGTGTAATGTGACTAACGGACGCTACTGCGCGGTGTAATGTGACTAACGGACGCTACTGCGCAGTGTAATGTGACTAACGGACGCTACTGCGCGGTGTAATCTGACTAACGGACGCTACTGCGCGGTGTAATGTGACTAACGGACGCTACTGTGCGGTGTAATATGACTAACGGACGCCACTGTGCGGTGTAATGTGACTAACGGACGCTACTGTTCGGTGTAATGTGACTAACGGACGCTACTGTGCGGTGAAATGTGACTAACGGACGCTACTGTGCGGTGTAATGTGACTAACGGACGCTACTGCGCAGTGTAATCTGAATTTTTACTATTTTGTGGCCATGCCCCTTCAATATAAAGCCACACCCCTAAAGGAAACGTTCGCCCTGAGCTCCACAAGGTCTAGAACCGGCCCTGTCACCAATTTAAGATTTTTAACTCTTTTTTTCTTTTCAAATGTAACATGAACCCAATTCAGTACAGGAGAGGTGGCGCCGAAACGTACCCTTCCTCCGGGCACCATGGCACCTAGCTACACCTCTGGTTGTAGTAACTCACATTCACAACTCTCTGTGGCTATTTGTATTGTGTATACTACTACTTATTATTATTGCTTGCCTGAGCTGGTATACACAGTAACCGCCTGAGCTCCATGACTTTGTCTGTAGCATTTGCTGTGGGAGTGACTACTGCTGCTGCAGGGTAAGTGCTGTGCTCTGATTGGCTCTCTGAGTCAGTGAGAGCCAATCAGAGCTAGCAGTGTGCCCTGTTGCCTAGCAGCAGCCTAGAGAGGGGAGGGGACTGAGCAGTCAGAAAGCCTCCAACGAACGGTAGATGCTAGAATCAAGTTGGAGAAAGGACCTCTAACGTCAGGGGGAGGAGCCACAACACCAGGGGGAGGAGCTAGGCCAGCAGGATAGTTCTTCTATCCACGCCACCAACTACTTCCTTTAGTAACCCGGTGGCAAGCGGAGCGAGCCACCGAGCCAGAAGAATGGCAAGCAAAGCGAGCCCGCAAGGGTACATTTTGTGTACCCTGTTCGGGCATGGCTCCTCCCCCTGGTGATGTGGCTCATCCCCTGGTGACGTCAGAGGTCCGGTCCCCAACTTGGTTTTAGTCCTTACTTCTAACGAACCTAGGAAGCTTCATTGGTACAGACACAGCAGCTAGGAGAGGCATAGCTATTAGGAATTAGAAAAAAAAGCCACTATCGGAACACTATCGAATGATTACCATTCCATGGTAACAAACATCGGAAGGGCACCATTGAATGCTAAAAAAAAAAAACGGGTGTGGTTCATTAGGTCGACATACATTGGGTCGACCACATTTTAGTCGACATGCATTAGGTCGACGTGGTCATTAGGTCGACGTGTGCTAGGTCGACGTAGAAAAAAAGGTTGACATGAGTTTTTGTTACCTTTTTGGGTGTTGATTTCTTCGAAAAGTGATGGGGAACACCAATTAGTGCACCGAAACCCCTCGCATGGCTCGCGGCTTCGAGCGTGGTGTCTCGCTTCGTTACCGCAGCGCTCGGTACAGGTTACCGTTCCCAATTGTAGTCCACGTGAATCGAAGTATGAAAAAGGTTAAAAATGAAAAAATTGTGAAAAACTCATGTCGACCTTTTTCCATGTCGACCTAGTCACCATGTCGACCAAATTCATGTTGACCTAATGACCGCTATCCAAAAAAAACTACCATAGAAAAAACATTGATGGTTCTGGAACATCAGTCATCAATGTCCATCCCTGGCACACAGTGCTCTGCTCCTGGGCTCCCCCCTCTGTATGTGTGCCCTCACCTGTGGTACAGCGCCTCCCTTATCTATTCACTAGCTCGCCACAGGGGAGGCCCAGGAACAGAGCACTGCGTCCCTCCTGCAATGGGTCATGTAAGGAGGTATAGATAATGGACAGGTGTCACATTACCTGAGAGACAGGGCCTGGTCACCTCACACACACATTGTGAGACAGGGTGGTATTTATGTGACCGACGGTCGTGAGACCGACGGTCACATGACCTACTCCAGCATCCCGACCCCCACTATCCCGATGGTCGGCATGCCGACCAACAGGGACTATTTCCACTCGTGGGTGTCCACGACACCCAGAGAGTGGGAATAGAACCCGTGGCGACCTACGGTCGCCACCGAGCCCGCAAGGGGCTTGCTGCACTCGCCCCTCCCTGCCGGGATCCCGGTGTCGGTATGCTGCCGGGATCCCGACGTCGGTAAGCTGACCGGCGGTCAGGAGACCGCCGGTCAGCCATACTACACCCGTGAGACAGGCTATATATCACACACACACACTGAGAGGCAGACTATATATCACGCACACACTGAGAGACAGACAGGCTATATATCACACACACTGAGACACAGACAGGCTATATATCACACACACTGAGAGACAGACAGGCTATATATCACACACACACTGAGAGACAGGCTGTATATCACACACACTGAGAGACAGACAGGCTATATATCACACACACTGAGAGACAGACAGGCTATATATCACACACACTGAGAGACAGACAGGCTATATATCACACACACTGAGAGACAGGCTATATATCACACACACTGAGAGACAGACAGGCTATATATCACACACACTGAGAGACAGGCTATATATCACACACACTGAGAGACAGACAGGCTATATATCACACACACTGAGAGACAGACAGGCTATATATCACACACACTGCGAGACAGACAGGCCATATATCACACACACTGAGAGACAGGCTATATATCACACACACACTGAGAGACAGACTATATATCACACTCACTGAGAGACAGACAGGCTATATATCACACACACTGAGAGACAGACAGGCTATATATCACACACACTGAGAGACAGGCTATATATCACACACACCGAGAGACAGACAGGCTATATATCACACACACTGAGAGACAGACAGGCTATATATCACACACACTGCGAGACAGACAGGCTATATATCACACACACTGAGAGACAGGCTATATATCACACACACTGAGAGACAGACAGGCTATATATCACACACACTGAGAGACAGGCTATATATCACACACACTGAGAGACAGGCTATATATCACACACACACTGAGAGACAGACAGACTATATATCACACTCACTGAGAGACAGATAGAATATATATCACACACACTGAGAGACAGACAGGCTATATATCACACACACTGAGAGACAGACAGGCTATATATCACACACACTGAGAGAAAGACAGGCTATATATCACACACACTGAGAGACAGACAGGCTATATATCACACACACTGAGAGACAGACAGGCTATATATCACACACACTGAGAGACAGACAGACTATGTATCACACTCACTGAGAGACAGACAGAATATATATCACACACACTGAGAGACAGACAGGCTATATA
The DNA here is from genome assembly GCF_028390025.1 of Pseudophryne corroboree. Lineage (NCBI taxonomy): Eukaryota > Metazoa > Chordata > Amphibia > Anura > Myobatrachidae > Pseudophryne > Pseudophryne corroboree. The sequence continues at coordinate 156,585,295 of NC_086455.1, forward strand.
TTACACACACTGAGAGACAGGCTGTATATCACACACACTGAGAGACAGACAGGCTATATATCACACACACACACTGAGAGAAAGACAGGTTATATATCACACACACTGAGAGACAGACAGGCTATATATTACACACACTGAGAGACAGACAGGCTATATATTACACACACTGAGAGACAGGCTGTATATCACACACACTGAGAGACAGACAGGCTATATATCACACACACAAGACAGGCTATATATCACACACACTGAGAGAAAGACAGGTTATATATCACACATACTGAGAGACAGACAGGCTATATATCACACACACTGAGAGACAGACAGGCTATATATCACACACACTGATACCCCTTTTCCACTAGCATTTTTAAACATGGGTAAATGCGCGGGGGCACGCATTTACCTGTGTTTTTCCCTAGTGGAAACGGGTCCCCCGGCAAATTCCCGGATCAAGTGATCCGGGAATCCTACCCTGGTAGCTAGCCGGGTTGAACACGTGTTCAACCCGGTAAGCTGTCTAGTGTGAACGAGAGCCGTATCGAGGCGACATGGCTCCCGTTCACAGTGGATAGGGAGGGCGGCGCTGGGAGAACATGTGATCTCCCAGCGCCGCCCCTGCCGCGTCACTAGCGCGTCACCAACCCGGCAATTGCCGGGTTGGTGAGCGCTGTCTGCAGGGGGCTGTAGCACGGGTCGCAGCCGAGTCAGGCGACACGGCTGCGACCCGTGCTACGCTAGTGGAAAAGGGGTGTGAGAAACAGACAGGCTATATATCACACACACACTGAGAGACAGACAGACAATGTATCACACACACTACCCCTTTTCCACTAGCATTTTTAAACACGGGTAAATGCGCATTTACCCGTGTTTTTCCCTAGTGGAAACGGGTCCCCCGGCAAATTCCCGGATCAAGTGATCCGGGAATCCTACCCTGGTAGCTAGCCGGGTTGAACACGTGTTCAACCCGGTAAGCTGTCTAGTGTGAACGGGAGCCGTATCAAGGCGACATGGCTCCCGTTCACAGTGGACGCCGGGAAAACGCTGAGTTACCACCCAGAAACGCCCCTTTCCTGTCAATCATTCACCGATCAGCAGTGCGACTGAAAAGCGCCGCAGAATCCACAGCAAATCTGCTAAGTTTTTGGTTAAATAACTAAGCGCATGCGCCCTGCGTGCCTTGCGCATGCGCAGTTTGCAACAAATCGCAGCATAGCGAAAATCGGCAACGAGCGAACAACTCGGAATGACCTCCATAGATTGTAAGCTCACTGGGGCAGGAACTGATGTGAATGACTAAATATTCTCTGTAAAGCGCCACGGAATATGTGTGCACTATGGGGGTCATTCCGAGTTGTTTGCTCGTTATTTTTTTCTCGCAACGGAGCGATTAGTCGCTAATGCGCATGCGCAATGTCCGCAGTGCAACTGCGCCAAGTAAATTTGCTATGCAGTTAGGTATTTTACTCACGGCATTACGAGGTTTTTTCTTCGTTCTGGTGATCGTAGTGTGATTGACAGGAAGTGGGTGTTTCTGGGCGGAAACTGGCCGTTTTATGGGAGTGTGTGAAAAAACGCTACCGTTTCTGGGAAAAACGCGGGAGTGGCTGGAGAAACGGGGGAGTGTCTGGGCGAACGCTGGGTGTGTTTGTGACGTCAAACCAGGAACGACAAGCACTGAACTGATCGCACTGGCAGAGTAAGTCTCGAGCTACCCAGAAACTGCACAGAGAAATCTTATCGCAATATTGCGAATCTTTCGTTCGCAATTTTGATAAGCTAAGATTCACTCCCAGTAGGCGGCGGCTTAGCGTGAGCAAAGCTGCTAAAAGCAGCTTGCGAGCGAACAACTCGGAAAGACCACCTATATAAATAACTGGTAATAATAACACCCAAACCAGAATATTTTCCTAATACACAATCTGATTTAGCATAAAACTGTGTCTTTCATGTTCACCTTCTCGTTCCACTTTCACACTACATTGCTGGGAATTTGCCCGGTATAATAAGCCAGCAATTCCCGTGTCTAGGCCCATCCCTGGTAAAGAGCGGGGTCGGGAACACGGGACTTTGTCACAGGTAGTTTGCGTTTACGCTAAGCCATACTTACCTACTCTCCCAGAATGGCCGGGAGGCTCCCGAAGATTGGGTGGTACTCTCCCGGCCCCCCGGAAGAGAGGGCAAGTCTCCTGGCCAGCAGTACCTGCCTGTACTTCCCCCGCAGCTGCACACGAGCTCCCGCAGACTGGGGGGTTGATGACGTGATTTACTGTAAATCGCGTCATCGTGGCCCCGCCCTCTGTCTCACAATGCCTGTATTGTCAGCATTGTGTAGCGGGGATGGGTCCACGATGACGCAATTTTACGGACACCTCCCCCCGCTCCGCCCCTATCCAGCATCACCCCTCCTCCGTAACGCCCTCAGTATGCCAAGCCACTCCCCCCGCCATGCTGGGCTGGCTGCCTTCTCCCGGAGGACGCAGCCTGAATATCGGCAAGTATGCGCTAAGCAAAATCCCAGATTGCGGCACGTTCACGTGCAATAACCCGTGATTTTGCTTCTAGTGTGAAAGGGGTTTTGGAAAGGTCCACACAACAGGAAATTCTGTGTGTTTCTGTAAAACTTAAGGGCCCTACACACTTAAAGATTTCTCATAATGGCCGTCGTTCATATCATTCAGTGTGTAGGCACCAACGATGAACGATGCGCGGCCTCGCGCTCGTTCATCGTTGGTGCCGGGTCGCTTATGCATGCAGCCCAATATGGACAATCTTGTCCATATTAGCTTGCACTGCTATGAAGCCGGGTGCGGGGGGGGATTGAAGAAACTTCACTCCCCACGTCAAGTCCCCCCCGCCGCCGGGTTGCCTGTCGGCCGTATCCGCCGTCGGGCAGCTTGGCGGCGGATCGCCAAGTGTGTAGGGGGCAAAGGCCTTCTCACTTCACACTAGAGGGCCCATTTATCAACGCGTTTTATCTATTCAAAACGCGACGCATATGACAAATGGCCAATCAGCTCCCAACTGTCATGTGTTTAAAATACGAGTTTTAAATAGCTAGAACGCATTGATAAATGGGCCCCTAGGTCAGAATAATTCCCATATCACTTCCCATGAACAATCTGTTTTCAAATGTCAAAGCCTTGTAAAACAACATAGCTCTGAAATCCCTTCCTGTACGTTCATAGCCCATTCATTTACACATGCGTTGCTACAATTCCAGAACTGCGCACAGCGCATTAAATATAATATGCTAAAGTACGTGTAATATGATAATTCACATGAAAATGGCACTGCAGCACAAGGAATCAAGGCCCCCATTTATCAAGCCTTGGAGAGTGAGAAATAACACGGTGATTAAGCACCAGCCAATCAGCTCCTAACTGCCATGTCACAGGCTGGGTTTGAAAAATGACAATTAGGAGCTGATTAGTTGGTACTTTATCACTGTACTATTTATCACTCTCCAAGGCTTGATAAATCTGGGTCTAATTATTGTATAGATGCAGGGTTTAAGTTTGTGCACTAAGTGGCCGGAACAAGCCCTCGGGGGGCCCAGAGCACCCAAGACAGAAGGGCCCCCCCGCCGACCACCAGCACCTCCCCCGGTCACAGGCAACGGGAGCCGCACTGCAGCAGGGGGAGAAGAGAAGGCACCAGGCTGCCGGGGCAGGAGGGATCCACGCTGCCGGGGGAGGAGTGAGGCTGTGCATGCGGCTTCCTCCCACCTCCTTTCGGGTAGCACGGTCGGGGACTGAGTCAAGCAATCTCCAGCCTCCGCCTCCAGCGGCATCTCTCCTGGCAGCAGCGAAGGCTGGAGATTGCTTGACTCAGTCCCTGACCGTGCTGACCGAGAGGAGGGGGGAGGAAGCGCAACGTAGATCCCTCCTGCCCCGGCAACCTGAAGAGCGGTGCAGAGCTCTGGCCGGGGGGCCCCTTAAGACAGGGGGGCCCGGGGTCAGTACCTGGGCATCTCCCTTAATCCGGCTCTGCACACTGTGTTCCTTTCCAATTCTAGGCTACACATAAGAATGAATGTGATTGGCCAGTCAGGTCTACACTATGGGGCTTATTCAGACCTGGACACGCACAGCAGCGATCAGGTCTGAAATGCGCCCACGCCGCGGTGCGCCGGAGCATGCCAGACAGCCGACGGCTGTCTTAGCCCTGCGATTGCCTCTGCCTGATTGACAGGCAGAGGCTGTCGCTGTGCGGGCCGGCGGCGTTTGGCCGCCGTTTAGGGGGCGCGGTCCGGGCAATGCAGGTGTGTCTGGACTGTTGGGGGGTGGGCCACAGCGGCTGTGTGACGTCACACACAGCTGCTGCGACCTGGGCAGCGACGAGTAGCTCCCTGCCAATGCGCAGGAGCTGCGCTGGTAGGGAGCTACTCCTACAGTACAAAAAGCATCGCCGCTTTGTGATGTTTTTGTACTTGTGCGATGGGGCAGAGACTGACATGCGGGGCGGACTAGCCCTGTGCTGGGCGTCCCCCGGCATGTCAGGGAAGCTGACCGTAGCTGTGCTGAATTTAGCACATCTACGATCAACTCGGAATGATCCCCTTAGAGCGGAAGGTCTGGCATACAGACTCCACAGCCCTGGTTACAAAACATCTTTCTATTTACAGTAAATCTGTCTGGATGGTTTAACTTAGGTTCAGGAATCTCATTTTTGAGCTTCTTTTGCTCTGTCTGGAGCAGACAGTCTATTAAATGGATCTTGCACAATGTTATAATGCTTGAAGCTGGTTAGCCGTAACTTGAGTTGGTGACGACGGACCGTTCTCAATGGGAGTGCCCATGAAAGTGTATTTTAAATATTTATTCCAGATAATAAATGTTATCTTGGAGACCAGTGACCTGCATAAAACGTCAATAAAATCCTGTTACGTACTTCTAATATCGTCATCATTTTCTGTGTTATGATGAGGTGTAGTGTATTTCACCAGTTCCCTACAGCGCCCACAGCTAACAAGCTGTGTGGACTTTGGAATGTAGTGTTTTATCAAGCTAAACGGGTGTATTTCCGTGACTATAAACTATTGCACAAATCTGCCGTCAGTTGATTAGGGTGTCTCTAGAAGAGTACAACATCTGTTAAGCACAGTGTTATTTCTTCATTTGGAATAGAGAAGATGAGAGCCCACCAAATTATTTTCAGTGTTTTCCGATTGCCCCATCTTTGATCGCTAGCTGAAAATGTTCGCTGCGCAGCGATGATGCAAAAAAACGGCACTTCTGCGCATGCGGCGCAATGCGCACGCGCAACGTACTTTCACAACGGCCGATGTAGTTTACCACATGGTCTAGCGAAGCGTTTCAGTCGCACTGCTGGCCGCAGAGTGATTGACATGAAGTTGGCGTCTCTGGGTGTCAACTGACCGTTTTCAGGGAGTGTTCGAAAAAACGCAGGCGTGCCAGGAAAAACGTAGGCGTGGCTGGGCGAACGCAGGGCGTGTTTGTGACGTCAAAACAGGAACTGAACAGTCTGAAGTGATCGCAAGCGCTGAGTAGGTCTGAAGCTACTCTGAAACTGCACAAAATTATTTTGTAGCTGCTCTGCGATCCTTTCGTTCGCACTTCTGCTAAGCTAAGATACACTCCCCAGTGGGAGGCGGCATAGCATTTGCCCGGCTGCTAAAAACTGCTAGCGAGCGAACAACTCGGAATGACCACGTTTATTATTTAAACAGTGAAATGGACTGTCGCATTCTCATGCCCTCTTTACTTCAACACTTGTAGATCATTGAGAGACTCTGGGGTCTATTTACTAAGCCGTGGATGGAGATAAAGTACCAGCCAAACAACTCCAAACTGCCATATCACAGGCTGTGTTTGAAAAATGACAGTTATGAGCTGATTGGATGGTACTTTATCTCCGTCTACTTTATCTCCATCCACGGCTTAGTAAATAGACCCCTATGTCACATTATTTATTAGCGGTCATTTATATAGCACAATCATGCTCTGCAGCACTTTACACAGTAATAACAGAGATCTGGGTTTGAAGGGACAGAGGGATAAACTATGGCACATTAGGTGTGTGCAGAGTATTATATTTTGGTTCTGGCAGATTGTTCCCTCATATGGGGTATGGTGAGCGCTCCACTCCGGACTTCCGACGCAGCCTGCAGCTCCTATCAAGCCTGCCGGAGTGTGGCCCTCCAGCCAGGAAAACCCCTGCCTCGCCTGACTGCTTCCACAGGCCCCGGCTCTGAAACCACTGCAGGACTAGCATTTCCCCTGCTTTGCTGCCTGTGTGGGTCCCCGGGGGGCTGCAGGGGAAAGTTCTGGAGTGTGTGGACTGCTCTTCCAGATGCAGCTGCAGCCTCAAGTTTGTTACTATCCGTGGGCGCTTCTTGCATTAACAGAGGCATTTCCCATCGGCTGCATTATGGCGTCTCCTCAGCTCTCCCAGGGAACACTGGGACCGCACCTGCCCCCCCAGCAAATACACCGGGACCACCTCAAGGTAAGGGGGGGGGAGAACACAAGGACTGTACTCTGAGCGAGGTGGGAGAACGCCGAGAGCTGTCTCAGCCTAGCGGGGACTTTTCTTCGGGATACTGCTACTAGGGGGATTACCACTCCCGCCTGGACCACCCCTATGAGAGCAGACATTTATGTATCTTTGTTATCAGTTTGTGTCATCAGCTTTTTAGGTTTTTCTTTCTCTCATCCATTAAATTCTGTGTGTACTGTCTATCAGGGCCGGACTGCCCATCTGGCACTTAGTTACATAGGGGGTCATTCCGAGTTGATCGTAGCTGTGCTAAATTTAGCACAGCTACGATCAGGCACTCAGACATGCGGGGGGGACGCCCAGCACAGCCCCCCCCCCCCCCCTGCAGAAATGCAAAAGCATCGCACAGCGTGATGCTTTTGCATTTGAGGAGCAACTCCCGGCCAGCGCAGCTCCTGCGGCTGGCCCGGGAGAACGTCACGCAGCCGCTGCGGCCCGCCCCCCCCCAACGGTCCGGCCACGCCTGCATTGGCCGGACTATGACCCCGAAGCGGCGGCTTAGCGCCGCCGTCCAGCCCCCTCCCGTCCAGCGACCGCCTTTGCCTGTCAATCAGGCAGAGGCGATCGCTAAAGAACAACGGCCTTCGCCCGTCCAGCATGTGCCGGCACACTGCGGCGTCGGCGCATGTGCAGATCCGACCCCATCGCTGCGCTGCGATAAACTGCAGCGAACGATCGGGTCGGAATGACCCCCCAAGTTAGTGAGATTGAAAAGAGGCAAAATGTCCATCGGGTTCAACCTGTATTCTGTATTAATCTGTTCATATTATAATGCACCTGCTGGAGTAATGGTTTAGTACCAATTGACAGCGACGATTCTTACCACTCCCAGATATTAATGACACTATATTAAATGCTATAACCCTGGATATTTTTTCCAGTTAGAAATTTGTCCAATCCATTTTTAAATGCATTTACAGTGTCTGCCATTATTACCATCTCCAGCAGAGAGTTCCAAATCTTTAGTACCCTTACCGTGAAGAACCCTTTCCTACATTGTGTACGGATTTTTTTCTCCTCTAGCCTCAGCGTGTGACCACGTGTCCTATACAGAGTTCTTTTAATAAACAAGTCCCCTACTAATTCCTTGTAGTGACCCTTTACATATATGAAGATATTAATAATATCCCCTTTTAGATGCCTCTTTTCTAGTGTATACATATATAACCTAGTAAGTCTTTCCTCGTACTCAAGTGTCTCTAACCCCTTAATCAATTTAGTAGCTCACCTTTGAACTCTTTATAGTTCCCTGATATCTTTTTTATAATATGGTGCCCAAAACTGAACACAATATTCCAGGTGCAGACATACCAATGATTTGTACAGTGGCAAGATTACATCCTCGTCCTTTGTCTCAATGCCCCGTTTTATGCATGCAAGTACTTTACTTGCCTTTTTTGCTGCATTTTGACATTGTGTACTGTTACTAAGCCTATTATCTATGAGCACCCCCAAATCTTTTTCCACCACAGTTTCCCCTATAATTTCCCCATTTAGAGTGTACAATGCTTGTGTTTTTTTTGTCCCAAAATGCATAACTTTGCATTTTTCTATATTGAACCTCATTCTCCATTTAGAGGCCCAGGTTTCGAGTTTAAATAAGTCATTCTGTAGAGATTCCACATCGCTTTCTGAATTAATTACCTTACACAGTTTAGTATCATCTACAAAGATTGACACTGTGCTTTCCAGGCCTATTCCTAGATCATTAATATAGTGAACAGTAGCGGGCCAAGTACAAACCCATGTGGTATTCCGCTGACTACTGGTGCCCAGCTGGAGAACATCCCGTTGACCACTACTCGTTGTACTGTGTTATCCAGCCAATTACCTATCCATGTACAAATAGTATATCCTAGGCCAAGTTCCCTTAATTTGATGATCAGTCTCCTGTGAGGCACTGTATCGAAGGCTTTTGCAAAATCTAAATACACCACATCCATTGCTTTTCCCTGGTCAAGACTCTCGCTCACTTCCTCGTAGAAGTTAATTTAGTTTGACATGATCTGTCCCCAGAGACGGATTAACGGCGAGGCGGAAGGGGTGGTCGTCCCGGGGCCTCCACACAAGTGGGACCCCCACACACTGTCCTCACAACTGCAAAAAAACATTTGAGTAGGAGTACAGCATTTACCTGTCTCCTCTCCGTCCTCCTCGGCAGCTGAGACGTTCCATTACAGCTGCAGCCGCCGAGGAGCTTCACTCACTGCACTGTGAAGTCTCGCAAGATTTGACATTATCTCGCGAGACTTCACACTGCTGTGAGTGAAGCTCCTACTCCGATGTTTCTTTTGCAGTTGTGAGGACAGTTTGTAGGGGCCTCACAAATGTGTTGCCCAGGGGCTCCTACAGACCTTAATCCGGCGCTGTCTGTCCCTTACAAACCCATGCTGACTTTTGCTAATAATCTTATCAACCTGCAGATAATCCTTCAAATGCTAGAAAGGCCAATGGGCTGATGGGCCGGTCAACAGAGAGCCAAGAAGGCCACGCGCAGCACAGCTTCCAGCTCTCTGGTTTGTCACCCGCTACCGCCACCCATAGTGCCCTGTTGCTAAGCAATATGGAGGCGTGCCGTGAGTCCACGCCCCCGACTCGCAGCACACCTCCATTTGTAGTGTCCGTATGCCACTTTTACGCCACGTCCGCTCCCTTTCAAGTGGGATGCGCGCGCACACGGATGACAGGGCCGAAAATAGGTCCCAGTCCGTCCCCTGCTGTCTATACCTTCTGCTGTATCATGGTCTCTACTTCCATCTGCTCTTTACCTTTCTCTGTAATCTCCCACTGCATGTTACACTTCCATGAATTCCTTGTCCTGCCCACTGTAACCTACTGTATGTAGTACAACCAAGATGGCTTCCTGGGCTGGTGCTTTCAAGGACAGGATGAGCAACCCACTGAAGTATTTATGCAGGGAGTACTCTGTTAGCTACGTGTTCATTTTATCATAGTGCGCCTTATTTCCTCGTATTGCTTATTTGCACATTGTAACCAATATAATGCGACCAAAATGGCTGCCTAGTCTTGTGTCTCTGTGTAGAGTGAAAATGCGTGGCTCTGAGGGATTTGCAAGGACCTCACCTAGTACTTTGATCTCACACATGATGTGCCATTGATTCAGGCATTGCTCATTCTGCCCAGTGTGATCTTATGTTGTTGTTGTTAAGTGCCGTGAAGTTGATGCCAACTTATGGCGACCCTAGGGATACGATGTTACTGGAAAAACCATAGCTTGATCCAGTCATATCTTTGTACGCAAAGACACATCTTTACACTTGAATATCTTATGAAGATCCCTCATGGCTGTTTCACCAAGTGCTATTTGTCTTCGGATATCTGGTCTGCTTGCGGCTTTAGTGTAGCTTAGTGATCCCAGTAGATTCAAACTATCTACTATTTCAATTTCTTTACCATTTAAGTAAAAAAATAACTGATGTTGCCAGTATGGTCCTATGTAGTGTGCCTGAAATGGCCGCTTCACCAGGATGCATTGTGGGTAGGGTGCAAAACAATCCTGCAACTGATGACCCAAAATGGCTGCCGCACTCCTTTATTATCTTCACGGTCCATGCAAAACTAAACCTCCTTCTCATGTTTAGTTTCTGTACTGTTTTTGAAAATGTAAACCTCTGTATCATGTTCTTACTACCCATTAAGCGCTTTGAGTCCTATTGGAGAAAGAGCAGTATATAAATAAAATTATTATTATTACTACACGGATGGAGAAACTGCACCTGTCATAGCACTGGCACAAGATTCTATGGTGTGACTGTTGGTGGTGTCTAAGGATGCACCAGGAGCTATAACTGGGGGTCATTCAGGTACGGACGGATTTGCTATCACCGCTGCCTCCTTGGAAGCAGCAGTAATAGCGCTGTATGTAAATGCAGCAGGAGGCGTCTATTACAAGTAACTGCTGCACTAGTGATCCCAGGACGCAGCTTCAGATCAAAACACCCACCATCGGCTGGCTTGTGGTACCCATGGTGCCATGCAAGTCGCCCATCGCAGAGGCCAGGAAATCTCTATCCTACGACGGAGATCACTGGCCTCTTCCCACCCCCTAAAAGGCAGTGACACGCCTCCACTTTGCCAATAAGAATCCGTCGCTGCCCCCTCCCCGCTCCCGAAACGGCATCAGACTGTCAATTAATGTTTGTATCCTTTATCCTGTATACATGAATAATAAATTCTTTGTGTTGCTGTCATTGTATTTCTTTCAGTGCCATATCTTTGAAATAAAGCTGAGAATCACAATAAGTCTTTGATGTTGTTCTGAGGTTATCGGAGCAATGTTGCTGCAGCTACTCCTGGGACTTGTTGTGCCCTACCCTGTTAGTTCCTTGATGAATGAAATCATTCGGATGTGGCGTTTTCCCAGTGTTGGTGACCTAAGAAACGTCATATATCTGTGATTGGTGACATTAGGTTCCAATTATTGTGCAATAGCTATTTAATAAGTAGTATAATAGCCCCATGATATGCCAGGTCACATGAGTCTCCGCCCCTTCTCTGTTGCCACCTCATTCCAGACCTCTTGTCCTAATGCTGTCTCATCGTCCTCACACATGCCCAGGCTTCTTGCATATTATTAAGTGCAGTGTGTTAAATGATGCTCAGTGGAGAGTGTTCCTTTACTAAAAAATTATTGAATTCATCAAGGAACTAACAGGGCCGTGACTGAAAGTAGCCATGTTTCCTTGTGTACTGTAACTCTGTACAGGTGTGTGTGCGCAAATGCCGTGCAATATCGTTTGTGGCCACAAGATGCCCCCACACCAGGACTGGGAAAAGTTTAGATCCTGAGGGAGTTCTAAAATTACCTATTGGGAGAAAGTAAAACACAGGGGGTCATTCCGATCCGATCGCACGCTGCGCTTCGTCGCAGCCGTGCAATCGGGTCAGAACTGCGCATGCGATGCGGCCGCATTGCGCAGGTGCGTCATTGCCGTCGCCGGGCAGCGACGCCGCTAGCGAATAAAGTGGTCGCAGCGGCGACCGCAAGAAGATCGACAGGAGGAAGGCGTTCCGGGGCGTCAACTCACCGTTTTCTGGGCGTGAAGATCCGAACGCAGGCGCGTCCAGGCGTTTGGAGGGCGGATGTCTGACGTCAATTCCGGGGACCTATAACGCTGGATTCATCGCACAGGGTAAGTAAGTCTGACCCTGGTCTTGTTTTACACAAAACTTTTTTTGCATAGCACGGCTGCACAAGCGATCGCAGCCCTGCTATGCAAAAAAACACTCCCCCATAGGCGGCGTCTAGTTGATCGCACGGGCAGCAAAAAGTTGCTACGTGCGATCAACTCGGAATGACCACCCTAGAACAATACCTCTCCTGCTGTGCTTACGGCTTATGGAATGGGGAAACTGCGGGGGAGATGTACTAAGTCTTGGATTGTGATAAAGGGGACAGAGAGCAAGTACCAGACAAACAGCTCCTAACTGCCATGTTACAGGCTGGGTTTGAAAAATGACAGGAGCTGATTGGCTGGTGCTTTACCTCTCCAAGGCTTAGTACATCTGCCCCTGACACTTTCCAAGTTCTCTCCGAGACTTTCTAGGGCCAGTTCCACCAAACTTTATTTAAAAGTTACAAGTTAGGTAATTTCTTTAAGAGAGTGTGAAGCCTATTTACACTAAGGGGCTGATTCAGCGGTGGCCGAGACAGTCACCGCCCCTGCGTCTGTGCGACAATATGCAAATGCTGTGGATTGATAAAGTAAGAAGGTCGACAATGAATATGTTGACACCAGATAGTTGACAGTAAATAGGTCAACAAGGTCAAAAGGTCGACCGGAACATTAGGTCAACAGGTCGGCAGTGATTTAGGTTGACAAGTTTAAAAGGTTGAGATTCACATGGCCGATATTTTAGCTTAACCCTCCCCCTATTGCCTAACCCTATCCCTCATAATCATGAAAAACCATGTCGACATTTTTTTAGTGTTGACCATTTGAATTTGAACCCTGTTGACCTATATCCCTGTCTACCAATTACCTGTCGAACAGGTTAGGCCCGCCATCAGGGGGGTGCTGGGGGCACAGCTGTTCCGGGCCCGGCCTCTCTGAAGAGAGAGGAGGGCCCGGGATGCTCATGCAGCCGCCTGCCCACCCGCCACCATTCCGCTGTCATCCCCGCCGTTCTGCCATTGTCCTCCGATCCTCCAGCAGCTCTGTATTGAAAAGCGGCTCTCCCAAAATGGCCGCCGCCACAGAGGAGACAGTTATTCAAGATACTAGAGGAGCCCTCTAGTATCTTTAATAACTGTCTCCTTTGAGGCGGTGGGCATTTTGAGAGGGACATTTTCAATACAGAGCTTCAGGAGGACGAAGGACAGAGGCAGAACAGCAGGGACAGAGGCGGGCAGGGAGCAGCATGAGCATCTTGGGCCCTCCAGACAGCTGCACATATATGTATGCATGTGTATATAATATATATGTATAAAAAAAAGAAAAATGAGGTGAGATCTTAAGGTGTCTGATGGCGAATTTAAAATTTTCAACTAAAATAAATAAATAAATAAATATTCCTACCTTAAATACACAGACTTGAGTTTTTTTTTTTAAATATATATTTATTTTTATTATAAATGAGTGAATCAGTGCGCTTGTCAAATTTATGCGTAATACTTCACTGTAAAAGTGCAATCTGCAGTCAGAAATAAGTTGGTCACATGACCAGTCCAGTAAATGAGTTTTTTCAACTAGTTCAAGGTTTGATTAACCAACAGTCCACACTCTCCCAGTTTTATCGGGTGGCTGCTCAATTCTTCAAAATGTGCCACTAGGTATGCGTAGCCCAAAAGGAAATCTATAAATAAGGAAGAAACAGCAGAGCGCCTATAGGGGGTCATTCCGAGTTGTTTGCTCGTTATTTTTTTCTCGCAGCGGAGCGATTAGTCGCTAATGCGCATGCGCAATGTCCGCAGTGCGACTGCGCCAAGTAAATTTGCTATGCAGTTAGGTATTTTACTCACGGCATTACAAGGTTTTTTCTTCGTTCTGGTGATCGTAATGTGATTGACAGGAAGTGGGTGTTTCTGGGCGGAAACTGGCCGTTTTATGGGAGTGTGTGAAAAAACGGTACCGTTTCTGGGAAAAACGCGGGAGTGGCTGGAGAAACAGAGGAGTGTCTGGGCGAACGCTGGGTGTGTTTGTGACGTCAAACCAGGAACGACAAGCACTGAACTGATCGCACTGGCAGAGTAAGTCTCGAGCTACTCAGAAACTGCACAGAGAAGTCTTTTCGCAATATTGCGAATCTTTCGTTCGCAATTTTACTATGCTAAGATTCACTCCCAGTAGGCGGCGGTTTAGCGTGTGCAAAGCTGCTAAAAGCAGCTTGCGAGCGAACAACTCGGAATGACCCCCATAGTGTAGTATCCTTTAGTATAGTTTTCGTCACACGCAAGAATAATATTGCGTACCGGATTACGGCTTGACACAGTGCCTGTCGATCCCCTGGTCTTTTAAGTCCAAGTCTCTGTCGGAATCTAGATAGAGTCAGGAGACAGGGAATCGCTACATAGGGTAGTAATTACTCAGTAAGTGGGGTTAAATTTTGTATATCACATAAGGTTACATGCGTACCAGATAAAGTAATGATTTGTGCATATCAGTATTGGTGCTTGTATCTTGGTCCTTGTCAGAGGGATGTGGTCATAGGATAGCCAGACTTCTCCAGGGTGAAATAGATAGATTTTAATCCAGACAGCACATACTCACAAACAGAAGGTCAACGTTTCGGCTCACAGCAGAGCCTTTGTCAAGACCAGATTACCAGATTACCAGGTTGCCATCTCCAGGAGATGGCAACCTGGTAATCTGGTCTTGACAAAGGCTCTGCTGTGAGCCGAAACGTTGACCTTCTGTTTGTGAGTATGTGCTGTCTGGATTAAAATCTATCAATTTCACCCTGGAGAAGTCTGGCTATCCTATGACCACATCCCTCTGACAAGGACCAAGATACAAGCACCAATACTGATATGCACAAATCATTACTTTATCTGGTACGCATGTAACCTTATGTGATATACAAAATTTAACCCCACTTACTGAGTAATTACTACGCTATATAGCGATTCCCTGTCTCCTGACTCTATCTAGATTCCGACAGAGACTTGGACTTAAAAGACCAGGGGATCGACAGGCACTGTGTCAAGCCGTAATCCGGTACGCAATATTATTCTTGCGTGTGACGAAAACTATACTAAAGGATACTACACTATAGGCGCTCTGCTGTTTCTTCCTCTATTTACAGATATATTGACTTTTTTGGGGGGGGGGGGGGGGGGGGGGGGCTTCCTATTTTGTCAGTCCCGGCCCCCACAATTTCTGATGGCAGCCCTGGAGCAGGTTACTGTCAACCTACCGTCTGGACCCCCCCTGAATCAGCCCTACGTTATAATTCGGGCGTGTATAACCTTTCCTAGTCCGAAGGCTGCAATGGGAGATTGCACGCTGGACAGACCACAATAACACGTTACTTGCTTAAGCATGTAAATTCCGTACAATCATCTAGTGGAAAAGGCCCTGCAGCATTGTTAGGTCACTATGGAGACAAGTGTGCAATTCTGCAAAGCACCAGGGTGTGGCCATCCCACATAGCAACGCCTTCCCCTTTCCCCCATAGCAACACCTTCCCTCACCTCTGCAGTGACACCATCACAGCCCCATAGCAACACCCCTCCTGCACTGCCATTGTGCTCTCTACATTTGGCACCCACTACTGTTGGGTCAGTACTGGTGCCAATCCTGAGGCTTTTGGAGAATAATTGCGCCCCCCGTGAGGTTTGATTTAGGAGTTTTGCTTCAGACCTGTAAATAAACGTGGTCTTATGTGCTTTGCATGCAAAAGTTTGCTTCAATATAGAAACATAGAATGTGACGGCAGATTAAAACCACTTGGCCCATCTAGTCTGCCCCTTTTTTAACCATATTGTTACCTCAAACCGTTTGAACCTTGTTTCTTTGTAAGGATATCCTTATCTATACCATGCATGTTTAAATTGCTCTACTGTCTTAGCCTCTACCACCTCTGATGGGAGGCTGTTCCACTTATCCACTACCCTTTCTGTGAAGCAATATTTCCCCTGAACCCCCCCCCCCCCTCCAGTCTCAGTGCATGTCCTCGTGTACTATTACTTCTCTTCCTGTGAAGAATGTTTCCCTCCTGTACCTTGGTAAAACCTTTGATATATGTGAAAGTTTCTATCATGTCCCCCCTTTCCCTTCTCTGCTCCAAACTATACACATTGAGATTTCTTAGTCTTTCTGGGTATGTTGTGTGATGTCGGCCATGCACCATTTTAGTTGCCCTTCTTTGTACACTCTCTAATGTATTTATATCCTCCTGGAGATATGGTCTCCAGAACTGGACACAGTATTCTAGATGAGGCCGTACCAATGATCTATACAGTGGCATTATTACATCTTTCTTTCTGCTGCTGATTCCTCTCCCTTTGCACCAAGCATCTGACTTGCCTTCCTCATTGCTGTGTTACATTGCTTTCCTGTCTTTATGTCACCTGAAACAGTGACTCCTAAATCCCTTTCCTCCTCAGTAGCTTCCAGTATAGTGTCAGTCAGGCTGTGACTATGAAAATAAATTCTACAAATACAAAATAAACCAGACGTTTATTGGTCTCAGTAATTCCTTTACTTTTGTTTTAAATGAAAAAAACAAAAAACCTTTTTCTAAATGAATTGTCTGAGCATTTAGGCGTATTCCACAATGCAATATATCATAACGTTATTAATGATCACGTGTAGAGAATACATACACTTACCTGGATTGGAACCTGGGGCTCAGTCTGTATGTCAGAGTAGTGCTTAATGGCCGAGACTGAGAGCTCTGTGGCCACTACCCTACAAGAAGAGCCCTGAAGAGCGGAGGCTGTTACAGCACCAAGGAGGGGTCCTGCTACAGGGCTGGTGCGACCAATTTATGGCGGATGAAGAAGCACCAACCGCTATTACTGCGTGCACGGGCGCTAAAAGTGGGCATCTCAGTCCTTGCACATTCAGCCGCACAAATGTACACAAAGGACGGAGTTTGTAGAAGCATCTGTATAACGGTGCAGATGAGCGACCGTACATACCAGTGTCAAATAATATTATTGCTGAATTCAACGGAAGATTCTTAGGGGGTGATTCAGATCCGATCGCTGGGCTGCAAACTTTGCTGTCCTGCGTTTGGATAGTCGCCGCCTCCAGGGGGAGTGTATTCGCCGTGCAAGTGTGCGATCCCATGTGTACACAGAGCTGCAAAAATCCACTTTGTGCAGTGTGTGCGCAACCCAGGACTTACTCCTACAGTGCGATGAGAACAGGCGGATCGGGGCCACCTGCGCCCTGAAAACGCTTGGGAATGCCTGCGCTTTCTCTGACACTCCCAGAAAACAGTCAGTTACCACCCACAAACGCCCTCTTCCTGTCAATCACCTTGCGAACGCCCATGCAATTGGATTTTTCGCACCAACCTGTCGCTGAACCGCGATGCCCTTTGTTGCTGTCCGATGCGCGTGCGCATTGCGGTGCATACGAATGCCCAGTTACTACCTGATCGCCCTCTGTGTGAAAACACACAGCAGCGATTAGGTCTGAATCCCCCCCTTGAGGTCCACATTTCCGTGCTAGTGAGATGCTAGCTTTCTCTCTCATCTCCAGCCGTTCAATAGCCCGAAATATCCAGAGTACACATTTATTAAAGACACACTATGCCGAGTGTCTTCCCTGGGACTGTTCTAGCACATACCGGCCACTTACGGTAGTGCCATATCGCAACTTGCAAGGTCAATAAAAACAGTAGTATTAATTCTGCTTTTACAGATTTCATGCAGAGGAATAAACAAAAACCGTTGGCTCCAAATGTGCAATACTGAAATCTATACTGTACTGTGTGATTCGGTCAGCGGGTGGCTGCTTTCCTTATCCTGCACCAGGCAGAGGGCTCCCTCTAGTGGTGACAAACAGCTGTCACTACCAGAAATCTTGCTCAGTAATAGGACTACAGAGCAGTGATATAACCTGAATGAGAGGAGGGGGCTCTGGCGCTCCAGCTCAGACTCATCCCCATGAATTCCTAAGGACGAGTCCATTTGGTAATAGTTTAGAAAAGCAGCCTCTGCCACGCTGCGGGAAAGTTCTGCTATCTCCACGGGGAAGGGGCTGTGATTCTCTCTATGGTATCGCTTCAGGGAGAGAGACAATATTATAACTAGAGATGAAAGGGGCTTTGTTGCAGTAAGTGGAATTTATGGGCCTGATCCTCAACCGGACACACAATGGTTGTAATTGCGGGAAGCCCTGGAAACCTGATTTACTAGCTCATGCTATTATCCGTAGGGCTTTACGTGGGAAGCCGCTGTTTTCCGTACATAGTTGCACCCGTCATATTAGAATTGGAACATGTGCCAGCCCCATGCTAAGTGCAAGAGATCTGTCACACACAGGCTTCCCTTCCATGTACGCACGACTCAGACTAGCATGCAATCCTAACTACACACCAACAACATGGATCTCTGGTGTGTGACTGCAACACTGCTGCCCACACACACTCATGTCGTGCAAAGACAGATCCAGCCAACATCCGTCCAATCAGATACACGTGAGCTATTTTAAAACCTGCTATTTGCAGCAATATACAGTTACGTCTGACTCCGAATGAGGCCCTATAGCTCAGACCTCTTCAGTGATCTCTTCCTATGAGACCTGACTGCTGTGCAAGGCTCTCATGAAAACACACTGAACATAAGTTAAGGAATTATAACACTCTGACAGAACATACTTAACAGCTATAGTGTTCATTCTAGTACCGTGGAGCTGTCACAACCTGCGCAGTTCCTATTTCCTGCTCTGGTGCTTCTAGCACACTCTGGTCTGTACCTCAGTGCTGAGCTACAGACTAGAATGTGCTAAAAGCACCAGAGCAGAAAGCCAGACCCCAGGCAGGAAAGAGGCACTGCAACAGGTTGTGAGAGGTGTAGGGTGCTAGAATGAGCACTAAGCTATATTGTGAAAGGTTCTTCCTTCCCACTCCTAGGGCAGCTCTGCCGGATGTTACCAAGACTTGGCTAAGAAGCCCAATAAATGAAATGCATTTACACTTTCACGTTTTGTGAATTCAACTTTTTTCCCATTGTTTTACTTTACTGGCGATTACTCCCAACTATTTGCTGCTGTATTTACCAGGGTCCCGGAACTTGTATTATGTCGGAACCTCAGCAATATTTGGCAACTCCAAAGCTAGTAGATTCCGGTACAGAAGCCGAAAGGAATAAAGCGTCTTACAAAACAGAGAAACGACCCCAGTGTTTAATTAAAAATAAACAGATTTCTTTTAATTTGTGGGCCAAAAATAAAATGCTCCCAACCCCCCCACATAGACTCAGCTCTCCTGCGTCGTTCTCACGCGTTTCGCCAGCCGACTCTCTCTGTCTTCAGCCTCCAGCATGTCACTATCTTCGCTGTGGTAAGTGTCTCCCTTGATGACTGGGTCACCTTTACCATCCGTGTCCTCCCTCTCTGGGAAGCTGCCCCCCTCCTCTAGAACCTGCCTTACAGTCATATTAATCCGGGATGTTTGCAGATACGTTTCGCAGACCTCCCAGTCTTCGGTGGAACACGGCTCAATGAGAGGATTGTAACCTGAATCCTCACTCGGTGGAGGCGCAGATAAGCTGGGGGGTAAGATGCCTCCTGCGGGATGGTGGAGAATCCGTGGCACAGCGTGGTACAACAGGCGGCTGGGGCCAGACATAACCATGATGTCACCACTGTTCATCATCATTGCAGTGGGGGACAAATCCCTGCTTAGCCCCCCAAGGAGGAATATACTGGACTGTCCAAAGCTGCAGCAACAGCAAACAAGGTGTTAATGGGAGGAAATAACAGCAAATGCAAACTATAATAATATATATATATATATTATATTATATACATAAGTGATCCATAAGCTGGGAATCTGGTGTATTGTACCATGCAATACTGATCTATCCTTGCACAACAATCCGCTGTACGAGCAAAGAAAGGTTAACAAAAAATAATAATTAGATTTGGCCACCTTGGGTTGTTAATGAACATTGGGGCATATGTAATAACCTGGCATAAGGAAGTGATAAACCAGTGATATGTGCAAGGTGATAAACGCACCAGCCAATCAGCTCCAATATGTAAATTAACAGTTAGGAGCTGATTGGCTGGTGTGTTTATCACCTTGCACATATCACTGGTTTATCACTTCCTTATGCCTTCTCCAGGTTAATACATCTGCCCCATTGGGTTCAGTTTAGGGGGTCAATACTATTCCCGGTGATGTGTTCGTGAGTGCGAGTAAATGCGGTGCTAGGCCATACTCACAGTACCGCCGACTCAAGGATTTTCGTTCACAGCCCAATTACAAAACTCTGAAAGTTGGCCACTAAAAGGGGGCAGCGAGTTTGGGCGTCATTACCGGCATATACAAGCCGCAGCACCTCACACCATTCGCGGGGAATTGGATTGACCCCCTAAGAGCTGATCCGTCTAGTAAAGGTCAGAGGCACACATATTCCGCAGCGCTTTTACAGATAATTTTTTGCCCATTCACATCAGTCCCTGCCCCAGTGGAGCTTACAATCTATATTCCTATCAGACATTCATGCTAGGGTTATTTTTTGTTGGGAGCCAATTAACCTACCAGTATATTTTTGGATTGTGGGAGGAAACCGGAGTACCCGGAGAAAACCCATGCAAGTACGGGGAGAATATACAAACTCCACACAGTTAGGGCCATGGTGGGAATCGAACCCATGACCTCAGCGCTGAGGAGGTAATGCTAACCATTACACCATCCGTAATTGTACGACAAAGCAGTGATTACGGAAACAGTAAGTGGATTGTTACTACAGGAGATTCACCTGAATGAGAGGAGGGGGCTCTGGCGGTCCAGCTCAGACTCATCCACATGGATTCCTAAGGACGAGTCCATTCGGTAATAGTTTAGAATAGCAGCCTCTGCCTTGAAAACGGGGAAGCCACAAGCCACTGCCACGCTGCGGGAAAGTTCTGCTAACTCCACGGGGAAGTCGCTGTGATTCTCTCCGTGGTATCGCTGCAAGGAGAGAGATGATATTATAACGAGGGCCGTCCCCAGGTGTGACGGGAGCGAGGGAAGAGTTAATATTTATGCGGCTCACAGTCCTTTAGTTCTACTTCTCTGCGCTGATCTTTGTAGGTTAACAAAACTTTGAACAATGTATGCAGCGCCTTATAGACGGGTGTGGATCATTAGCAGTAGCGGATCTTGCCACGGATCTTGCATCCGGAGGGCGCCTCACCATGGCAAGATCCGCTACTGCTGTGCCCCCCGCTGCCTGCTCTGTCCCGCTGCCGCTGCCCGCTCTGTCCCGCTGTGAAGGGAACTAGACGCGTAGAGTCTAGTTTCCCTTCGTGGAGAGGTCCTTTACTGTGCGGTGCGCGATGACATCATCGCGCACCGCACAGCATTTCAGCGGCGCTACTACTGTACAGGAGATGTAACTCACCACGCCCCCTGTATGAAGCCACGCCCCTATTTCCACGCCCAGATCATTAGATCGACAGTCACTAGGTCGACAGGGTTTGAAGGTCGACAGGGTTTCTAGGTTGACAGGTCAAAATGTCGACATGAGTTTTTCATGTTTTTGGGGTGTCATTTTCTCCGTACAGTGACCGGGAAGCCCAATTAGTGCACCGTGTCCCCTCGCGCTGCGCTCGGCACTGTTACCGTTCCAATCGTAGTCCATGTGGATCGTTGAGTATGAAAAAGTTCAAAAAAAGATTTTTTTACAAAAAACTCATGTCAACCTTTTGACCTGTCGACATAGAACATGTCGACATAGAAACCCTGTCGACCTTCAAACCCTGTCGACCTATAGTGGTCGACCTAGAAACTGTCGATCTTCAGACTGGATCCCTTATAGAGACGGTAAGTGTGACGCCATCCCACAACAAGGCGCTGCGCCCCATTCCGTGTTACCTTTGTGTCCCAGTTGTAGTGGAAGCCAAGTGTCACCCAGCGCAGTTTCTCCAGCAACGTTTTCTCGCTGCGCCGCTGAGAGGACTTTCTCCTATTTTGAACAAAAAACAAAACAACTATAAAATCCCTGTCAGGTTCTGAGTCCCACATCCAGCTACCAAGGTGTAGGGGTCACGAGCATCTTGTCCTCTTACCGGAGCTGGCTCTGGCTGGCGGACCACAGGTCAGCGGTACTGTCCGGATTCATGTGCAGATCCAGGTTACAGACGTTGGGTTTCCTGGGATAGAGCTTCAGGCACTGCCGCACCCAGCGGTGCTGCCAACCCGGTAGGAAGGGGTTCTCAATGAACAGGAAACCTGCAGAGGAATCAGCCAAAGTAACCCAGAGGTTGTGATGGACGGGGAATGAATCTGTCAGTAAGTCGGTTTATGAGACATAGAAGCTGCCTGTATTGTAAGTTGGGGAACGGCAGCTCCTTCCATAAGGCTATAGGAAACCCTCTCTGACCGCACAATTAGTAAGGGTATCACTGATGAGGTTCTCGCCCCCATTCTCCCTCTGCAGGGGGAAGGGCAGATATATTTTATATGTGTGTGTGCGTGCAGGAGAAGAGGTACTGGGGAGGGAGGATGAGGAGGAGACTGCTGTAAGAGAGGTGTTACTGCCTCTGCCACTCTCTCCTCTCCAGTAACCAACACATGAGAAGTACTATCAGCATTTCCCGGTAATGGTACATACATCTAATCATGTGCTGGCACATTTCCTGCAGCATAATACACAGGCACAGTACCTGGAGAACCTTCCAGCTGATAGGCTTTCCACCGGTGCAATGGCTGTAAGCCGACTCTGCCCGCATCCTGGTCACTGAGCGCGCCGGCCCTCAGATTTGCGCCCTTCACCTGGGAGGGAAAGGATACAGCGTGTCAGCTCCAGCTAATAATCTATGTACACGTCTATGCGCCTTCAGTCCTATTGAAGAAAGAGCGCTATATAATTAACATTAGAATGATGATAATACAGGTTGAGTATCCCTTATCCAAAATCACACAATTTTTGTTCACCTACTGAGATGACATATATATATTTATATATATATATATAATGTTATATATAATGTTTGATACTGTATTACTATGGATAACCATGTGGGACTATGGGAATCTAAGGCTAGGATATGACCACACAAATACTCCTGGGCAGGGGCAGCAGAAAGCCAGGAGGAATCCGCGCAATGGACAGAGAGATATCGGGGATGATGGGCGAGCGCCACGGAATAACGAGTAACTGAGCGATTATTATATCCCATCTGATTGTATACACTAGAGACAGTGTATATATAATTATCTACACTATCCATCTCTGTGTACTCTGTTATCCGCGGCTGACCAGGCCTAGAATGTCTTAAATAGTAGGAAATGAACTGTATATCACACAGACGATACCCCTAGTCACCGCTGGTTGCAGGCCACAGACTGGGGGTATACAGAGTATAACCGGTGTGACTGGGGAGCGCGCAGCCGATGTGTAACAGGTGAATGCGCTGTACAGGTAACCCGGAATATATATGGGGTCATAACATTGTCCCCATAAAGACATTAGGGTCCAGATACTAAACTACTACCCTGGTGGCAGCGCCATACCGCCCAACATGACCTTCTCCAGGAGGGACACAATGCTCTGCTTCTGGACTTTTCTCTTAATGTATGACTGCCGGCACCTGTGTTGAACAGGTTAGTGGATAAGAAAGGTGTTTCAGCACAGGTGACGGCAATCATAAATTAAGAGGGAAGTCCAGAGGTAGAGCATTCTGTCCCTCCTGGAGAGGGTCATGTTGGGAGGTATGCAGCGCAGACACCCCAGCCCCTGGCCGACCAGATCGCCATGCGACCAATCGGCCCAATAATCTTAGCAATTACTGTCGGCCGATATGGCTGCAGATTGGAGGTTGGTGAGGCCAGTCTGACGGGGCAAATGTGTACTAGTAGCCCCCAGCGCCATGACTGCGGCTCCCACAAGGGTTGCTATGGGTTACGTATGTGTGTATATACCCTGGGATCCCCCGGCCGGAACTCTATCACCCCGGACAGGTCGCAGGGCGGGTTCCGTCTTCTGTAATAACGGAAAATCTTCCGGAACGCGTCCTCCCCCTGCTCCAGCACGGAGGCCGCCATCTTCCCGGCCTCTCTCTGGGCGGCGCCATCTTCCTCCCGTTCCGTACAGCGTGACGTCACTACTGCGCTGCCAGAGCAGAGGTCAGACCGGCAAGATGGCGGCGTCCGCACACCGCTTGTACCAGGTTTTCGTGGCCCGTGTGCCCTGGGTCCTGTCCCACAGTGAGTGACCCTCCGAAGGGGGGATGGATAGAGACAAGGGGGGGACAGAGGCTGGGGA
Organism: Pseudophryne corroboree; assembly: GCF_028390025.1. NCBI lineage: Eukaryota > Metazoa > Chordata > Amphibia > Anura > Myobatrachidae > Pseudophryne > Pseudophryne corroboree. The sequence goes on from NC_086455.1 coordinate 156,609,221, forward strand.
TGGAGAGAGACAAGAGGGGGACAGAGGCTGGGGATGGAGAGAGACAAGAGGGGGACAGAGGCTGGGGATGGAGAGAGACAAGAGGGGGACAGAGGCTGGGGATGGAGAGAGACAAGAGGGGGACAGGGGCTGGGGATGGAGAGAGACAAGAGGGGGACAGGGGCTGGGGATGGAGAGAGACAAGAGGGGGACAGGGGCTGGGGCTGGAGAGAGACAAGAGGGGGACAGGGGCTGGAGAGAGACAAGAGGGGGACAGGGGCTGGAGAGAGACAAGAGGGGGACAGGGGCTGGGGATGGAGAGAGACAAGAGGGGGACAGAGGCTGGGGATGGAGAGAGACAAGAGGGGGGCAGGGGCTGGGGATGGAGAGAGACAAGAGGGGGACAGGGGCTGGGGATGGAGAGAGACAAGAGGGGGACAGGGGCTGGGGATGGAGAGAGACAAGAGGGGGACAGGGGCTGGGGATGGAGAGAGACAAGAGGGGGACAGGGGCTGGGGATGGAGAGAGACAAGAGGGGGACAGGGGCTGGGGATGGAGAGAGACAAGAGGAGGACAGGGGCTGGGGATGTAGAGAGACAAGAGGGGGACAGGGGCTGGGGATGGAGAGAGACAAGAGGGGGACAGGGGCTGGGGATGGAAAGAGACAAGAGGGGGACAGGGGCTGGGGATGGAGAGAGACAAGAGGGGGACAGGGGCTGGGGATGGAGAGAGACAAGAGGGGGGCTGGGGATGGAGAGAGACAAGAGGGGGACAGGGGCTGGGGATGGAGAGAGACAAGAGGGGGACAGGGGCTGGGGATGGAGAGAGACGAGAGGGGGACAGGGGCTGGGGATGGAGAGAGACGAGAGGGGGACAGGGGCTGGGGATGGAGAGAGACGAGAGGGGGACAGAGGCTGGGGATGGAGAGAGACGAGAGGGGGACAGAGGCTGGGGATGGAGAGAGACGAGAGGGGGACAGAGGCTGGGGATGGAGAGAGACGAGGGGGGACAGAGGCTGGGGATGGAGAGAGACGAGAGGGGGACAGAGGCTGGGGATGGAGAGAGACGAGAGGGGGACAGAGGCTGGGGATGGAGAGAGACGAGAGGGGGACAGAGGCTGGGGATGGAGAGAGACGAGAGGGGGACAGAGGCTGGGGATGGAGAGAGACGAGAGGGGGACAGAGGCTGGGGATGGAGAGAGACGAGAGGGGGACAGAGGCTGGGGATGGAGAGAGACGAGAGGGGGACAGAGGCTGGGGATGGAGAGAGACGAGAGGGGGACAGAGGCTGGGGATGGAGAGAGACGAGAGGGGGACAGAGGCTGGGGATGGAGAGAGACGAGAGGGGGACAGAGGCTGGGGATGGAGAGAGACGAGAGGGGGACAGAGGCTGGGGATGGAGAGAGACGAGAGGGGGACAGAGGCTGGGGATGGAGAGAGACGAGAGGGGGACAGAGGCTGGGGATGGAGAGAGACGAGGGGGGACAGAGGCTGGGGATGGAGATACTGGAGAAAATACATTGGGAATGGAAAGAGAGAAGAGAATAGAAGGTTGGAGAGATGGGGGTGGGTAGAAAGACAAGGAGCAAAGAGTGGGGTTCGAGAGAGAAAGGCAGTGGTGCAGAGGCCAGCACAATGTAATGGATATTGTTGAGGGGATATATATATATATATATATATATATATATATATAATTTGAATGGAGTTTTATTGACTTCTATTACATTCTTAAACCTTGCAGTAGATATGAGGCAGCAGCCTAGAAGATATCCTGATTTAATCTGGTGTGTTATATGCAGTAATGTACTATTGGAGTGGAGTCCTGTAACTTCTATAGAAGTGACCATACACCCTATATCCCCTGGCAGGGCATACCTTATGTCCTATACTCAGTATGATTTCATAATTGGTGACGTACAGATGAGACACCGGCATAATCATTTGTTTTTCTTCTCCAGGAGAACTGAGAAACTACTTTACACAGTTTGGGAAAGTTACAAAATGTGAGCTGATCTATGTAAGTATAGGAGTAACCTCTCTATAGTCCTCTAATGATATGGGTCTGTGTAAGTATAGGAGGACCTTCTCTATAGTCATCTAATGATATGGGTCTGTGTAAGTATAGGAGTACCCTCTCTATAGTCATCTAATGATATGGGTCTGTGTAAGTATAGGAGTACCCTCTCTATAGTCATCTAATGATATGGGTCTGTGTAAGTATAGGAGTACCCTCTCTATAGTCATCTAATGATATGGGTCTGTGTAAGTATAGGAGGACCCTCTCTATAGTCATCTAATGATATGGGTCTATGTAAGTATAGGAGGACCCTCTCTATAGTCATCTAATGATATGGGTCTGTGTAAGTATAGGAGTACCGTCTCTATAGTCATCTAATGATATGGGTCTATGTAAGTATAGGAGTACCCTCTCTATAGTCATCTAATGATATGGGTCTGTGTAAGTATAGGAGTACCCTCTCTATAGTCATCTAATGATATGGGTCTGTGTAAGTATAGGAGTACCCTCTCTATAGTCATCTAATGATATGGGTCTGTGTAAGTATAGGAGTACCCTCTCTATAGTCATCTAATGATATGGGTCTGTGTAAGTATAGGAGGACCCTCTCTATAGTCATCTAATGATATGGGTCTATGTAAGTATAGGAGGACCCTCTCTATAGTCATCTAATGATATGGGTCTGTGTAAGTATAGGAGTACCGTCTCTATAGTCATCTAATGATATGGGTCTATGTAAGTATAGGAGTACCCTCTCTATAGTCATCTAATGATATGGGTCTGTGTAAGTATAGGAGTACCCTCTCTATAGTCATCTAATGATATGGGTCGCTGACCCCGGCCACTGAATGGACCGTTTTATATGTTACCTGATTTCATGTGCAGCCTGTGTAGAGCACAAAGGGCCTAATTCAGTAGCATTCTAGTAGCAGAATTTGCAGTCCTTTTGTTAGCATGCTGGGGTCCGCCCAACATGCTGACCGCCGCCTCCGCCCCCTTCGACATGCAGAAATTGCGATCGCATTGCAATTTCTGCTTGTTAGCAGAAGTTAAGGTTGCCTCCTGCCACCATGTCTCCCATTGCGGCGGCTGCGTGTGACGTCACACAGCCACTGCGATCACGCCCCCGTCACCTCATTGTCACCCCTGCAATGCTCCGTCTCCGCCCTGGAAACGGAGCATTGCCGCCCTGCCTCTGCCTGATTGACAGGCAGAGGCGATCCCATTTTCTGTGCCCCCCCTCCCCGCAGAAAAGGACGGACAGGCGCTGCGCCCGCAACTTTGGACAGTGCGATCGCACACTGCGATCCAACCTGAATGAGGCCCAATATGCTCATCTCTATGCTTAGTCTATAGAATTAACTTACAAAGCACTTATCCAAAATCAGGATGGACCCTATGACACCAGAGGCAGAGGCCTGTTGTCACCTTGTGCAAGATGGCGAGGCTGACACTGCAGTGTGTGAGCTGAGCCCGGTTCCGCTTATATGTCCCCTCTGGGAACCTCTCGTTATCTGGAGACTGAAGTCTCTGAGAACCCATCTCATACACCGGGAGCTTTGTTAATGACTTCTGGAAAGAGCCGACATTACATGCAGGTAAATGTATACATGCTAGCTCACAGATCATTTGTGTTTTGCAAACGCAGAACAAGAAGACTGGCTTCCACAAGGGGTACGGCTGGGTGACGTTTTCCTCTGAAGAAGGGATACAGAATGCTCTGCAAGAAGACCACCACATTGTGGAGGGCAATAAGGTAAATGTGATGCCTCCTGACATACACAAGCTCACCACTGTACCCGTAATGAGGGGAATAAATGTCATGAAGGAGTCAGAGTATGATATCACTGTATGTAATGCAGGCAATTAGGTCTCTGTAGTATTCAGTAAGCTTACTGACAGTCTAGTGCAGTGGTCCTCAACCTCAGTTCTCAAGTACCCACCAACAGTTCATGTTTTCCAGGTCTCCTCACAGGATTGCAAGTGAAATAATTTGCTCCACCTGTAGGTCTTTTATAATGTGTCAGTGAGCAATGAATACACCTGTTCAGCTGCTAGGTGACCTGGAAAACATGAACTGTTGGTACTTGAGGACCACTGGTCTGGTGGATATAGGGAGATGACACACACTGACTGCTCCTGATTGGCAAGTGCACTTATTTATTTTTCATCCAATAGGTGTCACTGGAGTACTCTTGGGATATGGACAGGGTGTTAGCAGGGATAGGCACATTGAGATATTTAAATAAGTAACCCTCTACTCCCAAAGGTACCTCAGTGTTTTTTTGTGCCTCAGGAGGGAAGGCACACGTGGAGGATTCTCCACTCTTTACTTCTATTTTTTACTAAGATTTTTTCTTTTTACACTCAATCCCTTCCCAGTTTATTAAGAAGCTTGGGTCCGGGATTGTTGGTGCTGCTGACTGCAGCAGTTGGCTTGTCAGTGCTCAGAGAGGAGCCCCGCCATAGACCAAAATCAGCTGTAGCTGATTTCAGCCTGAGGCTGCAAAATGGAGCTGGACAGAGCTTGGGAGAGTAGCCCCGTCATAGCCTCCACTGGATTCAGGTAGTGAGCGGCCAGGCAGCTCGCACTGCCGCCGCTCACTTGCTTTGTTTTAACTAGGAAAACAGGGCGGTTAGCTCCTGCTGCCGCCCCGCCATGTAAGGGGACTTTGTTTTGTTTTTTATTACACTGACCCTGCTGCGTTCTGCAGCTCAGCCGCGGACTGCCTAGCAGCCACCGCTGGGCGCCCGCCGCCACTCCCCGCCTCCCTCCTTGCCGCGGACAGCTTCCAAGCTGCCGCGGCTCTGTCAACACTCGGACTGCTCTCACTGCTGCCGCGGTCCGCCAGCACAAAACTGCGATGCTGCAGGAGGGGGGAGATTATGCCAGCACGTGGACTACGATTGGAATGGTAATCTGCCCGAAGCATGGCGAGTGAAGCAGTGCACTAATTTGGGTTCCCAACACTTTACGGAGAAAACACCCAAAAACCTCATGTCAACCTTTTGACCTGTCGACCTAATGGCAATGTCGACCGTCAGTGGTCAACCTAATGAGTGTCGACCTAAGTCGGGTGGACACACAGGCCGCTGACAAGCCAGTGGCATGACTGGCTTCCAGCTCATCTCAGATCTTCAGTAGGAGTGGTTTCAGACATCCACAGATGGGTGGATCCGCAATTTAGTGTTCAAAAGTTATAAATTAGAGTTTGTTTGTCTACCACCAATGCGGTTTTTCGAGACAGGCCTACCTCTGTCAGGGGATAGGGTATTATTCCAATCTTTTTGTAGTACCAAAGCCGGACGGCTCTGTCAGACCGATATTGAACCTGTAGGGGCTCAATCAATATGTCACTACAGATTCGAGATGGAATTCCTGCGCTCTGTGATTGCAGGTTTAGAACCACAGGAATTCATGATTTCGCTGGATCTCAAGGATGTGTACTTACAGATTCCAATTTGGCCACCGCATCAGGTGTACTTAAAGTTTGCAGTACAACAAAACCATTATCGATTTCAGGCACTACCATTTTGCTTTGTCAGCGCCTCTGGTATTCACAAAGGTGATGTCTGTGATGATAGCTCATCTCAGATCCCTGGGAGTGATAATAGTTCCGTACTTAGACGATCTTCTCATTAAGGCTGTCTCCACAAATACTCCTTCAACATGCCTTACTAACGTACAATGTACTGGTTCAGCACGGTTGGATTGTCAACTTCAAGAAATCAAGCCTGATTCCGTCTCAAAGACTTCAATTCCTAGGAATGATTCTGGATACGGTGGATCAACAAATTTACCTGCCAGAACAGAAAGCACAAAGTATTCGTCATCTGGTACAGCTGGTGCTCAAACCACGGACAGTCTTTGTTTATTTGTGTATTCGACTGTTAGGAAAGACGGTGGCGTCTGTCGAAGCACTCCAGTTTGGAAGACTTAACTCACGTCCTTTTCAACTGGATCTTCTCGCACAGTGGTTAGGCTCTCATCTACAAATCCATCAGATGGTGCGGTTGTCTCCAAGGTCCAGAGTATCATTTACTCTGGTGGCTCCACATACACAATCTCACCGCAGGACAAAGGTTCGGAGTCTGGAATTGGATAATTCTGGCGACAGACGCAAGTCTCAGAGGTTGGGGAGCAGTAGTCCTACATTGTCAGCTTCAGGGTCTATGGTCAGACAGAGAGATTACTGTCAATAAATATCCTGGAACTCAGGGCAGTTTACAAAGGTGCTGCGACAAGCAGTGCACATGCGGATGTGACGGCAGTCGCATACATCAACAAACAAGGAGGGACTCGAAGTTGCATGGCCATGCGAGAAGTTGCTGGAATCCTGAATTGGGCCGAGCATCACCAGGTGATATTGTCGGCAGTGTTCATTCCAGGAGTGGACAACTGGGAGGCGGATTATCTCAGCCGTCAGGATTTTCATCCAGGAGAATGGGCGTTAAATCCAGATGTTGGTCCAGCGGTGGGGTTATCCACAGGTGGATCTAATGGCATCTCACCAGAATCAAACACCCCAGTATGTGTCCAGAACAAGAGATCCAAAGGCAGTGGCAGTGGATGCTCTCACGATAGCGTGGCCGTATAGCCATGTGTATCTGTTTCCACCATTTCCGCTGCTTCCTCGTTGCTAATGTGGATCAAGAGAGTCCACAACAGTCATACTAGTGGTGGCGCTTCATTGGCCTCGGAGAGAGTGGTTCTCGGATCTCCGCGGTCTACTCGCAGACGATCCGTGGCCGCTCCCGCTTCATCCACACCCGCTACAACAGGGTCCGTTCCTTCCCCCCCCCCCCCCCCGAGTTAGCGCGGCTGCGTTTGATGGGGTGGCTGTTGAAACCGTTCTCTTAAGACCAGAGGGCTTTCCAGAGTCTGTTATACCAACCACGTTACGTGCTAGAAAGCCAGTTAGAGCAGCTCATTATCACAGGATTTGGAGAGCTTATATAGGGTGGTATGAGGCTCGGAAGTTTCCAACATCATCTATCAAGTTATCCCATCTATTGCTATTTTTACAGACGGGGTTAGATGGAGGACTATGTTTAGCTACACTAAAAGGTGCAGGTCTCTGCCTTGTCAATTTTCTTTCAGAGGCGTTTGGCTCTTTTGCCAACAGTTTACTTTCCTGCAAGGTGTCCTCAAAGTTCAACCTCCATTTATACCACCTACAGCGCCATGGGACTTGAATCTGGTTTTAGATTTTTTACAGTCGTCAATTTTTAAACCCTTACAACAAGTGGATGTTAAGTTTCTAATTGGAAAAGTTTTTCTTCTAGCCTTAGCTTCGGTAAGGCGTGTTCAGACTTGGGTGCCTTGTCATGTAAGCCACCGTATGTGGTGTTTCATGATCACAGAGCGGAACTTCGGACGAATCCCGCTTTTCTACCAAAGGTAGTATCTTCTTTTCACATCAATCAACCAATTGTAGTTCCTGTTTTTTCAGAAGGTTCAGGAACTCCAGCTACTTTGGATGTGGTACCCGCACTCCGCGTTTTATGTAGCCCGAACATCAACAGTACGTAAGACAGATACATTGGTTGTTCTCTGACGCAGTTAAAATTGGTTGGCCAGCTTCCAAACAGACCTTGGCCAGATGGATTAAGCTGATCATTCGTCAGGCTTACTTTCATGCTCATTTACAACCGCCTGAATCCGTTTCAGCACATTCCACATGTTCTGTGGGAACGTCATGGGCAGCAGGTCGTGGAGCTTCTATGACGCGGTTTTGCTGTGCGGCTACATGGTCATCAGTGCACACGTTTGTGCGCTTTTACAAGTTTGATACGTTTGCGGCATCAGCATCTAGCTTTGGCCGTCTAGTGTTACAAGTGCCAAACAGCTCTCCCGCCCAAGGGGGAAACTTTGGTACGTCCCAAGAGTACTCCAGTGACCCCTAGTGGATGAAAAAGAAAATAGGATTTTGGTACTTCTCAGATAAATCCTTATCTTTGAATCCACAGGGGGCACTGGACGCCCACCCAGGGCAGTTTCACCTGGCTTGTGGTAAGTTCAATAGTTCTTATGGTAACATTCTCAGTGACTTGTTCAAATGTTAAGGTGATTGTTATCTATTGTCATGTCAACTTTCTCGTTGTCAGTTATGTTATATGTAATCCACCATTGTTCATCCTCTCTATCGCTCCTGTTTGGCTCAGTAAAAACACCGAGGTACCCTTGGGAGTATGGAGGGTTACTATTATAAATATTTAAGTGTGCCCTATACCTGCTAACGCCTCATCCATATTCCAAGAGTATTCCAGTGCCCCCTGTGGATTCAAAGAGAAGGATTTATCTGTTAAGTACCAAAATCCTATTATCCCGTCGGAAATCAACAGTATCCTGTGGGATTAAATTATGAAGCAGATGGAAAGGGTTACACAAATAGCTTCAAAAGATAGAAAAATAAGTCTGTCTTTGGCACACCAAAAGTACCTTGAGTTATTACAATGTAACCTTTATTGTTTCTCCTTCATCCACTAGGGGACACTGCATCATAGACAATGGGGTATAGACTGGTGGATAATTGGAGCCTAGCACTACAATTTTTTCAGTTAGTGTAGCTGGCTCCTCCACGTCTATATCCCTCCAAGCCCAGTTTGGATTAGTGCCTCAGGAAGCCAGGTGCTACAAGGGCTGTCTCCAGCCCTTCATATTCCAACCGACAGCAATATATAGACTGACTCACTATATTCCAACATACAGTAAGCAGCACATAATATACATATGTTTTGGAGCACTAATTAAATGCATCGGTAGGACAGGTATTCTTTATTTTTTTCACATTAAAACAGTTTTCTAATTTCTCATCAGCAATTTTAATCACACCTTGTATTTTGGAAACAATGGTTTTCTATTAGGAATGGTTTTATCTTGAAAAATAATTTTAATAGCTCAAGGTATTTTGTGCACCAGACACACTTTTGTCTCTTTTGAAACCACTTCATGTCTCTTTGCCCATAATAGTACCCCATACTCTATGATAAACCAAGATTAAAGAGAATATTAAGATACTAATCCCCACCTGGCCAACTAGCGGCTCTCCCAGCTGTTGCAAAACTACAAGTCCCATGATGTTCTGCCACAGTCTATTTAAGAATGCTGATACTGTCAGGGCATGCTGGATTTGTAGTTTCTCAACAGCTGGAGAGCCACAGGTTGGCCAGGTCTGTGACTTAACCGGTCTATGGAAGCGGCTAGCACACTTCACGCTACACCTGATATAAATTCCCGGTGCAGTGGATACATTCTCAGAAGTGTTCAGTAGCAGAGAAAGGTTAGTAAAGGATATGTGAATATTTATATTGTGAACCTCTTGTTTTACTTTGCAGCTGGAGATTAAGCCGATGAAGAAAAAGGAATAATGCTACAGCGAACATGGAAACTTGAGTTGTATTTTTTTATTGTACAGATTAAAAAAAAAAAAATTAAATAAAACTGAAAATAAAATATTTGCAAACTCCTGTTTTCTGAAATAAGACAAAGCCCAAGTTACTGCTGTGGAATTGTAAAGCTTACCTTGGGGAAAGGACACAGAAACGCACCTTAATTGTAATTCTTACATTGGCGAAGAAAACCCCTTCATTCAGGTCGCAGCCCGCAATACGTCAGTAAGCAGCAAGTTTGTGTCCCTTGCCAATACATACAGCACAGGTCCAGACTCTCGCTACAACGCCCAGATTGACGTCATTACATATAAACAGTAGGATAACTTTGCTAATGGAATAGGTCATATGTAAAGTCTCTTGGCATCTTCTGTGCCAGGATAATGATGCACCAGTCTTTAGAATGTACAAAGCAATCCCAGCCCTCACTCCTTCCTGCGCTTTTTCCCTTCGTGGTCGTGCTCTTTGGCGCGGCCGCTGTCCGAAGGGCGTTTTGCACCTCCGTGTTGCTTGGCCTCCTCCAAGAACTTATCCAGACCGAAAGGATCTTCCTCAAACTGCACCGGTCCATCACGCCTCTGCTTGCGGTCTGAGCCGGAGAAATCCTTATCGGGAACAAACCTGCGGGAGATGGCAGGAGGTGTTAGGGAGTCAGCGTCTCAGACCCAAGAGTAACTGGAAATGTTTCACACTGATTTCCCAAACCAGAGCCCCCCATCCCGCCTCGACTGCTCCCTCTACTACATACCCATTAAGGGATACTGCCTACTAGAAAACAGAACATACATTACAGCAGCTTTCATATATTGTGAGAGGGAGATGCTATGTACAAAGGAACGCTGCAGATTAGCGCATCCACACTCCCCAGAGCAGCTGTGGGGCTGCTACATTCTCACCTGTTGGTTTTCATCAGGGTCTCGAGATCTGGGCCGTACACATCAGAGTCGTTGTTCTTGGGCCGGTAAATGTTCTGAGCCACTTCCTTGTTGCTTCTCCATGGCTGATCGTACACATTATATACCTCATCCTCTCCACCTGCAAAGCCGCTGTCCATGCCCTGGAAAGAGCAGAGAGTTTAGCATCTTGCAGAGTTTCCAGGGTTCACTTTGATTTAGTGACTGGTGAACCAGCTGTTTACATTCCTTATGAGGCACAGCTGCATGGAGCATAGGATAACAGGCGACCTTACCCTGCTCTGGTTGAAAAGCCGCTGGTCATACTGAATCTCACTTGAGGGCCGCTGGGCGGGGATACCTAGAGCAATCTGCTCACTGATGTCTCTCTCCTCGTTCCTCTGCAGCTTGGACCTGGTAGGGGGTCAGAGGAAACACTTATTGCATGTGAAAAACTGAGGCTGACACAGAATCCCTCATCCAAAGATAGAGCAAATATCACATTTACTTCCCGGGACACAACACAGTTTTTTTTAAAGAGAAATATGTGGTCTCCCTCTCTGTCTAAAAGCAAGGTTCAATCTCTAGGGCAGTGCTTTTCAAACTTTGTGCCGTAGCATCCTGGGTGCCTCAGGACACTTGCAGGGGTACCCTGGGTTGGTGGCCCAGGACCAATTCAAATTATTTATGGTCAATCTGATAGGTAAAACCAGTGCTGGTGGCTGCCAATCATAAAAGACTTGGAGAAACAGAAGTATATCCTGTCCCGCACTGAGTGAACCTAAGGATGACATGTAAACATAGTTTAATATTTTTTTTCTACATTTCTCAAAAATCTTTGGCCTAGGGGTGCCATGAAAAAAAATGATGCTGCAGGGTGCCATAATTCAAAACCACTGCTCTAGGGGTTACATTAACTCTAAAATATATGTTTTTTTTAATACAGGTTGAGTATCCCATATCCAAATATTCCGAAATATGGAATTTTTGGAGTTAGTGAAACCTTTGTTTTCTGATGGCTCAATGTACACAAACTTTGTTTAATACACAAAGTTATTAACAAAATTGTATTAAATGACCTTCAGGCTGTGTGTATAAAGTGTATATGAAACAAATTAATTGTGTGAATGTACACACACTTTGTTTAATGCACAAAGTTATTAAAAATATTGGCTAAAATTACCTTCAGGCCGTGTGTATATGAAACAAATGTATTCTGTGCTTAGATTTAGGTCCCATCGCCAGTTGTAGTATAATGCACTACTGTTTCTCTTATGAAAGCAGGTCTCCGTTCTAATGCCAGTTGCCCGAAATGTGGTGTAGCGGGAGCAGGTTTCTGTCCATCTACTTTAGGAATGCACAGTGGTACCGATCCCCTTCCTTCCCCTATTAAATCCTAAGTTATTTCTATTTGGCCTTGATTTCGAGGAATCACATTCCGCCACACCACACTAGTAAAGGTTATAGTTGCTAAAACATGGTGTGATTGGCACCCGCCCTGATATTTTTAAGTGGAGGGACTTGGTCAATGAAGTTTCTAAGCATGCATAAACTGGCAAACTACTATAAAAAAAAAAAATGGGACAGGTGGTGTCAGTCCAGATTAGGTAGATATGATACGCATTTGGATTCCTGATATGGATTTGGGGGGTTTAGGGTATTTGCCCACCACATTTTACTTTTGAATTATACTTTTATGCAGGTGCATACCAGCCTTTTTTTGATGCGTTTTTCTTACGCGATATTTTTGCGCATGTCTATTTCCCGGTTATCGGTATTTGGAGTTAATGAAGGTTTTACTTAATGCTTTGTCTGTTTCTGTTGTATTAATGCAGCCATGTAACGCCAACTTCTTTGAAATTTTTTCCTTTGGTTGTATGTAACAATCACAAAAAAATTCAATCTTTCAATAAATATTACTCTATTTAAAAAAGAAAAAGAAAAAAGATGAACATCCCAAGCCCACTGTGAGCAACACCATCGTTCTTGTTGGCTAAAAATTCACCTTCTCATCTGCAACACTCACCTTCAATACCGAAGGTAGAAGAATTATAGGTCTCACCTTTTGTCGGGGGCCGCCCGGGATAGGTTACGCTCATGCTGACGCTCTTTGCGCCTGTTGTCACGGATTTCATCTCGCTCCCTGGCTTCTCCGTCCTCTGGAGAAAAGATAACTTGTTCAGAATCTGAGTATCAGCAGATCTTCATCCCTACCACCCTTTCTGAAACCGTCAAGCTCTGCCTTTCAATCTCACCTTTCTCGGCGTGGGACTTTATCCCAGCTCTGCGTTCTCTTGCAATCTGTGCCAACTCTCGCAACTTCTCCTCCTTCTTTTCTTTCTCCTTCTGCGCCATCTTCCTCTCCACCTGAGCTCTCATCTCCACGGCTTCTCGGGCCTGGCCAAACACACACCGGGGTCATGAATAACCAGAGAGAGACTGTGTGGTGAGAAAGTACAGGTCCTGTGTGAGGAACTCACCTTTCTGTCAGCAATGTATAATGCTTCAGCCAGTTTGGCAAAGTTCTCATTAATATGGACTGTCTGGAGACCGCGGCCGTCAGCGGCCAAACGCTTGTCCAGTGGGATAGTATAACCCTGAGGATAGAAAAGACAACAGGGGACAGTGTGAGGTAGGAGGACATGAGGGCCGTCTGAAACTTGTATGATCTTATCAAAGGCAAATAAAAAAAACAATGATCGCTCTTCACAACCTGATTGAAGATGTAGGAGAACCACCAGTAGCAGGATCCACTGGTGTAAGTGAAATGAACAGAACCAAGAACCAGTAACCAACTGCCTGTAGTACAACATGGTTACTACTTTTATAACCTTAAGGGCCCACAAATGCTACAATTATATTGTCCGGTTAGGCAAAATAGCCATAAGTACCAGTCAGAATCTACCACGATCCTGCGTTTTTGGCGTAACTGCACCTAGACCTGACAGCTGAAGCCACACATGGTCATCTTATGTACTAGACCAGTGGTTTCCAAACTTTTTTGAATCACGGCGCCCTAGAATATCAGAATATTTTTCAGGGCACCCCTAGGCCAAAAATTTATTATTGAGAAATTTAGAAAGAAATATTAAATTAAGTAGATTGCGTTTATATGTCATCCTTAGGGTCAGTTGTGTGGTGAGGGACAAGATTTGCTTCTGTTTGTCCCCATATTTTATGACTGGCAGCCACCAGCACTGGTTTTGCCTATTATATTGACCATAAATAATTTGAATTGGTCCTGGACCACCAATCCAAGGCACCCCTGCAAGTGTCCCGAGGCACCCCAGGGAGCCACGGCACACAGTTTGGGAACCACTGTACTAGACTGATAAATACATGGTATAGCTTGCGATCCTTCCTACTAGAGTTATGTGGCATCCAGGACGCTGGAGAGAAGTGTCTAGACCAGGCCTGGCCAACCTGTGGCTCTCCAGCTGTTGTGAAACTACAAGTTCCATCATTCCGTGCCACTGTTTTGCTCTTAATAAATGCTAGAACTGTGGCAGCGCATGCTGGGATTTATAGTTTTACAACATCTAGAGAGCCACAGGTTGGCCAGGCCTGGTCTAGACTGACAAATACCCATTGCAGGCACCAAGGCGCACTCAGAAGGGAATGAGCTACAGTCTGCGTGATCCAGAAGCTCAGGGATGGGCAGGTTTCAGGCCTTAGTAACAGTGGCATCCTCTTAGAAACAGAGTGGAAATCCAACTTCATCCACCCTGCCCTCTAGTATATGTGCTCACCAGATTTGCATACTAGGGAGAGTCACAAGGGGCACGTAGCAGATTAGCCACATGGGCATCTGATTACACCCTCCCCTAGTCGTGTGCTACGCGAGATGCTGTTTCCGGTCCTCTCTAAAAGATTTACATGTAATTTCTTAAATAAATTAAAAGAATCTTCACAAAAAAAAAAATGAAGTTAATTGTTTTATCCAGGTACTGTCAGAGGATAAAAGGTACCTGTAAAACCATTTTCTTTTTCACCCACTAGGGGTCACTGGAGTACTCTTGGAATAAGGACGGGGCGTTAGCAGGGATAGGCACATTTAAATATTTAAATTAGTAACCCTCCACACACCCAAGGTACTCCAGTGTTTTTTTTTTGTGCCTCGCCGGGACGGCACGTTTGGAGAGTTCTCCAGACTTTACTTTCTTTTTGAATGGAATTTTTCTTTTTTTAATTCCCAAACCCTTCCCAGCTTACTAAGAAGCGTGGGTCCGGGTTTGGGAGTGCTGCCGAGTGCAGCAGAGGCTTGTCGGTGCTCAGGAGAGGAGCCCCGCCATAGACCTAATCAGTGGTAGCTGATTCAGCCTAAGGCTGCAGGAGCTGGACAGAGCTTAATCAGGAAGCCCTGTCAGAGCCTCCACTGGCACAGGTAAGGAGCGGGCAGGCAGCTGACACTGCTGCCGCTCCGTTATACTTTGTAACATGTTCTGGTAACATGAGCTGACCTCCCCGCCATGTGTGGTGCATTGTTTAAACTTGTATATAGCCACTGCGCCTCTCCCCTGTCCAGCCGCAGTCAGCCACGCTGCCGCCGCTGGGCACCCGCCGCTCCAGTGTATAGCCGCGCTCAGCTGCCGCAGCCCGCCATCATGAGGCGGGATATGGCGGTGAGACACAGTTAGGCTTCCTCATGCTGTGTCTTGCAGTTTCAGCTGCCGTCCGCTTCCACTGCTCCCGGCCGCGGACAATTTTTAATACTGCCACGGCCCGCCAGCTTAGTTTCCCCTGCATTACAGGTCGGAAGGGGGGGGGGGGGGGGGAATCGCTGTTACTGCTAGCGAGGGCCACTAAGATTAATGAGGCAGCACTGCGGCTCACAAGCAGGGGAGAGAGCTGTAACACCAGTCCAGTGTTTTACCTCTCACGTAGGGGGATGGTTAACAGTTGTGAGTTAAAACAGCCCGAACACACTGCTGGTATAGTACAAAAGGATTTCTGTGTATATGTTAAAAAAAAAAAACCACACACACAAAAAACATTATATAAAGCACATGACTGGACGCCACTTTAACACAACTTCCTGGTTCTTCTTGCAGGAAGTTTGCAGTCAGTCCTGCAACACTCGGCCACTGCAGGGCTGTTAGTAGGAATTCTGTGAAGCACATATTTAACCGATTTAGTGTGTACCAAGTGCAGTTCTGGTTTATACACACTTTAGAAAAAAAAATTACTGAGTCGTGGGGACTTGTCTTTCACTGTATAACTGTCTGTCTGTGTGCATGATGTTTACTCATGCAATGCTAAATCAAAGCAGCAGCTTGTCTGCGATGTCTGTGCGAGTGTGTTACCTGAGGTACCTTCCACTTGCACAGTGTTTTTTGTAAATACGGGTCCAAATACGAATGTCTACCCTGATCCTCCATGGGCGATGATGGCAGGTGTGATGACAGAGTTAAAATCAGAGCTTGCCGCTGGACGAAAAGATCGTGAGGCAGCTAGGTCTGATGCTAGGTTACTACCGTCTGAGCTGCCAGAGTGGCCTCAGGATATGTCAAGGACTTCGCAAGGTTTACAAAAGTCCAGAACTAGCTCAATTCCTAAGAGTAGTCATCGGTTGTTGCATAACTTACGAGTTTCAGCTAGGTTGCATTCTGACGATACAATGCTAGACCTTATATCTCAGAAGAAACAAAAGGAAGGTGAATTGGGCCAAGAGTCAGATAGTGAGGTTAGTGATAGCCCGGCCATTGATAATATCATCAGGGCAGTCCACCAGGTTCTACATTTTACGGAGACTGAGGAACCTTTCAAATGATGACGTTTTATTTGCTAAACAACGGAGAGCACCTGTGTGTTTTCCTTATTCAAAATCACTTAATAAAGCAGTTAACGGAAGCATGGAAAAATCCAGATAAACTGCCTAGGCATAGAAAACCATTTAGGTCTAATTACCCGTTCCCTGAGTATCACAACTAAATGGGAAAATCCACCAACAGTGGATTCCGCTGTGTCAAAACATTCAAAAAAGTTAACCATTCCAGTCCCAGCTGCAACTACGCTTAAAAGACCCATCAGAGTGTAAGCTAGAAGCTATGCTAAAATCAATGTATACAGCTGTAGAGGTGTTACTTAGACCTGCTTTAGATGGAATTTGGGTTAACAAGGCTGTAGTTGCATGGACAACACAGCTCAAGTTGGGCCTACAACAGGATCTTCCCTTAGACCACCTTATACTTCTTGCTGATCGCATCTGTGAATCTGCTGAGTATTTAGGCACGGCTTCTATGGACGTCGGCCAGGTCTGTTCTCTGCTTTCAGCTTTACTAGTTGCGGCCATACGGGCACTTTGGCTGCGCTCTTGGCAGACAGAGACAGAGTCAAAACGAGGAATAGAAGCGTTGCCTTACACTGGCGATAGGTTATTTGGTCCTGAATTGGACAAATGGATTTCTCAAGCTACTGGGGGAAAGTCTGTTTTCCTGCGGGCAAGCACCAGTTCCTAAAAGGAAAGTCGCTGGACCATCGTTGAAATCTTTTAGACCTCAATCCTTTCAAGGCCGTGCTAGAGCAACAACCATACAGAGTAGATATAGTTGAGCACGTGGTTTCCAACAAACCACTAACCGTCGTCAGAACACACAGTGCGTAGACAAGCCAGTGGCATGACGGGCTTCCAGCCCATCTCGGATCTTCAGTTGTGGGAGCACCGTGGTTTCAGACATCCACAGATGGGTGGATCCGCAATTTAGTGTTCAAAGGTTACAAAACAGAGTTCGATTGTCTACCACCAAGGCGGTTTTTCAAGACAGGCCTGCCTGTGTCAGGAGACAAAAAGGCGGTTCTGCAGACCGCAATTCAATCTCTCGTAGATTCAGCAGTTTTTATTCAGGCTCTCGTTCACCAACAGGGTCAAGGATATTATTCCAGTTTTTTTTTGTAGTACCAAAGCCGGACGGCTCGGTCAGACCGATATTGAACCTGAAAGGGCTCAATCAGTACGTCACTTACAACAGATTCAAGATGGAATCCCTGCGGTCAGTGATTGCAGGTTTAGAACCACAGGAATTCACGATTTTGCTGGATCTCAAGGATGCATACTTACACATTCGAATTTGGCCACCGCATCAGGCATACTTCAGGTTTGCAGTTCAACACAGCCATTATCAATTTCAGGCATTACCGTTTGGCCTCTCATCAACGCCTCAGATATTCACGAAGGTGATGTCTGTGATGATTGCTCCTCTCAGACCGCTGGAAGTGATAATAGTTTCGTACTTAGATGACCTTCTCATCAAGGCTCCATCTCGGTAAATACGCCTTCAACATGCCTTACTGTCGTACCATGTACTAGTTCAGCACGGTTGTATGGTCAACTTCAAGAAAATAGGATTTTGGTACTTACCAGGTAAATCCTTTTCTTTGAATCCATAGGGGGCACTGGAGTACTCTTGGGTTATGGACTGGGCGTAGCCGGAAATGGCACATATTTAAATATTTAAATTAGTAACTGGCCATCCCCTCCATAATCCCATAGAGCCTTCAGTATTTTTACTGGGCCGAACAGGAATGATAGAGAGGATGAACCATAGAGAATTACATATAACATTATATGCACCTATAACATTATAATATAATGGTCAACCCTAAAGTTGACACATAACGGAACTGATAACAATCAGTTGATACCATAACATCGAATGCATTGGTGATGAAGTGTTACCATAAGATCCACAGACCTTACCACAAGACAGGTAAACTGCTCTGGGTGGGCGTCCAGTGCCCCCTATGGATTCAAAGAAAAGGATTTACCTGGTAAGTACCAAAATCCTATTTTCTTTTTCATCCACTAGGGGTCACTGGAGTACTCTTGGGACGTACCAAAGTTTCCCCCTTGGGCGGGAGAGCAGTTTGGCAACTGTAATACTAGACGGCCAAAGCTAAATGCTGATGCCGCAAACGTAGCCAACCTGTAAAAGCGCACCAACATGCGCACTGATGGTCATGCACTGATGACCATGTAGCAGCTTGTCTACGCTGTTTCGTAGAAACTCCACGACCTGCTGCTCCTAACGTTCCCAAAGAACGTATGGAATGATCTGACACTGATGTAGGCGGTTGAAGCCCGCTTATGACGTTCACTAGAACGTTTGGAATGGTCTGACCTTGATGTAGGCGTTGTAGCCTATTATGAAGCTAAGCCTGACGTATGACATAAGGACTGCTTGGAAGCGTGTAAAGCCATCTTCACTACATTAGAGAGAACAATGTGTCTGTTCTACGTACAATTGTTTGGGTTACATAATAGAGAACAATGTGTCTGTTCTACGTACAATTGTTTGGGTTACATAAAAGCGTAGTGCGCGTACCACATTCAAAGTAACTTAAGTTCTCGAACATATTGATAACCGAGGAACTACATTAATTAGTTGATGCGTGACATTATACGATCTTTGACTGGAACACGGAATTTGTGCGAAGTTCCGCCCTATGACCATAAAACACCAGATTTGGGGCCTTGACATGCAAGCCACCCTATGTTAAAACCACGCCTTGCTGCGAGGCTAAGGCTAAGAGAAAAGTGTTTACCAATTGATAAACGTAACATCCACTTGTTGTAAGAAATCAACAAATGAAGACTGTAAATAAAAAACCTAAAACCAGATCACGTCCCCTGGCGCTGTAGGTGGTAAAACCAGATCACGTCTCATGGCGCTGTAGGTGGTATAAATGGAGGTCGTCTGAGGACACCGTGCAGGAAAGTGTGTACAATCGGCAAAGGAGCCAAACACCTTTGCAGGTAAATTGACATGCAGAGACCTGCACCTTGAGTGTAGAATATAATCCTTCACCAAACCCATTTGTAAAAATATTAAAAGACGGGATAACTTGAAAATGATGTTGGAAACTTCTGAGCGTCACACCAACCTATAGAGGCACGCTAAACCTTGTGATAATGAGCTGCAGTACTGGCTTCCCAGTGCCTAACATGGTTTGTATACCAGATTCTGGAATGCCCTCCATTCTTGAGAGCGCTTTGAACAGCCACCCCGTGAAACGCTGCCGCGCTAAAACGGGGTAAAAGAACTGACCCTAGTGGGATAGGTCCGGACGTGGCGAGAGCGGTGAAGGATCGGCTGCGAGTAGTTCGCGGAGATCCAAGAATCATGGCCTCCGAGGCCAATGTGGCGCCACTAGTATGACTATCATGGAGTCTTGTATGATCCATTTTAGTACCCGAGGAAGCAGCGTAACCGTTGTAACAGATTCACAATGCTGTACAGCCACGCGATCGTGAGAGCATCAGAGCATCTACAGCTGCTGCCTTCGGAGCCCTTGTACTGGACACATACTGGGATGGACCCATAATTGGAATGTTTTTTTATTTATTTTTTATTTGTTTTTGCGAGATGCCAATAGATATCCCTGTGGGTAACTCCACCGCTGGACCAACATCTGGAACACTTAAGAATTCAATGCTCAGTGTCCTGGAATAAGCTGCCTTCCAGCTGTTCACTCCCAGAATGAACATGGAGCAACTTGGCGCATGGTCATGCGACTTCGATTCCGTCCTTGATCGGTGATGTATGCGATCGCCGTTGTGTTGTCTGACCGCACTTGGACAGTCTGAGAACGGAGCATGTGGCCCGCTTGCCGCAGCGCGTTTGACCGAAATCTCCGTGATTTGTGAAGTTAATCATTTGGGACCCCAGGTCCCCAACCTCTGAGACTCACGTTTAAGCCCAGCAGCAGCCGGGCATCAAAAAATTACATAAAACTCATGGTTGTTCTTCTCCACGGAAATCTTTAGTAAAAGGCAAAAGATTTATTCGATCTGAAGAGAAACCAGAGTATTCATATTTAGAATTATCCAATTCCAGACGCCGAACATTGTCCCTGCGGTAAAATTATGTACTTGGAGCCACTAGAGTAGTGAAACTCTGGCCCTTAGAGACAACCGTACTATTTTGTAGGAGCGTGCAAGAACTTCTAGGTGAAAATGACCTGAGTGACTCCTTGCGAAGTAGAGTGCGTCGAAAGACGTCACTCTCCTTACCAATAGGCAAAAGGCCAAACGGATCAAGACTGTCCGTGGCTTGCGTACGAACTGTACGTGATGACGACCAGTTTGTGAGGTATGTTCAGGCAGGTAAATCCGTGCAATCACGGAATTATCCCTATGCATGAGTCCGTTATTACGGAATGAGGCTTGATATCTCTAGGTTAACAATCTAACCGCGCTGAACGACACCCTTGTACGTTAGTAAGGGCCGTTGCATGACGAAGTTTTGAGACGGAGCTTTAATGAGCAGATCTGCAAAACACTGAACTGTTATCACTTCCAGGGATGAGCTATCACGATAACCATTACTTGTGACAACCCTAGGCGCCATACGAAGCCAAACCGGTAGCGCTTGAAAGCGAGAATGGTTTTTACTGCCAACTTAAGTAGGCCTGATGCGTCTAAGTAGCTATTCTTGTTGAAATCCAGAATCACTGTGATTTTCAACCTGTAGTCACCAACTGCAGGTATTCATGAATGTGTAGCATAAGCGACACCCTGATTGACCTGAAGGGTCAGTATCGGACTGACAGATTCAGCCAGCTTTGGAACTACCCCAAACTGGAATAATGTTGTTGACTGCAGTCAAAGTGCTCAATCTACTAGAGCTTGTATGGCGGTGTGCAGAACCGCATCTTATGACCCAGGCAGACCTGTCTTGCAAATTGAAATGGTGGAAAACAAGCAACCTTTGTCTGGTAAACTGCGAACCCAAAAATTGCGGATCTCCCAACTGTGGATGCCCACAACTGACGATCGGCGATGGCCTGGAAACTCATTCTAGCCCTGGCTTTTCAGTGGCTTAGCTGTAAACGCCACTGAACCCTGGTTAAAGATGCGTGGAAGTAGGTGGCCGCACTTTAACCGTATATTGACAACAATCAGACAGGTAGAGGTTATCAAAAACCACGTTCACTACCACCTGACCCGCCTGTGGCTGTTTCTGTAGCACGGGCCCGAAATGTAACGACTATATCCTGAAACTATTTATTCAGGAATTTGTCCAAGACAGGACGAAACATGTGGGCAGCGTAAGGTAATGTTTCTATTCTCGTTTAGAAACGGACACCGTCCTGTTAAGCACGTAGCGAAAAAGCACGTCGTGCCGCACTAGTGAAACTGAAAAGCGAGAACTAAACTGGCTGACATCCACAGAAACTGTTGAGCAGATTCACAAGTGTGATCAGCGAGAAGCGTAAGGTGTGCTTCTTGTAGGGCAAACGTGAACTGTATTGCCATGCAACCACTGCCCTGTTAAGCGAAAACCGGGCCCAAACCAGGTTAAACAACACCCCTACTGCTGTATACTGTAGGACACACTGCGACGGGTATTGAAACCGTCAAATTATAAAACAATAATAACAATTGTTCACAGTCAGTATATACGCCAGCCTCCCCCAACGAGGAACGGCAATAGTGCGTATGTCCGACGGACTCTGCAGCGAAGCTGCTATGTCTTAGACTTACTCCTTATGTACACGGACAAGCAAGTACAGAAGGATAGACTAGTACCGTGACTTAGTACCACGTAAATAAAGTGTGTATAAATCTACCTTACAGCACACGTGTTTATCTTGTGCTTGTACAAAACCAAGAAAAAATTCCTAACACCACCCCGGCTCCTCTAGAGGCAGAGTGTTGTAGGGCAGCAACTTCCTGGGAAGAACCAGGAAGTAATGTTAAAATGGTGTCCGGCCATGTGCTTGCTTATTGCAAGGTTGCTGATACACCAAGTTCCATATATATATATATATATATATATATATATATATTATTTAACCATAAACATATATTTATTAATATATGTATATGCATGTACTCTATCTGTATACAATCAGTGTGTAAACACACAAATACATATACATCACACATATATATATATATATCATATATATATCATATATATATATACATACACAGATACACACCCACAGGTATATTGTATAAGTAACAGAGACTCTGATATTGGCCACAGGCTTAAAAGCCTGATTATTTTGCTGCCTAAACGCAGCTTAGTTATTGGGGCCTCCCTGCGGGTTTCCTCCCCCCCTCTCTCTCCTGCAGAAGAGTATTATTTGCAGGGCAGCCTTTATTCTGGCTGCCGACTTCCCCCACTTTCTTCTTTTACTGCTCCCCCCCCCCCCGTTGTTCAGCAGACGGGAGACGGGGAGTGCGAGTCTTACCGCGGTCGTGAAGGACTGCACGCCGGAGATTGGTGAGCGGCCGCCAGAGCGGGCCGCAGCAGCAGCTGAGGTCATCTCGGCCGCACACCCCACCAGAGCCGTAGGGCGGAGGACGGATTGCGCGGACGCCAGAGAGACGGGGAGCGGCGAGCGTTCCGGCGGTAGTGTCGGGAACTGCACGCTAGTTTACTGCAAGCGCCCCGCGGCGCCGGGTGCTGTTAATGAAAGGATCCGGGGAAGGTCAAGCGGCCCTGCGGCAGTGCCGGGGTTCGCTCGTGCAAATGCATTATAGTGGCAGCAAGGTGTATCTAGTGGCAGGCAGCAGGGGAACATTTACAGTATCTAAACCCATACAGTCCCCCCATAATGGGCGGCAGCGTGAGCTGACCGCCCGCAATAGAAAAGTAAGTAAGTAAGTGAGCGGCGGCAGTGAGAGCTGCCTACCGCTCAGTACCTGCACCACCTGCGGAGGCCATGACGGGACCTTTCTGTAAGCGCCGTCCTGCGTCCTTGTGCAGCCCGTGACTGCAATCAGCTGCACTGATTTTAGTCAATGGCGGGGCCCTTTGTATGAGCGCCGGCAGACCATCTGCTGCTAATGCAGCACCAATGATCCCTAACCCGAACTTCTCTGATAAGTTGGGAAGGGATCAGGTAGAAACCAAAAATAATCTTGTTTGAAATAATCTTGCTTGAAGAATCGCAGGACATTCAGTCCTCAGTACCTTCCGCTAGAGGCACAGAAAAATACTGAAGGCTCTATGGGATTATGGAGGGGATGGCCAGTTACTAATTTAAATATTTAAATATGTGCCATTTCCGGCTACGCCCAGTCCATAACCCAAGAGTACTCCAGTGACCCCTAGTGGATGAAAAAGAAATCAAGCCTGGTCACGTCTCAAAGAATTCAATTCCTGGGAATGATTCTAGATACGGTGGATCAACGAATTTACCTGCCAGAACAGAAAGCGCAAGGTATTCGTAATCTGGTACAGTTAGTGCTCAAACCACAGACAGACAGTCTCTGTGCATTTGACAGTTAGGGAAGATGGTGTCTTCTTTTGAAACACTCCAGTTCTGAAGATTTCACTCACGTCCTTTTCAACTGGATCTTCTCGCACAGTGGTTAGGCTCTCATCTACAAAGTTAACAGATGGTGCGGTTGTCTCCAAGGGCCAGAGCATCACTACTCTGGTGGCTCCACATACACAATCTCACCGCAGGAAAAAGGTTTGGAGTCTGGAATTAAATAATTCTGACGACGGACGCAAGTCTCAGAGGTTGGGGAGTAGTGGTCCTACATTGTCAGCTTCAAGGTCTATGGTCAGACTGAGAAAGATTACCGTCAATAAATGTCCTAGAACTCAGGGCAATTTACAACGCGACAGACAGTATAGTGGTCTCGTAAATGGCTCCCAAGAGGGAGTCATCAAGCAAAAAGTGATCTGCCATAGTTTCTTTGACAAATGCAGGGCATAGTTTGCATGACAATGCTCGCCTGCAGAAGGTATTTTCTTGGAGGCGTGTAGTGCACCCTCAAGAGATACGCCGTAAACAGTGTATGCGATCGCCCACGAACTGGACAACCTCGAGTGACCACAACACAGGAGGACAAATTTATCAGAGTGTGTCCCAAACGGGACAAATTCCAAACCGCTTGTTAGATTTGTGCTGCTCTGATGGAAACAAGGAAGAAAAGTGTGTCAATGGTGACCGTAAAAAACACCGCCTTGGAGGCGGTGGCTTGAAGAGATGTATAGCAGCCTGGAAACCATTGCTTAGGCCCATAAAAAGAAGAGCCCATTGTGGGCTAAAAAGCACAGGAACTAGACCACTAGAAGGTTCTTTTCAAAGACAAATTGAAGTATGAGGTGTTTGGGTCGAAGAACCGACAGAATGCCCCGCTAAGGGTGGATACTTTGAGGAGAGAAAAATGTATGAACATCAAAACTCAATTTGTAAATACTGTGTGTGAGTACAAAACCGCTTTATTAGCCAAAAATAAGATTTTACTTACCGATAAATCTATTTCTCGTAGTCCGTAGTGGATGCTGGGACTCCGTCAGGACCATGGGGATTAGCGGCTCCGCAGGAGACAGGGCACAAAAATAAAGCTTTAGGATCAGGTGGTGTGCACTGGCTCCTCCCCCTATGACCCTCCTCCAAGCCTCAGTTAGGATACTGTGCCCGGACGAGCGTACACAATAAGGAAGGATTTTGAATCCCGGGTAAGACTCATACCAGCCACACCAATCACACCGTACAACTTGTGATCTGAACCCAGTTAACAGTATGACAAACGTAGGAGCCTCTGAACAGACGGCTCACAACAATAACAACCCGATTTTTTTGTAACAATAACTATGTACAAGTATTGCAGACAATCCGCACTTGGGATGGGCGCCCAGCATCCACTACGGACTATGAGAAATAGAATTATCGGTAAGTAAATTCTTATTTTCTCTAACGTCCTAGTGGATGCTGGGGACTCCGTCAGGACCATGGGGATTATACCAAAGCTCCCAAACGGGCGGGAGAGTGCGGATGACTCTGCAGCACCGAATGAGAGAACTCCAGGTCCTCTTTAGCCAGGGTATCAAATTTGTAGAATTTTACAAACGTGTTCTCCCCCGACCACGTAGCTGCTCGGCAGAGTTGTAATGCCGAGACCCCTCGGGCAGCCTCCCAGGATGAGCCCACCTTCCTTGTGGAATGGGCCTTGACAGATTTAGGCTGTGGCAGGCCTGCCACAGAATGTGCAAGTTGAATTGTGCTACAAATCCAACGAGCAATCGTCTGCTTAGAAGCAGGAGCACCCAGCTTGTTGGGTGCATACAGTATAAACAGCGAGTCAGATTTTCTGACTCCAGCCGTCCTTGAAATAATAAGAATTTACTTACCGATAATTCTATTTCTCATAGTCCGTAGTGGATGCTGGGGACTCCGTCAGGACCATGGGGATTAGCGGCTCCGCAGGAGACAGGGCACAAAAAGTAAGCTTTTAGGATCACATGGTGTGTACTGGCTCCTCCCCCTATGACCCTCCTCCAAGCCTCAGTTAGGTACTGGGCCCGGACGAGCGTACACAATAAGGAAGGATCTTGAATCCCGGGTAAGACTCATACCAGCCACACCAATCACACCGTACAACTTGTGATTTGAACCCAGTTAACAGTATGATAACAACGAAGAAGCCTCTGAAAAGATAGCTCACAACAATAATAACCCGATTTTTGTAACAATAACTATGTACAAGTATTGCAGACAATCCGCACTTGGGATGGGCGCCCAGCATCCACTACGGACTATGAGAAATAGAATTATCGGTAAGTAAATTCTTATTTTCTCTAACGTCCTAGTGGATGCTGGGGACTCCGTCAGGACCATGGGGATTATACCAAAGCTCCCAAACGGGCGGGAGAGTGCGGATGACTCTGCAGCACCGAATGAGAGAACTCCAGGTCCTCCTTAGCCAGAGTATCAAATTTGTAAAATTTTACAAACGTGTTCTCCCCTGACCACGTAGCTGCTCGGCAAAGTTGTAATGCCGAGACCCCTCGGGAAGCTGCCCAAGATGAGCCCACCTTCCTTGTGGAGTGGGCATTTACAGATTTAGGCTGTGGCAGGCCTGCCACAGAATGTGCAAGTTGGATTGTGCTACAGATCCAACGAGCAATCGTCTGCTTAGACGCAGGAGCACCCATCTTGTTGGGTGCATACAGGATAAACAGCGAGTCAGATTTTCTGACTCCAGCCGTCCTTGAAATATATATTTTCAATGCTCTGACAACGTCCAGTAACTTGGAGTCCTCCAAGTCGCTAGTAGCCGCAGGCACCACAATAGGCTGGTTCAAGTGAAAAGCCGAAACCACCTTAGGCAGAAACTGAGGACGCGTCCGCAGTTCTGCCCTGTCCGAATGGAAAATCAGATATGGGCTTTTGTACGATAAAGCCGCCAACTCTGATACTCTCCTGGCTGAAGCCAGGGCCAGTAGCATGGTTACTTTCCATGTAAGATACTTCAAATCTACCGATTTGAGCGGCTCAAACCAATGGGATTTGAGAAAATCCAAAACTACGTTGAGATCCCACGGTGCCACTGGAGGCACAATCGGGGGCTGTATATGTAGTACACCTTTGACAAAGGTTTGTACTTCAGGCACTGAAGCCAATTCTTTCTGGAAGAAAATCGATAAGGCCGAAATTTGAACCTTAATAGACCCCAATTTGAGGCCCATAGACAATCCTGCCTGCAGGAAATGTAGGAATCGACCCAATTGAAATTCCTCCGTTGGGGCCTTCTTGGCCTCACACCACGCAACATATTTTCTCCAAATGCGGTGATAATGTTGTGCGGTCACTTCCTTCCTGGCTTTAATCAAGGTAGGAATAACTTCCTCTGGAATGCCCTTTTCTTTTAGAATCCGGCGTTCAACCGCCATGCCGTCAAACGCAGTCGCGGTAAGTCTTGGAACATACAAGGTCCCTGCTGAAGCAGATCCCTTCTTAACGGTAGAGGCCACGGCTCTTCCGTGAGCATCTCTTGAAGTTCCGGGTACCAAGTCCTTCTCGGCCAATCCGGAGCCACGAGTATTGTTCTTACTCCCCGTAGCCGTATAATTCTCAGTACCTTTGGTATGAGAGGCAGAGGAGGAAACACATACACGGACTGGTACACCCACGGTGTTACCAGAGCGTCCACAGCTATTGCCTGAGGGTCTCTTGACCTGGCGCAATATCTGTCCAGTTTCTTGTTGAGGCGGGACGCCATCATGTCCACCTTTGGTTTTTCCCAACGGTTCACAATCATGTGGAAGACTTCTGGATGAAGTCCCCACTCTCCCGGGTGGAGGTCGTGTCTGCTGAGGAAGTCTGCTTCCCAGTTGTCCACTCCCGGAATGAACACTGCCGACAGTGCTATGACATGATTTTCCGCCCAGCGAAGAATCCTTGCAGCTTCTGTCATTGCTCTTCTGCTTCTCGTGCCGCCCTGTCTGTTTACGTGGGCGACTGCCGTGATGTTGTCCGACTGGATCAACACCGGCTGACCCTGAAGCAGCGGTTTTGCCAGGCTTAGAGCATTGTAAATCGCTCTTAGCTCCAGTATATTTATGTGAAGAGACGTCTCCAGGTTTGACCACACGCCCTGGAAGTTTCTTCCCTGTGTGACTGCTCCCCAGCCTCGTAGGCTGGCATCCGTAGTCACCAGGACCCAGTCCTGTATGCCGAATCTGCGGCCCTCTAACAGATGGGCACTCTGCAACCACCAC
Organism: Pseudophryne corroboree; assembly: GCF_028390025.1. NCBI lineage: Eukaryota > Metazoa > Chordata > Amphibia > Anura > Myobatrachidae > Pseudophryne > Pseudophryne corroboree. Next base: position 156,636,969 of record NC_086455.1, read on the forward strand.
AGAAGAGACACCCTTGTTCTTGGTGACAGTGTTATCCGCTGATGCATGTGCAGATGCGATCCGGACCATTTGTCCAGCAGATCCCACTGAAATATTCGTGCGTGGAATCTGCCGAATGGAATTGCTTCGTAAGAAGCCACCATCTTTCCCAGGACTCTTGTGCATTGATGTACTGACACATTTCCTGGTTTTAGGAGGTTCCTGACAAGTTCAGATAACTCCCTTGCTTTCTCCTCCGGGAGAAACACCTTTTTCTGAACAGTGTCCAGAATCATTCCCAGGAACAGCAGACGTGTCGTCGGGGTCAATTGAGATTTTGGAAGATTCAGAATCCACCCGTGTTGTTGAAGCACTACTTGGGTTAGTGCTACTCCGACTTCCAGCTGTTCTCTGGACCTTGCCCTTATCAGGAGATCGTCCAAGTAAGGGATAATTAATACGCCTTTTCTTCGTAGAAGAACCATCATTTCGGCCATTACCTTGGTAAAGACCCGAGGTGCCGTGGACAAACCAAACGGCAGCGTTTGAAACGGATAATGACAGTTTTGTATCACGAACCTGAGATACCCTTGGTGTGAAGGGTAAATTGGGACATGCAGATAAGCATCTTTTATGTCCAGGGACACCATGAAGTCCCCTTCTTCCAGATTCGCTATCACTGCTCTGAGTGACTCCATCTTGAACTTGAATTTCTGTATGTACAGGTTCAAGGATTTCAGATTTAGAATAGGTCTTACCGAACCGTCCGGCTTCGGTACCACAAATAGTGTGGAATAATATCCCTTTCCCTGTTGTAGGAGGGGTACCTTGACTATCACCTGCTGAGAATACAGCTTGTGAATGGCTTCCAATACCGTCGCCCTTTCTGAGGGAGACGTTGGTAAAGCAGACTTTAGGAACCGGCGAGGGGGAGACTTTTCGAATTCCAACTTGTAACCCTGAGATACTACCTGCAGGATCCAAGGGTCCACCTGTGAGCGCGCCCACTGTGTGCTGAAAATCTTTAGTCGACCCCCCACCGCCCCTGAGTCCGCTTGCACAGCCCCAGCGTCATGCTGAGGGCTTTGTAGAAGCCGGGGAGGGCTTCTGTTCGTGGGAAGTAGTTGCTTGCTGCAACCTCTTACCCCTTCCTTTGCCTCTGGGCAAATATGACTGTCCTTTTGCTCGCTTGTTCTTATAGGAACGAAGGGACTGCGGCTGAAAAGACGGTGTCTTTTTCTGTTGGGAGGTGACCTGAGGTAAAAAAGTGGATTTTCCGGCTGTTGCCGTGGCCACCAGATCCGATAGACCGACCCCAAATAATTCCTCTCCTTTATACGGCAATACTTCCATATGCCGTTTGGAATCCGCATCACCTGACCACTGTCGCGTCCATAAACTTCTTCTGGCAGATATGGACATCGCACTTACTCTCGATGCCAGAGTGCAAATATCCCTCTGAGCATCTCGCATATAAAGAAAAGCATCCTTTAATTGCTCTATAGTCAATAAAATACTGTCCCTATCCAGGGTATCAATATTTTCAGTCAGGGAATCCGACCACACCACCCCAGCACTGCACATCCAGGCTGAGGCTATTGCTGGTCGCAGTATAACACCAGTATGTGTGTATATACTCTTCAGGGTAGTTTCCAGCCTCCTATCAGCTGGATCCTTGAGGGCGGCCGTATCAGGAGACGGTAACGCCACTTGTTTTGATAAGCGTGTGAGCGCCTTATCCACCCTAGGGGGTGTTTCCCAGCGCGCCCTAACCTCTGGTGGGAAAGGGTATAATGCCAATAACTTCTTTGAAATTAGCAGTTTTCTATCGGGGTTAACCCACGCTTCATCACACACGTCATTCAATTCCTCTGATTCTGGAAAAGCTACAGGTAGTTTTTTCACACCCCACATAATACCCCCCTTTGAGGTACCTGCAGTATCAGAGATATGCAAAGCCTCCTTCATTGCCGTGATCATATAACGTGTGGCCCTATTGGAAAATACTTTCTTTCTTCACCGTCGACACTAGATTCATCTGTCGGTACCTGTGTCGACTGACTGAGGTAAGGGACGTTTTACAGCCCCTGACGGTGCCTGAGACGCCTGGACAGGTACTAACTGGTTTTCCGGCCGTCTCATGTCGTCAACTGACTTTTGCAGCGTGCTAACATTATCACGTAATTCCATAATTAAAGCCATCCATTCCGGTGTCGACTCCCTAGGGGGTGACATCACCATTACCGGCAATTGCTCCGCCTCCACACCAACATCGTCCTCATACATGTCGACACACACGTACCGACACACAGCAGACACACAGGGAATGCTCTTATCGAAGACAGGACCCCACTAGCCCTTTGGGGAGACAGAGGGAGAGTTTGCCAGCACACACCAAAGCGCTATAAAAATGTATATAAACAACCCTAAAAAGGTGTTGTTTCTGTTATATGCGCTTAATATATAAAAATATCGCCAAAATATGCCCCCCTTCTCTGTTTTACCCTGTTTCTGTAGTGCAGTGCAGGGGAGAGTCCTGGGAGCCTTCCTCACAGCGGAGCTGAGCAGGAAAATGGCGCTGTGTGCTGAGGAGAATAGGCCCCGCCCCCTAAAACGGCGGGCTCTTCTCCCGGAGTTTGCGATATATGGCAGGGGTTAAATACATCCATATAGCCTCAAGGGCTATATGTGATGTATTTTAGCCATAGAAAAAGGTATTATACATTGCTGCCCAGGGCGCCCCCAGCGCCCTGCACCCTCAGTGACCGCTGGTGTGAAGTGTGCCGACAACAATGGCGCACAGCTGCAGTGCTGTGCGCTACCTTATGAAGACTGAAAGTCTTCTGCCGCCTGTTTCCGGACCTCTTCAACTTCGGCATCTGCAAGGGGGGTCGGCGGCACGGCTCCGGGACCGGACTCCATGGCTGGGCCTGTGTTCGATCCCTCTGGAGCTAATGGTGTCCAGTAGCCTAAGAAGCAAATCCATCCTGCACGCAGGTGAGTTCACTTCTCTCCCCTAAGTCCCTCGTAGCAGTGAGCCTGTTGCCAGCAGGACTCACTGAAAATAAGAAACCTAAAAAAAAACTTTTTCTAAGCAGCTCTTTATGAGAGCCACCTAGATTGCACCCTGCTCGGACGGGCACAAAAACCTAACTGAGGCTTGGAGGAGGGTCATAGGGGGAGGAGCCAGTACACACCATGTGATCCTAAAAGCTTACTTTTTGTGCCCTGTCTCCTGCGGAGCCGCTAATCCCCATGGTCCTGACGGAGTCCCCAGCATCCACTAGGACGTTAGAGAAATATATTTTCAATGCCCGGACAACGTCCAGCAACTTGGAATCCTCCAAATCGCTAGTAGCCGCAGGCACCACAATAGGCTGGTTCAGGTGAAACGCTGACACCACCTTAGGCAGAAACTGAGGACGCGTCCGCAGTTCTGCCCTGTCCGAATGGAAAATCAGATATGGGCTTTTATACGATAAAGCCGCCAATTCTGATACTCTCCTGGCTGAAGCCAGGGCCAGTAGCATGGTTACTTTCCACGTAAGATATTTCAAATCCACCGATTTGAGTGGCTCAAACCAATGGGATTTGAGAAAATCCAAAACTACATTAAGGTCCCACGGAGCCACTGGGGGCACAACCGGGGGCTGTATATGTAGTACTCCTTTTACAAAAGTCTGGACTTCAGGAACTGAAGCCAATTCTTTCTGGAAGAAAATCGACAGGGCCGAAATTTGAACCTTAATGGACCCCAACTTGAGGCCCATAGACAATCCTGTTTGCAGGAAATGTAGGAATCGACCCAGTTGAAATTCCTCCGTGGGGGCCTTCCTGGCCTCACACCACGCAACATATTTTCTCCAAATGCGGTGATAATGTTGTGCAGTCACCTCCTTCCTGGCTTTTACCAGTGTAGGAATGACCTCTTCCGGAATGCCTTTTTCCCTTAGAATTCGGCGTTCAACTGCCATGCCGTCAAACGCAGCCGTGGTAAGTCTTGGAATAGACACGGTCCCTGCTGAAGCAGGTCCCGTCTTAGAGGTAGAGGCCACGGATCTTCCGTGAGCATCTCCTGAAGTTCCGGGTACCAAGTTCTTCTTGGCCAATCCGGAGCCACGAGTATCGTTCTTATTCCCCTTTGCCGTATAATTCTCAGTACTTTTGGTATGAGAGGCAGAGGAGGAAACACATACACTGACTGGAACACCCACGGTGTTACCAGAGCGTCCACAGCTATTGCCTGAGGGTCTCTTGACCTGGCGCAATACCTGTCCAGTTTTTTGTTGAGGCGAGACGCCATCATATCCACCTTTGGTTTTTCCCAACGGTTCACAATCATGTGGAAGAATTCTGGATGAAGTCCCCACTCTCCCGGGTGTAGATCGTGTCTGCTGAGGAAGTCTGCTTCCCAGTTGTCCACTCCCGGAATGAACACTGCTGACAGTGCTATCACATGATCTTCCGCCCAGCGAAGAATCCTTGCAGCTTCTGCCATTGCTCTCCTGCTTCTTGTGCCGCCCTGTCTGTTTACGTGGGCGACTGCCGTGATGTTGTCCGACTGGATCAACACCGGCTGACCCTGAAGCAGGGGTTTTGCCAGGCTTAGAGCATTGTAAATCGCTCTTAGCTCCAGTATGTATGCCGAATCTGCGGCCCTCTAACAGATGAGCACTCTGCAACCACCACAGAAGAGACACCCTTGTCCGTGGCGATAAGGTTATCCGCTGATGCATCTGCAGATGCGATCCGGACCATTTGTCCAGCAGATCCCACTGAAAAGTTCGTGCGTGGAATCTGCCGAATGGAATCGCTTCGTAAGAAGCCACCATCTTTCCCAGGACTCTTGTGCATTGATGCACAGACACTTTTCCTGGTTTTAGGAGGTTCCTGACAAGTTCGGATAACTCCCTGGCTTTCTCCTCCGGAAGAAACACCTTTTTCTGACCGTGTCCAGAATCATTCCCAGGAACAGCAGACGTGTCGTCGGGTTCAATTGAGATTTTGGAAAATTCAGAATCCACCCGTGCTGTTGCAGCACTACTTGGGTTAGTGCTACTACGTCTTCCAGCTGTTCTCTGGACCTTGCCCTTATCATGAGATCGTCCAAGTAAGGGATAATTAATACGCCTTTTCTTCGCAGAAGAAACATCATCTCGGCCATTACCTTGGTAAAGACCCGAGGTGCCGTGGACAATCCAAACGGCAGCGTCTGAAACTGATAATGACAGTTTTGCACCACGAACCTGAGGTACCCTTGGTGTGAAGGGCAAATTGGGACATGTAGGTAAGCATCCTTGATGTCCAGGGACACCATAAAGTCCCCTTCTTCCAGATTCGCTATCACTGCTCTGAGTGACTCCATCTTGAACTTGAATTTTTGTATGTACAGGTTCAAAGATTTCAGATTTAGAATAGGTCTTACCGAGCCGTCCGGCTTCGGTACCACAAATAGCGTGGAGTAATACCCCTTTCCCTGTTGTAGGAGGGGTACCTTGACTATCACCTGCTGAGAAAACAGCTTGTGAATGGCTTCCAATACCGTCGCCCTGTCTGAGGGAGACGTTGGCAAAGCAGACTTTAGGAACCGGCGAGGGGGAGACTTCTCGAATTCCAACCTGTAACCCTGAGATACTACCTGCAGGATCCAGGGGTCCACATGTGAGCAAGCCCACTGCGCGCTGAAATTCTTGAGTCGACCCCCCACCGCTCCTGAGTCCGCTTGTAAAGCCCCAGCGTCATGCTGAGGGCTTTGCAGAACCCGGGGAGGGCTTCTGTTCCTGGGAAGGAGCTGCTTGCTGCCCTCTCTTACCCTTTCCTCTGCCTCGGGGCAGATATGACTGTCTTTTTGCCCGCTTGTTCTTATAGTACCGAAAGGACTGCGGCTGAAAAGACGGTATCTTTTTCTGTTGGGAGGGGGTCTGAGGTAAAAAGGTGGATTTCCCGGCAGTTGCCGTGGCCACCAGATCCGATAGACCCACGCCAAATAATTCCTCCCCTTTATACAGCAATACTTCCATATGCCGTTTGGAATCCGCATCACCTGACCACTGTCGCGTCCATAAACTTCTTCTGGCAGATATGGACATCGCACTTACTCTCGATGCCAGAGTGCAAATATCCCTCTGAGCATCTCGCATATAAAGAAAAGCATCCTTTAATTGCTCTAAAGTCAATAAAAATAGGATTTTGGTACTTACCAGGTAAATCCTTTTCTTTGAATCCATAGGGGGCACTGGAGTACTCTTGGGATATGGACGGGCGTAGCCGAACAAAGGCACTGAATATTCAAATTTAGGACTCTCCCCCCCCTCCATATCCCCGAGTACCTCAGTGTACTCTCTCAGTGTTTTTTACTGAGCGAACAGGAACTATATAGAGAGGTTGACAATGGAGAATACCTATAACATAACGGACAACAACAATGTTGACCCATAACCTTACTGTCAACTAAACAGTTGACACCATAACCGATAGAACTTTATAATTTGAACCAATCGGTGAAAATGTGTTACCATAAGCTCCTCTGAGCTTAATAACAATCAAGTAAAACGTGTTCACTAAGCTCCCTTGAGCTTAAAACAACCCAGGTAAAACTGCTCTGGGTGGGCGTCCAGTGCCCCCTATGGATTCAAAGAAAAGGATTTACCTGGTAAGTACCAAAATCCTATTTTCTTTATCATCCACTAGGGGTCACTGGAGTACTCTTGGGACGTACCAAAGCTTCCCTCGTGGGCGGGAGAGCTGTTTGATACTTGTAACAGTAGGCAGCCCAAAGCCAGATGCTGATGGCGCCACCATTCATAACGTGTAAACGTGCACAAACGTGGTGCACTAAAGGCTATGTAGCCGCGTCGTAGACGCTCCACGACCCGCTGGGTCTGACATTCCCACAGAACCTGTGGGATGAGCTATTACTGACGTAGGCGATTGTAACTTAGCCTTAAAGTAAGCCTGACTTGTAGTCATTATTATTATCCAACTGGATAATGTCTGCTGAGAAACTGGCTAACCCCAGTTGGCAGTATCATAGAGAACAAACAACGTATTCATATCACCTACTGTAGACGTTCGGGACCTATATAAACGCGTAATGCGTGTACCACATTCAGAATTCTAGAATGTGCTGTCCACACAGAAACCACTATTATTGATGTGAAGAATACGAAAGCGGAATTCGTCCGAAGATCTGCTTTGTCATGAGAAAACTCAAATACGGTGTCTTGGAATACAAGGCACCCAAATATGAAACAAACCCTTGCCAAAGCCAAGGCTAGAAGCCAAGGCTAGAAGAAAAATGTTTTCCAAAGTGAGAAACTTAATTCCCATTTGTTGAAAGGGTCCAAAATATGAAAACTGTAAGAAATCTGAACCCAACCTCAAGTCGCCTGGCGCTGTAGGTGGGATAAATAGAGTCTGAACTTTGATGACACCTTGTAGAAAGATGTGTACAGACGCAAATAGAGGCAAACATCTTTGAAAATAAGTTTACCACACAGATACCTGCACTCTTAGTGCAGATTAACGCAGTTTTCCATCCCACCCCGTTTAACAGAATACGGGTAACTTGAAGGATGATGTTGGAAACTTCCGAGGTTTACAACCTATGTAAGCACACGAAATTTTGTAATAATGAGCTGCCTTAAGCGGCTTACTAGTTAACATGGTTGGTATAACCGATACTGTAATGCTCTATTTCTTAAGAGGGCGGCCGTCAACCGCAGCTGCGGTACATAGATAATAGGTACATAGGTAACCATGGGTAAAAGAACGTTCCCTGATATAACAGGTTGAACGTATTATGAGCGGGCCAAGATCGTGTGCAAGTATTCCTTGGAAATTCGAGAAGCAAACTTCTCCGAAACCCCTGAGATACCACCAGTATGACTGTGACGAACTGTCTTATGATCCGTTTTGGCAACGGAGAAATTAGCGGAAAATAGTGGAGCCAGATACACGATGCTGAATGACCACCTGAATGTGAGAGACTCCATCGCCACTGCCCTTGTGATTTGTACACATACTGAGCTTTTGTAATTGTGGCGAGATGCCATCATGTATACCTGAGGGTAACCCCCTTCTGTGGACTCACATATGAACACTTCTGGATTTAATGTCCAGTTTTCAGGATCCAAATCCTGACGGGTGAGATCATCTGTCTAAGAGATGTCCACTTATGGAATGATCTCTTGACATTTTCACATAATGGTGTTCTGAGTCATTTGAGGATTTGAGTTACCTGCCGCCTTGCCATGCGGCTTCTTGGTTCTCCTTGGTTGTTGTGTATGCAACTGCCGTTGCCTTGTCTGACTGTCCCTGGTTAGACTGAAAGCGAAGCATGTATTGCATTGTAAAATGCACGTAGTTCCAGGACATTTATTGACAGCAATCTGTCGTGATTTTAGAACCTTTGTCGCTGAACTTATTTAACTACAACTCCTGAACCTCTGTGACTGTAGTCCAGAGTATATACCCCCTCGCCCCTCTGTGGGACACGCGAGTGAAGGGCGGCGACTAAATCGCTTGGAAACACATCATTATTTTTAATAGTTGAATACACCAATGTACCGCTAGTGTGCGTGTTTTGCACTAATTACTAGCTGTACATTTGTTCTTGCTGGTGTAGTAGGTAAAAGTCTTTGATTTACCGTATATATAATCTTACCTAGGAATTGACATCGTTTAGACGGAATTAGATGCGATTATTTTTGAACTTGATCTGCTACCGCCGTATACTTAGTAACGCAAGTTAGAGGAACTTTGTTGAGACAGAGTTCTTATGAATAGATCATCTAAGATAGAGAAACTCTGTTGAGACAGAGTTCTTATGTGAGATGAGCTATCATCACCAACATCACCTTGGTAAATAACCGAGGCGATAAGAAACGGTAGACCTGAAATGGTTAATGGTTGTGGCGATTTCAAACGCTAGAACCTGTGATGAACAAACCGGAATGGGTAAATACGCATTGTGAAGATTAAATGCAATTATGCAATTTTGTGGCTCCAATAAGCAAATACTAACCGCAGAAAATCCATTTTCCAACTGTAGTAAGTGACTTGCTGATTGATATTGCAACGGAGCTGTTTGGTTTTGCTCAAACAGAGGGGAATAAGTAACTCTGACTCTGTTGGAGTACTACTGCCTGGTTTATAAATCAGCAAAGAGTAAATGGCAACCTGCCAAACCGTTCGACAGAGGCAGTCTTGTCCTTTAAGCTGTAAATAGCTGAGACATGCATGAGTTGAAGTCATGAAACCTCGCAAATGTAACATGTAAAGACGCGCTTCCACAATTGTAAAAGAGGTCATCAAACCACTGGCTTGCTGACTGTAACGTCCTGTCGTTACAAGGCGTGACTGTTTCTTATAGAGGGATAAAACGCCGTTACAAGTATACTGTATGCGGTAATGGCTGAATAGCATAAAGGGATAAAACGCCGTTACAAGTATATCAAATTTAGGAGCAAACAAGCTCTGGCCTTGTCGCGCTGAACTAGCGACAATGAAAGTAACCGGCGTTAGCAGAAGCTTTACAGATATACTCTGCAGCTTCTTTTAACAGTGATCGTCATTTCTAGTGACCCAAATGTATCCTGGGTTTTTATAATGTTTGACAGAAAATCATCTACCAATGGCGGATCGCGTCCTTTTGGAAACGATTATGTATGGTTGTTAAAAACCCCCCGCACTATCTGAGTGCTGGACTAATGTACCCTTCTCACTCGTAGTTATCGGTGTGAAATTTGACATAGAATCGTGCATTAAATTATAAGACCAGTGAAATAAACACTCTGGTACCCAAAGGGAAATTGACCCTTTGGAAAGACTGTCTTTTGTTAGAGCTGGCGGAGTCATTCCGAGACTCCGAATTGCCAATGTTAACATAGGATTTGTTAAAATTATTTTTAGTCTGCACTATAGCCTTACTCGCTATGTAGACAGACACCATAATAGACAATAGACAGACACTTGCACGACTTAATGAAGTTATTATGTGTCATATATATATATATATGTTATTGCTGAACAGCATATTCATATGAAACTCAAGCTTGTTTCTCTCTATGAAAATCTTTAGCAAAAAACGAAAGATTTATTCGATATGAAGAGAAACCAAAGTATTCTTTATGTGAAAAGCAGTTCACATGGGCATATGAAACCCGAACCAAATTCCTACTAACTTCCCTGCGCCTCTGGTGGCTTAGAGATGTAGGGCAGGAATGTTCTAGAATTAAGTAGAAATACAGATTACATGTGTGAAAACTGAACCAAAAAATTCCCACTAACACCCCTGCGCCTCCTTGTGGAGTATAGGTGTATGGGCGGAATGTTCTGGAATTATAAACTGGAAGAACAGCAATGATTAAAATGACCGTCATGCCATGCTTCCACTGAAAATCACAGGACAGGTTACCTGCTGCAGTGTTAATATAGGCTTAATAGCCTATTATACATTAAATATAGGCTTAATAGCCTATTCTACAGTTACAGGTCTATTATACAGTAAAATCCATGCAGTTTACAATACATTATCTTGCAGCCTTATGCTTTAGTTAGCCTTCCAGTTAAAATTTCCATTAACTGTTTAAAAACTAAGCAGTCTCTTAACCCATGCAGCCTTCTGCTGCTATGGGCTTTACTCAACACTGCCTGCAGTGAATTGTATTATTTCCAATATTTAAAACTGAGCAGTCTCTTATTCCCAAGCAGCCTTTGCTGCTGCTATGGGCTTTACTCAACACTGCCTGCAGTGAATTGTATTATTTCCAATAACTTGTTTAAAACTGAGCAGTTTCTTATTTAAAACTGAGCAGTCTCTTAACCCATGCAGCCTTTGCTGCTGCTATGGGCTTTACTCACCGTCACCCCCCTGCAGCCGCGCTGCTTGTGATGTAGCTTTTAGCTTCTCCCCCCTGTGCAGCGGAAGCGAGTGCAGGGAGCCTAGGGAAACCCGGGGAGCGCTGCTATATTGCGCCGGGGAGCCCTCCGGAAGAACGGGCGGCGCCTCATACAGCAGTGGCCGGGTGCAGCGCTGGAAGAGCGGCCGGCGTCTTTAGTGACGTACGGCCGCTCGGAGCTTTAGACACGGGTACGCAGAGTGGCTGCTTGGGCGGCGCTTCTCGTACAGTGGCTGGGAGAGCGGCCGGCGTCTGTGAGTGACGTGCGGCCGCTCGGATACGTTCTACAGTGGCAGAGTTCTCGTACAGTGGCTGGGAGAGCGGCCGGCGTCTGTGAGTGACGTGCGGCCGCTCTCTTCGTTCAGCGGGGTATCCTGCTAATGAGCGCGCTGTAAGCGGCGGGCAAAGCGGCGGTAAACAATAAAGGCTTTCCCCACACAGCAGGGCGGCAGCGTGAGCTGACCGCCCTGACCCCACCATACCTTGTAGTGTCGCACTCCTGTAAGCTCCATCCAGATTGTGACGGGGCTTTCATCCTGGCTGTGACGGGGCTTCTTTCTGTAAGCTCCGTCCAGCTCCAGTTTTCAGATCTCCTCCTGGCTGTGACGGGGCTTCTTTCTGTAAGCTCCGTCCAGTTGCAGTATGAGACAGTGTCTGCCTGTGGCTGTGAGGGTGCTCTTTGTGAGGACCGACACGCCATGCGCTGCCTTGTAGCGCCTGTGGCTGTGAGGGTGCTCTTTGTGAGGACCGACACGCCATGCGCTGCCTTGTAGCGCCTGTGGCTGTGAGGGTGCTCTTTGTGAGGACCGACACGCCATACGCTGCCTTGCAGCGGCACCATCCCGGACCCATGTTTTTCAAGAACTGGGGAAGGGAAGTGTAAAATAAAAAGTAAAAAGAAAAATAAAATCTCAAATGTGGGCTCTTCCCACAAGCCGATGTTCGTGCTGTGAGCACCGAAAAAACACTGAGAGAGTACACTGAGGTACTCGGGGATATGGAGGGGGGGGGGGGGGGGGGGGAGTCCTAAATTTGAATATTCAGTGCCTTTGTTCGGCTACGCCCGTCCATATCCCAAGAGTACTCCAGTGACCCCTAGTGGATGATAAAGAAATACTGTCCCTATCCAGGGTATCAATATTTTCAGTCAGGGAATCCGACCAGACCACCCCAGCACTGCACATCCAGGCTGAGGCGATGGCTGGTCGCAGTATAACACCAGTATGTGTGTATATACTTTTTAGGGTAGTTTCCAGCCTCCTATCAGCTGGATCCTTGAGGGCGGCCGTATCAGGAGACGGTAACGCCACTTGTTTTGATAAGCGTGTGAGCGCCTTATCCACCCTAGGGGGTGTTTCCCAGCGCGCCCTAACCTCTGGCGGGAAAGGGTATAATGCCAATAACTTTTTTGAAATTAGCACTTTTCTATCTGGGTTAACCCACGCTTCATCACATACATCATTCAATTCCTCTGATTCAGGAAAAACTACAGGTAGTTTTTTCACACCCCACATAATACCCCTTTTTGTGGTACTTGCAGTATCAGAGATATGTAAAGCCTCCTTCATTGCCGTGATCATATAACGTGTGGCCCTACTGGAAAATACGTTTGTTTCTTCACCGTCGACACTAGATTCAGTGTCCGTGTCTGGGTCTGTGTCGACCGACTGAGGTAAAGGGCGTTTTACAGCCCCTGACGGTGTCTGAGACGCCTGGGCAGGTACTAACTGGTTTGCCGGCCGTCTCATGTCGTCAACTGATTTTTGTAATGTGCTGACATTATCACGTAATTCCATAAACAAAGCCATCCATTCCGGTGTCGACTCCCTGGGGGGCGACATCACCATTACCGGCAATTGCTCTGCCTCCACACCAACATCGTCCTCATACATGTCGACACACACGTACCGACACACAGCAGACACACAGGGAATGCTCTATTGAAGACAGGACCCCACTAGCCCTTTGGGGAGACAGAGGGAGAGTTTGCCAGCACACACCCAAGCGCTATAATATATATGGGAACAACCCTATATAAGTGTTGTATCCTTATAGCAGCTTAAATATAGTAATATCGCCAAAAAAAGTGCCCCCCCTCTCTGTTTTACCCTGTTTCTGTAGTGCAGTGCAGGGGAGAGTCCTGGGAGCCTTCCTCACAGCGGAGCTGAGCAGGAAAATGGCGCTGTGTGCTGAGGAGAATAAGCCCCGCCCCCTATTTCGGCGGGCTCTTCTCCCGGAGTTTGTGAGATCTGGCAGGGGTTAAATACATCCATATAGCCTCAAGGGCTATATGTGATGTATTTTTAGCCATAAGAAAGGTATTATACATTGCTGCCCAGGGCGCCCCCCCCAGCGCCCTGCACCCTCAGTGACCGCTGTGTGAAGTGTGCTGACAACAATGGCGCACAGCTGCAGTGCTGTGCGCTACCTCATGAAGACTGAAAAGTCTTCTGCCGCCTGTTTCTGGACCTCTTCAATCTTCGGCATCTGCAAGGGGGGTCGGCGGCGCGGCTCCGGGACCGGACTCCATGGCTGGGCCTGTGTTCGATCCCTCTGGAGCTAATGGTGTCCAGTAGCCTAAGAAGCCAATCCATCCTGCACGCAGGTGAGTTCACTTCTCTCCCCTAAGTCCCTCGATGCAGTGAGCCTGTTGCCAGCAGGACTCACTGAAAATAAAAAACCTAAAAACTTTTTCTAAGCAGCTCTTTAGGAGAGCCACCTAGATTGCACCCTGCTCGGACGGGCACAAAAACCTAACGGAGGCTTGGAGGAGGGTCATAGGGGGAGGAGCCAGTGCACACCACCTGATCCTAAAGCTTTATTTTTGTGCCCTGTCTCCTGCGGAGCCGCTAATCCCCATGGTCCTGACGGAGTCCCAGCATCCACTAGGACGTCAGAGAAATAAATACATATTCATCACAAACTAGCTTCTTTAGTTCATTATGTAGGTGTGGTATTGAAATGAATGATGTATAGTGTACAACACTGACTGGTTACCTTGGCGTTCTTCCAGTTGGAAATGCAGGGGGGGATTTTCCATTCCTGCTGCTCCTTAACCGTCATCTGTAACGAGAGAAATTCTCTGCATTATTACACAAGCTGCGACGTCAAACATACCGATTATTCTGTTTAATCCCTGTGTGCACTTCCTCTGAGATAGGTGTAATTCTCTATATACAGCCGTAAGCAGTGACGCCTTTCTCCTCACTAAAGCATCATCTCTGCTCTGATCTATATAAACTCTGAACATGTGATTAAAAGTGGTTGATTTACAATAAAATCACCTTAGTAATAAGATCCTGCACCTGGCAGAAACGGAACCCGTACCCCTCCCTCTCAATGATATGCCCATGGGCCATTATTCTGTGTGTAATTCTCATCGCAACCCATTTAACTGTTCTGTAAGTGTATCACAAGTCAGTCAAGTCATCCTCCCCCAATATTCCTGTCCAGGCTGCATAACGCATCGATTGGACATTGCAAATGCTGCTAAATGGTCAAATCCAACCTACTGTCTCTTAACGACCCTACTGGGGAATACATATTAAGGCACCTACCTTCTTACTAGGTGAATGCATAACAGGAGGTGGAGGAGACGGAGGTCCGCGAGGTATCTTCTTGTTAATTCTGGTGGAAAGCAAAGAAAACAGCTGATTGGCTAGAGTATACTACTGTTCGCCATCATTACAGATCCATTGGGGCTCATTCCGACCCGATCGCATGCTGCACTCTCGCAGCGGTGCGATCGGGTCTGGAATGCGCACGCATGTCGCAGCAGCGACCGCAAGAGGATTGACTGCAGGAAGGCGTTCCGGGGCGTCAACTGACCGTTTCAGGCTGTATTCGGGGAGTGGTAAGAAAAACGCAGGCGTGTCCAGGCGAACGGAGGGCGGATGGCCGACGTCAAAGCCGAGCCCATCATTGCTGGATCCGTCGCACAGGGTATGTCCAGGGCTGGTCTCGATTTGTGTGAAAAACTTTTTAAACATAGCAGGGCTGCACAAACGTTCACACCCCTGCTATGCTAAAATACACTCCCCCATAGGCGGAGATTAGTTGATCGCACCAGCAGCAAAAAGTTGCTACGTGCGATCAACTTGGAATGAGGGTTATTGTGTCCAGACCCAACTCATTCCACACATCTACATAAACCAGGGATAATTCCCAGTCACTCTGATATCCTACTGGTAACGTACAAACCTAAGCCGAGCAGCAAATACTCACTTGAAGCGAGGGGGTTCCATGGGATCTTTCTGCATTTCCACCATCCGAATAACCCTCTGCTTGGCTCCGGAGTTAAAAGCCACCCCCTGCTGAGACGGCGTATACCTGGAGAGAGAGAAATAGTGAGGGATCGTCATCAAGTCTGTATCATTAGGTTTTATACTTCATATCTTGTTATGGTTGCAGTTCATCTGTATATGTAACCTGTAAAACACTGCTGACCTCTGGCAGCCTATAAGATTATTAATCTGTCTCATTGCCGCCGCTCTATGTATGACAACTTACCTGATGTACTGTGCAGGTGCAAGCTTGTCTGCCGCCCTGACAGGCATAGCGGCGGCTATCTTCTGGGACACCGCTTTATCCAGAGCCTGGCGGGTCTTCTCTGTCAGCTGGAAAACAGGAAGTTCTAAGCCTCATGTTCACACATTAACAGGCAAGATGTAAAGGTTGTTCGTGAAACCTACCACCCTCAATCCCCGATTGGTGCGGTCTTTACCTCTTTAACGGTCTCCTCATCCGGTCTCTGCAGATCAGGGTCATCTTCATCCATAACCTCCTTAGGTATCAGGTCTGTGTATTTGCTGAATACAACCTACAGAATGAACAGTGTTATTAGTAACCCCACCTCTGACATAGCACACTCAAAAGGAAACTAGACATGTAGGGACAGAGTGGTACATAAATTACATATTTTATTTAAACACGGTGAACACATACATACTACATACACCCTAGCTATTGGGAGTGGAGGGTGCAGTGGATCAATGCCTGTGTGTAGATCTATACACACACACATATACTATATTATATTATTATAGTATATATTTACATACATACACAGTGTTCACGCTAGGCAGTTTTAGCAGGGCCCCGCGCCCTGCCCGATTTTATAAGGGCAAAACCAGCCCTGCCCTTTCTGCGGCACCCTGCTAAAACTGCCGCCCGCTTCCTGCCCTCACAGCCGTGTAAAGATGCTGTGCGCATGCGCGCGGTATCCATTCACGCTGAGAGCGCGCTTGGGGGAAGCCCAGCGCCTTCGTAGGTGCTGGGCACGCCCCCAACAGTGACGCCGCCGGCCGCCCACGCCCCCTTTTAGTACCCACAATGACCCCATTCCCTGATTTGCATGGCCGCGCCCCCTTCATGCCGTGCTCACGCTAGTGCCCCTCTAGATCCAGCGCCCTGCCCGGATTCTAGAGTGAACACTACACACACACACACACATACATATATATATATATATATATATATATATATATATATATATATATATATATATATATATATATATATATATATATATATATATATACGTACATACATACATACTAGGTGATTCATCGCGCCCTGTGGGCGCTCTTCACACCGTCGTAAAGGGCTACGCCCCCTTAACCCTTGCACATCCTTGTGGCATGCAATATTTTTATTATATGGAGTATTACCTCCAATCATAATTGTGTGAGTGGTTAAATATTGCACGGACAAAGGGCGTGCGATGGTTAAGGGGTCGAAGCCCCTTGCAACGGCATGAACAGCGCACGCAGGGCCTGATGAATCACCTAGTAGGTGCTTTGGTTGGGAAGAGGCGGGTGCAGGGGGAGACGCAGATGTGATCCGGGGGTGCCGCGGGAGGAGGAGGGGCGGTTGTGGTGGTGCTGCAGGTGGGGGAGGGGCTGGTGTGGTGGTGCCGCAGGTGGGGGTCTGGAGCCACAGCGGGTGGGAGAGGAGCAGTTGCGGGGGTGCCCCGGGTGGGGGAGGGGCGAATGCGGTGGTGCGGGGGGAGGGGCGGGGTTGCTGCGGGTGGGGGAGGGGGTCCGGAGCTACCGCGGGTGCTGGAGAGGGTGTGTGAGGGTGCCGCGGATGAGGCCCGGAGGTACTGTGAGTGGGGGAGGGGTGGGTAATGCTTCTCCAGCTTCTCCTCCTGGAAGCAGCTAAGCTGCTGTCCTCCCTTTGGCAGTGGCTCTCCCGGAGACTCGCACAGCAGCCAATCACTATTGTTAGCGCTGGTGTCCCAATGCGCTGCATTACATGGAAGAAGATGCACTACATAAACTACAGCTCCCAGCAGCCCTAAGGGCCGGATTGCTCCGGCGCTAAGGGCTGCTGGGAGCTGTAGTGTAGGGGGCGTTACGTGTGTAAGCGTCACTGGTACAGGGGGCGTTACGTGTGTAAGCTTCACTGGTACAGGGGGCGTTACGTGTGTAAGCGTCACTGGTACAGGGGGCGTTACGTGTGTAAGCGTCACTGGTACAGGGGGCGTTACGTGTGTAAGCGTCACTGGTACAGGGGGCGTTACGTGTGTAAGCGTCACTGGTACAGGGGCGCCGTTACGTATGTAAGTGTCACTTGTTCAGGGGGCGTTACATGTGTAAGCGTCACTGGTACAGGGGGCGTTACATGTGTAAGTGTCAACTACAGGGGGTATTATGTGCGCTGTGCCTTTATAAAGTATGCGAGGGTGCAAATTTATAGTTTGCAGGGGGGCGCCGAACGCCCTAGCACTGGCCCAGACTGCACACCCACTGCACTGCACAGTCACCTTTTACATTGATTCAGCGTCCTGACATTACCCTCCGTGATATCACCCTCTCTATCTGTTACATTAACCATCTCGGGGCTTCCAGGCCGGCAGCCCAGGTGCTGTGTTGCGGAGTCAGGGCCTCTGGGGATCTGGGCGTGGCTGTGGCGGGGAGGCACTTCTGTGACATCACACGCAGAGCAGGCTCCGGGGCTCAGAGTATGCGGCGCAGGGTGGGCTATGAAAGCCTTCCGCTGCGTCGCTTTTATACACATCTATGCTGGTGGCCGCAGCAGCTTTTGTTCCACCTGCGCCGCGGCTAGGGAGTGGGGATTGTTGATGGCGGAGGGGGCAGGCGGACTGGCAGCAGGACATAGGACTCTGTAGTAAAAGGATTTCCCCCCCCTATCTACAGCACAGAGACTTGCTGCAGATGCAGTGGCATACCCTCCAGCTTCACCTTTTTGGCAGGTACAGTCCCTTTTTTTATGGTCTGTACTGATTTTTTACTCTCCAAGCTTTCATTGAGAGTATAGGAAAAGAGACGTGGTCATGCGGCTGTATCCATGGCCACGCCCCCTTTTCGAATTTGTAGCGATGCTTATGTGTAAATTGTTGGAGGGTGTGTTGCTGCAGATGCATGGGGCCTATTTTGGGGTGTGGACCTGGAGCTGCAGCTCCATCAGCCCCATTGCTAATCCTGCTCTGGGAACACACAGCAGCCAAATGGCAGAGCCTCCCATTGGATGTAACCTGTGTGGGAAGGCGTTTCTCGCCCAATCAGCTGTGGACTGGGTGTGATAGACATATCACTAACCCAATGAGAGATGCGTTATACACACAGGCACAAAGTCACAGAGCTGGGCTATTATATAGGAGATATATATATATATATACACATATATACATACATACATACATACTCATATATATACACACACATACATACATATATACATACATACACACATATATATATAATTGGGCAGGAGCTCCTTGCTATGTCTTATTGAAAACTGTCCATGCAGCTTCTGATAAGTATCTTGTTTCTAATTATATTGGTGTGCTGTTAACTGTGAGCCCTTATGGAGCTGCAGATACACTGCGCTAAGATCTCTATGACCTAGAACCCTCCCTTATATAGCTGAAGCGTGTGCGGATGCATGCTGTATTCACTCTCTCTATAACACATATACTCGGAGGACACCCGTTACTCTAGGAGGATGGAAACAATGAATGTATTATGCAGATTTACGTATCTGGAATAAAGAAGTCTTCACCTTTCCACTCCGGCAATATTAAATACAGCTAAAGTTTTGTTTTTATTAAGAGGGGTCAATGATTTCACACTAGATATAACATACGCCGCCGCATCACTGACAATGGGCTGAATTACTGCACTCGAGAAGAGAGAGTTTGGAAATATTTAAGATTCTATTCAAATGTCATTCAATGATAAAGCACTTGTGCTACAGGAACATGGCGGCTTTCTATGGAAGGATAGAAGATGACATTATATGCAGAGTTCTGTTACCTTATCCTTAGACTGGCCCTGTCGTGCTATGGCGTCATATTTAATTTTGCCTTCTGCATCCACCTGTACAGCCAGAGCATTTGACATTCGCTTCTTCCTCCCCATTTCCAGAGGGAACTGAGCCACATGGACCTCCGGGAAAGCTCCGCCATCTCCGAAATCCTGCACAGGTCAAAGGACAACTACGTAAGCTCGGAAGCAGAAACGGTGAGAAGGATAAAACAGTCATATCAGCAACAACATAATCAGAGGTAGAGAAACGCCAGTCAGTGTAAGGTATATGATTATTCTTCATATATTTATACAGGAACATATCCCTTTTACACTTCACAATAGGAAATAGGGATATGATGCACGACACCAAGTGCTTCATATTGCATATTGGTCCAGCCAAATAAACAAAAGGCTCTTGGTGGGCTGTATAACCCACTCACAAAGCAATGCCAGGCTGGGGTGGGCTCAGCGGAATGTGAGGATTGTATATAGGGGAGGAATTCAGGGAGAAGGGCTTGTGGAGATACCGTTGGTGGTTTTGCAATATGATAAACAGCCTGGAGAGGTAAGTTTTCAGGGAACACTCAAAAGCTTAGCGGATCTGTACTTGGACCAATGATTTTTAATATCTTTATTGGTGGCACTGCAAATGGGATTGAAGAGAAAGCACGCCCTTTTGCAGGCATTAAAAGGTATGGTATGGTAAAAGGTATGCGACATTAAAAAATGTACATTTAAACACATCAAACCAATCCCGGATATCCTGGGAATTCCAAGATTGATCATTTATCAATCCTGATTCCTGGGATTGAAAACCCCCCAAAAACCTGGGATTGGCCTTCCTACCTGGAATAGGCAAAGATCAAATAGGGTTTGAGGTTATTATAAGGGTGAAAAAGGGGCAGACTAGTTGGGCAAAGTAGTTCCTATCTGCAGTCAAATTCTATGGGCTGGATGTAATGGATTGTAAGACGGCCGGAGCTCCGAGACTCCGACTGAACTCGTACATTTATTTATTTTTTTAAAGCTGCAAACGTTTACAAGGCAAAACCAGGAAACATTGTTTCTATACGTTTTTTTTTTTTAAAGCTGCAAACGTTTACAAGGCAAAACCAGAAAACATTGTTTCTATATTTAGAAGACTCTGTTGTTGTGCAAGAGAGGGAATTTCACAGGGTGGATGCAGCCCGAATACAGTCCTGCAACCCTTCATTGGGTGTCAGGTAATACAAGTGGATGAGAGATGAAGATCTTGTGCAGCGCAAAGTGGTAGAACTGGGAGATATTTGGAGATTAAAGAAGAGATGTATGTTGGGGTAGTTTGGTTCATATGCGTAAGCAGAATTATAATATATATTTAATTTGGCCAAATACAGGCAGTCAATGCAAGGACTGAGAACGAAGAAGCAAGGATAGCCCACTTAGCCTATAAATTAGTATATGCCCCCCAGTCACCATATACGTCTGGCTGGTCTCTGCCGGGTCTGGTGGCCCCCCGTTAGTTCAGTGGAGTAAAATGCAGAGTTTATACTGTAAGCAGCACTTGGGGCCATGGATACTACCGACATGTTCTCTATGTAATATAATGGTGCTATAACATAATGGGATAATAATTATCACACTCTCAGCCAATTACATACCTCCAGAGACCTGGGCACCCAGCCCTTCCGATTGCCATAAGGTGGGGGCTCTCGCCGAGATGCCACAAGCGCCGTCTGTCGGGATTTCTGGGCTCTCAGCTTCTCTTCAGCTTCTAGCTGATCCTGAGACAGCTGGGTGGGAACCGGCAGGAAGCTGGAACAGGACAGGGCACAGTCATTAATGCCTAAGTGGTAAGTGGTCGACACCAGATCAACACCCCCCAACAATGCAGGTGACTGGAACCTCATCAGCCCATGTGTCATTGATATATAAATGTCACAATCAATCGGCCCACCCAACAATACCGTGTCACGAGGGTCGTTTGATAAGTATGGTAAAAAAAAAAGTAAAACTTCCATTTTTTTTTTAAAATTGCCTTTATTACAACAAGGGCGATACACTTGATCCAGCGAGTGTCCACTTTCTTAAGATCATCGGAAAAGTAGGGTGTTTCAAAGCCTGCAAAACACTCATTGACGCGGCCATGACTTCCTCATTCTACAATAATTTTTCCCACTGAGCCAGATTTTCAAATTTGGAAACAGGAAGAAGTCGAATGAGGCCAAATCCGGAGAATATGGTGGATGAGGAATCAATTGGAAGCCCAATTCTTGTAATTTTTGCCATTGCAACAGTCGACTTGGGACAACTCGTTATCTTGGTGAAAGAGCACTTTTTTGCATTTCAATCTTGGCCGAGTATTTTTCAGCTCTTCTTTCAAACGGTCCAATAAAGTTGCATAGAACTCGCCTGTCTTACCCTTTTGCAAATAGTCAATTAGGGTAATTCCTTGGGAATACCAAAAAACAGTGACCATACCTGCCTAGCAGACAAAACAGTAATCGCCTTCTTCGGTTCACTTTCACTAGGCATTGTCCACCTTCCTTTGAAAAAGTCACGTTAACCGTGACGAAACGCGTTAGGCTCCTCCCCTTTTGACTCTAACTCACCGGCACCACAGCTCTAAGGAACCTGCTTACAGCGGAGATTTTTCCATTTGCATGGTGATTTCAATACGATCTCTGCACTGTACCAGCCTATATTGTCCGACGGCTGTATTTGGCTACGGGACAGCGCCAGCATACACCATCTGACAGTCGCGTCTGACAGCGGGACAATGCCAGTCCGCATTCTCTGATGGTAATATCTGACAGTGAGACGCCAGTCTGCATCATATAAACGGCCAATTGGCTGCGGGACAGCGTTCAAGTTCCCATCAATTCAGTGCCAGCCACGGCTCCGGTTAATGCTACACCTACGAATTAACCGTGGAACAACGCTTCAGTCTCCATCAATTGCCAGCAGCGGCTGCGGTTAATACTACACCTGTCAATCTCTTCCGCAATCAGTGGTTACAGCGTATACTTCATTAATGTCCTGGAAGTTGCTTATCCTCCATGCTTAGGGCACCAAAAGGATTTCCACCAGCCCTAGGGGATACACCGGCAACAGTCCTACATCTGGGACTTACAGACTCAGGCGTAAGTTTGGATAAATTATTCCTTTATTGAACTCCTCCACCTAGCATCGCACTGTGGGCTTTATACAGGACTATACCGAGGACGTTCGGTAATATCAGCCCCTAGGAGAGGTAACAATATATACTGTCCACTATACATTTGATCACTGGGCTCTCCTTTTCCCTCCAATTATTGGAGAAAAAGTTTTTGCTGTCTCTACATATTTTTAGTTATAACACATTGCAGAAAGGAAAGCTGTAACTATTTAGTTACATTATTGTTATAACCATAGAGAATATCAATCTACACCCTGAATCAGGGGATCCAAAATATAAGCCTTAGTTTGATACTGTGTGTCTAGATAACGGTGTTTTAGAGCATAATTATTAAGCTTTTTTATATACGATCAATCTCATTTACTGTTGATGTACTTTTTATTATAATAAATATTTTATGTAGAAGATTGTCAACTCTTCACTATTTACACCTATCTACACCTATTTGCAACACCCCAAGCGCAGCCGGTTTCTCTTTTTTCTATATGTTGTGTTCATAGGCACATGCACAGTGCCTTTTTCGGCAGCGCTCAGGTGTGATTGCAATTAGTGTTTATTTATTTAGGCGCTGCCAGTAAGTCGTTTGAGTTCTTATTGTCCACCGATTTGACTGCTTCTTCAATTCAGGAGTGCAGTGGTGGATCCAACCTTCATCCAGTGTCACGAATTGACACCCAAAATCCTGTGGATTGCCCTTAAACATCGTGAAACACTGCGTTGAAACGTCCTTTTGCATGCGTTTTTTTGATTGAGAGTCAGCAATTGCAGGACATGGTGTACACAGCTTTCAAGATGCCTACAGCCTCAGCAATCTCACTCAGCGATCTCCCATAATACCATAAATTTCTCTCACCATATCCGATGTGGTGAGCTTATCTGGCCGTCCGGAGCGCACTTCTCAAGTGCAGGTTCAGCCATGTTTAAATTAGTTTATCCAGAAATAGGTGGTCCCCATGAACTTTGTCTAACTCTTTGATCTGTGCTGCTGTCCCCTTCTTTAAATAAAACTGTTTTATCACTGCACGGAATTCATTTTTGTTTATTTTTGTGGCAACTGCTAAACCGGTTGCTTCAAATTACTATCGCAACTGAACAACGCCTCACTTGTCTGCCATACAAGCACGCTTGGATCTATTTGTGAATTCTATTGTGGAGATTTCTATGGTCAACATATTTTAGAACAAACGTCTGTTGTACTATTGTGATAAAACTTTATATATGAAGTTTTCTTCACCAAATTGAGTTGGATATAAAAGTCCCTTAGTTTTTATAGGTTAAAGGATTTTTATACGGTTATCTTGGATACACTTCACCACAAGTGTTTGTGACCAAACTTTCCGATTAGTTTGTCATTTAAAGAGGCACATGGAGGTAACTATATGACCATTGGTGCACACCAATTGTAATTCCATCTTTTGATCTCGACATTTGTGGAGAAGTGCCCCTGAAGTCGTAATGACGAAACGCGTAGGATTTATCAGCTATGAGTTAGTAATCCAGATCGTGAAGATTTTCCCTGTCTGAGCTCATGCCTTGTTAAGGTGAGGGAAGATCAAATTTGCCATGAACATGTTCTGGATGCCTCTCACTGATATATATATTTTATTCTTGTACAACATTTTTTAATGTTACAAACTGTGTCAATAACCATTAATTGGTACTAATTGGCCATTGTGGCCTTCTGTTTGGGTGATTTTTCTAGTGAGGGGATATCTGTTCTAGGATCCCGGAATGATCTTTCCAAAGATTTCTTCAATCTACAGTCTGCCCCTATTGGGTCCATTTTTGGAAGATTTAAAATACAATGAATATAGCGCACTTGGGAATTTTTGACTTTCTAAGTGCAATTGAGATCTTACAACAGAGATCTCTCCTATAGTGCTGCTTGTATTTGTGCACAAGATAAGGATATTGTTTTGTATTTGTGAATGTGTGTATATATATATATATATATATATATATATATATATATATATATATATATATATATATATATATATATATTTCATGCTAGGCCATTTTAGCATCTAAAGGGAGAGCTTGGCGAAGCCCAGCACCTACACCCCACTCAATGACGCCGATGCTGTGGTTCACCCCATTTAGTGACATTGAGGCCCCCCCCCCATCTGACCGTGCTCACTTTTAGAGTGCGTGCGACAAAACTGCGTGCGTTTCTGCCCTTGCACTATGGCACCCTGCCCGATTCCTGGAGTGAACACTAGAGATACACACACAGATAGATATATACACAGTATATAAGTATATAAACAGTGCTGTGCAAAAAAAATGCTGCAAAGTAAAAACGCTTTTAAAAATAAAAGGCGTTAATAGTGTATTACAGTGCGAGAGCCGGAGATCACCTGACCAGAGCTGGAGGAGGGCACTGGAGCACCCACCAAATGTATCAAGCCTTGGAGAGTGATAAATAGCACGGTGATAGTGAAGTATCAGCTACTGTCATACAGTTAGGAGCCGATTGGTTGGTACTTAAGCACCGAGCAATGTATCACTCTCCAAGGCTCGATAAATCTGGGCCTAAATATATACATTTTTTTTTTTTGAGTGATCACCTTGTGGTTGATTCTATATCGGAGTGGGAGAAGGGACCTTCTGACGTACCTAGGGGAGGAGACCCGTCACCAGGGGGAGGAGCTACAGCCGAACAAGGTACCCGAATAGTACCCTGGCGGGCTCGCTTCGCTCGCCACGCTTCGGGCACGGTGGCTCGCTCCGCTCGCCACCTAATTACTAAAGGTGCGTTGGATACTAGAGCAACTGTCCCGCTGCCGTGGCTCCTCCCCCTGACAGAAAAGGTCCCTTAGGCCACTTGGATCTAGCCTCAACCATCACCTTCTGTGTCCACCGGACATAGCTGATCACACTGGCCGGGTCCCGGCACAGCTTTCTCTGCCCAGGGGTGGGGGATCCGCAGCTGAAGCTGGCGTTATTATCATAGGGATCACAGCAGCATTTATTTACTTTTTTTTTAAGTACATTTGGTCAGATCCCATCTCGCATTATACAGTAAGTATGGGAAATGAGTTCTTGGTGACTAAAAGTGAATTAAAGGGCTGGAAGCAGTTTTTACATGCAAACTGCTCCAAAAGCCCCTTAATATAGATCAATGAAAGTAAAATAATGTGAAAGGGGCATATACTATGGTTGTGTCATATACTATGGACAGATAGAGAGGAGGAGCAGGGCAGAGCGCAGGCCCCAGCACAGCAGTGCATGCAGCCCCCACAGGTGCCCAGGGGAAGGGGCCGCCTCACCCCCCGGCGATCCTGCCCCGTACCCCGGCCTCACACAGCCCCAGGACCCCGCTCTGGGCACTCACCTCACCAGCGCCATGTTTGCGGTACGGTTTTTCCTCACCGGAAGTTTCCCTGGGGAACGTCGGAAGCGATAAGCTCCCCCCGCCGCCTCAGGCTGAGAGAGGGAGCACACGTAAGCACTGGCACTGCGCTCTCCTGTCTGCGCGTGGCGGCGCCATGTTGTCGGAGCTCAGCCGCCGGGGAAACTGTAGTGGTTGTCTCAGCAACGATGGTGCCGCTGGTCTTGGCGGTCATAGGAGTGGGGCGCCTGCGCACGTGCTGTCTCCGCGCCGTGCGCGCACCCTTCAGGAGGAGGAGATCTCAGAGTCTTGGTGGTGGTGACGCTGCGTACTGTGCGGGTGTATGACGTGTATGTCATGCTCTGTGTGACGGCTGTAACCGGCTGTCTGCGAGCCGGCCTGCCCCTTATGCAATGGTAGATCAACCCTTATGCAATGCCGGAGCCTCCCAGCGAGTTCCACTGACAGCGCGCACCGCGCTCCCTCTGATGGGACTGACTACTACAGAGGCTTCACGCGCTGCGCGCGCTTTCACACTGCCCTGGACGCAACCGACAACATGAGTATCCCGCGCGGCGCGCTCCCTCTGACAGGACTGACTACCGGGGTATCCTCCCACTGACAGGACTGACTACAGGGGTATCCCTTGCAGCACGTTCCCTCTGACAGGACTGACTACTACAGAGGTATCCTCCCACTGACAGGACTGACTACAGGGGTATCCCATGCAGCACGCTTCCACTGACAGGACTGACAACTACAGGGGTATCCTCCAACTGACAACAACAGGTCAGGGCTATCCTCCCACTGACAGGACTGACCACTCCAGGGCTATCCTCCCACTGACAGGACTGACCACTCCAGGGCTATCCTCCCACTGACAGGACTGACCACTCCAGGGCTATCCTCCCGCTGACACGACTGACTCCAGGGGTATCCTCCCACTGACACGACTGACTCCAGGGGTATCCTCCCACTGACAGGACTACTACAGGGGTATCCTCCCACTGGCAGGACTGACTACTACAGTGGTATCCTTCCACTGACAGGACTGACTACAGGGCTATCCCGTGCAGCACGCTCCCTCTGATAGGACTGACTACTTCAGTGGTATCATCACTCTGGGAGGACTGACTACTATAGGGGTATCCCACGCAGCATGCTTCCTCTGACAGGACTGACTACTACGGGTGTATCCTCCCACTGACAGGACTGACTACTACGGGGGTATCCTCCCACTGACAGGACTGACTACTACAGGAGTATTCTCCCACTGACAGGACTGACTACAGGGGTATCCTCCCACTGACAGGACTGACTACTATAGGGGTAACCCACGCAGCACGCTCCCTCTGACTGGACTGACTACTACATGGGTATCCCGCGCAGCATGCTTACTCTGACAGGACTAACTACAGGAGTTCCCCGTGCAGCGTGCTCCCTCTGACAGGACTGACTACTGCGGCTTCCCGCGCAACCTGCTCCCTCATACTGTACTAACTACTACAGGAGCTTCCCGCACAGAGCGCTCCCTCACACAGGACTGACTACCGGAGCTCCCCGCACCGAGCGCTCCCTCACACAGGACTGTCTATAGGAGCTCCCCGTACATTGCGCTCTTTCACGCAGGTCTGCCTACAGGGGTATCCTGCGCGGAACGCTCCCTCTGACAGGACTGACTACAGGAGATCCCCGCGCAGCGCACTCCAACTGACAGAACTGACTACAGGGGCTTCCCGCGCACAGTGGACTTCAAAGGTTCTGGAAAGCGGGACTCGCGGTCAGAGCGTGCCAAGTAGTACACCTGCAGGGGGCGGTAGGTTGAGGTCAGGGTAGGGTGCATATATAGATAACAGCTTCAGTGTGTACCTATACCCACCAAAGGGAGGGGCCTGTCTGTATATAACCACCTGAGGGAGGGGTCTGTCTGTATAACCATCAAGGGGAGGAGTTAATCCTGTTAGCTTTGATTTGCAGTTTTCTCTGCAAATTCGCATTTTGCAATTCAATTAGAAACACGCACTGAATCTGTCAGAGTAAACTCACATTTTTCTGTTCGCACCTCACTGAGGGTGAGAGATGTTAGGGAAGATCCTTATTTTAAGGTTAGGGTTATTCTTAAAATCCTTATTTCTCTAACGTCCTAGTGGATGCTGGGACTCCGTCAGGACCATGGGGAATAGCGGGCTCCGCAGGAGACAGGGCACATCTAAATAAAGCTTTTAGGATCACATGGTGCGTACTGGCTCCTCCCCCTATGACCCTCCTCCAAGCCTCAGTTAGGTTTTTGTGCCCGTCCGAGAAGGGTGCAATCTAGGTGGCTCTCCTAAAGAGCTGCTTAGAAAAAGTTTTTTTAGGTTTAAATCTCAGTGAATCCTGCTGGCAACAGGATCACTGCATCGAGGGACTTAGGGGAGAGATTTCCAACTCACCTGCGTGCAGGATGGATTGGAGTCTTAGGCTACTGGACACTTAGCTCCAGAGGGAGTCGGAACACAGGTCCTCCTGGGGTTCGTCCCGGAGCCGCGCCGCCGATCCCCCTTACAGACGCTGAAGACGGAGGTCCGGAAAGCAGGCGGCAGAAGACTCCTCAGTCTTCATGAAGGTAGCGCACAGCACTGCAGCTGTGCGCCATTGTTGCTACACGTCTCACTGATTCAGTCACGGAGGGTGCAGGGCGCTGCTGGGGGCGCCCTGGGCAGCAATATTAAATACCTTTAGTGGCAAAATAAATACATCACATATAGCCATTAAGGCTATATGTATGTATTTAACCCAGGCCAGTTTTCTTAAAACCCGGGAGAAAAGCCCGCCGAAAAAGGGGCGGAGCTTATTCTCCTCAGCACTCAGCGCCATTTTCCTGCTCAGCTCCGCTGGTGAGGAAGGCTCCCAGGACTCTCCCCTGCACTGCACTACAGAAACAGGGTAACAAAGAGAAGGGGGGCATAATTTGGCGATATTGATATATTAAAAGCGCTTATATCAAAAACAACACCTTCTAGGGTTGTTTATATACATTTATAGCGCTTTTGGTGTGTGCTGGCAAACTCTCCCTCTGTCTCCCCAAAGGGCTAAGAGGGTCCTGTCTTCGATTAGAGCATTCCCTGTGTGGCTGCTGTGTGTCGGTACGTGTGTGTCGACATGTATGAGGACGATGTTGGTGTGGAGGCAGAGCAATTGCCGGTAATGGTGATGTCACCCCCTAGGGAGTCGACACCGGAATGGATGGCTTTAGTTATGGAATTACGTGATAATGTTAGCACATTACAAAAGTCAGTTGACGAAATGAGACGGCCGGAAAACCAGTTAGTACCGGCTCAGGCGTCTCAGACACCGTCAGGGGCTGTAAAACGTCCCTTACCTCAGTCAGTCGACACGGGTACCGACACAGATGAATCTAGTGTCGACGGTGAAGAAACAAACGTATTTTCCAATAGGGCCACACGTTATATGATCACGGCAATGAAGGAGGCTTTGCAGATCTCTGATACTGCTGGTACCTCAAAGAGGGGTATTATGTGGGGGGTGAAAAAACTACCTGTAGCTTTTCCAGAATCAGAGGAATTGAATGACGTGTGTGACGAAGCGTGGGTTAACCCAGATAGAAAACTGCTAATTTCCAAGAAGTTATTGGCATTATACCCTTTCCCACCAGAGGTTAGGGCGCGCTGGGAAACACCCCCTAGGGTGGATAAGGCGCTCACACGTTTATCCAAGCAAGTGGCGTTGCCGTCTCCTGATACGGCCGCCCTCAAGGATCCAGCAGATAGGAGGCTGGAAACTACACTGAAGAGTATATACACACATACTGGTGTTATACTGCGACCGGCAGTAGCCTCAGCCTGGATGTGCAGTGCTGGGGTAGTGTGGTTGGATTCTCTGACTGAAAATATTGATACCCTGGATAGGGACAGTATTTTATTGACTCTAGAGCAATTAAAGGATGCTTTTCTTTATATGCGAGATGCTCAGAGGGATATTTGTACTCTAGCATCAAGAGTAAGCGCGATGTCCATATCTGCCAGAAGAAGTTTATGGACGCGACAGTGGTCAGGTGATGCGGATTCCAAAAGGCATATGGAAGTATTGCCATATAAAGGAGAGGAATTATTTGGGGTCGGTCTTTCGGACCTGGTGGCCACGGCAACTGCCGGCAAATCCACTTTTTTACCTCAGACCCCCTCCCAACAGAAAAAGACACCGTCTTTTCAGCCGCAGTCCTTTCGCTCCTATAAAAACAAGCGACCAAAAGGACAGTCTTATCTGCCGCGAGGCAGAGGAAAGGGTAAGAGAGGGCAGCAAGCAGCCCCTGCCCAGGACCAGAAGCCCGCCCCGGGTTCTACAAAGCCATCAGCATGACGCTGGGGCTTTACAAGCGGACTCAGGAGCGGTGGGGGGTCGACTCAAGATTTTCAGCAATCAGTGGGCTCGCTCACAAGTGGACCCGTGGATCCTGCAGATAATATCTCAGGGTTACATGTTGGAGTTCGAAAGGTCTCCCCCTCGCCGGTTCCTAAAGTCTGCTTTACCAACGTCTCCCTCAGAAAGGACGTCGGTTTTGGAAGTCATTCACAAGCTGTATTCTCAGCAGGTGATAGTCAAGGTACCCCTCCTACAACAGGGAAAGGGGTATTATTCCACACTATTTGTGGTACCGAAGCCGGACGGTTCGGTAAGACCTATTCTAAACCTGAAATCCTTGAACCTGTACATACAGAAATTCAAGTTCAAGATGGAGTCACTCAGAGCAGTGATAGCGAATCTGGAAGAAGGGGACTTCATGGTGTCCCTGGACATAAAAGATGCTTATCTGCATGTCCCAATTTACCCCTCACACCAAGGGTATCTCAGGTTCGTGATACAAGACTGTCATTATCAGTTTCAAACGCTGCCGTTTGGTTTGTCCAAGGCCCCTCGGGTCTTTACCAAGGTAATGACCGAAATGATGGTTCTTCTACGAAGAAAAGGCGTATTAATTATCCCTTACTTGGACGATCTCCTGATAAGGGCAAAGTCCAGAGAACAGCTGGAAGTCGGTGTAGCACTATCCCAGGTAGTGCTTCAGCAACACGGGTGGATTCTGAATCTTCCAAAATCTCAATTGACCCCGACAACTCGTCTGCTGTTCCTGGGAATGATTCTGGACACGGTTCAGAAAAAGGTGTTTCTCCCGGAGGAGAAAGCAAGGGAGTTATCCGAACTTGTCAGGAACCTCATAAAACCAGGAACTGTGTCAGTACATCAATGCACAAGAGTCCTGGGAAAGATGGTGGCTTCTTACGAAGCGATTCCATTCGGCAGATTCCTTGCACGGACATTTCAGTGGGATCTGCTGGACAAATGGTCCGGATCGCATCTGCACATGCATCAGCGGATAACACTGTCACCAAGAACAAGGTTGTCTCTCCTGTGGTGGTTGCAGAGTGCTCATCTGTTAGAGGGCCGCAGATTCGGCATACAGGACTGGGTCCTGGTGACTACGGATGCCAGCCTACGAGGCTGGGGAGCAGTCACACAGGGAAGAAACTTCCAGGGCGTGTGGTCAAACCTGGAGACGTCCCTTCACATAAATATACTGGAGCTAAGAGCGATCTACAATGCTCTAAGCCTGGCAAAATCGCTGCTTCAGGGTCAGCCGGTGTTGATCCAGTCGGACAACATCACGGCAGTCGCCCACGTAAACCGACAAGGCGGCACGAGAAGCAGAAGAGCAATGACAGAAGCTGCAAGGATTCTGCGCTGGGCGGAGAATCATGTCATAGCACTGTCAGCAGTGTTCATCCCGGGAGTGGACAACTGGGAAGCAGACTTCCTCAGCAGACACGACCTTCACCCGGGAGAGTGGGGACTTCATCCAGAAGTCTTCCACATGATTGTGAACCGTTGGGAAAGACCAAAGGTGGACATGATGGCGTCTCGCCTCAACAAAAAATTGGACAGATATTGCGCCAGGTCAAGAGACCCTCAGGCAATAGCTGTGGACGCTCTGGTAACACCGTGGGTGTACCAGTCAGTGTATGTGTTCCCTCCTCTGCCTCTCATACCAAAGGTACTGAGAATTATACGGAAAAGAGGAGTAAGAACAATACTGGTGGCTCCGGACTGGCCAAGAAGAACTTGGTATCCGGAACTTCAAGAGATGCTCACGGAGGATCCATGGCCTCTACCTCTAAGAAGGGATCTGCTTCAGCAGGGACCTTGTATGTTCCAAGACTTACCGCGTCTGCGTTTGACGGCATGGCGGTTGAACGCCGGATTCTAAAAGAAAAGGGCATTCCAGAGGAAGTTATTCCTACCTTGATTAAGGCTAGAAAGGAAGTGACTGTACAACATTATCACCGCATTTGGCGAAAATATGTTGCGTGGTGTGAGGCCAAGAAGGCTCCAACGGAAGAATTTCAATTGGGTCGATTCTTACATTTCCTGCAAGCAGGATTGTCTATGGGCCTAAAATTGGGGTCCATTAAAGTTCAAATTTCGGCCTTATCAATCTTCTTCCAGAAGGAATTGGCATCAGTGCCTGAAGTACAAACTTTTGTCAAAGGTGTACTACATATACAACCCCCAATAGTGCCTCCAGTGGCACCGTGGGATTTGAACGTAGTTTTGAATTTTCTCAAATCTCATTGGTTTGAGCCTCTAAAATCGGTAGATTTAAAATACCTTACATGGAAGGTAACCATGCTATTGGCCCTGGCTTCAGCCAGGAGAGTTTCAGAGTTGGCGGCTTTATCATACAAAAGCCCATATCTGATTTTCCATTCGGACAGGGCAGAACTGCGGACACGTCCTCATTTTCTCCCTAAGGTGGTTTCGGCTTTTCACTTGAACCAGCCTATTGTGGTGCCTGCGGCTACTAGCGACTTGGAGGACTCCAAGTTACTGGACGTTGTCAGAGCATTAAAAATATATATTTCAAGGACAGCTGGAGTCAGAAAATCTGACTCGTTGTTTATATTGTATGCACCCAACAAGATGGGTGCTCCTGCGTCTAAACAGACGATTGCACGTTGGATCTGTAGCACAATCCAACTTGCACATTCTGTGGCAGGCCTGCCACAGCCTAAATCTGTAAAGGCCCACTCCACAAGGAAAGTGGGCTCATCTTGGGCGGCTGCCCGAGGGGTCTCGGCATTACAACTTTGCCGAGCAGCTACGTGGTCAGGGGAGAACACGTTTGTAAAATTTTACAAATTTGATACTCTGGCTAAGGAGGACCTGGAGTTCTCTCATTCGGTGCTGCAGAGTCATCCGCACTCTCCCGCCCGTTTGGGAGCTTTGGTATAATCCCCATGGTCCTGACGGAGTCCCAGCATCCACTAGGACGTTAGAGAAAATAAGAATTTACTTACCGATAATTCTATTTCTCATAGTCCGTAGTGGATGCTGGGCGCCCATCCCAAGTGCGGATTGTCTGCAATACTTGTACATAGTTATTGTTACAAAGATCGGGTTATTACTATTGTTGTGAGCCATCTTTTCAGAGGCTACTTCGTTTTTTGTTATCATACTGTTAACTGGGTTCAGATCACAAGTTGTACGGTGTGATTGGTGTGGCTGGTATGAGTCTTACCCGGGATTCAAGATCCTTCCTTATTGTGTACGCTCGTCCGGGCACAGTACCTAACTGAGGCTTGGAGGAGGGTCATAGGGGGAGGAGCCAGTACGCACCATGTGATCCTAAAAGCTTTATTTAGATGTGCCCTGTCTCCTGCGGAGCCCGCTATTCCCCATGGTCCTGACGGAGTCCCAGCATCCACTACGGACTATGAGAAATAGAATTATCGGTAAGTAAATTCTTATTTATAAGGTTGGATACTACATAGACATACTCGGACACCCCCTCCCTGATGACTGATTAGGCAATTGGAAGTGGGGGGGAGGGGTTTAAAAATGGCCTCAAATTACCACAAAGTCATTGCTCTATGCACCCCAAATTTAATTAGAGTATTTATTGAAATAATTGCTTTTTATCATTATTTTATAGCCACCTCACAGTACCCCTAAAGCATCTTTTTTTCGTACTGTTTTTTCCAATTTTTTTTGTATGAAAGTACATGACAAATTTTTGCTTTTTAAATATTTTTTTTACTTTTTGTAAAAAAAAATATGCACAAACCAGTAATTTAAGTCCATTAACAAATCTCCAGTACTTACTTAGGACCACTAACAGCCTTCTGTATGATTCTGGAAACAAAATTGTAATGTTTTGGGGGGTCCCAGGACCTTATATATATCAATCACAATATGTGATCTCTGTGTATAGCCACTAAGAGGAGGGGCCTCTAGCCATTACATTGAGGGGTGTCTGTGTGTAGCCACTATGGGGAGCAGTCTGTATAACCACTAAAGGGAGGAGCATCTGTATATGACCACTAAGGGAAGGAGTCTTTGCATAACCATCAAGGGTAGGAGTCTGTGTATAACCACCATTGGGAGTAACCTCTATATAAGCACCAAGGGGAGGAGTGTCTATATAACCACCAAGGGGAGGAGTCTGTGTATAACCACCAAGGGGAGGAGTCTCTAAACACCAAGGGTAGCAGTCTGTGCATAACCACCACAGGGAGGATTCTCTGTATAACCACCATGGGAGAAATCTTTGTGTAATACCACCAAGAGAAGGGGTCTGTTTATGGTCACCATGGAGGGAGAGGTCTCTGTTACCACCATAGGAAGGAGCTTTGTGTATAACCAGCAAGAGGAGGAGTCTTTGTATATAACCACCAATGGGAGGGCGGGGTCTCTATGTTTTATAACTAAATGGAGATGGGTCTCTTGAGTATAACCTCCATGGGGAGGGTCTGTATTTGCCAGTCTATATCAGCAGGGGTAATGGTCTCTTTTTGTTTATACCACCAGAGGAAGGGTTCTCTTCCTTTTTATAACCACCAGGAGGAGGGGTAAGGATGACCATTGGTGTGCTCTCCATCGATGGCGAACCTATGGGTGGCCATCAGTAATAAAGTATACTATGGAAGACCATCAATGGCTTTATCCACTGATGGTCATCCCTATTGTGTCACTGATTAGCCTGTGGGCCAGTCACAGCCTGCGGGGTGGAGCTTTGCGGGTGTCGACGAAGGGGTGGGGTGGCAGGACTATGCTCCGTGTCCCTGCACTGCTAGGAAAAATCGAACCATCGGATGGTTCTATACAATGGATGGCGGGAGACCGTTTGGTATAGAACCGCACCATCAGTGCCAAAAGTATTTGGCATCGAGCAAAGACCATTAATGATTTTGAATCATCGATGGTCGATGGCCATCTTTAAGAAAGGGTCTGTACTTGTAATCACTACAGTCCTATAAGGGCTTATTTAGAATTCAATGTTTATATATATATATATTTTTTAATCTTGGATCTACAGACTACACAGACACACAAAAAGGCATTTGATTATGTTTTTAAATACAGTTTTGCGTGTTGTTGACCTATTTCACATAAACAGGTGGGCAAGCTTAAGCAGAGTACACTAAGGGCTCACATGAATCACAATTTGACGTACACCTTTTAGTTGATGCTAAGTAATGGGGTTGGTCATCAAAGATTGTTCTATCAGAAAAAAATATTTTTGTGTTTGATACAAGGTAAATTTATTTTTACTTTGTTAAATCAAACCTAGATATATGATTTTTTTTAGAAAATATACACCTGGCGCCACCATCCTCAAAGTATTTAGCAGCTAGTCTCGGGGATTAAGTTCCAATTACCCCAAATTTGAAAGCAGAAAAAAGAAAATATGAGACAGCGCTTCTTACTTTGATAACCTTTTATATAAATAAAACACAATAATTTACAATATCACATATAAATACCGACCAGTAGTATTTAAAAAATATATATATTGTATTTCACAATATAAGAAAAAACAATGGGGGTAATTCCTAGTTGATCGCAGCAGGAATTAAGTTAGCAGTTGGGCAAAACCATGTGCACTGCAGGGGAGGCAGATATAACATGTGCAGAGAGAGATTTGGGTGTGGTGTGTTCAATCTGCAGTCTAATTTGCAGTGTAAAAATAAAGCAGCCAGTATTGACCCTGCACAGAAATAAAATAACCCACCCAAATCTAACTCTCTCTGCAAATGTTATATCTGCCACACCTGCAGTGCACATGGTTTTGCCCAATTGCTAACTTTCTTGCTGCTGCGATCAACTCAGAATTACCCCCAATGCCGCTTCATCACTTTATGGAGCTGCCAATTCCAACACTCTATTTACTACAATAAAGCTACAATTTTATTTCTCTAACGTCCTAGTGGATGCTGGGGACTCCGTCAGGACCATGGGGAATAGCGGCTCCGCAGGAGACAGGGCACAAAAAGTAAGCTTTTAGGATCACATGGTGTGTACTGGCTCCTCCCCCTATGACCCTCCTCCAAGCCACAGTTAGGTTTTTGTGCCCGTCCGAGCAGGGTGCAATCTAGGTGGCTCTCATAAAGAGCTGCTTAGAAAAAGTTTTTTAGGTTTCTTATTTTCAGTGAGTCCTGCTGGCAACAGGCTCACTGCTACGAGGGACTTAGGGGAGAGAAGTGAACTCATCTGCGTGCAGGATGGATTTGCTTCTTAGGCTACTGGACACCATTAGCTCCAGAGGGATCGAACACAGGCCCAGCCATGGAGTCCGGAGCCGTGCCGCCGACCCCCCTTGCAGATGCCGAAGTTGAAGAGGTCCAGAGGTCCGGAAACAGGCGGCAGAAGACTTTCAGTCTTCATAAGGTAGCGCACAGCACTGCAGCTGTGCGCCATTGTTGTCGGCACACTTCACACCAGCGGTCACTGAGGGTGCAGGGCGCTGGGGGGGGCGCCCTGGGCAGCAATGTATAATACCTTTTTCTATGGCTAAAATACATCACATATAGCCCTTGAGGCTATATGGATGTATTTAACCCCTGCCATATATCGCAAACTCCGGGAGAAGAGCCCGCCGTTTTAGGGGGCGGGGCCTATTCTCCTCAGCACACAGCGCCATTTTCCTGCTCAGCTCCGCTGTGAGGAAGGCTCCCAGGACTCTCCCCTGCACTGCACTACAGAAACAGGGTAAAACAGAGAAGGGGGGCATATTTTGGCGATATTTTTATACATTAAGCGCATATAACAGAAACAACACCTTTTAGGGTTGTTTATATACATTTTTATAGCGCTTTGGTGTGTGCTGGCAAACTCTCCCTCTGTCTCCCCAAAGGGCTAGTGGGGTCCTGTCTTCGATAAGAGCATTCCCTGTGTGTCTGCTGTGTGTCGGTGCGTGTGTGTCGACATGTATGAGGACGATGTTGGTGTGGAGGCGGAGCAATTGCCGGTAATGGTGATGTCACCCCCTAGGGAGTCGACACCGGAATGGATGGCTTTAATTATGGAATTACGTGATAATGTTAGCACGCTGCAAAAGTCAGTTGACGACATGAGACGGCCGGAAAACCAGTTAGTACCTGTCCAGGCGTCTCAGGCACCGTCAGGGGCTGTAAAACGTCCCTTACCTCTGACAATGTCTATAATATTTGTCCTATTAAAAACACGTTAAAGGTTAAAGAACACAGTACGCAATTGGCGTAAAAAGTACCGCAAGGGTACTCCCTTAACTATACCTTAAGGAATGTACTTATACTGTAAACCTCTGTGTAGTGGGAGAGTGTAGATGCAACACAGTATAACCTTATTACCTTTAAAGCTGTTCGAGCGTCACTGACGCTCTGAGATTACTTAATACTATAAGAAATACACAGATACCGTGCTCAGGGTCCAACGCCTAAATATATATTATGAATGATATACTTGCAAAAGAATTTAACACAATACAAGTCATACACTACAATATAACATAGACTACCTAACCAGATAACTACACGGGAAATACAATACAATACAATTACGTTTAAGGGAAAATAAGAGGAGAAGAGAGAGAGAGAAAGAAATGGCTCACAATAACAAGAAGACAAATATGATTGCAGAGAAAGCTTACACATGTGAGGAACAATCGCTGCGCAGTCAGTCAATGCTGAGAATCTTTGTTTAGAAAGTACTTGAGCTTACCCATGCTGCCTGTCCCTATATACACAACACCCAGCAACACAATTGTCCCTACAATGCCGCATGGGGCAGAAGCTAGACTCCATTTTGGGAAAACTCCACTTGATTCCAAAGACTACACCACATGGCTGAAAGGGGGAGGGGAAAATACCCGGCAGCAGCCATTTTAGATTTGCAGGTCCAAACACATGGCACTCTCTACTA
The DNA here is from genome assembly GCF_028390025.1 of Pseudophryne corroboree. Taxonomy (NCBI): domain Eukaryota; kingdom Metazoa; phylum Chordata; class Amphibia; order Anura; family Myobatrachidae; genus Pseudophryne; species Pseudophryne corroboree. The sequence goes on from NC_086455.1 coordinate 156,674,847, forward strand.
CACCACAATCACATAGCGGAAAACACAAGACTCCATTTTATTCCAAAATGTCCAAGCCTCAAAACAATGCATATGTTCTGATTTTACAATTCCAAACAATCTAAATCACCTTTCACAATTTCAATCCAACTTCCTAGAACCATCTTATTAAATCTCCATAGGCAAACAAATACCACAAATGCTATGCTACAGGTTGTCTAATGTTCCACTTCATCACAGACTTCACAGAGTATTCAGCACAAACAAGTTACAATCACACAGCTGCGCAAGCCTCACCATCCCCAAGCCATTTGTTTCTCCAAACCAACCACTCTATGCTTACCCATCATTCCACAACTACCCCACCACAAAACACACATTTAAAACTACTCTATGCCAATCAGCCATGAGATATTGAGATTATGGTACTTAGCCTTTGATGCCTGGCGATGATCCAGCCATGCTTCTGAGACCTCTGTTCTGACTGCAGCCACATCAGATCTGCTCTCTGAGGCAACCAACAACACTGACCCCAACCCCCCCCCCAGACAGGAACTATTCTCCTGTGTCTGTTCCTAGGGGAGGGGTCTCTCTCTCTCCTTTGTATATGTTAATCAGGTTCAGCCCTGAAAATCTTAGTAAAAGGTTGGCTTGATCATCCATTGTTCTCAACAAAGTGATCTCAGCTTTTATACATATAATCATATCTATCCGCTGCAATGTCCCACAACTTCACAACCAGCATCAAACTAACCCACACATCATTCTGCTTGCTTCAATACCAAACATGATGGGCGCATCTGGTTCTGTTCAGATAATACATATTCATGACATCAATTCATCAGCCAATTCTAAATCTCCATGATGTCTGGTGCTTGACATTATTATAACCATGTACTGTATGAAACAAGCGCCGAATCCATCTCCGTGCCATGTCCGAGCAAATGCGTGTGTTTCCATATATTGCTGTGCTCGCTGCGCATATTTGCAAGTATAGCGACTTAAATGTGTGTGTGGTTTGTATGTTCTCTCTATGTAATATTTTTGACTTTGACACCTCAGTCAGTCGACAGGTACCGACACAGATGAATCTAGTGTCGACGGTGAAGAAATAAACTTATTTTCCAATAGGGCCACACGTTATATGATCACGGCAATGAAGGAGGCTTTGCATATCTCTGATACTGCAGGTACCTCAAAGGGGGGTATTATGTGGGGTGTGAAAAAACTACCTGTAGCTTTTCCAGAATCAGAGGAATTGAATGACGTGTGTGATGAAGCGTGGGTTAACCCCGATAGAAAACTGCTAATTTCAAAGAAGTTATTGGCATTATACCCTTTCCCACCAGAAGTTAGGGCGCGCTGGGAAACACCCCCTAGGGTGGATAAGGCGCTCACACGCTTATCAAAACAAGTGGCGTTACCGTCTCCTGATACGGCCGCCCTCAAGGATCCAGCTGATAGGAGGCTGGAAACTACCCTGAAGAGTATATACACACATACTGGTGTTATACTGCGACCAGCAATAGCCTCAGCCTGGATGTGCAGTGCTGGGGTGGTTTGGTTGGATTCCCTGACTGAAAATATTGATACCCTGGATAGGGACAGTATTTTATTGACTTTAGAGCAATTAAAGGATGCTTTTCTTTATATGCGAGATGCTCAGAGGGATATTTGCACTCTGGCATCGAGAGTAAGTGCGATGTCCATATCTGCCAGAAGAAGTTTATGGACGCGACAGTGGTCAGGTGATGCGGATTCCAAACGGCATATGGAAGTATTGCCGTATAAAGGAGAGGAATTATTTGGGGTCGGTCTATCGGATCTGGTGGCCACGGCAACAGCCGGAAAATCCACTTTTTTACCTCAGGTCACCTCCCAACAGAAAAAGACACCGTCTTTTCAGCCGCAGTCCTTTCGTTCCTATAAGAACAAGCGGGCAAAAGGACAGTCATATTTGCCCAGAGGCAAAGGAAGGGGTAAGAGGTTGCAGCAAGCAACTACTTCCCACGAACAAAAGCCCTCCCCGGCTTCTACAAAGCCCTCAGCATGACGCTGGGGCTGTGCAAGCGGACTCAGGGGCGGTGGGGGGTCGACTAAAGATTTTCAGCACACAGTGGGCGCGCTCACAGGTGGACCCTTGGATCCTGCAGGTAGTATCTCAGGGTTACAAGTTGGAATTCGAAAAGTCTCCCCCTCGCCGGTTCCTAAAGTCTGCTTTACCAACGTCTCCCTCAGAAAGGGCGACGGTATTGGAAGCCATTCACAAGCTGTATTCTCAGCAGGTGATAGTCAAGGTACCCCTCCTACAACATGGAAAGGGGTATTATTCCACACTATTTGTTGTACCGAAGCCGGACGGTTCGGTAAGACCTATTCTAAATCTGAAATCCTTGAACCTGTACATACAGAAATTCAAGTTCAAGATGGAGTCACTCAGAGCAGTGATAGCGAATTTGGAAGAAGGGGACTTCATGGTGTCCCTGGACATAAAAGATGCTTATCTGCATGTCCCAATTTACCCTTCACACCAAGGGTATCTCAGGTTCGTGATACAAAACTGTCATTATCAGTTTCAAACGCTGCCGTTTGGTTTGTCCACGGCACCTCGGGTCTTTACCAAGGTAATGGCCGAAATGATGGTTCTTCTACGAAGAAAAGGCGTATTAATTATCCCTTACTTGGACGATCTCCTGATAAGGGCAAGGTCCAGAGAACAGCTGGAAGTCGGAGTAGCACTAACCCAAGTAGTGCTTCAACAACACGGGTGGATTCTGAATCTTCCAAAATCTCAATTGACCCCGACGATACGTCTGCTGTTCCTGGGAATGATTCTGGACACTGTTCAGAAAAAGGTGTTTCTCCCGGAGGAGAAAGCAAGGGAGTTATCCGAACTTGTCAGGAACCTCCTAAAACCAGGAAATGTGTCAGTACACGGATCGCATCTGCACATGCATCAGCGGATAACACTGTCACCAAGAACAAGGGTGTCTCTTCTGTGGTGGTTGCAGAGTGCCCATCTGTTAGAGGGCCGCAGATTCGGCATACAGGACTGGGTCCTGGTGACTACGGATGCCAGCCTACGAGGCTGGGGAGCAGTCACACAGGGAAGAAACTTCCAGGGCGTGTGGTCAAACCTGGAGACGTCTCTTCACATAAATATACTGGAGCTAAGAGCGATTTACAATGCTCTAAGCCTGGCAAAACCGCTGCTTCAGGGTCAGCCGGTGTTGATCCAGTCGGACAACATCACGGCAGTCGCCCACGTAAACAGACAGGGCGGCACGAGAAGCAGAAGAGCAATGACAGAAGCTGCAAGGATTCTTCGCTGGGCGGAAAATCATGTCATAGCACTGTCAGCAGTGTTCATTCCGGGAGTGGACAACTGGGAAGCAGACTTCCTCAGCAGACACGACCTCCACCCGGGAGAGTGGGGACTTCATCCAGAAGTCTTCCACATGATTGTGAACCGTTGGGAAAAACCAAAGGTGGACATGATGGCGTCCCGCCTCAACAAGAAACTGGACAGATATTGCGCCAGGTCAAGAGACCCTCAGGCAATAGCTGTGGACGCTCTGGTAACACCGTGGGTGTACCAGTCCGTGTATGTGTTTCCTCCTCTGCCTCTCATACCAAAGGTACTGAGAATTATACGGCTACGGGGAGTAAGAACAATACTCGTGGCTCCGGATTGGCCAAGAAGGACTTGGTACCCGGAACTTCAAGAGATGCTCACGGAAGAACCGTGGCCTCTACCGTTAAGAAGGGATCTGCTTCAGCAGGGACCTTGTATGTTCCAAGACTTACCGCGACTGCGTTTGACGGCATGGCGGTTGAACGCCGGATTCTAAAAGAAAAGGGCATTCCAGAGGAAGTTATTCCTACCTTGATTAAAGCCAGGAAGGAAGTGACCGCACAACATTATCACCGCATTTGGAGAAAATATGTTGCGTGGTGTGAGGCCAAGAAGGCCCCAACGGAGGAATTTCAATTGGGTCGATTCCTACATTTCCTGCAGGCAGGATTGTCTATGGGCCTCAAATTGGGGTCTATTAAGGTTCAAATTTCGGCCTTATTGATTTTCTTCCAGAAAGAATTGGCTTCAGTGCCTGAAGTACAAACTTTTGTCAAAGGTGTACTACATATACAGCCCCCGATTGTGCCTCCAGTGGCACCGTGGGATCTCAACGTAGTTTTGGAATTTCTCAAATCCCATTGGTTTGAGCCGCTCAAATCGGTAGATTTGAAGTATCTTACATGGAAAGTAACCATGCTACTGGCCCTGGCTTCAGCCAGGAGAGTATCAGAGTTGGCGGCTTTATCGTACAAAAGCCCATATCTGATTTTTCATTCGGACAGGGCAGAACTGCGGACGCGTCCTCAGTTTCTGCCTAAGGTGGTTTCGGCTTTTCACTTGAACCAGCCTATTGTGGTGCCTGCGGCTACTAGCGACTTGGAGGACTCCAAGTTACTGGACGTTGTCAGAGCATTGAAAATATATATTTCAAGGACGGCTGGAGTCAGAAAATCTGACTCGCTGTTTATCCTGTATGCACCCAACAAGATGGGTGCTCCTGCGTCTAAGCAGACGATTGCTCGTTGGATCTGTAGCACAATCCAACTTGCACATTCTGTGGCAGGCCTGCCACAGCCTAAATCTGTAAATGCCCACTCCACAAGGAAGGTGGGCTCATCTTGGGCGGCTGCCCGAGGGGTCTCGGCATTACAACTTTGCCGAGCAGCTACGTGGTCAGGGGAGAACACGTTTGTAAAATTTTACAAATTTGATACTCTGGCTAAGGAGGACCTGGAGTTCTCTCATTCGGTGTTGCAGAGTCATCCGCACTCTCCCGCCCGTTTGGGAGCTTTGGTATAATCCCCATGGTCCTGACTGAGTCCCCAGCATCCACTAGGACGTTAGAGAAAATAAGAATTTACTTACCGATAATTCTATTTCTCATAGTCCGTAGTGGATGCTGGGCGCCCATCCCAAGTGCGGATTGTCTGCAATACTTGTACATAGTTATTGTTACAAAAATCGGGTTATTATTGTTGTGAGCCATCTTTTCAGAGGCTTCTTCGTTGTTATCATACTGTTAACTGGGTTCAAATCACAAGTTGTACGGTGTGATTGGTGTGGCTGGTATGAGTCTTACCCGGGATTCAAGATCCTTCCTTATTGTGTACGCTCGTCCGGGCACAGTACCTAACTGAGGCTTGGAGGAGGGTCATAGGGGGAGGAGCCAGTACACACCATGTGATCCTAAAAGCTTACTTTTTGTGCCCTGTCTCCTGCGGAGCCGCTATTCCCCATGGTCCTGACGGAGTCCCCAGCATCCACTACGGACTATGAGAAATAGAATTATCGGTAAGTAAATTCTTATTATTACAGAGGTATCCATCTATCCTCTCTGGAGGCAAATAAACAGCTGTAGTATGCAGATTAGAGTCCCACTATAGATATTTCCAGCGCAGTTCTTTTAGGTACAGCATGCAAGTGTACCAATCAAATCAAGGGGTATTAGGCAGTTCTTTATGCATGCCAAGCACAAGCATAGATATTATAGCGTGTTAGTAGAAAGGAAATCTTTCCAGCACATTAATCCCATGCACCAATTTGACTGCTGGTTAGTGTGTAAACAGTTCTTTTAGGTGCACCATGCAAAGCACCAATTACCTCTCACAGCTGCTCCTCTCGCTTGTAGCCTTGCCTGTATTATCAGGCTGCTGTGTGGAGTCCGTTCTGTTCCCCCTTAGCACTGGGGTATTAAGTTGGATGTGAGCCGGCCGGCTTACCAAACAATGCTGCAGGAGTATTTTTTCTCTCCCAAGGTGTCCTGCTCATGACAAACGCGTTTCTCCGCCTCCTAATTAGCATCGGCTGCTTCCTCAGTCGACCTATAGTGGTTGACCTAAACATTGTTGACCTAGACACTATCGATCTAATAATCCACACCTGAGATATTGAGAGTTCGGGATCCCAGCGTCAGTATTGTGACCAGCAGTCTCCTGAACCATCGGTCACATAACCGCATCCCCTGTGCACAGTGTCTGATGCAAGTAAAGACACTGTGTTTCACCGGACAACCTGCCTACTAAGGGGTATATTTACTAAGCCTTGAATGAAGATAAAGTACCAGCCAATCAGCTCCTAACTGCCATGTCACAGGCTGGGTTTGAAAAATGACAGGAGTTGGTCGGCTGGTACTTTATCTCCATCTAAGGCTTAGTAAATAGACTCCTAAATCCTTATTTCCAGTACCCATTTACAATTGATAATACCGATCCAAGAATCCTGTAGCCTTCAGCGATTGTCTTACCTGTTCCCCAGCGTCTCATGCAGGACATTTTCCTTTTTGTTACCCTGTAATTGCTACTTTTCCCTAACTCCTTAACTGTACATGGGTGAAAATAATATATTTCCTGGAGATCGATATTCTCTTCATGATTATAACCTGTATTAAATACTAAGATGCTGTTTTTGCATCGACCAAACATGAATACGGGCCCGCCGATTGGGAATCTTGATGCAATGGCGAGTTCTGTGGGGAAGGTGCAGCGATGATGACAGTAGCACTGTTTAGCTGCTATATCTTCATTTACTAGTCTGTATTATATGGGCAGAAATATGCTATTTTTGCAAGCGCTTTTTTATTATGTTTATACTCTTTGCTAAGAAGTTTGCATCGCCCCCCTTGTGTATCTTCCACGTGGAATAGGGCCACCTACTGGTCTTAATATCATGAAATATGGTATAACGAGATTTATGGTAAGACCTTACCGTTGTTAAATCTCTTTCTGCGAGGTACACGGCTCCACAGGGAATGACATTGGGGTGTAGAGTAGGATCTTCATCCGAGGCTCAAAGGTTTGACTGATCCCAGAATGCCTAGCGCCGCCTGCTCTATAACCCCGGCTACGTGCACTGGAGCTCAGTTTTTGTTAACCAGTCCAATGCAGTAGCAGGTAAAAGAGACGACAACTGTTAGTAGCCACAAACACCACACACTCACGACAGGAGAGGGTGTCAGCGGCTAATGCCATACCAACCCAAAGAAGCTAAGTGCGTCAGGGTGGAGCCCCTCGCAGAAAGAGATTTAAAAACGGTAAGCTCTTACCATAAAATCTCGTTTTCTGCTGCTGGGTACACTGGGCTCCACAGGGAATGACATTGGGGATGTCCTAAAGCAGTTCCTTATGGGAGGGGATGCACTGTAGCGGGCACAAGAACCCGGCATCCAAAGGAAGCATCCTGGGAGGTGGAAGTATCAAAGGCATAGAACATTATGAACGTGTTCACTGAGGACCACGTAGCCGCCTTGCACAATTGTTCAAGGGTTGAACCACGGTGGGCCGCCCAAGAAGGTCCAACCGACTGAGTAGAATGGGCCTTGATGGTAGCAGGAGCTGGAAGGCCAGCCTGTACATAAGCATGTGCAGTCACCATTCTAATCCATCTGGCCAGGGTCTGCTTGTGAGCAGGCCACTCACGTTTGTGAAAACCAAACAGAACAAAGAGAGAATCCGACTTCCTGATGGAGGCAGTTCTCTTCACGTAGATACGGAGAGCCCGTACCACATCCAAAGACCGTTCTTTGGAAGACAAATCAGGAAAGGCAAAGGCTGGAACCACAATCTCCTGATTAAGGTGGAAAGAAGACACCACCTTAGGTAAATACCCGGGACGTGTTCTAAGAACCGCCCTATCACGGTGAAAAATCAGATCTGGTGACCTACAAGACAAGGCACCCAAATCTGATACCCGTCTAGTAAAGGCAATAGCCAGCAGAAACAATACCTTAAGAGAAAGCCACTTAAGGTCTGCAGATTCAAGAGGCTCAAACGGAGACCCTTGCAATGCCTCCAGAACCACCGACAAGTCCCAAGGTACCACCGGCGGGACATAAGGAGGTTGAATCCGCAACACACTCTGAGTAAACGTATGCACATCAGGTAAGGTCGCAATTATTCTCTGAAACCAAACCGACAAGGCAGAAATATGAACCTTGATGGAGGCCAGACGAAGGCCCAAGTCCAGGCTCTGTTGTAGAAAGGCCAAAAGTTTGGCCGTACTAAACTTGTAAGCATCATGATTGTTAGATGCGCACCAAGCAAAGTAAGGATTCCAGACCCTATGCTAAATCCGAGCAGAAGCCGGTTTCCGGGGCTTCAACATGGTTTGAATGACCGCCTCAGAAAATCCTTTGGCCCTTAAGACGGAAGCTTCAAGTGCCACGCAGTCAAAGCCAATTGGGCTAAGTCCTGATATACACAGGGGCCCTGAACGAGGAGCTCTGGGCGCTGCGGAAGTAGAAGTGGACGTTCTATCGAGAGACCCTGAAGGTCTGAGAACCAATGCCGTCTAGGCTACACTGGAACGATCAGAAGTAGGATTCCTCCTTGCTTGAACTTCCTTATTACTCTGGGCAGGAGTGACATCGGAGGGAACACGTGTGGCAGCCGAAAGTTCCATGGAATTGCCAGTGCGTCCACGAACGCTGCTTGAGGATCCCTTGTCCTTGCTCCGAAGGCCGGAACCTTGTGATTGTGTCGAGATGCCATCAGGTCCACATCTGGAAGGCCCCACCTGTCCACGAGGAGTTGAAACACTTCTGGATGGAGGCTCCACTCTCCGGCGTGTACGTCCTGACAACTGAGAAAGTCCACTTTGCAATTTAGGACCCCCGGAATGAATACTGTCGATATGAAGGCAGATGGCGTTCTGCCCACTGAAGAATCCGTGATACTTCCCTGATTGTCATGCGGCTTCGAGTGCCGCCTTGATGATTGATGTACGCCACCGTGGTGGCGTTGTCCAACTGTACTTGAACAGGTCTGTTCTGTATTAAACGCCGGGCCAAGTTCAATGAGTTGAACACCGCCCGCAATTCCAGAATGTTTATCGGGAGGAGAGACTCCTCCTTGGTCCACCGACCCTGAAGGGAGTGGTGTCTGTCGTCAGAAGGACCCAGTTGGAGATCCAGAAGGGACGACCCCTGCTCAATCATTGGTCCTGAAGCCACCAGCTCAGTGACAGATGACCTCCGGAGACAATGAGATCATTTGAGACCTGATCGGGTGAGGCAGGCCGTCCCACTTGGCAAGAATCAGCCTCTGGAGAGGGCAGGAATGGAATTGAGCGTACTCCACCATGTCGAAAGCCAACACCATGAGACCTAGCACTTGCGAATGTATCGACACTTGCGGACGAGATAGAAAGCATCGAATCCTGTCCTAAAGCTTCAGGACTTTCTCCTGAGACAAGAATAACCGCTGGTTGTGAGTGTCCAAGAACGCTCCCAGGTACACCATGTTCTGAGCAGGGACCAGGGAGGATTTCTTCCAGTTGATGAGCCACCAGTGGGCTTGCAGAAACTGGATAGTCAGATCCAGATGACGTAGGAGAATCTCTGGGGAATTTGCCAGGATCAACAAGTCGTCCAAGTATGGTAGGATCCTGACCCCTTGACGGCGGAGTACAGCCGTCATTACCGCCATGACCTTGGTGAAGACTCGCGGAGCCGTGGTCAAACCAAAAGGTAACGCCCGAAACTGGTAATGGAGGTTGCCAACCGCAAACCTCAGGTTTTATGAGAGAAAACCGACCTGTGCCCATGCCCTGGTGGTTTAGTGGGGTCCCTGTACTACCACAGTGTCCACATCAGCGCGCACGGCCCACCGGCCACGCGGGATTGCGATTTACAGCGGGTCCCCATCGAGGGGACCCCTTACCTCCTCCCTGAGTCCGGCCACGCGATCCGGGAGAGCTGCGGTCGTGTGTGTGACTAATACCCCTTTTACACTTGCAGGAAAGTTCATTCCCGGGAATGTGTCCCGGTATATTTGCCGGGACACATTCCCGGGAATGACCCTTTCACATTAGCGGGCTGACCCGGCATATTGCCGGGTCAGTGACGTCACCGCTGAGTCTCCCAGAGGCGTTGCTTGGAGATAATCTTCTCCAAGCACCGCCTCCTCCTATGAAGAGAACGGGTGCCGGGTCGCCTTGACCCGGTATACCCGTTTACACTGGCAGCTTCCCAGGACGGTCCCGGGTTCAACCCTGCTTTAGACCTGGGATGAAATCCCGGGATGCTCGTCCCGGGAAAATGTCCCTGTACCCATTTACACTGAGAGAAATCCCGGGATGATGCGCGTTCACGTGCAATATCCCGGGATTTCTCTGACGTCCTAGTGGATGCTGGGAACTCCGTAAGGACCATGGGGAATAGCGGCTCCGCAGGAGACTGGGCACATAAGTAAAAGCTTTAGGACTACCTGTTGTGCACTGGCTCCTCCCCCTATGACCCCCCTCCAAGCCTCAGTTAGATTTTTGTGCCCGGCCGAGAAGGGTGCACACTAGGGGCTCTCCTGAGCTTCTTAGTGAAAAGTTTAGTTTTAGGTTTTTTATTTTCAGTGAGACCTGCTGGCAACAGGCTCACTGCATCGAGGGACTAAGGGGAGAAGAAGCGAACTCACCTGCGTGCAGAGTGGATTGGGCTTCTTAGGCTACTGGACACCATTAGCTCCAGAGGGACCGAACACAGGCCCAGCCTCGGAGCTCGGTCCCGGAGCCGCGCCGCCGGCCCCCTTACAGAGCCAGAAGCAAGAAAAGGTCCGGAAAAATCGGCGGCAGAAGACATCAGTCTTCAACAAGGTAGCGCACAGCACTGCAGCTGTGCGCCATTGTTACTCAGGCACACTTCACACTCCGGTCACTGAGGGTGCAGGGCGCTAGGGGGGGGCGCCCTGAGCAGCAATGTAAAACACCTTGGCTGGCATAAATACACCACATATAACCCCCAGGGCTATATGGGTGTATTTTAACCCCTGCCAGATTCCACAGAAAAACGGGAGAAAAGGCCGCCGAGAAGGGGGCGGAGCCTATCTCCTCAGCACACTGGCGCCATTTTCTCTCACAGCTCCGTTGGAGGGAAGCTCCCTGGCTCTCCCCTGCAGTTACTACACTACAGAAAGGGGTTAAAAAAGAGAGGGGGGCACTAATTAGGCGCAGTATAACAATACAGCAGCAATAAGGGGAAAAACACTTATATAAGGTTATCCCTGTATATATATATAGCGCTCTGGTGTGTGCTGGCATACTCTCCCTCTGTCTCCCCAAAGGGCTAGTGGGGTCCTGTCCTCTATCAGAGCATTCCCTGTGTGTGTGCTGTGTATCGGTACGTTGTGTCGACATGTATGAGGAGGAAAATGAAGTGGAGGCGGAGCAATTGCCTGTAACAGAGATGTCACCCCCTAGGGAGTCGACACCTGAGTGGATGAGCTTATGGAAGGAATTATGTGACAGTGTCAGCTCTTTACAAAAGATTGATGACATGAGACGGCCGGCGACTCAGTCTGGGCCTGTCCAGGTGTCTCAAAAGCCATCTGGGGCTCTAAAACGCCCGTTACCGCAGATGGCAGATACAGACGCCGACACGGATACTGACTCCAGTGTCGACGATTAAGAGACGAATGTGACTTCCAGTAGGGCCACACGTTACATGATTGAGGCTATGGAAAATGTTTTTACACATTTCTGATAATACCAGTACCACTAAAAAGGGTATTATGTTGGGTGAGAAAAAACTGCCTGTAGTTTTTCCTGCATCTGAGGAATTAAATGAAGTGTGTGATGATGCGTGGGTTTCCCCCGATAAAAAAGTTATTGGCATCATACCCCTTCCCGCCAGAGGATAGGGCACGTTGGGAAACACCCTTTAGGGTGAATAAAGCGCTCACACGCTTGTCTAAACAGGTGGCACTACCGTCCCCGGATACGGCCGCCCTTAAGGAACCTACTGACAGAAAGCAGTTAAATATCCTAAAATGTATATACACTCACACGGGTGTGATACTGCGACCAGCAATCGCCTCAGCCTGGATGTGCAGTGCTGGGGTGGCTTGGTCGGATTCCCTGACTGACAATATTGATACCCTAGATAGGGACAGTATATTACTAACTATAGAGCATTTAAAAGATGCATTTCTATATATGCGTGATGCACAGAGGGATATTTGCCGACTGGCATCAAGAGTAAGTGCGCTGTCCATTTCTGCCAGAAGAAGGTTATGGACAAGACAGTGGTCAGGTGATGCTGATCCAAAAAGGCATATGGAAGTATCGCCTTATAAAAGGGAAGAGTTATTTGGGGTAGGTCTAACAGACCTGGTGGCCACGGCAACGGCTGGAAAATCCACATTTTTACCCCAGGTAGCTTCTCAACCTAAGAAGACGCCGTATTATCAGGCGCAGTCCTTTCGGCCCCATAAAGCGGGCAAAAGGCGCCTCATTTCTGCCCCGTGGCAGAGGGAGAGGAAAAAGGCTGCAGCAAACAGCCAATTCCCACAAAAGCCCTCTCCCGCCTCCGCAAAGTCCTCAGCATGACGCTGGGGCTTTACAAGCGGTCTCAGGCACGGTGGGGGCCCGTCTCAAGAAATTCAAGACGTCTTCCCCTCGCCGTTTCATAAAGTCTGCTTTACCGACGTCTCCCTCAGATAGGGAGACAGTATTGCAAGCCATTCACAGGCTGTATTTCCAGCAGGTGATAATCAAGGTACCCCTCCTGCAACAGGGAAAGGGGTACTATTCCACACTATTGGTGGTACCGAAGCCGGACGGCTCGGTGAGACCAATTTTAAATCTAAAATCCTTGAACACTTACATACAAAGGTTCAAATTCAAGATGGAGTCACTCAGAGCAGTGATTGCAAACCTGGAAGAAGGGGACTATATGGTCTCTCTGGACATCAAAGATGCTTACCTACATGTCCCAATTTACCCTTCTCCAAGGGTACCTCAGGTTTGTGGTACAGAACTGTCACTATCAGTTTCAGACGCTGCCGTTTGGATTGTCCACGGCACCACGGGTCTTTACCAAGGTAATGGCCGAAATGATGATACTCCTTCGAAAGAAGGGAGTTTTAGTTATCCCTTACTTGGACGATCTCCTGATAAGGGCAAGATCCAGGGAACAGTTGGAAGTCGGGGTAGCACTATCTCAGATAGTGCTGCGGTAGCACGGTTGGATTCTCAATATTCCAAAATCGCAGCTGATCCTGACGACACGCCTTCTATTCCTAGGGATGATCCTGGACACAGTCCAGAAAAAGGTGTTTTCTCCCGGAGGAGAAAGCCAGGGAGTTATCCGAACTAGTCAGAAACCTCCTAAAACCAGGCCAAGTGTCAGTGCATCAGTGCACAAGGGTCCTGGGAAAAATGGTGGCTTCCTACGAAGCAATTCCATTCGGCAGATTCCACGCAAGAACTTTCCAGTGGGACCTGCTGGACAAATGGTCCGGATCGCATCTTCAGATGCATCAGCGGATAACCCTGTCATCAAAGACAAGGGTGTCTCTCCTGTGGTGGTTGCAGAGTGCTCATCTTCTAGAGGGCCGCAGATTCGGCATTCAGGACTGGGTCCTGGTGACCACGGATGCCAGCCTGCGAGGCTGGAGAGCAGTCACACAGGGAAGAAATTTCCAGGGCTTGTGGTCAAGCCTGGAGACATCACTTCACATAAATATTTTGGAGCTAAGGGCCATTTACAATGCCCTAAGCCAAGCAAGACCTCTGCTTCAAGGTCAGCCGGTGCTGATCCAGTCGGACAACATCACGGCAGTCGCCCACGTAAACAGACAGGGCGGCACAAGAAGCAGGAGGGCAATGGCAGAAGCTGCAAGGATTTTTCGCTGGGCGGAAAATCATGTGATAGCACTGTCAGCAGTGTTCATTCCGGGAGTGGACAACTGGGAAGCAGACTTCCTCAGCAGGCACGACCTCCACCCGGGAGAGTGGGGACTTCACCCAGAAGTCTTCCACATGATTGTAAACCATTGGGAAAAACCAAAGGTGGACATGATGGCGTCCCGCCTAAACAAAAAATTGGACAGGTATTGCGCCAGGTCAAGGGACCCTCAGGCAATAGCTGTGGACGCTCTGGTAACACCATGAGTGTACCAGTCAGTGTATGTGTTCCCTCCTCTTCCTCTCATACCAGAAGTACTGAGAATTATAAGACGGAGGGGAGTAAGAACTATACTCGTGGCTCCGGATTGGCCAAGAAGGACTTGGTACCCGGAACTTCAAGAGATGCTCACGGAGGACCCGTGGCCTCTACCTCTAAGAAGGGACCTGCTCCAGCAAGGACCCTGTCTATTCCAAGACTTACCGCGGCTGCGTTTGACGGCAGGGCGGTTGAACGCCGGATCCTGAAGGAAAAAGGCATTCCGGATGAAGTCATCCCTATCCTGATCAAGCCAGGAAGGATGTAACCGCAAAGCATTATCACCGCATTTGGCGAAAATATGTTGCGGGGTGCGAGGCCAATAAGGCCCCGATGGAGGAATTTTCAACTAGGTCGATTCCTGCATTTCCTGTAAACAGGAGTGTCTATGGGCCTAAAATTGGGGTCCATTAAGGTTCAAATTTCGGCCCTGTCAATTTTCTTCCAGAAAGAACTAGCTTCAGTTCCTGAAGTTCAGACGTTTGTAAAAGGGGTACTGCATATACAGCCTCCTTTTGTGCCTCCAGTGGCACCTTTGGGATCTCAATGTAGTTTTAGGGTTCCTAAAGTCACATTGGTTTGAAACACTTGAATCTGTGGAGTTAAAATATCTCACATGGAAAGTGGTCATGTTGTTGGCCCTGGCCTCGGCCAGGCGCGTGTCAGATTTGGCGGGCTTTATCCTGTAAAAGCCCTTATCTGATCTTCCATTCAGACAGGGCGGAATTGAGGACTCGTCCTCAATTTCTCCCTAAGGTGGTTTCAGCGTTTCACTTGAACCAGCCTATTGTGGTACCTGCGGCTACTAGGGACTTGGAGGACTCCAAGTTGCTGGACGTAGTCAGGGCCCTGAAAATATATGTTTCCAGGACGGCTGGAGTCAGAAAATCTGACTCGCTGTTTATCCTGTATGCACCCAACAAGCTGGGTGCTCCTGCTTCTAAGCAGACTATTGCTCGTTGGATTTGTAGTACAATTCAGCTTGCACATTCTGTGGCAGGCCTGCCACAGCCAAAATCTGTAAAAGCCCATTCCACAAGGAAGGTGGGCTCATCTTGGGCGGCTGCCCGAGGGGTCTCGGCTTTACAACTTTGCCGAGCAGCTACTTGGTCAGGGGCAAACACGTTTGCTAAATTCTACAAATGTGATACCCTGGCTGAGGAGGACCTGGAGTTCTCTCATTCGGTGCTGCAGAGTCATCCGCACTCTCCCGCCCGTTTGGGAGCTTTGGTATAATCCCCATGGTCCTTACGGAGTTCCCAGCATCCACTAGGACGTCAGAGAAAATAAGAATTTACTTACCGATAATTCTATTTCTCGTAGTCCGTAGTGGATGCTGGGCGCCCATCCCAAGTGCGGATTGTCTGCAATACTTGTACATAGTTATTGTTACAAAAAATCGGGTTATTATGGTTGTGAGCCATCTTTTCAGAGGCTCCTCTGTTATCATGCTGTTAACTGGGTTCAGATCACAGGTTGTACGGTGTGATTGGTGTGGCTGGTATGAGTCTTACCCGGGATTCAAAATCCTTCCTTGTTGTGTACGCTCGTCCGGGCACAGTATCCTAACTGAGGCTTGGAGGGGGGTCATAGGGGGAGGAGCCAGTGCACACCAGGTAGTCCTAAAGCTTTTACTTTTGTGCCCAGTCTCCTGCGGAGCCGCTATTCCCCATGGCCCTTACGGAGTTCCCAGCATCCACTACGGACTACGAGAAATAGAATTATCGGTAAGTAAATTCTTATTTTTTCTGCGAGTGTAAAAGGGGTATAACATGGAAGAAAACCGGAGCCTCCACTGTAGGTACCCGGCAACCAGGGTGCGGGAGTGTGCAGCGCCGCTGGGGGAGGTGATGGAGCTGCAGCAGGAAATGTCTGACTGACATCTAACACAGTCAAGTGTCTCTGCTGTAGCCCTTGAAGTCTTCAGTATTCTTTAAAAGCTTCTTTCAGGGCTGCTGGAGCAGCCCCCCTGTTAAGTGCCTGCTTACTGCATGGCACCAACTACAAAACTGAGCTCCTGTGCACGGAGGCGGGGTTATAGAGGAGGCGGTGCTAGGCATTCTGGGAACAGTCAAAGCTTTGAGCCTGTTGGTGCCTCGGATCAAGATCCTACTCTACACCCCAATGTCATTCCCTGTGGAGCCCAGTGTACCCCGCAGCAGAAAATATGTTCTTGTGCTCTCACTAATTAGTAACCTTATATGCAGCAGAACTAATGTTTGAATCATTCACCAAAAATGTCTGTGTGGATACTTGTGGCAGTTAATTAGATTATAAGCTCCTCTGGTTCATTGTTTAATGCGACTGATTAAACATTTTGGGGCCTATGTACTAAGCTTTGGAGAGTGATAAAGTACCAAGCAATCAGTTCCTAACGAATTTTTCAAACACAGTCTGTAACATGACGGAAGCTGATTGGTTGGTACTATTTCTCGCTCTACTTTATATCTCTCCAAAGCTTGGTACGTCTGCCCCTCTATGACTACGGCACATGAGTGATGATATTGTGTTTCTGTAGGCTGGTCGGAATGGGGAGGAGATCTCTCAGAATTGCATCCTTGATCTGTGCTGGTCTTGGCACATCTGGGGTCTTCGTGTATGGATCTCAACGTTGGGACCCTAATGATTTTGGGATTGTGCGGATTGGAAGAGCTGCGCTAACGGTGAGTAACGTGTATACATGTGGTCTACAGTGCAGTGATTGGAGAGAGTTACACTCGTACTGGAAAGTTTTACATTTTGGGGGCATATTCAGTTGGCTGTGAGATTTTAGCGGCAGAAATTAATTTCTGATCACTGCAGCTGTGCGCGGTCCCGATATTCACACTGAGCAATTGAAGTAAATTAAACATTATCATTTTTACTTCCGAAATCTGCCTGTACCTTTAAATACAGGTTGAGTATCCCATATCCAAATATTCCGAAATACGGAATATTCCGAAATACAGACTTTTTTGAGTGAGAGTGAGATAGTGAAACCTTTCTTTTCTGATGGCTCAATGTACACAAACTTTGTTTAATACACAAAGTTATTAAAAATATTGTATTAAATGACCTTCAGGCTGTGTGTATAAGGTGTATATGAAACATAAATGAATTGTGTGAATGTATACACACTTTGTTTAATGCACAAAGTTATAAAAAAAATATTGGCTAAAATGACCTTCCGGCTGTGTGTATAAGGTGTATATGTAACATAAATGCATTCTGTGCTTATATTTAGGTCCCATCGCCATGATATCTCATTATGGTATCTAATTATTCCAAAATACGGAAAAATCCCATATCCAAAATACCTCTGGTCCCAAGCATTTTGGATAAGGGAGACTCAACCTGTATATAAAAAAAAAAAATCATATTGTTTAACATTATTAATGTCTGTTACTGTCCTGAATAAAATAATAATAATTTGAGCTCTTAATGGCTTTTAAATAGCTGATTTTTCTTTTTTTAACAACTGTACAAATGATCCAAGCTAATTTTTTAAGCAAATAGAGGCTGTACTTATTTTTAGGGGTGCCTTAAGCCCGCAGATCTGTGCTGAGCGATCTAGCACAGACCGCTTAGCACACATCTCTCCCCCGCTCAACACAGCGCGACGTGTGCTGAGCGAGGGGGGGCGCTCATATCACCCAGCAGTGAAATGAGCGATCTCACTAGATTTGGCATGCATGGCAAATCTAGAGCCGGCAATAGCGACGCGCGGGACAGCGCATCACTGTTACCAGCACCCTACACTTGGAGAGATCTGTGCTTAATTTCTAAGCAATCTAGTGAGATTGCTTAGAATTTAAGCACAGATCTCTCCGTGTGTACCCCCCTTAAGAATGTGTCTTAGCTAATGTTTTAGTAATTGGAAGCCAACTTAAAAAAAAATTTCAGAATCACCTGTATCTCCCATCTGCAATGTTTAAAACACTAAAGGGGGGTACTCATGGCGCGATCGCTGCTTAAAATCTAAGCAATCTGACTAGATTGCTTAGATTTTAAGCAGTGATCTCTCCGTGTGTACCCCCACAGTGATAGCGATGCGCAGCCCCGCGCATTGCTATCGCTGGTGCTAGATTGGCTAGCACCAGGCTCAATCTGGCACATCAGCACGCTCAGCACACATCTCTCCCCAAATCGGGCTGTGAATACGGCCCTTTACCCCCATTGGCATTTCTACCATGGGTGCAATGTGTGCAGTGCACACGGGTCCCTGGGTCCAGCGGGGCTCACCTCACACACAGTGTACCCATGCTGTGCTAACGTTTACCTTTTCCGTAGTCCCGCGACGGGCGCTGAAGCCGCAGCAGCCACGGCAAAAATCAGCCACAAAATGGCCGTTGCGCAAGCGCAGTAGGAAATTAGGCTCCGGACCATGGCGGGGGCCATGTTTCTGGAGACTTGCGCATGCGCAGTAGACTCCGGCACATTGCCGGAGCGTACGGCACCGTGAAGAGGAGGCAGCCAACCCGGAGTCAGCCCACAGGCCCCCTCCTCTCTTAAAACGCGTCTGCTTACCCCATCCCACATCTCTTAACCCAGTGGTTCTCAAACTGTGTGCCGGGCCTCCCTAGGATGCCTTGGGTTGTTGGTCCAGAGAACTGTACTCTCACATTTTAGCATGGAGACTAAGTATCCTATCTAATAATTTAGTGTGCCCATCGGGAGCTTGCGTCAGCGGCTCTCTTAACCCTCGCCTACATCATTCCTCTCACTGTGTGCTCGGCGTGATCGCTGCTCCCGACTGTCCGGTTCTGCCGTGAGTAGGTCCTCCCCCAGTGCTATCTGCACCTCTGCCGCTGGGTCTACGCTGCTTCAGCGGTTACCTCATCGGCTCCGTTACACTGTCGCCGGGAAGAAGACCTTCCTCCTGCGGTAGCAGGGGGATATGGTTGCGTAGCTGCCCGCAGTGTCCGCTTAATTACTCACAGTTCTGCTCTGCCGCTGCTGCTCTGAGAGAGATGCAGAACACTTCCACTGGGATCTTTGTCTCTCTTCAACTGAAGTACAGTTCATGAAGCCATCACCCTCCTTTCTCTGACGTCCTAAGTGGATGCTGGGGACTCCGTCAGGACCATGGGGAATAGCGGCTCCGCAGGAGACAGGGCACAAAAGTAAAAGCTTTAGGATCAGGTGGTGTGCACTGGCTCCTCCCCCTATGACCCTCCTCCAAGCCTCAGTTAGGTTTTTGTGCCCGGCCGAGAAGGGTGCAATCTAGGTGGCTCTCCTAAAGAGCTGCTTAGAGTAAAAGTTTTATTAGGTTTTTCTCTAACGTCCTAGTGGATGCTGGGGACTCCGTCAGGACCATGGGGATTAGCGGGCTCCGCAGGAGACAGGGCACATCTAAAAAAGCTTTTAGGTCACATGGTGTGTACTGGCTCCTCCCCCTATGACCCTCCTCCAAGCCTCAGTTAGGTTTTTGTGCCCGTCCGAGAGGGTGCAATCTAGGTGGCTCTCTTAAAGAGCTGTTTAGAAAAGTTTTTTTTTAGGTTTCTAATCAGTGATTCCTGCTGGCGACAGGATCACTGCAACGAGGGACTTAGGGGAGAGACTTGCAACTCACCTGCGTGCAGGAGGATTGAAGTCTTAGGCTACTGGACACTGAGCTCCAGAGGGAGTCGGAACACAGGTCAGCCTGGGGTTCGTCCCGGAGCCGCGCCGCCGATCCCCCTTACAGACGCTGAAGAACGGCAGAACGGAGGTCCGGAAACAGGCGGCAGAAGACTCCTCAGTCTTCATGAAGGTAGCGCACAGCACTGCAGCTGTGCGCCATTGTTGCTACACGGCTCACTGATCTCGGTCACGGAGGGTGCAGGGCGCTGCTGGGGGCGCCCTGGGCAGCAATATAGATTACCTTAGAGGCAAATAAATACATCACATATAGCCATTAAGGCTATATGTATGTATTTAACCCAGGCCAGTTTTCCTAATAACCGGGAGAAAAACCCGCCGAGAAAGGGGCGGAGCTTATTCTCCTCAGCACTCAGCGCCATTTTCCTGACCAGCTCCGCTGGTGAGGAAGGCTCCCACTCTCCCCTGCACTACAGAAACAGGGTTAAAGAGAAGGGGGGCATAAATTGGCGATATAATTATATATTAAGAGCGCATATATATAGAAACAACACCTTCTAGGGTTGTTATATACATTATGGCGCTTTTGGTGTGTGCTGGCAAACTCTCCCTCTGTCTCCCCAAAGGGCTAGTGGGTCCTGTCCTCTATCAGAGCATTCCCTGTGTGTGTGCAGTAGGTCGGTACGTGTGTGTCGACATGTATGAGGAAAATGTTGGTGAGGAGACGGAGAAAATTGCCTGTAATGGTGATGTCACTCTCTAGGGAGTCGACACCGGAATGGATGGCTTATTTAGGGAATTACGTGATAATGTCAACACGCTGCAAGCCGGTTGACGACATGAGACAGCCGGCGGACAAATTAGTATCGGTCCAGGCGTCTCAGACACCGTCAGGGGCTTGTAAAAACGCCCATTTACCTCAGTCGGTCGACAGACACTGACACGGACACTGACCCCAGTGTCGACGGTGAAGAAACAAACGTATTTTTCCTTTAGGGCCACAAGTTACATGTTAAGGGCAATGAAGGAGGTGTTACATATTTCTGATACCACAAGTACCACAAATAAGGGTATTTTGTAGGGTGGGAATAAACTACTTGTAGTTTTGCCTGAATCAGATAAATTAAATGAAGTGTGTGATGATACGTGGGGTTCCTCCGATAGAAAGTTATGGGCGGTATACCCTTTTCCCGCCAGAAGTAAGGGCGAGTTGGAAAACACACCTTAGGGTGGATAAGGCGCTCACACGCTTATAAAAAACATGGCGTTACCGTTTCCAGATACGGCCACCCTCAAGGAGCCAGCTGATAGGAAGCTGGAAAATATCATAACAGTATATACACACATACTGGTGTTATACTACGACCAGCAATCGCCTCAGCCTGGATGTGCAGCGCTGAGGGGGCTTGGTCGGATTTCCTGACTGAAAATTTTGATACCCTTGACAGGGACAGGATTTTATTGTCTATAGAGCATTTTAAGGATGCATTTCTATATATGCGTGATGCGCAGAGGCATATTTGCATTCTGGCATCAAGAGTAAATGTGATGTACATATCTGCCAGACGAAGACACGACAGTGGTCAGGTGAGGCAGATTCCAGACGGCATATGGAAGTATTGCCGTATAAAGGGGCGGTCCATTGGATCTGGTGGCCATGGCAACAGCTGAAAAATCCACCTTTTGTTACCCCGAGTCACATATTGGCAGAAAAGGACACAGTCTTTCAGTCTCAGTCCTTTCGTCCTCATACGGGCAGGCGGGCAAAGGCCAGTCATATCTGCCCAGGGGTAGAGGAAAGGGAAGAAGACTGCAGCAAGCAGCTCATTCCCAGGAACAGAAGCTCCTCACGGCTTCTGCCAAGTCCGCAGCATAACGCTGGGGCCGTACAAGCGGACTCAGGTGCGGTAGGGGGTCATCTCAAGAGTTTCAGCAACACTCGCAAGGGAACTCCGGGATCCTACATGTAATATCCCAGGTGTACATTGGAAATTCGAGACGTCTCCCCCTCACACAATTCACAGGCTGTATTCCCAGCAGGTGATAATCAAAGTACCCTTCTTACAACAAGGAAGGGGGTAGTATTCCACACTATATTGTGGTACTGAAGCCAACCGGCTCGGTGAGATCTGAAATATTTGAACACTTACATACAAGCGTTCAAATCAAGATGGAGTCACTCGGAGCAGTGATAGCGAACCAGGAAGTAGGGGACGATATGGTGTCACTGGATATCAGGGACGCTTACCTACAGGTCCAAATTTGCCCTTCTCACCAAGGGTACTTCAGGTTCCTGGTACAGAACTGTCACTATCAGTTCAGACGCGGCCGTTTGGATTGTCCACGGCGCCCCGGGTCTTTACCAAGGTAATGACCGGAATGATGATTTTTCTTAAAAGAAACATGGACGCTTTCCTGATAAGGGCAAGGTCCAGAGAACAGTTGGAGGTCGGAGTAGCACTATCTTAAGTAGTTCTACGACAGCACGAGGGGATTCTAAATATTCCAAAATCGCAGCTTTTTCCGACGACACGTCTACTGTTCCTAGGGATGATTCTGGACACAGTCCAGAAAAACGTGTTTCTCCCAGTGGAGAAAGCCAGGGAGTTATCCGAGCTAATCGGGATCCTCCTAAAACCAGGAAAAGTGTCAGTGCATCATTGCACAAGAGTCCTGGTAAAAATGGTGGCTTATTACGAAGCAATTCCATTCGGCAGATTTCCCGCAAGAACTCTTCAGTGGGATCTGCTGGACAAATGGTCCGGATCGCATCCTCAGATGCATCAGCGGATAACCCTATATCCAAGGACAAGGGTGTCTCTCCTGTGGTGATTACAGAGTGCTCATCTTCTAGAGGGCCGCAAATTCGGCATTCAGGATTGGATGCCGGTGACCACGGAGGCCAGCCTGAGAGGCTGGGGAACAGTCACACAGGGAAAAAATTTCCAGGGAAGTGTGATTAAGTCTGGAGAATTCTCTCCGCATAAATAAGCTTAGAGCAAATTTATAATGTTCTAAACTTAGCTAGACCTCTGCTTCAAGGTCAGCCGGTATTGATCCAGTGGGATAACATCACGGCAGTCGCCCACGTAAACAGAAAGGGCGGCACAAGAAGCAGGAGGGCAGTGACAAAACTGCAAGGATTTTTCGCTAGGCGGAAAATCATGTGATAGCACTGTCAGCAGTGTTCTTTCCGGGAGTGGACGACTGGGAAGCAGACTTCCTCAGCAGGCATGACCTCCACCCGGGAGAGTGGAAACTTCATAGGGAAGTTTTTCAACATGATTGTGGACCGTTGGCAAAGACCAAAGGTGGACATGATGGCGTCCCGCCCGAACAAAAAACGGGACAGGTATTCCGCCAGGTCATGAGACCTTCAGGCGATAGCTGTGGATGTTCTGGTAACACCGTGGGTGTACCAGTCAGTGTATGTGTTCCCTCCTCTGTTTCTCATAACCAAGGTATTGAGAATTATAAGACATAGAGGAGTATGAACTATACTAGTGGCTCCGGATTGGCCAAGAGGGACTTGGTACCCGGAACTTCAAGAAATGCTCACAGAGGACTAAGGGCCTGGGGAGCTAAGAAGGGACTTGCTTCAGCAAGTACCATGTCTATTCCAAGACTTACCGCGGCTGCGTTTGACGGCATGGCGGTTGAATGCCGGATCCTGAAGGGAAAAGGCATTCCATAAGAGGTCATACCTACCCTGGTCAAAGCCAGGAAGGAGGTGACCGCACAACGTCATCACCACATGTGGTGAAAATATGTTGCGTGGGTGAGGCCAGGAAGGCTCCACGACGGAAATTCAACTAGGTCGATTTCTACACTTCCTGAAAACAGGAGTGTTTTGGGCCTCAAATTGGGGTTCATTAACATTTAAATTTCGGCCCTGTAGATTTTCTTCCAGAAAGAATTGACTTCAGTTCCTGAAGTCCAGATTGTAAAGGGTGTATTGCATATACAGCTTTTTTGTGCCTCTAGGGGCACCGTGAGGTTTCAACATAGTGTTGGGATTTCTTAAAATCATATTGGTTTGAACAGCTCAAATCTGTGGATTTGAAATATCTCACATGGAAAGTGACCATGCTGTTGACCAATATCTCACATGGGAAGTGACCATGTGTTAGCCCTGGCCTCGGCCAGGCGATTGTCAGAATGGGCGGCTTTGTCTTACAAAAGCCCATATTAAAATTTTCCATTTGAACAGGGCAGAACTGGGACTCGTCTCCAGTTTCTTCCTAAAGGGGTGTCAGCGTTTTCACCTGAAACAACCTGTTGTGGTGCCTGCGGCTACTAGGGACTTGGAGGACTCCAAGTTACTAGACGTTGTCAGGGCCCTAAAAATATATTCTATGTTGAATGAACTTAACAATTTAGAGTCCACGGTTCGTTTTACTGGGGTTTGTGAGTATGACTCCATCAATTTTTTGGATGTGACTATATTCCGGAATGGAATGGAACTGGGTTCTACATTGTATAGGAAAGAAACCGATAGAAACACCTTCCTGCATGCGACCAGTAAACACCCGCCCTCTCTTAAATCAAGCCTCCCTATTTCCCAATTTATGAGGGTCTTACGGAACAACACTAACCCTGATACCGCAGAAGTTCAAATCAGAGAGATGAAAGAACGTTTCCTCGAAAGGGGATATACAAAGACCACAGTGGAGAGCTGTCTCATTAAGGCAAAACGTAAGGTACATCAGAAACGTAACCAGGGACAGAGCCGGATGATATTTGTGACACAATATGATGATATGTCTCCGGTTATCTCCAAAACCTTGAAAAAGCATTGGCCATTAATTAGATCTGACCCGAAGTTTAAGGGTACTCTGGAGAATCCACCAATGATGGCTTATAGACGTGGTAGAAACCTGAAGCAGATCCTTATGCAACCTGCCCGACGTCTTAATGCCAAGGAAAGCAGTACATGGCTGCACTCTCAGAGGCCAGGTTGCTTCAGATGCGTTGGTTGTGTGACGTGCCGCTCGCTGCTGCCAGGCACTTCTTTTCCACACCCTCACACTGGAAAAGTGATTAACATCAGATATAAGCTTCACTGCAGGTTAAACCATGTAGTCTATATGCTTTTATGCCCATGTGGCCTGGCATACGTTGGGATGACGACCTGCACCTTCAGAGAACGAATGGCAAACCACAGGAGCTCGATCCACCAGGCAATTATATCTGGTTCATCTGATAAACCGGTGGCACAGCACTTCTTAAAAGCGGGACATCAGGGCTCAGCACTTAGGTGTCGTATAATTGATTGGGTCCCGGAACCCGAGAGGGGCGGAGACCGTGCCCTTATATTGAGAAAATTGGAGGCAAGATGGATTTTTAGATTGGGAACTCTAGCTCCCAATGGACTAAATGAGAATAATCACCTTGGGATTTTCCTTAGATAAAGAAGAGGGGCTTTTGCCCTTTAGACCAGTGCACTGAAAAGTGTTAATTAAATACACTTTTAATTGATGTTCATATATGCATGTGT
Organism: Pseudophryne corroboree; assembly: GCF_028390025.1. Classification (NCBI taxonomy): domain Eukaryota; kingdom Metazoa; phylum Chordata; class Amphibia; order Anura; family Myobatrachidae; genus Pseudophryne; species Pseudophryne corroboree. The sequence goes on from NC_086455.1 coordinate 156,699,888, forward strand.
TTTAGACGCATGCACATATGTACTCATGTTTATGTATTCATGTTGTATGTTGGTGTTTGTCATGATAGAGTATTACCCACACCTCATTGGCTCCTTATTGCCCACATCTTTGTTTAGTTGAACAACCCTATTGATCATCCAAAAAAATCCATAAAATTAGTATTTGGATTCCCTTTTATATATATATATAATTTCTGTCCCATATTGTTTTAAATATGTCCTTATACAAAGTGGTTTTCCCTGTCAGCAGGCGATTGTAGTTCCGCCTGTCTATGCCTGGTTGCGTGGCAACCATAGGCAATATATGCGGTGAGCCGCTCGGAGGGTCACCCGGCAACCAGTGATTTAGAATGTCATCTATTGGCCGTGGTGTGACGCCCGGGAGGTTGCTTGGCAACCAGTCCGAGACGTCATTTCCGTTCCGGTGGTTGTCAGCATCATGTCATCTGTGGAGTGACGCTCGGAAGGTTGCTAGGCGACCAGTCCGATACGTCACTTCCGTTTAGGTCCCGATTGGCGGCTGACAGAGATGGGGCGGCTGGGTAGTGGTTGCTATGCAACCATTACGATCTTTGCTCAGGTATTTTTATAATATTGAGACTCTGGTTGTGGATTGTTGATACTAATATGAAATGGGTGATCTGCATTAATATCCATTTATATTAATATTGGGTTGTTCATATGTATAATTACGAATATACTGGGCTGACTCCGCCCACATAATGACGCAATTTTGGCGCGTTTTTTGAATAATGGGTATTTAGGGAGCCGGTGAGGCATGGTCAGTTAGGCTGCTGATGTGCTAAATATGAAGTGACAGCTCTCTGATGTTTCCTGTGTCCCCTGATGACGGTCTGGATATGGCCGAAAACGTTTGGGCTTGGGCTTTTTTCAAAGTTATTGGACTGTAGCAAACAGTCATGCTGTGCTATCTATGCTGTCTGGAGAAATAAAATTTCAAATTGATATCTACACCTATGCAAAGACTGGTGAGTGCTCCATTTGCTTTTCTCTATATATATATATATATATATATATAGTTAGGACGGCTGGAGTCAGAAAGTCTGACTTGCTGTTTATATTGTATGCACCCAACAAGCTGGGTGCTCCTGCTTCTAAGCAGTCTATTACACGCTGGATTTGTAGTACAATTCAGCTTGCACATTCTGTGGCAGGCCTGCCACAGCCGAAATATGTAGATGCCCATTCCACAAGGAAGGGGGCTCATCCTGGGCGGCTGCCCGAGGAGTCTCGGCATTACAACTTTGCCGAGCAGTTACGTGGTCAGGGGAGAACACGTTTGTAAAATTTTACAAATTTGATACTCTGGCTAAGGAGGACCTGGAGTTCTCTCATTCGGTGCTGCAGAGTCATCCGCACTCTCCCGCCCGTTTGGGAGCTTTGGTATAATCCCCATGGTCCTGACGGAGTCCCCAGCATCCACTAGGACGTTAGAGAAAATAAGAATTTACTTACCGATAATTCTATTTCTCGTAGTCCGTAGTGGATGCTGGGCGCCCATCCCAAGTGCGGATTGTCTGCAATGCTTGTACATAGTTATTGTTACAAAAATCGGGTTATTACTATTGTTGTGAGCCATCTTTTCAGAGGCTACTTCATTTTGTTATCATACTGTTAACTGGGTTCAGATCACAAGTTGTACGGTGTGATTGGTGTGGCTGGTATGAGTCTTACCCGGGATTCAAGATCCTTCCTTATTGTGTACGCTCGTCCGGGCACAGTACCTAACTGAGGCTTGGAGGAGGGTCATAGGGGGAGGAGCCAGTACACACCATGTGACCTAAAAGCTTTTTTAGATGTGCCCTGTCTCCTGCGGAGCCCGCTAATCCCCATGGTCCTGACGGAGTCCCCAGCATCCACTACGGACTACGAGAAATAGAATTATCGGTAAGAAAATTCTTATTTTTATTTTCAGTGAGTCCTGCTGGCAACAGGCTCACTGCAACGAGGGACTTAGGGGAGAAGAAGTGAACTCACCTGCGTGCAGGATGGATTGGCTTCTTAGGCTACTGGACACTAGCTCCAGAGGGACGATCACAGGTACAGCCTGGATGGGTCACCGGAGCCGCGCCGCCGACCCCCTTGCAGATGCTGAAGAGAGAAGAGGTCCAGAAATCGGCGGCTGAAGACTTCTCAGTCTTCATGAGGTAGCGCACAGCACTGCAGCTGTGCGCCATTGCTCTCAGCACACTTCACACCAACGGTCACTGAGGGTGCAGGGCGCTGGGGGGGGCGCCCTGGGCAGCAATTAAAGTACCTATACTGGCTAAAAATACATCACATATAGCCTCTGGGGCTATATGGATGTATTTAACCCCTGCCAGGTTGTCAGGAAAACGGGAGAAGAAGCCCGCCGAAAAGGGGGCGGGGCCTATTCTCCTCAGCACACAGCGCCATTTTCCCTCACAGAACTGCTGGTGGGAAGGCTCCCAGGCTCTCCCCTGCACTGCACTACAGAAACAGGGTTAAAACAGAGAGGGGGGGCACTTATTTGGCGATATGATTATATATTAAGATGCTATAAGGGAAAACACTTATATAAAGGTTGTCCCTGTATAATTATAGCGTTTTGGTGTGTGCTGGCAAACTCTCCCTCTGTCTCCCCAAAGGGCTAGTGGGGTCCTGTCCTCTATCAGAGCATTCCCTGTGTGTGTGCTGTGTGTCGGTACGTGTGTGTCGACATGTATGAGGACGATGTTGGTGAGGAGACGGAGCAATTGCCTGTAATGGTGATGTCACTCTCTAGGGAGTCGACACCGGAATGGATGGCTTATTTAGGGAATTACGTGATAATGTCAACACGCTGCAAGGTCGGTTGACGACATGAGACGGCCGGCAAACAAATTAGTACCTGTCCAGGCGTCTCAAACACCGTCGGAGGCCATTTACCTCAGTCGGTCGACACAGACACAGACACTGACTCCAGTGTCGACGGTGAAGAAACAAACGTATTTTCCTTTAGGGCCACACGTTACAGGTTAAGGGCAATGAGGGAGGTGTTACATATTTCTGATACTACAAGTACCACAAAAAAGGGTATTATGTGGGGTGTGAAAAAACTACCTGTAGTTTTTCCTGAATCAGATAAATTAAATGAAGTGTGTGATGATGCGTGGGTTTCCCCCGATAGAAAATTATTGGCGGTATACCTTTTCCCGCCAGAAGTTAGGGCGCGTTGGGAAACACCCCTTAGGGTGGATAAGGCGCTCACACGCTTATCACAAGTGGCGTTACCGTCTCCAGATACGGCCGCCCTCAAGGAGCCAGCTGATAGGAGGCTGGAAAATATCCTAAAAAGTATATACACACATACTGGTGTTATACTGCGACCAGCGATCGCCTCAACCTGGATGTGCAGCGCTGGGGTGGCTTGGTCGGATTCCCTGACTGAAAATATTGATACCCTTGACAGGGACAGTATTTTATTGACTATAGAGCATTTAAAGGATGCATTTCTATATATGCGAGATGCACAGAGGGATATTTGCACTCTGGCATCAAGAGTAAGTGCGATGTCCATATCTGCCAGAAGATGTTTATGGACACGACAGTGGTCAGGTGATGCAGATTCCAAACGGCACATGGAAGTATTGCCGTATAAAGGGGAGGAGTTATTTGGGGTCGGTCCATCGGACCTGGTGGCCACGGCAACAGCTGGAAAATCCACCTTTTTTTACCCCAAGTCACATCGTCTTTTCAGCCTCAGTCCTTTCGTCCCCATAAGGGCAAGCGGGCAAAAGGCCAGTCATATCTGCCCAGGGATAGAGGAAAGGGAAGAAGACTGCAGCAGGCAGCCCATTCCCAGGAACAGAAGCCCTCCACCGCTTCTACCAAGTCCTCAGCATGACGCTGGGGCCGTACAAGCGGACTCAGGTGCGGTGGGGGGTCGTCTCAAGAGTTTCAGCGCGCAGTGGGCTCACTCGCAAGTGGACCCCTGGAGCCTACAAGTAGTATCCCAGGGGTACAGATTGGAAATTCGAGACGTCTTCCCCTCGCAGGTTCCTGAAGTCTGCTTTACCAACGTCTCCCTCCGACAGGGAGGCAGTATTGGAAACAATTCACAAGCTGTATTCCCAGCAGGTGATAATCAAAGTACCCCTCCTACAACAAGGAAAGGGGTATTATTCCACACTATATTGTGGTACTGAAGCCAGACGGCTCGGTGAGACCTATTCTAAATCTGAAATATTTGAACACTTACATACAAAGGTTCAAATCAAGATGGAGTCACTTAGATCAGTGATAGCGAACCAGGAAGAAGGGGACTATAGGGTGTCCCTGGACATCAGGGATGCTTACCTCCCATGTCCCAATTTGCCCTTCTCACCAAGGGTACCTCAGGTTCGTGGTACAGAACTGTCACTATCAGTTTCAGACGCTGCCGTTTGGATTGTCCACGGCACCCCGGGTCTTTACCAAGGTAATGGCCGAAATGATGATTCTTCTTCAAAGAAAATGGACGATCTCCTGATAAGGGCAAGGTCCAGAGAACAGTTGGAGGTCGGAGTAGCACTATCTCAAGTAGTTCTACGACAGCACGGGTGGATTCTAAATATTCCAAAATCGCAGCTGTTTCCGACGACACGTCTGCTGTTCCTAGGGATGATTCTGGACACAGTCCAGAAAAGGGTGTTTCTCCCGGAGAAGAAAGCCAGGGAGTTATCCGAGCTAGTCAGGAACCTCCTAAAACCAGGAAAAGTGTCAGTGCATCATTGCACAAGGGTCCTGGGAAAAATGGTGGCTTCTTACGAAGCGATTCCATTCGGCAGATTTCACGCAAGAACTTTTCAGTGGGATCTGCTGGAAAATGGTCCGGATCGCATCTTCAGATGCATCAGCGGATAACCCTGTCTCCAAGGACAAGGGTGTTTCTTCTGCGGTGGCTGCAGAGTGCTCATCTATTAAAGGGCCGCAGATTCGGCTTTCAGGACTGGGTCCTGGTGACCACGGATGCCAGCCTGAGAGGCTGGGGAGCAGTCACACAGGGAAAAAATTTCCAGGGAGTGTGATATAGTCTGGAGACTTCTCTCCACATAAATATACTGGAGCTAAGGGCAATTTACAATGCTCCAAGCTTAGCAAGACCTCTGCTTCAAGGTCAGCCGGTATTGATCCAGTGGGACAACATCACGGCAGTCGCCCACGTAAACAGACAGGGCGGCACAAGAAGCAGGAGGGCAATGGCAGAAACTGCAAGGATTCTTCGCTGGGCGGAAAATCATGTGATAACACTGTCAGCAGTGTTCATTCCGGGAGTGGACAACTGGGAAGCAGACTTCCTCAGCAGGCACGACCTCCACCCGGGAGAGTGGGGACTTCATCGGGAAGTCTTCCACATGATTGTGAACCGTTGGGAAAGACCAAAGGTGGACATGATGGCGTCCCGCCTGAACAAAAAACTGGACAGGTATTGCGCCAAGTCAAGAGACCCTCAGGCAATAGCTGTGGACGTTCTGGTAACACCGTGGGTGTACCAGTCGGTGTATGTGTTCCCTCCTCTGCTTCTCATACCCAAGGTACTGAGAATTATAAGACGTAGAGGAGTAAGAACTATACTCGTGGCTCCGGATTGGCCAAGAAGGACTTGGTACCCGGAACTTCAAGAAATGCTCACAGAGGACTCATGGCCTCTGCCGCTAAGAAGGGACTTGCTTCAGCAAGTACCATGTCTGTTCCAAGACTTACCGCGGCTGCGTTTGACGGCATGGCGGTGGAACGCCGGATCCTAAGGGAAAAAGGCATTCCGGAAGAGGTCATTCCTACCCTGGTCAAAGCCAGGAAGGAGGTGACCGCACAACATTATCACCACATGTGGCGAAAATATGTTGCATGGTGTGAGGGCAGGAAGGCCCCACGAAGAAATTTCAACTCGGTCGATTCCTGCATTTCCTGCAAACAGGAGTGTTTATGGGCCTCAAATTGGGGTCCATTAAGGTTCAAATTTCGGCCCTGTCAATTTTCTTCCAGAAAAAATTGGCTTCAGTTCCTGAAGTCCAGAAGTTTGTCAAGGGAGTACTGCATATACAACCCCCTTTTTGTGCCTCCAGTGGCACTGTGGGATCTCAACGTAGTTCTGGGATTACTCAAATCACATTGGTTTAAACCGCTCAAATCTGTGGATTTGAAATATCTCACATGGAAAGTGACCATGCTGTTGGCCCTGGCCTCGGCCAGGCGAGTGTCAGAATTGGCGGCTTTGTCTCACAAAGCTTATATCTGATTGTCCATTCGGACAGGGCAGAGCTGAGGACTCGTCCCCAGTTTCTCCCTAAGGTGGTGTCAGCGTTTCACCTGCACCAGCTTATTGTGGTACCTGCGGCTACTAGGGACTTGGAGGACTCCAGGTTGCTAGATGTTGTCAGGGCCCTGAAAATAGGTTTCCAGGACGGTTGGAGTCAGGAAAACTGACTTGCTGTTATCCTGTAGGCACCCAAAAAACTGGGTGCTCTTGCTTCTAAGCAGACGATTGCTAGTTGGATGTGTAGTACAATTCAGCTTGCACATTCTGTGGCAGGCCTGCCACAGCCAAAATATGTAAATGCCCATTCCACAAGGAAGGTGGGCTCATCTTGGGCGGCTGCCCGAGGGGTCTCGGCTTTACAACTTTGCCGAGCTGCTACTTGGTCACGGGCACACCCTGGCTGAGGAGGACCTGGAGTTCTCTCATTCGGTGCTGCAGAGTCATCCGCACTCTCCCACCCGTTTGGGAGCTTTTGGTATAATCCCCATGGTCCTTACGGAGTCCCCAGCATCCACTTAGGACGTCAGAGAAAATAAAAATTTACTTACCGATAATTCTATTTCTCGTAGTCCGTAGTGGATGCTGGGCGCCCATCCCAAGTGCGGATTGTCTGCAATACTTGTACATAGTTATTGTTACAAAAATCGGGTTATTATTGTTGTGAGCCATCTTTTCAGAGGCTCCGCTGTTATCATGCTGTTAACTGGGTTCAGATCACAGGTTGTACAGTGTGATTGGTGTGGCTGGTATGAGTCTTACCCGGGATTCAAAATCCTTCCTTATTGTGTACGCTCGTCCGGGCACAGTATCCTAACTGAGGCTTGGAGGAGGGTCATAGGGGGAGGAGCCAGTGCACACCACCTGATCCTAAAGCTTTTACTTTTGTGCCCTGTCTCCTGCGGAGCCGCTATTCCCCATGGTCCTGACGGAGTCCCCAGCATCCACTACGGACTACGAGAAATAGAATTATCGGTAAGTAAATTCTTATTTTAAGACAGAATGGATCAGCTCACTTTTAAATGACAAATCTTCTTATGGAGCAGGAGCTCCTTTACTGTGCTGCTACCTCCGGCACAGTTTTTCAAACTGGAGGGATGGGGGGAGTGAAGGGGGAGGAGCCAGCTGTGCATACATTTTTTTACATTGTTCTACCTCCGGTCTGCATGCTTCACAACCCAGCTGTCTAAGATCTCCAGTGTCCCCTAGTGCATGAAAGAGAAAAAGGTGCATTAAATCTTACAGAAATTACCATACATTTCTCGCAATTGAATAGCCAAAACCCTGCGGCCAGGCAGAATTTGACGCTCCATGGGAACCCCCCCCCCCCCCCCATATTATGGCTGACAATTGGATATTTCCCTACTGTATGCGTCTCTTGCATCCACTGGGTGCCACTGGTACCATGGTGCACTGTAAGAAATTCTCACTGAAGGGTGTCTGCTCGCCCCTCATATCCCCTAGTCTGGAGTCAGTTTTTTCTAAGTGCCCGTAGAAGCCTGGCACTTCTGATGCCTACGGCCGTATTAAATTATAATTATTATGCACAGTGGGGATGGCCGTCGATGGTTTCCCTCTATTGGTCAATGATTATGCCAATGATGGTGAAGATCCTATGGTTCTCCTCCACGGATGGCAGTGCAACAGTTGTTTTTATTTTTCTCCATAGTGCAAGGGTGATGACGCATAGCTCTGCCTCCCCAATGTGACTCTTAGCCACCGTGCCCTCTTCCAGTTGCCTTTCCGTGCATAGTTCTGCTGCACCCCCAAGTCCCGTCCCCCCCCCCCCCCCCCGCCCTCTGAGGTATCACTTGATGTAATTCACCAATAACACCATCGATGGATACCGTCAATGGTGTACCATTCAGTGGCCATCTTTAATGCACAGCCTCTAGTATAGACAAAAGGGTCAGCTGATGGGAGTCAGTGAGGTCCTTTACTAGGCACTGACAGGCGAGACAGGTACAGCTGTAGCGAGGGGCGGCTTAAAAGAGAAGGAGACGCGTGCAGTCTCCGTTTGGGTCCCCATCTCTCTAGCCAGCAGCGCAGTGGGACTTTGAGCTCTTGAGTCACTAGGAGACCCTAGCGCTGTACCACAGTCCACAGGGCATGCACCGGTCTCTGAGAAAATAGCGCAACTGCCATTTTTCCAGTGATTTTCCTACTGCGCATGCACAAATCGCAAGGAAAATGGCCACGGCACCATTTTCCTGGTGATTTGTGCAGCACTGCTGTCGCCAACGCTGCACTCCGGAGGGCATTAATAAATGGTGTGATAGAAGCAAAGGTAAAGTGATAAATAGGAGATATGTTTGTCCCATATTTCTGGCCTATTTATTTTAAACCCCTTGTTTTGCTAAACAGACTTGATTAGAGTTTGGACTTTTAGTAAGAGCCGGGTAATGGGTCCTGGGGGTGTGGATGTGAGAGAGAAGAAGGGCTCCATCCACGAGGCCCATTTCTGGTTTTTAGGCCTGACTGTAATAACTGTGCATATACTTGTGTTTGTTGTATGATCATTAGGACTTACTACCCTTAGAGAGGGAATCTATTACGTTTAGTTAGCGCCCAGATGGACTAGGATTTATTTTTATGTTTTGTTTTATGTACTGCACAAGAAAAACTAGCCACGGCTAGTTTGCAGGAAATCCCTGGACTGGTGTGCTGTTTTCCTAGCTGCTGTGTGTGTGGAGGTGCCCCCAGGAGATGGCATCCCTACCCTGATTTCCTCACAATGGGTGCAGGGTGTGCGGTGAGGGCCCCCACACGTTTTGACCCATTCTAGATATACCACTAGCTGTAGCCTAATTTCTATGTAGTATAGTCGGTGCTGGACCGGAGAAGGAACCTAATTCCTATCATTGTGCATAGTGTAGTCCATACTGGGTCTTCGGAGGGGGAAAAGCCTAATTCCTTAATGCACAGCCTCTAGTATCGACAAAGGGATCAGGTGATGGGGGTCAGTCAGCTCCCTAGTTAGGCACTGACAGGAGAGACAGGTAACCATTCATTGTTCAGCTGTAGCCTAAGTAGTGTAGTCAGTACTTGTACTGGGGGAGAGGCCTATTTCCTGTCAGTGTGTGTCAGTGTTAGGCCTTAGGAGGAGAGTAGCCTAATTCCTGTCAGTGTGCGTAGTGTAGTCAGTGCTGGGCCTGAGGAGTGGGAGGAGCCTAATTCCTGTCAGTGTGTGTAGTGTAGTCAGTGCTGGACCTGAGGAGGGGGAGTAGCCTAATTCCTGTCAGTGTGCATAGTGTAGTCAGTGCTGGGCCTGAGGAGGGGGAGGAGCCTAATTCCTGTCAGTGTGCGTAGTGTAGTCAGTGCTGGGCCTGAGGAGGGGGAGGAGCCTAATTCCTGTCAGTGTGCGTAGTGTAGTCAGTGCTGGGCCTGAGGAGGGGGAGGAGCCTAATTCCTGTCAGTGTGCGTAGTGTAGTCAGTGCTGGGCCTGAGGAGGGGGAGGAGCCTAATTCTTGTCAGTGTGCGTAGTGTAGTCAGTGCTGGGCCTGAGGAGGGGGAGGAGCCTAATTCCTGTCAGTGTGCTGGGTCTGAGGAGGGGGAGGAGCCTAATTCTTGTCAGTGTGTGTAGTGTAGTTAGTGCTGGGAATGAGGAGGGGGGGGGGGGAGTCTAATTCCTGTCAAAGTGTATAGTGTAGTCAGTGCTAGGACTGAGAAGGGGGAAGTAGCCTAATTCCTGTCAGTGTGCATAGTGTAGTCAGTGCTGGGCCTGAGAAGGGGGAGGAGCCTAATTATCCCTTTGGCACTAAACCTGTGCTTATCTTTGAAAATTGTTGAAACATTTGTGGAATAAAAAATAATTTTCCCTGGGGTATTAACATGCTTTGCTAATACTGGTCGTGTGGTCTGCTGGCGCCAAATCAGTGGTCCGTCTCCTCACTGGCACTGACGTGGAGAGATGCGTAGTGGAGCTGCCCACAGACATGACCTCTCAGCAGCAACACTAGAGTCACTGCACTTTTTGGTATTGTGACAGTGCCTAAGAAAACACTGACTGTAGCGCTGCTGCCGAGACATTCACCTGTAAAGCTTATGCCCAGGACCAGCTCTGCTTGTAAACCAAGGATCATTCTTTCGTTAGAATTCTCCTTGTCCGGCTTTGGTGGCATGGTTATTAGGACAGTGGGTGCAATGTATTATTATGCAGATATTGGCCCTCATTCCGAGTTGATCGCTCGCTGCCGATTTTCTCAGCGTAGCGATCAGTCTAAAAATCTGCATTTCTGCGCATGGTACGCAGCGCGCATGCGCTAAGTACTTTCACACAAAACTTTGTAGTTGTACACAAGCTCGAGTGTCGCTTTTCAGTCGCTCGAGTGTTTGTTGTTTGATTGACAGGAAGTGGGTGTTTCTGGGCAGCAACAGAGCGTTTTCAGGGAGTGTGCTAAAAAACGCAGGCGTGCCAGATAAAAACGCAGGAGTGGCTGGAGAAACGGGGGAGTGGCTGGCCGAACGCAGGGCGTGTTTGTGACGTCAAACCAGGAACTAAACAGACTGCAGTCATCGCAAGATAGGAGTAAGTATCGAGCCACTCTGAAACTGCATGAAATTTTTTAGTAGCAGAACTGCTAACCTTTCGTTCGCACTTCTGCTAAGATACACTCCCAGAGGGCGGCGGCCTAGCGTGTGCACTGCTGCTAAAAGCAGCTAGCGAGCGAACAACTCGGAATGAGGGCCATTGTCCGTTATCTATGTGGACCCTGATAATGGTGCATATATTATTGTTTGTTTTGCAGAAGAGAAAACATGTTAACTCACTTCTTTGGCGAAGTGCGCTCTCCAGCTGCTTTCGGCGGCCGACACTTGCACAAATTGGGGGCATGCACCGGCCAGTAATCCCCCAGCGGCACCGTGTTTTTTTTGTTTGCACAATCTCTTGTAGATCGGAGGCCAATAATGACGGGGGCGCACACACACTTCACCAGATTAGTACTTGGGGAGAAGCGGTAACTGCAGCACATAACATGCGCAATACCACTAAACCCCATAGCGCTGCTTCATACATCTACCCCAATGTTCCATAAAGCTAATAAACTTTAACATTGACCAACTAAGTGAACATTGGCAATGCGTACGGTTAGAATGCAACTTGTCAGGCCCATAGTACGGAAGATTTATATCTCTTGGTGCGGCCAAAGGGATTTCCTACCTTTATGCTATCTATTTTGTACAGTAGCAATGGAATTGGTGTACAGTTACAGATGGAGCAGAACAATGCATGGTGCGGGTTACTCGCATCGGACCTGTTTTTGGCCTGGATTGTGTGCTTTTTCCTTCATTGTGCTATTTGTTTTCTCAGTTTTGTGTCTTAGTGCGCTTATAGTGTATCTGGTAGTTAGGATCCGTGTTTTGGTGAGGTTTAAGTAGCAAAGTCTGTGTGTGTACACATCTGTGTGTAATTCAGCAGGCATATATCGGATGGAGCACATAAATCCATCTATTAGTATACCTATTGCTTCAAGTTTGACAGCACCTCCCACGAGGTAGGTGAGCACCTCTTGGGCGGTTGAGTCTTGTCATATAAGTTTTTCACGTCAACATTTTTTGCATCCAAGGATGCTCATTTTGGACTAAATAATTTGTGCACAGCGGCTTCAGGATATAATCGCTGAGCATCTTTGTATAATTCCCATGGTTCTAATGTACTACCTTAATTCCCTTTCTCAGAGTACACTGGGGGACCCTGGACAGCAACTCCGTTTATGTTCTGGTTTGTCCTTTGTTTGACTTGAGTTGTTTGTTGAAGGACAGTTTCCTCTTGGCTTGTGTTCTCCTTCTCCCTCTTTATTGACCACTAACTTCCTTGGGTTCAGTATGATTTGCCGATGGACAGGATACCGGCTATCGGTATACCGACAGCGGCATTCCGTCCATCAGAATCCTGACAGCCCCCCATTACGCCCCCCAACCCCCATTTTTTCCCTACCCTAATCCTTCCTAGTGGGTGTCTAACCCTAACCGTCCCCGTTTGGTGCCTAACCCTAACCCTCCCTTCTCCGCTGCCTAAACCTAACCCTCACTGCTAGTTGCCTAACCACCCCCCCACGCGGCAGGACTTGATCAAGTCCCGCTGAAAGAAGGATCGGGATTCCGGCCGTCGGTATTTAGATGCCAGGATCCCAAGTCCTGTCTGGATTTCGACGCCAGTGTTCCTGCTGCGGACGGGATTCCGGTGAGAGAGGGAGGTGAGACATAAGTGGAGAAACCAGGACCTCAATGAGACTTTCTTATGGCCACGCTCCTACAGCCACTTTAATACCTCATGGTTCCAGAGTCCACCGATGAACTTCCAGAAAATGATTTAAAGTACAACAATTTCCTTATAGATTGTTTGCAGGCATTTCCTCACACTGGGACTGATGCGGAGTTACATGAGAGTCTGTTCTGTGGACGGATCTTGCGTGTTTCTGCTTCTCGCACTTCGTAGCCAAGCACACACATCTACAGGTGTTTCAGAGTCCTAGGGGACTGTTCTCTAGAAGAAAATAAAAATTCACCAGAAAATATGCTGATAATAATTTTATATGTAATTTCTAATGAAGTCACTAGGAGGCAGGAGAGGCACATTGGAACAGCCGACATATACAGATTTACAGTAGTCTGGAGCCCTCTGTTGTCTTCCCAGATGTTACATGATCTCTGTGAATAGGCTAAGTCTTCACTTACATGATCCTCTGACAATTTTCTTGTACTGGATTTAGGAAACATTCGGGTTTCATGTAATCCTCGATGTTAGTGGTATATGAGGACAGATGATAAGAAATATTGCGCACTCCACTTACAGATAATTGTCGGACGAGTCCCTAGTTACTCGATATCACCTGTAGATTCATAAACTCCTTTCTGTTGTTACAGACAGCGGCCATTACCTGCGATTATCTCGTAAGCCTCCACAGCGTTCCGCCGACTGTACAAGAATATGCTGTCATCAAATCACAGGTACGGGAGACTAGTGCACAGACGAGGCATCACCATGTGCTGTAATCACTGTGGCCAATAACATGCAAGCGATCAGCTCAGCTGTGACTAATTAAAATCATGTTTCATTTGAACTGTAAGGTTTCAGGACACTGATGACTAGAATATGTTTTGGAGACCAATAGCAACCCGAAATGTAATTAGTGCAGTGTGCTTATCCGGGGCCTAGTGTGGTGTGTGTATCTGTGTGTTAGTACACTGTGCTTATCCGGGGGCCTAGTGTGGTGTGTGTATCTGTGTGTTAGTGCAGTGTGCTTATCCGGGGCCTAGTGTGGTGTGTGTATCTGTGTGTTAGTACACTGTGCTTATCCGGGGGCCTAGTGTGGTGTGTGTATCTGTGTGTTAGTACAGTGTGCTTATCCGGGGCCTAGTGTGGTGTGTGTATCTGTGTGTTAGTGCACTGTGCTTATCCGGGGGCCTAGTGTGGTGTATGTATCTGTGTGTTAGTGCAGTGTGCTTATCCGGGGCCTAGTGTGGTGTGTGTATCTGTGTGTTAGTACAGTGTGCTTATCCGGGGCCTAGTGTGGTGTGTGTATCTGTGTGTTAGTGCAGTGTGCTTATCCGGGGCCTAGTGTGGTGTGTGTATCTGTGTGTTAGTGCACTGTGCTTATCCGGGGGCCTAGTGTGATGTGTGTATCTGTGTGTTAGTGCAGTGTGCTTATCCGGGGCCTAGTGTGGTGTGTGTATCTGTGAGTTAGTACAGTGTGCTTATCCGGGGCCTAGTGTGGTGTGTGTATCTGTGTGTTAGTGCAGTGTGCTTATCCGGGGGCCTAGTGTGGTGTGTATATCTGTGTGTTAGTGCAGTGTGCTTATCCGGGGGCCTAGTGTGTAGTGTGTATCTGTGTGTTAGTACAGTGTGCTTATCCGGGGCCTAGTGTGGTGTGTGTATCTGTGTGTTAGTACAGTGTGCTTATCCGGGGCCTAGTGTGGTGTGTGTATCTGTGTGTTAGTACAGTGTGCTTATCCGGGGCCTAGCGTGGTGTATGTATCTGTGTGTTAGTACAGTGTGCTTATCCGGGGGCCTAGTGTGGTGTGTATATCTGTGTGTTAGTGCAGTGTGCTTATCCGGGGGCCTAGTGTGGTGTGTGTATCTGTGTGTTAGTGCAGTGTGCTTATCCGGGGGCCTAGTGTGGTGTGTGTATCTGTGTGTTAGTACAGTGTGCTTATCCGGGGGCCTAGTGTGGTGTGTGTATCTGTGTGTTAGTGCAGTGTGCTTATCCGGGGCCTAGTGTGGTGTGTGTATATGTGTGTTAGTGCAGTATGCTTATCCGGGGCCTAGTGTGGTGTGTGTATGGTGTATGTATCTGTGTGTTAGTGCAGTGTGCTTATCCGGGGCCTAGTGTGCTGTATGTATCTGTGTGTTAGTGCAGTGTTCTTATCCGGGGCCTAGTGTGGTGTGTGTATCTGTGTGTTAGTGCAGTGTGCTTATCCGGGGCCTAGTGTGGTGTGTGTATCTGTGTGTTAGTGCAGTGTGCTTGTCCAGGGCCTAGTGTGGTGTGTATATCTGTTTGTTAGTGCAGTGTGTGTATCTGGAGCCTAGTGAGGTGTGTGTATATGTGTGTTAGTGCAGTGTATCTGTGTGTTAGTGCAGTGTGTATCTGAGCTTCAGTTTGGTATGTGTATCTGGGTGTTATAGTGCAGTGTGTATATCTGTGTGTTAATGCAGTGTTTGTATCTGGGGCCTAGTGTGGTGTGTGTATCTGTGTGTTAGTGCAGTGTGTATCTGAGCTTCAGTTTGGTATGTGTATCTGGGTGTTATAGTGCAGTGTGTATATCTGTGTGTTAATGCAGTGTTTGTATCTGGGCATTAGTGTGTATCTGTGTTAGTGTAGTGTATATACAGTATCTAGATAGTAATGCATGTGTGTAGATCTGTGCTAGTACAGTCTGTGTATCTGTGTTAGAGCGGCGTATGTATGTGAATGTTAGAACATTGTGTGTATATTGGAGTTAGTGTGCTTTGTTTATCTGAGTGTTAATGTGTTGTGTGTATTTTTGTGTGCTAGTGCCTTTTGTGTATCTGTGTGTTACTGCTGTTTGTATATTTGTGTGTTAGTGCTGTGTATGTATCTTTGTGCTTGTGCGGTGTGTGAATCTGGGTCTTAGTGTGCGGTGTGTGTCTCTTGGTGTTAATGCAGTGTGTGTATTTGATGTTAGCGTGGTGTGTAGGTGTAAGTACTGTGTGTGTATCTGGGTGATAGTGTGGTGTCTGTATCTGGGTGTTAGCGTGATGTGTGTTTGTCGGTGTTCGTTTGGTGTGTGGGTGTTAGTGTGGTGTGTGCATCTGGGTGATTGTGAGGTGTGTTCATCTGGGTATTAGTGTGTTGTGTACATCTTTGTGTTAGTGTGGTGTGTGTGTCTGGATGTTAGTGTGGTATGTGCATATAGGTATTATGTGTGATGTGTGTATCTGGTTGTTAGTGTGATGTGTGTGTCTGGGTGTTAGCATGGCTTGTGTATCTGTGTGTTAGTGTGGTGTTTGTATCTGGGTGTTAGTGTGGTGTGTGTATCAAAGTGTTAGTATGGAGTGTGCATCTGGGTGTTAGTGTGGTGTGTGTCTGGGTATTAGCATGGCTTGTGTATCTGGGTGTTAGTGTGGTGTGTGTACCTGGGCGTTAGTGTGGTGTGTGTACCTGGGTTTTAGTGTGGAATGTGTGTACTTGGGTGTAAGTGTGGTGTGTGTGTGTGTGTGTGTGTGTGTGTGTGTGTGTGTGTGTATCTGGGTGTTAGTGTGGCATGTGTATCTAGGTGTTAGTGTGGTGTGTGCATCTGGGTGATTGTGAGGTGTGTATCTGGGTGTTAGTGTGGTGTGTGCATCTGGGTGATTGTGAGGTGTGCACATCTGGGTATTAGCATGATTTATGTATCTGGGTGTTAGTGTGGTGTGTGTAACTGGGTATTAGTGTGGTGTGTGTACCTGGGTTTTAGTGTGGTATGTGTACCTGGGTGTTAGTGGAATGTAAGTGTATCTGGGTGTTAGTGTGGCGTGTGTTTCTAGGTGTTAGTGTGCTGTGTGCATCTGGGTGATTGTGAGGTGTGCACATCTGGGTGTTAGTGGTATGTGTGCATCTGGGTGTTAGTGGTATGTGTGCATCTGGGTGTTAGTGGTATGTGTGCATCTGGGTGTTAATGGGATGTGTGTATCTGGGTGTTAGTGTGGTGTGTGCACCTGGGTGATTGTGAGGTGTGCACATCTGGGTGTTAGTGGGATGTGTGCATCTGGGTGTTAGTGGGATGTGTGTATCTGGGTGTTAGTGTGGTGTGTGCACCTGGGTGATTGTGAGGTGTGCACATCTGGGTGTTAGTGGGATGTGTGTGTCTGAGTGTTATGAAATGTGTGTACAGTACCTGGGTGTTAATGCTAGTATGTATCTGGGTTATAGTGTGCTGTGTGTGTGGGTGTTTGTGCAATATGTGTCTCTTGGTGGTAATGCGGTGTGTGTGACTTTGTATAAATTCCCCTGCAACAAGTACACTAGTCCTAGTGCCTGAGACACTCTCAGTGACTATGGGGCTAATTCATGTGATTATTATGCAGCGGAGCCATTATCAGCAGACTGCGATTGTGCTGCAATGTGCCGCTGGGATGCCGCTCGCAATGAGGATCTCATGGACAAGTGACTGACAGGAAGTGAGGTGTTTGGAGGTGTTAATAATGGGGTGTAGTATGGTATGCCGGCGGGCCAGCGTACCGGCGCCGGAGTCTCGACCGCCGGCATACCGACAGCTGGGTGAGCTCAAATTAGCTCCTTGCGGGCTCGCTGCGCTCGCCACGCTACCTATTCTCCCTCCAGGGGGGTCGCGGACACCCAAGAGGGAGAAAAGGTGTCGGTATGCCGGGAGTCGAGATTCTGGCACCGGTATACTGTGCGCCGGGATCCCAACAGCCGGCAAACTGAAGACCACCTTTAATAATGAGTGGTAGGGAAAACGCAGGCGTGTCATGGCCGACTTCGAAGCGTGTATCTGCTGACGGCTGCAAGCTTGTACGTGCAAATACATGGCGTCTGAGTCGCTGCTGCTATGTCCAGTCTCCATAGGCCATCTCTTACCTCTGATGTTCCTCGTTTTTGTGTATAGGTCGCGAATGTTCTCACAAATGCATATGAGTTGCGATGGCTCCGGTGGACGTCTCTTCTTTTAAGGGCGGCAGCTTCACTTGCTAACATTAGGAACTTTGTAGGCTTGAAAATCGCAATCGCATTTGTATGCAAACGTGGATTATGCCCCAGATTCAATATATAAGATGCTAAATTCAGAAAGAACAAAAGTCCAGGAATCCGAGCCCGGCGGAGCTCCGTGTGCCTAACACCATATGGTGCAAAAGGAATTGCTGTATGCCGACACATCTGTAGCAATTATGCGTGTGGTATGTTAGGTAGATAAAACTTAGGTCGACAGTGTCTAGGTCGACCACTATTGGTCGACATTAAGTAGGTCGCACTGAGAAAAGGTCGACAGGAGTTTTTTTACCTTTTTTTGGTGTAATTTTCTCTGTACGGTGACCGGGAACCCCAATTGGTGCACCGTGTCCCCTCACATGGCTCGCGGCTTCGGGCAATTGTAGTCCATGTGGATCGTAAAGCATGAAAACATTCTAAAAATGAAAAAAGTTAAAAACTTATGTCTGACCTAGAGTCCCTGTCAACCTAGAAACCATGTCGACCTACTTACTGGCGACGTAGATAGTGTTGATCTGCTTACTGTCGACCTAAAGACCGGATCCCAGCAATTATATACAGTAATGTATAATACTGGTGTAGTGGTAATAGTAGTATTACTGTATATAGTTGTTACATACAGTGATGTATAATACTGGTGTAGTGGTAATAGTAGTATTACTGTATATAGTTGTTACATACAGTGAAGTATAATACTGGTGTAGTGGTAATACTACTATTACTGTATATAGTTGTTACATACAGTGATGTATAATACTGGTGTAGTGGTAATACTACTATTACCACTACACCAGTATTATACATCACTGTATATAACAACTATATACAGTAATACTACTTTCTCTGACGTCCTAAGTGGATGCTGGGGACTCCGTCAGGACCATGGGGAATAGCGGCTCCGCAGGAGACAGGGCACAAAAGTAAAAGCTTTAGGATCAGGTGGTGTGCACTGGCTCCTCCCCCTATGACCCTCCTCCAAGCCTCAGTTAGATTTTTGTGCCCGGCAGAGAAGGGTGCAATCTAGGTGGCTCTCCTAAAGAGCTGCTTAGAGTAAAAGTTTTGTTAGGTTTTTTTATTTTCAGTGAGTCCTGCTGGCAACAGGCTCACTGCATCGAGGGACTTAGGGGAGAGAAGTGAACTCACCTGCGTGCAGGATGGATTGGCTTCTTAGGCTACTGGACACCATTAGCTCCAGAGGGAGTCGGAACACAGGTCTCACCCTGGGGTTCGTCCCGGAGCCGCGCCGCCGACCCCCTTGCAGATGCCGAAAAGTGAAGAGGTCCAGAAACCGGCGGCAGAAGACTTTTCAGTCTTCATAAGGTAGCGCACAGCACTGCAGCTGTGCGCCATTGTTGTCAGCACACTTCATAGCAGCGGTCACTGAGGGTGCAGGGCGCTGGGGGGTGCGCCCTGGGCAGCAATGATAGTACCTTATTCTGGCTAAAAATACATCACATATAGCCCCTGGGGGCTATATGGATGTATTTAACCCCTGCCAGGTCTCAGAAAAACGGGAGAAGAAGCCCGCCGAAAAGGGGGCGGGGCCTATTCTCCTCAGCACACAGCGCCATTTTCCCTCACAGAAATGCTGGTGGGAAGGCTCCCAGGCTCTCCCCTGCACTGCACTACAGAAACAGGGTTAAAACAGAGAGGGGGGGCACTTATTTGGCGATATGAATATATATATTAAAATGCTATAAGGGAGAAACACTTATATAAAGGTTGTCCCTGTATAATTATAGCGTTTTTGGTGTGTGCTGGCAAACTCTCCCTCTGTCTCCCCAAAGGGCTAGTGGGGTCCTGTCCTCTATCAGAGCATTCCCTGTGTGTGTGCTGTGTGTCGGTACGTGTGTGTCGACATGTATGAGGACGATGTTGGTGAGGAGGCGGAGCAATTGCCTGTAATGGTGATGTCACTCTCTAGGGAGTCGACACCGGAATGGATGGCTTATTTAAGGAATTACGTGATAATGTCAACACGCTGCAAGGTCGGTTGACGACATGAGACGGCCGGCAAACCAATTAGTACCTGTCCAGGCGTCTCAAACACCGTCAGGGCCGTTAAAACGTCCTTTTACCTCAGTCGGTCGACACAGACACGGACACTGACTCCAGTGTCGACGGTGAAGAAACAAACGTATTTTCCTTTAGGGCCACACGTTACTTGTTAAGGGCAATGAAGGAGATGTTACATAATTCTGATACTACAAGTACCACAAAAAAGGGTATTATGTGGAGTGTGAAAAAACTACATGTGGTTTTTCCTGAATCAGATAAATTAAATGAAGTGTGTGATGATGCGTGGGTTTTCCCCGATAGAAAATTATTGGCGGTATACCCTTTCCCGCCAGAAGTTATGGCGCGTTGGGAAACACCCCTTAGGGTGGATAAGGCGCTCACACGCTTATCAAAACAAGTGGCGTTACCGTCTCCAGATACGGCCGCCCTCAAGGAGCCAACTGATAGGAGGCTGGAAAATATCCTAAAAAGTATATACACACATACTGGTGTTATACTGCGACCAGCGATCGCCTCAGCCTGGATGGGCAGCGCTGGGGTGGCTTGGTCGGATTCCCTGACTGGAAATATTGATACCCTTGACAGGGACAGTATTTTATTGACTATAGAGCATTTAAAGGATGCATTTCTATATATGCGAGATGCACAGAGGGATATTTGCACTCTGGCATCAAGAGTAAGTGCGATGTCCATATCTGCCAGAAGATGTTTATGGACACGACAGTGGTCAGGTGATGCAGATTCCAAACGGCACATGGAAGTATTGCCGTATAAAGGGGAGGAGTTATTTGGGGTCGGTCCATCGGACCTGGTGGCCACGGCAACAGCTGGAAAATCCACCTTTTTTACCCCAAGTCACATCTCAGCAGAAAAAGACATCGTCTTTTCAGCCTCAGTCCTTTCGTCCCCATAAGGGCAAGCGGGCAAAAGGCCAGTCATATCTGCCCAGGGATAGAGGTAAGGGAAGAAGACTGCAGCAGGCAGCCCATTCCCAGGAACAGAAGCCTTCCACCGCTTCTGCCAAGTCCTCAGCATGACGCTGGGGCCGTACAAACAGGTGCGGTGGGGGGGTCGTCTCAAGAGTTTCAGCACGCAGTGGGCTCACTCGCAAGTGGACCCCTGGATCCTACAAGTAGTATCCCAGGGGTACAGATTGGAAATTCGAGACGTCTCCCCCTCGCAGGTTCCTGAAGTTTGCTTTACCAACGTCTCCCTCCGACAGGGAGGCAGTATTGGAAACAATTCACAAGCTGTATTCCCAGCAGGTGATAATCAAAGTACCCCTCCTACAACAAGGAAAGGGGTATTATTCCACACTATATTGTGGTACTGAAGCCAGACGGCTCGGTGAGACCTATTCTAAATCTGAAATATTTGAACACTTACATACAAAGGTTCAAATCAAGATGGAGTCACTCAGAGCAGTGATAGCGAACCAGGAGGAAGGGGACTATATGGTGTCCCTGGACATCAAGGATGCTTACCTCCATGTCCCAATTTGCCCTTCTCACCAAGGGTACCTCAGGTTCGTGGTACAAAACTATCAGTTTCAGACGCTGCCGTTTGGATTGTCCACGGCACCCCGGGTCTTTACCAAGGTAATGGCCGAAATGATGATTCTTCTTCAAAGAAAAGGCGTCTTAATTATCCCTTACTTGGACGATCTCCTGATAAGGGCAAGGTCCAGAGAACAGTTGGAGGTCGGAGTAGCACTATCTCAAGTAGTTCTACGACAGCACGGGTGGATTCTAAATATTCCAAAATCGCAGCTGTCTCCGACGACACGTCTGCTGTTTCTAGGGATGATTCTGGACACAGTCCAGAAAAAGGTGTTTCTCCCGGAGGAGAAAGCCAGGGAGTTATCCGAGCTAGTCAGGAACCTCCTAAAACCAGAAAAAGTGTCAGTGCATCATTGCACAAGGGTCCTGGGAAAAATGGTGGCTTCTTACGAAGCGATTCCATTCGGCAGATTTCACGCAAGAACTTTTCAGTGGGATCTGCTGGAAAAATGGTCCGGATCGCATCTTCAGATGCATCAGCGGATAACCCTGTCTCCAAGGACAAGGGTGTCTCTTCTGTGGTGGCTGCAGAGTGCTCATCTACTAAAGGGCCACAGATTCGGCATTCAGGACTGGGTCCTGGTGACCACGGATGCCAGCCTGAAAGGCTGGGGAGCAGTCACACAAGGAAAAAATTTCCAGGGAGTGTGATCAAGTCTGGAGACTTCTCTCCACATAAATATACTGGAGCTAAGAGCAATTTACAATGCTCTAAGCTTAGCAAGACCTCTGCTTCAAGGTCAGCCGGTATTGATCCAGTGGGACAACGTCACGGCAGTCGCCCACGTAAACAGGCAGGGCGGCACAAGAAGCAGGAGGACAATGGCAGAAACTGCAAGGATTCTTCGCTGGGCGGAAAATCATGTGATAGCACTGTCAGCAGTGTTCATTCCGGGAGTGGACAACTGGGAAGCAGACTTCCTCAGCACGACCTCCACCCGGGAGAGTGGGGACTTCATCGGGAAGTCTTCCACATGATTGTGAACCGTTGGGAAAGACCAAAGGTGGACATGATGGCGTCCCGCCTGAACAAAAAACTGGACAGGTATTGCGCCAGGTCAAGAGACCCTCAGGCAATAGCTGTGGACGTTCTGGTAACACCGTGGGTGTACCAGTCGGTGTATGTGTTCCCTCCTCTGCTTCTCATACCTAAGGTACTGAGAATTATAAGACGTAGAGGAGTAAGAACTATACTCGTGGCTCCGGATTGGCCAAGAAGGACTTGGTACCCGGAACTTCAAGAGATGCTCACAGAGGACTCATGGCCTCTGCCGCTAAGAAGGGACTTGTTTCAGCAAGTACCATGTCTGTTCCAAGACTTACCGCGGCTGCGTTTGACGGCATGGCAGTTGAACGCCGGATCCTAAGGGAAAAAGGCATTCCGGAAGAGGTCATTCCTACCCTGGTCAAAGCCAGGAAGGAGGTGACCGCACAACATTATCACCACATGTGGCGAAAATATGTTGCGTGGTGTGAGGCCAGGAAGGCCCCACGAAGAAATTTCAACTCGGTCGATTCCTGCATTTCCTGCAAACAGGAGTGTCTATGGGCCTCAAATTGGGGTCCATTAAGGTTCAAATTTCGGCCCTGTCGATTTTCTTCCAGAAAGACTTGGCTTCAGTTCCTGAAGTCCAGAAGTTTGTCAAGGGAGTACTGCATATACAACCCCCTTTTGTGCCTCCAGTGGCACTGTGGGATCTCAACGTAGTTCTGGGATTCCTCAAATCACATTGGTTTAAACCGCTCAAATCTGTGGATTTGAAATATCTCACATGGAAAGTGACCATGATGTTGGCCCTGGCCTCGGCCAGGCGAGTGTCAGAATTGGCGGCTTTGTCTCACAAAAGCCCATATCTGATTGTCCATTCGGAAAGGGCAGAGCTGCGGACTCGTCCCCAGTTTCTCCCTAAGGTGGTGTCAGCGTTTCACCTGAACCAGCTTATTGTGGTACCTGCGGCTACTAGGGACTTGGAGGACTCCAAGTTGCTAGATGTTGTCAGGGCCCTGAAAATATAGGTTTCCAGGACGGCTGGAGTCAGGAAAACTGACTTGCTGTTATCCTGTATGCACCCAACAAACTGGGTGCTCTTGCTTCTAAGCAGACGATTGCTAGTTGGATGTGTAGTACAATTCAGCTTGCACATTCTGTGGCAGGCCTGCCACAGCCAAAATATGTAAATGCCCATTCCACAAGGAAGGTGGGCTCATCTTGGGCGGCTGCCCGAGGGGTCTCGGCTTTACAACTTTGCCGAGCTGCTACTTGGTCAGGGGCACACCCTGGCTGAGGAGGACCTGGAGTTCTCTCACTCGGTGCTGCAGAGTCATCCGCACTCTCCCGCCCGTTTGGGAGCTTTGGTATAATCCCCATGGTCCTGACGGAGTCCCCAGCATCCACTTAGGACGTCAGAGAAAATAAGAATTTACTTACCGATAATTCTATTTCTCGTAGTCCGTAGTGGATGCTGGGCGCCCATCCCAAGTGCGGATTGTCTGCAATACTTGTACATAGTTATTGTTACAAAAATCGGGTTATTATTGTTGTGAGCCATCTTTTCAGAGGCTCCGCTGTTATCATGCTGTTAACTGGGTTCAGATCACAGTTTGTACAGTGTGATTGGTGTGGCTGGTATGAGTCTTACCCGGGATTCAAAATCCTTCCTTATTGTGTACGCTCGTCCGGGCACAGTATCCTAACTGAGGCTTGGAGGAGGGTCATAGGGGGAGGAGCCAGTGCTCACCACCTGATCCTAAAGCTTTTACTTTTGTGCCCTGTCTCCTGCGGAGCCGCTATTCCCCATGGTCCTGACGGAGTCCCCAGCATCCACTACGGACTACGAGAAATAGAATTATCGGTAAGTAAATTCTTATTATTACCACTACACCAGTATTATACATCACTGTATGTAACAACTGTATACAGTAATACTACTATTACCACTACACCAGTATTATACATCACTGTATGTAACAACTATATACAGTAATACTACTATTACTGTATATAGTTGTTATATACAGTGAAGTATAATACTGGTGTAGTGGTAATAGTAGTATTACTGTATATAGGCCCTCATTCCGAGTTGATCGGTCGCAAGGCGAATTTAGCAGAGTTACACACGCTAAGCCGCCGCCTACTGGGAGTGAATCTTAGCTTCTTAAAATTGCGACCGATGTATTCGCAATATTGCGATTACTAACTACTTAGCAGTTTCAGAGTAGCTCCAGACTTACTCTGCCTGTGCGATCAGTTCAGTGCTTGTCGTTCCTGGTTGACGTCACAAACACACCCAGCGTTCGCCCAGGCACTCCCACCGTTTCCCCGGCCACTCCTGCGTTTTTTCCGGAAACGGTAGCGTTTTCAGCCACACGCCCCTGAAACGCCGTGTTTCCGCCCAGTAACACCCATTTCCTGTCAATCACATTACGATCGCCGGAGCGAAGAAAAAGCCGTGAGTAAAAATACTTTCATCATAGTAAAGTTACTTGGCGCAGTCGCAGTGCGAACTTTGCGCATGCGTACTAAGCGGATTTTCACTGCGATGCGATGAAAAAGAACGAGCGAACAACTCGGAATGAGGGCCCTAGTTGTTATATACAGTGATGTATAATACTGGTGTAGTGGTAATAGTAGTATTACTGTATATAGTTGTTACATACAGTGATGTATAATACTGGTGTAGTGGTAATAGTAGTATTACTGTATATAGTTGTTACATAGAGTGAAGTATAATACTGGTGTAGTAGTAATAGTAGTATTACTGTATATAGTTGTTATATACAGTGATGTATAATACTGGTGTAGTGGTAATAGTAGTATTACTGTGTATAGTTGTTATATACAGTGATGTATAATACTGGTGTAGTGGTATAGTTGTTATATACAGTGATGTGTAATACTGGTGCAGTGGTAATAGTAGTATTACTGTATATAGTTGTTATATACAGTGATGTGTAATACTGGTGTTGTGGTAATAGTAGTATTACTGTATGTAGTTATATACAGTGATGTGTAATACTGGTGTAGTGGTAATAGTAGTATTACTGTATATATTTGTTGCATACAGTGATGTATAATACTGGTGTAGTGGTAATAGTATTACTGTATGTAGTTGTTATATACAGTGATGTATAATACTGGTGTAGTGTTAATAGTAGTATTACTGTATGTAGTTGTTATATACAGTGATGTATAATACTGGTGTTGTGGTAATAGTAGTATTACTGTATATAGTTGTTATATACAGTGATGTATAATACTGGTGTAGTGGTAATAGTAATATTACTGTATATAGTTATATACAGTGATGTATAATACTGGTGTAGTGGTAATAGTAGTATTACTGTATATAGTTATATACAGTGATGTATAACACTGGTGTAGTGGTAATAGTAGTATTACTGTATATAGTTGTTATATACAGTGATGTATAATACTGGTGTAGTGGTAATAGTAGTATAACTGTATATAGTTGTTATATACAGTGATGTATAATACTGGTGTAGTGGTAATGGTAGTATTACTGTATATAGTTGTTATATACAGTAATAGTGTTTTGGTATTTATAGTATTACAGCTGGTCATCTTGATCATCTGATACTTTGCACTTCCCGCAGGTCCACACACGCTCTGCCCACCGACTGCTGGACCTGTGTTGTGCCAATCGTGGCACGTTCATCAAGGTGGGGCAGCACCTGGGTGCCCTGGAATACCTGCTGCCCCCAGAATATACCCGTACCCTGAGCGTGTTGCACAGCCGAGCGCCATCTACGCCCCTGCCCGACGTGCTGCGTGTCATCCAAGAGGAGCTGGGAACAGAGGTGACGCTTGTGCTGTTTATTACCCTGTCTCCAAATCAGATGCTAATGGGTGGCAGGGAGCTAAGCATCTGATTTAATACATATTATTGTGTCTTTTATCATCATCCCGCCAGACGCGTGTTACCGGGCGGGGGGGCGCTGATAGATCGTTGTTTGTATGCCAAGCATTGGCTTATTATGAGCCATAATTAATCAGCCATCCGCAGATCTGATAGGGGCATCAGGACAGGGTCACAATGTATTAATAAATCCCCCTCCTCTCGCCTAATAAAACGATATCAGCGGGAGATTTATGGCCTCAGTTATTGCAGTCTGGAGAGGGGAGAGATTAGCTCAATTATTCAGTATGAAAAAAGTTGCAGGAGCTGCAGAAAAAGCCATTTGTTGGAGGAATGCAAAATGGGGTGGGAGGGGGGGGAGAGGATTATAGCTCTTGTACCTATAAATTTGTGAGCTACCAGGACAGGCACACTAACACACCCTGCACCTATAGCAGCCTAGCTGCATGACCCTGACTTAGGGTATATAAACTTGCCATCTTCTCGCAGATGTCTGACATATTTGTACAATTTGAGGAAACCCCGCTCGGCGCAGCCTCTTTAGCCCAGGTGCACAAGGCTGTACTGAAAGACGGTCGGGTGGTGGCCGTGAAGGTTCAGCACCCAAAGGTTCAAGCACAGAGTTCGCTGGACATTTTGATCATGGAGGTGAATGACACAACTTTGAGTCTTTCTGAGGTTACTTATGACACTGTTGCACTATACATAGAACCTCTGCCCTGTAATCCTTCCCCTGCTGTCTCCTGCAGGTCCTCTTGCACGTGGTGAAGAAAGTCTTCCCCCAGTTTGAATTCATGTGGCTGGTAGAAGAGGCCAAGAAGAACCTCCCCCGAGAGCTGGATTTCCTAAATGAGGGACGGAACGCAGAGAGAATGGCAGACATGGTCTGCAAGTTCCCCTTCCTCAGGGTGAGTCACGTCACATCAATCAGTAACATAAAAGTAAAGTCAAAACGATTTTCAGATTGTGTGAAACCACCTTACAAAAAATATAATAGTTGTAATGACTAGATGGGACACATCAGTGATGTCACTGGTTCATAGTGACTGGATAGGCTACATTCTCAGTGATGTCACTGATTCCTAGTGACTGGATAGGCTACATTCTCAGTGATGTTACTGGTTCCTAGTGACTACATAGACTACATTCTTAGTGATGTCACTGGTTCCTAGTGATTGGAAAGGCTACATTCTCAGTGATGTCACTGATTCCTAGTGTATGGATAGGTTACATTCTCAGTGATGTCACTGATTCCTAGTGACTGGATAGGCTACATTCTCAGTGATGTCACGGGTTCCTAGTGACTGGATGTCACTGGTTCCTAGTGACTGGATAGGCTACATTCTCAGTGATGTCACTAGTTCCTAGTGACTGGATAGGCTACATTCTCAGTGATGTCACTGGTTCCTAGTGACTGGAAAGGCTGCATTGTCAGGGATGTCACTGTTTCTTAGCAAATAAAGAGGCTGCATTGGTGGGGACAAAATGTTTGTTTTGCCTGTGTACATGACACTTGTTGTTTTTGTACAGTATATGATAGTGTATACCAACCAACTCCTTTGGCTTAGTATGTAGTGTCTACTTGTCTCCAGCATGTGTCATTTGTACTGTTGATCATGTGAAAATCACGTATAAGTGAAAACAGCTACAAATGACACTTAAAGTGAAGGCTGTTTTTTAAAATGCAATACACTTATTCTGGGAGGATGGACAGCACTTATCTGACCATATGGGCATAGAATACTAGTCAGCCAAGTGGATAATATTAAGATAATTATTTATAAAAAAAAAAAGAATCATATACAGTAATAAAATATGCAGTATATATCAAAATGAATAATGCCTTAAAAAATAAATAAGTGTGTGTGTGTATATATGTATAAATATATATACATACATACATACATACATACATACATACATCTCCTATATATTTGCCTACATCTGTGACTCTGTGCCTCTGCCTGGCCGTAACGCTGGGTGGAGTCACAGGCCTGTCTGGGGCGGAGCCACCTGCTACTGACCAGTGGCTAGAGCACAGGGAACCAGCATTGGACGGACACCCCACTGAGCAAGGTAGCACACACCCTTCCCTTGCTTTCACCCCCACAAACAGCCACTAACCCACTACACCCACACTCCGCTAACCCCCCTCCCTAGCTCCCACCAGCAGCTTCTCAACGGCCGCAGCATGGGACACCTCGCACACCCCTCCCCGACCCAACACATGCAGCCTCCACTTACTTAAGGGGTTTGGGAGGCCTGTCAGATAGGGGAACGTTAAAACCCCATTTAAAAAACACACAGGGAGCCCGCAGTGATTGTCCAGCGGATCCGTCACTGGATCCGCTGTCAATCACTGTTGTGGGTGCGGCGGAGGTGCGGCGGTCGGCGTGGGCGCTGGCAGCGTGGGTGCTGCCGGCCTGGGTGCGGACAGCGGGGGTACGGCCTCCGGGGGTACGACCGACGGAGCAGCGGCCGCCGTGGTATCTGTTGTGCGGCCGCCGTCAGTGCGGCCGCAGGAGCAGAGTTGGAGCAGCGGAGCGGAAACCCATTTCAAAAATGGCGCCTCCGCATCATTTTTGAAATTTAAGATGGCCGCCGCGAGCCAATCACGGCTCGCTGCGTCATCGCTCCGCCCCCTCTGGCTGACTTATATAAGTCAGCGCGAGGGAGCGGCCGTCAGTCTGACGGCGGAGGAGGAGCGGAGAAGAGCATCTGAAGGAAGAAGACGGCGGAAGTCCTGGATGGGCGGTGGCTATGCAAAAGAGCTTAGCAGCCGCCGCCCACCAGGTGAAGACGCTGGAAGCCCTGGGGAAGGCGGCGGCCATGCAAAAGAGCTTACAGGCCGCCGCCTCCCAGGTGAAGACTTCGGAGAAACACGCAGGAAGCCCTGGGGAGATGGCGCCCCCCCAGGTGAAGACGCCTGAAGCCCTGGGGAAGCGGCGGTCATGCAAAAGAGCTTAAAGGCCGCCGCCCCCAGGTGAAGACCCTGTGAAATAAAACTTATTTGTCAAGACTCTGGTGTTTTTAATTTAATATTTTCTTTACAGGTGGCCACCAGGTGCCAGCGGCCCATTTAGGTCCGGGCATGCTGGCACTTGTGGTTCTCCAAGTGCCAGCATGCTGGGACAGGCTTGCTGGCACCTGACGGCCACCTGTAAAGAACAATATTACGCTTCTTTACAGGCGGACTACAGGTGCCAGCGGGCCCATTAGGTACGGGCATGCTGGCACTTGTGGTTCTCCAAGTGCCAGCATGCTGGGACAGGCTTGCTACCACCTGTCGGCCACCTGTAAAGAACAATATTACGCTTCTTTACAGGCGGAGTACAGGTGCCAGCGGGCCCATTAGGTCCGGGCATGCTGGCACTTGTGGTTCTCCAAGTGCCAGCATGCTGGGACAGGCTTGCTGGCACCTGACGGCCACCTGTAAAGAACAATATTACGCTTCTTTACAGGCGGACTACAGGTGCCAGCGGGCCCATTAGGTCCGGCCATGCTGGCACTTGTGGTTCTCCAAGTGCCAGCATGCTGGGACAGGCTTGCTGCCACCTGTCGGCCACCTGTAAAGAACAATATTACGCTTCTTTACAGGCGGACTACAGGTGCCAGCGGGCCCATTAGGTCCGGGCATGCTGGCACTTGTGGTTCTCCAAGTGTCAGCATGCTGGGACAGGCTTGCTGGCACCTGTCGCCCACCTGTAAAGAACAATATTACGCTTCTTTACAGGCGGACTACAGGTGCCAGCGGGCCCATTAGGTCCGGGCATGCTGGCACTTGTGGTTCTCCAAGTGCCAGCATGCTGGGACAGGCTTGCTGGCACCTGTCGCCCACCTGTAAAGAACAATATTACGCTTCTTTACAGGCGGACTACAGGTGCCAGCGGGCCCTTAAGGTCCAGCCATGCTGGCACTTGTGGTTCTCCAAATGACAGCATGCTGGGACAGGCTTGCTGGGATCTGTAGCCCACCAGTAAAGAACAATTTACCAATGAACCCCGCACCCACCGCCACCAGGGGTGCGGGGCATAGCACTGGGCTATCAGCCCAGTTCTGGTTATTGCTCGGGAGGGGGACCCCATGTTAATTTTATGGAGTCCCCACTTCCGAGGAATTCCAGCCCTGGGCTGACTAGCTTGGGGGAGGGGGGGATTAATGCTATGGCAGGGGGACCCCATACCGAGTGTCCCCTGCTATGGTATTACCCCTCCCTGGCTGGCTCTGCCTGGTGCTGGTTTCAGGAGTCAAGGGGGGCCCACGCTTTTTAAAAATTCCCTTCTCCTCTATGGGGGAGGGGGAGGTTACCTGCTTGTGCCTCCCCAGCCACTCGCCTCACCTCACCCCACTGCTCAGCAGCAACCTCCTCCACTATCTCTGCTGCCGCCACACGCAAAACCCAAGCACCCAAACCCGCAGCACGGGACACACCCGCACCACCCACCCAGACCCAACACACGCAGCCTCCACTTACTCCCCACCTCTCACCTCTAACATGAGGCAGGAAACGCCACCCGCAAATACCTGCGCTGCCGGACTCCAACACCCTCCCTCTACAGCAACCTCCTCCACTCTCTCTGCAGCCGCCACACGCAAACCCCAGCCACCCCCAACACCAACACACCACACCCACACTACCCTCATCACCCTACACACCTCCCATCTGCAGCTTCTCATCACCCGCAGCTCATAACCAGCCCGCAACCCCCACCCCACTACCAACACACCTACCCTCCCCTAAACCCCCTCTCCAGCTCAAACCTCCAGCCCCTGTACGGGAGCAGCCCACACACCCAACATCCAGCCTCCTCTAACCCCCCTCCACACCTCCCACCTCTCACACACACCACCCACCACATCCATCCTCCACTAACCCCCCTCCCCAGCTTCCACCTCCAGCCTGTCATAACCCACAGCACGGGGGCTACATGCACGTCCCAAATCCACCCACTCACCACATCCAGCCTCTGCTACCCACCCTCCCCAGCTCCCACCTCTATCCTCTCATAACCCAGCCCAAGAGGCCCCACCGCACCCCACAACCCCAAACCACCTCATCCACCCTCTCATCTGCTGCAGCATGCAAACAGCCTGCACCCCCCACACCTAGCCAGAATATGGAGCCTACAATAACCCCCCTCCCCAGCTGCCCACTCTCACACACACACCCTACACCAATTTACCACATCCAGCCTACAATAAGCACCCTCCCCAGCTACCTCCTACTGCCTCTCAACAGCCCCAGTACGGGAGCCACCCGCACCTCAAACCACCACACCCACGCTGTCTATGACCAACACACTTTAACCACTTTTCTCTGACGTCCTAGTGGATGCTGGGGACTCCGTCAGGACCATGGGGATATAGCGGCTCCGCAGGAGACAGGGCACAATAATAAAAGCTTTAGGATCAGGTGGTGTGCACTGGCTCCTCCCCCTATGACCCTCCTCCAAGCCTCAGTTAGATTTTTGTGCCCGACGAGAAGGGTGCAATCTAGGTGGCTCTCCTGAGCTGCTTAGAATAAAAGTTTAAGTTAGGTTTTTTATTTTCAGTGAGTCCTGCTGGCAACAGGCTCACTGCTACGAGGGACTTAGGGGAGAGAAGAAAACTCACCTGCGTGCAGGATGGATTTGCTTCTTAGGCTACTGGACACCATTAGCTCCAGAGGGAGTCGGAACACAGGTCTCACCCTGGGGTTCGTCCCGGAGCCGTGCCGCCGACCCCCCTTGCAGATGCCGAAGTTGAAGAGGTCCAGAGGTCCAGAAACAGGCGGCAGAAGACTTTCAGTCTTCATAAGGTAGCGCACAGCACTGCAGCTGTGCGCCATTGTTGTCAGCACACTTCACCAACAGTCACCAACTGTCACTGAGGGTGCAGGGCGCTGTGGGGGGCGCCCTGGGCAGCAATGTATAATACCTTTTTATGGCTAAAATACATCACATATAGCCCTTGAGGCTATATGGATGTATTTAACCCCTGCTAGATCTCACAAACTCCGGGAGAAGAGCCCGCCGAAAAGGGGGCGGGGCCTATTCTCCTCAGCACACGGCGCCATTTTCCTGCTCAGCTCTGCTGTGAGGAAGGCTCCCAGGCTCTCCCCTGCACTGCACTACAGAAACAGGGTTAAAACAGAGAGGGGGGGGCACTTATTTGGCGATATGATTACATATATAAAAATGCTATAAGGGAAAACACTTGTATAAGGGGTTGTCCCTGTATAATTATAGCGTTTTTGGTGTGTGCTGGCAAACTCTCCCTCTGTCTCCCCAAAGGGCTAGTGGGGTCCTGTCCTCTGTCAGAGCATTCCCTGTGTGTGTGCTGTGTGTCGGTACGTGTGTGTCGACATGTAGGAGGACGATGTTGGTGAGGAGGCGGAGCAAATTGCCTGTATTGGTGATGTCACTCTCTAGGGAGTCGACACTGGAATGGATGGCTTATTTAGGAATTACGTGATAATGTCAACACGCTGTAAGGTCGGTTGACGACATGAGACGGCCGGCAAACAAATTAGTACCTGTCCAGGCGTCTCAGACACCGTCAGGGGCTTGTAAAAACGCCCATTTACCTCAGTCGGTCGACACAGACACAGACACGGACACTGACTCCAGTGTCGACGGTGAAGAAACAAACGTATTTTCCTTTAGGGCCACACGTTTCATGTTAAGGGCAATGAAGGAGGTGTTACATATTTCTGATACTACAAGTACCACAAATAAGGGTATTATGTAGGGTGTGAATAAACTACTTGTAGTTTTTCCTGAATCAGATAAATTAAATGAAGTGTGTGATGATACGTGGGTTTCCTCCGATAGAAAATTATTGGCGGTATACCCTTTCCCGCCAGAAGTTAGGGCGAGTTGGGAAACACACCTTAGGGTGAATAAGGCGCTCACACGCTTATAAAAACAAGTGGCGTTACCGTCTCCAGATACGGCAGCCCTCAAGGAGCCAGCTGATAGGAAGCTGAAAAATATCCTAAAAGTATATACACATATACTGGTGTTATACTACGACCAGCAATCGCCTCAGCCTGGATGTGCAGCGCTGAGGGGGCTTGGTCGGATTTCCTGACTGAAAATATTGATACCCTTGACAGGGACAAGATTTTATTGACTATAGAGCATTTTAAGGATGCATTTCTATATATGCGAGATGCGCAGAGGGATATTTGCATTCTGGCATCAAGAGTAAATGTGATGTCCATATCTGCCAGACGACAGTGGTCAGGTGATGCAGATTCCAGACGGCACATGGAAGTATTGCCGTATAAAGGGGCGGTCCATCGGACCTGGTGGCCATGGCAACAGCTGAAAAATCCACCTTTTGTTACCCCAAGTCACATCTCAGCAGAAAAGGACACAGTCTTTTCAGTCTCAGTCCTTTCGTCCCCATAAGGGCAGGCGGGCAAAAGGGCCAGTCATATCTGCCCAGGGGTAGAGGAAAGGGAAGAAGACTGCAGCAGGCAGCCCATTCCCAGGAACAGAAGCCCTCCACAGCTTCTGCCAAGTCCGCAGCATGACGCTGGGGCCGTACAAGCGGACTCAGGTGCGGTAGGGGGTCATCTCAAGAGTTTCAGCACGCAGTGGGCTCACTCACAAGTGGACTCCTGGATCCTACACGTAGTATCCCAGGTGTACATTGGAAATTCGAGACGTCTCCCCCTCACAAGTTCCTGAAGTCTGCTTTACCAACGTCTCCCTCCGACAGGGAGGCAGTATTGGGAACAATTCACAGGCTGTATTCCCAGCAGGTGATAATCAAAGTACCCCTTCTACAACAAGGGAAGGGGTATTATTCCACACTATATTGTGGTACTGAAGCCAGACGGCTAGGTGAGATCTGAAATATTTGAACACTTACATACAAGCGTTCAAATCAAGATGGAGTCACTCAGAGCAGTGATAGCGAACCAGGAAGAAGGGGACGATATGGTGTCACTGGATATCAGGGACGCTTACCTACATGTCCAAATTTGCCCTTCTCACCAAGGGTACCTCAGGTTCGTGGTACAGAACTGTCACTATCAGTTCAGACGCTGCCGTTTGGATTGTCCACGGCACCCCGGGTCTTTACCAAGGTAATGGCCGAAATGATGATTCTTCTTAAAAGAAATATGGACGCTTTCCTGATAAGGGCAAGGTCCAGAGAACAGTTGGAGGTCGGAGTAGCACTATCTTAAGTAGTTCTACGACAGCACGAGTGGATTCTAAATATTCCAAAATCGCAGTTTTTTCCGACGACACGTCTACTGTTCCTAGGGATGATTCTGGACACAGTCCAGAAAAGGATGTTTTCTCCCGGAGAAGAAAGCCAGGGAGTTATCCGAGCTAGTCAGGAACCTCCTAAAACCAGGAAAAGTATCAGTGCATCATTGCACAAGGATCCTGTGAAAAATGGTGGTTTCTTACAAAGCGATCCCATTCGGTAGATTTCACGCAAGAACCTTTACGTGGGATCTGCTGGAAAAATGGTCCGGATCGCATCTTCAGATGCATCAGCGGATAACCCTGTCTCCAAGGACAAGGGTGTTTCTTCTGCGGTGGCTGCAGAGTGCTCATCTATGAAAGGGCCGCAGATTCGGCATTCAGGACTGGGTCCTGGTGACCACGGATGCCAGCCTGAGTGGCTGGGGAGCAGTCACACAAGGAAAAAATTTCCAGAGAGTGTGATCGAGTCTGGAGACTTCTCTCCACATAAATATACTGGAGCTAAGGGCAATTTACAATGCTCTAAGCTTAGCAAGACCTCTGCTTCAAGGTCAGCCGGTATTGATCCAGTGGGACAACATCACGGCAGTCGCCCACGTAAACAGACAGGGCGGCACAAGAAGCAGGAGGGAAATGGCAGAAACTGCAAGGATTCTTCGCTGGGCGAAAAATCATGTGATAACACTCTCAGCAGTGTTCATTCCGGGAGTGGAAAACTGGGAAGCAGACTTCCTCAGCAGGCATGACCTCCACCCGGGAGAGTGGGGACTTCATCGGGAAGTCTTCCACATGATTGTAAACCGTTGTGAAAAACCAAAGGTGGACATGATGGCGTCCCGCCTGAACAAAAAACTAGATATTGCGCCAGGTCAAGGGACCCTCAGGCAATAGCGGTGGACGCTCTGGTAACACTGTGGATGTACCAGTCAGAGTATGTGTTCCCTCCTATGCCTCTCATACAAAAAGTACTGAGAATCATAAGAGGGAGATGAGTAAGAATGATACTCGTGGTTCCGGATTGGCCAAGAAGGACTTGGTACCCGAAACTTCAAGAGATGTTCACGGAAGACCCGTGGCCTCTACCTTTAAGAAAGGACCTGCTCCAGCAGGGGCCTTGTCTGTTCCAAGACTTACCGCGGCCGCGTTTGACGGCATGGCGGTTGAACGCCGGATCCTGAAAGGGCATTCCAGATGAAGTCATCCCTACCCTGGTCGAAGACAGGAAGGATGTAACCGCAAAACATTTTCACCGCATTTGGCGAAGATATGTTGCGTGGTGTGAGGCCAAGAAGGCCCCTACAGAGGAATTCCAACTGGGTCGTTTCCTACATTTCCTGAAAACAGGACTGTCTATGGGCCTAAAATTAGGGTCCATTAAGGTTAAAATTTCGGCCCTGTCGAATTTCTTCCAGAAAGAACTGGCTTTAGTGCCTGACGTTCAGATGTTTGTAAAAGGGGTACTGCATATACAGCCTCCTTTTGTGCCCCAGTGGCACCTTGGGATCTCAATGTTGTTTTGAGTTTCCTAAAGTCACATTGGTTTGAACCACTCACCACTGTGGACTTAAAATATCTCACATGGAAGGTGACGATGCTATTAGCCCTGGCTTCAGCCAGGCGTGTGTCAGAATTGGCGGCTTTATCATATATAAAGCCCTTACTTAATTTTTCATTCTGACAGGGCAGAATTGAGGACTCGTCCTCAATTTCTCCTTAAGGTGTTTTCTGTTTTTCACATGAACCAACCTATTGTGGTACCTGCGGGTACTAGGGACTTGGAGGACTCCAAGTTACTTGACGTTGTCAGGGCCCTGAAAAATATGTTTCCAGGAAGGCTGGAGTCAGAAAATCTGACTCGCTGTTTAGCCTGTATGCACCCAACAAGATGGGTGCTCCTGCTTCTAAGCAGACGATTGCTCGCTGGATTTGTAATACAATTCAGTTTACACATTCTGTGGCAGGCCTGCCACAGCCAAAATCGGTAAAAGCCCATTCCAAAAGGAAGGGGGCTCATCTTGGGCGACTGCCCGAGGGGTCTCGGCTTTACAACTTTGCCGAGCAGTTACTTGGTCAGGGGAAAACACGTTTGCTAAATTCTACAAATTTGATACCCTGGCTGAGGAGGACATGGAGTTCTTTCATTCGGTGCTGCAGGGTCATCCGCACTCTCCCGCCCGTTTGGGAGCTTTGGTATAATCCCCATGGTCCTGACGGAGTCCCCAGCATCCACTAGGACGTCAGAGAAAATAAGATTTTACTTACCGATAAATCTATTTCTCGTAGTCCGTAGTGGATGCTGGGCGCCCATCCCAAGTGCGGATTGTCTGCAATACTTGTACATAGTTATTGTTACAAAAATCGGGTTATTCTTGTTGTGAGCCATCTTTTCAGAGGCTCCTTCGTTGTTATCATACTGTTAACTGGGTTCAGATCACAGGTTGTACGGTGTGATTGGTGTGGCTGGTATGAGTCTTACCCGGGATTCAATATCCTTCCTTATTATGCACGCTCGTCTGGGCACAGTATCCTAACTGAGGCTTGGAGGAGGGTCATAGGGGGAGGAGCCAGTGCACACCACCTGATCCTAAAGCTTTTATTATTGTGCCCTGTCTCCTGCGGAGCCGCTATATCCCCATGGTCCTGACGGAGTCCCCAGCATCCACTACGGACTACGAGAAATAGATTTATCGGTAAGTAAAATCTTATTTTTAACACACACATCATACCAAATCCTTGCCTTTGCAAACCACAGGTCACACAATTTTCAAACACTATCCTCTACAATATACCCTCTTCCCTAACAACAGTCTACTGTCCACCCTTGCTACACTGCATGTAACTAACATATTATGTACACTACACTAGGTTGCTATGAATTTGGATGAGGATCCCCTCTTACGAAAAAAACGCAAAAACAAAGAGCGCCAAGCAAGATGGCGAGCCAAACAAAGCCAAGCCTCGCAATCCACATTTTCAGCAACAACGCCACTACCTCCCCAAACACATAATATCCAAAACATCCAACAAGCAACAACGCACACAAAAGCCAAAGCTGCATCTCAAGCCAGACTCCTAAAACAGACATTGGAGACAACCAAACTAAAAAAAAAAAAACATGCGGACTCTCAACGCATTCGCCGTCACAACCAAACATATACACAGGGTCAGTCACGGAGAACTAAAGATGCACTCAATCACAAACGTAGACTCCAAGAAGAAACACTGGAACAATCCACAGTACGCCGCAATGCACATGCTAATTCTCAGCGGCGGAGCCTTGCTACCCAATCTGTTAGCAAAACTAAAGCAAGACGTTTAGCAGATGCACAACACCAGCTCACAATTCGAAAGCAAAACACACACATTCTACATAATGTGGACATACCTTTACAAGACCAGCAAGTCACCACACACACTTGCGGACCATTCAACATCATGTGCCAGTTCTGTGGATCTCGAAATTTTCTAGCAGAGCGTCCATCCGATTTTAAATTCACAAGCTGCTGCCGCAAAGGCAAACTTCAGTTGCCAAAACCACAAGACATAAATGGAGTGCATTTACACTATCCACAGTTTCTATGCAACTTACTATCGGACACAACTGACCCCAACCACAATCATTTCCGTGACAATATCCGATCTTATAACAGTGCTGTTTCCTTTGCATCAATGGGAGCAAAAATTGTTAGTTTACAAGGAAAAGGCCCTTACGTGTTCAAAGTACACGGCCAGACATATCATCGCACTTCCCACCTACAGCCTGTTAATAATCATACACCCCAATTCGCACAACTATACGTTATGGACAGCACACAAGCAGCCAACTTTCGGGAGGAACATGTCGCCAATGATGACTGTCGGCCCAACATCATGGACACCATTGACCGTTTTTTTCGCACACACAATCGCCTTGCTCATAGCTATCAGCTTATTCGGAACATTCATAAACAACAAGTCCAACTTGCTGCTGAAACAGGACAACAGGTTCCAGTCGTTAGCATGGCCCTCAGACGGGATCGCCACTCGGATTACAGACGATACAACACACCCACATCCAACGAAGTTGCAATGATCTTTGTCAACGAAGACGGAGAACCACCATTCCATCGCAACATCAGAATATATCCAATAAATCCTGACGATCCAAACCAACCATTTATTAACCTTAACATTCTAAGCCCAAACATGGATCCTATGACATATGCTCTTCTTTTCCCTTATGGCGAACCTGGCTGGCAACCTAATTGGCACTGTGCTTCTTATAATGGAGCACAACTCAATCCAAAACGCACCTATGTTACCATGTTGCAGTACAAAGCCGCCTTAACAGCCATTAGAGATGAATTCAGCCCCATAATGTATGCAGGAAAATTAACACAACAGTGGTTAGTCGATTCCTATCTGCAGGTAGAGGCTAATCGATTAAACTACATTCGACACAATCAAAAACGCTTAAGAGCAGAACAGTATCAGGGACTAGCTGACCACGTTGCAAACATGGCAGACCATAATCAGATTGCGGCTGGGGTTCCCATCATTCTACCATCTACCTTTGAATGTTCACCAAGACATATGCGCGAACGTTGCTGTGACGCCATGTCCATTTTTGCAAAATGGGAAGCTCCAGATGTTTTTGTTACTTTCACCGCTAATCCAACTTGGCCCGAAATAATTGACAACTTAAGGCCAGGCGAACAGACTTCAGATAGACCTGACTTAGTTGCACGCGTGTTCAAAATTAAACTCGATGCACTCATGGATGACCTAACCAAACATAGCCTTTTTGGACAGGCACAAGCCTTTGTCTATACCATTGAGTTTCAGAAAAGAGGCCTTCCACACGCTCACATACTGCTTGCACTGAGAGCAGAGGACAAATTTACCACTGCAGAAAAAATTGATAACATTGTTTCTGCAGAAATACCCCATGTGGGACATCTACTTTTGCGGCAAATCATAACCCGCTGCATGCTACATGGTCCATGCGGCGCAAACTATCCACGCGCACCCTGTATGCAAAATGGCAAATGTACCAAGCAATTCCCAAAAGAATTTAATGACAACACCCTCATACACCGTAATACATATCCTGTATACCGACGTCGCCCTACAGAAACAGTAGAGGTTCGAGGCGTACTTATGTCCAATCAAAATGTGGTACCATACAATCCATACTTAGCCCTAAAGTACAACGCACACATAAACGTGGAAGTGTGCACTTCACTGTACGCTATCAAGTACATCTACAAGTACATTTTTAAGGGCTTTGATTGTGCAAATGTGGTCATAACACCAAATGGTCAACCAGAGCAACAATACAATGAAATACAAAATTTCATTGACTGCCGCTATGTAAGCCCTCCAGAAGCTATTTGGAGATTAAGAGAATATGTAATGCACGATCGCTCACACGCTGTAATAAGACTTCCAGTACATCTACCTCACCAGCAAACAATCATCTTTGAACACGGTCATGAGGAAGAAGCCCTCCTTGCAGCCCGAACAGGCAGAACAAAACTAGAATCTTGGTTTGCACTAAATGAACATGATCCACATGCACACCAATGGCTGTACACAGAAATTCCACATCACTACGTTTATACACGTGGTAATTGGGAAAAAAGACAACGAGGAGGTGATAACATTGTTGCCAGAATGTACACCGTCAATGTGAAAAATGAAGAACGCTTCTACCTACGCATTTTACTTCTACATGTTCCCGGTGCAATCAGTTTCCAGGCATTGCGCACAGTCAATAATGTTGTCTGTGAAACCTTTAAAGCAGCAGCTTTTGCACAAGGACTACTTGCATCCAATGACGAATGGCATCACTGTTTAACCGATGGAGCCACTTACCTTAGGGCTAAACAGTTAAGGGAAATGTTCGCATACATCTGCTGCTTTTGTCAGCCTGCTCAACCACTCAAATTGTGGGAAAATCACATAATTGATCTGACTGTTGACTTAATGCAACACAATTCAGAAAACATTGCCCAAAACAACGCACTACATGACATCAACACAATCCTTCAACAACATGGATTATCCTGTTCTGTGCTTGGCTTGCCAACTCCTACGGGAAATGCACCAGCACAACAAAAATATAATCTCATTGAGGAAGCACACGAAGCTCAAAAACTTATAGCAATGCTGAACAACCACCAGTTACATGCATTCAACACAATTATCATAGCAGCGGATAACAGCCATGTTACCAACCATTGTTTTTATCTGGATGGGCCCGGGGGCTCAGGTAAAACATTCCTGTACACCACACTCATAGCATACATACGAGGAAAGGGACAAATTGTATTGCCATTTGCAACCACTGGCATTGCATCTACCTTACTCAAAGGAGGATGCACTGTTCACAGTGGCTTTAAACTTCCTGTCCCACTTCTTGATACCTCTGTTTCTTCACTACGTCTAACTTCACCAGAAGCTGATGTATTACGTAAATCAACCCTCATCATAATTGACGAAATTACTATGCTTCCAAAACATGGACTACGCTGTATTGACACACTCCTGCGTGACATCATGAACATCAACACACCATTTGGAAACAAAATCATCGTTTTGGGCGGAGATTTTCGACAAACACTTCCTGTTGTTGCCCGAGGAACCCAAACCGATATTCTAGAATGCTGCATTAAAGCAAGTCACCTGTGGAAACATTTCACTCATCTCACTCTTACTACCAACATGCGGACCGAAGGACAAGTTGAACACAATAAATGGCTTCTACAAGTTGGTATGGGAACTCTGCCACCAATATCCAATTTCACCGACAATACCACCATTCTAATACCACAACATATGGTCACAACAGACGATCTAATAGAAACCATTTTTAAAAATGCAAGCCAGATGTCGGAGGAGGACCTAGCAAAACGAGTCATTATTGCACCCACAAACGCTCACACTCTCGACATTAACCGCAAGATTATTGATTTACTAGGAGAACATGGCACCATTTATTACAGTGCAGATTCTGTTGTCACTGAAGATCCAAACGATACTTTAAACTTACCCATTGAATTTCTCCACAGCCAAACACCTTCAGGAATGCCTCCACGTGTTCTGCTCTTAAAAAAAGGCGTTATTATAATGCTTTTACGCAACCTTAACCCACTGAAGGGATTATGTAACGGAACACGCCTAATTGTCGAAAAACTAGAACATCACTTCATAACGTGCAGAATTCTATCAGAGTGCAACAGAGGCGACGTTGTATTTATTCCACGAATTGATTTAGCTGCCAATGATACGACATTACCATTTATCCTACACCGTAGGCAGTTTCCGGTCATTCCCGCATACGCAATCACCATAAACAAATCTCAAGGACAAACTTTTGATCACGTTGGCATTCTTCTTCAAACAACAGTTTTCTCACATGGACAACTGTATGTTGCATTATCACGCTCTCGCAACCAACATCACGTCAAACTACACATTACACCAACAGACCAACAAGGACAGCTCCTGGGTGACGACCGTCACTTTACAAAAAATGTTGTTTCTCTTTCATCCATCTGGGGGACGCTGCGCCATTACTTGTGGGTTAGAGGTGTGTGGTTGTGGAGTTTGGCACAGAACTATTAAAACCTGACTCCTCCTCCCTCTAACCCCTCCCATCTCCTTCCTGCCTAGCCAGTACCTCAGTTTTTGTTTTGTGCCTGTGGAGTACAGACACAGATTTTTTTCTCTCTTAAGATTTTAGTTAGGTATTTCCTTATTTTATTATTTAAGTGCCTAGTCCCTGTATACAGGTGACAGGTACTATTAGAGTGGGGTTAGATAAGTTCCCACTCTATAATCTGCCGCTGGAGGTCACCATACTTCGGTCACTGGGGCTGGATTCCTATTTCTAAGAAGTCGGCAGTGAGAAGGTACAGGATAGACACAATCTGACAGTATTGGTCTATCCTTCCTATATCTTTCTATATATTTCATATATAGATATAGATATATTTATTACTTTGTGTGTTCCTCCTCCCCCCCCCCCCCCCCCCACACACACACACACACTGCTCTCTCTCCGGAGGTGAACGGTGGAGCGCAGTACCAAGGATTTATTTATTCCTGCTACTGTTGTTAGCTGAGTAGCCCGGGAGAGTGGTGAGTCACTCCCCGGGAGATATATAGATAGATGCTGCGGAACAGAGCCGCTGTCAGTAGCGGCGCGCGGGAGCCACTGCCAATCAGCCGCTGTACATAGCGGCGCGCGGGAGCCACTGCTTGAACAGAGCCGCTGTAAGTAGCGACACCCGGGAGCCGCTGCCCGAACAGAGCCGCTGTATGTAGCGGTGTGCGGGAACCGCTACCCGAACACGGGAACTGTAGACTTCCGGTTATAGCGCGCCTAAGCTGAGCTACCCGGCGCTTACTTGCTTCAGAGAAGGGACGGATTCCCGCCCTGCACTACCTGGCGCACACTCCCGTCCAGCGTCTACAAAGCTCCGGGCGCCATCTTCTCCAGAGGCAGTACGGGGGACGCGGTGCAACACACAGCACACAGCTTGGACACTTTTTCAGTACTACTCACCCTGTTTATTCAGTGGAGATCACCTAACAGCAAGTATACTTTGGGGGCATTGTGTTATTCTATACTTTAATGAGAGTTAACAGAATTTGTTTCAATATAAATTACACAGT
Organism: Pseudophryne corroboree; assembly: GCF_028390025.1. Taxonomy (NCBI): domain Eukaryota; kingdom Metazoa; phylum Chordata; class Amphibia; order Anura; family Myobatrachidae; genus Pseudophryne; species Pseudophryne corroboree. Next base: position 156,742,641 of record NC_086455.1, read on the forward strand.
ATGCTTCACAGTGCTGACCACTACTCTACTGAGTTTATAATACATTGGTAGTGCATTTGTTTAAAAAAATAAATAAAAATAAATTCATTATGAACATAAGGTGGTCAGTGATGGCATAGTGGTTACAGTCTCCACCTGTAATGCGTGCATCCCGTGTTCAAATCCTGGCGAGACCAAAATTTTCCAGACAGATCTACAAGGGGAAAGACACCCTCGGGGGTTTTAAATTGCCTGCTTGCAATGTGAGTCAAGGCTCGCTAAGGGTAGAGCGGACACGGGTACCCTCTATGCTTTATGCTCTGGTGCATCTGTGGTGGACCAACGGGGAGGTTCTGCGGACCTGTCTCTGCCTCCGTGGACTCAAAATATGGGCAGATGTCTTGCTAATTTAACTCAATCCCTAAACAAGTTTGTAAATTTGCCGGCAGTTTTTCTACTACAACACGGTCACAACCGTTGCCCGCTATAACTTTATGGGGGAGGAGTTAGAGTCAGTCCCATTGGAGAATGGGGACGTAGACCCAGAGTGGGACAAAGTTTCGGTCTGGAAAAATTATTGTTTTATTAGCTCAGGTGTTAGATTGCTTTTAGACACCATCCGTCAGACTCTTAATAACGGGGATATTTTAAAGGAGCCCTTACTTAAACCGGATTCTCGTTCCAAGTCCCTAAGAAATTAACATTTCTATATCCTTTTACAGAAAACAGCCCAAAGGTAGGCGCTCCCATTTCACTTTTAGCAGGAGCTACGGCTATTCCTTCGGTACAGTCGGTGACATTGAAAGATCCTACAGATAGGACGATTGAAGCAATGCCTAAATCTGTTTTCTTTATCACGATTCTAGCTGGCGCTTGGGTCCTCAGGGCCGCGGATGACTGACTAGCACAGGTCATATCTGGAATGCAGTCTGACGATCCATCGGAAGCCATTCAATTAGCAGAACAAATTTCGGAGGCTCTTATTTATGTGGGTGAGGCCTTGATTGATTCTGCTACGCTACACTCCCGTATTTCTGCCTTGACCGTGACAGCAAGACGGTCTCTTTGGCTTCGGGTTTGGAATGCCGATTTTGACTCCAAACAGACCTTGTCGGCGGTACCCTTTGAAGGTGAGTTCTCTTTGGGTCGGAATCAAAGAAGATTATTTCAGCTACTACAGGAGGGCAGGAGCCCTTTCTTCCGGCTGTTCCTCCGAAACCGAATACTACAAGGGTTCGTTCCTTTCATGTACAGGACAGAGGTAGTTCCATTCCTTTCGTGCTGTCTCCACATATCCACGAAAACAGTTTCAGAGGTAGAAGTAAAACCTACCGACAGACCTACTGCATGACGCCGGAGGGAGCAGTGACGGTTGGGACTCTGTTACTACAGTTCAAAGAAGTGTGACGCCTGTCGAAACCAGATAGGTAGTTGACGGAGGTCATATCCAGAGGATATACGTTAGATCTCGAGGAACCAGTCCCGTATCGTGTGTTCTTCACTTCTCTTCCAAACGGTCCCTCCAGCCGTCGAGTTCTTCGTCATGCAACAGCCACTCTTCTACGAAATGAAGTAAATTTTTCTAGTTCCCGCTCAGCAGAGAGGTCGGGGATTTTACTCGTGGACAAACTGGATGGTTAATTTCAACCCAAAAGCTCAAAATGGACTACATCCGCTCGATTATCATCGCCATGGAACCAGGGGGATATTTGGCTTCATTAGACATAAGACGCATATCTGCTTGTTCCTATTTGTACGGGTCATAAATCTCTTAGATTCGCAGTCGGCCTTGACATTTTCAGTTTCAGGCTCTTCCCTTTGACCTAGCCACGGCTCCTCAAAGATCATAGACCATGCGGTGGCAGTTTTGCAGCGTCAGGGAGTCAACATTACTCTGTATTTGGATGATCTGTTGATCAGGGCACCGTCAGAGTTGATTCTTCACCAGAACTTGCGTCTCACAATAGAGACTCTACAGTCATTCGGATCAATAATAGATTGTCCAAAGTCGTCTTGGCTTCCTTCCCAGAAGATAATGTTTCTGGAACTCTTATTCGAAACCAACAACAGAAAGTGTTTCTTCCTCATTCAGGACATACAGTCCAGAATTTGAACACTGCTGCATTTACAGGATGGTGGCAACCTTCGAGGCAGTTCCATATGCCAGGTTTCATGCTCGACTCCTTCAGGCTCAGATTCTCAACTGTTGGACTCGGACAGGGCCTCATCTCAACTTACAGCTGTTCCGCTTGTCTGTACAGACTCTTCAGTCACTTCGCTGGTGGCTTCACAGCTCCAATTTGACCAGAGCTCGAGGCCAGTCAAAGAGTCAAAGTTGCAGATCAACATCTTGGAGTTGAGGACGATCCGGTAGGCACTACTCCGGATTCAAACCAGAGTACAGGGTCATCCAGTGCGGATTCGGTCCGACACCGCCAGGGCGGTTGCTTACATAAACAAACAAGGAGACACTCGAAGCTGATCCGCCTTGACACGTTCAGATTCTCATATGGTCAGAACATTGGGTTCCGGCCAGATCCGCGATTCACATGCTAGGAATCGAGACCTGGAAAGCGGATTTCTTAAGCCGTCACACGGTGCATCCGGGAGAGTGGGAACTTCACCGGGTGGTGTTTCTGACTCTAGTAGCTGGTCGGGGATACCCGATGTAGATCTGATGGCGTCTCGTCTCAACAATAAACTTCCTCTCTACGGGTCACGTACCCGGGACCCTCAAGCAATTCTAATCGATGCACTGACGGCGCTGTGGCACTTTCAACTGGGATATGTGCCAACATTCCCACTGACTCCAAGTCTGCTTCAACGCATTCGGAGAGAAGGTCTTCCAATCATTCTGGTGGCCCCAGATTGGCCAGGCTGACAGTGGTACGCTCTTCTGCGCACTATGGTCATCAAGGAACCATTCCGACTCCCTCTGCATCCACATCTTATGATTCAAGGACCATCTCACTACCCAGGTTGGATCGGCTGGTTTTCATTAAATTAAAAAAAAAAAAAAAAAAAGTTTTATTCTCGTCCTGTTGTGTAAATTATGATTCAGACTAGCAAGCCGGTGGCTTCTGAAATTTACCACAGAGTGTGGCGTATTTACATTGCTTGGTGTAAAAAGCGTGGTTTAACACCGGATTTGTTTAGAGTTCCTCGTCTGTTATTCTTCCTTCAGGAGGGTCTCAATAAGGGTCTGAGACTTTCTTCACAAATGGGTCAGGTTTCTGCCTTGTCGGTTCTTTTTTTCCAAAGAGACTGGCTATCATTCCAGAGGTTCTGACGTTACTTCAGGGATTACTGCGGATTTAGCCACCTTTTGTTCCTCCGGTTCTTCCCTGGGACTTTACCGTAGTCCTTACGGCTCTTCAAAAATCTCCATTGAGCCTTTGGAATCTGTAGAATTGCGGTGTCTAACGTTCCTCTATTGTCTTCCTATTGTAAATTGCCTCCGCAAGATGAGTATCTGTATTGGCAGCTATTTTCTTGCAGTCCACCCTTGTTGGTGTTTCATGATAATCGGGTGGTTCTACGAACAAAACATTCCTTCCGAAGGTTGTGTCAGCATTTCATCTAAATCAGGACATTGTCCTTCCAGCGTTACTCTTTCTCCTTCCACGGAGGATTCCCAGTTGACTTTTAGATGTGCTTAGGGCCTTATGGTTTTCTTTATCTCGTGCGGATTCTATCCGTCGTACGGATGCTTTGTTGGTTTTTAATTGATGCGTCCAAACGAGATTGGCCGGCTACCAAGTACACAGTGGCTCGTTGGGTAACTACGACCAGCATATCAGTCTTCTGCTATTTCAGTTCCTGAATCAATCCGAGCTCTTTCGCCTCGAGCTGTTGGAGCTTCTTGGGCTGTTCGCGGGGGTGCACCTATTGAGCAGCTGTGTCGGGCGGCGACATGGTCGTCTGTGCATTCGTTTAATAAATTTTACCGTTTTCATACTTTCGGTTTGTAGACTGCCTTTGTTGGGCGTCACATTTTGCGGACGGCTATGCCGTCTCCGTCTCCCTCCTCTTATTTGCTTGCTTTGGGAAATCCCACAAGTAATGGCGCAGCGTCCCCCAGATGGATGAAAGAGAAATAGGGATTTTTGTTTACTTACCGTAAAATCTCTTTCTCTGATTCCATCTGGGGGACGCTGCGATCCCTCCCAGATGTTTGTCTGGTTTAACCAGTTAATTTTTTTTGGTCTATCTCCTTTGGCTTGGCTAAACGTTAACTGAGGTACTGGCTAGGCAGGAAGGAGATGGGAGGGGTTAGAGGGGGGAGGAGTCAGGTTTTAATAGTTCTGTGCCAAACTCCACAACCACACACCTCTAACCCACAAGTAATGGCGCAGCGTCCCCCAGATGGAATCAGAGAAAGAGATTTTACGGTAAGTAAACAAAAATCCCTATTTTCAATCAAGTGTTTCAAATGTAAAACATGCCTTCACATACTTTACCGACTCAAAGTGTTTTCATTTACATTTCATTCCCATCCTAATTCTCTACATCGTACCCTACACACACTCTTCACACACTCACAACCCCCTACACACCATTCACCATCACATTTCCCTTTTGCCAAACAACATTTAACCAACATCAATACCAACAGTCCACCACAATACATTTGACAACTACTATTCTACTCCTTAACCTTTATATAGGGGTTACGGGGGCGTAGCCCCTTTCGACGGTGTGAAGAGCGCCCGCAGGGCGCGATGAATCGCCTAGTACATATATATATATATACCCGGACTGGAGCTGAGGAATGGAGGCCACCCTCTCTCTCCATTCATGCCCCTCAGGACCCCCTTTACCCGGCTTATACTAAAAGCCCATACGCTAATTAAGTCTGTTTTGCAGACACAGACCTTTCCCTGGGGGTTTTAAACTCATAGGACAGAATCCTTGGACATGTAGGCCTGCCCTCAAACATAATTCCACTGCTCTTCCCACTATACAACTCTCAGTCTGTGGCTTTCTGCTGCCTCCATTCCCCTCCTCACATCATGTCAGTGCCCCTATGAAATTATCGATTTATTTACAGTTTATTATATAGCGCAGCATATTATGCATCTCCTGATATACTCTGTGCTGCTGGTGGACCCTGCTACTTCCACTATATAACTCTCCATTCCCCTCCTCACATCATGTTACTGCCCCGTCATATGCAGCCCTGTCCTGCCTGACATATTATGCATCTCCTAATATACTGTGTGCTGCTGGGGACCCTGCTCCTCCCACTATATAACTGTTAGTGTGTGGCTTCCTGCTACCTCCATTCCCCTCCTCACATCATGTCACTACCACTGTCACATGCAGCCCTGTCGTCACTGACATATCATGCATGTCCAGATATAGTCTGTGCTTCTGTACCACCCCTAGGGGTGCTAGGGCTGTGTAACCCCCACAGTGTTTGTTCCCAGATTGTAAGTCATATGTGTACCAAGTTTGGTGGAAATTGCTCCAGGCATTCCAGCGTTATGCTGTCTGCTGAAATACTCTGTGCTGCTGCCTCACCCCTAGGGGTGCTAGGGGTGTCTTACCCCCACAGTGTTTATTCCCAGATTGTAAGTCATACAGTATGTGTACCAAGTTTGGTGTAAATTGCTCCAGGCATTCCAGAGTTATGCTGTCTCCTGATATACTCTTTGCTGCTGTCCCACCCCTATGGGTGCTAGGGGAGTCTTCCCCCTACAGTGTTTGTTCCCATATTGTAAGTCATAGGTGTACCAATTTTTGTGTACACTGCTCCAGCCATTCTGGAGTTGTACTGTCTCCTGATACACTCTGTGCTGCTGTTCCTCTCCTAAGGGTGTGTTACCCCCACAGTGTTTGTTCCCAGATTGTAAATCATATGTGTACCAAGTTTGGTGTAAATTACTGCAGCCATTCCGGAGTTATGCTGCAAAATACATACATACATAAAACCGGTTCTTAGCAAGCACCTGGGACCTAAGGAGAAGCTACCTGCCAGGTTTCAAGATTGTAGGCCGTGTGGTTTAAGAGATTTCGTGATGAGTCAATCAGTGAGACAATCTTCTTTTTTGCTATATATATATATAGTCAGCATACCTACGCCGGGATCCCAGCCACCAGAATGTAAAGTTGGCACACGCAAAAGATGCACAGATAGACATGGCATCGTCTGACTCAGGCCCTTGCTGTGAAAACGAGGATCCATGAAGTGTTCTATGGAATTTTCCGATCTTTATTCCAGCCAGCTGCTTCCTGTGTTTTTATCACACTTTCCTTGTTTATACTGTGTCTTTGCCTCTTTCAGATACCCAGAATCCACTGGGACTTGAGCACGAAGCGGGTTTTGGTGATGGAATATGTGGAAGGAGGGCAGGTCAATGACAGACAATACATGGAGCGGCATAAGATTGATGTGGATCAGGTAGGAGTGGGCCTTATACTCTGGTCCTTGTTTATTTATAATGGGTTAACAAGCCTGTGTTGTTCTTGACAGAAGGGGAGTCTCGTTGTGTCACCGGGACACCCCCCTGCAGTGTCTCTTTCCCCAGAGCTGTAATTAGTACTGTGATATCCTTAATGCATGGTTTTACCAGTTCTCAAACAAAGCTCTGCTGCCCGTGTGACTGGCAGCCCCTCACCCAGGAAGACTTCCCCTGTTCATTTATCACTGCGAAGAGGTTTAACCATCCAGCAGCCAGATAGTTCTTCACATCTCTAATGCCAGTCATTACATCCAATCCAGTCTCCGTGAGAAAATAGCAGAAATAACAACCAATTATATATTAGGTGGATCTCAATGTTCCACAGACATATTGGGGTAAATGTAAAAGGGTGAGAGTTGTCAGCGGTGCGGGACTTCGGGTGAGAGTGCCCGTTTTTTTTAAAGTGCCAATCATTAACAAGGCAAAACCAGCCCAAAGTCCCACACCCTGTTACATGTACCAACTCCAATGCACAGATTATCAGGAAATAGCCTCTCTGTGGGGGGCACTCTTTGGATAATTGAAATAGTTAAAATATACATTTTATTGAGATAAACATAGCTAAAAAAACAGAAAAGCTAAGTGTTTTCCTATAAGGAATGTAAGTCTCTCACTTTTTATAAATATCGTGGAGATAGGATTGACATATGGGGCCAAATGTAATAGAGAGAGAGTTTCAAAAAGTGAGAGATTTGGTAAGGTTTTGCAGGTTTTTTTAACATGGCAATCATTTACACTCAAGATCAATCTGGTTTTGCTGTGTAAATGATTGCCACTTTAAAAAAACTGAAAAACCTTACCAAATCTCTCACTTTCTGAAACTCTCACTCTATTACATTTGGCCCATGGTGTCTCTGCCAAACTGGATGTAATTATTATATTAATGTAGCAGCTTCCAATAGCTGTAGGTAGGCACTTAGAGATGTGGTTATAAGTGTAAAATATTAGATATATTACTGCTGGTAGGGGTTGGAAAGGCTGCCAGATTATTAAGAAGTGATAGGCTGCACTCTCAGGGATGTCATTGGTTCCTAGTGACTGAATAGGCTGCATTCTCAGTGATGTCATTGGTTCCTAGTGACTGGATAGGCTGCACTCTCAATGATGTCATCGGTTCCTAGTGACTGGATAGGCTATACTCAGTGATATCACTGGTTCCTAGTGACTGGATAGGCTTCACTCTCAATTATGTCACTGGTTCCTAGTGACTGGATAGGCTGCACTATGTGATGTCACTGATTCCTATTGAATGTATAGGCTGAATTCTCAGTGATGTCACTGGCTCCTAGTGACTGGATACGCTGTACTCTCAGGGATGTCACTGGCTCCTAGTGACTGGATAGGCTGCACTCTCAGGGATGTCATTGGTTCCTAGTGACTGGATAGGCTGCACTCTGTGATGTCACTGATTCCTATTGAATGGATAGGCTGAATTCTCAGTGATGTCACTGTCTCCTAGTGACTGGATAGGGTGCACTCACAGTGATGTCACTGGCTCCTAGTGACTGGATAGGCTGCACTTTCAGTGATGTCACTCGTGTATAGTGACTGGATAGGCTGCACTCCCAGTGATGTCACTGGTTCCTAGTGACTGGATAGGCTGCACTCTCAGTGATGTCATTGATCCTTTGTAATTAATAGGCTGAGTGGAGAGTAACACTAGCACAGTACTGAGGTGTGTGATGGAGTCAGATAACGAGCGTAACAATAACCTCTGCTCTCTCACCATTCAGGTTTCCCAAGCTCTGGGGAAGTTGTACAGTGAGATGATTTTTGTGCATGGGTTTGTGCACTGTGACCCCCACCCTGGAAATGTGCTGGTCCGACAGAGTTCAGACATCAAAGGACCAGAAATCATCCTTCTAGACCATGGACTGTACCAGGTGCAGCAGCAGGGGAACACTATGAATAATAAATCACAACTTTCCGGGTCTCTGTTTCTCTTCCAGTAGTAGTTCTGACTTCAGGATCTCTTCCACAGGAGCTGACTGATATCTTTCGTCTGAATTACTGCCGCCTGTGGCAGGCACTGATAGCTGCTGACATGAACGGGGTCCGTAGATACAGCCAGCGTCTTGGAGCTGGCGATTTATACCCCCTATTTGCTTGTATGCTGACTGCACGGTCCTGGGACTCTGTAAACCGGGGCATTGATCGGGGGCCAGTCAGTGGGGAAGAGGTGAGTTGTACGGTCACACCGGCTATATAGAGCATGGTTGAACCTGAGCAGTAGGTGAAAATCGGTTTGTTTGTGTGTGACTGTACCGGACCTTAATTATCCAAGAGAATCTCTGTTCACATGGAATATTCTGGTACACAGTATGTGAGGAGGTTACTGAGACTCTTACCAGTCATGGGGGTAGATGTATTAACCTGTAGAAGGCATAAGGAAGTGATACACCAGTGATAAAGCAGTGTTAAGTTCAAGATGATAATGCACCAGCCAATCAGCTCCTAACTGTTAATTTACATATGGATGCTGATTGGCTGGTGGCTTTATCACCTTGCACATATCACTGGTTTATCACTTCCTTATGCCTTCTCCAGGTTAATACATCTGCCCCATTGTCCTTTCCGCATTCCCCTGCTCCTGTGTAACCTGGCAAAGGAGTCATACTAGATACGGGTACAACATCTGGGGCTACAGAATGCAATGTGGGCATTGTGTCCCTAGGATATTGTAATTGCCGTATTGTTTATGTATTCTCACTGCTCACGTTACACCTGAGACGTTTCAGCAGCAACAATTCTACTAAACAGCCTACTACAAAGAGAGACATTAACATTCATATTGTATCTGCTGCTTTATACAGATGTGTCCTCTTACATCTTTGCTTTATGCGCTACAATTCGCGTTACACATAACGCGAGTGCCGTGTGACTCATCAGCCCTGAGCGTCTGTTTTCTGCATCCTTTGCCGCAAAAATGCATCGTATACACAACGTAATGCAATCGGACGCACGAGCAGCTTCTGTTGATTAAAATGATATGCATCATGCCTATATTCTGTGTGTGATTGTGACTGTACGTATTTGCATACAAAATGCTGTGCTTCAGTGTTTTCATCGAGAACACTGTAACGTGGCGTTTCGGATGCAGATAGAGCCGCAATTACACACAAAGTATAGACATGCCACATATCATTTTAATCAGCAGAAGCTGCTTGTGCGTCCGATTGCATTGCTGTGCAAAGACGGCATGGCGTGACGTGAAGGGCTGTTTAGCATGACTACAGCAAGGATGTACATGAAGCAATCTATGGGAATTTATCTGATTGTTATCCAAGTGTATCATGTGTGTGCAAGCTTTACACACACATAAACACATTGTCACATGCTCATACATAATATACATATACTGTCACACTCATATATAATATACACACACTGTCACACTTTCATATATAACATACTCATTCTGTCACACTCTCATATAACGTACACACTCTGTCACACTCTCCTATTTAATATACACACTCTGTCACACTCGCATATACACTGTCACACTCATATATTATATACACACTGTCACATTCTCATATTTAATGTACATACTGTCACACTCATATATAACATACACATTGTGTCACACTCATATATAATATACACACTGTCACACTCTCATATATAATATACATACACCGTCACACGCTCATATATTATATACACACTGTCACACTCTCATATATAATATAGACACACTACCACACACTCATACATAATATACACACACTATCACACTCTCATACATAATATACACACACTATCACACTCTCATACATAATATACACACACTATCACACTATCATACATAATATACACACACTACCACACTCATACATAATATACACACACTACCACACTCTCATACATAATGTACACACACGGTCACACTCTCATACATAATATACACACACTATCACACTCTCATACATAATATACACACACTATCACACTCTCATACATAATATACACACACTCTCATACATAATATACACACACTACCACACTCTGTGTT